>NC_133160.1:27714915-28964915 GCF_040802235.1 Manis javanica | reverse complement strand
AGAACAGACCCAAGACAAATGGAACAGACTAGAGAGCCCTGATATAAACCCAACCATATGTGGTCAATTAATATATGATAAAGGAGCCATGGACATACAATGGGGAAATGACAGTCTCTTCAACAGCTGGTGTTGGCAAAACTGGACAGCTACATGCAAGAGTATGAAACTGGATTACTGTTTAACCCCATATACAAAAGTAAACTCGCAATCGATTAAAGACGTGAATGTAACTCATGAAACCATAAAACTCTTAGAAGACAACATAGGCAAACATCTCCTGAATATAAGCTTGAGCAACTTCTTCCTGAACCTATCTCCTCAAGAAAGGGAAACAAAAGCAAAAATGAATTCATGGGATTACATCAAGCTAAAAAGTTTTTGTATGGCAAAGGACATCATCAACAAAACAAAAAGGCATCCTACAGTATGGGAGAATATATTTGTAAATGACATATCCGACAAGGGGTTAACATCCAAAATATGTAAAGAACTTACATGCCTCAACACCCAAGAAGCAAATAACCTGATTAACAAATGGGCAGAGGATATGAAGACACAGTTCTCCAAAGAAGAAATTCAGATGGCCAACCGACACACGAAAAAATGCTCCACATCACTAATCATCAGGGAAATGCAAATGAAAACCACAATGAGATATCACCTCACACCAGTAAGGATGGCCAGCATCAAAAAGACTAAGAACAACAAATGTTGGCGAGGATGCGGAGAAAGGAGAACCCTCCTACACTGCTGGTGGGAATGTAAGCTAGTTCAACCATTGTAGAAAGCAATACGGAGGTTCCTCAAAAACCTCGAAATAGAAATACCATTTGACCCTGGAATCCCACTCCTTGGAATATACCCAAAGAATACAACTTCTCAGATTCAAAAAGACATATGCACCCCTATGTTCATTGCAGCACTTTTTACAATAGCCAAGATATGGAAGCAACCTAAGTGTCCATCTGTAGATGAATGGATAAAGTTGTGGTACATATATACAATGGAATACTATTCAGCCATAAGAAAGAAACAAATCTAACCTTTGCAACAACATGGATGGAGCTGGAGGACATTATGCTCAGTGAAATAAGCCAGGTGGAGAAAGACAAGTGCCAAATGATTTCCCTCATTTGTGGAGTATAACAATGAAGCAAAACTGAAGGAACAAAATCGCAGCAAACTCAGAAACTCCAAGAATGACCTAGTGGTTACCAAAGGGGAGGGGTGTGGAAGGGCGGGTGGGGAAGGAAGGAGAAGGGGACTGAGGGGTATTATGTTTAGTACACATGGTGTGGGGGATCATGGAAAGAACAGTGTATCACAGAGAAGGCACATATTGGATCTCTGGCAACTTGCTGCACTGATGGCCAGTGACTGCATTGGGGTATGTGTGGGGACTTGATAATATGGGTAAATGTAGTAACCACATTGTTTTTTCATGTAAAACCTTCATAAGAGTGTATATCAATCATACCTTAATAAAAAACTTAAAAAAAAATTTTTTTTAATACCATAGAATGGAATACCATGCAGGCATTTAACGAAACAAGTAGATTTTTGGGTACTAATCTGGAAAAATGTCCACAATATTTTGTGAAGTGAGAAAAGCAGATTACCAAAACAATGTGTATTTGTTAAATGTTTATTTGCACATGAGTAGAATATATTTAGAAGAATACGTACCAAACTGTTAATAGTGGTTTCTTCTGGGAAATGATCACTTCCTTGGGAGACAGGTGTTGGATGATGTGGAAACCATTTGATGTTTTACAGTATGTGTGTACATTGCTTTTTCTTAATATAACACTTTATTGAAATATATTTCATATACCATAAAATTCACTCTTTTAAAGAGTATATTATTCAATCATTCCCCATTCCTTCCTCCTCCCAACCCCTGGAAGTTACTAGTCTACTTTCTGTTTCTGTGGATTTACTTATTCTGGACATTTCATATAAATGGAATCATACCATATATGGCTCCTTGTGTCTGGCTTCTTTCACTTAGCACAATGTGATTTTCAAGGTTCACTCATGTTTTAGCATGTATCAGTACTTCATTCCTTTTTATGGCCAAATAATCCATTGTGACAGAATACTACATCATATCCATTCATCAGTTAAGGGAGATTCGAGTTGTTTAACCTTTGGGCTATTATAAGTAATACTGCTGTGGACATTTGTGTACATGTCTTCCTGTGTTTACTGTAGTCTTGAGTATATACCTAGGAGTAGAATTGTTGGGTCATATGGTAACTATACACATAACTTTTTTTTTTTGGCTTTTTTTCTTTTATTAAGGTATGATTGATATACACTCTTATGAGGGTTTCACATGAAAAAACAGTGTGGTTACTACATTTACCATATTATCAAGTCCCCACCCTACCCCAATGCAGTCACTGTCCATCAGTGTAGTAAGATGTCATAGATCCACTATGTGCCTTCTCTGTGATACACTGTTCTCCTCGTGATCCCCCACACCATGTGTACTAAACATAATACCCGTCAAACCCCTTCTCCCTCCTTCCCCACCCACCCTCCCTCAATCCTCCCCTTTATTAACCACTAGTTCATTCTTGGAGTCTCTGAGTTTGCTGCGATTTTGTTCCTTCAGTTTTGCTTCATTGTTATACTCCACAAATGAGGGAAATCATTTGGCACTTGTCTTTCTCCACCTGGCTTATTTCACTGAGCATAATGTCCTCCAGCTCCATCCATGTTGTTGAAAATGGTACGATTTGTTTCTTTCTTATGGCCGAATAGTATTCCATTGTGTATATGTACCACATCTTCTTTATCCATTCATCTACTGCTGGACACGTAGATTGCTTCCATATCTTGGCTATTGTAAAAAGTGCTGCAATAAACATAGGGGTGCTTATGTCTTTTTGAATCTGAGAAGTTGTATTCTTTGGGTAAATTCCAAGGAGTGGGATTCCAGGGTCAAATGGTATTTCTATTTCGAGGTTTTTGAGGAACCTCCATATTGTTTTCCACAACAGTTGAACTAGCTTACATTCCCACCAGCAGTGTAGGAGGGTTCCCCTTTCTCCGTATCCTCACCAGCATTTGTTGTTCTTAGTCTTTTCAGTGTTGGCCATCCTTACTGGTGTGAGGTGATATCTCATTGTGGTTTTAATTTGCATTTCCCTGATGATTAGTGATGTGGAGCATCTTTTCATGTGTCAGTTGGCCATCTGAATTTCTTCTTAGGAGAACTGTCTCTTCATATCCTCTGCCCAGTTGTTTACTGGGTTATTTGCTTTTTGGGTGTTGAGGCATGTTAGTTCTTTATATATTTTGGATGTTAACCCCTTGTCAGATTTGTCATTTACAAATATATTCTCCCATACTGTAGGATGCCTTTTTGTTCTGTTGATGGTGTCCTTTGCTGTACAGAAACTTTTTAGTTTGATGTAGTCCCATGAGTTCATTTTTGCTGTTGTTTCCGTTGCTCAAGGAGATGCGTTCAGGAAGAAGTTGCTCAAGCTTATATTCAGGAGATGTTTGCCTATGTTGTCTTCTAAGAGTTTTATGGTTTCACAACTTACATTCACATCTTTGGTCCACTTCGAATTTACTTTTGTGTATGGGGTTAAACAATAATCCAGTTTCATTCTCTTGCATGTAGCTGTCCAGTTTTGCCAACATCAGCTGTTGAAGAGGCTGTCATTTCCCCATTGTATGTTCTTAGCTCCTTTATCATGTATAAATTGACCATATATGGTTGGTTTATATCAGTGCTCTCTACTCTATTCCATTTGTCTATGGTCTGTTCTTGTGCCAGCACCAAATTGTCTTGATTACTCTGGCTTTGTAGTAGAGCTTGAAGTTGGGGAGCATAATGCCCCCAGCTTTAATCTTCCTTCTCAGAATTGCTTTGGCTATTTGAGGTCTTTTGTGGTTCCATATGAATTTTAGAACGATATTCTCTAGTTCATTGAAGAATGCTGTTGGTATTTTGATAGAAATGGATTTAATCTGTAGATTGCTTTAGGCAGGATGGCCATTTTGACAGTATTAATTCTTCCTATCCATGAGCATGGAATGAGTTTCCATTTATTGATATCTTCTTTAATTTCTCTCATGAGTGTCTTGTAGTTTTCAGGGTATAGGTCTTTCAGTTCCTTGGTTAGGTTTATTCCTAGGTATTTTATTCTTTTTTGATGCAACTGTGAATGGAATCGTTTTCCTGATTTCTGTTTCTGCCAATTCATTGTTAATGTATAGGAATGCTACAGATTTCTGTGTGTTAATTTTGTGTCCTGCAACTTTGCTGAATTCAGATGTTCGATCTAGTAGTTTTGGAGTGGATTCTTTAGGGTTTTTTATGTACAATATCATGTCATCTGCAAATAGTGACAGTTTAACTTCTTCCTTGCCAATAGGATGCCTTTTATTTCTTTGTGTTGTCTGATTGCCATGGCTAGGACCTCCAGTACTGTATTGAATAGAAGTGGGGAAAGTGGGCATCCTTGTCTTGTTTCCAATCTTAAAGGAAAAGCTTTCAGCTTCTCACTGTTAAGTATAATGTTGGCTGTGGGTTTGTCATATATGGCCTTTATTATGTTGAGGTACTTGCCCTCTATACCCATTTTGTTGAGAGTTTTTATCATGAATGGATGTTGAATTTTGTCAAATGCTTTTTCAGTATCTATGGAGATGATCATGTGTTTTTTGTCCTTCTTTTTGTTGATGTGGTGGATGATGTTGATGGATTTTGTAATGTTGTACCATTCTTACATCCCTGGAATAAATCCTACTTGATTGTGATGGATGATCTATTTTTTAACTTTTTTAAATTTTTGTATCATTAATCTACAATTACATGAAGAATATTATGTTTACTAGTCTCCCCCCTTCACCAAGTCCCCCCCACATACCCCTTCACAGTCCACTGTCCATCAGCATAATAAGATGCTGTAAAATCACCACTTGTCTTCTCTGTGTTGTAGAGCCCGCACCATACCCCGCCACACATTATACATGCTAATCATAATGCCCCCTTTCTTTTTCCCTGCCCTTATCCCTCCCTTCCCACCCATCCTGCCCAGTCCTTTTCCCTTTGGTAACTGTTAGACCATTCGTGGATTCTGTGATTCTGCTGCTGTTTTTTTCCTTCAGTTTTTCTTTGTTCTTATACTCCACATATGAGTGAAATCATTTGGTACTTGTCTTTCTCTGCCTGGCTTATTTCACTGAGCATAATACCCTCTAGCTCCATCCATGTTGTTGCAAATGGTAGGATTTGTTTTCTTCTTATGGCTGAATAATATTCCATTGTGTATATATACCACATCTTCTTTATCCATTCATCTACTGATGGACATTTAGGTTGCTTCCATTTCTTGGCTGTTGTATTAGTGCTGCAATAAACATAGGGATGCATCTGTCTTTTTCAAACTGGGCTGCTGCATTCTTAGGGTAAATTCCTAGAAGTGGAATTTCTGAGTCAAATGGTATTTCTATTTTAAGCATTTTGAGGAACCTCCATACTGCTTTCCACAATGGTTGAACTAATTTACATTCTCACCAACAGTGTAGGAGGGTTCCCCTTTCTCCACAACCTCTCCAACATTTGTGGTTGTTTGTCTTTTGGATGGTGGCAATCCTTACTGGTGTGAGGTGATATCTCATTGTGGTTTTAATTTGCATTTCTCTGATGACAAGCCACGTGGAGCATCTTTTCATGTGTCTGTTGGCCATCTGAATTTCTTCTTTAGAGAACTGTCTGTTCAGCTCCTCTGCCCATTTTTTAATTGGATTATTTGCTTTTTTGTTTGTTGAGGCGCATGAGCTCTTTATATATTTTGGATGTCAGCCCTTTATCGGATCTGTCATTTATGAATATGTTCGCCCATACTATAAGATACCTTGATGGTGTCCTTTGCTGTACAGAAGCTTTTCAGCTTTATATAGTCCCACTTGATCATTTTTGCTTTTGTTTCCCTTGCCCGGGGAGATCTGTTCATGAAGAAGTCGCTCATGTTTATGTCCAAGAGATTTTTGCCTATGTTTTTTTCTAAGAGTTTTATGGTTTCATGATTTACATTCAAGTCTTTGATCCATTTCGAATTTACTTTTGTGTATGGGGTTAGACAGTGATCCAGTTTCATTCTCTTACACGTAGCTGTCCAGTTTTGCTTACACCATCTGTTGAAGAGACTGTCATTTCCCCATTGTATGTCCATGGCTCCTTTATTGTATATTAATTCACCATATATGTTTGGGTTAATGTTTGGAGTCTCTATTCTGTTCCACTGGTCTCTGGGTCTGTTCTTGTGCCAGTACCAAATTGTCTTGATTACTGTGGCTTTGTTGTAGAGCTTAAAGTTGGGGAGCAAAATCCCCCCCACTTTATTCTTCCTTCTCAGGATTGCTTTGGCTATTTTTGGTCTTTGGTGGTTCCATATGAATTTTTGAACTATTTGTTCCACTTCATTGAAGAATGCTGTTGGCAGTTTGATAGGGATTGCATTGAATCTGTATATTGCTTTGGGCAGTATGGCCATTTTGACGATATTAATACTTCCTAGCCAGGAGCATGGGATGAGTTTCCATTTGCTAGTGTCCTCTTTAATTTCTCTTAAGAGTGTCTTGTAGTTTTCAGGGTATAGGTCTTTCACTTCCCTGGTTAGGTTTATTCCTAGGTATTTTATTCTTTTTGATGCAATTGTGAATGGAATTGTTTTCCTGATTTCTCTTTCTATTAGTTCATTGTTAGTGTATAGGAAAGCCACAGATTTCTGTGTGTTAATTTTATGCAACTTTGCTGAATTCCAATATTAGTTCTAGTCGTTCTGGAGTGGAGTCTTTAGGGTTTTTTATGTACATTATCATGTCATCTGCAAATAGTGACAGTTTAACTTCTTCTTTACCAATCTGGATGCCTTGTATTTCTTTGTTTTGTCTGATTGCCGTGGCTAGGACCTCCAGTACTATGTTGAATAACAGTGGGGAGAGTGGGCATCCCTGTCTTGTTCCCAATCTCAGAGGAAAAACTTTCAGCCTCTCGCTGTTGAGTATGATATTAGCTGTGGGTTTATCATATATGGCCTTTATTATGTTGAGGTATTTGCCCTCTATACGCATTGAGTTGAGGATTTTTATCATGAAAGGATGTTGAATTTTGTCGAATGCTTTTTCAGCATCTATGGAGATGATCATGTGGTTTTTGTCCTTCTTTTTGCTGATGTGGTGGATGATGTTGATGGATTTTCGAATGTTGTACCATCCTTGCATCCCTGGGGTGAATCCCACTTGGTCATGATATATGATCCTCTTTATGTATTTTTGAATTCGGTTTGCTAATATTTTGTTGAGTATTTTTGCATCTACGTTCATCAGGGATATTGGTCTGTAGTTTTCTTTTTTTGTGGGGTCTTTGCCTGGTTTTGGTATTAGGGTGATACTGGCTTCATAGAATGAGTTTGGGAGTATTCCCTCCTCTTCTATTTTTAGGAAAACTTTAAGGAGAATGGATATTATGTCTTCTCTGTATGTCTGATAAAATTCTGAGATAAATTCATCTGACCCAGGGGTTTTGTTCTTGGGTAGTTTTTTGATTACCGCTTCAATTTCGTTGCTGGTAATTGGTCTGTTTAGATTTTCTGTTTCTTTCTGCATCAGTCTTGGTAGGTTGTATTTTTCTAGGAAGTTGTCCCTCTCTGCTATGTTTTCCAGCTTGTTAGCATATAAGTTTTCGTAGTATTCTCTAATAATTCTTTGTATTTCTGTGGGGTCCATCGTGATTTTTCTTTTCTCATTTCTGATTCTGTTGATGTGTGTTGATTCTCTTTTTCTCTTAATAAGTCTGGCTAGAGGCTTATCTATTTTGTTTATTTTCTCAAAGAATCAGCTCTTGGTTTCATTGATTTTTTCTATTGTTTTATTCTTCTCAATTTTATTTATTTCTTCTCTGATCTTTATTATGTCCCTCCTTCTGCTGACCTTAGGCCTCGTTTGTTCTTCTTTTTCCAATTTCAATAATTGTGACATTAGACTATTCATTTGGGATTGTTCTTCCTTCTTTAAATATGCCTGGATAGCTATTTACTTTCCTCTTAAGACTGCTTTTGCTGCATCCCACAGAAGTTGGGGCTTTGTGTTGTTGTTGTCATTTGTTTCCATATATTGCTGGATCTCCATTTTAATTTGGTCGTTGATCCATTGATTATTTAGCAACATCTTGTGAAGCCTCCATGTGTTTGTGAGCCTTTTGCTTTCTTTGTACAATTTATTTCTAGTTTTATACCTTTGTGGTCTGACAAACCTTGGTTGGTAGGATTTCAGTCTTTTCAAATTTACTGAGGCTCTTTTTGTGGCCTACTATGTGTTCTGTTCTGGAGAATGTTCCATGTGCACTTGGGAAGAATGTGTATCCTGTTGCTTTTGGATGTAGCGTTTTATAGATGTGTATTAGGTCCATCTGTTCTAGTGTGTTGTTCAGTGCCTCTGTGTCCTTACTTCTTTTCTGTCTGGTGGATCTGTGCTTTGGAGTGAGTGGTGTGTTAAAGTCTCCCAAAATGAATGCATTGCATTCTGTTTCCTCCTTTAATTCTGTTAGTATTTGTTTCACATATGTTAGTGCTCCTGCATTGGGTTCATGTATATTTATAATGGTTATCTCCTCTTGTTGGACTGAGCCCTTTATCATTATGTAATGTCCTTCTTTATCTCTTGTTACTTTCTTTATTTTGAAATCTATTTTGTCTGATACTAGGACTGCAACACCTGCTTTTTTCTCTCTGTTGTTTGCATGAAATACCTTTTTCCATCCCTTGATTTTTAATCTGTGCATGTCTTTGGGTTTAAGGTGAGTGTCTTGTAGGCAGCATATAGATGGGTCTTGCTTTTTTATCCATTCTGTAACTCTGTGTCTTTTGATTGGTGCATTCAGTCCATTTACATTTAGGGTGATTACTGAAAGATAGGTACTTATTGCCATTGCAGGCTCTAAGTTTGTGGTTACCAAAGGTTCACGGTTAGCTTCTTTAATGTGTTACTGTCTAACCTAACTCGCTTATTGAGCTATTATAAACACTGTCTGATGATTCTTTATTTGTCTCCCTTCTTATTCCTCCTCCTCCATTCTTCAAATGATGGGTGTTTTGTTCTGTGCTCTTTTTAGGAGTGCTCCCATTTAGAGCAGTCCCTCTAAAATACCCTGTAGAGGTGGTTTGTGGGAGGCAAATTCCCTCAACTTTTGCTTGTCTGGGAAGTGTTTAATCCCTCCTTCATATTTAAATGATAATCGTGCTGGATACAGTATTCTTGGTTCAAGGCCCTTCTGTTTCATTGCATTAAACATATCATGCCATTCTCCTCTGGCCTGTAAGGTTTCTGTTGAGAAGTCTGATGATAGCCTGATGGGTTTTCCTTTGTAGGTGACCTTTTTTCTCTCCCTGGCTGCCTTTAATACTCTGTCCTTGTCCTTGATCTTTGCCTTTTTAATTACTATGTGTCTTGGTGTTGTCCTCCTTGGGTCCCTTCTGTTGGGTGTTCTGTGTACTTCTGTTGTCTGAGCAACTATTTCCTCCCCCAGTTTGGGGAAGTTTTTAGGCAGTATTTTGTCAAAGACACTTTCTATTTCTTTTTCTCTTCGTCTGGTACTCCTATAATGCGGATATTGTTCCTTTTGGATTGGTCACACAGTTCTCTTAATATTGTTTCGTTTCTGGAGATCCTTGTATCTCTCTCTGCATCAGCTTCTATGTGTTCCTGTTCTCTGGTTTCTGTTCCATTAATGGCCTCTTGCATCCTGTCCATCCTGCTTTTAAGTCCTTCTGGAGATTGTTTTATTTCTGTAGTCTCCCTCTGTAGTTGCTCCTTTAGCTCTTGCATATTTCTCTGCAGATCCATCAGCATGTTTATGATTTTTATTTTGAATTGTTTTTCAGGGAGACTGGTTAGGTCTATCTCTGCAGGTCGTCATTCAGGGGTTGTCTGGACTATTTTGAACTGGACTAAATTCTTCTGCGTTTTCATGGTGATATCAATGGCTGTAGGCAGGTTGCGGGTATGTCAGCTGGGAGAAGAAAGGCCTTTCTTGCTTGCTGGATGCCTTGCACTTCTCCACTGCCTGTGTTTGTTACCCACACTCCTGGAGCAGCCACTGGTCAATCCCCTAAGCTGCTGTGGGCAGGGTCTCCGTCAGAGCAGTGCAGAGCCCTGCGGGGAGTGGCAGGCATGCCGGGTGCACTCCCCCACAAAAGCGGCACCCCTTCCGGGAAGCTGTGTGCCAGCAGTGGCCTTTGGGTCTGGCCCGGGCCACTGTGCATCAGGCAGGGATTCCGGGCAGCTGCTGGGGGAGTGGCTGCTCCTGGGCCGCTGCTCTGCCACTGCCACCGGCCTCTGTGGGTGGCTCCCGGGCCCCTCTGGTGCTGCTGCAACTGGCACTCTTGGGCTGCACTCTGGCCCCTCTGGTGCCACTGCAGGTGCTTGCGGGCCTCTCCTGTGGCCCTCTGGCACCGCCAGCAGTGGCGCAGGCAGGCTTCTCCCAGGCCGCTTAGTCGCCACTCCAACTGGCTTGCACAGGCCTCTCCTGGGCCCCTCTGGCACCACAGCCTCCTGCATGCATGGGCTGCTCCCAGGCCGCTCAGTCGCCGCTGTGGTGGGCTTGCACGAACTGCTCCTGGTCCCCTCTGGCACCACCAGCATGCGTGGGCCACTCCCAGGCCCCTCTGGCGCTGCCTCCCCCAGCGCATGCTGCTGCTCTCCCCCTAGTGGGCCAGTGTGTCGGGGTCTGTGCCAGTTGGGGAAACTACTGGCAGGCTGCTTATTGCCATGAGGGGCTTCAGAGCTGTGCTGCCGCCCAGAGGGTTAGGGCACCTAAAGTTCCCTGGGATTCCCAGCTGCTGGCTAAGTGTGCCGGGATGACTTCATCCAGCTGTGGGGTCCCTGTCTCCTTAAGACTTTCAAAAAGCACTTGCTTTTCTTTTGTCTCAGGGGCATCATTTGCAGGGACCTGCCCGCAGGTTTTGCTTTTCTGTTTCTCTAATATCCAGCACCCCGTGCACTGTGTGTCTGCGCTCCAGGTGCAGATTTCTAGAGCTGGTTGTTTAGCAGTCCTGTGCTTTCACTCCCTCCCTGTCCTGACTCCTTTCTTCCCACCGGGTTCTGGGGTGGGGGGGCATTCAAGTCCCACCGGGCCGCGGCTTGTATCTTACCCCCTTCGTGTGATGTTGAGTTCTCCCAGATGTAGATGTATCCTGGCTGATGTACTGTATCCACTGGTGTCTTTTTTAGGAATAGTTGTATTTACTGTATTTTCATAAATATATATGTTTTTGAGAGGAGATTTCCACTGAACTACTCACACTGCCATCTTGACTCCGCCCCTGAATGATCTTTTTGATGTATTTTTGAGTTCTGTTTGCTAATATTTTGTAGAGTATTTTTGCATCTGTGTTCATCAGGGATATTGGTCTGTAATTTTCTTTTTTTGTGGTGTCTTTGCCTGGTTTTATTATTAGAGTGATGCTGGCCTCATAGAATGAGATTGGAAGTATTCCCTCTTCTTCTACTCTTTGGAAAACTTTAAGGAG
Organism: Manis javanica; assembly: GCF_040802235.1. Taxonomy (NCBI): domain Eukaryota; kingdom Metazoa; phylum Chordata; class Mammalia; order Pholidota; family Manidae; genus Manis; species Manis javanica. Next base: position 28,953,360 of record NC_133160.1, on the reverse strand, counting down.
GATGGATATTAGGTCTTCACTAAATGTTTGATAAAATTCAGCAGTGAAGCCATCTGGTCCCGGGGTTTCATTCTTAGGTAGTTTTTTGATTACCGGTTCAATTTTGTTGCTGGCAATTGCTCTGTTCAGATTTTCTGTTTCTTCCTTGGTCAGCCGTGGAAGGTTGTGTTTTTCTTACATTTAACCTTTTGAGGAGCATTATCCAAAGCTACTGCACCATTTATGTACATCCCCACTAGCAATGTAGGAGGGCTCCAATTTTCTACACCCTCCCTAATACTTACTGTCTTTAATTTTAGCCTCTTGGTGTGGTGTGGTATTTCCTTGTAGTTGTGATTTGCATTTCCCTATACTAATGATATTGATCATCTTTTCATTTCCTTATTGGCCATTTGTGTATCTTCTTTGGAGAAATGTCTATTCATATTCTTTGCCCATTTTTAAATTGGGTTTTTTTAATTGAGTTAGAAGAGTCCTTCATACATTGTGATTCAAAGTCCTTTATCAGATATTTGATTTGCAGAAATTTTCTCTTACCTGTGGGTTATCTTTTTAGTTTGGATCCATTGAATCACAAAAGTTTTTAATTTTAATAAAGTCAAGTTTTTTCCTTTTGTTGCTTGTGCTTTTGGTGTCATATCTAAGAAACCATTGCCTAATCCAAGGTCACAAAATCTATTCATGTGTTTTCTTACAAGTGTTTTATACTATTTGCTCTTAAATTTAGGCATATGCTCCATTTTGAGTTAATCTTTGTATATGGTATGAAATATGGGTGCAACTTCGTTATTTTGCATGTTAATATCTAATTGTCAAATCACCATTTGTTGAAAAGACTTAATTCTTTCCCTGTTGAATTGGCTTGGCACCATTTTTGAAAAACAATTGACTATAAATGTAAATGTCAATTTCTGACTCTCACTTATATTCCATTGATATATATGTCTATCCTTATGCCTCTCCTACACTGTTTTGATTACCATAGCTTTGTACTAAGTTGTGAAATTGAAATGTGAGAGTCCTTCAACTTTGTTCCTCTTTTTCAAGATTGTTTTAGCTATTCCTGAGTCCCTTGCATTTCCATATGAATTTTAGGATCAGCTTGTCTAGTTTCTGCAAAAAAAAACTGGGATTTTATTAGGGATTACACTGAAATTATCTATCTGTTTGGGGGAGTGTTGCCATCTTAAAAATATTAGGTCTACCAATCCATGGATGTCTTTCCATTTCTTTATATTTTATATTTCTTCCAACAGTATTTTATAGTTTTCACTGTGTAAGTCTTATGCTTCCTTTAATTTGTCCTGAATTTTTAAATTCTTTTTGACGTTATTATAAGTGAACTTGTTTACTTAATTTCATTTTTGGATTGTTCATTGCTACTGTATACACCTGCAATTGATTTTTGCATGTTTCTCTTATAACCTGCAACCTTGCTGAACTCATTTATTAGTTCTATTAGGTTTTTTGTGTGTAATTGGATGCCTTAGGATTTTCTATTTACAAGAACATGTCATGAGTGAATAGAAAAAGTTTGACTTTTTCCTTTCCAATTTGGATGCCTTTTTTATCTTTTTTTTGCCTTATTGCCCTAACTAGAACATCCAGTATAACATTGAGTAGAAGTCACAAGAGTAGACATTTCTGTCTTGTTCCTAATCTGAAGGGGAAAGCATTCAGTCTTTAACCATTAATTACAATGTTAGCTATGGATTGTATACTACTTTGATAATAAAAGATTGTTTGAGAATGAAGTTTATAAAACTCTGAATTCAGTGTTTTTGGTATGTTTTTTTTTCTAAAGTGGCTACCTTAGCAAAAATAAAATTTGTGTCACTGCTTCTAAATCATGTTAAAAAAAATACAGGTGAGGGTAGAGCATATGGAGCTTGTTTTTCCTTTCTGTGAGGTGTGGCTTGGTGTGGCTTCTTTATTCTGGGAGGTGGGCTCAGTTTGTTTGGTTCAGTATGGATCTATATGAGGTTTGCCTAATATCTTTATTCTAGTGGGTTTTGTTCAGTGAGTGTCTGTTGAGTGTCAGCTGTGTGCCAGGGCCATTCTAATCATTGAGGGGACAGCAAGGAACAATTCATCCCATGTACCTGTTTTTGTGGATGTACATTTAGCAATTGTGAGACCCATGTTTTGGGACAGATTGGATCAGTAGCATCATATATTATTTATTGACTAGAATTTTATATAAATCAGATACTTAGTTGGCACACTATATAGTGCACAATACCATACTTATGTGAAGCTTAGAAACATATTATAATCATAGCTGTTTTTGTTATCCAGAGGAAGAGCTAGTCAGTAACCAGTACTTTTCAATGTTTGTTAGTGCAGAGCCTATTAAGACTCCTATGCCAGACACTTCTCAGTTATATTACAGTTTAGTAGGGAGGGTGATATGTACAGAAGAAAAGAAGTGAGCTGACATGTATTTTGCTCTGTTCATCTTGCACTTGAGGCTTTACCTGTCTTAGTCCTCAAAATCCCCCTCTAAGGTGGGCATCATGATCACGTTCTACCGTGAGGGAGCTAATGCTCCAAAAAGTTAAATTTTCCAAATGCCACATCAATGGCATGTGCACAATTAATCATGATACAGGGTAGGAAGAACCATAATAAAAGATTAATGCAGTTTTTTAAGAATTATAAAGAAGCAATGATAACTCCTGGTTGGATTAGGAAGGAAAACTAGCATATGAATTTGAAGGCCAGAGATGCCAAAGATGCCAAGAGATGAGAAATTGCATTCCAGTTTCAGGTGCGGCTCCATGTGTTCTGAATATTTTCTTCACAGCTGCTTAAAGTGAGCAGCTTAATGATCCCTTCCCATCAGAGGTTTAAAGCAAACCATGAGCATCCAACCTGTGATTGGATAAGATGCCTAGAGGGAGAACTTTGCTCAACCTTCTCGAAGATGCCTCTGGTGTGAATTGTGTGGACCGCTGCAAGAAAGTAAGCAGGGTGCCAAGAAAGGCATGTCCTCTAAAGTCTCAGGCACTTGATGGGGACAAACACTTTCTAAATGTATTTTCTGTGTGGCAAGCCATTTGGTGGACTATGAGTGCAGTGCAGTCAGTCAGTGAGGTCTGTTCCTGGGAGACTCCAGTGTGGAGTCTTCCCTTGCTCCAGGACTCAGAGCGCGGGGGCTCCTCCTTTGGAACTCTTCAGAAACCACGAGGGAGTCAGGCAGAAGAACTAGAGTCAGCCCACAGAGTTACTCATCCAGCTCACTCACCCACCAAATTTGGTTCCAAAAGATGTATGTCTTGCTGCTTGCAGAAATCAAATAAAGGGATGAAACCTGGGCACAAGCAAGGAAATTTGCAGGAGAAAAACTTCCCCAGTATTTAGAACAGCATTAATCCCTGCCACCTAGACCAACAACGATTCAAAGTATGGCCTCAGGGAGGATCTCACTTTCAGGGGAAGAAAACACAGGGGCTCTCTGGTGTCAAACAGACCTGGATCCCTGCATAAGCCCTTCTGCCCACTAGCTTCATGTAAGGCCTTGGGCAAAGTGCTTAGACTGCTTAGCCATCCTCCTTAGCCACACTCTTCTCAGCTTTTAAGTACCCAGGGCACAGGGTGGATTTGAGGATGAAACAAGATCATGGATGTGAACTGCTTGCACGGTGCCCAGACCACAGTAAGAACTCAGTTAAGGCAGCTTTTCTCATTAGTGTTAGCTTTCTTCCCTGAGGAGAGCATTGTGATATCTTAGGGATTTTAAAGCACTGAGAATATGAGTTCTTCTCTAGAGCTTGCTGTGGAGCTGCAGTTGTCAACTCACTCTTTGAATCAGTCGCCCTCACTGGCTTCAGCTGTGGTCCAGTGAGTTTCCTGCTTTTCATTGACCATTATAGCTCTGAATGGGATGAAAGGGGAACTGGGAGCCTCTCCTGCACATGAGAGGAGCAGGGCGGCTTTGGTGCTGAAGGCCCCTGGCAGTTAGGTGAATGATAATTCTCATTTTACCTTGAAATTTCCTCCTTTCCTGTCAGAACAATATCTCTTTCAAAAAAACTGACAGTCTCTCTTTCTCTATTTCCTCTAGTCTAGAGAACTGGCCCTTCCCCCAAGACCCCCTGTCCCACACTGAACCAAGAGTTGGCCATGTAGCGACCTCTGTAGGGTTCCTGGCTTAGGGAGCTTTGGTTCAAAACTGTGAAAACCTTTTGCATAACCATGGTTCTCCTTAATGCTCAGTGCCACCTGCCACCTCCCATTGATGAGTAAGTCATCTTGGATATCAATGATACTCACATTTTTGAGGGAAATAATGACAACTCTGACATTAATGTTTTTTAAATATTTCTCTTTTCTCCCCTAGATTTCTCTTTCCTAAATGTCTTGAGCAGTGTTCACAAGGTAAGCAGTATTTTTTATGTCCTGCTTGCATGCCTTTCAAATTCTGTTTAGATGCAGATTCTTCATGCTCCTACCTATCACTTCAAAATCTAAAACAAAATTGGTTCAGGGAAAGCTTTATCTTTTACCTTTATCAAATTTGATAGGTTTCTTTCAGAGTTTATCTCTTAATGATGATAAGTTGTTATGGCAACACCTCTCCTAAGGTGGGTTTAAGCCTGCCCTGGCCTTCCAACTAATATCAGTGGACAAAATAAGTATTCCTAACCTCTGAATCACAAAGATCTTGATGCATTTCTCCTGTCCCAGGAGTACAGAGTATGGCCCAGTGGAACCTTCTCCCTTAATTCCCCCACTACATACACTGGAATTTTCCATACCTCCTTGATAACATTTAGACAGATCTACCCATCCTGTAGGTTACATTGCATTTTCCTATCAACTGGCATCCCAAGAACCAGCACTGTTTAGTCATACTAACTATGGTGCCTAGAGCCCCAGAGTAAATCCTGAATTTCCTGCGGTGATGATAAAATGCTCATTGTTGTCAGAAGAGCTGGAGTCTGGGCTTCCTGAGCCAGCCCAGCAAGTAGAAATCAGACAGGAGAAAATAACTCTATGTCCCCAGCACAGTTGTGCTCTGCTGATCCCACTGCCAGTCCACAGGGAGCAGAGACAACAGAGCATACCAGAGCTGTTGTCTTGGGAAACAGCTGAGCTGGGTGCTGCGCGGGGCAGGAGGCCAGGTGACTGGGGGAGGAATGTGTGTGTTGGACTGCTGCATCAGGAAGTCTCAAGTGCAGCTTTTAGAGGCCCCTGTTGGCTTTCTAGGCACTGTACCCCAGAAGCAGGGTGGAATAGAAGTTGGCTCAGTCCACCTGCAGTATCCACCCCATGTAGATTCAGGAGATTTTATGGATGTTGGGTCAATATCTGGAGACAGACTGGAAGCTGAGTTGGAAAAGGAGGCATCTAGGATGACTTCTAGGTTTCTAGCTCAGGAGACTGGGAACGTTGGTGGTACCTATCCTTGAAACAGAAAGCACAGGAGAAAATACAAGTTTAGAGATAACTAAAGAGAGCTGTTGGTCCTCAGATACATGTTTGGAAGTCATGGTCAAAACCAAGGGTGTGGGCTATAGTCACATGACAATTGCTACCCCATGGCACTTGCTCCCTCAGTGCTCCTCTGGGGTTTTTTTTCCCCTTGGCAAAGAGGGAATTGGGTGAGAATTTAATAATGTGGGTAACTTGAAACCAGTCTAATATTGTATATCAACTCTACTTCAATCAATCAATTAGTGAAAGATTGTGGGAATGTGATCAGATGTAGACAGATGACTTGGAGGCCATATGTGCTGTTTTCTGAACTCCAATGGGCTTGTGGAATGATAGTGACTTGGTTAATATCTTACCTTGCACCTGGGCCCAAGGGACCCTATGGACTGGTCTGAGCTGGCTCCCCATGGGCATGGGCTGTCTTCTCCGGTGAGGAAGGAGGTAAAAAACAAGTATTTCTTTTTTCCTCAGAAATTTGGTGGCTCTTTTGGAAGTGGAATCCGCCACCAGCAGACAAACACATCATGTCGCAAGGGAACATATTACCGCCCTTTACTCCTTCATGAGTCAGGCTCCCTGATCCATTGCTTTTAAAACAAAGGATTGTTTAACAATGAGAAAAGGACATTATTGCCACCCCCAAGATGATGTGTATTACAGAAATCCAAGGATTAGGAAATAATCTCAGTGCATAAACAGTAAGCAAGGCTCCATATAATGCGGGCTTGAAAGCAGAACAGAGATATTTAACTACCATGTACTGGTATTAGAAGTATCCATAGATAGATAAAGGGAGTAAACTTGGTTTCCTCCTGGGCTGCTGGAAGCCTTTAGTCCCAAGTGGGATGATCAGAGACCTCAGAGATGTTTCTGCACTCTTGGGAATGGGCCAGCCCAGGCTGCCTGCTCTCTCATAGCCCAAATTGGAGAGACCTTGGCCAAACCTGGGTATCCATTCCTTGATACAGAGCAGAAGAAAGTTCCTGGCCCGAGCAAGATGAACCCAGCCACCATGGCCTCTTCACCCTGTGCTCCAGATAACTGCTGTACCTGCCTTGCAGATGGCATTTCCTCTTGGCAGGTGGCGGTTTGCATAGCTGGCCAGAGGAATGCTGCAGTTAATCCTTTTGCTTGTTTCCCTATCAAGCAAAGCTCTTTTCTATGTTCAATTCCTGACCTGGAATCCCAAGCCCACAGGGTTTGTCTACATATACTCATGAGGCAGACAGGACTTTGGGCTACATGACTCTCAGAGACTCAGACCCCAGCCTTTTCCTGGACAGGACAGGCCTACACTTATGACCTTGTTGCACACCACTCAGAATGGCACATTTACACTAGTCTGACTTCACAGTTTCTTTTCCCCAAGGAGACACTAAACAGATTCTTAGGGCCTTTATAGGTCTTTCTCAGCCTTTTTGAGCTCCTCACTGTAAAATCCACCACACCTATTCTTGTCCTGCCCCCATGGAAATCTCATGGGCCTCTTGCAGGATCTGGCTTCTGTATCTGCCATCTCTAGACTGTGCTGAGCCTTCTGGACCCTGTCTGCTCCCCCACTGTGCCACATTCTGGCTCTGGCCTCCTGACCTTGCCTCACTGAGTTTCCAGAGGTCCCAATCACTTCCTGTGGTTGTACCAGAGCATGGGGTTCTGGCATTAGGTTCCAGGCTGTCCCTGCTGCCTCCCCCCCCATCTTCCAGGGTGATCTTTCTAAATGGGAATGAGAACACAGGGCACCGCATGTCACCTCCCACAGGAGGCTTCTCTGACACCCTGGCTGAGCATGGTCCATTGTAATATTAAAGCTTCTGAACGGAAAAGGCATGTGAGGAACCTTTTAAATACAGAAGAAAAAAAATGCTGACTTCGACTCCATTGAATTCCTAAAGTCGTGTGCAGTTACCACAGCTACGCCACACTTAGGGACCTTGAGGATAGAGGTTTTGAGTGTGGGAGAAGCTCTTGAAAAATGGGATTCTGTATATTCTTATGTACTTAGAGATGTGCAAACTGTCTGACGAAGCATCCTCCAAATCTGGTTGTCTCTGGTTGCCTCTCGGGAAGAGAACTAAGGCTCAAGGTGCCATAGGAAGAGGGGCGAAGAAACTTTGCACTGAATACCTTTTTGTACTTCATGAGTTTTGTACCAGAAATACATATATACCAATAAGTCTTAGAAACTTTTCCAGATGGCTGGCTGATGAATAGGATTTTCTCACACTTATAAATGGGAAAAATTGGCATTTGGGTGCCCACAGCTTAGATTCTTATGCAGCTGCCTCAGTGTTCAGGTTGCATGTACCTTTCATTACACTTGATTCATTTGTTTATTTATTCAGCAAATCTTTAACCAGTGCTGCTTTAACCCAGTTCTGGGGGACTAGGAAAGGCTTCTAGAAGAGGTGCTATTCAAATTGTCTACAGCCTGATGGAGGAATCGGGCCAGCAAAAAGGAGGGAAAAGGTGGTTCAGGCAGAGAAACAGCAAGAATGAAGGCTTGATGGTGACCAGAGCTCACCCAGGGCCCTGAGGAGGTGCAGCTTGGCAGATAGGTCAGGAAGGCCAAGTTTAGAGGAATTGAAGTGCATTGAAATACTTTAAGTAGGGAAGTGATATAATCAGATCTATGTTTTTGAAAGATTACTCTGACTACAGAAGAAGGAATGAATTGTAGTAAAGGTCACTGGAAGTAGAGAGAATGAGCTGTGGCCTACGGAAGAGAGGGGTGGTCTGACATAGGCAGATGATAGCAGGGATTTAGAGTGATTAGAGCTGTTAGCACTTACTGGCCCAGGGGAGGACTCAGTGCCTCCAGGGTCCAGCCTTGGGGAACCGGGCTGTCAGGTTGCCTTTCATTAAGTAACTGGAAGAAGAGGCAGAGCTGCACTCAATACTTGATGTCAAGAAAAGCCACCGTGGAAACTTACCCTGAGTCCTTAGAGGTCTTTCAAACCCTATGCAGAGGCTGATGGGCTTCATCTGCTTAAGGCTGGCTTACTAGCTAGCATTAGCAGAAAAATGAGAAGAATAGAACCTGCGCCTCAGACCCAAGGAACCAACAGATCCCAGAATGAGCCATAAACACTTAGGAAGCAGACTCTGCTCAGCAGGAGCTCCAACTCCTGCCGGCTGCCGTCCCAGGTACATTGCATAGCCTTTGTATGCGCCCTTTCCCCCCTGTAACGTGACCATTGGTGCGACGCTCCTAATCCCTGCTCTCTGTTCACTAACGGCCACTCATCTAAACCATGGATTGAGCAATTTAGGCTGCTGGGAGCTCCATGATTTAGCTTTCAGCTGGTTGCTTTAACTAAGGCCTGTGTGCCACAGCCCCCCCTCTGTTGGTCTGAGGAACGGATGGGTCCAGGCACCCCACTGCACAGGTAGAAGTCCTGTTCTCAGGCTGTTGCTCAACCCACAATGATGGTGGTAGTCTGGTGGTGATAGGTTGCATTTAATGGTTCTTACTATCTGTAGGCCCTGTGATAAGCATTTTACTGGTAACCTGGAGGTATGTGTTACTCTTCTGTCTAACAGAGGAGGAAATTTGGGCTCAGAGAAAAAGTTGAGCAATTTGCCTGATGTCACATTAGTAATTAGTGTCCCAAATTCAAACTCAGGTTTGCCTACCTCTAAAACACATGCTTTAATCTTTACATTACTTCATCTTTTTGCTTACATAAAGGAGATTAGTAAGAATATAAGTCCTATATTTTAAATGTTGCCCATGTTATTCAAAGGAGCTTTTGTAGTTTAGAGAAGGGGAAAGAGCAGGGCGGCATGAGGGAAGGATTGAGAAGGTAAGGCATTAAGAGTTTTAAGGAAGAAGTAATCTTTACCAAAATAAAAAGGTAAAGAGCTCAAGAAAAAAAAAATAAGGTGCAGAGCAGTGTAGTATTCCACTACTTGGGGGAAAAAATTTATACACACATACATTTACTTGTATATATTCAGCATACCTCTGGAAGAAGACAGAAGAATCTGATAACTGCAGTTGCTTCCTGGGAAGGGAACCAAGTAGCTGGGGAGGGAGGGAATTTATTTTCTCTGTGAACCCTTCTTCTATACATTGTTTGAGTTTTGCCCTCAAAAACTAAGTACAGCTTAGTAAACATAATGTTCTTCATGTAATTGTAGATTAATGATACCAAAATAAAAAAAAAGAAAACATAAGAGGACATCTTAGCTGCCCTACTGACATTGATACTCACACATGACACAAAAAAGTATAATGTATAATCAAAGAAAAAAATTAATTGGATTTCATCAAAAAAAACTAAGTACAGTTTATTTCTTTTTTAACTAAACACCTGACTGAAATTAATAGTATTAGCACAGAGTCCTCTGTACTGAACTTAATATTCATTATTGAGCCTCCTGCAATTGCAGGGTCGCTTAGGAAACCTGAACTCTCCGTGATTTAGAGATAATCACTTATAAACTAATCATTTATAAAGCTAGTCTCTCCTAGAAAAAGTTGAGGATGAACACTGACACTTTTAGGCATAGAATTAATGATAATACCAGTGAGAATTCTGTTACAAAATAGAATATAAATGTGGAAAATCTTGGAAACCTATAAATGAAATTACATTTTACAAAATATTAGGAGGGACAGGTGGTAAAGATACCTCGAGACAAGTGCTGGGCATAGAAGCCACAGGGCATAAATCTGCAAAGAAGTAAAAAGCTAACCTTTTCAAACAATATGGCTTCTCTCTCACTTACCAACTTTACATTTCCCTGTATGGCCCCGGAAGATGACTGGTTAGCCAGAGACGGGTAAGATTCCTCAAGGGAGGAACAACCTAAGACAGGCACAGTCGCAGGGGGGCCATCAGGTGAGAATTTGGGGATCAACAGAGGTGAGGCTCAGAACCTCACCCCCCTGCTTTGAGAGAAATCTTCTGCATCCGTGGATGTTTTGCTGCCCTTGTCTAGCCTGGATTAATACTTAGTCCATAGGCACACACCTGATCATCTGATCATCTACATTTGCCCTCTTACAGCACTAAACTATGTTTTCTACCTTTATCTTGCATCTACCTACCACTTCAGCATTTTATTAAAAATAAAAATAATAATAATAATAAAGGGAGAAATGTGGGATCAACATATAAATCAAGTACAAAAATCAAACGAATATTCATATTTGACCTGATTGTTTATAGGTCATAATGCATGATCAAAACCGAAAGTTTCTGTGATGAATGCCCTTGTACTGTTCACCATGTAAGAATTTATTCACTATGTAAGAATTCGTTCACCATGTAAGAACTTGTTCGTTATGCTTCAGAAGATTGGAGAGACTGACAAGAATTAGACTTGAGATGGATTAAGGATTGTACATTGAGCATTGACCCCCCTATACTGAATTTTATTGTTGTTAACAACCATTTGATCAATAAATATGAGAGATGCCCTCTCAAAAAAAAAAAAATATTAGGAGGGAACAAGAGAAAGATACTATCACCACAACTTCGAAAGTGGGATATCAATAAGTTTAAAGCTGTTAAATGAAGTTATAGTTAGTTTTACTCTGTAAATATTTTAAAGTATCTACTAGAGAAACTATTGATGTAACCAACCAGAATGTGATGGTAGAAAAGTGGGAAGAATTTAGTGGTATATACCAACTTCCCCCTCTGTCCTGTTAAAAAGTCAATAAGCATTGTTCAAAGATGGTATAAAACACAGTGATTCTGATCTATTATAAAAAGAAACTATAAGGGTAACTATCATAAGAATTAAAAACAGACTGTTAAGCCCACTCCATATCAAAAGAGAAAACAAAGAATGCAGAGATCATACTGCTAAAGATTTTTTTAAAAATTAACAGAATCCAAGATAGACAAGGTGACAGAACCAAAGTGTCAGTAAATATAAGTGGGGTAAACACATATTAAAAGGAAAAGTTTCTCATATTAAACCAGAAAACAAAACTTAATTATACAATGCTCTATACAAGAGAAGCATCTAAAACCAAGTAAAGATGGTGGTCAAAGAATGGTCAAAGGCATAACACAAAAATAGAAACGAAAAGAAAAGAGGCAATATTATTAACAGCTAGGTTGAATTTAAGGCAAAAAATTGAAAAGTCTAAAAAGGGCAATTTTTAATGAGAAAGGGTGCTCTCTACACAACCTGTAATCAGTATTTTTATACCAAATAAGTCAAAAGAAAGTATATACTCTTAAGTTACTACATTAGTAAATAAGAAATAACTTTTTTAAAGAATGAATTAAGCATTCAATTTAAGAAGTTAGGGGAAAAATTTTTTTTGACTAGTTTATCATAAATTTTGAATCTATAAAAGAGATCTGACTAGTTTAAGCAATACTATGGGGCTACAATCAGCAAAATCCAGACTGGGGGAAATTTACAGGATACAGTTTTTTGACAAATAAATTACAAAGAAATAAGGAGAAAACTGGAAATTGAAAGGGAATTATGAGATGCATCAGTGAAATATAGACTTTGGTTCCTGGTTCAAAAAATTAAAAATAAGTCATGAGAAAAATTTGAACACAGACTATACTTTTTTATATTGAAGATTTTATTATTAATAATTACTTTAAAAAGTCCTTATCCTGAGGAGGTATATACTAAAATATTTCTGGATGAAATAATAGAAGTCTGCAGTGGGGGAGGAGGGGAAAGGGGAAAAGACTGGGGTATGGTAAGGAAAAAGGACCTTTAGCCAAATGTTAATTCTTGAAGCCAAGTGATAGGTTCATGTGAGTTCATTATACTACTTTTTCTATTTTTGTATATGTTTGAAATTTTCACAGTATTAAAAAGTGAATAAAAATGGTTGAATAACAGAAATGCAAATTATCTTATAGCAGAAATGGTGTATATTCTAAGTCACAACAATGTAAAAATAGAAAGGAGTATGGAAGAGGTATTATAATTACGTGGGCATGGTAGGATGTGATAACATCCCTGATTTCCAAATTCTCTGTAGTGCTTTGGTAAGTTTTACTTCTTAATTTTCACAGAAAGGTTGGGAGTGATCATGAGCTGCTCTTCCTTACTGTATCCCTATGTGAATAGCTGTGTCAGCACTTATCTTGGAATTGTAGGGCCGTGTATGTGACTCCTTGGCTGTGCACTCTTTGAGAGTCTAATAGTTAGCACCTGACAGTGGTTAGTGCTTGATAAATATCTGCACTGGTGAAGGTCAGTGGCACTAGTTCCCAGTGAGGTTAAGTATGGGTGATATGGAAGGGGCCCTTTGGTGAAGAAGCTCTGGGTATGAGCTGAAAAACAGAATTCAGAAGGTAACAAGAGGTTAGTAGCTCATCCAGGAGGCTGGGCCTGCAATACAAGGTGGAGTTACTGCAGGTCCTGAAGCGCAGGCTCCAGCAGGGCAAATGATGTGAGGATTGGTACATTAGTGGGAGAAGACAAATAACACAAACAAACAAAAAGAAACAAGACAAATAACAGAAACTGAAGACAGCAAGCAGTTGTTTGGCCATCAGGAACAGGTTATACGTACTACTGAATGAATGGCAAGAACACATACTGGGATGTGGATGGAAGCATGGTGTCTACCCCAGGGGGCTACTAGAAGTGACCATCAGGGGAGGAAGGAAGGGCTCATGTGTGTTTGTGTGAGCCCTCAGCCCCAGTCAGGACTCCGAAGGCTGAACAGTTCTTCATTTTATTTCCCAGGCCTGGTGAGTAATGTGGTATTCACCAGTCATACCATGGAGCAGAGGCACCCCCTTCTTGTCCAGCTGCAAAGCCTCATCAGGGCTGCCAGTCCTACGGCAGCCTTCATTCTTGCAGAAAATGGGATTGTCACCAGGTAACCTTACCACGTTCACTTCGCCCATGGGACCAGCCACTTTCTCAGATCAGCAGTCCATCTTCCCCTGTATCTAGACCTGAGCGTTTGTGATGCTGTATAAAAATCACCAAATGGCCCATGTGGCAGCACTCTGTACTCTTTTGAGATACTTTGTTTTGATATAGTCATATTTTCATCTATCAAAGCATAGAAGTCAAGACTCTGTCAATGTTCCTTGTGTTAATGTGAGAAAAATGACACAGAGAACAGAGAAATGATCTTTTTGCTTCTTGGACTTGGGTCCAAATTACAAACTGAAAATAGAGAATTGGTGAGTTGTATGTGTGTACATGTATGAAAAGAAAACATCTGGTCATATAGCAATTTTATTTGCTAAGTAAACATACTAAAAGGTGTATACTTTCTATATAATTTTTACTTTTGAACAATACAAATATTTTACCTATTCAAAAATTAAATCAACAGGAGAGAAAATAAATACAAACCCAAAAGGGGATCCATATATATATATCAAAGTAATAACCACACACACACAAAATACTTAATTCAGGTAACTTCTTAACATAATCCCCTGTTAAGACCCTGATTCCAAACATCATTGCTGGTTAAAGAAAGAGATTATAAATATGAAATGAGAAAGATCAAGTAAAACTCTGTAAATTTTGGATTTGAATTGTGGGGCTCAGTAAAAATACATTATTTCCAAAAAAAAAAAGTCTATTTCCTAGCACTTCCCATTGAAAGGGACCAGAAATACTAATATTGTAGTAGCAATAAACATGCCTCCCTACAGATCTTGGTTTCTAAGTACCAGTCCCCACTACAAGGTATCAGAACTCTTTAGAGAATTGGCTGATTGCAGGTATAAGGCGGGAAAATACAAGGTGATCCTGGTACATTTTATGCCAAAAAAGCAAGGGAGAACTCCAAGATTAGTGGAGATATGTCAAAAGGATGCAGAAGCTAACTTGAAAAGTTCCCACTAGCCAAATTTGGGACAACCTGAGCATAAGACAGAACAATGATAATGGATTACAGCACGTGGAATAAAATGAGTCGATAATGATACTTTAAAAAATGGGGAAGGACAAGACAGTAAATCTCTTTTAACACTAATAAGTAAAATAAGATTTATAGAACTAGAAAAGTCACCATTTTGTAACCTTCAGAATAATGCTTGATTTAGGCAAGAATCATCAATGGGTGCTAAAAGTAGTGGTGACAGATTGTTACGGAAAAGGACATTCACTCATCTCAAAGTCACTCCACTGACTACTTACTACGCATGAAGAGAGAAAGGTACCTTCACAGTAGAGAGGTCTGGTAGACATGACATTGATTTGATTAAACCTAGCAAGACTGTTGAGACAGAAGAACACCGTGTGCCTACTCCACGTGGTGATGTGGGAAAGATACATCACCTGAGTATTACATCTTGCCAAAAATATTTAACCAAATCTAATAATGAAGAAACAAACAGACCAAACAGGTTGTGGGACACAAGGCAGATGGCATGTACTCTTCAAAATTGTCAACACCTGGGAAACAAAAAAAGTTGGAGGAATTGTTCCAGGTTAAAGAAAAATAAAGATTGTAAATCCAGTGCATGATCTATGATTGGATCGTGGGTCTCCTCTCCCCAAGAAAAGGGAAAATTTGAGAATGGCTATATTTTAGAGAAGTAGTTCTCCAAGCTGAATGTGCATATGACTCCCTTGAGCATCTTACTAAAAGGAGGATTCTGATTTAGTGGGTCTGAAGTGGGGCTTGAGAGTCTGCATTTTAATAAGCTCCCAGGTAACAGTGCTGCTGGTCCACAGTGTTAAATACTGTGCTAACAGTATTGTGTTCTGTAAGAGGATGCTCTTGTTCTTAGGAGATACATATTGAAGTATTTAGGGGGGAATTAACAGAAAAAACTGTGTGCACATGTGCTCATATGGGGGGGGAGGAAGCAGAAGATGCACATTAAGATTGATGGTCCTAATTAACCTGGGTTTTTCTGTATATTTTCAAAGGAATGAAGACATTGAGCTGATTCTCTCAGAAAATAGTTTTTCAAGTCCTCAGATGCTACGATCTCGATATTTAATGTACCCTGGCTGGCAAGTATCAACGAAAAGCAGCTAAGATTTATTTATTTACAGAAAAATTTTTGAAAAAGCAAAAATACCAGGTGTGCTCTACAAGGGTGACAATGGCAGCTGGAACAGCCTGCCATGTCCCAGCAGCTCTGGCCTTCCCAGGAGCCCAGTACACCACGTCTTAGGCTCTGGATTGGGTGCCTCACTGGATGTTGAGTCTTAGGAAGTGATCCTGTAGGCACCAAGCACTATAGTATCCTGTGTCCTCCAGCCAGTAGTGAGGGTGAGGTGGCTGGCATAGAACCAAGGAGTTGTAACCTTCCATGAGAGAGTCGCTCCTGAAAATAAAGTCAGTCCCCTAGGCTTCTCACCCGACAGGTAGGCAGAGGTGGCCCAGGGGATGTTCCTTCCCTGCTGGTAGACCCCTAGCCTTCAAGGAGAGAGGAGGAGAGGGAGTGCACGGTGACCACACTAAGGCCAGCATCACCTGAGCATTTACTGTGCTCTCCACTCATCCTAAGGCTGCACTCTCCAGGACGGTAGCCACTAGCCACATTTGGCTGTTTAATAAAATGTGAATGTAAATTAATAAGAAATAAAAACTTAAATTCAGTCTGTCAGCCACAGCAGCCACATTGCAGGGGCTCAGTCGGTTGCTGTGGCTGGCAGTGCTGATCCAGAACACCACCGCCACAGGCTGCTGGGCTGCGCTGCTCTGCGAGCACTGCCGGCATTCTCCCATTCGTTCTCAAGTAAGCCTGTGAGGTGTCCATTATTTTCCTCATTGTAGGGATAAGATAACTGAGGCAGCACAGCATTAAATGGCCTGTCCAAAGTCACACCACCTGTAGAATTTCAAAAGAACTAGATTTCAAATCCAGGCTCTGTGCCCCAGAGCCTGTACTCTTTATTTGTTACTCTTGTCCCTGTGTAGAATGGGTAACTGGTTTCTGCTCTATTGAAGGTTCCAGGGAAGACAATTGTTAAAGCTTGGCCAAAATTCATCTCATGCCCATTTGGATTATCTTTGTTACCCTTACTCACTTTCCCCAGGCACCTCTCTACATCCCCCACATCACCCCTTTTATCACCAGTAGTTTGTATCAGCAAAAACCTGATTGTACTATGCTGTTAAAAAACAAACACAAGGTCAGTATGTAAGATTGGAAGTTTTCAGGCATATTCTCAGATTTGAGTCACATCATATTTACTTAAAAAGGGGGTAAGTGGATCATTCCTTATACCTGAACAAGACAATTATCTCTTAGCTAAAAAGAAACAGATAGAGCTTCTGAGGTGAAATCCTCCTCTCCAGTGGCTGAAGCTACTGACCTTTTGCTGCCCCCACTTTTGGGCCTGGGCCTGCAACTCCTTCAGTCTCCTCCTGGTGCCTGGGAAAGCACCCATTTTCCAGTCCATACTGACTCATTCTGGGTATGGTGCATGTTAACCTAGCACAGGGCACAGACTTCCCTAGAGGCAGACTGATCAAGGGGAGAGCCAAGCACGAGGAGTTCCTTACAAGGCTCTGAATCTAGAGTCTAAAACCTTCCCTTTATCAGAAAGATTGGTCCTTGTAGAAAATCATAGATAGAGGGGCCTCAGAATCACACTTCAGGTACTCCCTTCTGAGTCCCTTCCTAGGAATCAGATAACAATATTTTTTAACAAGAAGACAGCCATGAAACATCTTCTCATCCATATACATTACTTCTCTCCCTCCTTGCAGGGCCACCACCTCAGAGTGAACAAGCTTTAGCTCCAGGATGTACTCAGTGCAGCTCTTGAGCTGCGCAGATTCTCAGCCATACTCCTCCCACAACCCTCTCCTTCCTCATCAACCCCACCCCCATCTCCCCAGGTAGAAGGACTTGTTTCTTGTCTGGGAAGAAACCTTGCACTCTTCCCCTGAGGATTTGGGCTCTGAACAAAGAAGCCAGAGGAAGCCCTTGGTCTCCAAATGATTTGTTTAAAGGGGAAGAGGGCCAAAAAAAGCATGTCATTCTTGTAAAATTATTACTCTACTGCCTTACTTTAAGGAAATCACAAGGAATAATGTATTTCCAACAGTATAAAATTCAAAACCACAGTGCTATTTTAAAACAAAGGAAACTAATGAGAATGCAATAGACTGGAGGAAAATGTTTGCAACAAATGTGGGAAAGGTTAATATAATACTTGGGAAGCTTGTTTAAGTATTTAAGAAAAGCAGCCCCATTCATATAGATGTGGACAGCTTTATTAAGAGCAAGTATAAATGGCAACCATGGTAACAATTCCATGTCAGTAATACTCAGAAATTTAAAGTGATGCCTCACTGTTATTTTGATTGACACCTATTACATTCAACCAAAAATATCTGTAATAGTCATTGCTGGGGGAATTGTTGTGAAATGACAACATTTACCAGCTGCTGTGGGTAGTGTAAATTATTACCAATGAGATGGTTACGTGCTTCCCTGGACTGATTCCAATCATGGGGCTTTGTCACAAGGAAAGAATTTCAAAGCAAGAATGAGAGTTCCATAACTTTGGATCCTGGGTGAGGGGGTTCATTACATTACCTTTCTATCTTTGCATATGTTTGAAAATTTTTGTTAATAAAAAGTTAAAATTTTTAAGTGTTCTGAATATGGACATGTTCCACTGAGTCAGTCTGGTGGAACTGAGAAGCTAAAGCAGAGATGCCCCAGCCCTGGAGTCCTTGTAGAGAAAGTGTACACGTCCAAAGGCCCTGCTGGTGAAGGTGGGGCAGGCTTTGAGCCCTGAAGGAAGGGGAGGGAATCCTGAAGAAGAGCCGCTGAGTACCAGGAAGGACCCTCAGTCTCAGGTGGACACTGGCAGGCTCCAAAGTTAAATGGGGTCTTTATTACTTCAAGGACTAGTCTAAAGGAGGCGGGACTTCCCTGCTCTAATGGGGCAACCATGCTTCCCAGTCTCAAGGTGAAAAAGACATATGTACATTTAAACAAGTTTTGTACACAAAATGACATGCAAGTAAAAGAAAAGATATTACAGGATAAATAAAAATAGTTCATTCCAAAGTAGTATATAGTAACACTCAAAGCCCCAGTTACTTGTACTTACAATTTTTTAAACCTTTTAAGGTATGAAGGTAAATTTGATGCTGGATCAGTCTTTCCATTAATGGTTCAAATCTGCGTATGGTTTGGTCGTCCCTTGGAGAAGACTCGCTTTGTGGCCAAGTGCAAAGGTGAGCCCTGGCTGAGACATGTCCCAGGCCCTGGTAAAAGAATACCCCAGAGTTGTCCCTGCTTCCTGGCACCATTTTAGTATTCTTTGTTCTGTCTCTTCTCACTATTTGGGTCTGAAAATAGGCAGAGGGATTTGAGGACCCAGGAGGCCCCCACCCCTGGGAACAGTGGCAGAGCCCCTGGGGAGGACCTGGACCTGGTGGGTATAGAACCTGGGAACCCTAGACCTGAAATCAGGTTCCGTCACAGTCCCTACTGCCCCAGCTGTGCCACCCTGAACTTGGCCTCTGCCCCCAGGCGGGTGACAGCCCTGTCCTTTTCCTCCACCAGCAATTCAGTCCTCCATCAAGCCAAGTCCCTTCTCTGGAAACATCTACCACATCCTGGGCAAAGTGAAGTTTACAGGTAACTGGGGGTTGGATTTGGGATCCTTACACTATGGGGTGCTCTGCAGCCTCTCAGAAACCCTCCCTCTGGTGTAACATCCGGCTCTTCCAGTCACCCCTCTCGGCCAAGAGCCCTTTCTCCAGGTCCCTGTGCTCCAGTGTAGGACCTATCCTCCTTCCCCAGTGGCCTGCCCAGGACCTCTCCTCACAGCTCCCTGACTTCCTTATTCCAGACTCACACCCCAGCCCCCCTGGCTGTCCACTGCCTCCTCCTAGACCTGTCACCGGAGCTACACTGCTCTCTCCAGCTCAGATCCATTCCTGCTGGTCTTGAAGGCTTCCACTTGCCTTCTCCCTTCTGTCCACTAGGCCTGCTTATCAGCCTTAGACCTCTGGAGCCCTTATGACCTGAAGTCTATCCTGGGCTGCTGAGGGTCAAGGAAAGCCTCAAAACTAGGAGGAGTTAACACTGAGAAAGGAGAGAATATTCCAGGGAAAAGGCACAGTGTGTTCTGTGGACCCAAGGCAAAAAACAGCACATTTCAGGAACCAAAAAGGGTTTACTGTAGGTCTAACTTAGGAGGGAGGCCAGGTGTCTGTCAGAGTGTTTTCAGCTCTTTTAACAGAAAACCCCAACTCATCCAGCAGCTTTTAGCTATGTAACAAGAAGGCAGGAGGTCAGGCAGCGTAACAAGGTCGCCGAGGACCCAGACACTGTGTGTCTGTTCTTCCATTCTTGGAGTGTCAGCTTGTCTTCAGGTTCCCACCCCTCGTGGTTACCAGGCTGTGCCACAGGCAAGGGTGTCATATCCAGACAAGAGCCAGCAGGAGAGGCTGGCTCTTCCTGTGGGGTCTTTATCCTCTCCTTGGTCAGGAGTGAGTGACCATGCCTCCCAGGACCCTCACCCATGGGGCCCTGCTGTTGGAGGAAGAAGGGGACGTTGGCCAGGCAACACCGGCATCTGCTCTGGGAGCCACTGAAGGTGTAAGCCTGGGACCTCTGGGTTCAGATGGAAGAAGTACATGATGGAGCCTATATAAAAGAACCTCTCACAGTCCTTAAACCCATACGTTTGGGATAATTTATGTTATTGAATCTGAAACTTGGGCCCTTCTCCTGAAGCCCTTTACTCAAGCCCACTTCCCTCAGGCTCTGACAGACCACTTCCCACCTGCTTCAGAGGTCTCCCCCATTACCACCTTCTTTTCTTCCTTATTTAGACCTATTCTTGACCCCTTTCTTCTTAACCTCCCTCTGTTCTGGATCCCTTTCTCATCCTGCCTTGGAGAAGGACCTTGCCCTTTTCTTGTGTCTCCAGTCAGTCCTAGCCCCAGCCCTGCAGCCTATGAACCCAGTCACATTGCTCCTGTTCCCGTCTATGTGACCCTCCTGCAGTACTTGCACTGTTCACATGCCTCCTCTCTTGGTCTCTCAGGCCTCTGCTGAAACCCACCCCCTCCACCTCTGCCAAGGGGGATTTCCTCTTTAGTCCCCTTTGGTCAGTGCTGTCCACCTGATCACTGAATCAGCCAAGCTAGAAACATACACTGCTCCTCCGCCCTCTCTTGCTTTATTCTGTCCTGCTTGGCACCCATACCTCCCACATGTCTCATCAGTCGGTCCTGGACCACCTGTACTGTTCTACTCTTGATGTAGCCTTTATCCCTTCAGGGTCAGGGTCTCTGGGACTAACATGTGCCCTCTTTGCAGACTCTGAGAGGACCATGGAGGTCTGCCACAACACTTTGGCCAATTCCTTGAGCATTGTACCGGTTTTGGAGGGACCCACACCACCGCCTGACTCCCGAAACACACCCCAAGATAGCAGCGGACAGCAGGAGTGCTACCTCGTGTTCATCGGCTGCTCCCTGAAGGAAGAAAGCGTCAAGGACTGGCTGCGACAGTCAGCTAAGCAGGTGGTCTGTAAAGCCAGGCACAGATATGACCAGCATAGCTTGGGGACCCTCCCCTGCCTCCCCTACTGGCCTGGCCCTCACATGCTCGGCCAGCACTTTCAGGGATGCTCTGAGAGTGGGAAGAAGCCACTCAAGACAGACTTGTTCTCATAGACATTTCCATCTCTTCTTTCCAAGACAGAATATAGTTATTAGGTGACTTAACTAGGATCGGGGTAAAAACTAATAGTTCCACATAGACACTGACTCTACCTGGTATTCTAAACTCAAAGTATCTTTTGACCTAGCTGACCTTAGTCAAAGGCTGTCCTGTGTTCTGAGCCCAGAATCTGCTATTCTTGGGCTCTCTCTAGAAAGGAGAAGCAACAAAGATGTGCTTAGAAGCTGTTTGCAAACCAATACTCCAGACCTGGATAGCAGTGAGCCTGGGGGTCTCAGAGACAGGCACAGGAGAAGAAGTGGCCTATATGTAGATGCACACAAGCATCTTTAGCCCAATACTACAAAGAAAAATAAAACTCAGACTGGAGTCGAAATTCTCCAGTACGCTGAATGCTTTGGGTGCTGAATAAGCCTCTTGGGGGTTTAGCATATGCTGGAACTCTGGACATAGACTTGGCTGGGGCCTGGGGCCTCTGCAGACACTCAGTTGAAACCTGTCTTTTATAGTAAGGAATAGCTGCTAGCAGGCTGTCTTTCTCCAACTCACCTGAGAATAAACTCCTAAACGAATAGGGGACTTCATGTTGTCCCTTTATCTGCATGGCTGTCACTGGTAGTGCTCAGGGTTGAGAATGCCTATTTGCAAAAGCACCAATCTGTCCTCTGTCACATGGTCCCTCTTGACACACAGGGCTCTGTGATGGGAAAGTGGTCTTCTCGAGCGGCAGATAGGCAGGATATTGTGTCCAAGCCATGGCAGAACTTAACGCTTTCTCCTCTGCTGGGATCTTAGTAATGTCACTAGCCACCAGAACCCTGAACCCTCAACCGCCCCCCATGTACTCCATCAGCTCTGTTGGGACCTGACCCCTCCCTCCATCTCTGCACAGAAGCCTCAGAGGAAAGCCCTGAAGACCCGGGGGATGCTTACCCAGCAGGAGATCAGGAACATCCATGTGAGTCTCCCGCTCTGGGGGCCTAATCCCCCACAGACCCAAGTCTGTCCTTCTAGGCTTGCACGGCTCCATCCTTCAGGATGTCCTGAGTGAGGGGGCTGTCAGCACGGCGTGCTGGAGGCCTTGCTTCTTTCGAGTCACAGTGGGAAGCTGGTAAAGAGAGGCCTCAGCCCATCTTGTCTTGCAGCCTCCATGAGGAGAACGGGGTGAGCTTTGTGTGACCTGGGCATGTGACCCTGCCTGTGGGAGCAGCAGGGATATGGAGCCCTGTTTTGTCACACTATTCAAACAGCTGCAGAAGTCGTTTTCTCCTCCCACCCCTCTGTCCTAGGCAAACCAGAAGCTCCTCATGGGCAATTTGTGGAATCCTGAGGCCAGCTCTCGATGAGCCCTCCCAGCCGCCAGGCTGGCTCCTAGCCTCTGCCCCAGTCCCCACTCCCACTGGGGCCTTTCCCTGGGGGGCTTGAGGGCAAAGGCTAAAGGGACAGAGTCCAGGGTTGCCGGTCCTGATGATGAGCAGATGGAGCAGGACTCTGGGGCTCCAGGAGCCCCTGCTTTGGACTAGAGGAGGGCTCCTCTCTATCCAGCTCCCGCAGGGCCTGAGCAACCCTTGGGGGCACCTGGGAGAATGCTGTGGGCACCTCAGAAAGCAGTCCTTATAGTGTGTGTTCCCCCACAAGGAGACCTTGAACAAGGATTTGAGTGCAGGTAGTTTATTTTGGAAGTGATTCTAGGAGGCACTAGTAGGGAAATGGGAAAGTAAGAGAAGCCAACAAAGGTGTGTTACCGATCCAGTACCACGTGGACAACTGGAGCTGAATCCCAGGGAGCCACAGAGTTCCTCCCTGAGAGGCGGGAGATGACCCATCAGTCATTGCATTGAAGGCTGCTGGTGGGAGGTGTTAACTCCCTGGCACATCTACCTTCCAAGGGGCAGAGTGGGCCATCTTGCTAAGTTACAGGCTTGTTTGTTTTGAATGGTGAATGAATGATAGAATGCGGACAGGTAGTTCTAACATTACTCTTTTCCCTACAGGTGAAACGCCACCTGGACCCCCTCCCTGCAGGCTACTTTTATAACGGCACCCAGTTTGTCAACTTTTTTGGTGACAAGACTGATTTTCACCCACGTATCCTTGGCATCTGGGGCAGTGAGGTTGGGGGTGTGAGGGGGAGCCTGGCTGTAAAGAGGGTGTGTGCTGGAGCAGCCACAGCCCAACCCTGGAGCAAGCGACGTCTGGGAACACCCAGCAAGCCCAAGGCAGACTTTTCATCTTAGCCTTTTAATATCAGTAGTATTAATTTCTCCTTCACTGTGTGATTGCCAATGTCACTCTGTAGTTTGAGTTTAAATGCAGCTGTGGTGACACCCTGAGTTCTGTGGTCATTGAGAGCACAGTTTACAAGTTGGAGACGGCGAGATTACGGTAGTTGACCTGTGAAAAGCTGGATGGGAGGCTGCAGTGTGCTCATGAAAGTGGAGTGCTCACTTCTGGGACCTCGTGAAGGAACCTGGGCCAATCCCCATCAATTGTTTGTAGCTGTGGTGCTGTCAGTATATAGAAAGAGCCCACAGGTACCCTCTGTGTGGGCAGGGCACCCACACCTCTGTGTCCCCCACCTCACCCACCCACAGATTCCCTCTGGACCTAGGCAGTCCTCCTTGTCCTCCAGACCCAGGGTGCTCTTCCTTAATGAGATGCCAGTCATGGACCAATTCATGAATGACTATGTGGAAGAAGCCAACCGGGAAATCGAGAAGTATAATCGTGAGCTGGAGCAGCAGGAGTATCATGACCTCTTTGAGCAGAAGCCCTAGAGGACAGCTGCAGAATGTCCACTGTGGTGATGGGCATTTGGACATGGGGTGTCTCAGCCTCAGCTCTCCCAGAGCCCCTCTCTGGAGGGGCTGTCCCGTTCTCCTTAGCCTTTGTGTGCTGGCCTGAGTGCATGTTGTCTTTATTCTCTGTGCGGCGCTGAAGAGCATCATCTGCACCACAAACTCGGGGGAAGGCTCCTTCTGGAGGAGGAGTAGACAGCGGCTGCCCTGTACACCATGGCCATCCAGGACCTCTAGGTCTCTGGTGACAGTATCCCCTTTGGGCTGTTGAGGCACAATGTGAGGGTGGGGAGAAACATTGAAATTGCACAGAGGAGCTGCTGGGACACAGAAAGACCTCTGGCTGCCCAAAATGTGGCCATGCCAGGCTACCACAGACCTAAAACACGTCCCAAGAGACCCTACCCCTGCCTCCCTTCTGAGGCCCCTTCCATTGAAGGAGCTGGACTGCTGGCCCTGGGCCCAGTCTGGGGGGAGCAGCACAAGCCCAGCCCAAGCCCAGCCCCCAGAGCCAGCAGCCTGGGCTGAGATCAACAGCTGTTCTAAAATGAGAGATTTCCCTCATGGCCTGAAAGGAAAGGCATGTTGCTTTTCAGAAGCCTGTGGCTTTTGAACTAACCCAAGCAGTGCCCTGGGGTTGGTTGTGTGCTTCCCTCACAGCATCCCTCTGGTTTGTTTAATTCAGGACAGGAACAGACCTGCTGCTCAAGCCTTCCAGCAATGCTTTGCCTCACTGTTGAAGGGAGCATCCTGCAACTGCGTAGTCTTCGGCCCAGGCTGTGATCCCCTGTGGGGCATCCTTGAACCGGGTGCAGTCCCCAGCACCCAGCCCTCCCCTCAGCCTTGCCAGGGAAGGCCTAGTTTTCAACCACAAACTTAAGGAAACTCATGTCCCCAAGCATTGTTGCCAGCCCTGGACTTGTTTGGCTCCTGAAGACCAAGAATCTCAAGGAATTACCATATCATAGAATTTCATAGAATTCCTTCCAGTGGCTTTGTTTTTAGATGGGCCATGAAGCAGAAGGGTGCATCCCATGCATGACCTCCATAGTCAGTGTGGGGAGAAGGAGGTCAAGGCACTGGTATTAAGGTGATGTCTGTTAGGACTTCAGCGCCTTAGCTCCTAGATTGTAAATGCTTTCTGACTTTCATGTTTGTCTTGCATGCCTTCGGAAGAAGCACATAGGTGAAATCAGCAAAGTTTCCAGTAATGTAGAGGGGTTTTTGAGAAAGGCCTCTGGTGCAGAGGAGAGACAAAGGATGAAGCACATGTGCCTGGTCACTCAGAGGTCTGCATGCAAGTAGCAAAGCAGCTATTCAGGGGTTGTCAGTAAAATGTATTAGAAAAAATAATTTTATTTGAAGCCAAATGAACAAACTCCAGATATCATTGAATTTAAAATCTTGCATGAAGAAAGGCACCTGGGAACGGCCATGTGCTCCAGTCTCATCTCCCAAAGCTCATAGTGACAAGGGCTCAGGTGTGGAGCCCAAGTCTGGGAGCCCCTCACTTCTGGCTGGCCAGAGGCTGGGGTCCACAATGGGCCTGCCTCTGCTTCAGAATCAATAACATAGATCTTAAGTGCAATTGATGAAATAAGCAATGAGTTACTATAGCTTCCTTTAGCTCTACCGAGCTCTTTTTAAAAACTCAAACTTGAGCAGCCTTAGAAAAGGGAGAGGTGGGGTGGGTGGTTGGGGTGGGGGGAAACATAGGCCATATCCTCCAGGTGGGTTGCTGTGAAATTTTAAATGAAAGCTCTAGATGGAGGAGCTCGAGCCATTTCCTGGCTGTAGCACAAAAGAGTTTTTAGAAAGGGGTCGGAGCCCATCCATAAAAGCGGGTCTTCCCACTGCGTGGGGCTGTACTACGTAGTAGTCTTGGTTTTCTGATATTGCCCATAGAAATGCTCTCTCACCAACTTGCCCCACTGTCCCAATTCCTCTACTGTAAGAGGGAAAACTGATTACCTCAACTTGAATATGAAACTGTGATTGAAAAAAGTCAAAACGTTAAGAAGTTTCAAAGCCAAAAAGGCAAAGCTGGCTGAGGCCTCTGTGTATGCTGCTCAGCCTGCTCGGGGTTGTGGAGGGGCACACTGGTGAAAGGGCATTCCTTGGGGGGCACTTGCTGTGCCCCTGATGAAGAGGCACACTGGCAGTGTGAGCTCCTTGAGGACTGAGGCTGGGAGATGGCTCCTCCCTGCTTGCTGCACTGCCCCTTCTGGAACCAGCAGGGCCTCGGGGTTCTGACTGTGAAGTTTAATGTCTGCTTGATTCCTCCTGGCTCTCCAGGTGGAGGGGCGGGGTCGTAGGCTGTCTCCAGAGGAAGGGTCTTCCTTGACACTGTGTTTTAGATTTTGACCTTAAAAGTGGATACCAGAAACCCAGCAAAGACATCAGGTGTGGGTTCCTTAGGGACAGGAAGAAGTCCTCCAGGGGCTTACATGCTTTTTGCCAACTTTCCTATTAGCAGCTTCAGTTTTATATCACCCAGAGTGAGTGTGATGACTTTGAAGTCGCTGAAGTTATGGGCTATTTTACGTTTTGATGTAGGATCTTTTTTCTTTTTTTTTATTGGAAGGAGGCAGAAATTGGAGAAAAGGGATCACTAGGAAGGCGCCAATGGCAAGGAGTTGGGCTGGCCCTGCCGGTTGGAAGAAAAAGTTCCTTCCTAAATTCTGTCAGGAGTTTGGAGAATTTTTGCACAGTAATAAGCTCTGGGTTGCTCTTTGGGCTTCTCAAAAGGGAAAAAGTTAACTCAAAGATTGTGAACTATTAAGTATTCCAGCATGTTGCTGACCTAGTTGAATAGTTGTACCTCAAAAAGTAGGTGAGAAATGGCTTCCTCATTGCCCCAGGTTGTCAAATACTAATGACAGAAGAGCTCACTTACGTGCCAAAATTCACTTTTATACTAGTTTTTCAGTGCTTTAATATTTGTAATTTAAATTTTAAAACTCATATTTACAAACACTACTGTAACTTCAGTGAAACTGAATTGTGTGATTGAAGCTTTTTGCTTATTATAGTATTTATTACACTAAATTCAGTAAATATATAAAAGTAGCCTTCAATTTATTTTTATATTATTTGACATGTTTTTACCTGCAGTTGTGTATGTGAATTTACCTTAGTAACTGAGATGTAATGCTAAGGACCAATAAACTATCACTGAACAAGCAATGCCTCCAAGGCGGCGTGTCGGTGTAGACTCGGCTCTGAGGTGGCCCTGGGGCCGGGTTGGGGGTGATGAGAAGGCCCGCCCCCTGGGCCTGGGCACATCTCCTCGGCCTCCCCCATGACGCCTCTGCTGGGGCTGCTCGGGAGGGGTCTTTGGGACGCACACTCCCCCGCCCAGACCCCAGAACAGCTGGCCGAGAATAGAATTTTTATGAGGAGACTGTCCCGGAAGTGCCAGAACCCGAGGAGGGGGAGCCGACTGTGGGCACGGCGGTCTCCCGGGGCGGCAAAGAAGCCCACCCGCACCCGGAGGGCCGCTGAGATGCCTTGGACGGCGGGACACCACGCTTCGGCCAGGCCGCAGCGGGAGCCATTGCTTTACAGGCTGGTCAGCTCGTTTAATCCCGGCCAGAGCTCGGCGAAGTGGCCGCTCGGCCCCACTTTATGAGCGGGCATGACCGATACACTAAGGGTCCGGCAACTGCCCTGTGGCGGAGCACTGCCCTGGCCCGCGCCACAGCCGAGGCGCTGCCTTTGTGGAGCCGGCCTTGGACCCGCGCCTTCTAAGGGGGGGATCGGCCGGAGCCGCGAGCGCCAGGGGAGTGGCCTCAGTGCACCTCCCCCGTGCAGGCGCTGGGCTGCGGAAGGCCGCAGGGTCCTGCTTCCCTGGCCGGCTTCGCGTCCGCATCCGCATCCGCGTCCGCTGTGTCCAGGGCGGCCGCGGGTGCCGCCCACAGCCCCCACCGGGTTGAGAGGAGGGGCCCCTGGCGCTTCGGGAGAAGGGCTGCTTGGGGAGGACACCGACTGAAGCCTGCGCGTCCACGGAGCCCCTGCTTCCTGCCCCACCCTCAGCGCAGGGGCCCCCCGGACAAGAGCAGTGCCCTACTGGGAAGATTTGGGCGCAGGCCCAGGAAGGAGGGGGCAGCCTGCCTGTGATGACTGGGAAGGTGCTCTTGGGTTTGGAGCTTCTGTGCAATCATGTACAAACCAAATGCAAAATTGCGTGTGTGGCGCCGAGGGACCCAGAGAATTGGGGGAGGGGTTGGCAGTAGTATTACCCACCTCACAGCCCCTTTCCCCAGAGCCTCCCACCGTCCCATCCTGCAGGGCCAGGTTTAGACAGAGTTCCTGTGCTTGCACTTTCCAGAAACGGCCAGGGTTTAGGGTTACCCTTAAAAAATTGTCAGGGAGGTGGGGGACACAATAAATGGGAAAGAGCTCCCCAGCTGGACGGTCTTTTCAGGCCAGAGGACCTAAAGGCCAGGAAGCCTGGGAACTGGGAAGGAGGCCCAAGCCCCACCCGAGTCCACGAAGTGGCAAGGCACTACTGAAACTTGAGAGCAAGCTCGAACCCCAGAATCAGGGACTCCTGAAGGAGTAGACATGGAAAGTGATTTGGAACAGATGGCCTCTGGTAGAGCTGCTGAAAATCACGACTGAGGAGCATGAAGAAATACTGATGGATTAATTTCTATCATGCAATCTAGGAGCGGCCATGCCCAAAGAAAACATGACAATATGCCCTACTTCCAGCCCATGGTGGAAAGGGAGTGGCTTGGTTGCTATAAAAGTAGAGGGTGGTGCCAGCTTCAAGCTCAGCTGGACCCAGGCAGTCAGTTGCCATCAGAGCCCTCTCTTCATCCTTGGTGGCTTCCCTCTCCCACAGCAATAAGCTTCCTTTATGCCACCAGCAGCCCCAACATCCCAAACACAAGTCCCAACCTCCCTCTCCAGATGCAGCCCCAAAGTCTGGGGTCACATTCCCATCCCTGAACCAGTCACAATGGTCACGAGTATTCTGACTGGCCTGGTCAAGGGTCACTATGTACTTCCAAGGGCCTCTCAACACCAAGCCAATTGGGGAGCTGCATCCCCCAAAGAAGGGCTTGCTCCTCTAGAACAACTTTGCACATCCCCCTGTCAGGCTGTTCATGAACTTCTCTGTTAAAATCAAGTAACTACTGACTTTCTAAATTTTGCTTTCTGCTAGTCTTTCCTAGTACAAGTGATAGCAAGCACAAAGAGTTGTTCTGTTGCAGTTGTGATTTTTAATGAAGAAAAGAAAATTTTTTAATTGGAAACATTCTGTCCTCTTAGATCATCTCCCCCCTGCAGATGGAGAACAGGCCACCATTAATGTGGCTCTATAGTGCCTCAGTGCACCCACGGCCACCAGTGTTCGATGGGAACCCGTTTGAGAATTGTCCTTTCCCTTAGTAAAAGATCACGTAGACTGTGACGTGGGAGTCAAGGATGTGGTGGGCTCCTGCTCCACACTGGTAGGGACAAGAGAGGCTCCAACTAGAGTGTGTTTTGAAGAAACAATTGGCAGACAAGAGCAAAGGGGGTGACCTCAAGGTAGAAGTGGAAAAAGCCAAAGTGGAAAAAAACCCAACATTCTGAAACAATTCCAAAAACTTTCTTGTTTCAGTCTCCAAAAATTTGAAGAAAAATTAATTTGTTTATCCAGAAAGTATTCCTGTCTTTCCCAGGCTTCTGCACTGCTAAATTGACTAGCCAAAATAATTTGGTGGAAAAAAAAAAAGTATCATGGTCAATATATCAAACTAATAAATGAACAATTCTGTATTTAAAAAAAGAAGCTAACAAAACTAAGTGAATATATTTCCACTTAATCCTACAATTACTACTGCTTTCCCCATGGCAGTAAAGAAGTTTAACTTTTCCTCTCATGGATTCAAATGTTTAAGAAACTTTCCACCTTTACTTTGAAATTTTATGCCTGAATGAATGTCCAAATAATAGCAAAATAAGGACAACAGGAAGAAGAAAGATGGTTCGATAACCAAAAATTCATGGAATTTTCTAGCTGAAACGACTCCATTTCAACCTCCTTGGGTTGTTTTGTTTTTTAATTGAAGTATCATTGATATATAAATACAATCTTAAATTAGTTTCAAGTATAAAACACAGTTACCCACATTATTAAATCCTTACCCCAACATAGTGCAGTTACTGTCAACACAGAAAGATGTTACAAATCCATTGGCTATGTTCTTCATGCTGTACTACCATCCCCGTGGCCAACTGACATTATGCTTAAGAATTTTTGTGCCCTTTTATCCCCTCAACTTCTTTATTTTATAGATAAAATATATTAGACCCAAAGAAGCTGAAAGTCTTGCCTGAGGGCATTGCCCTGCACCTTTCTTTGGCTCACTCTCTGTACCTAAAGCATCCAGCTTCCTACAAGAGGTTGGAAGGAGCTGGAGCCCAGGGGAAGAGCGGTCTGAAGTAGCACCGCAGGCAGAGTCAGTGAACTCCTGGCAGGACCTTGGCCAGCCCCATGGACACAAGAACCAGTGAGAATTGAGAATCGTGGTTGGGGAGGATGTGGGGTACACAGAATAGCTGAGGGGGGCAAGGATGGCCAGGAGAGTGACAGGCTGCCCAGACTCTTGGAAGACCTCAGGTGGCCAGTGATGGGTCTCAAAGGGCCTGGGGGTAGACAAGGGTGGGGAAGTTTGGCACCAGACCTGCAGCATTTGTCTCAAGACTTGCTGCACCCTCTGCATGCCCTGGAGAACTTGTTGGGGGTGAAGACTCCCAGCCTCATCATAGGTCCTACTCAATGAGAATCCCTGGGTCTGGCCCGGGGATCTGCATTTCAGCAAGCTCTTGAGGGGTTTTGACATGCTGGGCATCTGCCTTGGAGGGTCCTGCTAGAGGAAGCCATTGGACACTGCCACACACAGTGTGTGTGATGGGGGGGCAGCGGGGCAGGTGGTGAGCACCTCTTGTGGCCCCTGGAGTGGAGTGGGCAAAAGTTGGTCAGTGTTTGATGGTGTCTGTCTGCCAGGGGATTCTTGGCTGAGAAGCTGGGCTGTGGAACTGGAGCCCAGGTCAGCGGGCAGTGGGGCAGCCCTGGAACCTTCCTGTTCAACAGCCTGCTGGCCAGATAGGATCACTGAGTAGAGAGCCATTACAGGTCCGTCAGTGCTAGATGCTGACTGAATATGGATGGGGACACAGAGGGATGTTGTTCTGAGTGGGGCAGGTCCTTGTCGGCCTTCCACAGTGCTCCTTGCCCTCCTGGCTGCACTATTAAGAGCCTGGATCTTTCTCTCAGTGGGGGTAGGTGGCACCTGGGAGAACGCTTAATGCTGTGTTAGTTGGGCACCAAACTCCTACCCACCTATGAGGTCTGGAGATGTCCTGGGTGGGGCGGGGAGGTGGTGCCCGTGGAGGCCACATCCCTCCCCCAACCCCCACCAGCATCACCAGAGAATAGCCCTGGGAACAGCTTCTTCCAGGAACCACAAGGGGGCGGTACAGCTGCAGCTAGAGAAGGGCTGGGAAGGGCTGGGACCTGGTCGAGGCTGCCTGCCCAGGGCAACAGGAACCCCAAGCAGCTTGTAAAACCCAGGTGACTCGAGGAGAAGCTGATGGTTGTACAGTGCAGGAAGCCACTCTTACCGAGGCTCCAAGGGAAGAAGAGGGCAGACGGGAAGTAGAAATAAAAGGACTCAGTGATTTCTGAGTATGGAATAAGGACAAGTAGGCAAAGGGAGTCAGGCATATCTGGCTGGAAAACCTGAGCGGGAGTGGAGGGTGGAGGATGAAGAGGCCATCTGGGGGGCTTCATGACCCAAAAGCCTCTGGGAACTCTACATGCAGGTGTGGGTCATGCATTCCCCATGTCCCAGGTTTACTGAGCACCTCTACCCTGTACTGGTGAAGGATGCACACCCAGCCTTGCTCTCAGGAGCTCCAGGTCTAGCCAGAAGAGTAGGAGCTCAGAGTTAGGGGCCATGAGGGTCTGTGATGGAAGGAAACAGGAACCTACTGCAGACAGTGTGACCAGGGAAAGCCTCTCTGAAAGCTGCATGAAATGAGCGGTGAGGAGCTACGGAAATAGCTTCCAGGCACCCAGACTGTCAAGGCCTTAAGGCAGGTGGGGGCTGGCGGCCATGGTGGCTGGAGCGATGCTCTCCTGGGAACAGGAGCCATAGAATGGAGGGGGAAAGTAGGCAAGGGCCAGGTTGCACAGCACCATTACCCCACACCCCTCCCTGGTCCGTGAGCTTGCTTTTATTTTCCTAAATGCCATGAGAAGCCACTGGAGTGGAGATGGATAGGGGGAGGTGTGGGGGGCAAGTCAGAAGGCCAAATGAACCAGGTTTGGGGTCCAAACAGGCAGAACTGCGCTGTTTTGAAGATGAACCCAACAGACTTGCTGGTGGATCAGATGTCGGTGAGTCAGGGTGACTCCCCCGTCCAGGGCAGCCAGCCGGTTGGAAGTGGGCTAGGGAGCTCTATTTTACCTGAATTTCATTTGAATTGCCAGTTAGACACCCAGGTTGTGGGGAGCATAGAAGGTAGACTGCAGCAGGTTGAAGTCAGGAGCTCAAAGTCAGGAGTCATGAACTCTGTCAGCCGTGGCAGGTAGAGAGCCATAGGTCCAGGGAAAGTTATGGGACCACCAACACCAAGCTAGGTCAGAAGAGCAAGTATGAGGAAGGGAAGAAAATGTGGCAAGAAAAAGGAGGGGGCAATCTGTATTGGGAGCTGCTGGGAGAAGGGAATGGGGCTGGCAAGAAAGCTGAAGCAGGGTGACCTTGACCAGAACAGTTTCAGTGGAGTGGTGGGGACAAAAGGCAGGTGTGAGGGTGTTGAAAAGAAGTAGGGCGGGCGTGAAGACAGGAATAGAGGTAACTCATTGGGGAAATGTGCTCTGAAGCACAGCT
Organism: Manis javanica; assembly: GCF_040802235.1. NCBI lineage: Eukaryota > Metazoa > Chordata > Mammalia > Pholidota > Manidae > Manis > Manis javanica. The sequence continues at coordinate 28,920,648 of NC_133160.1, read as the reverse complement.
GAGGAATTGGATGGGACCTGGAAGGGGAAGGGAGTTCAAGGGAGTGTTTGGGGTTTTGTTCTGCATTTTTTAATGAGATACTATAGAATTACTTCTTGCTCCAGACTCTAAAACCCACTGGTTTAAGTAGCACACAGAGAAAGCTGAGCTGAAAGCTCTTTGAAAGCCATTAAGTGCCCTTTGGAACCTACTGCTCAAGGCTTTGTGTCCATAGCCCAGTGAAATCTGAGACCCCCAATAGAGGGAAAGAGAGGAAATGGGTGTGCCTGGGTCCCTAAACTGCCAGTGTTAAGGACCCAGGGGGGACACAGGCGGGGAGCCCTGGGGCACCCGCATTTGCCCTCAGCCTCTGACCCACAGAGGCAGGGGTGGGTGGGAGGAAACAGCTTCTCACTTTGCAGCAGGGCCCTGGGGCTAAGGGAGCTCTCAGGGCAACCAGGGGAATGGAACCTGCAGGGGCAGAGCCCTGGAGGCTGAGGCAGGAACCCAGCCAGGGTCACTTCCTCTGAGAGCCAGGTCCAAAGACCGACCCCTTGGAGGAAGCTTGGCCCTAGGCTCCTGCTTCCTCAGTGAGCTACCTGGTGAGGTGGTCGGATGAGGGAGGAGGAAGCTGCAGTAAGGGGAATGGACAGCTGCCCCTCCAGTTCAGGGACATCCTTGGAAGGTCCAGGAGTTGGGAACTGCTGGTGACACAGGGAGGCAGTTGCAGAAGCCTAGATATTTCCAGATGGGAGAGGTTGGGGCCAAAACAGGTGGCTTTTCAGGGGTCCAGCCCCTGCACCGCTTCCTGTGCAGTCTGTTCTTCAGTTCTCCAAAACCTCCAGCCCTCACCCATGGGACTCCAGGAGTGTGCCACTGGCTGGGGATCCCTAGCGAGAGGGCATCTAGAGAAGGTACCAAGGGCAGAGTGGAGGGAATGGCCAGGATGACCCTGTGTCTCCCTCCCAGGCCCTGCTCACCCTCCACAAAAGCAGCATGCAGCCAGCCCCCAGTCAGTTGTCAGAGTTAAGTAGGTATCCTCCCAGGCTGCTCCTGGAGCAGTCAGGAGCAGGATGCTCAAGGCCCTCCCGACCACGAGGTCATTTATCTACCAGAGAGGTACCCCCATGGCTTCCTGCCCCGACGGCATCTCTTCTAGCAAGGCTGTTGCTGGGAGGGAAACCCGGCAGCCCAACTCACCACCTGATTGTGCATAGGGCCCCCTCCCAATGCATCAGGAGTTCTGCAGAGAAGCCCCTCCACAGAGGTGGGCTCACCTTCCTCTTGCCTCTGGCCCCTCTATCATGCCTGGGGTATAGTGGCTGAGACTCTTGTCCCAAAAGGGGGTTGGGTGGTGGAGGAGGATCGCGGCTAGTCCTCGAGCTGGCAGCCAGGGGTGGAGGGGATGGGGAGAATTCTTGGTCTCTCTCTCTCTCTCTCCTCGCAGAAGACAAGACGCCGGAGAAGGCGCATCCCCAGACCCCGTGTCCGGGAAGGAAAACCGGGCGGCGGGGCCACCTTGGGAAGAAGGAAAGGAGTCGCGAGCCAAGACCTTGACCCAAGAGAAGACGGAGGGCGCGGAGCGACCAGGCCAGGATTGACACCGAGAGGAGTGCTGCTAGCAAACCCGACGCAGCGGAGCGGGCCGGGGCGTATCCCCGGGAATGCGCGCCGGCCCGTCTAGTTTGCCAGTGCGCGCTTCCTGGAGGAGGAATAGGAGGGCTTACCGCGCGAGCAACCAAGACCAGGGGAGAGGGCGGGGCAGCTGGCGGAGGCCCCCTACCGAGAGGAGGGGGCGGGGGCCGGCCGCGAGCATAAAGCCGACGCCGGGGAAGTCCTCCCCCGCCCTGCTGCAGTGCCACCACTCCACCGGTTCCCGCGCCCGTCAAGCTTCTCCCCAGACCGCCCGGCCCCTAACGCTGAGACGTCTGGGCGTGCGCCCGGACCCGAAGGATCCTGGTCTACACACTCTGCCTAACTCGCCGCGGGCTCCCGGGAGCAGCCCGCCCGGGGCTGAGGAGCGCGGGTGAGAGCGCAGGGCGGTATTCCGCCCTTGGTGACACGACCTCCTGCGCGGGGGCGAGGCCTATGAGCGGCATTAGGACCCAGGTGCGGCGCGGGGGTGTGTCGCTGGATCCCGCCGCCCGCACGCCTAGTTTGGGGGGTCCCCCAGCCTGAGGCAAGGAGCCGGGCGTGCGCGCGCGTCGGCAGCGGTCCGGTGGCCGATCGCCTAGGCCAGGGCCGCGGCCTCCAGGTGTGTGTTCCACCTCCAGCCTTGCGGTGGGAAGGCCGCCCGGTCTCCGCGGCAAAGTCGTGCGAGGACCGGGACACGAAGCCGTCGGAGCACTGGTGAGAATGCCAGTGCCGCCGGCCCCGGGGCATGGTCGGAGAGAGGGTCGTGGGGGATCTGGTTGTGGTTCTACCTAGACAGAGTGAAAGTGAGCACGAGTACGCGGGGAGTGGAGGGAGGCTCGGGGACGGCTTCGTGGTCACCGTAGGCTTGCTTTAATGCTGAATCGCCAACTTGAAATGCTTAAGTTTTTGAACCAATGAGGTAGCCGGTGGAGGGGCGGGGGGGTGCTTGGAAGTGGGTGGGGCGGAGCTTTGGGTTCGCTAGCACCCCGAATGCCGGGCTCTTAAGAGCGGGGCACGCTGACGCCTCGGAAAACCTCATTTTACAACCCCCAACCCTCGACCCCGACACCTTCCTGCCGCGGAGCTGCGGGAAAGCCTGCCCATCCTTTGGGGTGCCCGGCCCTCTGTTCTCTGCGCGGCCACAGGGACTTTACCTCGCGGCTCTGACACCCGAGGGCGAGCCCGGGGTTTGTATGAGCATTTTACCTGCACATGAGGCGCCTGGGATGGGAGCAGATTATGCACCACCCCCACCCTTCTAGACCCTCTTCCTCTGTCAACCCCTGCGGCCGCGGATGCTACCGGCCCCGCCCCTCCCTTCTGGATGCGGCCCTGGCTCCCGCCCTGCGCGTCCGTCCGCATCCTGCCCCCAGACACCCAGGGTCTCCGAGTCTGGAGGCGCTTTCCTCTCGTGCACGCGGCACCTCCTGGCGTTTCCTTCCTCGCACAGCACCGCATAAACAGCCAGGACCGTCCGGGGCCCCGCACGCGGCGCGAGGAGAGTGCACTCGCCCCCACCCCATCCCGTCTTCCTTGAGGACCAACGGCTCCGCCTCTCAGTAGGCCCGGGACACGGTGACGCCCTGGGGAGGAAGGGGAGGAGGAGGAGGCCGTTGCTGAGTCGGCTGTCCCCCACCCCGCACCCCGATCCCGACCCCAGTGTGACCTCGGGCGACTGCCCGTGTGATGGGTGTTGATGGCCCCAGAGACCTACGTGAAAGGGAGAGTCGCAGTGTGCTGGGAGGAGGGTCCCAGCCCAGGTTCTGGGCTTGGCAGCGAAGCCTCGAGAGGAGGCCGTCTGTTGCAGGGAAGGTGGAGAGACAGAGCTCCTCCCGGCAGCTGAATTCTGCACACAGGGGTCCTGCCTTACTTCTCTGGGTACTATTAATAAGTCCTGGAGAAAACATGCTGAGAACCTCTCCCATCTTCAACCCTTTCCCATCTCGGCGACCCCTACCAAGTGGGCTGAAGAATAATAGTCTTGGCTTCCTCTGGCTCCTCCAGGGGCTTCTCGCTAGTACTGCCTACTGTTCCTTTATCTCCCCAGGTTGGCCTGGGTTGGGTCTCTGGGAAGGATAAGAAGGAATCAGCAGGGTTGGTGTGGGGTGGGAAGCAAATGGGCCCTGGCAACTGTCCAGGGCTGTACTATGGAGCTGGTGACAATTCCTTGGCTTCCCTTGCAGCAAACTCTGTCATGTCACAGAACGGATGCCTTGAAGATTCAGGTGAGTGCCTTTCAAGTGTGGGTATGTGTAGAGAGAAATTGCTGGTCAAAAGTCTCTAGGGGTTCTAGTCCATCCACCCGGATAGCCATGGCCTTGGCACCTGTCTGGGTCCTGTGTTAGTGCTGGGATGCTTTTAGATCATCCCCTCCAGGAGGCTGTGGTGTGTGACTGGAGAGGCAGCTGACACTGCCCTCGACTCTGGCAGGTCTCTGGTCATCCTGTGGTCCTAGGAGGGCATGCTGCTCCCTCTCCTGGGCAGGTTAGGTGTTTGGCTAGGCTGCAGGATAGAAGTGGGGACATGGCATCCCAGGGGCCTTCAGGGACTTGGTAGTCTCAGCTGGGCAGGTCTAAGTAGAGCCAAGGGTAGGGGAGAAGTGGGGAGTGTGAGGGGCAGTGCCAAGGAATAGTGGATGCTGGGCGGGTAACAGAAAGGAGGCTGGGGCAAGTTGGGGCTGGGGAACCAGGTGGTCTATGCAAAGCAGGCCTGGAATTGGGAAGGGGTTTTTCATGGACAGAGCTCTGGAACAAAAGCAGGAGGGACATCTTTTGACTTAATAGTTCTTCTCTGGGCTCTGGGTGCAGTGTAGACCTGGAGGTAGGGATCACCAGTCCCTGGGGGCCTTGGTGGGGAGGCCTAGTGCCTGCTGCCCAGAAAGAGCCCAGGCTGAGCACAGGACATGGGGGGAACAGGGCCTGGGATGTGCAGAGGAAACTGGCAGGCAGGAGTGGAAGTGAGTCAGGGTGAGTCACTGCCCGGCAGGTGTAGGCATGCTACTGACCCTTCCTTGTCCCTGTGCAGGTGTTTGTTAGTGTGTGAGACAGGGCATTAGGAGGACTTGCAAGAGCAGGAGGGGTTCCATCAAGCCTTGAAGAAGGCCTTCCAGGAGGGGAGCCCTTGGTTTAGAGGACAGGAGCTGGCATGCCCGGGGCATTGGCCTACTGGCCTGAGGAGTGAGAGTCTGAGGCCCCAGGTGGGACTGGTCCTGAGGGGCCAGGGGTCAGGATAAGGAGCAAGGCTGTCTCAGACTGTCATCTCAGAGGCTGCAGGGAGCCCCAGCAAGACTTGGCAAGATGGGAACATTTGCATGTCACCAGGAAGCCTTCCTGTATGATAGGCAGTTGCAGGAACCGAGATGCAGACCAAGAGCAAGGGGGCAGCCGGCTCTGTGCTCTGGAGTCCCATGGCACCGCAGCGCTCCTTACCCAACATGGGGGTGGTGCTGAGATGAGGTCTTCTGGGGGTCCCAGCCCCTGTCAGCCCCTGTCTGTTTCTCTGGCTCTCCTGCTACTGGGTCTAGTCTGATATCTGCACCAGGTTTCCCAGTCTTGATGCCTCACCGCACACACCCTCCCCAGGAGGAGGACCTCTAAGACCCTGTGCCAGTGAGGCAGGGGGGAGCTGGTCCGGATACTGCAGGGGCTCTGGCTTCCCTTGGGTTTCATCTGGCGAGCCAGGCAGGTCTGGGTCCTGTAACCTGGGGGTTCTGGGAGGGCAGGGGCTGGGCAGGCGTCACTGTATCATTGCATCGTGTGCCTGGCCCAAGTTTGTGGTGTGAACTCATTTTTCTCTAACTAACCAGTTCGTGTGGGTCTGAACAGTGCAGGGCTGAGCTTTTGTACTCTGAGGGGCACCAGGCCAGGACTAAATATTCTGCCTGCCAGGCCGAAGGCTCCCTTCCTGGCCTACGAGAGAGCCACCATGCACTAAGGGTGCGCCCAGAGGACAGCCTGCTGCCTCTGCTTCCTGGGCTCAGAGACCCTCCATCTAGCATGGAGCACTGACGGCCAGGCCCTCTTGGGGGTCTCTCCCGGTGGTGGTTGAGTCTCTAGGCTACCTCAAGTGTGACACAGATGATGCCTCTGAAACCCGTGAGGAGAGCCTGGGGGATGAGGCCTTCGACACGGTCAACTCCTCCATTGTGTCTGGCGAGAGCATCCGTGTTTTTGTCAACGTCAACCTCGAGGTGCAGCCCGCCCAGGCTGGTATGGGGATTGTAGCAGGGACAGGCTGGGGGGTGGGCAGGGGACTGGATAGACATGGCCCCACTCCACTAAGAGAGACTTGAAGAAGAGGTGGGGTGGCACCCTGAGCCCCTCACTTTTTTCTAGCGGAGAGTGAGTCATCAGGTGGCTGCGGGCTCCTACATACCTCCCGAAAGGTGAGTGGCCTGTCGGCAGGATGGGAGACTTTTGGTCCTGGGCCACTAGTTGGGGGTGGAGGTGGCTGCTCCCTGGGAAAGCTCGCACTGCTCCCCTCTCACACTAAGCAGAGATGTCACACTAGCCCAAGCCTTGGCTATTGGGACCAGCCATGCTGGGCCTTCCCTCCTGGAGCGGGTGTTGGTCCTGGTTAGCAGGGGCAGCCAAGGACCACCATGGATGAGGGGCCCAGGCAGTGACAGTGGGTCTTCTTCATGGGCCTGTGTCATTCTGTGCGTGGGGTCCTCATAGTACCTGAAGTTAAAGAACTTTGAGGAAGAGATCCGAGCACACAGGGACCTAGATGGCTTCCTGGCACGGGCCAGAATCATCCTGAATGAGACGGCCACCTCACTGGATGATGTGCTGCGGGCCATGCTGCACCGCTTAGCCCATGACCCCTACAACATTGAGCCAGACTGCAACCTAGACCTGCTCATGGCCATGCTCTTCACTGATGCCGGGGCCCCCAAGGAAGGTAAAGGTAAGGCCTGTCTGCCCACCTGGGCAGGGAAGGTTAGGGAGGTGGGCCAGCTGACCCTCCTCCTCCCTCGCACTCTATCCTTAGTGCACCTGCTGTCAGATACCATCCAAGGGGTCACTGCCACGGCCACAGGGGTGCAATACCAGCAGTCATGGCTCTGTATCATGTGAGTTGCCAGGCCACCGTATTTGGCTTCCCCATGTCACACTGGAACTAGGCATCCCATGTCCCTGCAGAGACTCCACCCAGTTTGGGGCAGAGGGCATGAGCACTCCATCCCATTTGGTCTTTTTTTCTCCCTAACAGGGGTCGCCAGGGGGCACACTTGGGGGCTTTGGGTTGGGGGAGCTCCAGCTTCCAAGGGTGACAGCTGTGTGCTGTGTGCCCTGCCCTGTCCCTGCTAGATGTACCTCCAAGGCCTTGCTGAAGCGGCACGTGTGCATCAGCCGTCTGGTGCGCCCACAGAACTGGGGGGAGAATTCCTGTGAGGTGCGGTTCGTCATCCTGGTGCTCACCCCCCCCAAGATGGTAAGGGTCTTGGGGCAGGTCTTTCTTGGGGAGGAGGGCTCTAGGTTGCTCTGTCCCCTTCCCAGGGGCATCCCTCCATGTGCTGGAGGGTCCCATAGTCTGGTCTCTGAAGGCTTCATGCTCACCCCAGCCATCCATCTCTGCCCTGCTGGGTTATCTGAGGCGTCCTTGCTAGGTCCTCATCCAACCCTAATCATTCCAGAGATTGCCAAAAAGGTAGTATTTCCTTTTTGACAGGAGATGCTTTTTTAAATTGTTATTCAAACATAGGGCCTTTCTTTGGCCTGCCCTGACCCTAATCCTTCCAGTTGGCTGGCTTTGTGATTTGCTGACCAAGGATCCCTACTCCTTCCTGGGCTATAACCTCCTGGTCAGGGGCATCTTGCATTTGTGGGGGCTGAAGCTGATAGAATTTTGGGGGTCTTTTAAGGAAAAGGATTTAAAAATTATGACGAGAGAATGGCCAGGGCCCCTCCACAGGCCTGGGAGGGGACTTAACACTTAAGCTTCCATTAGTTTCTTGATGATTCTGCCCTTGCCTCTCATGTAGACACAGAATTTGGCATGACCCCCTCCCCAGGCTTTTCTTTAGACGAGGGGCTACTGAGGGGAATGGCCGGCCGGGGATTTTATAGACATGCTATGGTCCTCCCCAAGCATTCCAGAGCTGGTGACAGAGGGAGGGCATTTAGTTTAGGGCAGTGGGCACTCATGGGTCAGAGAGAGCAACAGCTGGCAAGGTGGCCAGAACAGTGGAAGAAGCAGGATCCTAAGAGTGGTGTGGGTAGACCAGTGCCTTGGGACAAGCCAACCGCCTGACACGTGATTCCTCCTGGGAGAACAAGCCTGTTCTAAAATCTCACAGAAGAGGATATGCAGTCCAGCCCTGGCACTGTTGCTCTGGATGGCACAAAGGGTTGGACATGGCTCCCAGGGGACCTTGGTCGGGGAGGTGAGACATGTTGCTGGGGTGGAGGCTAGACACTGAGTTTATAGTGAGGATTGACCCTGGCCAGGCAAGAATCCCTCTGAAAATCAGATAAACCACAGACAGTACAAACACCACTGGTCAAATGCAGCTGGAAAGATGTATTTTCCTCCATCACTGATTTCATCATCCACGATGACACCGATTTGTGTTCTCAGGGCAAGACCAACTCCTGAGTTACTGAGAATGCATGAGTTCATAAGGAAAACACTAGTTTGATGGCAGTTCTAGTAATCTCACCTGGTGGGAATTGTGGCAGGGTTCACTAATGCTTGAGCTTTGGGGGACAGAACCTGCTGCCAGTTCACAAGGAGAGTACCTGCTATATGCTGGGAACATCCTTGTATGGCAAGGGCACCCTCTGCTCTGCAGGGCCTACAGACATGATTCTTCTTTCCTCTACCCCCAGAAAAGCACCAAGACTGCAACAGAGGTAGCGCGTACATTCGCCACCATGTTCTTGGACATAACCTTCCGCCAGAAGCTTCTGAAGACTCGCACAGAGGAAGAATTCAAGGAGGCCCTGGTACATCAGAGACAACTGCTCACCATGGTGAACCATCATCTGACCCCCAGCATGAAGGGCTACACCATGAGCTCCGTCTGCATCCACAGACACCTGCAGGTACAGAGTGGAGGTGGGCCTGGGTGGCAGTGCAGGGCACAGGCCACAGGGCTAACAGACATCTGTCCTCCTCCCCAGCCCCTGCGACACAAGGACTTTCTCCCTGTGGGGAAGGGCATCCGGGAGGACATTGCCCGCAGGTTCCCCGTGTATGCGTTGGACTTCACTGATGGTACGTGGCCCTCTGGTCCCCCCAGAGATAGGCCTGTGGCTCAGGTCCCAGGACAACCTGTGCGCCTGTCCTGCATCCCCAATACAGTCTCCATCCCATCCCCTGTTCCTAGGCATTATTGGGAAAAACAAGGCTATGGGCAAATACATCACCACCACTCTGTTCCTCTACTTCACCTGCCTCCTGCCCACAATCGCTTTTGGGTCCCTCAACGATGAGAACACAAACGGGGCCATTGGTGAGGGGCTGAGGGCTGGTAGGGATGTGCGGGTAGGGTAGAGGCCATGGTGCCTGCCTGACTGCCCCACTCCCTCAGATGTGCAGAAGACCATAGCGGGGCAGAGCATCGGAGGCCTCCTGTACGCGCTCTTCTCTGGGCAGCCGCTGGTGGTGCTGCTGACAACAGCGCCTCTGGCCCTCTACATCCACGGTGCCATGGGGGCGTCAGTGGGAGGGTGGTTTCCAAGGTCCCTGGCCCTGGCCTGGCCCTGACCGCCCACCCGTCCTGTTGCTTGCAGTGATCCGTGGCATCTGTGATGACTATGATCTCGACTTCAACACCTTCTATGCGTGGACGGGCCTATGGAACAGTTTCTTCCTTGCGCTTTATGCCCTCTTCAATCTCAGCCTGGTCATGAGTGTCTTCAAGAGGTGACAGGGCCTTCCCTGAGCTGCTGGGTCCCTCAAGCAGGAGGGAAACCAGGGCAGAGATCTGGGTCAGCCTCTATGCCAGCCTCTGAAGTCCTGTAACCCTAGAGTGGATGGGTTACCCCCACATCACTACCCCCACGGGGAAAGCCTGGGACCTTGGATGGTCTTGTGGCAGGAGGAGGTGGGGGGACCATACAGAAGCTCAGGGAAGCCTTCCCCCTTGGCCCCTTACAGCTCACCCTCATCTTAAGAGGCATTATCACCCCCTGGCAGGTCAACAGAGGAAATCATTGCCCTGTTCATTTCCATCACATTCGTGCTGGATGCTGTCAAGGGCATGGTCAAAAGTGAGTGTCCAGCTGGTGGCCACCAGCTGCAGGGAGAGCTGACTTGAGATGGGGACAACGGGCTGTGACCTGGGCAGCCAAGAAGCTAGCAGGCTGACGTTGCTGCCATGGTCCAGGGTGCTCTGGGGAGCTGTGACTGGCAGAGAGCAGTAGGCCCATGAGCTGGAGGGGCCAGTGCTGCCCAGGCAGGATCAGAAGCACTGGCCAGGTGCTGTCAGACGGAGCAAAGGGACAACAGCTGGGGGCAGGGCAGGGGTCATGGCAGGTCAGTGGATCATGGCTGACAGAGAAGGCCAGATCCCCCACCTCCTCCCAGAAGCCTTTTCTCCCCTTGGAGTCCCTCTACCTCACATCCAGGAGGCAGCTGGGCTCCCATCTCCCAGAGCCCAGAATGGCTGAGGCCGGCTGGCCTCTATCCACAGTATTCCAGAAGTACTACTATGGCCACAACTTTGGGAAACTCTACATGGACAGCACTTCCATGGTGAGCCAGCTGGGCCTGAACACCAGCCTCCACACTGCCCTCAACACCAGCTTCCTGACCAGCACACCAGAGCTGACCTCCTTGGGCAGCCGTGGCTCTGAGCACCCAGGCCGGGAGACTGCCGTGCTCAGCCTCCTCATCATGCTGGGCACACTCTGGCTGAGCTACACACTCTACCAGTTCAAGAAGAGGTGAGGGGGGGTCCAGGGTGAGGAGAAGGGGGCAGAGTCCCCAGGCCATGCAAACACACCTGCGGCCTGTGTCCCCAGCCCCTACCTGCACCCCCACATGCGTGAGATCCTGTCAGACTGTGCCTTGCCCATCTCGGTGCTCACCTTCTCTCTCATCTGCTCCTATGGCTTCCAGGAAATTAAGAGTAAGTTGGGACCAGGCTGGGCTGGGGTACGGTTGCTGCCTGGGGCCTGCAGGCTTGAGCAGGGGCCTGTACCCTGCTGCAGTGAGCAAGTTCAGCTACAACCCCAGCGAAAGCCTCTTTGAGCTAGCCGAGATGCACTCGCTGTCCCTAGCGGCCATCGGCGGTGCCATGGGCCTTGGCTTCCTGCTCTCCATGCTCTTCTTCATCGAGCAGAACCTGGTGGCTGCCTTGACCAATGCTCCGGAGAATAGGTTTGCAGGGCTGTGCAGGGAGGGGTGAGCATGTGCCCAGCCCTCCAAAGGGCCAGCGGCTATCTGTCCACATGTGGCCCCTGTCTGTCACAGGCTGGTGAAGGGCACTGCCTACCATTGGGACCTCCTGCTCATCGCCATCATCAACACAGGGCTGTCTCTGTTTGGGCTGCCCTGGATCCATGCTGCCTACCCCCACTCTCCGTTGCACGTACGGGCTCTGGCTTTGGTGGAGGAGCGAGTGGAGAACGGGCACATTTATGAGACGTGAGTGTGACAACAGCCCCTTGAGACCTGAAGGGTCACGTGGACCATGAGGTAGGAGGGACCCTGGGCCACATGACCCAGGGAGGGCTGTGGCCCAGGAGTAAGGGCCCAGAAATGATGTAGCCCAGAACCACGTGTGACCAGAGGTTGGCTGTGGCCCCATGACCAGAGCAGATGACCAGTGGGTGCCCTGGGACCACACAGGATCGTGAATGTGAAGGAGACGCGGCTGACCACACTGGGTGCGAGCGTCCTGGTGGGGTTCTCCCTCCTGCTGCTGCCCTTCCCACTACAGTGGATCCCCAAGCCTGTGCTGTACGGCCTCTTCCTGTACATCGCACTCACCTCCATTGACAGCAACCAGCTCTTCGAGCGCATGGTTCTGCTGCTCAAGGACCAGGTGGGTGTGTGGCCCTGTGTGGGAGGGGTGTGGGTAGGGGTTCAGCCTCCCACCTGCCTAAGCCTGGTTCCTGCTGCCTGCAGACCTCATACCCACCCACCCACTACGTCCGGAGGGTGCCGCAGAGGAAGATCCACTACTTCACAGGCCTGCAGGTCCTGCAGCTGCTGCTGCTCTGTGCCTTTGGCATGAGCACCCTGCCCTACATGAAGATGATCTTTCCTCTCATCATGATCGCCATGATCCCCATCCGGTATGGGAGCTGGGTCGCACAGTGGCGAGCTGCGGTGGGCAGCCTGGCCCTGTGGGTGGGCTGGAGTGGTGCCCTCTGCCTTGTCTGACCCAGTGCTCACCCTCTGCCCTCCACTCCACCCCAGCTACAACCTGCTGCCCCGAATCATTGAAGCCAAATACTTGGACGTCATGGATGCTGAGCACTGAGGCCTTGACTGTACGGCCCTGGCCATACCCCATTAGTCCGACCCTCCTGGTCTTCCCAGTCTGGCTCTATGGCAGTGTGGGGAGGTGTGTATCTTTTGGGGTGTCACTCGTGCTACACCCCCTAACAGCTGTCCCCACAAGCCTAGGGCATCTGGGCATTCAGTGGTGGGTGCGCCTTCCCATCTCCCCGTTAGCCTTTTACTTTACGTTAAGAACACTGCTCAGGGCAGCTTCTGCCCAGAGTGGGACTAAGCTGACGGATTTTCTTTTGATAAAAGAGTCAGATGCCTGAAAGAGAAACCATTTCCTTGATTGTGTAAGGAACTCGCTGTATGCACATTAGAGAATAAAGCTCCTGTTTCTATGCTTCTACATGCTGCCTCCATCCCTGCTGCCTGGCCCACCCCAGCCTCTGAAGGCTACATGAAGGCCCTGCAGAGTGGGGAAACCTACCCAGGGGAAGTGGAATGGAAGGGACCAAAGTTTGTTGAGTGCCACTTGTGTGCTGTCACCTCCAACCCCACCCAGTGGACATCAGCTCAGCAGGGAAACCTGGAAGATTGGGAGGCCTCTGCACTGCTATGTTGCCAGGAACCTGTAGGGAAAGTGGTCTGGGAACAGCATGTGCTAGGGCCCTGAGGAGAGGGCTTAGGCCAGTGAAGAGCCATGGCTGGTGGGAGAGATAGGTAGGGCTGACAGCAGAGGGTCCTGACTCCCAAAGGCAGCTGCAGAGCAGCCTGAAAGGAGACTGAAAACAGGCACGTGTAGGTCCGAACAGCAGTTCTGATCTCTCCAGCGTGTTGGGTGGCTCCTAGCTTTTATATTCAGAGGGCTTTGGGTGGAGCAGGGGCTGTGCCTGCACCAAGAGGGTGGTGAGGTGGATGCGAGCATGTTCAGAGTTGTTTGTGGAGATGGGTAGCTAAAGGCTTAAAGGGGAACAGTGTACAGTGGGCCCAGGACAGAACGAGGAAGCTGAGCAGAAAATGCAAAGGGCTGTCCCACCCGTGTGGGAAGTGACCCTTCTTTGAGGCCCCCTGCCCAGTGGCCTGAGTGTTTTCTGCAAGGGAGCCATGTCCAGAATCACCAGGCGGGAAGCAGGCAGGCCCCTAGCACCCCACATCTGAGCCCAGCCAGACACCACCCACCACCAGGGAGACAACTCAGGAGGCTGGGCCTGGCCATTGGCATTCACTAGGGAAACAAGAGCTGGCAGATGAACTCCCTCACGGGCCACGGGAACCAAGGAATTATACTCTCTCCTCACCCATACATGCTGTGCAGTGTAGGTGGGAAAACTGGCGAGACCCAGACCCCTGGACCATGCTGCCAGCACTGGGGAACAGTATCTGGGGGGGACGTCCTCCAGAGCTGCCTATGAGCACACAAGCCAGCCCAGGAGTGACTGGCAGCACTAAGCACCCCTCCCCATCCCATCCCACACAACAGGTCTTTCTGAGCATCTTTGGGGTAGGGCACCTCTTACCAGAGAAACACCTGCAGGAAAGGCAAAGGAACCACTCCTAGGCCCTGAGGTGCTTCCGAGGGAATGGTGTCACCAGGACACAGTGAGGGTCTAGGGTAGCTGAGGCAGGCCTCCTGAGGGGCCTAGAGGCCCCAGGCTGAACGCGGCACAACCCAACTGGGGTCAAGGACTCCATTCCACCACCACCCCGCTATGAAAATGAACTTGACATTGCAATCATAGACCAGGACCTTAGCTGCTCTAAGGTATATGGAACAAGCCTGCACTGCCTGCCACTTAACCCAGCAAACACCATGGAGGCCAGCTGGGCAGCAGTATCACTCAGTGAGTGGATGGCCGGCACGGATCTCACGTGTAAAAGGTCAGTGCATGACCTGAACAACAAAAGGAAAGATACAACACTCCCTCTAGCAAAGGCTCCCAAGCGCCCCTGGCACAGTGCCGCCCTGTCCAGTAGTCCCACCCCCACCCAGGGGGTTCCTGCTCCTGCCAAAGGGGGCAAGTTTCAAGGCAGACATACCTAGTTTATTTTGGAAGCAAGTGTCTTCCCGTACTTTTATTTGCTGCATTTCAAAAACATGAAGAGCTGTAGTTTGGTTCTTCCCCAAACCCTCAATCCTGCCATGGCTAGTTTAACTCCCAAAGACCTTTTTAAATCCCAGGCCTGGAGACTGCAGGGGAGACCACTGAAACCCCAAGGGCAAGAGAATGGTGTTCCTGCCCAGCGCTTCTCCAGGCAGAGCCAGCTGCCCTCCAGAGGGCCAGTGAGGCTGTCTCCACATCTCCAGGAAGTAGCAGTGAGGGAAACATTTGGAGGGGTGTCTGCTCCGTGGGTGAGGTTCCAGGCTAGCCCTCCCCAGACCCCCAGCCAGAGTGGTCGTCACTAGCCCCAGGAGTGGTCAGGCTGCAGAAGTGTTCTTGCAGCTCTCGCAGAGCCCGGAAGCGATGGGAGATGGCATTTTTCTCAGCCTTGGGCATCTCGGCATACCTAAGGGGCAGCAGCAGCACCTCAGAGGAGCCTGGACTCAGGGAAGGTGTGCATTCCTCACATCACCCCGCAGTCCCAGGAAAGGGTAGACGGGCCACCAGCAAATTACAGTCAGTGTTAATTTTTTAAAAAATAGGATAATTTTAAATTCCCCTCTAGGTGAAACCCATATTAATGAGTATGGAAGGATGTTAAACTTGCTCTAGTGTGTCCAAAAGTCATTAAGGGAAACCGGGGACAGGGGGATGAGCTGCATGTTTGATCAGCTTTGTCATCTGTTGACAGGAAGCAGTGGGGCCTGACAGAGCAAACAGCAGTCTCCTCTAATGTGCTATAGGTGGGGAGGAGCAGGGGACAGAAGGCCAGTGGCCTGTCCTCCGTGTCAGGACTCCAGGGGGGTGAGAATCCCACATCCCTGTCATGGGCTTCCGATCTGTGCTGTCCAATAGGTGACCACTAGCCAGCCACATGTGGCCATTTAAATTTAAATCAATAGCAACTGAATAAAAATTTCTGTTCCTCAGCAGGCCGAACCATATTTTAAATGCTCCACAGCCACATGTGGCTAGTGGCTACTGGATTAGACAGAGAGAGAACATTTCTCTCACCAAAGACATTTTTGGACAGTGCCGCTTCACACAGCCCTCAATCCTGCCTGCCTATAACAGCACCTCAGGCCACACTCCCCAACAGCCCCTCTAGTCTGGAAAATCTGATTCCAATAATGGCCAATGGGACTTGTCCCATGTAAACAAGGGGAGTTAGTGTGAAATACTGACGCTTTGCATTGGGAAGATTTAATGTGGTGCTGACCAAAGACCACAAAAGTGTGTTAACGTTTATCCAAACTAGACAAGGGAGTCAGATCATCCCACAAAACTATCAGGTTTATAGCTGACAAGCCAAGGGCAGAGAGGGGAAGCCACTGAAGTTACAGAGCTGCCCTGCAGGGAGGTGGAGCCCGAGAGCCCAGGACTCCCAGCTCTGCCCGCCTCCCCGACTGTGGGCTGGGCCACCCAGATTCCTTTCACCCACCCCAGCAGAGCTGCCTTCAGCTGAAACAACACCCTCAGAGCCTGGCCCCACCCATCTCTGCATGCCTGCACCTGGGCGGGGTGCCCACCCAACCCAGACCGCTGCGCTCCTGACCCCACACCCCGAGAGAAACTGGAGCTCCTTACGTCTGCTCATATCCATCAGGCTGAAAGCAGGGGTCCCAGCCAAAGTCCCGGCAGCCTCGGGGTACCACAATCCGGCCCTGCCAGAGAATGGAGGGACAGGTATGTCACTGCATGTGGAGGGGATGTACTAGGAGGAAGGCAGCAGCCAGTTTGTGTTTGGTTAATGAATCTGGCTAACCCTATTTACTCAAAATATGTGGTTTCAAGGGGTCCAACATGCCTGCAAATGTTTGCCAAATACATAAATAAAATGCAGAGTGGGACAGCTCTCCCTGAACATACATGAACCACATCCTTGACCACACCAGTGCCTCTGGAGCTACCCTCCCCCTCCACAGCTTTAACCAACTGTGACTTCATTGAGGAAGAGAGTCAACTTTGAGTAACTGATAGAAAACATTTTCTTCTAATAGGAAGTTGAGGGCCCTTAACTTAGCAGACAAGCCCTATGCCCACTACTATTACCGTATTTCTCAAAATACAAAGGAAGCTCTAATAATTAAGTGAAATAACACAATTAGAAATTACTTAGCACAGTGTCCAATGCATAATGACCTTAATAAATACTTAAAATGGGCACATTCCAACAGAAAAATGTTAACACAGAGAAGCAATTTAGTCCAGTGTCACGAAATAGCATGTTGCCATGAAAGATTAAAAAAGAAAAAAGAAAAAAAAAGCTAATTAAAAAAAATACAAGGAAGTGGTAGAAGATGGGGAGATTGGCCACATAAAAGTCAAGTTGTTCAGACCAAAGGCAAATTCTGCCTCTGCTAGAAGGGAGCTGTGTGACCAAGGTCAGTTACCAAAGCACTTGGAACCTTCCACACAACAGATGGTTTCTGAACATTTACAGTGGTGCAGGTAGTGTTCTCAGCACTGGGGTCATAGCAGGCCTAGCCCTGCCCTCAAAGAATGGATCTCTTGAGTAAAACAGGCATTAAGTACACCAGTAAACAAATGAGTGGTTACCCAAGGCAAAGTGCTTTAAAGGGAACAAACAAGGAGCTGGGCCCAAGAAAGCAGGATGGAGTAACTTAGATGGGGAGCTCAGGGAAGGCCTCAGTGAGGAGGGAACACTGGCCCCAGAGAGGGCCAGGTAAGAACATTCTAAGTGGAGGACACAGCTGATGCCAAGGTCCTGAGATGGGGAAGATCTTGAGACAGGCATTGCTGAAAGGATACATAGTTGGGTTTAAAGAGCTCAGGTGGGAACAGAAGGAGAAACAGAGCTATTGCAGGTAAAGTGGGGGTAGGCAGGCAACAAGGTATGTAAAGCAGCCAAGGCTGGGGAGACAGTAAGGCATGGTGGGGATTGCGTTAACCAGGTCCTGTTATCAGGGACTATGGTTATTCAAACTTCTGAGTTTTAAGAGATAATTTTCAGTGAAAGTAGCAGACAACTGCAATCACATTTAAAACATTTAGCCAAGCAGTTATGACCCAGCAATCCCACTTCTGGGTATATATCCCAGAGAACTAAAATCAGCATTGCAAAGAGGAATTTGTAAACCCATGTTTATACTCTTCACATGCCTAGTCACAACAGCCAAAATGTGGAAGCAACCTAAATGTCCATTGACAGATGGATAAAGAAAATGTGGTACGTGTGTATATACATATATACACACACACACACACATATATATATACACACACACACACACACACACACACAGATTATTCAGCTTTAAAAAAGGAAATTCCATCATATGCTACAACATGAATGATCCTTAAGGAAATTATGCTAAGTGCAGTAAGCCAGCCACAAAAATTAAGGACAAATACTGTATGATCCCACTTATATGAGGTGCCTAAAATGGTCAAATCCACAGAGACAGAAAGTAGAACAGTGGTTGCCAGGACCTGGGGGCTGGTGGAAGGTAAGGGGAACTGTTCAATGGCACAGTTTAATTATGCAAGATGAAATAGTTCTAGACATCTGTTATACAACAGTATACATATAGTTAACACTACTGTACTGTACAATTAAAAATGGTGAAGATGGTAACTTTTATGTTTTTGACAGTAATAAAAAAATTTTTTAGCCAAACAGGGCAACATGAAACATCTGTGTACAGCCCCCAATGGAGCCTATGGTGAAGGGCTTTGTGGGCCACGGTGGGGCTCTGGATTTTATCCTGGGCAGAAGGGACTAATCACAGGAGTGATGTGCACTCCAGACAAGGAAGGAACGGATGGGCTCAGGGGAGCAGGCCAGCCCAAAGGTTAGTTTGTATCCTGTTAGAAGCTGCTAAACCTAAGGATCTGATACTTAGGCATGGGGGTGTGGAAGGGCAGCTGGGGGAAGAATGAGTTGGGAGAAGTAAGATTCTATATGACCAGGGAAAGCTGGAAAGGCCGTGAGATATTCAAGGGAAGTTTGGAGAAGTTGGCTGAAATGGAGCCTGAAGAGCTGTCACCCTGTTTCCACATCTGCTTTGCTTCACAGGAGGGCATACAGTGCAGAACTCTGGGTATACCAGGCTTTAGCAGCTGTGACCCATTTTGCACTTCCCTGAAACACCAGCCTCAGGGATCAAATACATTCCGGATTGACAGTGCTTCTAGCTGTGGTGCCAGGGGCACGTCTGGGCAAGCCTGGGTGACAAGCTCACACTGCAGTGCCCTCTGGTGGTGCGTGGGAGAACCAGCATGGGTACACACCGAGGTCCGGCCCCGGAACAGATGCACTGGTGCGCCCGGGTCCCCGGTGCTGAGCGCGAACGTGCAGAGTGCATAGGCGGACTTGTCCTCGAATCCGGCCAGGAGCTGGTGGAGACCTGCGGGTGGGCGCAGTGAAGGCTCAGCGCAGTCTTGCTGCTCAGCCCCCACCCGCACCACTGAGGCCTGGGATGGTGGGGAGAAGGCCCCAATTTGGAGGGCTTACATGCCCCATCAGACAGGCTTTGTGGTGATAACACTAGAAGCGGTTGATGGGGACATGGGGTTCATCATTCAACTCTATTTTATGAGGCCAGGAGAAGCAGGCAGCCCCCTATTTCCCAGGCCCTGAGCAAGGCACAGAGAAACAAACAGTCAACAGAGCCAGTCTTCTCAGCAGAGTTCAAACTACCTTTGTCTCAAACCCACAACTCCCAACAGCCCTTCCCCACCACTCTTCCCATATCTCAGCTCTCTCTGGGGCCCAGGGTGGGGAAACTGAGGTGAACCGAGGCTCCATGGTGGGGGCACAACCTGAGATTCTGACTACAAGCTGGACCCTTCCCCTAGACCATCTTTGGATCCTCAATTCCCAACAGATCTAAAGGGGAAATAAATACCTTCAGGCTTTAATTTCTCCAGAAACCACTTGCTGCAAGAGAAATAAAAGTTGAGTCAGACACCAGAAGCAGATGGACCTTCCTACCACCTTCTTCTCTGTCCTGCACCCCCCAGGATTAGAGCCCCAGCTCAGCCAAGGGGACATAATAAATAACGTCTCAGCTTAAAATGAAGAGAAATAACCCAATAGGAAAAAGAAAACGGGGCCAACAGGCAATGCACAGATGAATAAAACCAATGAGGGCCTCAACCTCACTGTTAATTAGAAAAATGTGAATTCAAACTGAACATTTCATACTCTCCACACTGCAAAATATTAAAAAGTCATAATACTCAATGCTGGTAAGGATATGGAGCAATGTATAGGGTAAATAAAAATGTGTAAGAGTTCTACTGTCTTGGCAAACGTGTTTGGCAATCCAAATGTGAAAGACCCACAGCTCTAACAGCACTTCTGTGCACGTGGCCTCCAACCCTACAGAGGGCAATTCATATTGGGGTATCTGTACCCTAGAGATACACAAAGACTTTCTGAGAGGCTCCAGGGCACTGCATAGTTTTAAGCAAATCTATTTTCAGATCTCAACTTCCTTATTTCCTCTTTCCTGAAACTGATCTGCCTATGAATGTACTTCTCCAATGCGTGGGTTACCCTTGCCCATCTCCACTTACACAATCACATTCTCACACTTCACAAAAGAAAGGCATGCCTCTCCCCCATCCCTAATCCTTCCTCAGGACACTCTGAAATATTGCTGTTGATGCCAAGACAGTGACTGACCCACAATATCATGTAACCAATCATTTCAAAGTTCAGGTGGCTTTGTAGCCAAAGCCCTGTAAGGGGATGGGGAGCACTCACATGTAAGGACCAGGGAGGCCTCCAAGGGCATTGAAGCACAGACAGGTGTCCTCTACTAGAACAGGCCCCTGTACCTGCAGCACAAGGAAATGCAGCCCTGAGACGTGTGATCAGCAAGAGGCTCTCCCCTGCCCACAGCTATTTGGGACCTGCCTGCCATCCAGTAGCCTTTGGCTAATCTCTTATCTTTATTTTAGAGATAAGGACACCTTGGCTGATCTCTTATCTTCATTTTAGAGATAAGGATACCATAGTTAATCTCCTATCTTCATTTCAGAGATAGGGACACCTAACTTCGGCAGGGTGCACAGCTTGCTCCAGGCACAGCAACAGGGGAGCTGGGATTCATACTCAGGCTGCCTGACTCTACATAAGGTGTTCTTCTCAGTTTCACTGACGTGTGTGAGTGCAGGAGTCAATGGGTGTGGGGATAATGTAGGGGCTGAAATGTATGTATCTGAAAACTGGGGAGAGACAATTATTTGTATGTGTTGGTCTGGGAGGACACCATGCAGTCAAGGTTGAGAAAAGTTTATCAGACATACAGAGAAGACATAAGACCCATTCTCCTTAAAGTTTTCCAAAAAATAGAAGAGAAGGGAATACTTCCAAACTCATTCTATGAAGCCAGCATCACCCTAATACCAAAACCAGGCAAAGACCCCACCAAAAAAGAAAATTACAGACCAATATCCCTGATTAACATTGATGCAAAAATACTCAACAAAATATTAGCAAACTGAATTAAAAAATACACCAAGAGGATCATACACAGTGACCAAGTGGGATTCATCCCAGAGATGCAAGGATGGTACAACATTCGAAAATCCATCAACATCATCCATCACATCAACAAAAAGGACAAAAACCACATAATCATCTCCATAGACACTGAAAAAGCATTCGACAAAATTCAGCATCCATTCATGATAAAAACTCTCAACAAAATGGGGATAGAGGGCAAGTACCTTAACATAATAAAGGCCATATATGATAAACCCACAGCCAACATCATACTGAACAGCGAGAAGCTGAAAGCTCTCCCTCTAAGATCAGGAACAAGACAGGGATGCCCACTCCCCCCCCCCCCCCATTATTCAACATAGTACTGGAGGTCCTAGCCACGGCAATCAGACAAAACAAAGAAATACAAGGTATCCAGATTGGTAAAGAAGAAGTCAAACTGTCACTATTTGTGGATGACATGATAGTGTACATAAAAAACCCTAAAGATTCCACTCCCAAACTACTAGAACTAATATCTGAATTCAGCCAAGTTGCAGGATACAAAATTAATACACAGAAATCTGTTGTATTCCTTTACACTAATTATGAACTAGCAAAAAGAGAAATCAGGAAAACAATTCCATTCACAATTGCATCAAAAAAAATAAAATTCCTACGAATAAAGCTAAGCAAGGAAGTGAAAGACTTTTACCCTGAAAACTACAAGACACTCTTAAGAGAAATTAAAGAGGACACTAACAAATGGAAACTCATCCCATGCTCTTGGCTAGGAAGAATTAATATCGTCAAAATGGCCATCCTGCCCAAAGCAATCTACAGATTCAATGCAATACCTATCAAATTACCAAAGCATTCTTAAACAAACTGGAACAAATAATTTTAAAATTCATATGGAACCACAGAAGACCCCAAATAGCCAAAGCAATCTGAGAAGGAAGAATAAAGCAGGGGGGATCTTGCTTCCCAACTTCAAGCTCTACTACAAAGCCACAGTAATTAAGACAATTTGGTACTGGCACAAGAACAGACCCACAGACCAGTGGAACAGAATAGAGAGTCCAGATATTAACCCAAACATATATGGTCAATTAATATAGGATAAAAGAGCCATGGACACACAATGGGGAAATGATAGTCTCTTCAACAGCTGGTGTTGGCAAAACTGGACAGCTACGTGTAAGAGAATGAAACTGGATCACTGTCTAACCCCATACACAAAAGTAAATTTGAAATGGATCAAAGACCTGAATGTAAGTCATGAAACCATAAAACTCTTAGAAAAAAATATAGGCAAATATCTCTTGGACATAAACATGAGCAACTTCTTCATGAACATATCTCCCCAGGCAAGGTAAACAAAAGCAAAAATGAACAAGTGGGACTATATCAAGCTGAAAAGCTTCTGTACAGCAAAGGACACCAATAATAGAAGAAAAAGGCATCCTACAGTATGGGAGAATATATTCATAAATGACAGATCTGATAAAGGGTTGACATCCAAAATACATAAAGAGTTCACACACCTCAGCGGACAAAAAGCAAATAATCCAATTAAAAAATGGGCAGAGGAGCTGAACAGACAGTTCTCCAAAGAAGAAATTCAGATGGCCAACATGAAAAGATGCTCCACATCGCTAGTCATCAGAGAAATGCAAATTAAAACTACAATGAGATATCACCTCAACACCAGTAAGGATCGCCACCATCCAAAAGACAAACAAAAACAAATGTTGGCGAGGATGTGGAGAAAGGGAAACCCTCCTACACTGCTGGTGGGAATGTAAACTAGTTCAACCATTGTGGAAAGCAGTATGGAGGTTCCTCAAAAAACTAAAAATAGAAATACCATTTGACTCAGGAAATCCACTCCTAGGAATTTACCCTAAGAATGCAGAAGCCCCGTTTGAAAAAGACATACACACCCCTATGTTTATCACAGCCCTGTTTACAATAGTCAAGAAATGGAAGCAACCTAAGGGTCCCAACAGTAGATGAATGGATAAAAAAGATGTGGTACACATACACAATGGAATATTATTCAGCCATAAGAAGAAAACAAATCCAACCATTTGCAACAACATGGATGGAGCTAGAGGGTATTATGCTCAGTGAAATAAGCCATGCAGAGAAAGACAAGTATCAAATGATTTCCCTCATCTGTGGAGTATAACAGCAAAGAAAAAACTGAAGGAACAAAACAGCAGCAGACTCACAGAACCCAAGAATGGACTAACAGTTACCAAAGGGAGAGGGACTGGGGAGGATGGGTGGGAAGGGAGGGATAAGGGGGAGGGAAAAGGGGGCATTACTATTAGCAGAGATAATGTGGGGTGGGGCACAGGGAAGGCTGTACAACACAGAGAAGACAAGTAGTGATTCTATAGCATCTTACTATGCTGATGGACAGTAACTGTAATAGGATAGGTGAGGGGGACTTGGTGATGGGGGAGTCTAGTAAACATAATGTTCCTCATGTAACTGTAGATTAATGATACCAAAAAAAAAAAAAAGAAAGAAAGAAAAGAACGCATTACAGGGTCAACTTTAACTGACTCCAATCTAGCTTGGCCTGGGCAGGTCCTCAGACAAACTGTGCCCTGTTGTTCCCCACCCATCCCCAGTATGCAGAGGCCCCAGGAGCCACCAGGACAAGGGAGCGAGGGACACGCACGGAGCAAGCACCTGGCGAGCTGCCTCCTGACACTTCTGTATGGAAATCTCATCAGGCTCTCCCTGGTACTCTGGCACTTATTGGAGAAACAGACACACACAGAGAGTCAGGTCATGGGGAGACAGAGAACTCAAACCATTTTTCAAAAGTAAAACAGGGACATACAGTCAATTTTCTGTGCCACCAAAGTGCACGGAAACTTCTCTCCTAGAATCTGAATGACCTGTTCCAAAATGAAAGAACATTTATCACCATTTGTTAACAATTCCCCATTACTATAAAACTGACATCTGCCTTTCTCTTCAGGTAACTCTCCTGCCAGTCCCCTAAAGCTTACCAAATCAGGCCCAGGAACCTCACCCCTGCCTTCAGAGTTCCACCCCAGCAGATCAACTCCCCCATCTCCTCATCCTCCTAGTCCTCCTACCTCAGTTCCGTGTCCATGCTAAAACCCCATCCAGAAACGCTCTTCCCCTTCCCAATGTTCCCAGAAATCCTACCTATCCTCCTAGGCCAGGAATTCCCCATCAGGAGTTACCCAGAATTCAGGAGGCCTGCAAATTCTGATGGGAAAAAATACCTATTTCCACTAATCCCTAGCTGAAATTCAGCATCTCTTTCAATTGTGAATATAGAAAACAAACTAAAATAGCATTAGCAGCTCCTGTGACCTTTAAACCTATTGAAATCACAGGTTGTCATATCCCATTACAGTCATAGCAGATATCACAAGATACTGTTTATAATCCTCAGTATTTTTAAATTACAGTAACAAACAATGCTAGAATGAACCTTTCACTGCATTTATAAAATATATATGACCAGTCACAAATATTTGTGATATTTTGAAAACTGTACTACAGTAGAATTGGTTTCCTTTGCAATCCTATATATTTTATTTTGTCCATTTAAAAATATTTTCCTGAAAAAGGGTTCATAGGCATCACCGTCTACTAATGGGTACCAAGGGATAAAGAGTTAAGATTCCCTGTTCTAGACCAACCTCAAGTCTATCTTCTCCAATGAGCCTCGTCTAGCCACTGCAGCCCTTTCTTTAAATGTGGGAGGGCCGTAGTCTCAAGCAAAGGCAGAGATGGGCTTGGGAGTTGGCACCCACCATCCTGCATTGGGGCTCTTTTCAGGATGGCACTGACTGCTCGACTGGTCTGGCCTGACGATCCCAAACCTTTTATCAGCACAGGGCTCTGGCTCCTGTACTGGCATAGAAGTGCCATCTGTCCCAATACTTATGCATAAATGAAGAGTTCCCTAATAACTGCACCCCACTCGTCTGCCTCAGACACATCTAGTGGATGTGGTCTTGATCCGTCCCACAAGACCTACCTCCTTGGCCATGGATCTCTGAGCAGGGACAAACCCTTGACACAAGCAAGATCAGTCAAAGGTGATGTCCAGCAGAAGCCTCACTGCCCCCTCCACCAGAAAACCCCAACAGGAGAAGGGATAAGCATCCAGAGAGAACTACAAGGACAAGCCAGCCCCTGGAGAAACTTCTCAAGTCGTGTGGGACACCATAACATTGTATTCCCACAAGTCACCTAGAGGTTTACATGAGCTACCTGTGTACCTTTCATTTGCAGCCAAAGATGTTCCATCAACCTCTAGAATCCTCAGAGCTAGCCACAAAGTCCCTGTAGGCAGGAACTTTGGATCTACTGCCTCCTTCACTCCTCTCCATTGCGCTGTGAAGCGGACCTCGCACATTAGCCCCTTCACAGATGCGGAAAGAGGCCAGGAGAGGTTGAGGACCACATTTCTGGACGGTGTAGCGTGAACGGCTCTGCCTGCTTGCCTGTCCCATGCCCTGTCCAAACCCCCAGACGAGCAGAGTGGTCTGGATCAGTTCAAGAGGGGTGTCGGAGTCAGGGTTTGAGGTCTCGCTTAACATGTGATTAGGACAGGTGCGAAGGACCCCGCCAATCCTTCCACTCTTGCGGCCCCTGAGCTCACAAGTCCTGTGCCCGGGTCTGTCAAGCCCCTCATTCTATCAAGCCCAACCCCGGCCCGCCCCCACTCCACACACGCAGCCGTTCGACTCCGCTGCCCCATCCTGTACCACACACCCAGTTCTGCCTCTCCGTTTCCCCTCCTCCACCCTATACCCAGCCGGCCTTGCCACACGCTACGCTACCCCCAGCCGCCTCCTGGCCAGACTCCCACACCCTCTCGGCACCTCCTCCAGCTTTTTGGCGTTCCCTGTGACAAACACGATTTTTTTCCCGGCCAAAGAGGCCGCCATGGTGATGCCCTGTGACCGGGCAGACCTGCCGGAAGCCCTTCTGCCTGGAGTCTCGGCACTTCCGACTGTCCCGGAAGGGGGCGGACCAGCTTCCGGCCGAGGGTCTTGGGAGGTGCAGCCTCCGCACCCGATTACGCTCCCTGGGCCCCGGCGACAGCCTCCCTGCTTCCGGGACGGAAAGGCCGCCGCGCTGAGCACTCAGATTGCTTGCTCAGTCTTCCCGGAGACATAACGCCCCTTTCCTGGATAAGCAGTCCGGGGCGTCGGGACGCTAGAAGAGAGGAAAGTGGCTCAGCCCCCTTCCACCCACCAAATTGCGAGGCCTTCCAGAGACTGAAGGTTGGGTGTGTCAGATCTCCCCAGAGATGCCGTCTTCCAGCACCAGAAGAAATAGTTAAGACCCCCGCCTCACCCCTGTTCTCTCCCCTCTTTAGGACTGGGGCACCGAAGGAAGCAAAAAACCCCTCGTCCCTACCCCGAGGTTGGTGATGAGCTGCTTGCAGCCCTGTGTTCTGTCTGGACCTTGGAAGTACCAGCTCTTATCTACTTGATTGGTTTAATTTTACGATTATTGAAGCGTAATTGACATATTAGTTTTAGATGTACGTGATTCGGTATTTGTGTACATTGAAAAATGATGACCACAGTAAATCTAGTTAACATCTGTTACCATACGGTGTTACAAAAAAACTTTTGAGGCAAGACCTCTAAATTACTGTTAACAACTTTCAAATATTCAGTACAGTAGTATTAACTATAGTCACCATGCTGTAGATTTAGTATCCCCAGTACTTATTTTATAATTGGAAGTTTGGTACATTTTGATGATCCCCTTCCCCTATCTGCTGCCCCCAACTAACAATCTGTTCTTTGTATCTATGAGCTCATTTTTTTTTTCTGCTGTTTTTGGTTTTTTATTTTATTTTTTTCCACAGGAGAAAAGGCAAGATTTATTTTTGTTTTTGTTTTTTTAGATTCCAGTACTTGAATGTGAATTTAAACTTGGCATAGTCTAAAGCAAGCTCAGTCTTTTCACACATTTCTCAGGTTTGGGACCTCAATATTTTGGCTCCCTTCTCCCTCCAGCCTCTCAAATCCATCATCCCTTCATCATGCCCCTACCCCCAACACAGCAAAAAGTAAAAAGGGCTCCAACAGGGTCTATCTATGCAACAGACCTGGACCCACTGCTGACAGTCCCATTGGACAAATCTTTGTCACCCTCATCAGCAGCCACAGGTTGACAGCAAGGGCAGATTCAGGATGGGCTATGCTCCTAAAAAGGCTACACTTGTTAGAGGAACATTGGAAGCTTGGAAGTCTATCAGTGCCCAGATTAATTATTTCGCTGAATGTTATTGCCTGCTGATAATCTCAAATATTTTTTTGGCCCTAGAATTTGTCCTTGGGAAATATCCAGAAATTCTGTGCTGTCTAAACCTTTGCTCAGTGACCTTAGGATGGCAGGACTATTACACAGGCCCAAAGGTGTTACTGTGACCTGGGGCAGGTCTTGATGTTTCTTGTCAGTGCCGTTTCCATGGTGTGATTTGTGATGCTCTTGGAGTTGATCTGGGAAGCAGTGGTTAGTTCAGGGAATGGGTCTCTGCTGTCCCCCACCCCATGTCATTTGGCTTTTACCTTCATGACATCATGGAGAATCTCCAGGAGGTGGAAAGGCAGAGGATGTTCCCCGCACAAATCTGCCTTCCTGGCTGTTGAGAGTTTAACTACAGCCTCAGACTAGGAGGAGCTTGCCGGGGATGTATACCTAGTGTACCACCCAGACAAGCATCACATGTTATGGTCAGTACAACGATCCTGTGAGCACTGGGTGCTGGGGGAACCACCAAGGTTGCAGAGGCCTGGACAATCACCCAGCAAGCTACAGGAGTCCATGAAGAGTTATTAAGGAGGGAGTACTGTGAGTGGGTATTCATTTTAGATAGACCTCACTCTAAGTCTGAAAGCTTGGAGTCTAAGAGCTTGGGGGTGGGAGGGTGGTGGGGGAGATATATGAATACCCAAAATTGTATGCAAAAGTTTGTGTATGTGTGATATTTGGTCAGGACTCTTTGTAGCAGTAACAGAAGTCGTAGGTAACAACAAAACAAAAAAGAAATGTCTTGATTGATTGGCTTAAATGATAAGCGCAGGTATAAAAAGATGGTCAAGTTCTTAGTTGCCCTGAACGTAAAAGGGGATTACATGAGTCTTTCATGCATTAAACATGCATTAAACAGTGTGCTAGAGTTAAAATACATGAATTTTTACCACCTTTAGAAGGAATATGACAGGAAATCTCTGCCAACTTTGAGGGGAACCCAGTTAAGCAAAGAAGGATGATTCTTGCTGTCATTTGGAGGGCAAGGGCTTGTTAGGTCCTGTCAATCCTTCCTGTGAAGTAGTCCTTGAATCAGTCCCCTCCTCTCCACCTACACTGCTACTGTCGTAAATCCAGCCCTATTCTGTTCTTACAGCATAGCAGCAGCTATCTCACTGTTAGTCTCATTGCCATCTCCCACCCCCTCCAAAAACCTGAAGTGCCATGCTTGGGGGCCAGGACTCTGGGAACTTCAAATGAAAGTTATAAAAGTGGTATCTCTATTGACAATTTGTTAGTTTGCCCTTCCACAAAACTTTATGTGCACTTGCAAATTACACACAAAAATGTATATAAAGCCTTGATTTTTACTTTCTAATAAAACTTTTTATTATGGAAAATTTCAAACTTACACAAGAATGGCAAACTTAAAATAGAAAACAGCATATAATGACCTTTTATATACCTATCACCTAACTAACAATTACCAATATTTGCTATTTTTATTTCACCTATCCTGGGCTTTTTGCTTGCTTGTTTAAAATTTAGCTTAAAAATGTAAAATATGAAACATTCCAAACTTAGAATAAAATAGATGCTTAAATTCCCACCGTTCCGATGTGGTATATGTTGTTAACGTGTTGCTCTGTATTCCCAAATCTAACCCTTATTCGATCTTCATTTGTTATCACTCACACAAAAAGCTCCATACTACTGTAATAGCAAATTTCCAGCACTTGTTATTTGCTTTTTAAAAAATCTTGAGACTACATCCTACTCCCAGCTTTGTTTTAAACAGCTTTATCGAGTCCTGTTTTTTGAGACATTCTCCGGAATTAAAGGGAAAGCTAAATTCCCAATGGATATTCAAACTCAAGTGCTTACTATGGAATCTGGATTATTAATTCTCATACAGCTAACTTAGTTAGGTTTAGGTCTGAATATAAAAATATATCACAGTTTAAATAGATTAAGTCCTTCCTTCTCGCCTTTTAACGAAATCAACGTCACTGATGCAGATTAAGTTGTGCCCTTAATTCATCACCTTCCTTCTTCAAAGGTAACCTCTCTCCTGAAGTTGGTGTGTACCATTCCCAAGCATCTTTTTGTACTTTTTCCACATGTGCATGTTTGCAAAAATACTAGGGGTTATTGTTTAGTGTTTTAAAAACATATATAAATGTCGCACTGCATATAACTTTTGGCAATAACTCCCACCCAACGTTATATTTCTTCTACGTCCCCCAAATTAACTTTAAAGTAAAAAATTAAAGAACCTGCGCAGCTTGCGACCTGGGGAAGGACCCGAGTGGTGGGCGGAGCCGAGAAGGGCTATGGGAGGGGTCACATGGGCGTTGGGCGGGGCCTGGGAGATCCCGGGCCTCTGGGTGGACGTGCTGGTTCAGCTGGGAAGCCGTCGTCATGGTGGCCCCCGTGGTGTACTTGGTGACGGCGGCTCTGCTTATCGGCCTTATCCTCTTCCTAACTCGCTTCAGGGCCTGGGCAGCAGCAGGTAAGAAAGGCCGCCGCGCAGGGGCCTGTACGGCCGCGTCCCCGGGCCTCCTGAGCCTTTGTAGGCTGTCGCGCCACTGCTCCTGCGCATGCGCCGGCCTGCTCGTTGGGCTGACCACAATCTCCGCGCTGGTTTGCGCTTGCGGGGCGTCTGGCGGAATGCGCGCATGCGCATACGCGCGCGACGGAGGACGGGTGTGTCCCAGCTCGCGCCACTAGACGTTCCTCCCGGCCCCCAAAAACCCATCCCTGTCCTTGCCACTTGGCACTGCAGACCTCCGGACGCAGAGGGGTCAGGCCCTGGTAGACACACTCCAATCCCTCACAGGGGCTATCCCGTCTGTGTCCATGGGAGAGGTCTCGGGTTTCCCATCCCTCCCCGGCTGGCTGCAGAGCAGGCGCCAAGGAGACACCAGAGTGTTTTGTTCCCACCTATGAGCTGGAGTGAGCATGAGGCAGCTCCAAGGAACTCCTGAAGCTCTCTCCTTCCCAGTCAAGGAGAGCACCCATGAACCCTCCTCCCAGTTCACCCCGACCAGAAGTCCATGTCATTCATTGGCCAGAACACAGAATAGTTACCCTCATCACACTTCCCCCCACCCCCAATTTCTCATCAGCATATGAGTTTGTGTATATGTCCCTCCCCCTCCCTGGGCCCACAAGCTGCTTCACGGAACCTGCATGCTTCAAGGGCAGGGGAAAGAGACGCTGAGGTAAGGCCGATATTCAACAAATATTCCTGGAAGGGAAGACTCAGCTCGCCATGTGAGCTCTCTATCTGGGGTGCCAGATAAAACCATGGCAGGTTGTGTTAGGCAAGAAATAAAAGCAATCCTGCAGTGGGGATTAAGATGAGGTCTGGACAAGTGATTCTACATCTTACTATGCTGATGGACAGCGACTGTAATGGGGTTTGTGGGGGGACTTGGTGATGGGAGGAGTCTAGTAAACATAATGTTACTCATGTAATTGTAGATTAATGATACCAAAAAAAAAGGTGAGGTCTGGAGAGGTAAAGGTGGGCTTCCTGGATGAAGTAGGGCTTCAGCTCCATCTTTCAGGGTGGAACTCTTCTGACAGGCCAGCTGGAAAGGTGGGGCTTTGAGGGAAGAGAAAGATATCGACACAGGTAGGAGGAAAGGGGTGAACTTGCTGCATAGAACCAACGTATGGGTCTGGGTTGTAAAGGTCTTAGCTTAAGAAGTTGAGGCTTTATGCTATGGGCAGGAGCCTGGAGGAAGTTGAGTGGAGGAGGATGAGGCTTCTGGATGCTGCTCCTCTGCCACTGGGTGAGTTGGCTGCTGAACAGTGTTGTGGTTCCTCTCTTCTCTACAGCCAGCCAAGAGCCATTACACAATGAGGAGGAGCCAGTAGTAGCAGGCTCAGTGGTCCAGCTTCAGACCATGGAGCCTGAGGAGCAGAGAGCAGCAGGCAGACCCCGGCGTCGGAGGGACCTGGGCAGCCGTCTGCAGGCACAGCATCGAGCCCAGCGGGTGACCTGGGCAGAGGTGGATGAGAACGAGGAGGAGGCCATTGTCCCAGGTAAGAGGGGCCCAGCCTGGGAGGAGCAAGGTACTGGATTAAAGGGTGAGGAGATCCCCAAAGCTGGGTAGAAGTGTGGGGTATGAAACCACAGTGTGGGAGGGATATCTGGGAGCCACAAGATGGGGTTGAAAGAGACTTAGAACCTGAGCTTTGGTTCTGAGAACCAGCAGACTCTGACCCCTATTCCATTGGGCTGGGCCTTTCTTCCTTCATGTGGCTCTCAGTGTCCAAGTAGGAGGGCAGGTGTCTTCAGATTGTCCAGAAAGTTCCTCAGTCTGCTCCTTATATCCCAGCACTCTTTCTGAGGGCCTCACTTTTCCCTAAGGCCCGCACCCTAGAGCTAGAGTGCCCGGCCAAGAGCTTCTGCAGTTCCTGGAAGGGTCACCCCTGACCCTAGAAGGGTTGGGAGATAGAAATGTTCTGTTGACAAAGGCCTTCATATCCTTCATGCTGGGAGACCAAACAGAGCCCTTAGGTTTATGGGAAAGAAAATCTCTTCTCCAGTGTTCAACAACTGGCTTGAGCCTGAGGAGGGGGCATTTGGGCTTTTGCCCTCAAATCCTTGGGAATTAGCCCCTTTGGTTCAAAAAGAATTCCTTATTTTTACCATCTCCTTGTCTCAGACTTGAGGTCAGACATCCTTGCTGCTCAGGCATCAGTGGGTCTTTAGCTTTTAGTTGACCCGGCCTTTAGTAGTCCTGGGGTTAGGGCTGTCTTTGGCTTGGGTCTGGTGGGACAAAGGGATAACCCTGGCGAGGGGCTGAACCCAAAACCCTCAGCAGTTCCTGAACATGGTGAGGATGATTTCAGATTTGAGGTAAGCATAAGTTTCTCCATGGAGCCATCCTTCCCTGAGGTTTGGCTCTGAGACAGAAACAGAGAACTCTTTAAGGCCAAACAGCCCTGTGTGTCATTTTCAGATACCCACTCTGTGACTATCAGTATGAAAAGTTTTCATGTTTTCTTGCCCCATGGTTCCCTCACTACCCCCAACACACACTCACACACACATACACACACATGCACATATCCATACTCTTCTCTCTCACCACACATACACACTGAGAGTGTGAATTTCTGGCAGAATTTCTGGTGAGCAGAGCTGCAAGTGACATTTGCAGGTGGGTGGGAGGGGATCCCCCATGAGGAGAGGGACAGAGGGATCCACCAGCATCTGTCCTTTTGGCCAGGACCTGAAGTGTCTTTCTCTGACCATGCTCAGCCCAGGAGGAAGCAGGCACTGAGAAGCCAGTGGAAACTCACTCATCAGGGAAAATTGGAGCCAAGAAACTACGGAAGCTGGAGGAGAAACAAGCTCGAAAAGCCCAGCGTGAGGCAAGCAGGAGGGGTGGGGTGCAGCTCTGGAAAATGGGAAGAGGCCCTGCCTTCCCTGTCCTCTATGGCAGATGCCCCCCTCAGGGTTCTTTGCGCACTAGGCTGGTGTTTGCTGCTTGCCTCGCTCTGTCTCCTGCAGCCCCTCCTGGTCAGTGGTCTGACCCAGGCATTTCCTGCCCTGGCCTGTGTGGGACGTGGGCACACTCTAGCTGTGGGTGGGGATATGCCCCCAATGAAGTCCTCTCTCTAGGCAGAGGAGGCTGAGCGTGAAGAGCGGAAACGTCTCGAGTCCCAGCGTGAGGCAGAATGGAAGAAAGAGGAGGAGCGGCTTCGCCTGGCAGAGGAGCAGAAGGTGAGCAAACCCCCATCCTGACTTCTGATTCCTGGCCAAGCAGCCTTGTTTCCCATGTGGCTCCCCAGCACTGTCAGCCTAGAAGATGGGCCATGCACCATGTACAGGGGTTGGGCCTGGTTCATTAGGTTCCTGAGTTCTAAATGTAGCTTGCATAAAGCTGCTGCTGAAAAGCAGAGCCTAAAGGGGATTTCTGTGCATGTGATTTATTGAACATACCTGGAGCATCTGATGAAAATGGAGTCGGTGAGAATGGCTGGAAAAGAGTAAGCAAGGAGAGGGGGCAGAGAGGTAAGGGGGAAGTTGGATCCTGCGGGTTTGAAGTTATTAAAGATCATGTAAGAGATGGTGGACCTTTCCTGAGCCAGGGCCTGGCATAGAAGAGTTGCTCAGGGAACGGAGGCCACTGCAGTGAAGGTAGTTAATAAGCATTTGTTTGCCAGAAACTTCTTTCCTTCTTAGAACCAGTGTCCCAAGAAAGGAAACATCACAAAGATGTGATGTGTATATAGGGTGAGAGCCAAGGCTGCTCCAGCTGGGAGAACCCCACAGTGCCTTTGACCTCTGGCTGGCCCTGTTGTCCAGGGACACTGGGTGATAGAAAGCCTTACTGTGGGAACTATAGCAAATGGGCCAGGACACAGCAGAAGGGAGGCATTAGCCCAGGGGGTTTTTCACCTTTCAGAATATCAGTCCTGCCTAATATACCTTAAATATCCCAGGGCTCTTCTCCCCGCACAGTTTCCCTGTTATTAATGTCCTACCTTACTGTGGTGTATTTCTCAAAATTAATATTGATACTAAACCCAACAGATTATTCAGATTTCAATTGTTTACCCCCAGTATCCTTTTTCTTTTCCAGGGTCCCATCTAGGATACCATGTTATACTTAGTTCTCATATCTCAGTCTCCTCTCGGTTGTGACAGTTCCTCAGATTTTTCTTACTCTCGATGATCTTGATAGTCTTGAGGAGCACTGGGGAAGTATTTTGTAGAATGTCTTTCAGTTTGCATTTAGCTGGTGTTTTTTTCCTCCTGGTTAGACCAAGGTTATGGAGTTCTGAGAGGAAGACCACAGGTGAAGTGTCATCCTCAATGCAACACATCCAGTGTACATGTTATCAACTTGACTTACCATTATTGATGTTAACCTTCCTCGCCTGGCTGAGGTGGTACTTGCCACATTTCCTCACTATAATGTTACTCCCCACTCCCATACTTGAGAAACAAGTCACTGCACAGCCCACCGTAAAGACTGGGAGTTAGGGTCCACCTCCTCAAGAGGAGAGTATCTACATAAAGTATTTGAGATTATAAGACTTAGCTTTTCTATTTATATATTCAGTCAGTCATTTATATCTACGTGGGCTTACGGATACTTATTTTGTACTTTGTGTTATTATCCAGTACTGTCTTATTTTCTTGCTTAGATTATTCCAATTTTGGTCATTGGGAGTTCTCTGTGTACTTTTGACAGACCCTATTATTTTGTTTTTTGAGTACTTTCTTACTTTTTGGCACTATAAGATGCTCCAGACTAATCTTGTATATTCACTGTCCCAGATTTAGCTTCATGTTTTAAAAAGATCTTTCTTAGAGCTCTGAGTGGTGGGTTGGATTTGGGGGAGGCTAGCACACTAAGTGGTGGTGGTAATGGAGCAGCATGGATGGCCTGAGATGTTTTCCAGAACTTAAAAGAAGAAGTCAGAGATCGGACCTCACTTCTGCCCAAGACATCTGGCCGGGTGCTGTGGCTTCCTGAACTGGGGACCCAGGAGGAGGACCAGATGGGTGGAGAGTAGACTGTAGGGTCTTTCTGGGACTAACTCAACTAAGGGGCCTGTGAGGTGGCCCGTAGGTGTGTCACATGGGCAGTCATGGTTGGAACGGAGCGTTTAGACAGAGGCACCAGTAAGGAGATAGTTGTTGATGTTGTGGGCACCACAAGGCAGCCTGAGAAAGAGGAGAGGAGAAGGGTCTGCGCTGAGTGGTGGAGGAGGCGGGAGGAGTAGCGCAGGGAGCAGGAGGAGAGCCAGCAGAGGGTGGGGTCTGGAAGCCAAAGGAGGGAAGAGGGGCTGCTCAGCTCTGTCCAGTGCCCAGAGAGCACAGGGCTGGGGGCTGAGGTCATGCCTCAGGTTTGGTGGGATAGAGGGCGTGGGCAAGACTAGCCATTGTTTCAGTGGAGCCAAGTTTCAGAAGCCAAATTGGAGTGGGCCAGAGGGGTGAGTGACAGTGAAGAAGTGGAGCCTAGTGTTTGTTCACGGGGTTTGGGCATGCCACGGTGAGAGGGAGACTGGAGGATATTGTGGGTAGGGTCACAGCAGGGTTTGCCAAGAGAGGGCTGAGCAGCATTTGTCTGGGAGGTGATGGAACTGATAAGACAGGCCTCAGCTCACGTTTAGCTTGGGGGCCAAGGAGGTCAGGCTCTTAAAGGAGCTCTGCTCCTGAGAAACAGCTGAACTGTATGCCCCGGCGCTCTTCTGGAGCAGCAAAGACAAGAACAGCATTGGGTGGGCCCCCGCCCCAGAGTACCTGACCCTTGCCTCCTCTGTGTCCACAGGAGGAGGAGGAGAGGAAGGCCCGGGAGGAGCAGGCCCAGCGGGAGCATGAGGAGTACCTGAAACTGAAGGAGACCTTCGTGGTAGAAGAGGAGGGTGTGGGCGAGACCATGACTGAAGAGCAGGTGGGACCCCCTCCCCTGGCAAGCCCCTCTCCATGTCCACCAAGGCTGGCCGCCCCATCCCAGACAACCCCTGCTCCTCCCCTGCCTCCCTGGTCCAGCAGTGAGGCAGAGGGGCAGCCGGAGGCCTGGTCCGTAGGGGAGGTGGCGCCTCTGACCCCCTCACAGCGGGAGGCTCTGCTGCTCATAAAGGTGGTTGGGGAGGCACACAGGCAGGCAGGTGGGCACTGACCTGCATGGCCCCTGCAAGGTGGACTCTCACCCTGATTTCTCTGCTCCTCTAGTCCCACAGCTTCCTGACAGAGTTTATCGGCTACATTAAGGTGAGAAGCTACAGAGCAAAACCTGGGCATCAGCTCCCTGCCTTGCCCGTGCGCCGTGTGTGTGGCTGTGCGTTCTCAGGGCTAGAGGCAACGGGTTGTAGGTGTTCCACTCCGGCTCATGCAGGAGTGGGCAGGGGAATTGACAGGCTGAGCTGCCAGGGTCCCAGCGAGGAGAGGCCCTTCTTCTCTGACCCTGAAGGTGAAGAATCTGTCTGTGTGAGAGGCACGAGCCTTTGATTGCTTCCTCATGCTCAAGATTTGACAGTTTCCCTGCTCTTCAGACCCCACGCTCAGTGAGTCACTGTGTTTTCAAGTTTCTTCACATGTGTTTCTGTCAGTCCTATCACACTGAGGCTCTGCTGAGTTGAAACAAGCGTCCCCTGCCATTAGAACTTGGGGCTTCTGGGGAAACAGGACGATGTTTCCTTTGGAACCTAGGGTGGGGCGGCATGTTCCCCTTCTGTCTGTGCTGCAGTACAGGCCGCCGGATGCTGCTCCAGGCTTCATAAGCACGTCCTGCTCTGCTTTGCTGCTAAGCAACTTCTCTCCCACGAAGGATGCGATGAGGGGAGAGGTTTTTAAGTGCAGCTCAGAGGTGCAGAGGCGGCCTAGGAAAGGAGTACAGAGGGAGCGGGGGCGGCAGTGGGGGTGGTACCAGGGGGTGCCAAGGAGCCAGGGCTTGCATAATCCTCCCCCTACCTCTCCCGAAGAGAGCAGCATTTAGACTCCTCCCAGCAGTGAGGGGGGTGCTCACAGACTGGGGCCAGAGTTCCAGAGAGGGAGGAAGCTCCCTCAGGCTGTGACCATTCCCCTCTGGTGGAGCCCGTTCTCCACCCTGGCGCAGTTGATTGAGGGCTGCAGCCCTTGGCAGGACATCTCCCACACTTCCCTGCTGCTGTTTGGAACTCACCCCGCCACCCAGTGGGCAGCAACGTGGTCCTGTGTTCTTCTCCAGGAACCCTCCTGCATCCGCTTCAGCTCCCCTTCTCTCTGCAGAGACCTGAGAAAAGGCCCCCAGGCAGGTCCATCTCTCTAGAGAGACCATTTTCTGGGATTTCTGCAGATTCTTCTGGACCTTCCAGGTCCTTTCAGCCTGTGCTGGTTGATTATACTGGAGCTGTTATCTGTAGGGAGAGGGAGAACTTCCCAATTCAGCCCTTCCGCTTTCCTCCTGGCTTCAAGGGAATGAGCCTTCTCATCTTAGGGTTTCAGAACATGAGGCACATTCTGTGCCCAGCGTAGTTTATCTGAGGTGTAGGCTTAGCTTGCTCTTGTCAGTCCACTATCTTTTCTGACCAGAGCTGGGTTTACTTGTTTATTTTTCCAAGCACACTTTTGCTCCGCAGCCCCTCAAGCCAGGTCTTCAGGGACCCCCTGGGGTGACTCCATGTTCCCACTCTGAGCTGTCACTGAGAGCCCAGCGTCCACTGCCTGCTTTGTAGGTAGAGGCTGGCTGGCCAGGCCACCTTGGGCTTGCCCACCCCCTGGCCCCACTGCCACTTACTTGCCTCCCTGCTTGCACGTTGGGTTTGGCATTTTAAGCAGTCACATGCCATCTGCAGCCGGGAGGTGTCACTGTGTCACTCCTCCTCCAGCTCATTTGCTAAGGAAGATTCACAGAAACACAAAAGAGTGCCTTCTCTTGTGTCATATGCTGTCTGTGGGAGAGGCAGGGGCAGATGCATGCGTAGGACCCTGCAATGGACCCTTGGCTGCACCCCTGGGAACTGAAGTTTCTACTGAGGAAACAAAATGTGGCCATGTGCAGAAAGCACTGAGCAGTGTTACCCACAGTTATTTGAAGGGTGGGCTCAGTGCCTCAGATGGTACGAAGTGGATGGTGAAGAGAAGTGTGGGTGTATCAGGGTTGTGGGGAGCTCCACGTTGAGGGGTAGTGAGCAAAGGCGAGGAAGGAATGAGCTGTACTGCCTCTATGGAGACCCTGGCGCATTGGGCCTTTTATTGGCTCCTTGTCCACATTCTTGCCTGTCTCCCTGGCTGGGCTGTGAGCATAAGGGCAGGAGCTATATCTTGTTAACCATTGCATCCCCACACCTTCTGGACTTGTCCTGGCAGGTCTTAGCAAACACAAGTCACGGTAACAGATTTTTTAAATAGCTTTCGGTGACTGTCACCTCCTGCCTTCATGTCTATGGTGCTTTCCTTTCCAACCTGTCCCTGATGTTAAAAAGATATGGCTGGATGCAGAGGAGATAGTGGCAGCTGTGCTTAGCTGTCCATGTGTGTCTGTCTCCAGGTAGTCCTCAGGCCAGGTGGTGGTTTGGGGCATACCCCTCCCTGCAAGCAGAGAAACAAGAATGTGTGTGTCTGTGGAAAGGAGGGAGTGTGTGAGGGGAGCAAGGCTCTCCTATAGGAATCTGCCCTGTGTCTATCCACACAGAGCAGGTTGGCATGTAAACCTGAGGCTTCTGGTGCTGAGGAGGTTTTCCACCACTCTCTCTTCCCCCTCTCTTTGTAGCAGTCCAAGGTTGTCCTTTTGGAAGATCTGGCTTCCCAGGTGGGCCTGCGGACTCAGGTAAGCCCTGGAAGGTGGCCTGCTATGTGGAGTGTGGCCATGGGGTCTGTGTGGCTCTCCAAGAGTGGGCCTGCCCTAAAGGTGGAGAGTCTTCGTGCCCCCAGCCAAGAGTGAGTAGAGTGTAGGAACCTCTTGGCACCTCAGGGAGCCTTTCTACTACTTGGAAGAACAGGCAGGGAGGAAAAAGAAAAGAGTACAAACCGCATCACTCCAGCAGGCCCTGGAACCAAAGCAGCCTAAATCCAGTTACTTTGACAACTCTCTTGCAAACAGGCTGTACTAGCCTTTGCAGCCAGATGTCATACTGCTTCTCTCCTGGCCAGGAGAGAACCTTTGTTGGCGGTCTTGCAGGGTCCCGGGACCATTGCCCCTTCTCCTCAGGGCCCTCCAAAGGAAAAGCGTGGAGTCCTGTTGTGGGATGGCCACGAGAGGGAGAGAGGAGATTGGCTGTGATGGGAGGGCTGAGCCTGCAGGTGCCTTTTCTGGGGATGGCAGCGCCTGAGACTCACTCTCCTCATAGGACACCATAAACCGCATTCAGGACCTGCTTGCTGAGGGGACTCTGACAGGTGAGAGTAGGAGAATCCACCCCTACAGGCCCCGCCTTGGGGAGTGCCGAGCCACAGGGGCCTGTAGGGATTTGTTGCAGTTTGGGTGCCCCGGTGGTGGGGGAGGGGGCAGTACGCAAGGAGGGGCACTGAGCAGTGGGATCCAGTTACAAGGAGGACGTACTGAGGCCTGGGGATGGCTGGGGGGCCAAGGACAGGCACGTTGCCTGATTTGACTCACCTAGCCAGGTCTGGATGCAGCAAGAAGAGGCCAGGCGAGCAGGCCTGGAGGGCTCTTGTGCAGCTGTGAAGGGATGAGAGGGCCTTCTCAGGCTGCGTGGGGAGAGCCCAGGAGGCCGCAGCCTCACAGCCTGCATGTCCCCACAGGTGTGATTGACGACCGGGGCAAGTTCATCTACATAACCCCAGAGGAACTGGCTGCTGTGGCTAACTTCATCCGACAGCGAGGCCGAATATCCATTGCCGAGCTTGCCCAGGCCAGCAACTCCCTCATTGCCTGGGGCCAGGAACCCACTGCCCAGGCCCCAGCCTGACCTAGCCTTTCCCTCTTGGACTCAGAGCTGGCAGGGCCTACTTGGCCATACCTCTTTATACCTTCCCATCATCCTGAGGAAGGGATGAACTGTGGCCAGGCAGCTATAGATTAAAGGCCTGTGAGCATTGCTGAGCTTGGTGTGGCTTGTGTGGCAGAAGGCCTGGCCTGGGATCCCAGACGAGCAGGTAAAATCTAGTCCTCAGAATATGTGTGAGGAGTTGGGGGAGAAGAGCCCTATGGAGGCAGATGGAAGTTCCATTCTTATCATGCATGCATTCATTCAAAAAAAAAAAAAGGAAATTGAGCATTTACTCTGTTCCTTTGTGCCCTGCAAGCCCAGCCTCCAAAGCCTGGATGAGGTCTTTCTATCCTTCCCTCCCCTTCTCAGAGTAAAAATGGGAAACCTCTTGGGCCACATGTCCCCACCTTGGGAAGGGAAGTCTCACTGTTTTTTATATGGATTTAGGAGCCCTAAGGAGACCGGAGAGCCACTAGGAAAGTTGAAGAGAAGTGCCAAGTATAGAGTCCTAGGGAACATCATCCTTTAAGAGGGCAGAAGGGAAGTCTGGGAGGGAGGAAGCCTGAGCCAGCCGCTTGTGGGGCAGGTAGAAGGAGGGGGAAGACCTGTTTGAGCTGGGTAGAATTGCATGCTGGAGAGACATGCTCCTTAAAGTACATCACATGAATTCAGCTCTGCATCCTTGACAAAAAGTTTAAGTGGTGTGGGTGATTCCACCCACTGGTGGATGTAAGGGCCATATGCTCAGGAGTGGGTGTGAGATGGGAGATGTGTATCTCCTGCGGGGTCAGTCACTCCACTGACTGTGGGCTGTGCATGGTGCGAGCAGCCTGCTGTGTTTAAGTGTGGGTTTTTTTTCACGCAAGATGGCCCCTAAACATAAACCACCTACTTTCCTCTGCTGCCTGGTGGAGGAGTTGCCCTTCTGTTGCCACCCTGGAGGAAACTGTCTGTTGTGGATGGTGATGGGAAGACAGGACATCGGGCTCCAGGGTGGAGCCTTTCTGAGGTATTGTCAGGGGTGATTTGGAATCATTTGGTGCCATAAGCATTAACTATAGAACCTAAATTCCAAGTAAGGTATGACTATTGTTTCTGTCAGCAACAGGCACTTGTCACCCAGACTAGGAAGGGCCACATACATTTTTTGGAAAGCCATCTGAGAACCCACAGTCTAGTAGGAGAGGGAAGAAACAGAATGTGACAGAAACAAAAATGACAAAGGAGGAAGAAGAGATGGCTTAGAGTTAAAGCAACCTTTCTCAGCCCTGGTTGCTCTTAGAAATAACCTGAGGAGTTTTTGACAGTCTCATGCCAGGCTGCATCCTGGATCATTTTAATCAGAATCTCTAAAGGTGGGACCCAGGGGGCATCAGTGGGAGATGCCAATGTGCAGCCAAGGTGGAGAGCCAGTGAAGGAGGTGGGAGCAAGGTGGAGAGGCAGGCCATAAAATTGCAAGTAATTTAAGTCCCCACTGAAATGGGCTTCTCAGATGAGCAAGACAGCAGCTCCAGGTCTCTCCCGTCCTTTCCTCAACTGTCTTCAGCCACTGCCGTCCGCATGCCAGCAGGATGGCTGTGGCAGCCCCAGCCCCTCATTCCACCCTTAGGACACTGCCAACAGCTGGGGGTGGGGAAAAGGCACATCCCTTTCTCATGTCCTAGAAGGTGCCTGAGATTGTTTATATCCCAAGGGCTTAGTGTGGAAGAAAAAAAACTATGACCCTTTGTACATTATTTAGTGATTGATCTGCTAATCTAATAAATATATCAAATGAACAGATCTTGTGATAGTAAGCAGTTAACATTTTTCTAAAGATGTACAGACCGCTTTCACAACTAAAAAAAAATGAAAACTTTCAGGTTTAACCACCTACAGTTTTTCAGGTATTTAAACATTATTACTTAAATGCTTCTAAGCATTTAAATCCCCCAGATGTAATACATGAAATTATTTTAAATGCTTTTACACCTTAAAAAATAGACCAGACACACATAGTTCTATAAAGATTATAGTCCTGTTCTGTACATGTACTGAAACTGATTATAAACATTTCAGTACCATGGATTAACTTGGCTTATTTATTAGCTCTATTTTTGTTTTCATTTCTCTCTGAGGATACAGTTTTCAATTATTCTGGAATGCCAGGGCAATTATCTCAGGTGGCTGAAGATAGAGATACATGACTTAGAATCAGGGGCCCAGGACTTCATTGTAATCCCATCTGAGTCCTTCCCCATTGTGTGGCCCCTTTCTCATGGTTAGGTTTTTCTCCCTAGAAACTAGCCTGTTGGCTCCAAACAATCAGATAAGTTTTTATTTTTGTAACTCTCAAAATGCTTGTTGTCTTGTTCTCTTCAACATGAAAACCTTATCTCTTCAGCCCAGCCCAGCAGGTCTATTGTGATACCACTTGCTCCCAGTTGAGTCCATTCTGGTTCAGTTTGGTTCTATAACAACTTCTCTTTTTTATGGACCTTCCAGGCCTATTATTGACATGCCCATGATTGAGAGCCATACAGTACAACTTGTTATTTCAAAATGGTTATTTACAAGATTGGTCATGAGTTGATAAATTACTAAAACTGGGTAATGGGTACATGGAAGTTATACTCGTCTAGTATCATGTTAAAAATTTCCCATAGCAAAAAGCTTACAATTAAATACAGTGAGCCCCAGATGACCTCAGAGAACACTGGCTCATGCTAAACCTAAGAAGAGGGGCTAAAAAGTGAGCCACTTGAGGCTGCCAGTAGTCACTTCACATGGCAGCTGAGTGACTCCCCCAAGCCACCAGAGTGGCACCGGCGCAGGATGCACGTTGGATCTCTAACACAGAAATTATTTAACATATCCTTAGTGTGTTTTAAAAAACAAGACACTAATGTGATCTATGGGGAGGCAGGATGCTAAGCAGGCCAGGAAACTACACTGAGCAAATCACGGCCCCATGCACAAGTGGAGGCAGAGGAAGTGATGTTAATCTACATAATGTACAAAAGGGACTGAGGCTCAGGGTGAGAGGCCTTCCAGGCTGAGGGGAGGACAGGTGTGGAGAATGTAAAGGCCTATGGTTCACAGAGGGCACGTGGAGTGTTGGGTGGTAGAAGGAAAGGCTGCAGCACAGGGAGATGGGGTGGAAAGGAAGGTCGGGGCTTAGCTGGGAGGACAGTGTCTTCTGAGCCTGGTGATTTGGGCTATATTTGGTGAAGCTGGGGTGGGGGGGAATGTTTACTTAATTAGTTTTGAATCAGTAACTGATTTATTAAACTGGCAATCATATCCGCAGATCACCATTACTCCATGAGCTTCTCCCTCCACACCCAGTGTACCGTTCAAGGGCACCAACTTCAATCCTTCATGAGTGTATGCCCCTACTCATCCAGGTCCAAACCCTAGCCCCAAAACTGGCAAAGACTGTTCCACTAAGGCTGTGTTGTTCACAAACTTTTTTGACAGCATCTATTCGTAAGAAATCAGTTATACACTAGAGACTGGGTACATATATGTGTGTGGGCATAATATTCAGAGATAACTAAAGCAAGAATTTCACAGCATCCTTCTTCCCCTTTCCTGATTTGATGCATGTTGACAGTTGCTTTTCTATTCTGTTTCATTGCTGGTGGTGCCTAAATTGATTTTATAGCTTACTGACAGATCTCAACATACACTTTGAAAAACAGGGATCTAAAGAGCTTGTTCCTTTGCATTAAGGAACAAGAAACAGTATCTAGATGAAGAGTTGAGTATCATACATAACTTTTGATAATCACAAAGTTGTACCAAGAGCTGTTGCAATTACAGTAGTGCCACTGAAAAAATAGCTTCAATTTGGACTAACAGTTACCAAAGGGGAAAAGGACTGGGGAGGATGGGTAGAAAGGGAGGGATAAGGGGAGGGGAAGAAAGGGGGCATTACGAATAGCATGTATAATGTGGGGATGGGGGGCACAGGAGGGTTGTGCAACACAGAAGACAAGTAATGATTCTACAGCATCTTACTACGCTGATGGACAGTGACTATAATGGGGTTTGTGGAGGGGACTTGGTGATGGGGGGACTCTAGTAAACATAATGTTCCTCATGTAACTGTAGATTAATTATACCAAAAAATATAGCTTTACTTGATTTATTTTGACCCCATACATAATTTTGGGCTGGTTAATTTTTTGATTACTCATTACAACAAAATGTTCCAGGGAACCTTGTGAGAGAACCTACCAAATATTCATGCTATAACATTAAACTTATTTAAATATA
This sequence comes from Manis javanica, assembly GCF_040802235.1. NCBI lineage: Eukaryota > Metazoa > Chordata > Mammalia > Pholidota > Manidae > Manis > Manis javanica. Next base: position 28,877,129 of record NC_133160.1, on the reverse strand, counting down.
ACCTTTTGCATATAACCTGCTAGATTTACTTGAATTGGTCTTAGTCATTTTAGCTTTCTTACATGCTTTTACAATTTGGCTTACATTTCTAACATAGGATACAAAAAAATACCCATAATAATAATGCCAGAACTAAAGCTAGTAATGTTCCAACTATGTCGTAACTGAATAATAGATTTAACACTTCTCTTGCTGTTTCTCACCAGTGGGGTCTAAGTCAAGGTGCTTTGCTGTCCAGTGAGGTATAAGTCAAGGTGCTTTGCTGTTGAGCTAAACCTCACAGTTCACAGAACAGTGCAGCTGTGTGGACACATGCTTGATGTCTAGTTTGGCAGTTATCTTAATATATTTTTAATTTGTGCATGTTGCCTCATATCAAAACAGATTATAGTAACAAATATGAATATGTGAGAAATTATTGAACATATATCCATCACTGTCAGGAAATTTTCATTCTTCCACATCTCAGTTACTGTCCCTGCTGGCTAGTAGCAACTCAAGAAAGGAGAAGCTAGCAAATGGTTTTAACTGAAAGACACGTGGGAAGTTTGGGCCCCTAAGGCAGGTAACGGAAGTTTCATTTAGCCACGAACATTTTTATCAGCAATGATAATGTACTAAGTTTGCAAAGAAGGCTTTCTGCCAGATAGATTTATCCTGACTTGTGTAAAAATTAAATCTGGTAACATTTTTGGAGTCTGCATATTTCCATAAAGTTGATTAAAGATTAGGGCATAACTGTAATTCCATGATACAGTAATCATTTTATTATTATTCTGCTTAGGGCTTTAAGAAGGAAGGACCATTGTGCTTCACAAATAGATGTGAATAAATAAAACTCACTTGGGATAGTGGGTGAGATAATGACTTGTATTCCAAAGCATTTTGTTTCTAAATACCTTGCAATGAAGTTTAAACTGTAGGTACAAATAAGTCTCTTTGTTAGTATTCTATTAACAAAGCATGAATTATGTAAAAACAGAAAAGAAGAATGTTACAGAGGTATCCTGGGGGACAAAAAAGCATAAACCAATCTTCTGTTTTAAGTAAAGTATGCAATTGGTAAAAAATAGTGGTGAAAAGAATACAGTGCAATAATTTTTTATATTTTTTCCTTTAACTTTCACTTTCCATGGGTCCAGTGTGTGTGTGTAAACATCAGCTCATCAGCTTACAAAACAGCTTGTGAAAGACCCCAGCATGCTTGGATCATAAACTTGTAGTTACAGTTTTATGTTGGTCTAGATAACCCCTAAGACCTTTCGTGGTCATTCCCAGGAATTCTTTGGCTCAATTTCAGAGGTTTTTATTTCCTCATAAAGCAAACACAGGTATAAAAAACTTTAATGCAAACATCCAAATTGTAGCATGGATTAAAGTGCCTTGTCTGCCCCCACCCCCTGCCCTGCTATTTGAGGTTCAGAGGACACTGCCCAGTCATCCCAGAGAAGCCCCAAGTCCCTATCTGGATAACTTGGTGGGTAGGACCCCAAAGGAGCACAACAGTGCTATTCTGATGGGTTTTCATTTGCATCTCTTCAATATCAGCAGGGTTGAAGATGTTTACAACTGCTTATTAGCCATTTGTATTCTGTGAATGATCTGTTTCTGTCTTTTACCCATGTATCTATAGACCCAGGGTTTTTGTGGTCTCAGTCATCATTCAACAAATGTATGTTTAGTGTCATTATTATGTGCTTGCATTAGTTTTCTAGTGTGCTGTAACAAATTACCACAAACTTAGTGAGGTAAAAATGACACAAATTTACTATATAGTTCTGTAGAATTCCAAAACGGGTCTTAACTGAGCTGAGATCAAGATAGGACTATGCTTTTTTCCGGATGCTCTTTTCCACATTCCTTGGCTCATGACCCCCCTTCCTCCTATAAAGCCAGCTAACCTCTAACCATTCTTCCACAGACACATTTCCCCATCCCCCATCGGGAGGCTGCATCCGGAACTCTCTACTGCCTTCCCCTTCCATTTTTAAGGACTCTTGTGATTGCATTGGGCCCACCTGAATAATCCAGGATAATCTTATTTTAAGGTTAGCTGATTAGAAACCTTAATTCTGTCTACAACCTTCATTCTCCTTTGCCATGTAACCTAACATGTTTACAGGTTCAGGAAATTAGAACTTGGACATCTTTGGGGGAGCCATTCTGCTTACCAGAGTTTTAAAATAGGATATGAAGTTTTTCAAAATGATCCTGTCTACATAAATGGTACAAGCTAGTGGGAAAGAGATAATCACACAATTTCTTTTCTGTTATTTATCAGATTTTGGCATTAAGATTATTCTCTCTTTATAAAATGAATTAGGGAGCTTTTCATCTTTTCCCTGTGATTTAGAATTATCTTTGTAGGTTGGGTAGAACTCAGAAGTAAAATAAGGGTAAATCTTTAAAAACGTTAACTCCTTTTGTAGTTACTGATCTTATTAAAAATTAAAGTAATGTTTAGGTAGCATTTTCTATTTGGAAACTTTAATGCAACAAAACAAGAAAATATTGAAAAAGAACTCTGTCTTGCCAATGGATTTCAGCCCCAGGCAAGTTCACTATGGGTTCAACGTGACCAAAGAAATGAGTGGAACGTTCTTGGGGTGAAAGGTTTATTCCCAACTTTATTTCCACGGTGGGAGGTCAGTCACTAAAATCCCATTCGCTCAGAGTGAGTCTGCATGCAGCAAGCCAGTCTCTTGCCTCTGGGCCTCTCTGCCCGCACAGCTGTCCCAGTCTCTGCCTCAGCGCTGCCACCACTCCGGCCTCTGCTCTCCTGCAGCCTTGCAGCCCTGCCAATGTGTCACCCAGAGCACTGGGCAGGGCTCTCTATGTAGAGTCAGTAACGGCACATTGCCATCACGTGTGTAGTGAGCTAGCCAACCAGGGTCAGGTGAGAATCCTGGCCACAGGAACTTTCATTTTATCCACAACTCATTATAGATAAAATGATTGCATTCTAGAATCTTCAGATTCACACTTGGCTTGCCCCCGCTCCAGATCTTTAACTTGAATGTCACTTCCTCAGTGAGCCTCTTCTGTATTCAGATTTGGGATCCTTCAGCAGTCTCAACTTCTTAGTACTTACCACTTTCTAATCAACTGCATATTTTACTTGTCTACTCTTACTAGAATGCAAACTGCATTGTAGCAGGGATTTTTGAGCAAATACTTAAAATCTTAATAGTCTGCTCTTCCTGAATTTTCAGAGCTTACCTGTTCATTCTTCCAAACTTACTTGTATTTTTAAAGTTTTTTGACTAAAGTAATACGTATTTTGAAAAATGCAAACATTACAGAAGTGCCTTGTCCTCATTTCTGCCATACACCCTGCAATCCCACCATCTCAAGGTAGCCACTGTTAAGTGTGATGTGTATCTTTCCAGACTTTTCTATGCATGTACACATATATCTGCTAAAAAGAGAAAAGGTAGAGTATGAATTCATGATTCTGCCGCTTGCGTTTTTCACTTAATATAGTCTTTATAAATCAATACATAGGCACCCATGTTATTCTTTTAAATAGCTTTTTATATTGATGGATGCATTATGATTCATTTAATCAGTCTTCTATTAATAAATGTATTTAGGTTTAATTTTTTAATTTTGGCTATTACAATCAGTACAACTGTGACTCTCTTTGTACATCTACTGTATTACTTGTGATGGTGTGGATAAAATGAGAGTTCCTGTGGCCAGGATTCTCACCTGGCTGTGGTTGACTAGCTCACTGCACACCTGTGGGCGATATACGGCTGTTGACTCTATAAAAGCTCCGCCCAGTGCTCTGGGCGTGACACGGTGGCAGGGCTGCAAGGCTGCAGGAGAGCAGAGCAGAGGCTGGAGTGGTGGCAGCGCTGAGGACAGAGGCCCAGAGGACGGCTGTGCAGGACGACTGTGCAGAGAGGCCCAGAGGATGGCTGTGTGGACAGAGGGGCCCAGAGGCAGAGACCGGCTTGCTGCATGCAGACTCGCTCGGAGTGAACGGGATTTTAATGACTGACCTGCCACCTGGAAATAAAGTTGGGCATAACCCTTTCACCCCAAGAACGTTTTGCTGTCATTTTCTTTAGTCACACTGAATCCATAGCGAACTTGCCTGGGGCCAAAACCCATTGGCAAGACAGATGGCATTTCTTCCCAGAGATGGAATTGCTGGGTCCAAGGATAGTCACTTTTCACATTTTTGTATATTACCCAGCCAGTTGTCTTCCCAAAAGGTTGTATCAGTTTATACTCCCCCAAACCATGTGAGTTCCTGTTTCCCTATGGCTCACTAACATGGGATATCATCAGTCTTTTAAATTTTTGTCAGTCTGATACTCTTATTTTTTAATTTTCCCAGATTTATTGAGATGATAGACTCTTGTTTTAATCACTTCCTTTTTACCCCTTGGTGAGGAAGGGATTCTCACCCTAGAGTTATGGGGATGGCCAAACATAACACCTGACACTGGACAAGTGAGATTGACAGCAGTTGATTTAGTCACAAATAGAGCATAGGGGAGGACACCACTGGCCACCCAGGGCCACACAGGTGTTGCATTGAAGAATTTAATGAACAACCAGAGGCTGTGGGGGACAGGCTTTGTAACAGCAAGAGGATGAAGTGTGCTGCTTGGTTCCTTGCAGGGGGTGTGATTGGCTTGTTTGAATAATTCCGCAGGCTGGCAAAGAACTAAAGACTTACTACTCAGAGATAAACAGGAACTGCACCTGGTCCATTTGATAAGGATTGGTCAGGGCAACTTTCAGTTAGACAGTTGGACACCCTCCTGATTGTACCAGATGTCAAGATAGCACAGAACATTAGATCTTAATTTCAACCGTTCCTGGTTAATTATGAGGATTCCTTTTGAGTATTGATTTTTTAATGATTTTCTGCCATTTGTTTTTTTCTCATTTAATAAACTCATGGATAATTAATTTCATCTGTAATATTTATTTTTATTTTCTTGAGCTGTCATTGGGAATTCCCCCCCCCTAACTGATAAGAACGACTGGTTTGCAGTTTGCCATTCTATGCTGTCTTTATTGGGAATTGGTGTAAGGGGAACTGTGGCTTCATAAAGTGAAATAGCATTTCAACTTTTCTGATTTCTGATACAGATCTACAGGGTGAGGATTATCTATTCACTAAAAGTTTGAAATAATTATCCCATTAAACCATCTGAGCCCAGAGATTTTTTGGATATATTTCTTGAATAATGTTTTCAACATCTTTCTTAATTTTTTAATTTCATATCCCAGAAAATGGTCTACTTTATCCAGATTATCATATGCATTAGAACAGAGTCAGATAAGATATTCTCTTATTTTCCTGGTGTTTTTAAGATGCAAAACCACATATTCTATGAAACAGGAACAGAATGCTACAATGAGGATTAAGTTGAGTTCAAGACAGGTGGAATGGAAATTGGCTAAAATGAATGGAAAACAAAACAAGCAGAACTAAATATCTATTGGAGAAAACAAAGAGAACCCTTGACTCTGGAGAAAATTAAATCTGTGATGGTGAAGAAAAATGAGATACTTCCCCAGAATGCAGAGAAGAAGAACAAATGGTGATCTAATGTGCTAATTTTAGGAGAGGGAAAAAAAAAGATCTATTCACAGAATGGACAGTAACATATTAGGAAGAAAGTTTTGTAAGCTGAAAAGAACACCTCTTTTATTTCTGGAAAATTAATAGGAAAGTGCCCACACTGAGATTAATACTGGCAAAATGACTTGAGAGTAAAGAAAAATCTCAACGAGCACCCTGCAAATTGCTCACCTAATAGACTAGCCCAGCTTTGCTACCATCTTTCTTATTGTTATTTTTTGAGATGTTAATGATACAGAACATATAAGTGTCTGGTGTATTTGCTACCATTTTAAGAACCAAAAGACAATGGGATAAGGAGAGCGTCTAGGGAAAAGTTTGAGACTTTTCTAAGAATTCTATATAGTCAAGATGTCATTTGCATGTAAAGACAGTAGAAAGGCATTCTCACCAAGAGCAAAAGCTTAGAAAAACATAACATTCAGGAGTCCTACCTGAAATCACCAGACAAGTGAGAGATGAGTTCCAATGAGGAAGAGAAAAATCAAGCACAAAAAACTGGCAGTGACATTGATACTAATTGAACAAAGGGTTGGCAAAAGCCAAAAACACTGATTGAAAAAGGAATTTGTGTAAACAAAATTGTGTAAAAATTGTGTAAAAGTGTAAACAAAAGCTGGGTTTATCATCCTGTATTAAATAGGCAAATATAAATAGGTGTGAGGGCAGCAGGCCAGGAGATGGAAAGACACATTAACATTTTTCTTTACACAAAGAGGAATATAAAAATGATTTGTTATTAATAATTTGTGAAATATAACTTGCATTTTTATTTGATAAAGGCAGTCGCCAGAATTAAAAACATAAAAGCAAATATAAAATATAAAAATAAATATGTAAAAAATAAAAGCAAATATGTAAAAATTCAGAAAACAGGAAAAAGCAAGAAAAAAACTATAGAACAGGATGGCAGATGACCAAATAAACCAGCTATAATAGCTGATGGATTAAATCCCAGCCAGAGTGGAGGCGCAGCAGCTTTTAGGACAGATCCTTTGTGCCTCCAGGCTTTTATTAATGCTGAACCCAAGGCCTGACTTGCTTTCCCTCCCTGTATAAGGCTAAGGCCTCAGTTCCAGGCAGACTTCCTCCCGGCAGTCCTCCCGGGCCACCCGCGGCAGAATGAGCACTCGGCACAGAGCGCGGACTGAGCATGCGAAGTTGAGGCTCCGGGTCTGGGACAAAATACCCACTTTCCGTCTCACCCGCGGATGCAGCGTTGGGGCCGTGACCCGGCCTCCAGCCAGGTGCGGGGCACAGGATAAGAGCACTAAAACCCTGCCCGACTGTTATTTATATCGTTTTCCTCGTTGCCCGCCTTTTCTCCCCCGGAGAAAGTTTCAAACCGGCTCGGTTTGCTGACAGACAGTCACAGCCGAGTGAAGCGTCCCACACCGTCGCCTGCAGTCCCCGCGTCCGGGAGCGCCTCCCCTTGGAGGTGTCGGATCCACCCGCGCCGACTCGCCCCCACCGCACAGTGCAGACTTGTTGAGTTTCACTGCCCGCGTTGGGAGGCTGCGTCCGGAAAGAGCTGGAGCGGGAGAGGGCTGGGGCTAAGCGTCGGGAGCCCTTCCCCAAGTCAGAAGGGCTCTTCCCTATTGCCAAAGATGTGGCGGAGGGCGCGGTCCCAATGAATTTACTGGAGAGGAGAGACTGGGGGCTGAGCCCAAGGGTCTTGGGGTAACATGACGAGCTGAGGGTGTTGGGACAGACTCGCCCCTCCCTGGAGTGGGTGAGATGAGTAAGTCCCGCGCGCGTCCGGGATGCAGCAACGAAGGGGTTAAGGTGCTGCGCCCCGCCCCAGCTTGGGGATTGGCGGGCCTCGTGGGCGTGGCAGGAGGGCGGGGCCGCGTTTGCCGCAGCCGCGGGTGGGCGGGGCCCGGGCGGGAGCGGGAGGGGCTCGGAGCGAGCCGGGCCCGCACCGCGCGCCCCGCCGGGCGGGCTTCGGGCTGCGCCAGTGAGCCGGGCCGGTGGCGCCCGCGCGGAAGACCCTGCGCCGGACCCTGAGGCAGCGAGTAAGTGCGGCAGGCCCACCGCGGCGCCCCTCCTGGCTCCGAGCTGTTGCCGTGTCCTCTGCACCGCGAGGCTTGTCCGGTCGGACTCGGAGCTGGGGATGGGGTGCGTCCAGCTGCTGGGGTTACGGGGGTTAGGTGAGTGGAGATGAGGCCGATGATGTCATGGATGCTTCGCCGGGCCTTGGGAGAAGTGGCGGCCGGAGGGGGTGCGGCCCGGATTATGTCACCTCTTCCCTCTGCGCCCCGCCCCCCGGGGCCACACTCGATGGTAAGAACACGGGGAGGTTCGGGAGGGATTTCCCCCACAGCAGAGACCCCTGGGCACCTTCCTGCGGATGGCCTCTGGCCAGTCTCTTACCTATTGGCGTTGTGGGCCATGGATTGCTGGTGAATGGCGAACCTCCCCGCGACCCCCCGCAAGGATGCTCGTGTGCGCGCGTGTGTGTGATGGGGGGGGTGCGCTGTCAGCCCCCTCAGTCTTGAAACACCGGTTTCATCAGAGCCAGAATCTGGTGGATGGGGCCCTTCTCTCGTTGTTGCCAAGGGAAGATGGATCTCCCCTCACACATCCTAACCAAGAAGTTCTGAAGACCTCTGCACCCCCAAAAGCCCTACAGTGCTCCCATCCCTATTCTCCCTTAGTCCTTCTTCCATGAAGCCCTTTCTGATCTACCTGTCTGAATTCACTGCCCCTCTGCATTGCTCATAACTAGCATTCCCATATACATTCTGTATGCATCTCTTCCGTGCCAGGGACCAGAGACTCTCCCCAGGACTCTGTCATCTGTGCCCTCGGGGCACGCACAGGCCATTCCTGGGAAAGCCTCAGAATGAAATCTCCCTGGAGTAGCCCAAACCAAGTGCTCGCTCCAAGACCCCTCCCTACCAGGGGAGATCAGGTATGCTGTCCTGGAAGGCAGTATTTGGATTGCTCCTTGAAGGATGCAGGACGGGCACAGATTGCTGGGAAGTGTCAGGTCAGAGGACACATGGGCATCAGGAGAGGCCTTGGGGGCCCTGCTGCAAGCTCTGCTCTGATTCTGGGGGCTGAGAGGAATGTCAGGCATTTTACCCATAATACATTTACTTCTTAAGATTCCTGTAAGGTAGGTGTGAGAACCCAAGGTGAAATAACCTGCGTGCATTTCCAGCCCTAATCAGTTGAGCTGGGATTTACACTTGGAGCTGATCCCTCCAGAACTCTGTCTACTGCACTTGGGGCCGCTCTTGGAAGAATTTGGGCAGAGCAGTGACAAGATCAGCTTTGCCCTTTAGAAAGAGTACGCTGGCAGCTGCATGGGGGAGGGAGTACAGGGGAAGAAAGGCCAGTGAGGAGCCCCCAGCAAGGGTGCTGGCAGGAGGGGCTGCTGAGCTTTTTAGGGGGTGAATGGGCTGGGCTAAGGACTTCTGAGACCACAAGAGAAGAATGGAGACCCTCCTAGCTTTGGGAGGGAAACAGGGAGGGGCTGGGTGGTCACTGTGGATTGGAAAGACCTACCTGTAACCCTCAGGTAGAGTCCATTTGGCCCCTTGTGACCATTAATACTGTGTATAATTTTCCAGGCAGTTGATGGGACAGAGGTAGAGGCAGAGTCAGGCAACAGGCTGTCATTCCAGGTTGTTGAGCTGATGCCATGAGGCTGCATATGCAGACCACACTCAGAGCTACCTGGGCCAGTTCAGGACCCAGACCCATAGACAAAGCTCAAACCCTTCCCTTGGGCTCAGTTTCTGCCCATCAGGGAAACATACATCCCTTTCTGTCCTGGTAGGTCCCTGCTGAGGTTTTGAGGAAAAAATCTGCAGTAGTCCAAGCTTGGGAGAGGCAAGGAGCAGGGAATGCTTGCCTGGGGCTGACCATGACAGGTTGGAATCATGTCAAGACACTGGGGAGCAAGGCTCTGGGGAGAGTTGCTGGGGTTGGCAGTTAAGGATATCTCAGAACATGAGGATAGGAGGCTCAGGAGACAGTCCTGGGACCTCATTTCCATCTAGGACTTTAGGTATCTGAGCCTTGCTGGGGACCACACACACACACACTCTAGGAAACAATGGGGTGAGTGGAACCTGACAGGCCCAAACTATTGTCAGATTCTTCTATCCTGGATTTCAGGGAAGGTAGTATTGCTCATGTGTACTGGACCTTACCATTTACAAAGCACCTTCCCAAGCATTATTCCCTGTCACTCTCATGATCCACATGCTCACTCTGAGGTTTGCTCCCACCCACATCCAGACCTCCTTACCTAGATCTCTAATCTCACTGTTGGCATCTTCTTTTGGCTCATCAACACTCAGGTTTCCCAAGCTTAATTTTAAAATTAGAAAAAAGCCCTGGGTCCCAAACCACCTTAAATTACCACCTTCTCTGGCCTTCTCTTTGAGCAGGGAACTCTCCCACTTCCCCTGCAGACCCCTCTACTCCTGTAGTTTGCTTTGCCTTGTGCCTCTTCTGAAATCCTTCTCTCAGAGACACCAGTAATGTTTCCACTTGCCGAATCCAGGGCACACTCTCCAATCCCAATTTTACCTAGCCCCTTTTTAACACGGGGGTCTGTTCCCACATTCTTGAAGCCCCCCATCTTGGTCTGCTGGGTCCTCCCACCCATGCCACCCATGAATGCTGATGATGCCAGGCCCTTCCCATTTGGGATGTGAGAGATGTTCTCTGGTCTTCCCAAAAGCACCTTATTTCCCCCAAACATTCTCCCCCTGTCATGTTGAGGGTGTCACACCCACTCTTGGTGCTCCAGTCCTGACTCCTCTTTTGTCCACCACCCCCTGAACCCCACTCTATGAAGTTTTGTCTGTTCTTCCTCCCACCCCTTCCCAGGCCTTCCCCAGGCCACTCAGCCTCTATCCTCCCAGTCCCCAGTGCTTCCTACACTGCACCCACCCTTTCGGGAGCAGGGGTCATACTCATGGTGTGGGGGGCAGATTTCTGGGCTGAAGGGCAGGTAGCAGGGCTGGAGTATGCTAGGGAGCAAAGGCAGAGCAGGGACTAGGGTGAGGCTTGAGGAACACCCAGGGCATCAAATGTAAGGAGGCACTTGCTCTCAGGGTCCTGCACTTACACTGCACCCTGGGTGCCTCCCTTGCCTCACTCTAGTCCCAGCCCTGCCTGTGAGGACAGACTGGTTGCAGGAAGGAAGGTGGTAAAGTGCTGTTCTCCACACCTGGGGGTACAGCAGCAGAGGGAATGGAATTTTACAAAGGCAGTGGGGACTGGCTTGGTGGTGAACTTCCCAACCACCTGTGGCTGCAGTTCCAGGTGTGATGGCCAGAAGACTTCTGAAGAGCCAGAGTTTTGTCAGGCTCCCCTGGTCTGGGGCCTGATAGGGACACAGCATTAGAAGTGGGCATCTGGGTAGAAGACAGTCGGAGAAGCACTCCTAGGGCCCCTGGTGCCATCTGGACCCCTTCACCTTGGTAGAGGAGGGCTTCCTCTCTAGTTTCTGATGGGAGTAGCAGGTAAGGCTTGAAGGAAGCCCCCACCATCTCTGGTACACGTATTTGAGCGTCCACACCAGCGGCAGGCACTGCCTGGTGGATTATGCAGATCTCTGGGGTAGGTGTTCCCAGGTGTGGATTTGAGACAAAGGAACCAGGAAGTCGGGCCTCCCTGAGCGCAGGTAACCCGAGGCCCTGCTCCCCCTGCTCCTGTGGGGGAGGGGGTGCACGCCCATAGAGGGCTCAGAGGACTTCACCGTGAACTGAGCGGGGTCAAGGTCCACAGGGAGTGAGGGAGGGGAGAAATCCAGGAAGTCTTCCCGGTGGCAGTGAATTCTTAGAGGGGTTCACGCGGCTCAGAATCTTCGCCGGCGCCGCTGGGGGCGGAGGCCCCGCCCCTCCCGCGCGCACCTGTGGGAAAGGCAGGCCCCGGGGAAGCACTGCGTCCCGCAGCTGGCAGCACTGCGTCCTCTGCCCCTGCCCCGCCATTGTACTGGTCGCAGGCCGTGGGCCCTCGCGAGCCAGGCCCACGTGAGGCCACATTGGGAAGATCTCGGGAAGACCCCTTTGCCTCGCGCTGCAGCCGCAGTCCCTGGCCGTCCGCGGGGAACGGGGCGTGCCTGCGGTGGCATCCGCAGGCGACTGCGATGCGCACCGCAACGGCTGCACCCGCCCACCCCCACCAAGACCTCCATCCCCTCCTTCGCTCGCCGCCCCGGGGCGCCTGGCACGTGGCAGCTCCGCGAGGTAGGTCCTTCATTCCTCCCCTTTTGCAGAGGAGAACACCGCAGCCCGGGATGGCTCAGTCGGTCGGTCCAAAGCTGCGCAGCTGGTTCGGGCCGAACCCCGACTGCGAGAATGAGGCACATGGCCCCTGCAGACCTGGTCTCGGAGGGTCCCAGGCTTGAGGACCCATCGGCCCCGACCCTCTTGGAAAAGCAAGGAGAGGACCCTGTGCTGGTAGTGAGCCTCCACTTCTCCCCCTGACTGCCTGCAACCCTAGGTTAGGGGCCTGGGAAGAACCCACACACAGTTCTTGCATAGGGGTGGGTTTCTCTCAATTAACTTCTGAGGTTCCTTGCTGCATTCAAATATTGCTGGCTCCTTCCAACCACACTCTCCAGCTCTTAAGATTGATTGCATTACAGGGGCTCAGACCCAGGGTAAAGAATGCCTAAGTTCTGGGGGTTGCAGTGAAGAATTGAGGCTCATGGAGGAGGTGGGGTTGAGGTGGGAGCTGAGGAGTGGAAAGCTGAGCTGAACAAAGCTGGGCAGGTATGTGCATGATGCCTTGGGGCTTGGGCTTTGTCGGCTGGGCTTGTCAGATGAACAACAGAAGCCCCCATTACCAGGCTGTCACCCTTACCCCAACCCCGTTCCTTCACCTTGGGTGTCTGGGAACTCTTGTACCCATTGTCAGGAAGGGGACACTGAGGGGCAGGGGGCTGGGCTGACTTAGCTGGGGTGGTGGGAGTAGGGGTAGGGCTGACCTGTATCTACCTTCCCACCTGTGCCCACAGTGCCCCCCTGGCTTAGTCATGGCGAAGCTGGAGACACTGCCTGTGCGCGCTGACCCGGGGCGGGATCCCCTCATGGCCTTTGCCCCTCGGCCCTCTGAGCTTGGACCCCCAGACCCTCGCCTGGCCATGGGCAGTGTGGGCAGTGGGGTTGCTCATGCCCAGGAGTTTGCCATGAAGAGCGTGGGCACCCGCACAGGGGGTGGGGGCAGCCAGGGCAGTTTCCCTGGCCCCCGCAGCAGTGGCAGCGGGGCCAGCAGGGAGAGGCCAAGCCGCTATCCCTCAGAGGACAAGGCTCTCTCCAACTCCCTCTACCTCAACGGTGAGCTGCGGGGCAGTGACCACACGGATGTCTGTGGCAACGTGGTGGGCAGCAGTGGGGGCAGCAGCAGTGGGGGCAGCGACAAGGCCCCCCCCCAGTACCGCGAACCTAGCCACCCACCTAAGCTTCTGGCCACCTCTGGCAAGCTAGACCAGGTCAGTCCCCAGGGCCCTGTGCTGAGGATGGGGGTGGGAGGCAGTGGAGAGAGGATGGCAATGTGCCTTCTTAGAGGTTGGATTGTAGGGCCTGGATGGAGGGTGGGCTGGGGAGCCACAGAGTGGAGCTCTGGGGGCCAAGTCCAGCTGGTGGGGTCAGGGCAGAGATTTGGCTTGGAGGTGCCATGAGGTGGAGACCCAGTGGGAGGGACTCTGGAAATCAATGGGGTTGGGAGGTGGGGCTGAACAAGCCTTAGCCAGAAGAAACAGGCTGGGGCCAAATCTAAGGCTCCATCCTCATGCCCACACCCATTCCTTTTACGCAGTGCTCAGAGCCACTAGTTCGGCCTTCAGCCTTCAAGCCCGTTGTACCCAAGAACTTCCACTCCATGCAGAACTTGTGCCCCCCACAGACCAACGGGACCCCTGAGGGACGACAGGGCCCTACTGGCCTCAAGGGTGGACTGGACAAGTCTCGAACCATGACCCCAGCAGGAAGCGGGAGTGGGGGTGGCCTCTCAGACTCAGGCCGGAACTCACTCACAAGCCTGCCTACCTACAGCTCCAGCTATAGCCAGCACCTGGCACCCCTCAGTGCCTCCACCAGTCATATCAACCGCATTGGCACTGCCAGTTACAGTGGTGGTGGCGGCAGTGGGGCAGGCTACCAAGACCTGGCCACCTCTGACAGTGGGCGGGCCTCCAGCAAGAGCGGGTCATCCTCATCCATGGGCCGGCCAGGCCACCTGGGATCAGGGGAGGGGGCAGGTGGAGGCCTGCCGTTTACAGCCTGCTCACCACCCTCACCCAGTGCCCTGATCCAGGAGCTAGAGGAGCGGCTGTGGGAGAAGGAGCAGGAGGTGGCAGCTCTGCGGCGCAGCCTGGAGCAAAGTGAGGCTGCGGTGGCCCAGGTGCTGGAGGAGCGTCAGAAGGCCTGGGAGCGCGAGCTGGCTGAGCTGCGGCAGGGCTGCAGTGGGAAGCTGCAGCAGGTGGCCCGCCGCGCCCAGCGTGCCCAGCAGGGCCTCCAGCTGCAGGTGCTGCGGCTGCAGCAGGACAAAAAGCAGCTGCAGGAGGAGGCAGCCCGGCTGATTCGGCAACGGGAAGAGCTTGAGGACAAGGTGGCTGCCTGCCAGAAGGAGCAGGCTGACTTCCTGCCCCGGATGGAGGAAACTAAGTGGGAGGTGCGGGCTGGGGGCATGGGCCTTCTCTCTCTGTGTCTCCTTCCTTCTGCCCCTCTGGAGAAACCTAGAGCAGTAGCCCACCACTGTCACAAGGAGATTGAAGGGTGGGGGGGTGGCTAAACATTGACTGGGAGTGTCTGTGAGGACCAGAGCTGTCCCTGGGCAGTGTGTACTAGCCATGTCTGGCCTGAGTCTGAGGAGGGGGCCCAGTGTTTCATTTCTGCCCAGTCTGTTGAGGAGCTGACCCTGATGGGAAGCTTGGTGTCTCTGGGGCTGGGGTATTGATGAGCAGAGCTCTGCCTTCACCCTGGCTTCTCCTCTCACCTGACCCTGTCCAGGTGTGCCAGAAGGCTGGGGAGATTTCCCTCCTGAAGCAGCAGCTGAAGGACTCGCAGGCGGACGTGTCCCAGAAGCTGAGTGAGATAGTGGGGCTGCGCTCGCAACTGCGGGAGGGCCGCGCCTCACTGCGGGAGAAGGAGGAGCAGCTGCTCAGCCTGAGGGACTCCTTCGGCAGCAAACAGGCCAGCCTGGAGCTGGCTGAGGGCGAGCTGCCCGGGGCCTGCCTCAAGCCGGCGCTGACCCCCGTGGACCCTGCCGAGCCCCAGGATGTCCTGGCCACTTGCGAAAGCGACGAGGCCAAGATGCGCCGCCAAGCGGGGGTGGCCGCGGCCGCCTCCCTGGTTTCCTTGGACGGGGAGGTGGATGCCAGCGGGGACGGCGGGACGCGGGCGCTGCGGCGGGAGGTGGGGCGGCTGCAGGCTGAGCTGGCGGCCGAGCGGCGGGCCCGGGAGCGCCAGGGCGCCAGCTTCGCGGAGGAGCGCCGCGTGTGGCTGGAGGAGAAGGAGAAGGTCATCGAGTACCAGAAGCAGCTGCAGCTGAGTTATGTGGAAATGTACCAGCGCAACCAGCAGCTAGAGCGGCGGCTGCGGGAGCGCGGGGCCGCGGGGGGAGCCAGCACACCCACTCCCCAGCACGGGGAGGAGAAGAAAGCCTGGACCCCCTCCCGCCTCGAGCGCATTGAGTCCACAGAAATCTGATTCCCCTCCTGGGCACGTGGTCTTTTGACAAGTGCCCAAAGGCCCGAGTCCCCAGTGTCCCCTCCCTGCCATTTCTCTTCCCTCTGTCCGCCATATCCCCAGACCAAAGACGTTCCCAAAGCAGCTGTGCCCAGGTTCCTCCCCTGTCCCCACTGGGTGCCCTCCCAGCCCTGCCACTGGCTCTCTGGGCAGCCCACTTGGGCCCTCCTCCCAGGGAGGGAATAGGGGGAGGCAGGGTGAGTGGGATTGAGGGACCCAGGTAGCAGGGAGCCATGCTCCCTTTGGCGCTTGCTGGTGGGAGATGGAGGTGGCAGGCCCAGAGTGCCGTGAGGTGCTGCAGTCCCTGGTGGGTCTGGGTTGCTACGTCAGCGCCCCCGTGCCCAGTGATGCTCTCTGTGCTCGCCTCCTGGGCCATGTAGCTTGAGGGGCCTGCATGGGCTCCGCCAAAGCTGACAGACCTTGGGCTCCGAGCCCCTCTCCTGCCTGTGCTATCTCCCTCCCTGGGAAGATGGGCAGGACAAGTGGGAGCAGATGGCCTGCCTGCGGTTGAGGGGGCTACCTGCCCAGCTCCTCCCCACAAGGTCTCTTAGGCTCAGGCCTCAGAGCTGGGCCTGGTCCTGAGTGTGTGTCCATATGTGTGTGTCATGGGGTGGAAGAGCTGAGGTTGGATACTCAGTGCCCAGGGAAGATCGGTCTGCCCTCCTGTTCTTGGCAAGGGCCACCTGGAGGCTTCTCAGCTCAACTCCACTCTTCTGGCCAGGATCCCACAGGGTAACAGCCCCATCTGCTTGGCGGACCCCACACCCAGGGCCATTGTCCAGCTCTAACTACAGCTATTAAGAGCTACCTGCCTCTCAGGCACTTCCCTACCCCAGTTTCTGAGGTCATATGAGTGTCTGTGATGTCTTCCTGTGTCTTCTTCAACTCGATTCTCCTGGTCTACTGCTTTCATGCTCAGAACATCATTGTCCCAGGCTGCCTCATCCCCAAAACCTCACCTTTTTTTCCAGCAGAAAGTTCTGTTGATCTTTGGTGCACTGCCCACTTCCAAGCTCCACTGGGCTCAAGCCTGAGCCTGAGGTCCTTGTTTTGGGGGGGCAGAGGGATGGTTGTGATTGCCCTTGAAGAACAAGGCTGACCTGAGAGGAACGCTGATCCCTGAGTTCCCAGGGCCCTGAGGTAGCCCAGCATTTGCCCAGGGTAGGCAAATTTCTAATTCACCAGCAATAAAAATTAGAGGAAGGCTTTGTCCTTAGCCCTCATATTTCTCTCTTTTCACTCTCTTCTTCCCATCCCCAAAACTCATTTTGGGGGGTTAGGGTGGAGAGCAGGCAACTACTGTGAGCAAGTCCCCCAACCCCTGACCAACCTCCTCCCATGACTGGTGACTGTTTAATGAGCTGTGCATCCCCCACAAAAACAGGAGTGCCCCTCTGTGTGGCCTCCATCCCTCTGCACAGCCCCTTCCCAGTGGTTCTCACCAGATCTCTGAGCTGGGTCAGGAGCCATCCTGGCAATCACTGCCCATTCCACTCACCCTTCACTGCACCTGCTCCAGAGCCTAGGCCTGGGCCAGAGGCAGGGGGAGGAAAATACATTAGTAGGAAAAATATATAGAAAAAACTTAACAGATTCAGCTTTGGGACTTCTAACCACAAAATAAATGATATATAAATATATATAAATATATATCTCTACCATATGTGATGTAAAGACTTTGTTTTCTCTTCCCAAAGAAATAAAATGGAGAAAGCCTCTTGAATGGCATTCTTTGGCTTGCTTGTGTCTTTGCAGGTATTGGAGGTAAAGTCTGGGTGAGGGGGCTATGGAGGGCAAAACCAGAGTAAACATTTCCCAGAGGAGGCATGAGACCAGAGGTGTTCACTGGGTCATGTTAGGAGGTTGGCCCAAAGCCCAGGCTCCTCCACGTTGCCAGGGAGGAGTCATGGTTCCACGTTTCTGCTGGATGGAGCTTTCTCTAAAGCTGGTAGATCTAGCTCAGAATTTGGACACCAGGCTGCCAGCCACAAGGCAAGTGATGCAGGACAGCCTGCAGTATCCTGAGCCACCTTACAACAATTGGCCCCTTTGAGGGCCGAGTACATAGACATGAAGGCTGAGAACACGTTTGTAATTAGTGGAGAGGCCCCAAAGGCAGGAGAGACCCAAGTGTGTGAGCAGGGTGCTATCCTTTGTGGTTAACTGCTATCCATTAAGACAATTCCTTCTGTCATTCTCACAAAGCGCCCTAGTCAAGAATGCTTTCCACTACAAGTAACACAACCTGATTTAAGGGCCACAAAGAATGGTTTATTTTTCCTCACCTTACAAGTCTGGTTGTAGACATAAGTGTCACAGAGTGTTGGATCATCAAGGACCTAGACTTTTCATCTTCCTACTCTCCCATCGTTAGCATGTTGTTCCCTTCATGCCACAAGGTGGCTGCCACAGCACCGTGAAGGGATTGAGGCAGAATTACTTATCATGAAAGTAAAACTTTTCCAGAACCCTGACATCACATGTCCCTTTAAATTCTGCTGTCCAGAAATGAGTCACATGTTCCTCCCACTTCAAGGAAGGCTGGGAAATTGAGGTTTTGGCCACTGAGGAACAGGATTGTCATTGCTGCCTAGGATCAATCAAGGTTTGTCCTATGGGGATGGGTGCTCCGTTTCTCTGGGTTCTGCTGACAAGGATAGTCATAATCAACCAGTAACAGTTTTTTGCCCTGGTCTGGCCAGAGTAAGAGAACACTCCCCGAGCAAGTGATGTTACAGAGCTCAGGAGTTGGAATGCCAGGTTTGACCCCGCCTTTCAGTGAAGTGCCCTCCCTACACTTGCTTTGTCTCCCAGACAAAATGGTATCCTGAAGAGAGGACCATTTCTCAGGTCTCCTTCACAGCCCTTAGGATGAGTGGACCAGCAGGCAAGATATGACGACCCTGATCAGCAGTACTCAAGTGCCTCCAGGAATGGCAGTCTGGGGGTAGCCCTCCCAGAAGGTCTCAGTAGAGGCTCTTCCTTGCCTAGTTGTCTTTATCCACTCAGGTTTGAGTCCCACTGCTTGGGGAGGTGGAGGATCACCCTGACTCATCTGCCATAGCGTAGGCGTCCTCAAGCAACTCACAACCATTTTACCTAAAGGGCTCGTCTATCCATCACTAACTCTTCTCCTGAGAGCACTTTATAGATCCATCTCTATTACAAATGCATGATTACCCTCATTGTACAGATGAGAAACTAGGCTTAGAGAGTGTAAGTGACTTCCTCAAGGCCATAAAAGCTTGAATGGCGGTCTGGGATTCGAACCTATGTTCAAACTATTTAGTAACTTCTAGAGCGGTCAGTCCGCGGCGGTATTTCCTTTCAGACCCCCGGTGTCCTCTCAACGACGTCCTCCAGTGGGAAACGTCCTTGGAAAATGCTGATAAAGTCTTTTGAACCTCGGTGGCACCCGTAATCCGAGCTGCACGCGGAAGTAGTGTGCAGTTAGCCGGAAGTGGGCTGTTGGGCTGTTGTGCTGCTGAGCGAGTCGTGGTGGCGCGGCAGACCGCGCAGTCTGGAGTCTAGTGCCGGGGCGCTCGTGCTTGCCAGGCTCAGGTGAGTGGCGGCAGCCGTGGGGCCTCTCCTTGCCGACCAGGGCTTGGCCTGCTTGGCCTGCGCCTCCGGTCCTGTCCACGGCAGATGAGCGCGGAGGCCCGCCTCCGCACTTCCTGGCCCACCCGCGGCCTCCTCTCGCCGGCTCGGCCCTGGGAGAGTATCGGCGACCCCGTCACTCGGGGGTTCTGTGACCTTGGGCAAGAACCTTACCTGAACTTTGATTTCTTTCCTGTGTGAGACAGAGATAATAACAGTCTTGCCTCACGGGGCTGTTGTGAGAACGTAATGAGATATTCTGCCGTGCCTTTTATCTACACTTTAATGTGTGTGCGAGTCACTTGAGGATCTCGTGATTCTGATTCTGTAGGTCTGGGTGGGACCGTGAATTTCTTCGTTCTTAACCAGTTTCCGGGTGAGGCTGATGCCGCTGATTTGCAGGCCACGCTCTGAGCAGCAAAGCCGTACACTGTATTTTCCTTAGTACCTGGAAGTGGTTGAGTCTTCAGTAAATATCAATACAGTATGTACCTTCTGCCCATTTTTAATACGGTTTCTGGTTGCACAAACTTAAGAGTATTATTGATGTCCTTTCGTTTTTCTCTCCAAGGACATGAAAAATAATTGCCCTTTCTTTTTCTGTACAAATCATGACACAGCTCTTCTGTCCTGACTCAGGAAGCTTTGAGCTTTCTTTATACCACTTAGGTTCATCGACCTCTTCAGGTGATGCTTCACTGCCACTCACTGCAGACCCTTGGACAGTGCTTCGTCCTGTGGAGCTGGTAGCCAAGTACTTTAATGCCACCTTGGCTGGTGTTTTGTGCTTCAGTCATTTGTTACAGCTGGAATCTGAATTCATGTTTGCAGCCCTTTGCTTACATTTTCTGTATAGTTAACACAGATCTTTCCAGAACTAGATTTTGCAACCCACTGCTCAGGATGGCCATGGACAAGCTCCGGGATGAATTCGCTATTACCTCATAGACCAAAGTAAAATCTGAAGACTAAGTGCTGCATAATACAACTGAGAAAGGGAGGTCTTTATGAGTGAGGTCCCTCTAGCTTATTTTTCAGTATGGTTTTCTTCCCCATTCATTGGTTTATTTTCCTGTTTACCAAGAAGGCATTGTCATTCACTGTGCAGTGAGTCAACTTTTATTTCAAAGAATTCTGAAGTCCCCACTTCCCTTGTCTGAAGTACTGTACTCTGCAACCTTGCAAACCTAGGAAAATGGATAAAACCAAGTGTTCAGTTGAGTTGACAGTGATAGTACTTGCACGATTATTGGGGAGTTTTTTCACATGACTGTGGATGTGGCTGTTTCTCTTAACTTGCTTGGATTTTGTCAGTCCTCTAATCATCCCATTTAGGTGGGCTGATGGTACATAATTGCTCTCTGTTGCTACACCCAGAGACTTCCCAAAGACCAAGTTTTATGAAACCCTTTAAGAGCAGTGGCTCTAACAGAATTGTCTATGGGGCCTGTCAGACTGTGTCAACCCAGACCTTTGCCCTTCTTGTAGAGGGACAGAGTCTTAGAAGGGGAGGAGAGGTCTTTCCAAGCTAACAGGTTTCACAGATGAAGGTGATGGGCTGTTCTCTCCCATAAGCACAGAGACTAGAACGAAGTAGAGGGAATGGACTGTTCGATTTGATTTGGGTTTGGCTTTTGATGGGTGACACTTAACCTTGACCTAAACACCTTTGCACTCATGCTCTACCTTCACAACGGGAGCAGAGCCCTCTCTTGTTGGCCCTGCTCCTATATGCAAACAAGCACAGAAGAGAAGAATCTAGCCCAGTTGGCATCTGCATAAACAGCCAAAGGTCCTCAGTGTCCATTTCTAAGCACTCCCCAGGGCTTTAAAGTTTTGTAGACTTTCAGCAGGAGACTCCAGCACCTAAAGAAAGTTAGTGTTTTGTATTTTTGTTGTCAGCATTGCTCAACAAATTGCTAAGATAAGATTGGGACTTCAAGTATCCATTTATTTGTGGCAGTTTTATCAGGACAGAAGAGGGTAAACCTTTCTATCAAAAAGATCAGGAATCAGAATTAAGGGATGAGATCTGCTAACTGATAAATTGAATATGCTGAGAGTGTTATATACTTAATCTACAGTTAGCATGGCTGCCCTCCTCCATCTGGCTTCCTTCCTCTAACTTCTGGACGGTAGTTTAACACGAAGCTATTCGACCTTGCTCAGACCTGCACCTGGAAGGTGGAAAGGTAAGATTTCTCGCTTCTGTGAAATCACATCATTCAGGGTGGTTTGGGCAGTGCTAAGAGTCTCTGAGGCTCCACTCTGATTTGTTAGGACCCCGAAAGAGGAGATGGAGGTAGGTTACATGTGGAGCACTTAAACTAGGAAAGGAGTTTTGTGAAATGTCGCATGTCTTTCAATCTTCAGAGAAGGTGTCAGGAATTATTGATTAGGCATCTCAGTGTTCTCTTTCTAGTTCTCTCGTGATTTCTTTGGGCATATCCTCTGGGAGGAGCTGGCTTTCAGCTGTGTGTCCACTGTCTGGGCAACACATCTGATGGCCGTTCCTTTGCAGTGCCTTTTCTCCACACTGTTCAGCTTTATTGGCTCTGTATCTTCCTTGTGTTTCTTTTTATTTCTTCTACACAGTACTCAAGACCCAACTACTGAAGTGGTTATATATCAGACCTGAGTACGTAGATATGGTGTCTATACAGTTATGCTAAAACTTACACGGTGAAAAAGTAAGTGGCTACTGTTTGCCCTTTGTATTTTGGCTCTGCATGCCTCTATGATTCTTGATTTTGTCATCATTTTTGTTCCTGGGCATCCATAAAGAAGTTGCATAGACTGTAGGAAGTGCTTGCACTAGAAAGAACTTGTCAGCATTTTCCTAGAATATGAAGGCTACTTTCTCTATTCACTGTGTTCTTGAAAAAAATGTTAATTTTCCATTAGTACATGTATTTTGTAAACAATTTTTGTCAAAGTTATACGTGGTTTACACAAATAGTTTGACAGAGCCTATAACACTAAACATGAGTTCCCTCTTTTCTCTCTTTTTGTTCCCCAGAGGCACTTTCAACTATTTGTCTGTTTCTTTTGGCATTTGTATTTCTAAATAATATATTTGTGTTGCTCTTTCTTGATTTCTAGAAGTTTATCTATCTGTAAAATCTTCTGACTTCTTTACGGACTTTGAGGCTTTAGATCTCTTGTGGCACTATCCACTTTCCGCTGCCCCTTGTCTCCCTTTATCCACAAAATACAGTTTGCTTGTAATTTTTGGTTAGTCTGATATTCAGAGTTTATATTAATAAGATGATGTAAAATTATACATAGCTGAGTAGGGAGTATAATATAACATATTCTGTCTTGTACAACTTTATTCTTCTCCCTGGAGTTAATAATTTTTGTTACTGTGTTATCAGATTGGTTTCTGTCCACCTATTACTACCAGATTTTCTGTTAGAAGTGTAAATCTCCTCTAGATAATGTCCATTTCCTCCAGCATGAACTGGTTGCTCTTTATGTTTGCTCCCAGCTGTAGTCTTTTGATCTACTTTCATCATTATCCTGGAGTTTTCCTTTGCTTCTCTCTTATGTTGAACCCTAAATTCTGGATCTCATACCTCTTCTACCAGCTTTCAGGTCTTTAGTTGTAATTCTCTTGATCTTGATATGAGGGTAAGTTGTAACCCATTCCTTCATGTAGATTTCAGTCTCTGACGTCTTCCCCTTGTTCTTCTTGTAAATAGTAT
Organism: Manis javanica; assembly: GCF_040802235.1. Lineage (NCBI taxonomy): Eukaryota > Metazoa > Chordata > Mammalia > Pholidota > Manidae > Manis > Manis javanica. The sequence goes on along the minus strand of NC_133160.1, from coordinate 28,854,501 downwards.
AAACTAACCATAGTGACAGCTAAAGTTCTAGGATGGGATGAGCTTTTGATCTTCCCCAGTTCTAACCCTCCAACTCCAGGGCATCTGGAAGCCCTGTAGATTGTACAGGGTCCTCCCTACCACCCTGTCCAGAATCTGACTCCCCTTGTCTTTCTAATACACCAGCAATATGGGTGCTGGAATCAGGTAATCTTTGATGTCAGATCCCATTCCTTCCTTTGGCTGTGTAATCTTCAGTACATTTCTTAATTCTGTGATGTCTCCTTTCTTCATCAGCAATATAGAGATAATAAAACCTACCTCACAGACAGGTTGAAAAGATTGGAACTAATGCAGATAAAACAATTCAACCAAGGCCTGGTACAGATGAGGCCCTAAGACAGTCATGGCTCTTGTTATTTCCATCTTGGGACTTAGTTTTGTAAATCAAGAGCTGTGTTAATTCACAATATAGGCTCTATACCAGGCAAACACTGATGTTCTAGGAAATGGTCTTTTGTTCATTTCAGGACTGTGCACAGTAATTTCATTAAGTACTCTAAGGTAGTATTAATTGAAGTAATTTAAATTAGTTAATGTACCTTTAAAATTATATCACTTATAAAGGTATTTGTTAAGTTAATCCATATATTCTTCTGTATTAATAGTTTTAACTCCAGTAAAAAGGGGAAAAAGTTAATTTATCAAAGATATGACAGAAAATCTCCCCCACAAAAAGCTATGTAGTTACTTTCCTTTTATATAAGTTTACTTTAGGTAATGGGATTCACTTGTGTTCTTGTTCCACTGAGTGTTTGTACTTTTCCTTGTGTTGATGCCTGCCACATACTTACCCTGTAAACCAGCTTTCTCTTTCTGGATGGACATTTGAGTTGTTTTCAGTTTTTTGCTTTTAGCATAACAATTTTGTAAAAAAAGTTGGGTTTTTTTTCCTTTAAGTTAGTTCTTCAGATCTAGTTCCCAAGATGAGATGAATGACTACAGATTTGAACAGTTTATGGCTTTAGATGCACATTGTGTTGAATTAAATTTAGATTCTGGGCCCTAAGGAGGTTGTCTTAAAAGCTCTGTTCTATTAACTGGGGAGTCCATTACTTGCTCCCTCTTTTGTTCCTATTCCTGTGCTGCAGTATTAATGGATATTCCTAGTGACTCTTGAGGCACAAATCTTTGATTAGCATCTAAATATTAAAGAAAAAATTATTTCAGTTCTGTTTTCTCAGTGTTTTCTAATTTTTAAAAAGTTGGCCATCTGCATTCATAGGAGTAAACTAATGATCTATTTAGCACACCTTTTTCTTTAAAGGGCCAGACACTAAATATTTCGTGCTTTGCAGGCCATATGTTTTCTTCAGTTCTGCTCTTGTAGCGAGGAAGCAGCCACAAGCAGTATGTAATGAATGGTCCAGCTATGTTCAGGTAAAATTCACTTAGAAAAACAGGTGGGAGACTAGATTTGGGCCCTCTGGGCCATAGTTTGCTGACACCTGGTCTATAACATCTGGAACCATAGATTGAAACTTAGTGTGCAGAATGGCCCACAGGCCACAGTGAAGAACCAAGTGTATAAATTTAATGTGGAAGAATTCTGCTCTGGTTTACAAAGGAATTAGAGAATATATTCCTGCCATCCAGAGAAGCCTGTGTAGCTGGGCTACCTGAACAAACCACTGACCTGCCCTGTGGTCCCCTGGTTCTTAGGCTGTGGGCTCTGGAAGGAGGGGGTTGGCAGAGGTGTTGGGCAAGTATTTCAGAAAGTCATTTTGGCACCCTCAGAATCCTCGAGGGATTTTCTGCAGCAGTAGCCCTGTCTGGTCCATATCTTGGTATCTCAGGGCTCCCTTGAGCTTGTCAGGCTTTGGTATTTCTCAAGTGGGAGGTAAGATAATAAGCCTTTAGAGCAAAGGAGAAGACAACAGAGTCAATTTCATAGCCTCTCATGGTTTCTACTATGGAAGGAAATGGGTCTTGTGCTGCTCATAGGCAGGATAATCAACATCTAACTCCCTGAAAGTATTGCCAGCCCACTGCCTCAAGCGAAAAGCTGTGCTGCTCCCCTTGCTTGTCAGGGCAGGCATGAAAATTGGGGTTCCCTGAACGCTGTGCCAAGCTGTGAGATGATTTTTGCTTCACACCCCTGAACTGATAGTGACCAGGGCCTTGACGTTCTGCCCTTCCCTCAAAATGAGTGAGTTTTTAAGTATACTTCCCAGTTGCATGACTAGTTTGCGACAGTGATTCAGACTCTGTTAGAAGCCTCCTGAAGAGGAGATAGGCATCTTCTAACAGGTATTGGGGCAACATTAAAACAACAGAATTCTGTAATCACAAGCTTTGTACCTTAGGAACAGGGAGGGTTATTGTTGGTGTGATTAATTAAACTTTATATCAAACCCTGCTTTATAGTTCTGGTGTTAGCATGGCAGCTTTTACCAACTTTCTTATTCTCCAGATGGGCCCTTTATGCATCATCAGAGAGATGGAATATGTTGCTCACTTTTGTTCCCAGCTTTCTTTTTAGAAATCTGCCTTCTACCTTCCTTTTGGATGTTAGCAGAGCAAGTGTCTCTTCTCTGACCATCACTGCTTTCCTTTTACAGTAAAGGAATTCTGTCCAGAGGACAGGGAAAGTCCAGAAGGAAGTCTCAGCAGAGTCCAGGGAACTGCCAGTAGTACACTGGGTGTAGGGTTTTCCTGTGTCTTTATATGAAGCACATGGAGTTTATCCTTGATGTATGCTGTCTTGTGATTTGGGCATTCATAGCACTGAACTTAAGTGGACAGCAGAAAAGTTTTAATCCATTTCTTATAATATGTAAGTTTTGGTATTGTGAGAGGTGGAAGCCACTTATTCTTCATCTACCCTTTTTTCAGTATCTGGCACCAATTCTGGCCCAGTCATTTGTGATCCATGGCTCTTGTGATATGCCGAAGATTTCCAGGCAGTTTCTGTGGAACACCTCCCCGTCCAGCTCTAATCAAGCACCAGATAAACAAGAAATTGTCTGGTCAAACCTGTGAGGACTGTGTTCTGACTGCTAAAACGATCCATTCTAACATCAGAATGGCAGCCGCTCTCAAGTTGTTAAAACCTTTAGGATATCGAGCGTTTTGTAGTCCTTTTGTCTACGGTTTAACTCAAAGTGTGACATATTGGAATGTGGGAAGCTGCACACAGCACAGGGAACAGGACCCTCCACACCACAGTAGGCTCCGCCAACCCGCTAAAAATGTTGAAAACATTCATAGCATTTCCTCTTCTCGGAGGATCCTCACAACCAGCAGTGCCCTCCTGGGTTTGGAATTCAGCAGGGATTCCGCCTCTGAGGCCAGCAACTTGACACCAGACTCACCCAAGGCCATGAGAGATGATGAAGAGGATGTAGAAGTTTTTGATACCTTTGGAAACCCCCGAGTTTTCCTACAGCTAAGATCAGAGTACCAGCTTCACAGCTATAACAAATCTGAGACTTGTCAGCCCCTGTCTGTTTCAGAAGGTGAACTGATACTGCATAAAGTCACAGTTTATCAAGATAATCTCCAGCCTCAAACCATTGCTGATTATTTCTGTAAGCTGAGTACTTTGCCTGCTGAGCAGCATCCTGTTTTGCTCTCCAGGGCCAGCTTTGCTTTGCTCTGCCAGCTGAGTGTGAAAAACATACAGCTCTTTGATGCTCCTCAACTGATCAGTATTTTGAAAGCCTTTATCAATTTAGGCGTCCCTCCTTCCCATTCAATGCTAGATGTGTATGAAACCAGATTTTGCCGTAATGTGTGGGAGATGAGTATGGATCAGCTTCTCTTGGTGGCTGACCTCTGGCGGTACTTGGGCCGCAAAGTACCTCAGTTTTTAAAAATATTCTATAGTTACCTTAATTTGCACTGGAAAGATCTATCCTTTACCCAGCTGATTCACTTAATTTACATTATAGGTGAAAGTCGTCAGGTACCCCAGGACCTAATGCAAAAACTAGAATCGTTGATTCTCAAGTATATAGATTTGATCAATTTAGAGGAGATTGGTACAGTCTGTTTGGGGTTCTTTAAATCAAGTAGTAATCTTTCTGAGTATGTCATGTGGAAAATTGGAGACTTGGCTTGTGCTGACATGCAGCATCTGAGCAGTTATGCCTTAGTGAATATTCTCAAAATGTTCCGTTTCACTCATGTGAATCATGTAAATTTCATGAAGCAATTTGGACAGATTGCTCCTCAGCGAATTCCTTCCCTGGGAGTTCAAGGTGTCATGCATCTGATTCTTGCCTGCTCGTCGTTACGCTTCTTGGATGAAGGGGTAATGAATGCTGTGGCTGCTTCTTTGCCTCCTAGGGTAGCATATTGTCGAAGTAAAGATGTTGCCAAGATTCTGTGGTCATTTGGAACCCTAAATTATAAGCCACCCAATTCAGAAGAGTTTTATTCTAGCCTGATAAATGAGATTCACAGAAAAATGCCTGAGTTTGACCACTTCCCAGAACACCTGCTCACCTCCCTGCTGGGCCTGGCATTTTCTGAGTACTTTCCAATAGAGCTCATCAATTTAGCATTGAGTCCAGGGTTCATCAGGTTAGCTCAGGAGAGAACTAAGTTTGAACTCACTAAGGAGCTGTATACTCTTGATGGTACAGTTGGCATCGAGTGTCCAGATTACAGAGGCAATCGTCTTAGTTCTCACCTTCAACAAGAGGTGGCAAAAACAATGTGGAAACTAGCAAGCAAGGATATGTGCTCAAAGCCTGAATTTCTAGAAGCTCTCTTTCTGCTTGAGACCATGTTGGGTGGGCCCCAGTACATTAAACACCATATGATTTTGCCTCATACGCGATCTTCTGACATAGAAGTCCAGCTTGATGTTAACATGAAGCCATTACCATTTAACAGAGAAGCTTTATCAATGAAAGATATGGCCAAATTAAGGCTTAAACATGTGGGAGTCATTCTTACAGATGATTTGATGAGTCAGCTACTCAAAGGGAAATCGAGAAGGCATTTCCAGGGGGAAATTGAGTCAGAAACTGAGCAGCAGCCGACAGAATTAGAGAAGGCAGCCGTACCCTTAGGAGATTCCCTTTGCAATGTGGCAGATAGACTGGAGGCCACAGGGATGGCTGGCCTGTGTCCCCCAGCCTGTGTCCCCCAGCCTGTCCCCCAGGCCCCATGTGTGAAGCTGGCTATTCAGTTAACAAACAAGAACCAGTATTGCTATGGTTCCAGGGATCTGCTTGGACTGCACCAGATGAAGAGACGGCAGTTGAATAAGGTTGGGTACCACGTGGTAGAGTTACCTTACTGGGAATGGCTCCCACTACTGAAACGAGCTCATGTAGAAAAGCTGGCATTCCTCCACGAGAAAGTGTTCATCTCTCTTCTCTGAAGGACCTTCAGGGACATTTCTATTCATAAATGCTGTAACCTGTACCAGGTGTTGTGAAACAGTTATAAAAGCTAGAGTACAGGTTTTCTAATAAAATCATCTGTAGAGACTTCAATCTTGTCTGTGGCAGATCAAAGCTAGTGTGTGTTACTGTGAATTGTAACCTGGTCCATTTGTACAAGTTACTGCTAATTGGTGCAGGTAAATAATAAACATCTTAATGTCCTATTTTCAAGTAATTCCTCTCTCCTTTTTCTGTTTACTGGCCTTATGATTATTTTGAGTTTTTAAGAAAAAAGTGTGGTCAGACATTATGTGAAGCCAATTTTTTAACAGTGATTTTCATATACTTTGTTTTAAAAAAAGAATCGTTTACAGCTTCACTTACATTTCAGGAAATTCCCTCTATGCATGTTTTCTTCACACCCTTCAAAATTAAAGTGTTTTTCATTCTTGTTTAGATTTGGGTGGTTGTCCTTAGTTGCTGGTTCTTCCTGCTTTAAAGAGCCATTTCAGAATTAGTCAGTCTCCTACTCCTGCATTTCTAATTTTCTTAAACTACCCCTAACCCCTGGGCTATTTTCTCCCTGAGACTGGCCCTAGAAGAGTAGAATTATGTAAGTGCCTTTGGGGCCAGTGGTTCCCAAATCTTGACTAAGCAGAATAATTTTCTGGCAGATGTACTACCTTCTGTAATAGGAAGTCTAGTGGGCTTCAGGTTTGGTTGTATTAGATCTACAAGCATAAGGAGATTGTATATGTGTAAGTAACAATACAAATAACTTTTGTAAACAGTTGGAGTCTGTGAGAATTTTACGTAGGACCCCTCCCATCATTATTTAGTTCTCATCTCAAAGTTCACTTACCTGTCCATTCTAAAACAGTACCCTGTTGTCTTTTGATCATGCTCTGTGTCAGCACCTCCAGCTTCATTTTCCTCACTGCACACAGCAGCATCAGCAAGTATTCTGTATTTGTTTACTTAACTGGTTTCCCCATTAGAAGGTGGCCCTTTTGAGTTACATTTGTCTGTGTAATTTATCACCAGTGACTAGAATGGGTCCTGGCATACAGATGATAATGTTTAGTGAGGGATCTGGGAATTTAGCACTTGGGCATTGCTGGAGACTTGGGGGAGGAAAGAAGGCAGATGGGGGAGCTAGAGAAGTAGAGTATATCTGGGTGACAAAGGCCTATAGTGTTGCCAAAGAGCCCAAGTCTTTAGGTGCTGGGTGCCTCTAAAGGTCTCTAAGGGAATAATTGGACAGATTCATATTTTAGAAATGTTAGGTACAAAGCAGGTTAGAACTAGATTGAGGGGTGGGGTGTGAGAGAGAAATCAGGGAGAGTATTCACAGATGTGTACAAAAGCTCAGTTGAGAGAATGGCCAGAACTATGGAAGTGGAAAGTTTGAATTTCAGAGATGTTTGGAAGGGGGAAAAGACAGGACTTGCTAATTAATAGGCTTGGGAAAGAATGATTTTGGTGCCTAGATTAATATGAAGTCAGCAACTAAAATTGGGACCAAAGCAGGAAGGGAGTTTAGGTCATGTTGACATGGACCTCCAGGCAGAAATGTCCACACTGGGGTTTCAAATAGGAATGGAGAGAGGTGGCATTCAGAACCACAAGTGAGTGAAATTGTCTGGGACAGGTGGAAAGGAGGTTATTGCAGGTAGGGAGGGGAGAAGATGACCAAGAGTAGAGTATCTGTTTTTATAGGGAGGGCAAGGCAAAAGGGACCCAGTGATAAAGACAGGAGAAAAGCAGTTAGATAATCAGACTTAGGAGGAAAAGGTGGCATAGAAGTATCAGAGACCACCCATACTAGGATTCATGGAGCTCAGAAAAGCTGTTAATGCCCACAGCTATGGTTTATTACAGTGAAAGAATACAGATTCAGATCATCAAAGGAAAGGCATCAGGCACAAGCTTTCAGTTGAGTCATACAAATGGTCCTTAATTTATCCAGCCTGGTGTTTGCCAGCATGTGTAGATACTGCCAGTTAGGGTAGCCCACCTGAGACTTGATGTGCAGGTTTTTGTTGGGGGTCAGCCATGTAGGCTTGGAGTGCCCACATAGCTGACCTTAGTTACTCAGTCCCCAGCCTCTCTAGAGGTCCAGCTCATACAGTGTGGCCCAAGGCTCCCACCATAAATCACACTCTAAGCATAAACTCTCTGGTGTGACCCAAGGTCTCAGGTGTATAAAGATAGTCTTAGCAGGCAGGATGTCCCAAGGGCTTAGAGATTATCTCCCAAGAGCTAGTGAAGGACCAGTTTCCTTGAAATGTGCGGGATTTGAACATTCTTAACACTGAGTTAACCTTTCACTGCACAGAAGCCAAAGAGAAAGGAGAGTATTTCAACAAGGAGAGGGTTTTGCACCATGTCAGTTGCTGGGGAGAGAGCAGTTAAGGGAAGAACTGAAAAGTTTCCAACGAGTTTGGCAATTTGAATGTGATTGATGATGACAACACGGTTTGAATTGTCAGGGCAAAAGGCAGATCACGCACCTGTTGAATGAGAATTAAGGAATGGATTGCAAATGTTGAAGCAGTTCCCTCTGAACCTTTGAAGAGAAGGGGAACCTGAGTAGGATTTAGAGTGGGATTAGGATTGCCAGATAAAATACAGAATGCCCAGTTAAATTTGGATTTCAGATGAGCAATGAATAATGCTTTGTGGTAGAACACACATAAACTTGGCCATTGTAAACAAAATGTACAATTCAGTTATATTTAGTACATGGCTAGTTTCATGCAACCAATTACCACTGTCTGGTTCCAGTACATTTTCTTCATCCCCTAAAGAAAACTTCATACCTGTTAAGCAGTCACTCTCTATTTCCTTCTCCCCAGACCCTGGCAACTGCTTTCTGTCTTTAGGGATTTGGCTGTTCTGGATGTTTCCCCAAAGTGGAATTACACTATCTAGTCTTTTGTATCTGGTTTCTTTTACTTTGCGTAGTATTACCAAGTTTCATCCACATTACATCATATACCAGTACTTCATTCATTTTATGTCTAAATAATAGTTCATTGTGTGGATATACCGTATCTTGTTTATCCATGCCTTGGCTGATGGACTTTCCCACTTTTTAGCTGTTGGGGGTATTGCTGCTGTTAACATTTGTGTTTTGTTTGAAAACCTGTTTTCAGTACCTTTGGGTCTTTACCTTGGTGTGGAATTGCTGGGACTTACATTAATATGTACGTCACGCCATTTTATATTCCCAAGGTTCCACTTTCTCCACATCTTTGCTAACACCTGTTATTTTCTGTTTTGTTTAAATACTAGTGGGTGTGGAGTGGTATCTTAGGGTTTTGATTTGTACTTCCCTCATGACTAACAGTATTTAGCATTTTTCAATCATTTTTTTATTAAGACATGATTGATATACACTCTTATGAAGGTTTCACATGAAAAAGCAATGTGTTTACTGCATTTACGCTTATTATCAAGTCCCCACCCATACCCCAATGCAGTCACTGTCCATCAGTGCAGCAAGAGGCCACAGATCCACTATGTGCCTTCTCTGTGCTACACTGTTCTCCCCATGATGCCCCACACCATGTGTACTAAACGTAATACCCCTCAATTCCCTTCTCCCTCCCTCCCCACCTGCCCTCCCACACACCTCCCCTTTGGTAACCACTAGTTCATTTTTGGAGTTTCTGAGTTTGCTACCATTTTGTTCCTTCAGTTTTGCTTCATTGTTATACTCCACAGATGAGGGAAATCATTTGGCATTTGTCTTTCTCCGCCTGGCTTATTTCACTGAGCATAATGTCCTCCAGCTCCATCCATGTTGTTGCAAATGGTAGGATTTGTTTCTTATGGCTAAATAGTAGTCCATTGTGTATATGTACCACATCTTCTTTATCCATTCTTCTACTGATAGACACTTAGGTTGCTTCCATATCTTGGCTACTGTAAAAAGTGCTGTGATAAACATAGGGGTGCATATGTCTTTTTGAATCTGAGAAGTTGTATTCTTTGGGTAAATTCCAAGGAGTGGGATTCCCAGGTCAAATGGTATTTCTATTTTGAGTTTTTAGAGGAACCTCCATATTGCCTTCCACAGTGATTGAACTGGCTTACATTCCCACCAGCAGTGTAGGAGGGTTCCCCTTTCTCCACATCCTTGCCAGTATTTGTTGTTCTGTCTTTTCGATGCTGGCCATCCTTACTGGTGTGAGGTGATATCTCATTGTAGTTTTAATTTGCATTTCCCTGATGATTAGTGATGTGGAGCATCTTTTCATGTGTCAGTTGGCCATCTGAATTTCTTCTTAGGAGAACTGTCTCTTCATATCCGCTGCCCAGTTGTTTACCGGGTTATTTGCTTTTTGGGTGTTGAGGCATGTTGGTTCTTTATATATTTTGGATGTTAATCCCTTGTCGGATTTGTCATTTACAAATATATTCTCCCATACTGTAGGATGCCTCTTTGTTCTGTTAATGGTGTCCTTTGCTGTACAGAAACTTTTTTGCTTGATGTAGTCCCCATGAGTTCATTTTTGCTTTTGTTTCCCTTTCTCGAGGAGATGCGTTCAGGAAGAAGTTGCTCATGCTTATATTTAGGAGATGTTTGTCTATGTTGTCTTCTAAGAGTTTTATGGTTTCATGATTTATTTTCAAGTCTTTAATCCATTTCGAGTTTCCTTTTGTGTATGGGGTTAAACCACATAATCCAGTTTCATTCTCTTGCATGTAGTTGTCCAGTTTTGCCAATACCAACTCTTGAAGAGGCTATCATTTGCCCATTGTATGTCCATGGCTCCTTTATCATATATTAATTGACCATATATGGTTGGATTTATATCAGGGCTCTCTAGTCTGTTCCATTTGTCTATGGGTCTGTTCTTGTGCCAGTACCAAATTGTCTTGATTACTGTGGCTTTGTAGTAGAGCTTGAAGTTGGGGAGCATAATTCTCCCTGCTTTATTCTTCCTTCTCAAGGTTGCTTTGGCTGTTCAGGGTCTTTTGTGGTTCCATATGAATTTTAGAACGATTTTCTCTAGTTCATTGAAGAATGCTGTTGGTATTTTGATAGGAATTGGATTGAATCTCTAGATTGCTTTAGGCAGGATGGCCATTTTGACAATATTAATTCTTCCTATCCATGAGCACAGGATGTGTTTCCATTTGTTGGTATCTTCTTTAATTTCTGTCATGAGTGTTTGTAGTTTTCAGAGTATAGGTCTTTCACTTCCTTGGTTAGATTTATTTGTAGGTATTTTATTCTTTTCGATGCAACTGTGAATGGAATTGTTTTCCTGATTTCTGTTTCTGCCAATTCCTTGTTAATGTATAGGAATGCTATAGATTTCTGTGTATTAATTTTGTGTCCTGCAACTTTGCTGAATTCAGATGTTCGATCTAGTAGTTTTGGAGTGGATTCTTTAGGGGTTTTTATGTACAATATCATGTCATCTGCAAATAGTGACAGTTTAACTTCTTCCTTGCCAATAGGATGCCTTTTATTTCTTTGTGTTGTCTGATTGCCATGGCTAGGACCTCCAGTACTGTATTGAATAGAAGTGGGGAAAGTGGGCATCCTTGTCTTTTTCCCAATCTTAAAGGAAAAGCTTTCAGCTTCTCACTGTTAAGTATAATGTTGGCTGTGGGTTTGTCATATATGGCCTTTCTTATGTTGAGGTACTTGCCCTCTATACCCATTTTGATGAGTTTTTATCATGAATGGATGTTGAATTTTATCAAATGCTTTTTCAGCATCTATGGAGATGATCATGTGTTTTTTGTCCTTCTTTTTGTTGATGTGGTGGATGATGTTGATGCATTTTCAAATGTACCATCCTTGCATCCCTGGGATAAATCCTACTTGGTCATGATGGATGATCTTTTTGATGTATTTTTGAATTTGGTTTGCTAATATTTTGTTGAGTATTTTTGCATCTATGTTCATCAGGGATATTGGTCTATAATTTTCTTTTTTGTGGTGTTTTTGTCTGGTTTTGGTATTAGGGTGATGCTGGCCTCATAGAATGAGTTTGGAAGTATTCCCTCCTCTTCTATTTTTTGGAAAACTTTAGGAGAATGGGTATTAGGTCTTCACTAAATGTTTGATGAAATTCGGCGGTGAAACCATCTGGTCCAGGGGTTTGTTCTTAGGTAGTTTTTTGTTTACCAGTTCAATTTCATTGCTGGTAATTGGTCTGTTCAGATTTTCTGCTTCTTCCTTGGTCAGCCTTGGAAGGTTGTATTTTTCTAGGAAGTTGTTCATTTCTTCTAGGTTATCCAGTTTGTTACCATATAATTTTTCATAGTATTCTCTAATAATTCTTTGTATTTCTGTGGTGTCTCTAGTGATTTTTCCTTTTCTCATTTCTGATTCTGTTTGTGTGTGTAGACTCTCTATTTTTCTTGATAAATCTGTCTAGGGTTTATCTATTTTGTTTATTTTCTCAAAGAACCAACTCTTGCTTTCATTCATTCATTCTGTTGTTTTGTTCTTCTCAATTTTATTTATTTCTGCTCTTATCTTTATTATGTCCCTCCTACTGACTTTGGGCTTCATTTGTTCTTCTTTTTCTAGTTTCATTAATTGTGAATTTAGACTGCTTATATGGGATTGTTCTTCTTTCCTGAGGTAGGCCTATATTGCAATATACTTTCCTCTTAGCACAGCCTTGGCTGTGTCCCACAGATTTTGTGGTGTTGAATTATTGTTCTTATTTGTCTCCATATATTGCTTGATCTCTGTTTTTATTTGGTCATTGATCCATTGGTTATTTAGGAGCATGTTGTGAAGCCTCCATGTATTTGTGGGATTTTTCATTTTCTTCACATAATTTATTTCTAGTTTCAGTTCTGAGAAGCTGGTTGGTACAATTTCAGTCTTTTTGAATTTACTGAGGCTCTTTTTGTGGCCTTGTGTATGATCTATTCTTGAAAATGTTCCATGTGCACTTGAGAAGAATGTGTATTCTGCTGCTTTTGGGTGTAGAGTTCTGTAGATGTCTGTTAGGTCCATCTGTTCTAATGGGTTGTTCAGTGCCTCTGAGTCCTTACTTATTTTCTGTCTGGTTGATCTGTCCTTCAGAGTGAGTGGAGTGTTGAAGTCTCCGAGAATGAATGCAATGCATTCTATTTCCCTTTTTAATTCTGTTAGTATTTGTTTTACATATGTAGGTGCTCTTGTGTTGGGAGCATAGATGTTTATAATGGTTATATCATTTTGTTGGATTGACCCCTTTATCATTATGTAATGTCTTTCTTTGTCTCTTGTGGCTTTTTTGTTTTGAAGTCTATTTTGTCTGATACAAGTTCTGCAACTCCTGCTTTTTTCCCTCTGTTAGTTACATTAAATATCTTTTTCCATCCCTTCACTTTTAGTCTGTGTATGTCTTTGGGTTTAATGTGAGTGTCTTGTAGGCAGCATATAGATGGGTCTTGTTTTTTTATCCATTCAGTGACTCTGTCTTTTGATTGGTTCAGTCAGTCCATTTACATTTAGGGTGATTATCGATAGATATATGTACTTATTGCCATTGCAGACTAGATTTGTGGTACCAAAGGTTCAAGGTTAACTTCCTTACTATCTAAGAGTCTAACTTAACTCCCTTAGTATGCTGTTACAAACACAATGTAAGGTTTCTTTTCTTTTTCTCCTCCTTTTTCTTCCTCCTCCATTCTTTATATATTAGGTATCATATTATGTACTCTTTGTCTATCGCTTGATTGACTTTGGGGATAGTTAATTTAATTTTGCATTTGCTTAGTAATTTTCTGTTCTACTTTCTTTACTGTGGTTTTATTACCTCTGGTGACAGCTATTCAACCTTAGGAACACTTCTATCTATAGCAGTTCCTCCAAAATAGACTGTAGAGATGATTTGTGGGAGGTAAATTCTCTCATCTTTTGCTTATCTGGAAATTGTTTAATCCCTCCTTCAAATTTAAATAATAATCTTGCCGGATAAAGTAATCTTGGTTTCAGGTCCTTCTGCTTCATTGCGTTAAATAAATCACGCCACTCCCTTCTGGCCTGTAAGGTTTCTGCTGAGAAGTCTGATGTTAGCCTGATGGGCTTTCCTTTGTGATCTTATTTCTCTCTCTGGCTTCTTTTAGTAGTCTGTCCTTATCCTTGATCTTTGCCATTTTAATTACTATATATCTTGGTGTTGTCTTCCTTGGGTCCCTTATGTTGGGAGATCCGTGGATCTCCATGGCCTGAGAGACTATCTCCTTCCCCAGATTGGGGAAATTCTCAGCAGTTACCTCCTCAAAGACACTTTCTGTCCATTTCTCTCTCTCTTCTTCTTCTGGTACCCCTATAATGAGAATATTGTTCCTTTTGGATTGGTCACACAGTTCCCTCAATATTCTTTCATTCTTAGAGATCCTTTTTTCTCTCTGTGCCTCAACTTCTTTGTATTCCTCTTCTCTAGTTTCAATTTCATTATTGTCTCTTCCACCATATCCAATCTGCTTTTAATACCCTCCATTGTGCTCTTCAATGATTGGATCTCTGATGGGAATTCATTCCTGAGTTCTTGAATATCTTTCCGTACCTCCATGTGCATGTTAATGATTTTTATTTTGAACTCCCTTTCAGGAAGAGTCATGAGGTCCATGTCATCTTTCTCAGGAGTTGTATTAATTTTACTCTGAATCAGTTTACTTTGGCATTTTATATTTGTATATGGCACCCTCTAGTGTCCAGAAGTTCTACTCTCTGGAGCTGCTCAGCCCCTGAAGCAATGTCAGGGGTCACAGGGGAGTGGTATTGCTGCCTGGGGGAAGGAAAGAGCTGTTTCCTGCTTACCGGCTGCTATGCCTGTCTCCACTGCCTGAACCAGTGGGCTGAGCACACAGATATAGCCTGTGTGCTTTGCATTTGTAGTTGCTCTAGACATATCTTCCCTCTGGCTGGTCTAATGCCAGGGTAGGGTTTGCTGGTTTGCGAGCCAGGTGGGACTGCCGGGAGAAAGGCACAGTAGGCTGCCTATCACGGATGGGTTCTTTGGAGCTGTGTAGCCAGCCAGGGAGCTGAAGCACCTGGAAATTGTGAAAGCTCCCAACCTGCTGGGCAGAGTGCACCTGGACAATTTTGCCTACTTGTCCTTTCTCCTGAGCAGTAAACTCTGTTCAATTCTTGCCCCTTTAGCAGCCCGCTTGCTAAGGGCTTCCTTGTTAGGAAGTCTCTCAGACTGCCCACCTTTCTTTTGTCCCAGAGCAGCTGGATATGGATCCCTGCTTTCCACAAGTGGCTGGAATCTCAGTGTCTCCAGGAATTCTGCCTGTCTTAGCTTTCCAATCCCCTAATCACAAGTATCATGAAAGCACCATGAAGTGTAGGTTTGTGCTCCCAGAGCAGATCTCCGGAGTTAGGTATTCAGCAGTCCCAGGCCTCCACTCCCTCCCTGCTGCATTTCTCTTCCTCCCTCCCGTGAGCTGGGGTGGGGGAAGGGCTTTGGTCCCGCTGGACCACAGCTTTGGTACATTACCATGTTCCGTGAAGTCTGGTCTTTTCTCCATGTGTATACAGTCTGGCACAGTCCTCTTTCCTGTTGCTCTTTCAGGATTAGTTGTATTAATTATATTTTCATATTACATGCGGTTTTAGGAGGAAGCCTTTGTCTCACCTGTCACGCCGCAATCTTTAATCTCGCATTTTTCAATCTTAGCAATATTAAGTCTCCAATCCATGAGCCCAGGATGTTTTTCCATTTATTTAGGCCTTCTTTAATTTCTTTCACCAACATTTTGTAGTTTTCGGTGTACAAGTTCTGAGGAAATGGTTCAGTAGTCAGATATAAGTTGGAAGATTCAGGAAAGAGACAAGAACAGATGGAATAAGGCTTAAGAAGAGGGATGCAGTTAGGGTCACGTATGTGTATGAAGAGCCTTGCTGCTTCACCTGGGTTCCCATGGAATTTTGCTGACACTGCTTCTAAGGCACTGAGTAAATAGTATTCAAACTCTTTGTCCATCTCCTTGTTTTGAGACTGTGAGTCTCTTAAAAGTAAGAACTATACCCATTGGGTGCCTTGTTTTGAGCCTATGAGTGTCCTAAAAGTAAAAATTGTGTTCACCTGTGCTTTTCAGAGTGCCTTGTATGTATTAAGCCTTGAAGAGTCAGTTGGCTCCAAGTGTGTAAGATTGTAGGCTTCTGGGCCCACACCTGTGCTCTGGCCTTTTTGTGTACCTTTCACTAGTGGGTAACTACAATAGGCTGGGACAGCTGACTTTCATTTTAACTAGCTCTAAGAAGAATGAACACAAGTCAATTTTTATTTCATAGATGGACAAGTATCTCAATTTAGAAATTACAAGAAGTATTGTACTTCTTTAAAAGCCATCGTGCCCAATTTATAAAATTGCTTAGTGCATTGGTATTCCACCCACTCTCTGAGGTTAAGTGCTTTTCTCTTACTTGACAGATAATCTTCTCTTCTTCTTTTGATTCTGTAACCTGTTTGAGCCTTATGTTTAAAATATGTGTAGCTGCCAGAATTAACTTTCCATTACATTTTCGTGAGACTCAAAAATCAGGTTGCATACCTCAGCTTCTTTGTAGGCCAAAGGAAGGTGGATGCCGAAGTGTTCAAAAAGTGTCATGGTCACCTTATTCTCTTCCAAATTATCCCTCCACACTTACCTACCCTCAGGTTTTGAGTCTTCAACAACAAAAAAGGTTTGCATGGCTGCTTTAAGTTCCAAGGAAGCACAGACAGAAACCTTCCAGATAGAAAGACCAGTTTGTCCCAGTTTGCCCGGGGCTTTTCTGGTTTTAACACTGAAAATACCTCAGTCCTCAGTAAACCACTTGGTTGGTCACCTCACCTCTGGATTCCTTCTCAGTCCTTCCCTTGCACTTTCCCTTATTCAGTCTGAGTACAAGGAAGCAGAGGAGAAAGGTCTTTCTCCCTCTGGACGTCCAGTCCCATAGGGGCTGTCAGCTGCAAGAAATACTCTGAGCATTGTATCTAGAGCTTCATTCCTCTCTGATACCATCCTGTGACCTCAGGAACCCAGTCCAATTGTTTAATTACTTATATCAACTTTAAACATATAAAAGGAAAAAAAAACATATCCCACTACACTAATAATACACTGCATATTTAAAATTTCTGCATGTCCATTATTACATCCCAAACTATTCATGTGTATGTATTCCTAGGTGTAGATTTTTAATGAATCTGTGATCATAATATTTGTTTTATGTTCTTTTTATTTTATATATCTTTGTATTTTTCTGTGTAGTCGTTTTTATCATATAAGTGACAAGTACACCAAGAATTAATCACTCAAGTTTGTTTTTTACAGTGTGGGTGGTGGGATTAACTGAAGTCTTAAGGTAGATCTAACCCAAGGGCTTAGACTTGGGTGAAGTACTTTGAGACTTCTGTGGTAATAAGATTATTTGGATTTATAAAATAAAAGGCTCCTTAAAGGGTGATATGAGGTATCCCTGTGATGAAACTGTTTCATATCTTGACTATGGTAATGATTACACAAATCTACATATAGAATAAAATTGTGTAAAAGTATACAGGCACACACAAATGAGTGTATATAAAGCTGGTGAAATCTAAATGAGGCCATGGATTGAATCATTGTCCACTTCATAGTTGTACAAAAATATACAGTAAGTTTAAAAATTAACAATTTCTCAGAAGAGAGCTTTGAAATCCTTGTAATATGTTATACATACATAATTTTTCTCCTTAAAGAATTCCCCTCCCTCAAAGAAAAAAAAGGCAGAAAGAAAATGTCAAGGGAAAAACCAAGACTACTAGTTTATTTCTAAGTAGTTTGTACTTTAATACTCATGTTCAATGTCTTCAGGAAATGATTTGCAAAGATAGTCCCTTGTGTAGTACAAGATAGTGGGAACCCCCTTGAAGGGTGAATTGCCTCTAAGTGGTTCAGAATTGCTGTTGTCATCTAAGAGGTTAATGGCAGACTTTTATTAGTGTCATTTCTTTCCCTGATTATAAGCCTTTTATGACTTCCCTCTGACCAGAAGCTTTCAAACTTCTTTTACTACAACCCTTAGTAAGAAATATCTTTTAAAAGAGGGCATTACGATTAGCATGTATAGTGCGTGGGGGGCATGGGGAGGGCTGTGCAACACAGAAGACAAGCAGTGATTTTACAGCATCTTACTATGCAGATGGACAGTGACTGTGAAGGGGTATGTGGGGGGGACTTTGTGAGGGGGGAGCCTAGTAAACGTAATGTTCTTCATGTAATTGTAGATTAATGATTCCAAAATAATAATAAAAAAAAAGAGATGTCTTTTACATCAAAACCCAGAATAATAGACAGACACACACACAGCTAGAAATTCAGTTTCATCAATATATCTGAAACAAGTTTCACAAAACACTGCTCATCCTCTTATGTGGTGAACTCTGATATTTTCTTTCTCTCCTATTTAATTAAGAAAAATGCTTGTTATATCTCAGTTATGTGGGTTGTTGATTCTTGATCTTTCTGTCCTTTGGAAAACCTGCCTCAGCCCACCAGGTAGTCTGCAGCTCCTTGGCATAACATTCAAGGCCCTCCTCAACTGACTCCATCTGTCCTTCCAGACCTACCACCTCCTCCCCCTCTAGCTAAGTGACATATTCAGCATTTCCTGAACCTGTTTCACTGTCCCATCTCTACGCAGAGACTCTTAGTTGGCCTTTACACCCTAGTGTTCTTCCCATTTTATTGTTCTTGCCTCCTGGTTCCTATAATCAAGCATATATGGGTTGATCATACCAGAGTTGCCCATGAGGTTAGGCATGTGTCTTAGTTGGCTCCAATTCAAATGTTGTTACTCTTGTGAATTCTCCCCTGACTTCTGGGTATACTTTTGGCTAAAGTTTTTCAATTTTTCTCATCAAGAGCAATAATAAATACATTTTATTGTGGACCTAGCATATATTTTTGTTACACATTTGTAAAACTGAAGTTGCATGAAATAATGTCCATACTATATGCACACTGATATTTCATATTCTCTTTTAGTTAATATTTCTTGTCTTCAACTTGTAACTTGATTTCAGTACCACATATTGAAAAACATTGACTTTATCCTTTCCTACTCTGAATTTCATCTGCAGAAAGCTCTGTTACAAACCTTTATATTCCATAATCACTGTTGGAAGGAAGTCTATAATGCATTAGAACTTGAGAACAGGACCATTCCAATTCTTTCTTCTTTTTCCCCTGTAAGAGGACTTGTAGAGAATATTTATTGCAGCATTTCTTTCATAGTAAAAAATTACAAATAACAAGTAATAGGGCAATGGAGAAGTAAACTGTCTTTTAGTCATACAATTGAATACTGTGAAGTATTTCATATTCAAAACGAATAAACCAGATATACACATTTAAACATGGAAAACCTTAAAATAATGCTTAATGGAAAAGCAAGTTACAAGGTGGCATGCATGCTATATAATAATTAAGGTATTAAGGTATATTAAAAATATATAAAGTTAGAAAAATACATAAAGCTACTGCGTGTTGTCTGTGGATACATACGTACCACTACTAAACTGAATGAGAGACACCAGCTTCAGATAGAGCTTGCCTCTTGGTAAAAAAGAAGAAATAGAATTAGTAGTCGCCTTTGTTTATATCTTTAAATTTTGTTCTTAACACTGAAATAAGAAGTAAACATGGCAAAATGTTAGCATTTGCCAAAACTAGGTGGGGGGGCATATAAGAGTGTTTATTATATCACATTCTTCATCTTTTTATCTGAACTACTCTGAAAAAAATCTCTATAATGAAAATAGCCTTATATGTTATCTGCTTATAAACCTCTATTATCCTGCTATCTCATAATTCTATTATCTGGCTCCAGGCTACTTCCTTGAACTGCAGGGCACTTTAGCCATGATCTGTAGTCCCAGTTTATATTCATACTTAGTCTTTCTTGTGCCTAGATAACAAATTTGGAGAAGGGGGCTCTAAGTTGTAAGTATTTAGTGGGCAGTGTTTGCAAGAATGTAGGGTAATGTGGCCATTTCCTTAGCTGGGCTGATGAGAAAGTTTTCCTGGACTGTTTGTATTTTCGTATGTTAAGCCATTCTATTTTTCTGGATAAAACGTTGAGACAGAAGGCACTGACCTTAAAAAATCAGGGGTATTAGAACTAGAGAGATGATAAGATCATACAAAGATTCTTCCTGAATGCATAATCACTTATTTTAATTTGCATATTTTGGTTTCATCTCCAGTCCTAATTTGATTTTGGTCATCTTCCCCCTCACTCATTCTTTACCATTATTATTATTATTATCATTAGACTACTTATATATATATATATATTTATTTATTTTTATTCATTTTGTTATCATTAATCTGCAAATACATGAAGAACATTATGTTTACTAGACTCCCACTATCACCAAGTCCCCCCCACAAACCCCATTACAGTCACTGTCCATCAGCATAGTAAGATGCTGTAGAATCACTACTTGTCTTTTCTGTTGCACATCCCTCCCCAAGCCCCCCCCCCACATTATACATGCTAATCATAAGGCCCTGTTTCTTTTTCTCTGCCCTTATCCCTCCCTTCCCACCCATCCTCCCCAGTCCCTTTCCCTTTGGTAACTGTTAGTCCATTCTTGGGTTCTGTGATTCTGCTGCTTTTTTGCTCCTTCAGTTTTCCTTTGCTCTTATACTCCACAGATGAGTGAAATCATTTGGTACTTGTCTTTCTCCGCCTGGCTTATTTCACAGAGCATAATACCCTCTAGCTCCATCCATGTTGTTGCAAATGGTAGATTTTGTTTTCTTCTTATGGCTGAATAATATTCCATTGTGTATATGTACCACATCTTCTTTATCCGTTCATCTACTGATGGACACTTAGGTTGCTTCCGTTTCTTGGCTATTGTAAATAGTGCTGCGATAAACATAGGGCTGCATCTGTCTTTTTCAAACGGGCTGCTGCATTTTTAGGGTAAATTCCTAGGAGTAGAATTCCTGGGTCAAATGGTATTTCTATTTTGAGCTGTTTGAAGAACCTCCATACTGCTTTCCACAATGGGTGAACTAATTTACATTCCCACCAGTAGTGTAGGAGCGTTCCCCTTTCTCCACAAGCTCACCAACATTTGTTGTTTGTCTTTTGGATCTTTACTGGTGTGAGGTGATATCTCATTGTGGTTTTAATTTGCATTTCTCTGATGACTAGCGACGTGGAGCATCTTTTCATGTGCCTGTTGGCCATCTGAATTTCTTCTTTGGAGAACTGTCTGTTCAGCTCCTCTGCCCATTTTTTAATTGGATTATTTGCTTTTTGTTTGTTGAGGTGCATGAGCTCTTTATATATTTTGGATGTCAACCCTTTATCAGATCTGTCATTTATGAATATATTCTCCCATACTGTAGGATGTCTTTTTGTTCTGTTGATGGGGTCCTTTGCTGTACAGAAGCTTTTCAGCTTGATAAGCTTGATATAGTCCCACTTGTTCATTTTTGCTTTTGTTTCCCTTGCCTGAGGAGATATGTTCCTGAAGACGTTGCTCATGTTATGTCCAAGAGATTTTTGCCTGTGTTTTTTTCTATGGTTTCATGACTTACATTCAGGTCTTTGATCCATTTCAAAGTTCCTTTTGTGTATGGCGTTAGACAGTGATCCAGTTTCATTCTCTTACATGTAGCTGTCCAGTTTTGCCAGCACCATCTGTTGAAGAGACTGTCATTTCCCCATTCCATATCCATGGCTCCTTTATCATATATTAATTGACCATATATATTTGGATTAATGTCTGGACTCTCTAGTCTGTTCCACTGGTCTGTGGCTCTGTTCTGGTGCCAGTACCAAACTGTCTTGATTACTGTGACTTTGTAGTAGAGCTTGAAGTGGGGAGTGAGATCCCTCCCACTTTATTCTTCCTTCTCAGGATTGCTTTGGCTATTCAGGGTGTTTGGTGGTTCCATATGAATTTTTGAACTATTGAAGCGAGAATGCTGTGGGTAATTTGATAGGGATTCCATCAAATCTGTATATTGCTTTGGGCAGGATGGCCATTTTGACAATATTAATTCTTCCTAACCAAGAACATGGAATGAGTTCCCATTTGTTAGTGTCCTCTTTAATTTATCTGAAGAGTGTCTTTTAGTTTTCAGGGTATAGGTCTTTCACTTCCTTGTTTAAGTTTATTCCTAGGTATTTTATTCTTTTTGATGCAATTGTGAATGGAATTGTTTTCCTGATTTTTCTTTCTATTAGTTCATTGTTAGTGTATAGGAAAGTCACAGATTTCTGTGTGTTAATTTTGTATCCTGCAACTTTGCTGTACTCTGATATCAGTTCTAGTAGTTTTGGAGTGGAGTCTTTAGGGTTTTTTATGTACAATATATCATGTCATGTGCAAATAGTGACAGTTCAACCTCTTCTTTACCAATTTGAATTCCTTATATTTCTTCGTTTTGTCTAATTGCTGTGGCTAGGACCTCCAGTACTATGTTGAATAACAGTGGGGAGAGTGGGCATCCCTGTCTTGTTCCAGATCTCAGAGGAAAAGCTTTCAGCTTCTTACTATTCAATATGATGTTGGCTGTGGGTTATCATATATGGCCTTTATTATGTTGAGGTACTTGCCCTCTATACCCATTTTGTTGAGAGTTTTTATCATGAATGGATGTTGAATTTTGTCAAATGCTTTTTCAGCATCTATGGAGATGATCATGTGGTTTTTGTCCTTCTTTTTGTTTATGTGATGGATGATGTTGATGGATTTTCAAATGCTGTACCATCCTTGCATCCCTGGGATGAATCCCACTTGGTCATGGTGTATGATCCTTTTGAGGTATTTTTGAGTTTGGTTTGCTAATATTTTGTTGAGTACTTTTGCATCTACGTTCATCAGGGATATTGGTCTGTAATTTTCTTTTTTGGTGGAGTCTTTGCCTGGTTTTGGTATTAGAGTGATGCTGGCTTCATTGAATGAGTTTGGGAGTATTCCCTTCTCTTCTATTTTTTGGAAAACTTTAAGGAGAATGGGTATTATATCTTCTCTGTATGTCTGATAAAATTCCGAGGTAAATCCATCTGTCCCGGGGGTTTTGTTCTTGGGTAGTTTTTTGATTACCGCTTCAATTTCTTTGCTGGTAATTGGTTTGTTTAGATTTTGTGTTTCTTCCTTGGTCAGTCTTGGAAGGTTGTATTTTTCTAGGAAGTTGTCCATTTCTTCTAGGTTCTCCAGCTTGTTAGCATATAGGTTTTCATAGTATTCTCTAATAATTCTTTGTATTTCTGTGGGGTCCGTTGTAATGTTTCCTTTCTCGTTTCTGATTCTGTTGATGTATGTTGATTCTCTTTTTCTCTTAATAAGTCTGGCTAGAGACTTATCTATTTTGTTTATTTTCTCAAAGAACCAGCTGTTGGTTTCATTGATTTTTTTCTATTGTTTTATTCTTCTCAATTTTATTTATTTCTTCTCTGATCTTTATTATGTCCCTCCTTCTGCTGACTTTAGACCTCATTTGTTCTTCTTTTTCCAGTTTCGATAATTGTGAAGTTAGACTATTCACTTCGGTTTTTTCTTCCTTCTTTAAGTATGCCTGGATTGCTATATACTTTCTTCTTAAGACTGCTTTCACTGCGTCCAACAGAAGTTGGGGCTTTGTGTTGTTGTTGTCATTTGTTTCCATATATTGCTTGATCTCTATTTTGATTTGGTCGTTGATCCATTGATTATTTAGGAGCATGTTGTTAAGCCTTGATGTGTTTGTGGGTCTTTTTGCTTTCTTTGTACAATTTAGTTCCAGTTTTATACCTTTGTGGTCTGAAAAGTTGGTTGGTAGAATTTCAGTCATTTGGAATTTACTGAGTCTCTTTTTGTGGCCTAGTATGTGGTCTATTCTGGAGAATGTTCCATGTGCACTTGAGAAGAATGTGTATCCTGTTGCTTTTGGATGTAGAGTTCTATACATGTCTGTTAGGTCCATCTGTTCTAGTGTGCTGTTCAGTGCCTCTGTGTCCTTACTTATTTTTTGTCTGGTGGATCTGTCCTTTGGAGTGAGTGGTGTGTTGAAGTCTCCTAAAATGAATGCATTGCATTCTATTTCCTCCTTTGTTCTGTTAGTATTTGTTTCACATATGCTGGTGCTCCTGTGTTGGGTGCATATGTATTTATAATGGTTATATCCTGTTGTTGGACTGACCCCTTTATCATTATGTAATGTCCTTTTTTATCTCTGGTTACTTTCTTTGTTTTGAAGTGTATTTTGTCTGATACTGATACTGCAACACCTGCTTTTTTCTCCCTATTGTTTGCATGAAATATCTTTTTCCATCCCTTGACTTTTAGTCTGTGCATGTTTTGGGTTTGAGGTGAGTCTCTTGTAGGCAGCATATAGATGGGTTTTTTTTTTATCCAGTGTCTCTGTATCTTTTGATTGGTGCATTCACTCCATTTACATTTAGGGTGATTATTGATAGGTATGTACTTATTGACATTTCAGGCTTTAGATTTGTGGTTATGAAAGGTTCCAGGTTACTTTCCTTACTATCTATGAGTCTAACTTAACTCACTTAGTATGCTGTTACAAACACAATCTAAATGTTCTTTTCTGTTTCTCCTCCTTTTTCTTCCTCCTCCATTCTTTATATATTAGGTATCATATTCTGTAGTTTTTGTCTATCCTTTAATTGACTTTGGGGATAATTTAATTTTTCATTTGCTTAGTAATTAGCTGTTCTACTTTCTTTACTGTGGTTTTATTTCCTCTGGGGACAGCTATTCAACCTTAGGAGCACTTCCATCTTTAGCAGTCCCTCCAAAATACACTGTAGAGATGGTTTGTGGGAGGTAAATTCTCTCAGCTTTTGCTTATCTGGAAATTGTTTAATCCCTCCTTCAAATTTAAATGATTATCTTGCCGGATGAAGTAATCTTGGTTTCAGACCCTTCTGCTTCATGCCATTAAATACATCATGCCTCTCCCTTCTGGCCTGTAAGGTTCCTGCTGAGAAGTCTGGTGTTAGCCTCTTGGGCTTCCCTTTGTATGTGATCTTATTTCTGTCTCTGGCTGCTTTTAACAGTCTGTCCTTATCCTTGATCTTTTCCATTTTAATTACTGTTTGTCTTGGTGTTGTCTTCCTTGGGTCCCTTATGTTGGGAAATCTGTGGATCTCCATGGCCTGAGAGACTATCTCCTTCCCCAGATTGGGGAAGTTTTCAGCAACTACCTTCTCAAAGACACTTTCTATCCCTTTCTCTCTCTCTTCTGCTTTTGGTACCCCTATAATGCGAATATTGTTCCGTTTGGATTGGTCGCACAGTTCCCTCAATATTCTTTCATTCTTAGAGATCCTTTTTTCTCTCTGTGCCTCAGCTTCTTTGTATTCCTCTTCTCTAGTTTCTGTTTCATTTATCGTCTCTTCCACTGTATCCAGTCTGCTTTTAATAGCCTCCATTGTGCTCTTCAATGATTGGATCTCTGACTTCAATTCATTCCTGAATTCTAGGATGTCTTTCCATACCTCCATGTGCATGTTGATGATTTTTATTTTGAACTTCCTTTCAGGAAGAGTCACGAGGTCCATGTCATGTAAATCTTTATCGGGAGTTGTATTAATAATTTTACTCTTGACCAAGTTTCTTTGGCGTTTCATATTTGTATATGGCGCCCTCTAGTGTCCAGAAGCTCTATTATGGAGCTGCTCAGCCCCTGAAGTAATGTCGGGGGTCACAGGGGAGCGGTATTGGTGCCTGGAGGGGAGGAAAAAGCTGTTCCCCGCTTCCCAGCTGCTGTGCCTGTCTCCACTGCCTGAACTAGTGGGCTGAGCACACAGATATAAGCTTTTGTACCAGAGCAGCTTTCCACAAGCGCCCGGAATCCCAGTCTCCCCAGGAACTCCACCTGTCCCAGCCTTCCCAACCCCGTAATCAGGAGAATATGATGAAAGCACCATGAAATGTAGGTTTGTGCTCCCAGCGCAGCTCTCCGGAGCTAGGTATTCAGCAGTCCCAAGCCTTCCACTCCCACCCTGATCAGTTTCTCTTCCTCCCGCCGGTGAGCTGGCGTTGGGGGAGGGCTCGGGTCTCGCGGAGGCACAGCTCTGGTATGTTACCCCGTTCGGTGAGGTCTGCTCTTTTCTCCAGGTGTGTGCAGTCTGACGCCATCCTCTTTCCTGTTGCTCTCTCAGGATTAGTTGCACTAACTATATTTTCTAATTGTATACGGTTTTAGGGGGAAGCCTCTGTCTCTCTTCTCACGCCACCATCTGTAATCCTCTCCAGACTACTTTTTTTTTTTTTTTTTTTTTTTTTTTTTTTTGAGAGGGCATCTCTCATATTTATTGATCAAATGGTTGTTAACAACAATAAAATTCAGTATAGGGGGGTCAATGCTCAATGTACAATCATTAATCCATCTCAAGCCTAATTCTCGTCAGTCTCCAATCTTCTGAAGCATAACGAACAAGTTCTTACATGGTGAACGAATTCTTACAGAGTGAATAAATTCTTACATGGTGAACAGTACAAGGGCAGTCATCACAGAAACTTTCGGTTTTGATCATGCAATATGACCTATAAACCATCAGGTCAAATATGAATATTCATTTGATTTTTGTACTTGATTTATATGTTGATCCCACATTTCTCCTATTATTATTATTATTTTTATTTTTAATAAAATGCTGAAGTGGTAGGTAGATGCAAGATAAAGGTAGAAAACATAGTTTAGTGCTGTAAGAAGGCAAATGTAGATGATCAGATGATCAGGTGTGTGCCTATGGACTAAGTATTAATCCAGGCTAGACAAGGGCAGCAAGACATCCACGGATGCAGAAGATTTCTCTCAAAGCAGGGGGGGTGAGGTTCTGAGCCTCACCTCTGTTGATCCCCAAATTCTCACCTGATGGCCCCCCTGCGACTGTGCCTGTCTTAGGTTGTTCCTCCCTTGAGGAATCTTACCCGTCTCTGGCTAACCAGTCATCTTCCGGGGCCATACAGGGAAATGTAAAGTTGGTAAGTGAGAGAGAAGCCATATTGTTTGCAAAGGTTAGCTTTTTACTTCTTTGCAGATTTATGCCCTGTGGCTTCTATGCCCAGCACTTGTCTCGAGGTATCTTTACCACCTGGAGGAATTATGATACTCGGTAAATTCGATATGAGGCACGAATTCTATTTAAAGTTTGTAATTAGGAAGGAAGAAGAAAAGCTATAGATGTAGCATATGAAGGAAACTTGGGAGGATTGATTATTTCTTTGACATATCTTCTTGTATAGTACCTTAAGTATGTATAGGTTTTAAACTACTAACTAATTTGCACACACATATTGACATAATAGGAATACGGTGACATAAACAAAGCAAATCTATAATTACCAGCCATCTCCAGTGAAGCCAAGAAAACCATTTAGGCACCCTAGGCATTTGTGAAAATTTATCTATGATATGATGGATATTTTCCAACTGTACTTGAACCATCAGACAAATTAAAGCAGCCCATTTCTGGGATCTGTTCACATCCCATATGTTCTTTTAACCATAGATAGTCTATAGTCATGAGATTTTGGGGTGCTACAACTTGCACCCCTCCCAACTCCTGGTTGAGTTCCAACAGTACAGATCCAGTCAAATTCGTTGTCTCACTGTATGCACATGCCAGCCTAGACATCTCCCTCCTCCTTCTTATGGCAAGTCCAGGAGACGGTGGGCTGGATGCAGCCACAACCGCAGCATCGTCCGGATCCCTGGGGAGGCTTTTTGATGATCATCCCCCGGCACGAGTCCTCCAGAGAGTGCTGATGCCGGAAGCTCCTCCTCATATCGTATCTTATTTCATTTTCTGGGTATCCAAGCTAGGCCTTGATCTTCTGCGTAGAAACAAACAGACCCTTTGCCCACACTTTGACATGCCCTCTATACCACTGTGCAGAACTCATTGGAGGTCAGCACACAGTAACTGCTTTTTTTTTTTTTTTAATTAAGAGAAAGGAATATTATCAGAAAAGAGTACCTCCATAGCTGATCATCTGACACCCTTTAAGTGATCAACATTAAGGATATTTAAAGCATGCGTTGATCTTTGATTTACCAATAGTTTTATCCTGTTAACGAGTAATCCCCCTTTTCTTTCTTTCTTTCTTTTTTTTTTTTTTTTTTTTTTAAATTTTTAATCTACCCTTACATGAAGAATACTATGTTTACTATGCTCTCCCCTATATCAGGTCCCCCCTAACAACCCCATTACGGTTACTGTCCATCAGCTTAGCAAAATGTTGTAGAGTCACTACTTGTCCTCTCTGTGTTGTGCAGCCCACCCTCCCCTTTCTCCCTCCCCCCCATGCATGCTAATCTTAATACCCCCCTTCTTCTCCCCCCCCTTATCCCTCCCTGCCCACCCATCCTCCCCAGTTCCGTTCCCTTTGGTACCTGTTAGTCCATTTTTGGGTTCTGTAATTCTGCTGCTGCTTTGTTCCTTCAGTTTTTCCTTTGTTCCTATACTCCTCAGATGAGTGAAATCATTTGGTATTTCTCTTTCTCCGCTTGGCTTATTTCACTGAGCATAATACTCTCCAGCTCCATCCATGTTGCTGCAAATGGTTGGATTTTTCCACTTCTTATGGCTGAGTAGTATTCCATTGTGTATATGTACCACATCTTCTTTATCCATTCATCTACAGATGGACATTTAGGTTGCTTCCAATTCTTGGCTATTGTAAATAGTGCTGCGATAAACATAGGAGTGCATCTGTCTTTCTCAAACTTGATTGCTGCGTTCTTAGGGTAAATTCCTAGGAGTGGAATTCCTGGGTCAAATGGTAGGTCTGTTTTGAGCATTTTGATGCACCTCCATACTGCTTTCCACAATGGTTGAACTAATTTACATTCCCACCAGCAGTGTAGGAGGGTTCCCCTTTCTCCACAGCCTCGCCAACATTTGTTGTTGTTTGTCTTTTGGATGGCAGCTATCCTTACTGGTGTGAGGTGATACCTCATTGTAGTTTTAATTTGCATTTCTCTGATAATTAGCGATGTGGAGCATCTTTTCATGTGTCTCTTGGCCATCTGTATTTCTTTTTTGGAGAACTTTCTGTTCAGTTCCTCTGCCCATTTTTTAATTGGGTTATTTGTTTTTTGTTTGTTGAGGCGTGTGAGCTCTTTATATATTCTGGACGTCAAGCCTTTATCAGATCTGTCATTTTCAAATATATTCTCCCATACTGTAGGGTTCCTTTTTGTTCTATTGATGGTGTCTTTCGCTGTACAGAAGCTTTTCAGCTTAATGTAGTCCCACTTGCTCATTTTTGCTGTTGTTTTCCTTGCCCGGGGAGATATGTTCAAGAAGAGATCACTCATGTTTATGTCTAAGAGGTTTTTGCCTATGTTTTTTTCCAAGAGTTTAATGGTTTCGTGACTTACATTCAGGTCTTTGATCCATTTTGAGTTTACCTTTGTATATGGGGTTAGACAATGGTCCAGTTTCATTCTCCTACATGTAGCTGTCCAGTTTTGCCAGCACCATCTGTTGAAGAGACTGTCATTTTGCCATTGTATGTCCATGGCTCCTTTATCAAATATTAATTGACCATATATGTTTGGGTTAATTTCTGGGGTCTCTAATCTGTTCCACTGGTCTGTGGCTCTGTTCTTGTGCCAGTACCAAATTGTCTTGATTACTATGGCTTTGTAGTAGAGCTTGAAGTTGGGGAGTGAGATCCCCCCTACTTTATTCTTCTTTTTCAGGATTGCTTTGGCTATTCGGGGTCTTTGGTGTTTCCATATGAATTTTTGAATTATTTGTTCCAATTCATTGAAGAATGTTGCTGGTAATTTGAGAGGGATTGCATCAAATTTGTATATTGCTTTCGGCAGGATGGCCATTTTGACGATAT
This sequence comes from Manis javanica, assembly GCF_040802235.1. Classification (NCBI taxonomy): domain Eukaryota; kingdom Metazoa; phylum Chordata; class Mammalia; order Pholidota; family Manidae; genus Manis; species Manis javanica. The sequence continues at coordinate 28,825,286 of NC_133160.1, read as the reverse complement.
TAATTCTTCCTAGCCATGAGCATGGGATGAGTTTCCATTTATTAGTGTCCCCTTTAATTTCTCTTAAGAGTGACTTGTAGTTTTCAGAGTATAAGTCTTTCACTTCCTTGGTTAGGTTTATTCCTAGGTATTTTATTCTTTTTGATGCAATGGTGAATGGAATTGTTTTCCTGATTTCTCTTTCTATTGATTCGTTGTTAGTGTATAGGAAAGCTACAGATTTCTGTGTGTTGATTTTGTATCCTGCAACTTTGCTGTATTCCGATATCAGTTCTAGTAGTTTTGGAGTGGAGTCTTTAGGGTTTTTTATGTACAGTATCATATCATCTGCAAATAGTGACAGTTTAACTTCTTCTTTACCAATCTGGATTCCTTGTATTTCTTTGTTTTGTCTGATTGCCGTGGCTAGGACCTCCAGTACTATGTTAAATAACAGTGGGGAGAGTGGGCATCCCTGTCTGGTTCCTGATCTCAGTGGAAATGCTTTCAGCTTCTCGCTGTTCAGTATAATGCTGGCTGTGGGTTTATCATAGATGGCCTTTATTATGTTGAGGTACTTGCCCTCTATTCCCATTTTGCTGAGAGTTTTTATCATGAATGGATGTTGAATTTTGTCAAATGCTTTTTCAGCATCTATGGAGATGATCATGTGGTTTTTGTCTTTGTTTTTGTTGATGTGGTGGATGATGTTGATGGATTTTCGAATGTTGTACCATCCTTGCATCCCTGGGATGAACCCCACTTGGTCATGGTGTATGATCCTTTTGATATACTGTTGAATTCTGTTTGCTAATATTTTATTGAGTATTTTTGCATCTACATTCATCAGGGATATTGGTCTGTAATTTTCTTTTTTGGTGGGGTCTTTTCCTGGTTTTGGTATTAGGGTGATGTTGGCTTCATAGAATGAGTTTGGGAGTATTCCCTCTTCTTCTATTTTGTGGAACACTTTAAGGAGAATGGGTATTATGTCTTCTCTGTGTGTCTGATAAAATTCCGAGGTAAATCCGTCCGGCCCCGGGGTTTTGTTCTTGGGTAGTTTTTTGATTACTGTTTCAATTTCTTTGCTTGTAATTGGTTTGTTTAACTTTTGTGTTTCTTCCTTGGTCAGTCTTGGGAGGTTGTATTTTTCTAGGAAGTTGTCCATTTCTTCTAGGTTTTCCAGCTTGTTGGCATATAGGTTTTCATAGTAGTCTTTAATAATTCTTTGTATTTCTGTGGAGTCTGTCGTGATTTTTCCATTCTCATTTCTGATTATGTTGATTTGTGTTGACTCTCTTTTTCTCTTAATAAGTTGGGCTAGAGGCTTATCTATTTTGTTTATTTTCTCAAAGAACCAGCTCTTGGTTTCGTTGATTTTTGCTATTGTTTTATTCTTCTCAATTTTGTTTATTTCTTCTCTGATCTTTATTATGTCCCTCCTTCTGCTGACTTTAGGCCTCATTTGTTCTTCTTTTTCCAGTTTTAATAATTGTGATGTTAGACTATTCATTTGGGATTGTTCTTCCTTCTTCAAGTGTGCCTGGATTGCTATATACTTTCCTCTTAAGACTGCTTTCGCTGCATCCCACAGAAGTTGGGGCTTAGTGTTGTTGTTGTCATTTGTTTCTATATATTCCTTGATCTCTATTTTGATTTGTTCATTGATCCATTGATTATTTAGTAGCATGTTGTTAAGCCTCCATGTGTTTGTGAGCCTTTTTGTTTTCTTTGTAGAATTTATTTCTACTTTCATACCTTTGTGGTCTGAAAAATTGGTTGGTAGAATTTCAATATTGTGGAATTTACTGAGGCTCTTTTTGTGAGCTAGTATGTGGTCTATTCTGGAGAATGTTCCATGTGCACTTGAGAAGAATGTATATCCTGTTGCTTTTGGATGTAAAGTTCTATAGATGTCTATTAGGTCCATCTGTTCTAGTGTGTTGTTCAGTGCCTGTGTGTCTTTACTTATTTTCTGCCCGGTGGATCTATCCTTTGGGGTGAGTGGTGTGTTGAAGTCTCCTACAATGAATGCATTGCAGTCTATTTCCCTCTTTAGTTCTGTTAGTATTTGCTTCACATATGCTGGTGCTCCTGTATTGGGTGCATATATATTTAGAATGGTTATATCCTCTTGTTGGACTAAGCCCTTTATCATTATGTAGTGGCCTTCTTTATCTCTTGTTACTTTCTTTGTTTTGAAGTCTATTTTGTCTGATATTAGTACTGCAACCCCTGCTTTCTTCTCACTGTTGTTTGCCTGAAATATGTTTTTCCATCCCTTGACTTTTAGTCTATGCTTATCTTTGGGTTTAAGGTGAGTTTCTTGTAAGCAGCATATAGATGGGTCTTGCTTTTTTATCCATTCTATTACTCTATGTCTTTTGATTGGTGCATTAAGTCCATTTACATTTAGGGTGACTATTGAAAGATATGTACTTATTGCCATTGCAGGCTTTAGATTCGTGGTTACCAAAGGTTCAAGGTTAGCTTCTTTAGTATCTTACTACCTAACTTAGCTCGCTTATTGAGCTGTTATATACACTGTCTGGAGAGTCTTTTCTTCTCTCCCTTCTTATTCCTCCTCCTCCCTTCTTCATATGTTGTGTGTTTTGTTCTGTGCTCTTTTTAGGGGTGCTCCCATCTAGAGCAGTCCCTGTAGGATGCCCTGTAGAGGTGGTTTGTGGGAAGCAAATTCCCTCAGCTTTTGCTTGTCTGGGAATTGTTTGATCCCACCATCATATTTAAATGATAGTCGTGCTGGATACAGTATCCTTGGTTCAAGGCCCTTCTGTTTCATTGCATTAAGTATATCATGCCATTCTCTTCTGGCCTGTAGGGTTTCTGTTGAGAAGTCTGATGTTAGCCTGATTGGTTTTCCTTTATAGGTGACCTTTTTCTCTCTAGCTGCCTTTAAAACTCTTTCCTTGTCCTTGATCCTTGCCATTTTAATTATTATGTGTCTTGGTGTTGTCCTCCTTGGATCCTTTCTGTTGGGGGTTCTGTATAATTCCATGGTCTGTTCGATTATTTCCTCCCCCAGTTTGGGGAAGTTTTCAGCAATTATTTCTTCAAAGACACTTTCTATCCCTTTTCCTCTTTCTTCCTCTTCTGGTATCCCTATAATACGAATGTTTTTCCTTTTGTATTGGTCACATATTTCTCTTAGTGTTGTTTCATTCCTGGAGATCCTTTTATCTCTCTCTATGTCAGCTTCTATACGTTCCTGTTCTCTGGCTTCTATTCCTTCAATGGCCTCTTGCATCTTATCCATTCTGCTTATAAATCCTTCCAGGGATTGTTTCACTTCTGTGATCTCTTTCCTGACATCTGTGATCTCCTTCCGGACTTCATCCCACTGCTCTTGCATTTTTCTCTGCATCTCATCCCACTGCTCTTGCATTTTTCTCTGCATCTCATCCCATTGCTCTTGCATTTTTTTCTGCATCTCTGTCAGCATGTTCATGATTTTTATTTGGAATTCTTTTTCAGGAGGACTAGTTAGGTCTGTCTCCTTCTCAGGTGTTGTCTCTGTGATCTTTGTCTGCCTGTAGTTTTGCCTTTTCATGGTGATAGAGATAGTCTGCAGAGCTGGTACAAGTGACCGCTGGAAGAGCTTCCCTTCTTGTTGGTTTGTAGCCTTTTCCTGGGAGAATAGCGACCTCTAGTGGCTTGTGCTGGGCAATTGTGCGCAGACAGGGCTTCTGCTTCCTGCCCAGTTGCTTTGGGGTTTATCTCCACTGTTGCTGTGGGCTTGGCCTGGCTGGGGCTGTTCCTCCAAAATGGTGGAGCCCCGTTAGAGGGGGAGCAGCCAGGAGACTATTTATCTCCGTAAGGGGCCTCTGTGCTCCCTGCTGCCCAGGGGGTTAGAGTGCCCAGAGATCCCCAGATTCCCTGCTTCTGGTCTAAGTGACCTGTCCTGCCCCTTTAAGATTTCCAAAAAGCACTCTCCAAACCAAAACAACAACAGCAACAATGAGAGAGGGAACAGAAAGGAAAAAAAAAAGAAAAAACACGCGATTTTTTTTTTTTTTCCTCAGGTGCCGGTCCCAGGCACCCGCGCACTGGTCCTGCTGCCCTGTCTCCCTAGCACCAGGGTCCCTGTCCTTTCAAGGCTTCCAAAAAGCACCCACCCACCGGTCCCGCAGGGAAGGAACGCTCAATATTCTTGGTCCTCAGGCACTGGTCCCACGCACCCGCTCACCAGTCCCGCCGCCCTGCCTCCCTAGCACCGGGGTCCCTGTCCCTTCAAGGCTTCCAAAAAGCACTTGGCAAAAAGAGAGAAAAAAAAAGGGGAAAAACGCGCGATTTCTTCCGTCCTCAGGTGCTGGTCTCAGGCACCCACCCACCAGTCCCACAGGGAAAAATGCGGGATATTCTTTGTCCTCAGGTGCCGGTCCCAGGCACCCGCTCACCAGTCCCGCCGCCCTGCCTCCCTAGCTCCGGGGTCCCTGTCCCTTTTAGGCTTCCAAAAAGCACTCGCAGAAAAGAGAAAAAAAAAAGGGGAAAAACGCGCGATTTCCTCTGTCCTCAAGTGCCGGTCTCAGGCACCCGCCCACAGGTCCCGCAGGGAAAAACGGGGGATATTCTTTGTCCTCAGGCGCCGGTCCCAGCCACCCGCTCACCAGTCCCGCCACCGTGCCTCCCTAGCACTGGGGTCCCCGTCCCTTCAAGGCTTCCAAAAAGCGCTTGCCAAAAAGAGAAAAAAAAAAAAAGGGGAAAAACGCGCGACCTCCTCCGTCCTCAGGCACCGGTCTCAGGCACCCGCCCCCAGGTCTCGCAGGGAGAAACGCGGGATATTCTTTGTCCTCCGGCGCCGTTCCCAGGCACCTCCTCACCGGTCCCGCCACCCTGCCTCCCCAGCAACGGGGGCCCGTCCCTCTAAGGCTTCCAAAAAGCGCTCGCCAAAAAAAAAAAACTGCTCCGGTTTCTCTCCACCCGCCGGGAGCCGGGGGGAGGGGCGCTCGGGTCCCGCCGGGCTGGGGCTTGTATCTTACCCCCTTCACAAGGCGCTGGGTTCTTGCAGGTGTGGATGTGGTCTGGATGTTGTCCTGTGTCCTGTGGTCTCTATTTTAGGAAGATTTTTCTTTGTTATATTTTCATAGCTCTATGTGTTTTTGGGAGGAGATTTCCACTGCTCTACTCACGCCGCCATCTTGGCTCCCCTCCCAGACTACTTTTTAAGAGTAGATTTAGATTGACAGAAAAATTGAACAGATAATAGAGAGATTTCCCATATACCTTCTTTTCCTTGCACACACCCCCTATTTATAAGTCTTGTATTAGTATGGTACATTTGTTCAATTGTGAGCCGAAATTGATACATTATAATTGAAGTTTATAATTTACCTTAAGGTTCACTCTTTGTGTTTTACAGTTCTGTGGATTTTGACAAATGCATAATGTCATGTATCTGCCATTACAGCATCACACATAATAGTTTTAACACCTAATCATTTCTTTTTTATCCCTACACTCCAGTGCCTAGCTAGGGCCTGTAAATATTTTATATAAGCAATCAAATTCAGTAAAATTTGGAAAACACTTAAAGAACAACCTGGCACAACCAAATAGAGCCTATCCTAGGAATAGAAGGATGGTTTAAAATTAGAAAAATGTGATCTATCTCAGTTTGTCAGATAAGAAAAATAATAATATATAGAAAAAATGAGAATTCAAAGCATACTCTTGATTTTTAAAAACTATGAAAATTAGAAGGCTTTATTAACATAAAAAGAACTTCAGCCCGACAATCAGCATTATGTTCAAAGATGAAACACTATAGAGGCATCTTCTATTAGGAAGAAAATAAGCAGAGCAATTCTATTACTATATAATTCTATAAGTTCTAGTGATGTCGTAACATGAGCCACAGAAAGAAAAGTTAGCATTTTGAGAAAGAGACTCTCAGTATTATTAAAATTGTAGACATCCCCCAAACCAACTGAAAACTGTTAAAACCAATGAATTCAATAAGACAACATGTAATAAAGTGAAAAGTTTTCCTATATATATCAATAACTGGTTAGAAAAGTTAACAGGATAAAAAGACCCTGTTCATAAATAGCAACTTTAACAAGAAACAAAGAAAAAAAGTCAGAATTGTAGTAAGACAAAATACAAGAAAAATCTACTTAAGATTTTTATCTTAATATTATAATAATAGAAAGTTGCAAATAACCTAAATGTCTACCAAAAGGAGAATGGTTTATTATTTACTTATCCCCCATCCTGCTCCAAAATGATTTTTAGGTAGCTTTTACAATATACATGATGACATAAAAGTAAGAACTCGGGCAAAGAGAAATATGAGGGATGTGCCTCAAAGTTTTATTCTGAACTTTCTAGCACCCAAAGTATCAAGATCAATTATTTGATTCATATTTGTACCCTAAAATATTAAATTGATTGGAAGAAACAATTTTTCCCAATACTGAGACTGAAGAGATTTTTCTCATGGGTCTCAAAGAGAGGATACCATGCAGGGAAGAGAATGATTAGTTTGACAACCTAATAGAATAGCTCCCAACTTCATAGAGGTGCTTATGAAATCCTTAGTAAATGACCACACAGAACCAGTGAACAGTTTGGTAAATAGCATTTGCAGTGGGGCAAGGAGTATGGTGATGGTTGTGGCTGGGATGAACACAAGGATGGTTCAGTGTGTTGTTCTGTGGAGCAGTTTTGTGGAAGAATACATTTTCAAGACTAAAAGCATGGTTCTCAGTTGATATGCCATCCTAGTATCCTGTGAGTCTTCATGGATCAGCCACTGCATTTTTATCGGCATGTTACACTTACATTTGCCCCAGCAGAGGACCCACACTACTAAGAAGTCTATCAGATAGGTGGTGTGGTCCATGAAGGCAGCCACCAAGTTTGCCAGGCAGGAGGCAAGAGGTGCCACTTAGGCTGGCACTAAAAAGAATTTAGTGTGGATGGACTGAACAGTCACTGTAAATATTCTCTCAAATTAGATTTTGATAAGTGCTGTGAAGAGCAAGTAGGCTATGTCTGGTCAGATACATGTGCCATATGCCTTAATAGTTGATTAATGGAATTAATATCCTCTGATGAAGGTTGATAAGACTCATGGCATCAGATCCTTGAATAGAAGGGCTAGCTCACCTAAATATTTTCCTCAAAAAACTATTTGAGGTTTGAGCCACACATGTTGGGAAGGGCAGTCAAGGTTTCCAAAATTTTCTACATCTTAGAACATAGCCACATTAATTTTTTTTTATTTTGGTATCATTAATCTACAATTACATGAAGAATATTATGTTTACTAGGTTCCCCCCTTCACCAAGTCCCCCCCACATACCCCTTCACAGTCACTGTCCATCTGCATAGTAAGATGCTGTAAAATCTCTACTTGTCTTCTCTGTGTTGCACAGCCCTCTCCGTGCCCCCCACACACTGTACATGCTAATCGTAATGCCCTGTTTCTTTTTCTCCGCTCTTATCCCTCCCTTCCCACCCATCCTCCCCAGTCCCTTTCCCTTTGGTAACTGTTAGTCCATTCTTGGGTTCTGTGATTCTGCTGCTGTTTTGTTCCTTCACTTTTCCTTTGTTCTTATACTCCACATATGAGTGAAATCATTTGGTACTTGTCTTTCTCCACCTGGCTTATTTCACTGAGCATAATACCCTCTACCTCCATCCATGTTGTTGTGAATGGTAGGATCTGTTTTTTTCTTATGGCTGAGTAATATTCCATTGTGTATATGTACCACATCTTCTTTATCCATTCATCTACTGATGGACATTTAGGTTGCTTCCATTTCTTGGCTATTATAAATAGTGCATCGATAAATATAGGGGTGGATCTGTCTTTTTCAAACTGGGCTGCTGCATTCTTAGGGTAAATTCCTAGAAGTAGAATTCCTGGGTCAAATGGTGTTTCTATTTTGAGCATTCTCAGGAACCTCCATACTGCTTTCCACAATGGTTGAACTAATTTACATTCCCACCAGCAGTGTGGAAGGGTTCCCCTTTCTCCACAACCTTGCCAACATTTGTTGTTGTTTGTCTTTTTGATGATGGTGATCCTTAGTGGTGTGAGGTGATATCTCATTGTGGTTTTAATTTGCATTTCTCTGATGATTAGCGATGTGGAGCATCTTTTCATGTGCCTGTTGGCCATTGGATTTCTTCTTTAGAGAACTGTCTGTTCAGCTCCTCTGCCCATTTTTTAATTGGATTATTTGTTTTTTGTTTGTTGAGGCATGTGAGCTCTTTATATATTTTGGATGTCAATCCTTTATCGGCTCTGTCATTTATGAATATGTTCTCCCATACTGTAGGATACTTTTTTGTTCTGTTGATGGTATCCTTTGCTGTACAGAAGCTTTTTAGCTTGATATAGTCCCACTTGTTCATTTTTGCCTTTGTTTCCCTTGCCCGGGGCGATACGTTCATGAAGAAGTCACTCATGTTTATGTCCATGAGATTTTTGCGTATGTTTTTTTCTAAGAGTTTTATGGTTTCATGACTTACATTCAGGTCTTTGATCCATTTGGAGTTTACTTTTGTGTATGGGCTTAGACAGTGATCCAGTTTCATTCTCTTACATGTAGCTGTCCAGTTTTGTCAGCACCATCTGTTGAAGAGACTGTCATTTCCCCATTGTATGTCCATATAGCCACATTAATTTTAAGTTTGAAAGAACTTACTTCTTAAAAATGAATGATATCAAACCTTACCTAAGTAACAGAAAAAAAAGAATGGTTGTCAGGTAACCATATAACTTTTTGTTAAATCCTTCAAGTTAAGTGGTGTCCAAATAGATAGTGACCAGAGTGGTTTATGAAGATTTAGAATCTGAGTTCCAGCTTAACCTCTCTCTGAGCCTCAGTTTCCTCATCTCCATAGTGAGGTTATTAGTGTCCACTTTAGGGCTAACCAGTGGATGAGGTTTAAACAGAATAAAGGACCTAGTGGCCTCCTCTCAGCTATTTTGTGTGTGTGCCTGCCTCCTTGGCCAGAGTTGTGTTTTTGCTACTAGAATGTCCTTGTCTAAAAACTCACGAGAAGTGTGAGACTTGTGTTTGCTGAGACATAGTGTAGATAAAGCCCTTTAAGTCATTGTACTGATTGAAGGGGCAAGTCAAATTCTCTCAAGTATCTGAGGTGGAATTTTTTAAAGTTATGAGACAGCAAAAATTTGAAAGCCCTTCAGCCTTTGCCCTTCTTGTTCTGGTCATCTCTCAAACCCAATCACAGGAGCAGGTGTCTGGGAATAGCTGAGCCGTGGGCTAGAGGCAAAGGGCAGCTGTCCTGAGGGTGGTCACACATGGGCAACTTCATCTCATGCTGCCATTTACTGATGAGTTGGGTAATCACAAAAGTTTTGAAGAATTTTCCATTTGGCTTCATCTGCCAGGAAGTTCTTCATGGCTCCAAGAAGACCCCTGCCCAGCTTGTTCTGGTCTTGGCATTTAGGTTCTTGGAGAAATTGATTTCATGATATGTAGAATAAATCAAAGTTAAAAGACCACAGAGTGAAATGTCCAAGAAGTTAGTAAAGAGATAGGAAGAATGTAAATGTCAGTGAAATCAGTGCCTCCCACTAGGAAATCAAATCAATACTATAGGGAGTCGGTGCTGTTACCTCAGCCCCACTTTGTTTTTTGTCCCAGAAAGAGAGAAAAGTCCTAAGATGTGGGTGGTGGGGTACCGTTACCTTATAATATTAACCACCTATCTGTCTGCTGATATAACAAAGTTTCCCTGTTTTTCTTACCAAAGCCCCCTGCCTATCAGGGCAACGATGGAAGGAGAGAACTGCCATTGCCAGTGGGAAAAAACCCCTCCCAAACCCCAACTCTGGGGAACCTCACTGTTTCACCCACAGCCAGCTCACTTCTCTTGCTCATCTGTTATGTCACCCTCTGTGTCAGTATCGTTTCCTTGGTCTGGGACGGACGGACACACACACACACACTCCCAGATATATATATTCATTTTAATGCCTTCATATTTAATTAAAGTCAATGGCTTAATTTTACATTTAGAACAAAGCAAAACCTTAACAGGAAGCCACTGTCCTATTGGATAGGAGAACTGAAGGAAATGCTGCTCTAAATGTGGTTTGGTTTCCTGGTTGGACGGAGGTACAAACCAGGGCCCTGAGAATGTTTACAGGTGTAATTTCAGACACTATTGAATTAGCAGTGGAGAAGAAGAAAGGTGTCAGAAGCTGGGAGGCATTGTTAATACAATCTTGCAAAAAAGGAATCCTGTGAACTAGTCCATGTTGACCAGCCAGATCAAAGAGATGGCATGTATGCCTCAAAAAGTGAGAAGCACTGGGAGTTTCAACACAGGTTCACAATGAACAGGAGACTTTAAGCCAGAGGTTCTCTGCCCCAGCAGATTCATCTCCCTCTTTTAATAATAAATATTTTGTAATGTTCTTTATACTGTCTTGAACTTAAAGTCAAAGATAATATAACTTAGCTATATACATTATTTTTTAAAAAGCAATGTATTGTGTGTAGGTATATGTGCACACACATAACATTCATACATGCATACATACACACACATATACAAGCACATATAGTACAGGTGCCCTAAGAGTATATATGGGAGAAATTATAAAGTGTGGTAACTCATGTAAATGTTTGGGTATGACCATATTGGAAGGCATAAAGAAGTAATTGGAAACTTTTACCGATATGTAGAATCACCCAGAATATAGACTACTATAAATGCAAATTGTCAAGAGTTTTAGCATCACTGTTGGTGATGTGGTTTTCAGAACTAACAAACACATTTTCTTGAACATCTGAACCAAAGTACAATCTTCCTATGATTTACATTCATGTTCCCTTCCTAGAGAATTCAGTGTAACATTAAAACCATGTTAAAAAATACTTTGTGTTTATATGTAAAACTGAGGAGCTAAGTTGAGGTAATGCGTGAAGGTCCCATGGCAGATCTTTAATGTGTAGAAAACTGCCCACTAAAATGTTGCTGGATGCCCAACATTCCTGGCCTCTCCAAGTGGCACCTATTGATCATAACAGTACATGCCCACTATTAGGGCATTTGATCATGACAACATAGAGACCCCAGCAGGTGGCCAGGCCCTTACTGGACTAACAGAATTTTTCATGGCCTTGTCTGCCAGATGGAAAAGCAGAGAATGGCTGGTTGGCCTCGAACAGGAGTTCAGCTCCATTGGAGAGGCCAGCCACTGGGAGGGATATTTCTTCTGTACTTCTCTAGAGAGTACCAAAGTCTGTTGTACATTGGTTTTGTTTTTTTTCTTCCAGGTTTATTGAGCTATAATTGATACATACAGCATTGTATAAGTTTAAGGTGTACAACATAATGATTTGATATTTGTGTAATGGCAAAATGATTATAAGTTTTAATTTAACACCCACTGCCTTACATTGTTACATATTTTTTTATTGTAATGAGAACTTGTAAAATCTACTCTTTTAGCAGCTATCAAATATTTCAGTGTTTGTAACTATTGTCACCCTGATGTACATTATATCCCCAGAGCTTATATATCTTTAACTGGAAGTTTGTACCCTTTGACCACCTTACCCATTTCTTCTATCTTGGGTATTGGCTATTAAAATGACTATTTGGATTAGATGTCCTTTGAAGGTGCTTTTCAACTCTAAGATTTTCTATTCCTCAATAATGATGTTTTTGATTCTATTCATTGTTTTCATTTTAATAAGAACATGTAATTGCATTGATAATTGTTAAACAAAAAATATGTCTGGCACCCCTGTGATTGTTTTCTGTGACCTTTTCCATTCTAAACCTTCTGGCTAAGTAGTCTTATTCTTTCTCTGAGCTCAGGCACCTTGACCCTCTTTGCCTGTGGGGAGGCAATTGCAGAGCTGATAGGCTCTTGCTCCAGCTGTCAGCCAGAGAACCAGCAATCCTCGCCCACCTGCTCAGTCTGCAGGAGGAATCTCCTCTGTGACTTTTCAGTGACTCATTTTTTTCCAGCATCCCACTAGGATACAAAGACAGTGAGTGCAGACCATGAGAATGTGTGTGGAAGTTTTTGTTACCCTGTTTGATTCTCTTCTCTTAGTAATCAACTCCTAAAAGTTTAGAATTGAATTTTAACTTGTCTAATACCAAGTTTTATTTTTTATTTAAGGTTATTTCTGATGCTTGGAAATTATCCTTTCAGCCACAAAGATGGTAATAAATCTTTGTCTCCCACAGTTCAGACCAAGAATTTACTGCAACAAGGTAATCAAAAGGAGTATATGCACATAAATAAATATATGATAACCATTTTTCATGTTTTTTCCCCATTTCCTGCCGTGTGTATGTGGACTTAATTCAGGCTTATTGTGCTTTCCACCCTCACTATTTAGATCCCACCAGGTGATATTTAGGTAAGCATGAGTGAGGCTGCAGCTTTAGAGTCATCCAGACCGTTACAAAGTGAGTCATGACTCCTTTTGTGGAAGGGCATATTTACTGTGCTCTCCCTGTGATAACAAAGTTCAATTCCACTTGAAGTCATAATGAAGGTAGAAATACTCTCCCCCACTGTTGTTCTTGGTAACTTCTCATGACAGAGGTAATAGCTTATATGTATTTGGGACCCTTGTTCTTTGTGATTTGAATTAAGCAGCTCCCCCTTCTGTGCAAAGCAGGGGTACCCCTACGCAGCCCAGAGGACAGAGTAAGGAAATTCCAAGGGTGAAATTGAACTCCTCTCCTAATTGGGAGTTTCTACACACAGGGCACTATTTCAGCTTCACATATTGTTACACTGATTCCTTTGGACACAAATACAGGTTCCACCTCCCCCAATGGAAAGTAGAGCATCCCAACAAAGCATTTCACAAGCCAAAGTGGCGTAAAGTGAAGAGCTGTATTGGTACCTGTCTTCACTACCTGAAAGAAATCTGAAGAGGATTTTCACTTTTACAAGCGAAGACACTACCATAATAGTGTGGGTCTTTTGTAAAGTGAAGTGGCATAACTCAAACTTTTGGAAATTGGGAGATGGCTCTCTTAAAATCTCCATTGGTTATAACAACTTAGAAGTATTAAGAGGAGGAACAGTTACTATGATCTTACTCCCCAGCATATGCATTGTTCTAAATTTCCTGTAGTCTTTTGTGGTCCTTGTTCCTGTGTGCACATTTTTTTTGCCGAGTTTCATCATTCATAGATTTACAAGAAGATTGGCATGTCGTGCTAAGGAAACTACTATAATTGGTAGAGTCCAAATACAAAATTGAGAATTTGAATGAGCATCTTTATTTCTCTCTAAATCTGCATGTTTTCATGTTCTGATAAAAAAAAAAAACACACTAGTATATCTGCCCCCTTTTCACAGAGATGTTATTTTGAAGGGATTTTGGTTGAGTTGGGCCAAGTTTTGTTGTTCACATTTTTTAATGATGGGCAGTACTTGGGGACACAATTGCCCTCAGCCTTTGACCGGACCTTGAGTGCCTACAAAAAAAACCAGGAGAATTCAGTATAATACAGGAAATTTTAAATGAGGAACTTCAGACTTTCTTTAGAGTTTTCTTAGAAGTGGCAAGTTCTTAAAAACTAGTTAACTTCATTTGGATCTAATCAAATGAATGTGTCTCATATTTGTCATTAAATCTAGATATCAGCTGATGGTTATGAAGTGGAAAATCTCATCTCTGAAGACCTCACAAAGAGAAGTCATGGTTTTAGGACAGAGTATTTCATTAAGCCACCAGTCTATGTGACAGTTTCCTTTCCCTTCAATGTGGAAATCTGTAGGATTAACATAGACCTCACAGGTGGGGGAGGCCAGAATGTCACTGGTCTGGAAATGTACACATCCGCCTCGTCCAGCAGAACATCTTGGAGTACCTCTGAGTGCTGGACCCCAAGCCCAGCTGAGCCATCCATGCTGGATAGGGAGGCGTTCACTTTGGTGGGCAGAGTCTTGCTGAAAAACCAGAGCCAAGTTGTGTTTAGCCACAGGGGCTTCAAGGCTAGACCACCTTTTGGCCCAATGGAAGCCACACTCCCTTCCCCTGCTGTTGTGGCCCAAGAGCTCTGGAATAAAGGGGCTCTCTCCCTTAACCACGTGGCCCATCTCAAGATCTGTATCACCCACGTGACAGGCAGTGGTATTCCTTGCATCAAGCGATTGGAAGTGTGGGGTCAACCAGCTAAAACCTGCTCTCAGGAGGTGATAGACAGTGTCCTGCTGGTTGCCTCAGAGAGCCTCCCTCAGGACTTGGCTCTGCAGGCCCCAGGCTTGCCCATGGAGAGTGACTGTGACCCCAGGGGCCAGTCTGAGGGCCAGCAGGCCCCCGCCAGCCTGCAGGAGCTGGCTGAGGTAATTCGGGATGTGCCTGAGGAGTTCCTGGATCCCATTACCCTGGAGATTATGCCTTGCCCCATGCTGCTGCCCTCAGGCAAGGTCATTGACCAGAGCACGCTGGAGAAGTGTAACCGCAGTGAAGCCACGTGGGGCCGAGTGCCCAGCGACCCTTTCACAGGGGTAGCCTTTACCCCACATTCCCAGCCCCTGCCTCACCCGTCTCTGAAGGCCCGGATCGACCATTTCTTGCTCCAGCGCTCCATCCCTGGCTGCCACCTGCTTGGGAGAGCACAGACTGCATTGGCAGTGACTCCTTCCTCCATTGCTCTGCCCTCTCGGAAAAGAAAGATGGAGCAGGCTGAACGTGCACCAGACAGTAGCCTTGGTATAAATGCTTCCTGTTCCTCTACCACAAGCCTTCTGGTCTCACCCACTACCTCAGAACACATGGCTAAGAAAATGAGAGCTGCCAGTGAGCTCAGTCTGACACACATGGACTGCTCAACAGGTAACCCATCGTCCTCTGTCCGTGCCCGTGGTCATCCCTCCTCCTCCGAGGGGACACTTGGCACTATTGCTCCTTGCTTTATGCTTTGCCAGCTTAAATTACTCCAGAACTTACTGGCTTAAAGCATGATGTGGTCATTAACTCATAGCTTCTCTGCTCGGAGATCCAGGCACAGCTTGGCAGGGTTGTCTGCTTCAGGATCTTCCATGGCTACTATCATGGCAGGTGCTGCAGCCATTTCAAGGCTTGACTTGGGGAGGCTTAACCTCCAAGCTCACTCATGTGGTTGTTGCAGGATTCAGCTTCTCGTCGAATCGTTGCACTGAGGGCCTCACTTCCTTGTTGGCTGGTGGCCAGAGGCTGCTGCCCTCAATTCCTTGCCACGTGGGCCTCTCGAGGCCAGCATATGGTATCTGTGTACACCAGAGTGTGCAAACAAGATGGAAGTCACAGTCTTACATAACCCAGTCGTGGAAATGACTTCCCATCACTTCTGTGTATTCTGTTAGAAGCAGGTCCCAAAGTTCAACCCACACTCAAGGGTAGGCAGTAATCCCAGGGCATGAGTATCCGGAGGCAGGGTTCATCAGGAACCATTTCAAACTCTCCCAAACCACTGATTCCTATTTTATTCAGTATTTTTATCTAAGATTGGTGGTTGAATTTCTGTCTAATGCCTTTCAGGTTCAGTGGAAATGATGTTGTGATTTTTCATTCTTAGATCTTTTAATGTGAGAAAGTACATTAACAGGTGTCTTAATACTGAACTGTCATTACGTTCCTGGAAGAGACTCCATTTGGCCAGGCTTCTTCCACCGTGCAGCTTGGTTCTGTTTGCTGGTATCTTATTTGGGGTTTTTGCATTCATTAGTGAGATTGGACTGGAGTGTGCATGTGCACGTGCGTGCCATCTTTGCTCAGGTTTTGGTATCGATGATTTATCTGTTTCATAAGAATAATTAGGAAATTTTCCTTTTTTACACTCTGGAATATTTGAATAATAGAATCAGTTGCTCTTTACATGTTTGGTCAAGTTCCCCATGATTGTCAGTGTCCGGTGCCTTTAGAGAGAGCCCTTCGACACTTCTTCCTTATGAAAGCCTGTTATTTAGATTTGATGATTCTTTTAACTTCCTCTCTTATTCCAAAAAGCCGATAGTGTGCTTAAAAATTACATTTATGTCTTCTCTGCTTTTGAGTGTATATTTTAGTGAACATGACCCCCAGGAACTCCTGGAAGCGTCTGAGTTGCAGCGGGGCGAGGTAAGGAGAAAGGTACTTAAACCCTGGTGTCTGTGGAGGTCTCCTGTAGTACTGGCCTTGACAGATTTGTTGGTGCTCCTCCAGGGGCCTAAGCTGATGTCCTGTGTCCTACAAACTGTAGACAAGCCATTTCACTTCCTATTCTGGAGCAGTTTTGGGATTCCTGCTATCAGGGAGGTCTCTGTGTCCTTTCTCAGGCAGCTATCTCCTTTCCCCATTGCCTTTACCCTCAGCACACTGCTTGGCTTTCTGTGGGCCACACAGAGAAGGCCCTCTAGACTGACAGAGAAGGTCCTCTAGACGGTGGAGTGGGTAGAGGGTGGTCTTTGTTATTCCACGTGATAATAACTGCTTTGATTTACCTAACAGGACAGAGAGGACACAATGCCTAGAGAGGTCAGGCTTGGCCCTGCAGAGTTGTGGGGACCCAGAAGAGAGAAGAGAAGGAAAGAATAGACCGAGGCTGCTGGGGAGGGAATAGGGCAGGGAACAAGGATACAAAGCCCCGCGTTGGCTTGCCCAGTCATTCTGTGGCAGCACACCTTCAGAACGCAGGGTGCAGTTCTGCAGCTGAGCCACGAGGTGTCTCAGGCTGTCCAGCCATTTGTCCAGGAGGAGGCAAGCTAGAGCAGAGCCCAGGAATCCTGAGAGTAGCGTGGGATGGTGGGACTTCCAGGATCCCAGGGCCCTAATGCCCAGTGTTCTGTCCTCATGATCTGCTAGTAGACATTAGGGAGGAGTTTCTTTACATTAGTGTCTATTTGAAGTTGGAAGTGCTGTTATTATCGTCCTCAGAGGACTTGTGGCTTGATCTTCTCTTCTGCTGAACCTTTCTCTGGATATTACAGTTTGTGCATCTCTCAACAGGTCCAGTGTCCCATGAGCAAAAGCTGTCACAAAGCTTGGAAATTGCCTTGACATCAACCCTTGGCTCCATGCCCTCCTTCACAGCCCGGCTGACCAGGGGACAGCTCCAGCACCTCGGCTCAAGGGGGAGCAGCACTTCCTGGAGGCCAGGCGCGGGCTGCTCGGGTAACGAGGGCCCGGGTAACAAGGGCCCGTCTGTCTCCTTGGTGCCCTTGTACAGCTTGGGGCCCTTTGTCTGGGGCTCTGCGGACCTCCATGCCTGGCCTCCATAGCTCCAGCACCCAGGCCTGTGGGGAGAACCTGGCCTGCCTTTGCCAGAGGAAGTTGAAGGGCTGCCAGTGAAGTTTAGCTCTTCACAAGGAAGGCTCTCTTTAGTCAGCTCTTAGTGGTTCTTGGACTTAGGGCTTGGCTGCCCTCTTCTGTGGTTTTTGGTGAGATCTAACATTAATTGTTCTGTCCTGAGGAATTTTGTTTCTCCTTTTTTGTTAATTTTTCTCATCTAGTCTGTCACCCATGACACCTGGGGCACTTCATGTAAATGTGGAGGGAGGTTTGGAGCTGAGTGTGTCATCTGCATCCCCTCCTAGTGAAGTTTTCCCTAGTGTCCTAGACAAGAACCCTCGTAGCTTAGAGCCAGTTTGCCTCGAATGAACCTGGGACCACAGTAGACGACAGAACCACTTGGGATTCAGAGTGAAGAACCTGCCTGGAGTGCCAAGGCATTTCTTACAAGATGAAGCGCGGTGGGACTAATAAGGCCAGCACTCGGCTCCTCCTGCCTGTCCAGAGCCAGGCCGTCTTACCTCTGCTGTTCTTCCTCACCTCACTGCCTCCCTGGTCATGTGTCCATCCTGACTGTCCCCAAGAACCTGTTGTGTCCAGGTGACCAGCCATTCCCATGACCCCAAATGTGACAGTCACTTACCCTTCCAGCAGTGCTGATGTGGCCAATCAGTCTTCCTGAAACACCTCTCTTGGCCTTCCAGACACTGCACTTTTCTCCGTGATCAACTGTCGCTCTTCAGTTTCCGTTGCCGGCTCTTCCTTCTCTCCCAGCTTCAGGTCCTTGGACCCCCTTCCTGGTGCTCTGCTGCCCACATGAGAGCCCACTCGGCCTGTGACTTCTCATGTTCACCTTTATTTAGCTCTTGTCTCTCCTTGGAATTTAGACCCTCGCCTCCCTGACATCTCCCTGGCACCTCCGCGTGGGAAGCTTATGGATATTTTGAGCATAATTCTAACTCAGAACCACAGATGCCCTCCAGAGGTCCCCCAATCCTTGCATCATCCCATCATGGGCAAAAAGCAGCACCTTCCACCCTTTGGACAGGCCTAGAACATGGAGATCACCCTTAGTTTCCATCAGCATTCCTGGCATTCTGTCCCTCATCAGGTCCTCTCCTCCTCCTCCAGAGTCGATCTCAGAGTGGCCCCTGCTCCCTTGCCCTTGCTGCCGCCCTGGCCCCAGCTCCTGTGCCTCTGCTCCCCACAGCCATCCTTGCCTTGCCGTTGTAGCCCGTCATCCTTACAGGAGCCAGAGGGATCTTTTTATAATGGAAGCCGGATCATGGCCCTTCACTTCTTAGCGTCCTTCCAGGGTGCCCCATTGAACTTGGAACAAGGTCCAGGCACCTGCTGCCTGCTCAGCCCTCTGCCCTCTGCTGCAGTTTCATCTGAAGCCACACTCACATCTCACCTCTGTGTCTTCTCTTTCTTTAGCAGGCCTGCCATTGGTACTTGCTGTCCCTCATCCTACATGGCTGGCCCCTTTTCATCATTATGGCTCGTCCACCCAGAGGCCATCCTTGCCTTCTGCCGTGGATTTGGAGAGAAAGCCACCTCCTTAGGCCAGGGCCACAAGACAAGGAAGAGTAGGGAGTATGGCCTGGGGAGGGGTGGAGGACCTGCCCACTGTGGCCCTCATTCAGGAAGGCCCTTCAGGATGCAACAAGGAAGGAGAGAGAGCCTGCAGCACAGGAGGAGAGCAGCCCAGCTTCAGGGCTGCAGAGAAGCAGGCTCCAAGTCCAGCAGGCAGGCCTCAGCCCTGCCTGTCTGGTGACGTCCCACCCCCTGGACTTACACAACCCCGGTGCACCAGACCATTTGGTGCTCTCTCCCCTCCTTATGGCATGTCACATTTCTTGTAGTTTATGTTGGCAGGGTGAGCTTTGGGCAGCCTGTCCCAAGGAAAAGCAAATCTTGATGGGAGTCCGGCAGGAAGGTTCCAATGGGGCCCAGCTGCCCTCAGAAGCCAGCTTCTCCTGAGCTTTCACAGGAGCACCAAGAGTTGATGATTGAGGGGACTCCCAGGTTCCCAGGCTCCCCTGCTCCCTCCGCCCAGATCACCCACCTGGGCAGCCTGGGGAGGGATGAAGCCAGGCAGCTTCAAGGGTGTAAGATGTGTAAGCTTTCATCCCAATCCAGGCACATTAGAACCTCCAGGATGGAGCTTGAGCCAGGGGTGGCTTTCCCTAACCCTGGCCTATTTTTCTCCCTGATTTACCAGAGCAGCCTGGGAGCATCCTGGGCCCCGAGTGCGCCTCCTGCAAAAGAGTGTTTTCTCCCTACTTCAAAAAGGAGCCTGTGTACCAGCTTCCCTGTGGCCACCTCCTGTGCCGGCCCTGCCTGGGTGAGCAGCAGCGCTCCCCACCCATGATGTGCACAGCCTGTCAGCAGCCAGTTGCCAGCCAGGATGTGCTGCGGGTCCACTTCTGAGTGACCAGCCTCAACCCAAGAAGACCCATCGCTGGGAGGAGCCAAGGGGCAGCACGAAGGAGGTCATAGCTTCCAGAGGCTGGGCCAGCTCCCAGGCACATCGGGGCCTCTTCCTGCCCAGGGGCTTTCCCCTTGCCTCCTCCCACAGTGTAGCACAGGGTAGGCTGTAGCGCAGGAGTGAGGGGTGGGGAGGGGCACCCTACTCCTGTTCAAGGGGCAATAGGATAACAAAGCCATAGTTTGGGCTGGGAGGAATGGGGGAGATAGCCCTGCCCTCCTGGCCGCCCTGCCCCCCCTGGCAGAGCCAGCCCTACCCTCCTGAGAGCCCCCAAGTGGTCTGCACACTGCCCCCCTCCTGCAGGCTGGCTGCGAGTGGCATGTGATAGACTGGCTCTGGATCTCAAAGAGAGCCTCTGCCTTCAGGGCCACCCAAAAATGGACCATGGTGGGGGGTCTCCACAGTGACTGACTCAGCCCCATTCTGGCAGGTCTCTCAAGCCTTAATAAAGTGAAGGTTGAGTCTGCTGTGAGCTGCTTCCTGGTGGAGTGCCTGTCTGTCATCATACTCCTGCCCCCAGCCGGCACCCCACAAAGTGGACTGTCAAAAGGCAGCTCTGTCACTGCTGGCTGCAGTTCGGGTCAGTGGTTTGAAGGGACTAGAAGTCTCATTTTCAGAGGTGGCTGAGATGGAAGGATTTGCAGGGGGCATGTGGTGGGTGGGAGGGACCCTGCGTGCTGCCTGTGCTGCCCCCTGAGGGACAAGGTTCCTCTGCTACAGGCAGCCCATTTCAGCAAAACTACTTGTTTATAGGCTGCATTTTTTTTTCCCCACTCAAAATTTGGTTTTGTGGAGTCTCAGAGGGGAGAATATGTATTCCTACAACTTTTTACTGCATGGAGTAGATTCTAGTCCCTAGAGGGATGTCTGTGAGAAAGTACATGAGACTGTGCCCTGCTGAGCATGTCTGAGGAGCAGCTCAGCGGTGCTTCATGTTTCACCCTTGAGGTTCCATGGTAGGCACCATGGATGGGCCTTGTGAGTCCCTCAAGCTGCCCAGGAATCTGAGCCACTTGCTCTCCCTCCCCTCCCTCAGGCCTGCTGCTCCCTGCAGGGAAGGAGGCCCTGTCCCCTCAGGCTGCCATGCTCTGCTTAGGAGCAGAGAACTACAGACCTTAGACTGAGATGCCTGGACTCCAGACCAGACCCAAGATCTCAGAGATCTGGGGATGGGGCTAGACAATAAGAGAGTTCCTAGGAGATTTGTTCATCCCCAGAGATAGTCACCTATGCAGAGAGGCAATCACATCCTTCCCCATGCTTCCTGGTGGCACTTCCCCTTGACAGAGCCTCCGTGAGATTTCAGGGTCTGCCGTGGTGGGCTTTCCTCTTGGCTGTGTGCGCTTTGACTTTAGTCAGGTTGTTCCAGATTCTTGCCTTACCCTCCTCGTGTGCTTGTGTAGCAGAAGCACTGCTGGTTGGGGGTCTGTCCCTCAGCCTGTCCGGGTCTCAGGGCAACAGCCTAATCCACACAAGAGGTTCACTCCCAGGAGTCCTTCTCTCTGGGGGACATCCTGCCTGCCCCACCCCTGAGAATCTGAGGAAGCCACTAGGATGGGGTCAGCATACAGCTTACCTGCCTGAGGGCAGAGCTGCCTGCCTTCCTGCGGGTAGGCCCTGGTCTGCATTTCAAACGGGATCCTGCTGCCCATGTAGCTCTGGTGGGAAACAAGGCACTGGAGCCATTGGGGTGGACAGTTCCTGTCCCATGGCCCAGTGGAACCACACCCCCATCCTTGGAGCAGCACCTATTTTTATCCTAAGGAGGCCCCCCAATCACCGCCCAAGAAAGGCTAAATAAATAATCCCCCAAAAGGAAGTGGGCTTTTTACCATCCTTGCCAGACATATACTAGGCACCACAGGCTCAGTTTCTCTTCCCTAGAAAATGGGAATAACATTTTCTCTTGCTGCCAAGTTAGCTCAGAGAGCAGTTTATTTCTCACCAGAGCCTGGTCCAGACACAAAGCAGCTAACCAGTAAACCTGCAGAGCTGGACTCCACTGACTCTGAGAGGACTCAGGACTGCAAAACATTGTCCTGACCCACTGCCCACTCACCCACCTGCAGGCTCTGTGGAGCACGTGTTTTGGCTCCTCTCCTCTAACAGTCACTCAAGGCAAAGCCTGTTGGGGCCGTGCAGCCCTGGGCCCTCCCAACAGCAGGAGGCTGGGCCATGGCTCCGAGGCTTGAGGCAGGGCCCCTGCACTCGCCTCCAAATCTCCATCCTTGGGGTGCAGAGTGAACCTGGCCCGTGTCCTGGCTGTCCTCCCTGTGGGGCCAAGGCCCCTGCCACAGCCACTCTCTGCTGTCACTTGCAGGAGCCACCATCACCCTGAACTCAGCCTCCATCCCTGGGCGGAAGGGAGGGCCTCTCAGCAGTCCTTAAGGTAGAAGAAAGAAGTAGAAGAACCACACCGCCAGGTAGAAGAGCAGCTGCCCAGTGCTCACACCTTATTCTGCCTCCTGGCAGTTGGGCTGCTGGGCCCTGCAGCCCTGGGGGCCTAGGGCAAAGCCCTGTCTTGCCCCATCTCCACACCGACTCCACTTCCTCCGGTGGGTCTCCAGCTTGCCCTTCAGCAGCTGGGTGTTTTTCCATTCCCTAGGACACAGTCCTCACTGCCTGGGAGTCTGGAAGTAGATCTGCAGACAAAGAGACCCACCCCAGGAGGAAATGCCCGCCAGCTTCCAGGCTGGGCTCACCTCTCGCCTGCGGTATTGTGACGGCTGCCATTGTGATGGTGGGGCAGGTGGGGCTGCCTCAGCCTGGGCCCCTCCCACCTCCCGAGCCTGCCAGGCCTCAGCACCTGCACAACCTTCCAGTCCAGGTTGGCAGGAGATGGCTTGGTTGGGAATTGGTCAAGGTTGCACTTCCCAGTGTAGAAGCCACGATATGTGACTGTTTAAGTAAATCAAATTAGACACTCAGTTCCTTAGACACACCAGCTATATTTCAAGTCACATGAGCTAGTGGCTATCTTATTGGACAACACAGATATGGAATGTTTCCACCATGGAAGGAAGTTCCACTGGACAGTGCTGGGCCTGGTGAGAACTTGGTGAGGCTGGGCCTTTGTGTTCCCCTTACCACTTAGAAACCTCTCCTGGGGATGTAAGGAAATGCTCCATGGGGTGGGGGTGGGGGGAGCTTATAAGGGAAATCAGGATAATGGGGCCGAGAATCATATGTGCTTGACCCTTGCCTGCCACCCCAGACAGAGCCGAGGCCATCACCCCAGGGTCCACCCTGTTGTAACACACTCCCCACTTAGAAAGAAGTGCCTTGCCTCAGAGGGACACAGGGATGGGGGAGGAGGAAGAGGCAGCCTTGTGGTGGCTAGCAGGTTTTTCCATCAAAGTTTGTGTCAATGACAAGATGATGCTACCCGTAGCCATACTGTCAAGAGATGACCACACAAAACATTTTGGTTTTCTTCCTTCCAATATTTTTCTGTAAGCAAAAAATGTATGTGTATATACTGTGTGGTTCTGTTGTTTGCTGTTCCATGTAATATTACCTCATGGACATTTGCCCTTCATTAGACAATATTTTTTATTTTTTAACTTTGGTATGGTTAATGTACAATTACTTGAACAACATTATGGTTATTAGACTCCCTCTATTATCAAGTCCCCCCCACATGCCCCATTACAGTCACTGTTTATCAGTATAGTAAGATGCTATAGAATCATTACTTGTCTTCTTTGTATATACTGCCTTCCCTGTGTCCCCCCCCTACATTATGGGTCCTAATCGTAATGCTCCTTTTTTCCACTTATCCCTCCCTTCCCACCTATTCTCCCCAGTCCCTTTCCATTTGGTAACTGTTAGTCCATTCTTGGGTTCTGTGATTCTGCTGCTGTTTTGTTCCTTCAGTTTTTCCTTTGTTCTTATACTCCACATAAGAGTGAAATCATTTGGTACTTGTCTTTCTCCACCTGGCTTAATTCACTGAGCATAATACCCTCTAGCTCCATCCATGTTGTTGCAAATGGTAGGATTTGTTTTCTTTTTATGACTGAATCATATTCCATTGTGTATATGTACCACATCTTCTTTATCCATTCATCTACTGATGGACACTTAGGTTGCTTCCATTTCTTGGCTATTGTGAATAGTGCCGCGATAAACATAGGGGTGCATCTGTCTTTTTCAAACTGGGCTTCTGCATTCTTAGGATAAATTCCTAGAAGTGGAATTCCTGGGTCAAATGGTATTTCTATTTGTAGTTTTTTGAGGAACCTCCATACTGCTTTCCACAGTGGTTGAACTAATTTACATTCCCACCAGCAGTGTAGGAGGGTTCCCCTTTCTCCACATCCTCACCAACATTTGTTGTTGTTTGTCTTTTGGATGTTGGCCATCCTAACTGGTGTGAGGTGATATCTCATTGTGGTTTTAATTTGCATTTCTCTGATGATTAGCAATGTGGAGCATCTTTTCATGTGTTTGTTGGCCATCTGAATTTCTTCTTTGGAGAACTGTCTGTTCAGATCCTCTGCCCATTTTTTAATTGGCTTATTTGCTTTTTGTTTATTGAGGTATGAGAGCTCTTTATATATTTTGGATGTCAACCCTTTATCAGATCTGTCATTTATGAATATATTCTCCCATACTGTAGGATGTCTTTTTGTTCTACTGATGGTGTCCTTTGCTGTACAGAAGCTTTTCAGCTAGATATAGTCCCACTTGTTCATTTTTGCTTTTGTTTCCCTTGCCCGAGGAGATATGTTTATGAAGAAGTTGCTCATGTTTATGTCCAAGAGATTTTTGCGTATGTTTTTTTCTAAGAGTTTTATGTTTTCATGACTTACAGTCAGGTCTTTGACCCATTTTGAGTTTACTTTTGTGTATGGGGTTAGACAATAATCCAGTTTCATTCTCTTACATATAGCTGTCCAGTTTTGCAAACACCAGCTGTCGAAGAGCCTGTCATTTCCCCATTGTATGTCCATGGCTCCTTTATCATATATTAATTGACCATGTATGCTTGGGTTTATATCTGGGCTCTCTATTCTGTTCCACTGGTCTATGGGTCTGTTCTTGTGCCAGTACCAAATTGTTTTGATTACTGTGGCTTTGTAGTAGAACTTGAAGTCCTGGAACGTAATTCCCCCTTCTTTATTCTTCCTTCTCAGGATTGCTTTGGCTATTCGTGGTCTTTTGTCATTCCATATGAATTTTAGAATTATTTGCTTTAGTTCATTGAAGAATGCTGTAGGTATTTTAATAGGGATTGCATTGAATCTGTAGATTGCTTTAGGCAGAATGGCCATTTTGACAATATTAATTCTTCCTAGCCAAGAGCATGGGATGAATTTCCATTTATTAGTGTCATCTTTAATTTCTCTTAGGAGTGTCTTGTAGTTTTCAGGGTATAGGTCTTTCACTTCCTTGGTTAGGTTTATTCCTAGGTATGTTATTCTTTTTGATGGAATTGTTTTCCTGATTTCTCTTTCTGCTAGATCATTGTTAGTGTATAGGAATGCAACAAATTTCTGTGTATTAATTTTGTATCCTGCAACTTTGCTGAATTCAGATATTAGATCTAGTAGTTTTGGAGTGGATTCTTCAGGGTTTTTTATGTACAATATAATGTCATCTGCAAACAGGGACAGTTTGACTTCTTCCTTGCCAATCTGGATGCTTTTATTTCTTTGTGTTGTCTGATTGCTGTGACTAGGATAGACAATATTTTTATAAAGATTGTTTGGAAGAACAAGCCAGAATAACCAGGAAAACCCTGAAAATGCAGAACAGTTTGGGTTGGGGGTGGGAGAACCAACTCATGCCTACATAGACCAGCAAAACAATTAAAAATTCAGAAAGAGGCCCAAGCATGGAAATTCAGTGTACTCTCATAGCATTGCACATGAATGGGGAAATCTGGACCTTTCAGTAGTGATGCTGGAGTCCCTGGAAGCATGAGACCATCTGAGACCTAAAGGTGGAAAATGAGGGAATTCCTATAAACCTGGGAGTGAGGAAAATTTTCCTGATTCAAAATCTAGATACAATAAAGTTTTTCTTTTTATTGATAAATTTGACTCCATAAAAAAAAAAACTGACAGCAAAACAAAAAAAACACCACTACCAAAGTAAAAACAAATTATAAATCGTAAGTTTGGAAAACATATTTGTAACTTGTATTACAATGGTTAATATACAGCATCTAAAATCTGAGAGATTCACATTTCTTAAATGCAGTTGGCCTTAATAACTATGTCCATAGATGCTCAGCCTTGCTTAGAATGTGATAAAATAAAAATGACTCTGAAATACAGTTTCTTATTTGGCACAAATCTCAAAGTTGGGCCACAATCATCTGGTGAGTCTGCATTAACAGGTTCTGTCACACTGCTGGTGGGGATGTGAGCGGAAGCCCCTGTAGAGAGCTGTGCGGCAACACCTGGCTACATGGGCACATGCCCTCCAACCCAACCCTCCCACTTCTGGGATTCTAGTCCAGAGATGCCCTGGCAAAATGTGAAAAGAACAGTTCTGGCTGCTGGGACAAGCAGTCAGAGCAGCTAGGGCTTGGGGGCACCGAGAAGCCATATCACGCCCCCTGTGGGGGGGCCAGTTGTGTCCAGAAGATGGGCCCAGAAACAAGTGGTTTACACTTACATGCTCTTGCATATATTATCAAGGACATTATGGAGATCTTGAGGCCATCATCCGTGTTTAAAAAGCCTTTGCATTCAAAAGTTTTTAAAAGTTTCTATGTATGGACACACTCCTGGGCGCCATGCGAGGTGCTGTGTGTGTACCGCCACACCTAGTCCTCCCAGAGCTGGGAGGAAGGAGGAATCCGAGGCTTAGTTCTGTGAAGACTCATCTGACTCCAAGGCTGCCAACTCTAAAGCCCTGAGATGCTCTGTAGGCAGTCAAGGCTGGCAAAGAGCACTCAAGTCCCCTCCACAAGGATGCTGTCACCACAGGGCCTCTGAGGATCCCTCCGTTGAACCAGGCCCTGCTCCAGGCACAGGGGCACCTCTAGCCCTGATCTCGGGGGAGCCCACCCAACTCCATGACCTATAGGAACCACTCCACTTGGGGCTACATCCCCCATGCAACCCAGATCCAGAGGCACAAAGAATTATGTCTAGTTTTTTTAAAAGTCTGAATATGGAATAACAATTCATAATCAAGCTACAGCACAGCTTTTGAAAATTCAAAAATATTATACCTCTAGGCACACAAATAAAAGATGTCCCCCCCATAAAGATTCAGTGAATTAACTTCATGTAAATGGATAAATCTCCTGGTTGACTGTGAATGGTAACATGCAGTTACCGAAAGAGGAGGGCTGGGGAAGGAGCAGGTGCAGAGGGGCTCCAGAGTGGTCTTTGGCAGGCTGCAGTCAAGGGCAGTGTGTGCTAGCATCCTGCTGAGATGTGGTTGCCACAGTGCATATCGCAATGGGGGGAGAGTGGTGTGTGCGGCTGAGGGAGACCCTGTTTGAAAGAGAAACTGGGTAATTGGGAAACAGTAGCTAAATGAGTCCTGTGTGGTCCTGAGGGGCAGGATGGTCCTGATTAGAGGTGAATGGACTGGGAGATAGTCCCAGGAAAGTCAGGAAGCAGAGGCAGGAGTGGGGAGGAAGGGGGCTGCTAAACTGGTAGGGAGAGCTAGGTTTGAAAAGAATGGAGTGGAGGAGGCAGAGATGCAGGCTGGCCTCTCCTGCCACGGTACCTGATACCCTCCCCTTGGGCCCTGGCCCAGACATCAACTGTGACTCAGCTGATGAAATGCAACCCCATGGCTCATTAATTAGGAAGCCTGTATGTAATTAGCCTGTCTCAGAAACCAGGATCCTCCAGAGAGAGGCCCTCTCACCTGCCTTCCTCTTCCTCCCACCCAAAGGATGAGACCAGGCTTAGGGGACCTGGCCCCTGGGACGGGGAGGGGAAGGAGGAACACAGATGCCAGGGGAAATGAGATGCAGGGCCATGCATCTGACATGCTCCTACCAACGAGATGGCCTTGGTAAATTGACCTTTTGTAATGAGAGGACGGAAATGATGGTAGAGCCTCAAACCCTGAATGTTTCCTCCACCTAAGAAACAGGGAGGTGGGCTGGGTGCGGCCTGGCTGGGTCTGCTCCAGCCTGGTCTGTAGAGTGCCTGCAAAGCTGTGACCAAGGTGGTCAGTCTTGGAGTGATCTGGAGCCAGAGAAGCCCAGAGTCAGCAACCAAATTTCCCACTGTGGCATTCCTCAGCGACCCTTCCTCAAAGTCCCCCTTCCTCCACCTCCCGTGGTTTCCCCGGCCTGCTCTTTTCAACACTCCTGGGAAAAATCTATTCCAAATCTTCATCCTCTTCCCCTGACTTCCCAGCACTGGGATAGTTTTAAACGCTCAGTTGCCAATGATCTGGCGCTCCACCCATGCAATGGGCACTCTTGCTCTCTCGACTCTGGACAGGTTTGTGGCCACTGTGACCAATGTACTGATCCAGTGTGGCAGCAGTGACCCTATGTGATTTCCAATGCTGTCAGAATGCCACATCACTTCTGCCTTGTTTGCTGGAACACTCTTGGGGCCCTGCACCACCATGCCAGAAGTCCATTGTCCCAAGGCCACCAAGCTGTGAGAAGCCTCACAGGCCACAGGCAGCTGAAAGTCCCAGCTGAGCTGCCTTTGGGCCCCCAGGCTAAGCCTAATCAGGTGCCCCTCCTTGGAATGTGAATCTGAGCAGAGAGATGGCTGAAAGCACTTGTCATCCTCTAGTGGGTGCTGTTAATCCTGAGCCCGCATTGGTCCCCCCAGATCCTGTGAATATTGGTTGCTTACAGCTGACCTGTCTCCTGAGCTTGCCATCTGCCAGGGACCCTCCTCACGGAGAACATGCCTGGGAGATACCCTCCCCACAACCTCCTTGGCCAAAACTAATAAGCAAGTAGGAAAGGAATCAACCCTCTTGCCTCAAGGTAGGGCAACTCTGTGATGCCACTCACAGACCGGAGCTCCCCGTGGGATCAGGCTGAGGCTACACTCCAGCCAAGATCACCTCTTTGCCTGGCTTCTTCCCCTGCCCTGTCCAGCTTCACTCACTCCTGAGATCCCACCCCAGAAAGCCTGGGTGCAAGAACCCCCATGTCCTGCTTCTGGGGGACCATCCACTTCAGAAGACATTCCTGGGTTCATGTTTGGTGGCCCTCCAGAACGACTCAGTTTCTAAGCCTGGTTTTCTAGCTGTCCCCTAAATTATGAGCTCTCCTCAGTAAGTCTTCCGGTAAATTCCTTTTGCTTAAATTTTCCAAAACCTGACATAGAACACAGAACCAGGAGTTAAGGGCTAGCAACAGACTCTCAAGAACATGAGGGGTGTGTAGGCTTGTCCAGGAAGGGCCAGAACGTAGTGCAAACTGACGTACACATTCTGGTGGGACTCTGGAGTCCTTTGGCAGGTGGGATGAAGCAGCTGGGTCTTTGGAGCTCGGTGACGATTAAGGGAGAGGCTGAGGTAGAAGCCTGGCCGCGACCCAGAGCGCTCACCCGGCGTCCCGCCCGCCTGGTCTCCTTCCCCCACCCCCGGCCTCTCCCCGACCGCCGCCCCAAGCTCTCCTGACCCCACTCCCTGACCCCAGGGCCCCGGCCACTCTGCGCCCCTTTCTCGGACCGGAGCCGGCGCTTAGG
Source organism: Manis javanica (assembly GCF_040802235.1). Classification (NCBI taxonomy): domain Eukaryota; kingdom Metazoa; phylum Chordata; class Mammalia; order Pholidota; family Manidae; genus Manis; species Manis javanica. Next base: position 28,795,941 of record NC_133160.1, on the reverse strand, counting down.
TGCGGCCGCTCTGCTCCGCCGCCGCGGCGGGGCAGGTGCGGCCGCTCTGCTCCGCCGCCGCGGCGGGGCAGGTACGGGGCGCGGGGCCGCGGACGCCGGGACAGAGCGGCCGCCCCGCCCGGAGGCTGATGGCGCCCAGTGATTCGCGGGCCGCGCTCACGCGGCGCTTAGCAGTCAGGGCACAGCTCACCGCCGCCGGGAAGGGTGCGTGTGCCCGGGCTGCGCCGACCAATTTGCGCTGACCCCGGGCGTCGCGCGCCGCCCGCCCGTCCAGTCCCCAAGGCCCCCGACGCTTCCTCTTTCCTTCTGACTGTCCCTTCTGCTCCCCTCAGCCCATGGGCATTCCTTGCCTTCTGTCTGCCTGCTTCGTGCGGGGAGGGCATGTATGCGGGTACCCCTGGCCCTTTCCCAGCCCAGCAAAGGGGCCACATCTGCCATCCCTGCAGCAGCAGCCGTTGTCCCAAGCGGGGACGCCAGGCGCCGCCACGGGGGACCTGGAGCTGGAGCTGAGGGTCCCCGGGTACGAATCCACCCATCCTGCCGCTGTACAGGCTTTTAATATAAAAAAGTCTGTCGAAAATATTTTTCTTAGCTTAGCTTGCTTTATATATAGTATATTCTGCTTTATAGTTATATTTAGTTTGTTTGCAAGTAAGAATTTTTATGAGGTCTTGTCATTTCTGATTTCTTTCAAGCTTACTGTAAGGAATCCTCTCTAGACATCTGATAGACATTCACATTTAGCTCCCAGTATCTGATTGAAGGCCTTTTTTTTCCTTCTCATTCTTGGTGTGGATCTGCTTCAGGGCGTACCAGCACTTCTCTCACTGTTGTTCCCCAGGCTCAATGCACCCTCTCTGATTCAATTCAGTGAGCAGTTCCTGGGCTCCTCTAACGTTTTCTCACTTTTGGGCACCTCTTCATAGTTTACTGGGAATTTGTTTGTCTACACTGTTGGGGGTCTTCACGTAAGACCAACGGAAAACAGATGAGAAGAGAGAAGCCCTACTTGCTGCTGGCAGCAGAGCCCCTTGGAAATTCCCAAAGGCAGCAGGTACAGACACTTGGTTGATACTGAGAAAAAGGGAATAAGAAACAAGTGTGTGTGGACTGGGGCAATTAACTGTTACCTGTTCTCAGAAAAGATAGTCTAAGGGTAAGGGAGTACTTTAAATAATATACTGAAAGTCGAGCTTTAATCTGGAGGTTTGCAACTCTTTGTTATGTAAAGATTTCAGAAAATCTTAACCTTTTACAGCACCTTCATCTGATTCCCAAGAGCCCTCAGTGAGATAGGAAGCAGTGTTAGTACATGGAGCAAGGAGCCTTGGGAATAGCTGTGACTTGCCCAAGGTCATGCAGTAATTCCCTCGGGAGCTGAGGCTGGTACCCAGGGCTCCCTACCCTCCTGCCTTCCTTAAACAATGTATTGAAAACCCACTACACCAGGCGTGGCGCCACAGGACACAGTACCTTCTGCCCTGGGGCTTTCATTCTAGAGGGAGTACAGGTACACATAAAAAAAAGATAAGTAGGCTAATCAATGAACTGCAAAATGTAGTTGCTATTAAACCTGTTCAACATGCACCCAATTGAAAATCAGAAACCAATCAAAATTAGAAATTGAAAACAGAGCCAATTCCATACTTAATGCTCCAGGTGGGACGTCAGGGAATGCTCCTCTTAAGGGATGACCCTTAGGCAGCCAGGTGAATCCTGGGAAGGGTGCAGGCAGGCCAGCCTTCATGGGCAAGGAAACAGCAGGTTCTGAGATTCCAAAGCAGGAGCAGAACAAAGCAGATAGATTTGAGATATATATTTTAGAGTTAGGCCTAACACAGAATGAGAGAAAGAGAAGGACCAGGGTGAGTCCCAAGGTTTGGGGAGCAGCAGCTGGTAGGATGATGTGATTGCAGAGCTGGGGAAACCCTGTGAGAGAGTGGGGGAGCAGCTAAATAGCAGGAGTTGAGTTTGGCCATGGTAAGGTGGAGAGGCCTAATGAATATCCAAGGGGAGGTGTCTCTAGGCTGTTGTACTGGCAAGCCTGGCATCAGGGAGGGGCCCAGGATACAGATAGGAATTTGGGGATCATTAGTTTGTACAGAGTATATAAAATCATGGCGTTAGAAGCAATGACCTACCAGGAGAAAGCTGTAGGAGTGAGTCCTGGGTTGCTCTGACTTCACAAGTCAAGGAGGCACAGAGAGGTCAAGTGACCTGCCCAAATCATGAAGTTTCAAGCAACAGAGGCCAGATTCCAACAGGCCACTGGGCTCCATCATTCTCACAGCACCTAAGGGGATGTCCTGAAAACCCTAGCATCAGGTCCTGCATGTGAAAGGCCCCTGCATGGGACACTAGACCCCTCATGGCACTTGGTGGGATAGAGACAGCTGTGTGCCCAGAGCTTCCTTGCCTCACCTAGAGAGGAGGCCCAGAGCCGGGGGCTAGGTTTGCTGGGGCTGTGGGAAGCCCTAGAGGTGTGGGGTGGCTTGCCTGGATCCAAGGACCAGAGGGGCACTCCAAGGCCTGGCACAGGGAGTCTATGGCCCCTTAAGCCCACCAGCCTCAGCAGTTCGGGCAAGCTGGGCCCATTTGGCTGTCTCCTCCCCTCCATTCTCTTCCAGCCCCAAAGCCCCTGTGCCTCTACTCCTACTCCAGGCCTGAGATGGCACTGGCTCTGGGTCCTGGTGGGGGTAGGAATTGGAGCAGGCTAGCTACCAGGTTACATGCGGTGCTCACCCCACTTTTGAACCTTCCTGGGTCTGGCTATCTCCTTTCCCCCAAAAAAAGCTTCCCCTTCCCCAGTGTTCCTGCCTGGGACAGAGTGATGGGGATATGCCAATAAGTTGTCCCCAAGGCCCCTAGTCTCTTAGTCCCCTGGACCCTGCTCTGTTCATGTGCTTAGGGTGGGACTATCGCCAGCTTCTGCCGGGAGCCTCCTCCCCACCCACTGGGGGACTGGCCCCCTGATGCCATGTTGGTTGCCTGTGTCCATGACTGGGGCTGCCTGGTCCATAGGGCTGCAGACAGCTGTTTCCGTTCCTGGCGGAGCGAGTACAAAGCCCTCCGTCCACACCACCTTGGGTGTGTGCTGTCTTGTGCAGGACCTGTGGGGGTCCTGCATGCCTCACTATCCCCTGCCTCACCACTCCTGGGCCAGGGCCTGACCCTACACACCTGACCTTCCACACCAACCCATCAGGTGCCCCTTGCTCCTTCTCAGGGGGCTGTGCTGGGGAATGAAGCCTGTTGACCCCAGCCTCTTCTGGGCAGCCAGAAAGTTTAGGGACTGTCTCCAGGCAATCCCCATCTGTCCCTCTCCTGGAGTCCAGAGAGCCGCAATCACAGTCACCGCAGCTCCTGTCACATGGCTGCCAGTGACAGCCTGGAGGCCTGCAACCCTCCCCCACCACCCCCTGCTTAGACAGGCCCACGTGTGTCCCCAGACGCCTGAATCACTGATGACGGCTTGGGACCTGGCGGCCCCGTGGGCTCCTGGGGAGCCACTGAGGAGGGTGGCAGCAGCCACTTTGGCTCCAGGGAACACCTGCAGACATAAATAGGGTGCCAGTGAAGGCAGAGCAGCACAGTCCACAGAGCAGCACCGCACACTGTGCCCACCTGCGCCAGGATGCCTGATGCCATGCTACCCGTCTGCTTCCTCGGCCTGCTGGCCTTCAGCTCTGCTTGCTACTTCCAGAACTGCCCGAGGGGCGGCAAAAGAGCCATGTCCGACCTGGAGCTGAGACAGGTAGGACTGTGGCCCATCTGAGGGCTGCTGGGAAGGGCAGAGCCCCAGGCTGGCTCCCCAGAGTAGGGTCTAGGAGAGAGGGAAGTGGTGGGAGAGGCACTCTTTAAGCAAAGGAAGAGCCCAGCAGAAGGGAGGTTTGGCATGGCCAGGCAGAGGGGACAGGACTGCTGGGCTTTCTGGACACTGTCCCCATCCAGACAGGAAAGAGATGTTTCCCAGTAACTGGCTTCAGCCTGGATCAGGGAAAACTGTGCAGGCAAGACTTCCTCTGTGGCCAGAGGGGCTTTCTCATCCAGACATGGCTGGAGCATCAGAGCCTTTCTTTGGCCTACCCAGTGTTGGGGGCCTTTCCCATCCAGCCCCCAGCCTCTCTTAGCCACAGGCCCTCTGGGCCCCACACAGAAGCTGGCTACTGCTTTGAGCTTGCTTGAGAGGTGCCACTCACACAACCTGGAGGGAAGTTCTGCTGGGTACCTAGCCTGATCCTCTCATGCTGAATGTCCAGTGGATTCCCTTTTATTCCATTTCCTTTTTACAGCAGAGCTGAAGGAAATGCAATCGCCATAATCCATTCTGCCCAGGTCACATGTGGCTCAATTTTGAGCTGTCAAGCAAACTAGAGTGGGTAGGTGGGCAGCCCCCACAGACTACACATCCCTCTGCTTGGCACCTTTGGAAACCTGAGTCACCTGGATGCCTCATGCCCTCCTCTAGTGATCAGGCTGCTGCCCCCCCACGGAGTTAATCCATGGGCAGGTTAGAAGAAGTCGGGGCCCCAGTGAGGCCCACCAGCTTGGGGTGGGGTAGGACAACCCAAGAGAGGGGACAAGAAATGGGAGGCAGGACCTGACGTGCTCAGGGTAGGGCAGGGGCCCTCTCTGCAGGGGGGCAGAGCGGAGTGGGGGTTACAGATTGAGCTTGAGTAATGGGGACAGGGAGGCAGGTTTGTATTATGGGAAGGGCGGTGGGCAGTGGAGGGAAGGGTGCACAGCACTGGCGGCCCAAAGCTGAGAAATAAGGTCTCTCCTTGTAGTCCATGACCCCTCCGCCGCCTCAAGGAAGGGGTAGGATGCTGAGGGCTGTCACTGAACGCCGGGCCTCAGTCGCCCGAAAACCAAGGGCGATTAGCGGGCTAGACTCCCTCCTTCGACCGATTTCCGGGCCAAAGCGGCGCCAGGGCGACCCCGCGTCCCGGCGCTCCTCCGCCCGGCCCTCCCCGGCCTCGCGGGGTCCCCCAACCCCTGGGCCCGCCCCGCCCGGCGCCCGCTCACCCCCGCCTCCCGCAGTGCCTCCCCTGCGGCCCCGGGGGCAAAGGGCGCTGCTTCGGGCCCAGCATCTGCTGCGGGGACGAGCTGGGCTGCTTCGTGGGCACGGCCGAGGCGCTGCGCTGCCAGGAGGAGAACTACCTGCCGTCGCCCTGCCAGTCGGGCCAGAAGCCGTGCGGGAGCGGGGGCCGCTGCGCCGCCGCCGGCATCTGCTGCAACGACGGTGAGCGGCCGGGGGGCCTCGGGCGGGCGGGGGTGGCGCGGGGTCTGGCACGGGGCGCGCCGCGAGCTCAGCCCCTGCTCTCCGCAGAGAGCTGCGTGACGGAGCCCGAGTGCCGGGAGGGCGCCGGCTTCCTCCGCCGCGCCCGCGCCAGCGACCGGAGCAACGCCACCCAGCTGGACGGGCCGACCGGGGCTTTGCTGCTGCGGCTGGTGCAGCTGGCGGGGGCCCCCGAGCCCGCCGAGCCAGCGCAGCCCGGCGTCTACTGAACAGCCCGCCTGTCCCGTCCCCCGAGATCCACAAATAAACCTTCTCAAAGCAGCGCGGTGTCCGTCTCGGTCTCTGCGGGAGGGAGTGGAGGGGAGGCGGGGGAAGAGGGCCACTCCGGCCAGTTCGGGGTCCTACCGGGGACGCGATCTCCCCCGCTGAGTTCTACAAGGAACTTGCAAGGGGCGACCTGGGGGCACGGGCTGGCGGGGACTCCCCGGCAGAGGGGTAGAAGTAAAGCAGAGAGGGAACTTGCCGCTGGTGGACACGATATCGAGAGAGAGGGACAGAGAGAGAGAGAGAGACGTTGAAAGTAAGAGAGACAGAGAGCCCCAGAACTGGTGACCAGGAGTTCCTGTCCCCATTTACATGCAGGGGGCTGAGACACAAACAGCTTCAGGGACCCATCCATGTCCCTAGATCCCCAGTCCACTGGCTATTTCATCCAAGGCTGTGCTGTGTGTACCTGTGTCATCGTGTGTGTGTGTGTGTGTGTGTGTGTGTGTGTGTGTGTGTGTGTGTGTGTGTGTGTGTGTGTGTGTGTGTGTGTGTGTTGATGGGGGTTTGCTCACTCCAGAGCCAGCAGAAGGACAGCCAGATGCTATCTGTTCAGGAGAAAACAAAGTCCCTCAAGGGCTCCCTCAGGCGCCACTGAGTCCTTAGCTATACTCCCACCCCCAATACACACACACAAACCACACACACACAAATAAGAACAAACAAGAAAATAACTGTTAGGGACATGCCCCATGATCCTTGACCACAGTCACAGACATACACCCCGAAACACACATTCAGAACCACAGGCACACCCAGAGGAATGCAGGCGCCACAGACTTGACACAGAGGACACATGTACCCAACTCACACACCCACACCTACTCTCACATTAGGACCTTCCACTCTGTGACACACGCGGCTTCAGGGCCAATGTCTCTTGCATTTGGCCACTTGATGCTCTGTGTCCCCTCCACCCCATCTGTCCCTCTATCCTTTCACTCCTCACCCCCTCTCTTCCCCTGTCCCCCAGCTCCTGGTCCTCTTCTGCTGTCCTCCTTGTCCCCCATCCTGCTCCCTGCCTCTTCTGTCCCCGCACCGCTGTTACCTCCCATCCTCTTTCTGCCCCTTTGTTCTCTGCATCCTCTCTCTGGGATTTCTTGCTCTGCTTCTTGGGGCCACAAAGGTTGCATCTCTTCTGGAATCCTCTGCTGACTTGGAGGCCAGGAGGGATTGTAAATGGAGAAAAGTCACTCTGAGCCCTGACCCCAACACCCTACCTTGTGACTCAGCCTCAGTCAGCCCTGGACCAGGTCCAGGCACCAAGCCAAGGGCAGGCCATCTTCTGGTCATAGAGCTCCGCTTTGCTGCCACCCCAGCCCAGAATGATGAAGTCCAGCAGGGGGGTGGGTCAGAGTTCTTGAGGGCTTCTATTGGTGACACAGACTCCTGCCACTGCCCAGGTGTGGCCCACTCAGCGCCAGTCCCCAGGTCTGGGTAGGGCTTGGGCAGGACCAGCTCTAACAGGAATTTAGTAACTCTTCCAAATGGAGGGACATGGGAAGAGGCAGGTGGTTTTTAAAAAATGGATCATAGACCTAAATGTAAAATCTAAAACCATAAAACATCTTGAAGAACAAATGGGGAGATTATTTATGACCTCAAGTTATATAAATATTTCATAGCTCTGACACCAAAAGCAAGATCTGTAGAAGAGGAAATCTGATACATTTGGAATTCACCAAAATGAAGAACTTCTAAAGGACACTGTTAAGAGAATGAAAAGACAAGCGACAGACTAGGAGAAAAGACTTACAAATCACATAGCTTCTAAAGGATTTACAATCCAGAATATATAAAGTCTTCTCAAAACCCAATAATAAAAAAAATTAACTTTTAAAATAGGCAAAAGATTAAATAGATACTGTACCAAATAAAATATAGGTGGTAAGTAAACACATGTAAAGATGTTCAACATCATTAGTCATTAGGGAGATTCAATGAAGATCACAAATGAATGACCACCATCAGAGCTGGTACTATTAGGTTCTAACAAGCATCTGGAGCAACTGGAAATCTCAATATATTGTTGGTGAGGATGCAAAATCATTCAACCACTCTGGAAAACTGTCCAATAGTTTCTTATAAAGTTAAACTTACAATTATCATTTAACCCAGCAATCCTAATAATAGATACTTATCCAAGTGAAATGAATACCTATATTCACACAAAAACCTGCATGTGAATGTTTATAGTGTCTCTATTGGTAACCACCAAAACTTTATAATAAACAGATTAGAATTTGAACTATGATCCATTTTGAGCTAATTTTTGTACAGGGTATAAGATACGGCCCAAAGTTCAGTTTTTACACCTGAATATCCATTTGTTCCAGCACTATTTGTTGAAAGGACTTTTCTTTCTCCATCCAGCTGTCTTTGTAACTTTCTCAAAATCATTTGACCATATACATGTGAGTTAATTTCTGGGCACTCTAATCTGTTCCATTGCCCTATTGATCTATCCTTTCTCAAAAAAAAAATCCTTCTGAGAGTTTAATTGGAATTGCATTGTAATAGAATTGTAGCTACCTTTACCAACTTCATTTGCAATTAGGTGAGTGTCCATGTGACTGTGTTCTTGTTAATAAAATCTAAGTAAAATAAATAGTGAACTTGGAGCCTTAGGACAGTGCATGTGCCTGCTCCAAACTTTTTCCCTTCCCACCCTTTGGACTGCCCAGGGTCCTAGCCTCAAGCATGCAACGACAAGGCCTAGGACACAATGGAACTATGTGACAGAAGAAACCTGAGCCCTAAGTGACGGAGTGGGACAGCCAGGATGCTCATCTCAGGCTGACAGGACAGATTCTCTCTACCCTCGTTAAGCAACTGAAATCTCTTTATCATGCAGGTGTCTTTATTACAGCAGCCTGACCTGACCTTAACTAACTAGAACACCTCAATTCTGAAACGATTGAAAAGTGGAACAAAAGAACACCACATAAGGGAGACAAGGATACTACCTTTATTATTAATAGAGTTGATATTAGAGAATGCAACTTACATTTGCTGGCGAGTGGGCTTCACAGGGCTGTATCACAAGTTAGACATGGTCACTGTTGCAGGCACCGGGAGCTGGGCCTTCCCAGTGCTTTCCCACTGTTTATGCATTGGCCAGGTGGACAGCACGTGCTTCCTGGGATGACAGCTTGATCCCAGGAGGAATCAGTGAGGAAGCGGTTGGGGTTATCCGTACTTCTTGCCCCTCATACCACCTTCCCCGACCCCTGACCCCGTATCAGACCAGCTACTTCCGTCTCCCCTGGGAGGAGTCTCACCTGAGCGAAACCCCTCTGCAGGAAGGAAATGTTGGGAATGGGAAAGAAATCTTCCTGACCTCTGCCCCATGGACTAACAGGCAAACTTTTGGTATAGTTCCACACGTTTGGTAGAGTTCCACATGTGATTCCAGATTTAAAAACCAAACTATGCTGAATTTAGGTTGGGAAAGAGGCAAACTTGCTTAACTTACAGATATGGACCCCTACAGAAATCTGAAATCTCTGTCCTTCAAAATTTTACTGGAGGTTCTTGCTAATGCTAATAAAGTGTGACACAAAAATAGATCACAGCAATATATTCAGTGGTGAAGGTGAAGTGTACAGTTTTCAGGCTGGAACGCTGTCCTAAAGCTTCACACAGCGTGAAGAGCTCACCTCTGATGTAATGTGGCGCACAGTACTCTGGAATGCACACGTACGCACTTCTTTTTAACAAATTGGTATTTTTCATAAAATCTGTATGTACCAACTTGCACCATTTTTGACGAAGTAAATTTGGGACATTTTTTCACAGAACACTTAATTCTACCACAACCTTTTTGTATTTTAGCTTTTATTATGAGAAATTTCAACTATGCAAAAAAGTAGAGCCAATACACAGAGGTCCCTCAGATATCCCCTCCTGTTTCGGGTAAACCCCCTCTCCTCTCACCCCTGTTATCTTGAAATCGATCCCAGCCATCACAGCATTTCATCTGTAAACATTCCAGTGAGCATATCAAAAATTCTTAAAAACATGACCATGGACTATTATTACACACATGAAAAGCCCCCAAACAACTCAGCAATGTATCAATCTCATGAGGCATCAGGCATTGTTCCAATTTTCCCAAATGTTCCATGAAACGTTCTTTGCAATTCATTGATATCTGACTCTGTTTTTTAAGGCACAAAAGAAAATTTGAATCCTCCCTGTTCTTCTACCTTTTTATTTTTATTTTCTTATCTTTTTATTTCCTGAACTTGTAGAGAATGGCTTACCGTCTCTTATGATATTTGTTATAAACAGATATAAATAAAGATACACACTTTACTGTGTGTATGTGGCCTAATATAGCCTTGCTTATTTAGTTGTATATTCAAATTATATTATCTTGTACTAAATTACTTTCCTTTTTCCTATGTTACTCCTAAGACTAATTATATGTTTTTGAAATAGTATGTAGGTAGGCATATTATCTAGGAATTTCATTTCCGGGTAGTAAAGTAGTTTCACAGAGTACTAGTCACACAAAGTGGGAGTGGGGAGCCATGCCCTGGACCTCCCCCAGCACTTTGTAGGTCTGGAGGGGTCATTTCAGTGAGCACCACGGGCCGTGGGAATGAGAAGGAGAAGGGAAGAACAGTAAGCCTGCCACTGAAGTAAGTCACTTGGCCTGTTCCCTCTCCCAGCTCCTCCTCCTGGCCCATCCTGGGGTCCCAGCTTGATGCTGCCTCTGGGATATCCTCAGGGAAAGAGGGGTCAAGCAGACCCTGTGTTTTTGAGGCCATCAAAAAAAACAAAACCAACACTCTGGCCTTTGGGTCCTAGGAAAAGAGTAGGACAACCGGTAGGTGTTGAGGAGATTGGGGGGAGACCTTGAACTCTCCCAAGGTGAAGTCAGGGCTGACTTCCCTCTGCTCTGTGTAAGCAGCTAAGCAGGGCACTCAGGGGAGAGAGACTGGTTCCAGAGGGAGCCTCTGGGGAGGTGGCATGTGGAGGTGCAAGCTTGGAGAAGCACAAATCCGTGATCACTTACCTCTCTGGCTGAGGACATAGTTCCCTCTAGTTGCTTCCATTTTCATCTGTGTGGTTTCTGAGGGACCACAGAACTCTGGCGACTCCGCTCAGATACCCGTCTGTGCTTATCTCCTACTCCACCATAGCTGATGTGAACAGGACTGCTGTGCATGTCCCTCGTTCCTGTGACCAATCCCCCACCCACCACCATATGAGGGCTGGGAAAGGATGCTGTCACGTCCAAGTTGTTGTCCACTGGGGCTTTCAAAAGCCTCTTCTCTATTCTCTTCATACCCTTAGTAATAATGATCTTTTTTTTTTCATTTAAAAAAATTGTTATTAAGTAAAACACACATTCAACAAATGAACTGAACAGATCTGCTTTACCAGCTCCCAGACCAAGAAACAGAGCATGACCAGCACCCCAGAAGCTCACTACACCCCTTCCGGTCTCTACCCCGCCCTGAGCACCAGAGCTTAGTTTTGCCAGCTTTTGTAATTCATATAAAGAAAATCGTACCAGTCTCTTTAGTATATATTTTCTCTCTCAACTCTGTGAGACCCACATACCACAAGGTGGGGGTGGGGTATGTGTGCTCTGCAGTCCTCCAGGTGTGAGAAAGCCTTAGAAATAGTATTTTTAAAAGTCACAATCTTTTTTAAAAACAGTGATCTGTTCCAGTTTTATTTGGAGTGGAAGTGTGGCATGGGCCTTCTGAAACTGCGTGCCCAACAGCATGCCTGAGTGAGTGGGGGCATGTTCTGGGAGAGGGATGGGATTTTACTGATTCCCAGAAGGGTTTGTGATCCAGGAATAGAGGTGAAGCAGGTTGAGGGATTCAGTTTGTTGGCAGCTTTTGCGTTTTGGGGTCATTTCTGTGGTCGTGGGCTCTCAGGACTGCTCTCTCCTCAGGGTCCCCAGCACTGCCATTTCCTTCCCTGCACAGGCAGCAGGCCTGGGGGGACCGTGGCCACCTCTTCTGAGTACCAGTGGCCTCCTGCGGCCTGAGAGCACAGCTCCTTGGGAACTGGAAGGCCCTTCGGCGCGGGATCGGCGCCCAGCCCGCCCTGGCGCCCAGCCCGCCCAAGGGGCCCAACCTCCTTCCGGGCCGCCACCCCCTCTTCTGGTTCCCTGTCCGGCCTCCCCGCCCCGTCATTTGGGAGGTTGGAAGTTCCGCTTGAGCCCGGCCCGCGGGGGACCCCCGGCTCTGCCGCGGGAACAGCGCCCCCCGCCCAGACCCGCTCCCGGGGCGCCGCCGAGGGCCGAGTCGCGGCCGGGCCAGGCGGGTCTCCCGTTCCCCTGGCGCCCTCCCCTCCCCTTCCACACTGACACGCGAGTCGAGTTGGCGGGAAAACTCTGCTTTATTTTATTTTCATGGTTTCTGGGGGTGGCAGCGGAGGGAGCGCGGCGCGCGCTTCCACAGCGTCGGGGCCGTCGCGCCGTCGGGCTCAGCGCTGGGGGAAGGCGGCCCCGGGGTCGCAGGCGGCGTCGGCACGGCAGCCGTCTGGCGGGAGAGGCCGGGTCAGCGCGCCCGCGCCCCGCCCGCGCCCCGCGCCCCCCGCGTCCCTCACCTGGGCTGCAGCAGATGCCGGCGGCGGCGCAGCGGCCCCCGCTCCCGCACGGCTTCTGGCCCGACTGGCAGGGCGACGGCAGGTAGTTCTCCTCCTGGCAGCGCAGCGCCTCGGCCGTGCCCACGAAGCAGCCCAGCTCGTCCCCGCAGCAGATGCTGGGCCCGAAGCAGCGCCCTTTGCCCCCGGGGCCGCAGGGGAGGCACTGCGGGAGGCGGGGGTGAGCGGGCGCCGGGCGGGGCGGGCCCAGGGGTTGGGGGACCCCGCGAGGCCGGGGAGGGCCGGGCGGAGGAGCGCCGGGACGCGGGGTCGCCCTGGCGCCGCTTTGGCCCAGAAAGCGGTCGAAGGAGGGAGTCAAGTCCACTAAGCGCCCTTGGTTCCATGCAGGCGGGCTGGTCGCGGGGAAGGACAGGAGGGCCTGGGGCTGGGGGGCTCACCTTGCGCACGTCGAGGTCCAGCGCGGCCCTCTTGCCGCCCAGGGGGCAGTTCTGGATGTAGCAGGCGGAGGTCAGCGCCAGGAGGCCGAGCAGGCAGCAGGCGAGGCTGGGGATGGCCATGGTGCGGGCGCGCTGGGTCCGTCAGGCCTGGCGTCCACTGCGGCCTCCGAGCCAGACCTCTTTATGCCTGGGGGCCGCGCGGGTGGAGTACTGTCTAAGAGGGCCGCCGCTTGTCTGATCACAGCGGGTCACTGCGGGTCAGGCCCTGTGGTGCTGGCGCGCCCTCTCATTTGCAGTGGACAGCCCCGGGTCAAGGTCGCCTCATTGGCTGATTAGGGAGTGGGGTGGCAGATGGTGAGTGCCGCCAGGAAGGGTGGCCTGGCCCTAGGGTGGGACAGGGAGTATGGGGGCTGGGTGGCTCAACCAGGGACTATGGCTGTACTCCCGATGGCTGGGGGGTCCCTGGTAACAGGGTGGACACTTGGACCCCTCCAGGGGGGAAGATCCTCTACAGAACTCTTTGCCCTGCTGGCCTGACATGCTGCCTCCTTGTTCCCTCCTCAGGAAGTGAACCCGAATTCCCTAGACCCTACTTCCTCCCCCGCCAATACTCCCCACCCCTGCACCTGGAACTTAGATAAGAAAAGATCTTTATTTTCTTTAACTTCTACTGAAATTCAGCCTTTGCCTCAACTATGAGGTGGGCAAAAAAACACAGTGGAATTTGCAATACCTTGTGGCTTTGTCCCAAACTGAAATGACAGATACCCTCCTGTCACATGACAGTGATTCAGATGTCTCTAAACATGTATGGACTCATCATCACTGGGAAATTATGGCAATTACTGGATCTGGCCCTGGAAGAAGCAGGCTTGTGACAGTACCACAAACTTGTTTTGACACCTGCATAGAAATATAATTGGTTTCATTTATAATCCCATGTCTTTTGGCTTATGCATTTAAAAAGAGTGCTTTTTTTTTTTTAGCTTTTAATATATCTAAAATGAAAATAATTAAGGATAAAAGACTGCCTTGGTGGAAGGGGTGTTGGTCAGTGGCATGAACAAGGAGATGCTCATGACAGATCCTCCTTCAAGAAAAGACTTGCCCCCCATCTTCTGGGAGTGTGGTCAGCAGACAGCCCTTGGCTGGCAGCCCATCCAGGGCCTGCCTCAGCTGCAGAGAGCTGCCTGGTCCAAGGTCACACCCTTCCCCATGTGGCTCACATCCAGTGACAGGTCCATTTTGGCCCAGTGCTCAGCAACTCTGAAGGACTATTTCAGCTCCGGACCCCCTTGTGGGGTCAACTGAGGCCTGAAGTTCTCCCTCTGCCCCAGCCTGTTTCTGCCCTGTCCCTCCCACTGGGTAGGGCCCACAGGCCCTTGATAATGATATCCTGCATGTTAAACTCCTTTGCATTCTGTTCCGGACTTGCAGTAGGTGGGAAGAAAAGAAGCCAAGGCCAGGAAGAGCAGACTCAGCAGGGCCAGTGTCCATGTCACCCCGGGGAGAGGAGGCTGGCCCCAGCCACTCCTGCACACCTGTTGACCCTCCTTGAGGACAGGGCTGAGGCCTCTGGGGCTGAGCAGGTCACAGAGCCGGCTGACCCAGAGCCTGGTCGGCCGATTTGGATTACCAGTCAGCAGCTGGGTATTGTTTCTCATCCAAATCAGCTCATTGGCGTTGCCAGACTAGAAGGCCAAAGACTTGACCCTAGAGGCAGCCCCAGAAAGATTTCCTGCCTGCCTTTATGCTCAAGGGGCAAACTGACCTCACCCAATTAACACATGCACATAAATTAGCCTAGCTTAATGGCCCCACAGGGCCAGCATTCCGTCTGTTCCCAACTCCTCACCCAAAGACACACTGGGTCCCAGTATGGGTGCTCAGAAACCCCAGGGAACCGAACAGACAAAATCCCCACTCTCAGGGGTTATATTCTAGTGGAGGGGGAGAGGTGTTAAATCATATACTTTTTTCAGCAGGTTAGGAGGCAAAAAGTGCTATGGAGAAAAGGGGGTATGTTGGCATTTTCCTTCAGGTGCTCAGTGTAGATCTCTTTGTGAAGCTGGAAGGAGGTGAGCCAAGGAGACGGGTGGATTTCTAAAGGGTGAACTACTCAAAGCAGCACCCACTTATTCCACAGTTTCCATGAGTCTGGGCACTCCCAGGTGGGTCCTCTGCTCATGATCTCAGGGGCCTCAGTCTTGTGGGCAGAATTCATTTCCTTGCAGCTGTAGAGCGCTTGGTGTCTTGAAGGCCAGCAACAGAAAGTCTTCAGTGCTTCAAGTCTCTGAGCACAGGGAAGCTGCTTTTAAAGGGACCACATGATTAGGCTAGGCCCACCAGGATTGCCATTCTTTTAACTCAAACCGATTAATCTGGGTAACTGGGGACATACTTACCTCTGCAAAAGCTCTTCACCTTTACCTTATAATGTGTTGTGATCACAAAAATGATATCCCACTACTTGTCCTACCCATGTGCAACAGGAGGTTACACAAGGTGGACCTCAGGGGTGGGGATCATAGGATCCATTTTAGAATTCTGCCTACAACAGAAGGGGAGTATTCTAGACAGAGAAAAATAGCAAGGGCAAAAATCCTGTGGTGGGAATGTGTCTAGCATGTTCCAAGAACAGCAAGGAGGCCAGTGGGACTGGAGCAGAGTGGTGACATAGGACTGGGTCACAAAAGGCCAAATGAAACAGGGAGCCAGAGAGTGTTCTGAGTGGAGGAGCAACATGATTGGAGTTACATGTTATTAGGATGACTTCAGATGCTATGTTGTGAAAAGGTTGCAGAGCAAAAGTACAAGTAGGGAAGCCAGTGAGGAGGCTGCCCAATGGCCGCCATGTGAGGTGATGTTGGGTTGGACCAGGATGGGTGAGCAGGGCGAGAAGTGATTTGATTCTGGGTGTATTTAGGAGGAAGTGCAAGCTGGAGTTTGCTGATGGATTGGATATGGGTGGGTGAGAACAGAGGAGTCAGAGATAACACTGGGCACGACAATGGCGGGACAGAGCTGCCATCAGCTGGGATGGGGACCCTGAGGGCAGCACAGGTTTGGGTTGGGAAGGACAGGAGCTCAGTGGGAACATGCAATGTTTGAGATGCCCATCACGCATCCAAAGGAGACTTTGAGCAGGAATTTGGATATAAGAGGTGGAGTTCAGGAGACAGGGCTAGGCTGAAGACAGGTAACAGTATTTAAAGGCACAGACGTGAATGAGATCACTGAAGGGGACTAGAGATGGAGAAGGGGACAAAGGATCGGACCCTGAGCAAGGAAGGAGCAAATGCATCTGAAGACAGAGTTGCAAGGAGGAGGCAGCAATCAGCTGTGCCAGGGCGCTGACATGAAAGTTAAGCTACTTTATTTAAATGATTTCAGTAAGGTATAATTGACAGCATAACATTTACCCACTGTGAGTGCACTGTTTGGTGATTTTTAGGTAACAGTTGCGCAACCATCACCATAATCCAGTTTTAGAAAGGTCCCTGTAAGAGGTCCCTCATGCCAGGCTGCCACTCCCTGCTCCCACTCCCAGCATCAGGGAACCACTAACATAGATCCATAGTTCCCTATGATGGAACCGTATGGCATGTACTCTTTTGCATCTGGCATCTTTCACTTGCCGTAGGGGTTTTGAGGTTCATCTAAGCAATTGCACGTGTCAGTAATTTGTTCTTCTGTATTGCCGAGAAGTGATCTGTGAATGCACCACATTTTGTTCATCCACTCGCCACTTGATGAACATCCAAGTGTTTTCAGCTTTGACTATTAGAATAATCTTGCTATGAATATTTATGTGCAAGCCTTTGCATGGACATACATTCTCATTTCTCCTGGATAGTTACCTAGGAGTAGAATTGCTGAGTCATGTGGTAAGTGCTTGGTTAATTTTTAGAGGTGAGCAGGATCCCCTCCACCTCAGTGGAAATGGCGCCTGATAGTCTTGGTGAAGAGCCGGCCGAAGCCCACCTGGTGTGGCCCACAGCCATGGCTGGAGGAAGAGTAGGTCTGGGAGGATTTTGAGATGGTGCATGAAGATGTCCCACACAACCTTTTGTTTGATGCCAAAGCTGCCTAGTTGAGGTGGCTGAGCACTGCTGGTGGGACTTACCCAGCTGTAAAGAGTGCCAGCCACGCTGGTGAGCAGTTTCTAATTTTAGTACTGCACGTGAATTATTTTTCTTTGTTGAGGCTGTTTTCTCCCAGGCCACCAGCCCCACACGTTAGTGGCAGATTCAGAACCTGACCTCCTCCCAGGTGTTGTCTCTGAGCTGGCGCCATAACGCCACCTTCAGTAGGCTGTTCCAGTGGATGGGTGTATAGTAAGACCAGAGATTCCATCCCCTTTCTTCTTTTCCTGCAAGGGGAGTTCCTTGATCCAAAGCAATTTGGTGGGATGTCCGTCCAGCTGTCTGAGGCTGTGTCTTTGGATGCTGGTGGCAGCAGTGGCTGGCTGGGCACCAGGGATGGCACCAACCTTGGGCTCTGCTGGTGGTGGGTTAGGCTCTCAGCAGTGGTAGCAGCCAGGCCAGCCCTGGCGAGGAGAAGTCCATGTGGTGGAGCCCACACACAGCCTCAACGCCTACCACCATGACCACTTTTTAATAAGTCCAGTGAGCAAGGATGGGGGTGGATGGAGAGAGAGGATGTCTGATATGCATGAGTTGCTTAATTACCTGATGACCGACAACTACCTATGCAGTAGGTCTTTTCGGTGAGCTTCCTAAAGGGGCACACATGTTCTCCAACTTTAGGTCCATCCCGAGAGGCCCATCCACATACTCTTCCACAGGCCTCATGCTACCATCCCCTCATCATAGTCCTGCTAAGTCCAAAGTCCCTTATCATGCAGCCAAGTTTTCAACTACTAATCTGTCTGCAAGGCTCTCTACAGTTCCAGGTGGAGTTGCTGTGATGTAGTGTTTCAAGTACTGCCAGCTGGACAAATTCATCTCCTTACTGTCCTTCAGGGCTATTCATGAGCAGGACAGCAGCACACCGCAGCTATCTGCCGTCTGAAAACTGGACTCCATTCTTTCCCTCTTTGGTTGCCTGGCCCTAGAAGACTCTCTACTAGATCACAGCTTTGAGTGGAGGAAGGAGCATGAGTTCTGGAAGGGTCCATATGCCTGTGCTGCTTATCCTTCACATGGCTGAGCACAGGAGCATGAATGAGCCCAGCCAAGAGCGGAAGAACCAGCTGGCTGACCTGCGGACTCATGAGCAGTACTAAGTACTTATTGCTTCAGACCTTTAAGGTTTGGGGTGATTTGTTACACAGCATCAGGCAGTCCATAACAGGACAGGGGGACAAGGAAAGAGCTGTTTTTCAAAAGGAGCTAGTGTCTTGTCTGTAAGGGTTATAACTTTGTTCTAAATTCCTAGGGACTTCTGATGTGCAACCCCACTGGAGCCTGCCACGGCCCCCCAGCATTCTGATTACCTGGGGACATCTTGAGCATGAGTGGACCCACTGGGTCACCAGGCCTAAAAGGCATAGTTGCCTGCCTTGCAGCTGGATCTCCTGTGGTGTCCCTTGTCCCAGATGACCCTCAAAGCTGACAGCCCTTCTGGTTCTGGTAAATGGGTCAGAGCAGCACGTGGAAATGTGGCCAGTGTGGACTCCAAAATCCAGAGGTCCACTGTGCACTGCATCTCTTTCTCAGGGGTAAAGGGTGCAAGGTATACCGACCTGTCCGTCATATTTTGGGGGGGTACAAAGACCATCTGTTTTGCTGTTGCTATAAGAACAACATAGAGAGCATCCATATGATGCCCTGTTTACTTTTGTGGCCAACAAATTTATGCAGTCACTTCTCACTATGTCATCTTGTCCTTGTGATGGGAAATATTTCTCCTCCACCTTTACTTATCAGAGTGAAATTTACATAAAGTGCACAAATCTTAAGTGTACAGTTCAATGGGTTTTGACCTATTTATGCCTTATATAAACACCACAATGATCAGCACCCTAGAAGATGCCCCCAGGCTTTCTCCTAGGCAGTATCCTCTCAGAAATACCCTCTACTCTAATGTGTATCATAGTGGATTACTTTTGCCTGTCTTTGAACTTCACATATGATATAATTGTAGTGTATGTGTTCATGTCTGGCTTCCTTTGCTCTACATAATCTCATTGAAATTTATCCAGGCTGTTGCATATAGCAGTGGTTCAATTCTTTTTTATTCCTGAGTAGTAATCAGTTGTAAGAATATACAAAAATGTGTTTAGACATTATCTGTTTATGGGCTTTTGGGCTGTTTTCAATTTTTAGATATTATGAATAAAGTTTCTATGAACATTCTTCTACATGTTTTTTTTGTGGACATAAGCATCATTTCTCTTTGCTATATAACTACAAGGGGAATTGCTAGATTCAAGAGTTTTTGTACATTTAGCTTATTTTATCAACACAGTGTGAGAATTTTCTTTCACTTTTGACATGTCCAACATGTCCCAGACCACTGTATTCCCAGAAACTGCCTTGACAGGGCCAGCCTCTGTGTTTTCATGGGACTTATCTTCCATCCTCCAACACATATTTTATAAAGGTGTGATGTTACTTCCTGCTGCCAAGGTCCTACTTATCTCCTGAGTACCACAAGCTCCAGCTCTGATCAGTGGGCCACCACGGAGCTCTGGGCCCCAGGCATTAGTGTACCTAGTAATTCCAGGAGGTCTGAGTATTTTTCTTTCTCCATTCCAGTTGCACAGGTCTCTTTGGCAAATGCTGGAAGGAACATTTAAAGGTCAAATATATAATGTCATTGCAGGGTCCTTCCTGCATCTGGCCTCTCCAAGTGGCTCTAGGTCTGGAGTCAAAACAGTGGCCTGGTGACTGGGAAAAGGACTAGGATACTATATTGTGGTAGCTCAGGTTAGGTCCCAATTGACTACAGATAGAGTATTTTTGGTCATATAGAACAAGTGGGACCCTAATGGGTTTCTTGATTATTTAAGTCCTGGGAGACCTATGACCTACTGGTACCTCCCAAAGATCCCTGTGGGTCAAACCATTCTTATTAGCACAGCATATATACTCAATAAAGGGCTCATAGTCAAAATCTAAAATGAACTCTTACAAATCCATTAAAAATGACAAGCCAGGAGAAAACCACAAACAAAGCTATATAAATGTCCAATAAAAATGAAAAGTACTAAAGAAAAAACTGAAGGAACAAAACAGCAGCAGACTCACAGAACCCAAGAATGGACTAACAGTCACCAAAAGGAAAGGGACTGGGGAGGTTGGGTGGAAAGGGAGGGATAAAGGGGAAAAAGAGACATTACGATTAGCACACATAATATAGCGGGGGTGGGGGGGAAGAGGGGAAAGGCAGTATATACAGAGAAGACAAGTAATGATTCTATAGCATCTTACTATGCTGATGGACAGTGACTGTAATGGGGTATGTGGGGGGGACTTGATAATAGTGGAAGCCTAGTAACTATAATGTTGTTCAAGTAATTGTACATTAACGATACCAAAATAAAATAAAATATTAAAAAAAAGAAAAAAAGAAAAGGTACTTATTCCACTAGTTATTGGAGGAATTCAAATTAAAGCCATAATGAGATATGTACACACTAGACTAGCTCATATTAAAAAGGCTGGCATTACCCAGTGCATATAAAACAACGGAACCTTTGTACACTGCTGGAGGGAGTGTAAATTGGTACAACCAGTTGGGAAGCCTGTTTGGCAGTATTACAAAAGCTGAACAGATACTTACCATGCAATCCAGCAATTCCACTCCAGAAATCCATACCTATGAGCAGCAAAAGACATGTCCGAGAATGTTTACCATAATGAGGTAGGGCAGGGAAATGGGACAAGGGCCACGCCATTGGAAAATCTACTTAGCCTGAGAAAAAGGCCCTGTTTAATCTTTAACTTAATCTATAGGCTGTTCTTCCTCTTCTTTCCTCCCTTTAATCAATTAAGTACTTTGTAACCAGGATAGGAGATAGACCTCTGAAGTGTACATGAACCTGTGTGGATAAAGAATGCCAAGGTAGGGACCAACACAGTCACCTAAATAACCCTATTCTTAAGACAAAACTTCAAAGGTATTATGAATCACCTGTATGCATCATGCCTTATGCTGACCCCTACCCAAAAGGCCCTACAGAACCCTAAAGCCCAATCCTTAAGTGCGCCTCTTCTCTGAAGTTGCCCACACTCCCTTTTTGAGTTGTGTGCTTTTTAAATAAAGCCTTCTCACTGCTCAACTCATTGTGTTTCATCTCTGTCTCTTCCAATGGTAAGTGTCTTTGTCACTTTGCTATTTCCTTCTATTTTCCAGATTTAAGCCCAAGTCCTCACTCTGTCTCTGATATCCTCCAGCTAAGTAGTGAGGGGCTGCTGAGAGCTCTGACTTGGGCTTGCAAGTTCCTGTCACCTGGGTGACCCGGGCAGGACTGCGGCTGTTTGGTCATGCTCTTTAGTAACCTACCTGAAAATTTCCTTTCTTTGCCTTTGGGCAAAGAAACATAATCTCAGAACATAATCTCACTCATCCAGTGCTCTGTGGCTCCCTGAAATCCTGGGGTGGTTAAGGGCTTAGTTCCCACACCATGCAGCTTCAAGCAGACACTGGATGCCAGGAGGCCCTGGCTTTAGGAGTTGGCAAGGGATCTGCCCTATGCTGAGCAGGAGGTCAATGAGCTTCCCTCTGCTCCCTCTGCTCTTCCTTGCTCTCTGCTGCCTGGTGGCTGCTGCCATTCCCTGCTGCTCTCACTTTAATGAATTCCTTCCTTCCATACACTCGTCCGACCTGCTCAAGAATTCTTTCTTGTTCAGAGTCAAGACCCCTCCACCATCCAGGTTGAGGTTTCACTTGGTGCTCAGGGAGAGACCTCCCCTGACCCAGCTGCCTAACAACAATAGTGACACTATTTGTAAAATCCCCAAAGTGGAGACAACCCACACATTCACCAACAGTAAAATGGAATAATAAATTTACACAACAGCATAAAGCAATGAAAATGAACAAACTACTGCTACATATGAAAACATCTCACAGTCATTGTTGGGTGAAGGGATGTGTATGAATAGAAATGTGTGATTTCACTTATGTGAGGTTCAAAAAGAGGCGCACTCAAATTAATCTTGTTAGAAGTGAGAGGAGATTGGCTCCCATCAGGAGGTGTGGATTGGGAAGGACCTGGGAGGTGGTTCTACTTCTTGATCTGGTGCTTATTTCACAGTACGTTCACTTTGTGAAAATTAGCTAAATATTTAAGATTTGTGCACTTTTATGTATGTATGTTATACTTCAATTTAAAAGCTTAAATTAAAAAAATGAAATTTCTTGTTATGCAGAAGGTGGAACAAGCATACTTTACCCTGTCTTTCTCACTGGATGCATGCATACATTTTGGACAAAATACAAGGAGCAGCTCTATGAAGTCTCTGAAATGTAAATAATAGCAGGCTGATAGAGGAAAAGACTAGAATGCAAAGTTCCATGGAAGTGGCAATGAGTTTACCATTCTTGTCTTCCTCTAGTGTTGCCCAGCAGGACTCAAAGCATGCATCAGGTGTGGACAGAAATTATTCTAGTCCTCTCCTTCTGGTCTGAGGAGCAGGAAAGGTATTTGCTAAAGCTCAGACAGAGTGGGGAGGTCACCCTTTGTCTATTTTCCTCCATCCTCTCTCACTGTAGCCACCAAGCAATGCTACTATGGCAGCAGAAATGGTGGCAAAGGGCTGCAAAGTAAAAGCAACAACACTCAGACAAGCCCCGAAACCTCTGAGGGAGGGGAATTCTTCCTCCCTGACCAAAGATCTATGGTCCCCTAATATGGAATGCTTTTTATTCTTCTCTATCCTTTTACCATTTGGCTTCTGACACAGACATTGTCATATGAAGTGTGTGCCCTAAGAGGGGAAGTAAAACTCCAGCTTTCTGGCCAAAGGACCAAGCAGGAACCCCTAGAAGCTGGAAAGTGTCATGGAGACTGCTGAGGGCAGGAAGATGAAGAAAAGAAATACATAAAGTTGGGTATGAACTCCTGGGATCATCTCCAAGCTGCATAGGAAGACCTGACCCTAAACAGGATACCACAGTTATCCTGAGTTCAATTACAGAGTAACCACAGAGCAAATCCCATACTAGACACTGAGTGGTACATTGAGAGACTGATCCAAGTAACATGGCAATTGCTTTCAAAAATGAACATGAGAACCTTAGCCCACAGAAGGCAGGTCAGCATTTGTGGCCAGAATCTAACTGGCCAATTGTTTGCTAAAACAAAAATAAATAAATAAATAAATAAATAAATAAATAAATAAATAAATAAATAAATAAAAATAAATAAATAAATAAAAAGTCTTAGGATATAAACAAGACGTAGTGTTTCATAACATAATATTCAGGATGTTTGAGAAAAACCCAAAACTATTGGCCTGTGAAGAATCAGGAGAATCTCAATTGGCAAAAAATCAACAGAACCAACAATTAAATGACACAAAGGTTGGGATTATCAAAGACATTAAAACACCTATAATAGGTGTTTTGACTATCATCTATGAAGTAAAGGTGAACATGTTTAAAATGAACAGAAAGAGTCTCAGAAAAGACACAGAAGACATAACGAAGAAAGAAATGGGAAATTTGGAACTGAAAAAGCCATAACAACAACAAAACTCTCTATAGTGCAATGGGAGATAGCAGAGGAATAAATAAATTTGAAGTTGAAATTATCTAACCTGAGCAAAAGAGAAAAACTGAAAAAATGTTTCTAGAGCCTCAGGGACCTGCGCTATAATAAAGGGTCTAGCGTTTGTTTCATCAGAGTCCCAGAAGGAGAAGAGGAGCAGGGAGCAGGGGAAAAAAAAAACTTGAAAAAAAATTGCTGAAAATTTCCTGAATTTGGTGAAGGACATAAACTCACAGATTCCAAGTTCAATGAACTTCAAACAGGATAAAGCCAAAGAAATCATGCCCAGACAAGGCATAAAAATAGTGTTGAATACTAAAAGCAAACAAAAAAATTCAAAAGCTGCTGAAGAAAAACAACCTATTACTTAGTTGGGGAAAAATAATTTACTTTTCACTTCTCATCTGAAACCATGGAGGCCAAAAGGAGGTGTAACAACTTTTTAAAGTACTGAAACAAAAGAACTGTTAACCCTGGATTCTATTCCAGTTAAAAAAATCACTTAGGAATGAAGATACAAAAAAGATAGATATTCTCAGTGAAGGAAAACCAGGAGACTATTATACTTGCTCTAAAATAATTGGTAAAGGACATTTTTCACACAGAGAAAGGGATACCAGAGAGGAACCTGGAACATCAGGAATTAATGAAGAAAAAAAACACTGCTTAAGGTATTTTTAAGTATGTAGATGTAATAATAAGACAACTACAACATAAAGAAAGAGGGTAAAGGGATTTTTGTTGTGGTAAGGTTTCCAATTAAAGCAGTAAAATGTTGATTCAAAGAGTACTGAGAAATGATGTATGCATATTGCAATCCCTACAGTACACAGTAAAGGAAACCATACAAAGATATAGTCAAATCATAATCAATTAACTAAAACTGAATATTCAAAAAAAGGTCCACATAACTCAAAGAAGGCAGAAGCAGGGAAAAAGGGACAAAAAATAAGAGAACAAACAGAAAAAAAAAACTAGCCTTAAATCCAGAATATAAAAGAATACATTAAATGTAAATGGTCTAAGCACACCAATTAAAAGACAAAGATTTTCAGAATGGAATTAAAAAAAACAAAAACAAAACCAACTAACAATAACCCAACTATATATTGTCTACCATAACTCATGTGAAATATGATTTAGGTAGATTAAAGTAAAAGGATAGACTTCTGATTTTAGCTTTGACATATATAAAAGCTTGGAAGCTTTCACACCCATCCTCACAACAAGAAAACAGCTGAATAAATGGAAAATTAATGAGTTTTCTTAGATCTATCAGTGCATTGAGATTACAGGACAAACTGCCACCCTGAAAATTAGAGAGACTAAATATAGATAATCAGAGCCCAAATCAGCTTATTGGGGAGAAGCCACCAGAGTTAGAGACTTGTAATAACACTTAAATAGTAACTGACTAATTGCTAGAGATTGAGTATGGACTAGCTTGAGAGTCAAAAACTCCCAGGGGCCCAGTCTTAGGTGGGCCCTTACAATTTATGGGCTTTGCCTCTAGGAACACCACCAGATTTTTGTGGTGAAGATGGGAGAAAAATCCTATATCCATTTTGAAATACACCCAGATCACTGTCTGTAAAAAAAAAAAAAGGCCTGTCCTCAAAGGAAACTATCAGAGCCTTATCTGACTAGGGGGAGGGCAGGGAGACAATTCTAGTCCCTCTAGACTTCCTGTGTTGCATAAGGGGAGAAAAAAGAAGGGCTAAAATAAGCTTCTGGAGGTCACAGTTCAAGTATATAGGCCCATTAAAACAACAAGAAAACTGAGATTTACTTATAAGATTGTAGACTATTTCCCATCTCCACACTTTACCACCACACCACTAGAGTTCCAGTATAGTAACAATGGATACAGATGAGAGGGCTTCAAGACACAGACTGTATTTAAGAAGGAATCCTTAAAGAAAACCAAAGATCCAGGAGAAAAGCAAAACAAGGAAACTAGAGGACACTGAGGCCTCAGGATCCTATAACTACAGCAAACATTTAAACAAAGCCCCACCTCTAAACACATTAATATAAAAACCTCATACTAAAAGCCTGATTACCTCAAATTCTATTACCAGATGTATCATGTCCCACTTTCAAAAGTAAATGGATAGAAAAGGATTCACCATGAAAACATAAATCAAAAGAAAGCTGGAGTGGCTAAACTGATACCTGACAAAGTCGATTTCACAGCAAAGAAAATTACCAGGGATAAAGAAACACATTACAGAATGACAAAGTGGTCAATTCATCAAGAAGACATAATTTGAACTGTGTATGCATCCAGCAAGTGAGCTTCAAAATACGTGAAGCAAAAACTGTCAGAACTAAAATGGGAAATAGTTAAGCCCACAGTCATAATCAGACATTAATATTCCAGTCTCAGTAACTGATAGAAGTAGAAAACCAATAAGGATAGAGAACTGAACACCACTAACCAGCTGGATCTGACATTTATACAATACTTCATTCAAAAACAAAATACAGTTTTTTCAAAAGCACATGGAACACATTTACCAATAGACTATATTGTGGGTCTTATATATCTAATTTATATAATAATTATTACAATTCTAATAAAAATTCCCAAAGGAATTTTGTAGATACAGATGAGCTGAATCTAAAATTTAAATGGAAAGGCAAAGGAACTAGAATAGTCAAAACAATTTTGTAAAAGAAGAATAAAGATAGAGGGGTCATACTATCTGATTTTAAGAATCACCATAAAGTTACAGTAATCAAGACACATAAGTGGAACAGAATGGAGAATATAAAAACAGATTCACACAAGTACAGGTGATTGATTTTTAAAATACTATATTTTGAAATACTTAGACTCATAAGAAGGTACAAAAAATGATACAGAGATATACTCTATACCTTTTATTCAATTCCTTCAAGATCTCCCATTTGTATCATTTTGCATAACCATAGCACAGCATGGAAACCAGGAAACTGATGTGTTCAATTAATTTTTATGTATGTATGTATGTATTTATTTATTTTGGTATCATTAATGTACAATTACATGAGCAACATTATTGTTACTAGACTCCCCCCATTATCAAGTCCCCACCACATACCACATTACAGTCACTGTCCATCAGAGTAGTAAGATGCTATAGAGTCATTACTTGTCTTCTCTGTGTTGTACTGCCCTTCCCATGCCCCACCTCCTACATTATGTCTGCTAATAGTAATGCTCCATTTTCACCCTTGTCCCTCCCTTCCCACCCATCCTTCCCAGTCTCTTTCCCTTTGGTAACTTAGTCCATTCTTGGGTTCTGTGAATCTGCTGCTGTTTTGTTCCTTCAGTTTTTTCTTTGTTCTTATACTCCACAGATGAGTGAAATCATTTGATACTTGTCTTTCTCTGCCTGGTTTACTTCACTGGGCATAATACCCGCTAGCTCCATCCATGTTGTTGCAAATGGTAGGATTTGTTTTCTTCTTATGGCTGAATGATATTCCATTGTGTATATGTACCACATCTTCCTTATCCATTCATCTACTGATGGACACTTAGGTTGCTTCCATTTCTTGGCTATTGTAAATAGTGCTGCGATAAACACAGGGGTACATCTGTCTTTTTCAAACTGGGCTGCTACATTCTTAGGGTAAATTCCTAGGAGTAGAATTACTGGGTCAAATGGTATTTCAATTGATTTTTGACAAAGGTTTGAAAGTAATTCAAAGGAGAAAAGCTAGTCTTTTCAACACAGTGTTCCAGAACTACTAGGCATCATATGTAAAATAATGAACCTTGACTTAAAACTCACACCTTATGCAAAAATACTGACATGAATTAGAGATTTAAATGTAAAATATAAGACTATAAAATTTTTGGAAGAAACAACAGGGAAAAATATTTATTACCTGTGATTAGGTAATGAGTTCTTAGATATGACTTCAAAAACATGACCCATAAGAGAAAAAAAAGATAATCCAGCCTTCATCAAATTTAAAAATTCAAATAAAAATCACAATGAAATATTATTGCACACCCATTGGGGTGTCTACCATAAAAACCAACCAACCAAATAAACAAAAACAGAAAATAACAAGTGTTAGCAAGGATGTAGAGAAACTAGAACCCTGTGCACAGCTGGTAGGAAAGTAAAATGGTACAGCTGCCATGGAAAACAGTATGGTGATTCCTCAAAAAATTAAAATTCCTGTATGTAGGGAAAATGGAAGTTCCTGTGGCCAGGATCCTCACCTGACCCTAATCTGCTCGCCCACTGCACATGTGCAATGATGTTATTGGCTATTGTGCAGGTACATGCTTACACATGTGTTGGCAATGAGCCATTATTGTCTGGGTTGCTATACATGAGCTCTGCTGGGTGATGGCCTCCAGCTCCCAGCTGGTGGAGATGGAGGCTGAGGGGAATTGCAGACTTGCCAGATGTCCATGTGATTCCAGCAGTCGACCTGCCACTGTGAGAATTAAACTTGGCATAAACCCTTTTACCCCCATTGTTCTGTTGTCACTATTAGGTCTTACTGAATCCACAGTGAACTTACTCGCAGCTGAAATCCCCCTCCAGTGTGACAGCATATGATCTAGCAATTGTACTTCTGGGTATATATCCAAAAGAATTGAACACATGGTCTTGGAGAGATATTTTTATACCTTTGTTCATAGCAACATTATTCACAATAGCCAAAAGGTGGAAGCAACCCAAGTGTCCGTGGATGGATGAATGGATAAAGAAAATGTATATACATGCAATGGGATATCATTGTATTTCAATCTCTTGGACCTAATCATGAACAACTTCTTCATGAACATATCTCCACAGGCAAGGGAAACAAAAGCAAAAATGGACAAGTGGGACTATATCAAGCTGAAAAGCTTCTGTACAGCAAAGGGCACCATCAATAGAACAAAAAGGCATCCTACAATATGGGAGAATATATTCATAAATGATAAGGGGTTGACATCCAAATTATATAAAGAGCTTATACACCTCAACAAACAAAAAGCAAATAATCCAATTAAAAAATGGTCAGAGGATCTGAACAGACAATTCTCCAAAGAAGAAATTCAGATGGCCAACAGACACATGAAAAGATGCTCCTCATTGCTAATCATCAGAGAAATGCAAATTAAAACCCCAATGAGGTATCACCTCACACCAGGTAGGATGGCCAACATCCAAAAGACAAACAACAACAAATGTTGATGAGGATGTGGAGAAAGGGGAACCCTCCTACACTGCTGGTGGGAATGTAAATTAGTTCCACCATTGTGGAAAGCAGTACGGAGGTTCCTCAAAAAACTAAAAATAGAAATACCATTTGACCCAGGAATTCCACTCCTAGGAATTTACCCTAAGAATGCAGGAGCCCAGTTTGAAAAAGACGTATGCACTCCATTTATTGAGCCATCTATCACAGCAGGGGTCCCGGGAAAATGTTCAGGGTTGCCATGAATCAGAGAACACTCAGTTCCTGGGTCCACCAGTGCCAGGACACATTGTACATTCATGGTGATGCCGGGGTTCTTATTTGCGGAATTGAAGAATGAACTTAGCAAACACCCAAGGTAGGAGAGCCAGGGCAGAAGCATTTATTTAGAAATAAAGTGAGAGGAAAGAGCTCCTGGCTCATGCCAGGAGGGGACAAGAGAGCCCGGGGTGGTGCATTTGTCCAGGGGATTTATAGGCAGTTGAGGATTTTGGAGAACTGAGGGTTTAGGGTGTGGACTTGTACCACCTGCCCTGCCCTCAAGGTGAGCTGGGTTGTTGTCTGTTAGCTAGGGCTGTTTACACTGAAGTCACAGTTTATGCTGAGAAACCCTTGCGGAACACTCAAACATTCCAGTCCAAGTTGCTCCTGGCCTTTTGACCTTTAACCGATCTCACTGAAGATGTTTATTATTCCTAGTCTGGTGTCTTTACCCTAGAGAATTAGTGTGACCTTGACTTTGCATAATGCTGAACACAGAGTTTCGATAGTGACTTTACATTGTTACCTTGCTTTGACTGTAAATATCTTGCCTTGCTTTTTCCAGAGGCCCTCACCCTACTCTGTCTAAGCCCATGGTCCATGTCTCCATGGGGGACCAATGAATTGCTAATTCTACATGTGGCCTCAGGTCCCCACCATGTCCCCCAAGGTGGAGGCCTTGACCCTCTCTCAGTCAAATGGCGATGCCCAATCATCCTCCTGTGGGGGTGAGGGCCCAGGTGGATCCTGAGTACTGTCCCCCAGAAAGTCTTGCAGGGACAAAGGTCAGACATGGGGCTTTGCCTCTAGCTTCTGTGTCCTGGACCTCAGTGGCCAAAACTGCTGCTCTGGCTTTAATTGGTGCCACAGTTCCAACAATATTCTATTGGGCTGTCCATCAAGTTTTTCTTTCACTACCTCAGCCTTTATCAAATCAACCCACATCTGCGTCCTTGAGGCCCTCACGGGATCTTTTGCACCTCTCCTTTCAGTCATGGCCCGTACTTCCCTCTGTGCCCTTATTGTTTCAACCTCCCCCAAATCTGCTAAAGTACAAGTAGCCTCACTTATGGCTTGCCTATGTGGGGGCAAGAATAGTCACTAGGGACCCAAAGGGAGATGGGGGAGCTGTATGCAGCACCAGATTTCCCATTCCTACAGTGAACAACTTCTCATCAGGGCCCTGGGGGTCCATATTATAGATGGTATGTCATGTCCAGCTCCTGCAACACCTGCTGGAGCTCTGCATGTTTTCCAGCTATTGGGTAAGTATAGTAAATTGCCCTGATTAGGCCAAACTGTCCTGATGGCTGCTGTCAGCCAATCTAGAAGCACCTGATTACCTGAGGCATGGCGGGCACTTTGCAACTGCTGCTGGAGGGAAGGGTGAGTCATCAGGGGAGCCAGTCTACCCATTTCAGGTCCTGACCTGAAATGTTTTCCACCCCCATATCCCAGAGACACAAAAGCCATGTAGGCAGAGGTTCCAACGGCTTCTGCTGAAACCAGACGTTCGTGTGCACCAGCTCATCCTGGTATAGAGGCAGAGCATGGAGTGCTGCACAATCTGGGGAGGGGGCGGCTCCTCCCCCTGAGAAGCCTGTTATTTTTCTGCCGTTATTTTTCTTAATTCCAACTGGAAGGGTCTTTAATACAGGAGAGTCTGGTGCCTCCGGCAGTGGCCTTGGCAACAGATCAGCCCTCGGCCCCACCCCTTCATCCTCTCCAGACATCTCCACCATCTCTGGGGCTGAAGGCTCCTCTGTTTCTTCCGATTCCCCCACAGCCCCCTGCAACGTGCATCCTCCAGCTGCTAATGAATCTTCCAGGAGCACGACCTGTCTTCTCAGTAACTCTCTCTTTCCTAAGGGCATCCCATAGGTCATCATCCGGCTCCTCCAAGCGATGCCAAAGTGTTTCTCTCTCCTTGATAACCCTTTCCACTCTCAGTAAACAGATATCCCACAATCCCAGCTGCTACACAGCCACTCCAGGCCTCTAAACAGTCTTCTATCTCATGGAGGGCTAATTCCACAGCTTCTGGTGTCTCCACAGTTCCCCAATTCTGGGGAAGGGCCCACCCCTCTAGGAGGTGCTCTACCCTAGAACAGTTCCTCACTAGGGGCTCCCCAATTGGAAGCCCCACAGATAGGGGGCTCTGGGGTGAAGCTGCACCCTCCACCCAGCCACTTGGGCCTCCCCACATCCACAGGGGGGGTTCCGGGCATCTCCCCACCATCTCTAGGGGCAGCCCACCCAAGGGTCACACCCATGAAGACAGATTTCAGGTTCAGAGGTCCTGCCGACTACCACCAGATATAACTCGGGTGGTGGGGGATGTTTTCCCAGTCCAAGAGCAAAATACCTTTGAACTGAAATCAGTCAAAGGGAGAAATAAAGTGGGAGAAATCCATTTATTGCTTACAAGCAGTTGTCCACTTCTGTTTGCCCGTGTCTCTCACAACCAGGCTGCAAAAAGGGGCCCCATCCAGCCTCTCCGGTCCAGATGTGCCCTAGCTCCCCATGTAATTACCTATTGATACAGAGATGGACTACTTCTCTCCACCCTTTGGAAACAGATGACTACTTCTCTCCACCCCTTGGAAACACCTGTTGATATGAAGATGCACTAAGTCCAGAAAAGAGATTCTGGAAATATTGCAATTTTACCTACATACCCTTAGGCCCACAGGAAGCTGGAGGCCTGCACACTGCATTTCCCAGACGTCCTTGCCACATACTTCTCTTATGACAGTACTCCAGGAATATTTTAAGGCCGGAGGAGGTGAGTCCACATTACCCAGGGCTCCTGGGGCACCACTCCCAGTGGCAGTGGCAGCAACAGTGACTGTAGATGAGCGAGGGTCCTGCCCAGGTGCAGCAGTTCTGACAGCAACAGCCGTGGGTCAGCCAACACTGGAGCTTGTGGGCTGTGGCCGTGACCAGCAAAGGGCAGTAGCTGTGGTTGACTACTCACAGATTTCCCAGATACAAAATCCCACTCCCAGACCATCTTTCTCCCCATCAGCAGCCAGCATTAAAAAGAAAAAAGTAAGACTGTGAAATGTAACACAATCGCCCAGGGACTTTCGACCACTTACTGTGTTTTTACCCTCGATGAGGGGAAATGCCCATTTGGGTAAGATTATTGGGTATCTGTGACCGACAGAGCCACTGTGCAGTACTGGTGAGGGTGGTGCCAGCGCAGCTCACTCTCCTGAGCCCTGTTGTTGCAGCAGAGGATTCTTCCTTCCCAGTTCTTGATCTCATGGCCTTGGAAACTGAACTATTTGACCCAGTGTTCTCTTTCTTGGCATGGATGTTCACATTTCTGGATGTTGCGCTCACCTGCACTGATGAACTATTCATCAGAGCACCCAACAAGAGAAATGCCTGCCTGCCTCAGGATTTGGGGGTGCAAATACTGCTTTTGACTTCCTATCTGAGAAGGAAGAAGTTCCAGGCTTGACTCTCCTACCAGAATTCAGAAATGCCCTTATTTCAGCAGCCACTGGGCTTGTTTCCCAGGTATCAGGTATCCATTTCACCTCTGTACTTGTGTCAGGGAAATAGCCAGGTAAATTCAGGGGGAACTTTCTCAAAGATTACAGGGAATTTGGAGTACACTGGGAAAATCTGGGGAATGACTTCAGGCTTATTCAGGCCTAGTGTGGTCTCTTTGGCAGAACAGATGAAGGATGTACCTGGCACCCATTCATATGGCAAATGCGCTCTTTTCCTGTCCTCTTGGACTATGAGCAGTTCGCCTTCACCTGGCAGCAGTAACCCCATCCCCCAGCCCAAAGAGGGAACAACTGTAGTTTTACAAAACCTAATCCTCAAGATCGTGACCACCCATCTCCAGGACATCACAGCTGTCCATCTCAGCGATGTCATGCTGTAAATCCTGGGGAACTGGGACAGGAATCGTGAATCGTGGGTGCCTTGGTAAAGGATCTAAATCCTGGGGAGAGTTGCTTAGTCAGCAAATACCTTGGAGTTCGGCATACCTTTCCCCACAAATGAAATACAAATTGCACTTGTGCCTTAATCCACCCTTTCTACCCCATTGTGCAAAGCAGGGTAGTTGGCCTTTTCAAACCTTGGTGAAGCACTTACATTTGGGTATTGTGCTCCAAATACAATAATGGGTAGCCCTCAAATCTACTACCTGCAAATGGGGTCTTGAGCAACAGATCCCCCAGGTGGTCCAGGCTCACACTGCAGCAGACCCAAACTGTATTTGGAATGTAAGGTAAGAATTAGAAGAGGTCCTTGGTGTTTCTGAGCAAGACCATTTCCATCAGGTTCACCATCAGAGCTCCACTGGAGATTAGGCATCCTTCCTTGAACCACCATGGAACTGCAACCCAGACTGGGCAGGATCTGATGGCTTACCTATGCACCCAGGTACTCTCCCATTCATCAGATGCAGGCACAGATGGGACTGGG
Organism: Manis javanica; assembly: GCF_040802235.1. NCBI lineage: Eukaryota > Metazoa > Chordata > Mammalia > Pholidota > Manidae > Manis > Manis javanica. The sequence continues at coordinate 28,762,778 of NC_133160.1, read as the reverse complement.
CTTGAGTGAACCCTGAAGGTACTAGTGAACTGCCTATTTGTGTCTCTACTAGTAAGATAGCTGTGGGTAGAGCACAAACACACTGAAGCTTGGCTTACAGGTGGCTCTGCATGACACACTAGCATCACCAGTGAAGGAATTACAGCCCCATGCAGGACACTAAAGAACAGCAGTGAAGGAAAAGAACTTCAGGAAGATAAGACACTGTGTCCTCCATCTGAAGATAGATAGCTTTGTCTAGATCTTGGTGCAGGTGGGCAGGCACTTGGCAAGAATGAAACTGGACTCTCTGACACAGGCCCAGTGCCCCATGTGAAAGCTTGCCCAAGGCTTCCACTGCAGGGGACCAGACGGCCACCCCCTCACAAAGCCCAGGGCTGGGGCATAGCTGCCCATCTGTCGCACACGTGTGCCTGTCACCCCAGAAGTTATGCTGAGCACCTGGAATCAAGGACTCCACTGGGCCATGCCCAGGCTGAGCCAGGGAAAAATAGAGCTATTACCAGCTGAGAGAGGAGGCTGCCTCAGGGGTACAGTGCCCTGATGAGGCTGGTGCAGGGCACTCTGCTTCACCCTATTAACTGCTTCCTCACCTGAATGTCAGGGATTGCCCATCTTCCCTAAAAGGTTTTCATCTTGGTGGTGGTTGCGGGGGGGAGTGGGGTTCCCAGAACCTCTACAACATGGAAACTGGGGAAAGAAGCTAGGATTGTTCTTTTGCCCCAGGCAGTCTCTGGGTAAGTTCAGGAGAATAGTGGCAAAGAGGCACCACTCTGGTTCAGAAGAACATGTCTCTTCAAGCTCATCCAGGATGTTGCTTGATGGCCTACATCTGAACGGGGCCATGCATGTATATGCTCACTTATTCAACCTTGTGAACCTTAATTACAAGTATTCCTTGTACTCACAGGGTTTGGTACAAGTTCTTGACAAGCCACACGACTTCACACAACATGTAGTCTTGGTCAACCAGGCTTCCCCTGCCAGTACCAATCTGGTATGTTGTCCAAGAAAGCTGGCAGTGCCAGGGCAATGTGAGTCACTAAGGCCAAGGGAGGAGAGGGCCCACCAAAAGAAATGGGGTCTCCTCCTCACTTTCTGTGTCTTGGGTACATGAGACCCTGACCAGCAAATCTCAGGGTCAAGCAGCAGCAGGATTCGGCCACAAGTTAGTATGTGTCTCAGGTACTGGGTGATACATACTCACTCTGGAGCCCTAATACCCTGGATAGGGGGTCAGCAAACTTTTTCTGTAAAAAGCCACATACTCTGGACTTTGCAAATTATGTGGTCTCTGTTGCAACTACTAACCTCTGCTACTGTGGAGTGAAAGCAGTCAATGAATGGGTGTGGCTGTGTTCCAATGAACTTTATTTACAAAATAGGCAGCAGCCCAGGTTTGGCCCAAAGACTAATTTGCCGACTACCATCCCAATGGTACACAGTAGGTGACACAGCTGCTTGATGGCACTGTGGCCCCACCTGCTCCTCTGTGAGATGAAAACTTCTATGTCTGGTGCTTTGCTGAGCTGCACATGGGTACCAAACAGTTACTGTGTATACCAGTTTCTGAACAAGTGGTGGGTGCAGAGGCCAGGACACGAGGGTCATGCTGGAAAAGGTGAGCTTCCCCAAAAGAAACACCAACTGCTTTACTCTGGCTCAGGCCCAGCCCTCCTCCTCCCATTTCCACATGGTCCCTGGGTGGGCACTGTCACTCTGGGCCTTTAAGAGTCCTTGGGCTGTGGCCTGACCACCAGGCCCTCTTTAGTGACGGCCCAGTTGTAGCTCTTCGGGGAGTCCAAAGCTGCTTCTACCCGTGCATCCAGGTTCTCTCGGGTGATGAAGTGTTTTGCCTCCTCCTATTGGGAGAGAGAAGTGCAGCTGAACAAAGTGCCCAGCACATACCTGAGAGGCTCCAGTTCTCCCCTGGGAAGGATGCGTGGAGTCCAAGTCCTCTGAATGCCCACTGACCTTCCAGTTAAAGGATTATCACGCAGCCTTGCCACACTTCTCTTAATCATCTGCTGGACACCTCTGTCAGAACCCCAAGCACACCAGTGATAACAATCTTGTGTTCCCCTGGGTGGTATCAGACCCTCAATGATGCCTGGGACCCTCTTAATTTCTCTCAAAATCGTCCTTCTCCCTCTATTACTTAGCCTCATCTATTCACCCTGGATCACTTCTGACTGGTCTCCCTGCTTTAAGTCTCACACCTGCCGGGCTAGCCCAGGATATTTAACCCCTCAGTGTAAGGGTTTACAACAGTAAGGCAAAATACAAACTCCCAGTGGAACGCTTGGGTCCCACAGCAAACACCGGCTTGCCACCGCTAGCCTCTTGAACTTTTCAATGCCAACTCTCACCTCAGGGTCTTTGCACCTGATAAGCACTCTCCCAGCACACCTTTCCTTAACCCTCATCTAACTGCCTCTCAAGACTCAAGGCTGCTCTGTCTTCAAGTACCCACTGCCTCACCTCGCTGCGCCCGGGACTCCGACTGCCACACAGGCAGAGAGTCCGGCCTCAGGCCCACCCTCTGGAGAAGTGCCCACCTGCAGCTGCAGCATTTCCTGCTCCTTGAGCTGCGCCCAGGCCTGCGCTTCTAGGGCCTGACGGGCCTTTTCCTCGGCCTGCCGCTGCTCCTGCTCCCGCGCCTCCTGCCGCAGCCTCTCTATCCTGGGAAGGGCGAGAGGCCGAGACTGAGCGTGACTGGGTCTCTCCCGGGCCGGCCAGGTGGCCCCGCCCTGCCTCCCGCCCCACTCACCTCAGTTCGTGCAGCCGCTGGTTCTCCTCCCGGTTCCAGGCCATCAGCCTGCGGTGCTCGGCGGCGTCTTCCTGGGCCTTGCGCTCTGCCTGGACCCCGGACCGGGCGTCGTGCACCTTCATCCGCACCTCGGACACGAACTCCAGCCTGGGTGGTGACGCGCCCAAAGTCGGAACCATCTACGCCGGCCCGCCCGCCCCAATACACACCACCCGACAGCCGCCTCCCTTAACGTCACACACACCTGAGGGCGCGCACCGTCTGGCGGTAGTGACGGTAACGCTCCGTCACCACGAATAGCTCCGCAGGATCCACCGCGGGCGGGGTCGCCACGCGCCCGACCTTGGACTTGGCTGGCGGATCATAACGGGTCTTGCGGCCGCGCACAAGCAGCAGCAACGAGGGCCGGGATCCGCACAGAGCTCGCGCGCGCGCGGCACTCAGCACGCACAGCATGACCCACGCCGCCCGCTTCCGGTGCGCCGCAGGGCTTCACGGGAGCCCGGATGTGGCCGCGGGTCACCACGGGACGTGTAGTCCGTGGGCTTCAAACCCCACCCTCTGGAGCCCGCTCTGGCGGCGCGGGCTGCGCCCTTCCTGTGGGGCCCGGTGCCCGCCGTGCCCCTCCCACCAGCAGGGCGGGCCCGCATCCCCTCTGCCCCCACGCAGAGAAGGTGGGGGTGGGAGGAGGACCGAAGGAGAGAACTCGAGGCAACAATTTCGGGAACCTCACACCTTTATTGGAGGGCGGCAGGGAGCGGCGCTCTGGGCCGGTCTACGGGGAGAAGGGGCGGTCATTCCAGCGGACGGTCTGGTCACCTGGCCGCCGAATTGCGGCCTTGCCCACCCACTCCCGACCTCGCCTAGCCGACCCAGCTCCCAGGGCTTGCGGTGGGCCCACCCTAAACAAATCTGATATGTAAGACGTGAGCACACAACAATTTAAGTTAGGTGATAAAATTCTGCCATACAGATTTACCACTTTGTCGTTTAGTTACCGTGTTTCCTGGTACACTTTAAAATACAATTTGCAAAATACTAACAGTCCATCTCCGCACTGCTGTCTTCTATGGCCTTAGGGACCTCAGCAATCCCTGATCATTCCTAGGGCACGTTAGTGACCACTTGGTTCTGCGTAGGAAATATCATACCTACCTCTTCGTAGGTGGCCTCTTTCCACTGGCCAGGGGCCTGCCTACCTTGAGACACAGTGGCCTCGCTGGGGGACCCCACTAGTGCAGTAATCTCCTACTCCATTAGTGACTAATAATCTTTTACTATAACATAAATCTTTTCACAAATTGTCCAGAATTCTGAGAAATAGGAAGGACAGCAGATGGAGCCCTGTGTTCAGCACTGGCACATAACCCCCCCTCTTTGGCCCACATAGCTCCCTTGTCCTCAACCAGTATGGTCCCTGGTGGCCAGTGTGGGGAGCCACCGGCTGAGGCTTGCTTCCTCACCAAGGGTTGCTTCCTGCTGAGGAGTCACTGGCCTGTGGTCCTGCCTGCCCAGTGCACAGCGTCCGCAGGGGGAGCCAGGGCATCGCTTGGGAGGCTATGGATAATCTGGGCTGGCTCAGGACCCTTCCTCAGAGGGAAGCAGAGGCCGCAACCCACCCTGCCCACCTGCCACGCTCTCAAGCTCAAGGTAGGTGGAGCTTCCCTCAGCACCTTCCTACCGTTCAGTCTGGGGAGCCCCTTCACCCATCTGGGGGTCTTAGGGCATGCTAGGGATGCTGGGATGAGCTGCAGGCTACCTTTCCTCTGGGGTACCAGTCGTGAGACCAGTGCTGAGCCTCTGAAGGTCCGAGGAGGGCAGTCAGCAGCAGTGGGAGGCCCAGCCTGGAGCTGGCCATGGCAGTTTGCTCCCACAGACAGCTCTCAGAGTCTTGACACTTCCATCCATACTGCCTTCCTCTTCCTCCAGGGTCCCCTTGGACAACTGGCACTTGAAGGGTAGCTTTGGTGTCTCTTAATGCCCTTCCCTCTTCTGTCACTGATTTCACGACTACAGGGGTCTAGATCCTGAGGACTTCGGGCAACTAGCCTTCTCCCTGACACCTCTTGCCAGCTGTGGGCCCTCCCAACTGAGGCCTACCCCTTCTTCCTTCAGGGTTTCCAGAAGTGGGTCAGGTTGGAAAGGGGAACAAAGACTTTGTGAATTCTCCATATGACAGAAAGCAAGGTGGGGGCATTTTGGGAACCCAGTGCTGGGGGCCCAGAGTGACAGGTCCTCTGCTCCTTTTCTCTGTGGTTTGCTATCTTTCTTCCATGGCAGTTGGGGATGTGAAATGAATGTGTGGCGTGATGGGGGCAAGTGCACCCCTTGTCCCTCCCATAAGAGGGCAGCAGACACAAAATAGTGTTGGAGAGAGAAGAGGGTAAGGGAGCTTTTCTCAACACAGTTCATGGCTGGAGGGACTTGGGAGGAAAAAGTAGAGCAGGGTGCCAAGCACCCAGGTTAAAGCTCCAACCAGGAGCTCCAGTCTGGGGAGGGCAGTCTCCTTATTTACTAAGGGAGAGCTGTGGACAAGCTGACTCCTTGAAGTGGTACCTCCAGGCAGCAGTGGAACCCGAGTCAAGCCCTGGGATTTATTGATCAGGCAGTTCCACCCCCTGCTCTGTGCCCACAGACTCCAGTGACATCTCAAAGAAGGCAGGGGCAGCAGCTTGTACCCAAACCCCTTCCCTTCCCTTCCCTGTGTATTTTCAGCTGTTGGCCCTGAGATCGTCAGACATCATTCCCATCTTTCCAAGGATATGAAGTCTTAGGACTCCTGCACCAGCCTGGCTGGTGCCCTGAAGAGTCATCTCCCCACTTGCCAGGCTGCAGCCTCAGGCTTCCACTCTTAGGCCTAGAAAGCCTTCACAGCCTCCCCTGACCCGAAAAGGCAGTTGTGGTCAGGAAAGGGGCAATAGCTGGGGACTCCACAAGTTCCATCCAAGGCTCTCCTTAGTAGAAAAGTGGCAACGTGGAAGCAGGGAGCCCAGCAGCTTGTCTAGGAGGTCTGGGGGAGGCTATGACTGCTCTTCCCCAGAGCTTGTTTTGCCCACCTGTAAGATGAGTTGGGCAGAATGGCCCTCACCCACACAGTGAGTCTCCAGGGCTGGGCCCCTCCAGGTGCAGGTAGCTTTGGCTGGGGTGTATCTACCTACTGGTGGACTCTGTCCTCCAAGCAGGGCCACGAGAGGAGGGCACCCAGCTAAGGGGGCATTTGTGGGGCTACCAGCATGGGGTAGGAGTAATTTTTGCCTCTCAGAGTTCTAACCCCTCCCCATCTGCTCAACCCAGGACTATTCAAATTCAGGCATAGCTGCCCTGGGACACTTACAACATGCCCGCCTCAGTCTGCGTCACTCTGGTTTCTACCGCCAGCATTCAGCCTCCAGGGGGTGAGGCCTGTTGACAAGGTTAATAGCCAATCCTGTACTTGGCCTGAACAGCAAATGGGAGAGTAAGGGTCAGACTGGCATCAGGGTGGCCAGTTGCTGGGAGAGCAGGTGCATCATATCCTGTGGCAAAGATGGGGGAGGGGGATGGCATGACAGGTACCAGAGTTGGTCATGGGCACTTGGACTTCAGCTGCCCAGACAGCTGAATCTCCAAACTGACTTATTCAGTAGGGACCTGAAACAAGTGTGTGGACTGTATGTTCAGTTAAATTGTTTTGGAAAACGCAGACTTTGTTCCTATATACACTGACTAACCAAAGCATTTTTAAGAAAACATTTGCTTTGTGGTTTAGTGAAAATGATTCTTTGAGTTCAGTAAACAAGCAGAGTGCTGGTTTGGGGTTTACAAAGTGTTTTATTTGAAGTCCTTTGTGTTTATTTTAGAAGAAGAACGGGATGCCTTTATTTTTTCTGTGATTTGCTTGGGTTTTTCCGCAAAAAAAATCCAAACCAGAAAAACTAAGTTTTTCAGAGGAAGTTCTGACTCCCTTTCTTTCTGGCAACAGTCTTAGCTTTTCAGCACTACTTGCTGTCCTCTTTCAGACTACGAACTCTGGAATTCATCCTTCTCTCTCTCTCAGGGCACAGAAAGCCATTTGTCCTTTAAGTTCGGCCTTGAGGATATATTCTTCCAGTCTGGGAGCGGCCTGTAGTCCGTTGGGAAAGCAGAGCTTTAGAGCTGAGTGCTCACGTGGTGCTGAGCACAGAGAGGCAAACCCTGGACTGGGTGGTTTAGAGTTGTGGAAACACAGCAGCAGTGGGTGCTCCAGTGCAAGGAACAAAACGGAGGATTAAGCTGAGGGCTGCTAACTGGCCTGTGGCCAGAGTGTGGTGGGGTTGGGTGGGGGAGAAGGGAAGGCCAGCAGAGAATGCTGGAGGGCTCTGTAGAGACTGGGTGAGCTCCTAGGCACTGGGGGTGTGGAACAAGTCTGGGCCACCCTGGTGGAGTCACTAGGTAGCAGACATGATGGGGGCTCGGGACTGGAGAAGGGATGATGGTCCACAACGTACAGACTGCAGGAACACCTGCGTCTGAGGATGGAGAAAGGAGATTGTGGAGGAGCAGCTCAGAGTGAGGACTAAAGTCAGAAGGGAGTCACTAACATCAAGGGGGCAGCTAGTGGACAGACAGTGGATGCCTGGGGCTCAGCATGGAGGTGAGAGTACATGTACAAAAGGAATGTGGGGGAACGAAGTGGGGGAGAGGGGAGAGTAAGTACAGACCTTTTCAAAATATCTGCCATAAAAGGGGGAAGAACTTAGGCCTGGGGGAAATTTTTTTTTGATGAAAAAACTTGCTTGGCAGTGTGTGTATATGTGTGTGTGTGTGATGAATCAAACAGAAAACCTAGAGGGAGCCGCTGTCATGAAGTGAGGTCTCTTGAGAGGGCATAGGCCCCAGAGATAGGGGTGTGCGGTGGCTGCTGACACCACTTTTCCCCTTCTAAGAAATCCTTGCCCCTGCTCTAACCCCATGGACACGGCTGGCTGGTAGAGGGGTGGGCACTGAATGAGGCAGTCACCCCTGCCTTGCCCACACAATCGTGCCATGTGAGCCCCAACATACTTCTCTTTTAGCCTAGACTAGTTCCTGTCAGATTTGTCTCTTGAACCATGTGACCCTTGAAGACGTCTGTTTGGCAATGTGATATTCATTACTGGCCCAGCCACTGACCAAATCAGCCTGGACCCCAGCAGAAAGCTGCCAGGCCACATTGGTGTGCAGCTGCTCAATATGAGCTCTGACACCAGGAGGTGGGTAGCTGGCTGGGCAGTGCGGAGGCAGCACAGGACCTGTGATGGGCTCTCCCGCACATTCGCTATGAAGCTTGCTGATCCAAGGCCTGCCCTCCTCCATCTGCCTGGACATGGTCACACAGAGGCACCAAAAGGTAGGCTGTAAGGTGCCAGGGTCTCCTTCCCAAACTTGGCACCCCTCATCATCAACCTTCCAGATTCTGTCTTTGCTTAATTTATCCCTGCTTCTTTTAAAAACTACTGAATTTTGAATGTATTGCCCTTTGGAGTTTCCAGTTCCTACAAAGGACCAAGTTACCTCTTATTCTCACCTCTTGCCAGCTTCCAGAGGTGGTTGTGGCACCCCCCACCTCCACAGACATCCTGAATATGTGGTGCAGAACTTGGCTCTCACCTTGGAGCCACTGTGCCTGGTTGCCCGGCCTTCAAGGCCCTGTGTAGTGTGGCTCCAAGTGGCCTTTCCTCCTTGCATTCACCTACACTTCCAGCATTGCTTGGATCCAGTTCAAGTCCACCTCCTCCAAGAAGCAAAGCACCAGAGACTTCTGAGTGTGCCTCCATGGCCCAGGCTGGGGTGTCACTCTCATGCCTGAGGAGCCCAGGGCCTATCCCTGCTCCTCTAGGAAGGCCCCATGGGCCACAAGCCTCTCTCAACCCTGCACTGACAGCCACAGCCACCAGTTTACTTTCTTGTTCTCATGATGAGCTGCTCATGAGAACAGGAGGCAGTGGACAGACCCCCCCTCCAGCTGTGCCTCCCACCAAAGACTACATTACCTAGAACCCTTTGTAGCTACGGGTAGCCTTATAACTAGGCTTTAGCCAAGGAGATGTAAGTGAAAATGAAAAGTGCAACTTTTGCTTCATGTCCTTAAAAATGAAGTTGCTTGCTCTCCATGCTCTTTTTGTTTCTCCATGAGAAAAGACAGTGATCTGGCTTCAACTATGAGACCAAGAGTAACATCCTAAAGGACACTGGAACCACAAGATAGGAGGATACTGGGTCTCTGGACTGGGAAGACTTACATGAGAAATAAATGAACATCTACCTTATCTAAGACATTAAAGTTAGACACTTGTCTAATATGTCAGACTAGAAATCAAGTTGGTATCTAAGACTCCCACCATCCTCACCTCTGAATCTGAGGCACTTCTCATGAGTCCTGGAAATGAGGACAGATGTGAAAGGAAAAGGAAGCTATTTAACACAGTGAATGCGGATATAAAGAATGACACAATCCAGATAGTTTTGTAGCAAAGCACCAGATGGGTCAGACTGGCCTTAGCTGGCAAGCTTGCCACCTCCTTTCTCCTCCATGTCCCTGAATTCGGGGAGCAGCAAAGAACCTGGCCATCTCCTCAGACAGGAAGGCTGTTGGGACACTGACCAAAGATGTGCTGGGAGCAAAAGGCGGGTCCTGGCAACCAGCCAAGGGCTGGAGGGGCTGTGTTTGCAGGAAAGGAGTTGTTGGGAGGTCTGTGGTCTCTGGCCAGTAGAGACAGAATACTAACAGCAGGGCCAGGGGAGGCCTAGGAGAGCCTTAGCCCTGGGATGGCTGCCCCACCGCAGACAAAGGGAGAGACTTTTCCTCAGGGAGTCCAAGCTTTTATTACCTGATAATCCCAAGTGTGGTGCCAGATTGCGCTCTAGTCCCTTTACTCCCCACAGGGGAATGTGGGTGGTAGGAGAAGGGGGCAGGGTGGAGATGGGAGGGGTTATTTACAGAACAGGGAGGGAAAAGTAGCCTGACAGGTGGGAAGTTTTGGGACAACCCATTTCTTCAAGAGCTCCGAGGCCTTTGTGCTTTTTTCTTAGTTGATGCTGAACTTCCTGGAATGGGTTTTGTGTTTCTTCTTTTAGGAAAAGATGTATAAACCAAAGCACAGTACAGCCCAATATCCAGGCAGAGGATTTCACGGTTATCAATCCAAACATCACACTATTTAATTCCCCAATTGAACATTGGAAAATGGATTATCAGTGCTAACACATTTACATATAAAATCTCCACCTATTAGGTAATAGAAGCCTATGTACCAATTTCTAAAACAGTTATAAGATATATACACAGTTTTGGGTATATTAACAAAACGGAATATTACAAAATATTAAAGGCAATTTTCCTGTCCAAAGGGATCTCATCGCCTCTTACTTGAAGTTGGCATAATCTGAGAATGCGTCAATATATTCCTGCACCACCTTGTAGCAGAACTCATACTGTTCCTAAAGAGTGAAAGGAGGAGAAAGCCAGGGTCACTGAAGAGAACGCCATGCCTGCAGCTCCTAACAGACCCATTTTTCTAGAAATGGAAAACTGAGAGGACATGAATGTTTTTGGACCCCCATCTGAGCCCTGATCTGCCTGCCAGAGTTCTGACAGCATTGCCCCTCTGGGCTGAGTGCCGCTATCTTGTAGAGATAGAGGCGACTAGAGAGGAGGATGACAGTCCTAGGCCTGCAGGTGGCTTTGTGTGGCCCACACCTCACCATGTCTTCCAGGCTGGAGGTACCTTGGTTCTCAAAGCCCCATCAACTTGCAAACTCTTAAAATTTACTTTTCTTTTCCCTTCAGACAGTTGCAGCTTTCTGGGGACCCTTTTGGATGTCTGTTCCCGTACTTGGTGGTTACTGCTTATTCAGACTGTCAGGAGTCAGACCTCCTACAGTAACAGGGAGTATAAGCAGAAGAGAGGAGACATTCCTGAGTCTCCCCACCCCAGGACCCATGGAGAAGCAGAGACAAGCCCCACGGGGTAGCAAGATACCCTCTTCTAGCCTTCACAAAAGCCATTTGCATCTCACTGGTGACAAGAGTACACCCCTCCAATGCTCTCACTGCCTCCCAAGGCTTGTTGTGTGTGGGGCACCTTGGGGGAAGAAGGGTCTGTGGTTACAGTCTTTGGACAACCAGATGGGTCCCCTGAAGGATTCCCCCTGAGCTGACCCTGACATATAAGGGCTGCAGACGGTGTGGTGGTATGGACAAATACATGGGGCAGCTTACCAGTGTCTGGACCATGTGTGGCCTCTGTAGCCGCAGGCTTTTAACGGTCTGGAAGACATCCAAAATGCCCTCTGCTTTCACCCGTTCCAGGACTGTGCTTAGGGCACAGAAGGTCCCCGTCCGTCCTGCCCCTGCGCTGTAAAAGAGCAGACACACTTAAGCACACTCGCTACATCCCTCTGCACTGATGAGGCAACTGATAGTGGCAATGTGTAGACAGAGGCTCCTGAGAGTGTCTGTCATCTGATGGAGCTGCAGGGGTGGGGACAGGAGGCCCACCTGCTCCTGTCCACTTAAGTCCCACACTCACACAGCCCTGGAGGCAACTGAGCCCCTGCTGCCCTGCACAGCCACTCTGCCTGCTAGGGAACTTGCCCATGGGACAGAAGAGCCTCACACTCACCACCCTCACCCAGCACTGAGTCTTCACTGTCTATCTAAAAACTTGCCTGCTTGTCCTAACCAGCTGCTCACTCACATTAGAACTGTAGTCCTCTCTTTCCTTTTCCTGACAAACCCTGCCCTCTATGCTGGTGTGCATGTGCTGATTCTTTTCCATGCCTATCATTTTCTTCCCAAGTCCCAGGAATCCAGACTGACCATGACATTATGCACTCTGTTCAATGCCATCAGTTGATCCACCAGACCCTTAGTGAGTGCCTGCTGGTGGCAGGAACTGTGGTGGGCAGCAGTAACCCAGGTAAGATGCAGTATGGGAAGGAAAAAGAGGAACAGGAGTGCTAGGTAGAGTTGAGAGAGCTGCTGTTGTGAATAGGGTGTTCAGGGGGCTCTCTAACTGGGTGCTATGTGAGCAGAGACCGGAAGAAGGTGGGGAAAGCCCAGTGGCTGGCTGGGAGATGAGCATCTCAGGCACAAGGCAGGAGTGTAGACACACTCCTATAGATGCTAAGCTGTATAGCTGGATCTGATGGATGGAAGGAAGTTAAATGGTGGGAGTGAGGTCAGAGCGCTCAGATCATGTTGGGCCTTGTGAGCTGCTGTTAGGATTCTAAGTTGAGGAGTGATGTGGTCTGACTAAAGTTTTAAAAGGACCTCTCAGGCAGCTGTGTTGAGAAAAGGCGGCAAGGATGGGAACAGGGAGACAGTGAGGCCAGTATAATTACTGGGGAGAGGAGATGGTAACTTGGAATGAGGGGCTCTGGTGGAGGGAGTGAGAAACACTGGATTCAGAACTTATTTTGCATGTAGAGCAATGTAGAGCATTGGATGTACATGTGAGAAAGAAAGAGAACAGGATGGCTCCAAGGCTTTTCACCTGAGTCACATGGGTGACTGAAAAGAGAAAGTTGTGGGAACAGCAGGCTTGGAAACAAAGACCAGGAATCCTGATTTGAACCCTTTAAAGTGAAGACGCACATATGGAAATGCTCAGTAGGTAATGAGATATGTAAATCTGGAATTTAGGAGCAAGAGTGAACTCGTGATGAATATTTGGGAATTGATACTGAAGCTGGAGGACTGGATGGGCTAACCTCGGGAAGTAACTATTAGCTGACAGAGAAGAGGTCCAAGGACCACAGATGGGCAGGATTCAGCAAAGGAGATAAAGGAACAACGATGAGGACAAAAACCAGGAGAGAAACGATGCTGAAAGTATTCCACAAAGAAGTGAGTGATCGATTGTGTGTAATGCTGATGAAGGTCAAGGATAAGAGACTGAGAAGTGACACTGGACTAGGCCATGTGACACTCATAGGTAGCCCTCTGTGGGGCAGCTGCAATGGTGTGTGCAGGCAGTGTTAACTGAAATGCGTTTAGAAAGAGTGGGAGGAGTGGAACAGGAGTGTTAGTAAGGACACATCTTTTGATGAAGTATTTACTATTAAATAAAGAGAAGCTTTACTGTTAAGGAAAACAGAAATAGAGGGGTAGCTGGAGGGGAATTGGAAGCAAGAGTTGTTTTTTTTTTTAACATTAACAGGCAAGAGTTTTTTTAAAATATTAAGATTATACCATATTTGTATGAAGAAGATAGTTATTCAGAGGAAAGCCTGATGATTTAGGATAGTGAGGTTAAGTCCCTGAAGAGACAAAAGGGGATGGAACTGGTATCCAAATGAAGGGTGGGTGTGGCAGACAGGCTTTAGCATGGCCCCCACCCCCTGCCTCCTGGTGTTCACGGCTCTGAGTGATACCCTCCCCTCGAGTGTGGGCAGGACCTATGATGTGCTTCTATCTAACACAACAGAGCCAACGGTGATAGGACATATACAATTACATGTATGTGATTATGTTACATGAGATCATAATGCAATGCTTATCTTGCAAGGAGACACCCTCCTTGAGGGCTTAGAAGAATCAGGCAACCACACTGGGAAGGTCCACATGGCAAGGGAATTCAAACAACAGAGACCGATCCTCAGCATAGCTACCTACAAGGAACTCAATGTTACGAACAACCACGTGAGCCTGGAAGTGTCTCCTTCCCCGGCAGAACCTCAGATGGGACCACAGCCCTGGCCAACACCTTGATGGCAGTCTTGTGAGACCCTGAAGCACAGGACTCAGCTAAGACATGCCCAAGACTCCTGACCACAGGGACTGTGAAGTAAATGTGTGTTGTTTTAAGATGCTAAGTTTGAGGTAGTATAATTACACAGCTATAGACTGTTAATGTAGCTGGCTTCCGAGAGAGCTCAGACAACTCATCCACTGAACAGGAAGGAGGGATACAGAGTCCACGGCACCAATGCAGGCAGACGGGAGCAGTTGTGGAGGGAGCACATGTGTGGAAGTTCGCTCTGATTCCTTCTCTTTCTTTAGTCACATAGAAAACATGCTTGTCTCTTAAATATAAGGATGGGAGAGGTGTTGGAAGTTTGAGAGAAGGTATGAAATAATCATCTAGGACAAAGGGTGGCAAGCTTTTCTGCAAAGGGTCAGATAGCAAATACCTTAGGTTTTGCTGGAAAGAGACAAAATCAAATTATAAACGCACAATTGTGACTTCTTATGTGCTGGGCAGCAGTTGAGTTACAGAGAGCGCTAGCTCTGCACTGGGGCCTAGAGCAGTCACGGCCCCAGTAAAACATTCTGCAAGGACAGTGACATCTGAATTTCATGTAATTTTCATGCCATGAAATATTCTTCCTCTTTTGATTTTAGAAACTTCATTAAAAAATATAGAAACAGTTCTTAGCTTGTAGTTGCACATAAACCCAGGTGTGGGCCTGGTTTGCCTGGCCCTGGTCCAGAAGAGAGGGCAATGCAGAAGGGCAGCACAAGGGCAACCATGAGGCCAGTGGTCAGAAATGCAAAATGTAACACGTCGCTTTCCTTCAGCCACATTCAGCTGTGCGCAGCAGGTGCGTGGTAGCTGGAGAATCTGGAGTTTAGCAAGGGAGGGTGACCAAGGCAGAGGAGCATGGGAGATGAAATGGTATGGGCGAGGAGTTTCTTTAGATATGCCAAGGAATCCTTTTAATTTTGCCAATCCAATGGACCAAAAGCCATGTTTCATTATTTTCATTCTCATTTCTTGAAATATGACTAGTAAGGTTTCACATCTTTTCATGTTTATTGTCTGTTTATATTCGTTGATGTACTATGCTACTTTTTCCTCTTTCAGACATTTTTTAAATGATTTATTTTTGTATAGGTAATAAATTAACATAGTTTGAATTTCAAAAAGGTTCAAAACAATGAAAAGTCTCCTTCCTACTCCATTTATTTGCCTTTCAGATTTTCTCCTGGGAGACAACCAAGGTCATCAGGTCCCTGTGTGTCCTTCCAGAGATGTTTCATGCATATCCCAGCTTAAACATACACATTCCTCCCATGTCCCAGTGCTTTTCTCACCAAACAATACATTAGAGGGTCATCCCATCCCAGTATATATCAGATCCCTCATCAATATCTTACAGCTCTGTAGTATTGCACATATAATAGCTTATTGAATCAGTTCCCTATTAACATATGTTTAGATTACTTGCAATATTTTACTATTATAAGGAGTACTTCAATCCTTTTCATTATTTTATTTTGGCCACTTGAAGAGCATTTACTGGATACATTCCTAGAATTTCCTTTGTTCATTTTTTCTATTTCAAAATCAATTGTAGGAATTTTTACTATATTCTTCCTTCCCTTTTTATGAAAGCAATACAAACTCATGGAATTTTTTCCTAAAGTCCAATCTCAAACATGCCCTAAACAAGTCACCTTTTCCCCCAAATGAATGGCCATATCACCCTTCTTCTGCCAGGACTCCAAGTGTTACCTGTAACCCTGCCTCAGACCTGTGCGACACCCTGACTCCTCTTTCACAACTATGGACTTAGTCTTTGTCCTGTTCATTTTTCGTCAGACTGCTTTTAGAAGAGTTGCCCTTTGCTCTTTTCCTGTTTCTTGAGGAGACCTAGCCCTCAACACCACGTTGCCCAACTGGTCTCACCACTGTCAGTCTCCCCTGCTGCTCTCCTGTACCCACCATCCTGAACACTATCCAGCCCAGTATCTTAACATTACTGGTTCCCTACCACTTAAATGTGTGAAGTTCACACACAAAGATCCTCACTTATCATCTGGCCCATCCTGGTCATCAGACTTGACTGCTGCACCCACGCTTGCTGAGCTCCCCTCCCTGCCTGCCCCTCTCACTGTCTCTTGGGCCGGGCGAGCGATACCTGCAGTGCACAGTGATGGGGTGGTTCCCCGACTGCTGCTGCTGTTTCTGCACGGCTGCGATGATGCTGATCATGCCCTTCCCGTCACTGGGGATGCCCACTTCAGGCCAGCCATGGAAGTGGAACTGCCGGATCTGCCGGCTCTTGTTCTCCTTTGGAAAAAGGGGCATCAGACAGGCAGGATCACCCTGGCTCTCCCTGCGAACAGAGCCCCAGCCGCCTGCCACCTTACCCTGGTGTTGGTGACCAGAAGGTCTCTGACGGTGTAGCTCTCACATTCCTCCTCCTTCTTCAGCTCCACTGTGATGTCTCCATAGGACACCAGTCCATCGGAGGGCCAGTACTGGGCACACTTCTCCTGGGGGGACAAACAGGAGAGAGGTGAGGGGCTCTGAATACCGTGTGTGGTAGAGGCAGGCTGCCCATGAGCTGCCTGCCCCTCTCAGTACAGCTACCTCTTACCCGACATACTTCATTTCTAGGGTATCAAAAACCCAGAGGGCCACTGCATTACTTATCATTCCAATTAACTTTTGATCCGTACAGAACATCTATAATTAAAAATTCTTTTGCCTGTGACAATCACTTAACCTTTTGGTGTTACTGATTTTCAGTCTAATTTGCAACACTGACAGGGTCTCTGAAAACCTGACCATCACCTCACAGCTGCATCCAATATTCAATGGCAAAATACAGGGAGAGGAAAAGCAAGTATCTTTATCTAATACCTTTTTTTGGTCCCTTGGTGTACTTCCACGTTGGATAGTTGCTAACATACTGTGAATATAGGAAATTACTGCTGATCAGACAGCTAATCCAGAAAAACTGAACCCTATTACCTTCCCACCCAGCTACGGTGCTTCACCGTAGACCAATTCACAGCCTTTTCTCTTTCTCTCTTTAATGTGCAATTGTACTCCTGCTTCTGTCCTTGCTAGTGAGCAGGGGATGATTAACTGTTTGTCTCTGTTCACACTTGGCTCAATTCCCTCTGTAGCAACTTTTGGGCAGGAGTTGCCCCTTTCAATCTTTGCATTCCCAGCACTTTGCACACTGCCTGCCTATGAGGCTCTCAGTAAGTATCAGGTAAATGAATTTGTTCAATGTCTGCAGAACAAGTCAGGAAATAAATACACAAGTCAAATAAAACAGACAGTCATACTGTCTGTTTCTTTAGGGCATTTTCGGGGAATTCCTTAGATACTTCATGATTGGCAATTTAAAAATTCCCAACAATAAATGTACTCTACATTCATTAGAAAAGATTTGGGAAAATTAAGTAGAAAAATAGATAACACTTATAGTCTCTCAGTCTAAATAAAATCACTATTAAAAGTCCATTTTCTTGCTTTTCATACATGTAATTATTCATCACCCCCTCTATAAAGAACACTGAGTTCATTTTAAAACACAGTATTATTGAAATGGTGGATCAAGGAGACATGTCATCGAAAAGTGCTCTTCTGTATGGGCCCAACAGGAACCCTGGGCATGCCTTGGGGGTTGGGGCTTTGGGTTCTCTTTTCAACGAGAGCAGCTTTTTGTTTGTTTGTTTATTTATTTATTTTATTAAGGTATCATTGATATACAATATTATGAAGGTTTCACATTAGCAACATTGTGGTTACTACATTCACCCATACTATCAAGTCCCCCTCACTCCATTGCCATCATTGTCCATCAGTGTAGTAAGATGCTAGAGTCACTACTTGTCTTCTCTGCGCTATACAGTCTTTCCCGTGACCTACCTACATTATATGTGCTAATCATAATGCCCCTTAATCCCTTTCTCCCTCCCTACCCAACACCTTCCCCTTTGGTAACTGCTAGTCTCCTTCTTGGGTTCTGTGAGCCTGCTGCTGTTTTGTTCCTTCAGTTTTTGCTTTGTTGTTATACTCCACAAATGAGATAAATCATTTCATACTTGTCTTTCTCCACCTGGCTTATTTCACTGGGCATACCCTCTAGCTCCATCCATGTTGTTATAAATGGTAGAATCTGTTTTCTTCTTATGGCTGAATAGTATTCCATTATGTGTATGTACCACATTTTTTCTATTCATCTACTGATAGACACTTAGGTTGTTTCCATGTCTTGACTATAAACAGTGCTGCAATCAACATAGGGGTGAATATGTCTTTTTGAATCTGGGATCTTGTTTTCTTTGGGTAAATCCTAGGAGTGGAATTCCTGGGTCAAATGGTATTTCTATTTTAAGTTTTTTGAGGAACCTCCATACTGTTTTCCACAATGGTTGAACTAATTTATATTCCCACCAGCAGTGTAAGAGGGTTGCCCTTTCTCCGCATCCTCACCAGCATTTGTTGTTTATTGTCTTTTCCATGTTGACCATCCTAACTGGTGTGAGGTGGTATCTCAATGTGGTTTTAATTTGCATTTCCCTGATTAATTAGTGACGTGGAGCATCTTTTCATGTGCCTGTTGGCCATCTGAATTTCTTCTTTGGGAAAGTGTCTGTTCAGATCCTCTGCCCATTTTTTAATCAGGGTATTTGCTTTTCGGGTGTTGAGGCATGTGAGTTATTTATGTATTTTGGATGTTAACCTTTTATCGGATATGTCATTTATGAATATATTCTCCCATTCTGTACGATGCCTTTTTGTTCTGCTGATGGTAAATTTTGCTTTACAGAACCTTCTTAGTTTGATGCAGTCCCATTTGCTCATTTTTGCTTTTGTTTCCCTTGCCTGAGGAGATGCAGTGGGGAAGAAGTTGCTCATGCTTATATTCAAGAGATTTTTGACTATGTTTTCTTCTAAGAGTTTTATAGTTTCATGACTTACATTCAGGTCTTTGATCCATTTAAAGTTTACTTTTGTGTATGGAGTTAGACAAAATGATCCAGTTTCATTCTCTTACATGTAGCTGTCCAGTTTTGCCAACACCAGTTGTTGAAGAGGCTGTCATTTCTCCATTGTATATCCATGGCTCCTTTTATTGTATATTAGTTGGCTGTATATGTGTGGGTTTATATCTGGGCTCCCTAATCTGTTCCATTTATCTATGGGTGTGTTCTTGTGCTAGTACCAAATTGTCTTGATTACTGTGGCTTTGTAGTAGAGCTGGGAAGTTGGGGAGTGAGATTCCCCCCCACTTTATTCTTCCTTCTCAGGATTGCTTTGGCTATTCAGGGTCTTTGGTGGTTCCACATGAATTTTGAACTATTTGTTCCAGTTCATTGAAGAATGCTGTTGGTAATTTGATAGGGATTGCATTGAATCTGTAGATTGCTTTGGGCAGGATGGCCATTTTGACGATATTAATTCTTCCTAGCCAAGAGCATAGGATGAGTTTCCATTTGTTAGTGTCCTCTTTAATTTCTCTTGAGAGTGTCTTGTAGTTTTCAGGGTATAGGTCTTTCACTTCCTTGGTTAGGTTTATTCCTAGGTAATTTATTCTTTTTGATACAATTGTGAATGGAATTGTTTTCCTGATTTCTCTTTCTATTAGTTCATTGTTAACGTATAGGAGAGCCACAGATATCTGTATATTAATTTTGTATCCTGCAACTTTGCTGAATTCTGATATCAGTTCTAGTAGTTTTAGAGTGGAGTCTTTAGGGTTTTTTATGTACCATATCATGTCATCTGCAAATAGTGACAGTTTGACTTCTTTTTTACCAATCTGAATTCCTTGCATTTCTTTGTTTTGTCTAACTGCCATGGCTAGGACCTCCAGTACTATGTTGAATAATGGTGGAACCCTCCTACACTGCTGGTGGGAATGTAAATTAGTTTAACCATTGTGGAAAGCAATATGGAGGTTCCTCAAAAAGCTCAAAATAGAAATACCAATAACAGTGGGGCACTCTTCCCACTTTTATTCAACATAGTATGGGAGGTCCTAGCCATGGCAATCAGACAACACAAAGAAATAAAAGGCATCCAGATTGGTAAGGAAGAAGTTAAACTGTCACTGTTTGCAAGTGACATGATATTGCACAAACAAAACCCTAAAGAATCCACCCCAAAACTGCTAAAACTAATAACAATTCTGCAAAGTTGCACAATCCAAAATCAATACACAGAAATCTGTGGCATTCCTACACACTAACAATGAACAAGCAGAAAGAGAAATCAGGGAAACAAGTCAATTCACAATTGCATCAAAAATAATAAAATACCTAGAAACAAACCTAACTAAGGAAGTGAAAGGCCTACACCCTGAAAACTACAAGACACTCAGGAGAGAAATTAAAGACACCAGTAAATGGAAGAATTAATATTATCAAAATGGCCATCCTGTCTAATGCAATCTGCAGATTCAGTGCAATCCCTATCAAAATACCAACAGCATTCTTCAATGAACTGTAACAAATAGTTCTAAAATTCATATGGAACCACAAAAGACCAGAATAGCCTGAGAAGGAAGAATAAAGCTGGGGGGATTATGCTCCCCAACTTCAAGCTCTACTACAAAGCCACAGTAATCAAGACAATTTGGTACTGGCACAAGAACAGACCCACAGACCAGCGGAACAGAATAGAGACTCCAGACATTAACGCAAACATATATGGCCAATTAATACACGATAAAGGAGCCATGGACATACAATGGTGAAATGACAGCCTCTTCAACAGTTGGTGCTGGCAAAACTGGACAGCTACATGTAAGAGAATGAAACTGGATCATTGTCTAATACCATACACAAAAGTAAATTAGAAATGTATTAAAGACCTGAATGTAAGTCATGAAACCATAAAATTCTTAGAAAAAACACAGGCAAAAATCTCTTGGACATAAACATGAGTGACTTCTTCATGAACGTAACTCCCCAGGCAAGGGAAACAAAAGCAAAAATGAACAAGTGGGACTATATCAAGCTGAAAAGCTTCTGTACAGCAAAGGACACTACCAATAGAACAAAAAGGTACCCTACAGTATGGGAGAATATATTCATAAATAACAGATCTGATAAAGGGTTGACATCCAAAATATATAAAGAGCTCACGAACCTCAACAAACAAAAAGCAAATAATCCAATTAAAAAATGGGCAGAGGAGCTGAACAGACAGTTCTCCAAAGAAGAAATTCAGATGGCCAACAGGCATATGAAAAGATGCTCCACATCACTAGTCATCAGAGAAATGCAAATTAAAACCACAATGAGATATCACCTCACACCAGTAAGGATCGCCACCATCCAAAAGACAAACAACAACAAATTTTGGCGAGGTTCTGGAGAAAGGGGAACCCTCCTACGCTGCTGGTGGGAATGTAAATTAGTTCAACCATTGTGGAAAGCAATATGGAGGTTCCTCAAAATAGAAATACCATTGACCCAGGAATTCCACTTACAGGAATTTACCCTAAGAATACAGCAGCCCAGTTTGAAAAAGACAGATGCAACCCTATGTTTATTGCAGCACTATTTACAATAGCCAAGAAATAGAAGCAACCTAAGTGTCCATCAGTAGATGAATGGATAAAGAAGATGGGGTACATATACACAATGGAATATTATTCAGCCATAAGAAGAAAACAAATCCTACCATTTGCAACAACATGGATGGAGCTAGAGGGGCTCAGTGAAATAAGCCAGGCGGAGAAAGACAAATACCAAATTATTTCACTCATATGTGGAGTATAAGAACAAAGGAAAAACTGAAGGAACAAAACAGGCAGCAGAATCACAGAACCCAAGAATGGACTAACGGTTACCAAAGAGAAAGGGACTGGGGAGGATGGGTCGGGAGGGAGGGATAAGAGTGGGGGGAAAGAAAGGGGGCATTATGATTAGCATGTATAATGTGGGGGGAAGCACGGGGAGGGCTGTGTAACACAGAGAAGACAAGTAGTGACTCTACAGCATCTTACTACGCTGATGGACAGTGACTATAACGGGGTTTTTGGGGGGTCTGATGAAGGGGGGACCCTAGTAAATATAATGTTCCTCATGTAATTGTAGATTAATGATACCAAAAAAAAAAAAAAGTGGAGAGAGTGAGCATCGTTGTCTTTTTCCAGATCTTAAAGGAAAAGCTTTCAGCTTCTCGCTGTTAAGTATGATGTTGGCTGTGAGTCTGTCATATATGGCCTTTATTATGTTGAGGAATTTGTCCTCCCTCATTTTATTGAGAGTTTTATCATGAATGGGTGTTGAATTTTGTCAAATGCTTTGTCAGCATCTGTGGAAATGATCTTGTGATTTTTGTCCTTCTTTTTGTTGATGTGGTGGTGTATGAATTTGATGGATTTTTGAATACTGTGTACACCTGGAATAAATCCCACGTGGTCATGATGATCTTTTTGATGTACTTCTGAATTTGGTTTGCTAATATTTTATTGAGGATTTTTGCATTTATGTTCATCAGGGATATTGGTCTATAAATTTTTTTTTTTGTGGTGTCTTTGCCTGGTTTTGGTATTAGAGCCAGAGCAGCTTTTTAAAACAATTCTAATTAAAGTTCACCTTAAGCAGAGATTATTTTGGTTTTTAGGACATCAGTGGGTAGTATGTATTTTGCTACCACATTTCCCTCTCAACACTGCCTTTACTGATTATTAGCCAGGACTGAAGACTGGGACTTTAAACCATTAGAACTGCTAAAGTCCAAGTGGGCTTGAAAGAAACATCATGTGTGAGGTAGAATCACAAGAAAAAGAAATACTATGGTCCCATACTTAATGGCTTTCAGGTATTTTAGATCTTAGTTTAGGCAAAGAGGGATAACAGAGAAGAAAAGGGACAGATTGGAAGGAGGCCCCCAGGGATGCAGACTTAGGGAACTATCAAGAGAGTCCCCTTTCCAAACTGTGGGCAGGGAGCTGGTCAACAGTGAAAGCAGATGGGGAGCCTGCTCTGGCCAACAAATGGGGACAACTGCCCAAGGTGCTGACATATGGCTGGACCAACCAAGAGGTTACATCAGCACTGTACAGTGAGTTTCAAGGTGACTGACATAGCTACTGGGGGAAGCAGGTATGATGAGCTGACAGAAGACAAGCCTAGTAAACTTACGGGGTTAAGATGTAAGGAATGCTGTAAGGAAAAGGCAACTATAGATGTTGGACTGATGTCAAGAACTTATCTTACTCAGCCAAGTGAAAGCTACAGGGTTTATTTAATTTAGCTCTCCATGTGGGCACAACAGAGGAAGCAGGTTGGACTTAAAAGCAAAGCCAGCTCTTTGAGAAAGGGAACAATAAATGGTACTCCTGAGGTGCCTTTCATGGCTGTGGGGAAGGAGACAGCAGAAAGAGCTGTTACTGAGGTAGCACTAGCTCAGAAGGCTGAATTCAGCTGCTGGAAGACGGCACAGGTTTTTGGAATGTTCAACAGGAGCAGCTTCAGTTTAGAGATTGCTGGGGTGATTCTCCTCTGGGGTAAACAGGGACCCCTTTCCTTAGGAGGCAGAACACAGACCTGAGGAATCCAGAGCAGAGGCCAGCAATAACTGTACCCATGTGACTAGGCCAAAAAATACCTTCTGGGATCCTGCTAAGGGTGGAGATGTGAGAGCACAGAACTAGAGACCAGGCCTGTGGGGAATGCAAGGCAGTGACAAATATGGAAACCTACTCTCAAGGAATAGAGGCTGTGACCTCAGAAATCATGCCCACTCAGCAGCTGGAGGGCAGATAGGACGAGGGAAAATGGAAACTAAAGAAATAAGCCAGTGACTGTGAGGAGAAGGACCCTATTCAAATCTTAAGACAAGACATCAACATGAAATTTCAAAATTTTGTATGCATGGGTAGATTCTCCCTCAAGATCTCAGGAAGCCCAAGAAGGATTTTAAGACATGGTGTGACATAGCCAGAATTTCATTTTCAAAAGGAACACTTCCTGCCATTTGAAGAAGTGACTATCAGGGGTGGGAATGGGAGCAGGCAGACCAGTTGCCAGGCTACTACTTCCGTGATGCAGGTAAGAGATGACAGTGGTTTGCATGAGGGTGTCAGTAGCTGCACTGGGCAGAGTGGAGACACTCAGTGTATGTCAGGTCTCATGGACAGACTAGATTTGGGGAGTGAGGAGAGGGGAGTAGTGAAGGTAACCCCTAGACTTCCAACATCAGCAACTGGGTGGAAGGTGATAGACTTTCTTCAGATGGAGGGAAGAGGATGGGAAGGAGGAAATTAAGTTTTATTTGGGCCATATGAACTTTGAGATCCTTAACAGACATCTATGTGAAGATATCAAGTGGGTATTGGGCTACCTCAGTCTACAACTGGGAAGGCTGGGGGGTAAATGGGCTAGAGACACAGATCTGGGAATCTTTGGCATATAGATGATATTTAAAGCCACAGGTCTAGAGGTGATCCTCAAGGGATAGGGTATTAAAAGAGAACAGAAGTGGGTTAAGGCCTGTGTCTAGGACACGTCAATGATCAGAGGTCATGTAGAGGAGGAGGTGGTCACAAAGGAAATGAAAGGAGCTGTCAGGCCAGTGAGGGGGTGACATCATGAAGTCAAGGAAAGAAAGTGCTTTGAGGAGGAAGAAGCTGTTGACTTTTTCAGACACTGCTGTAAACGGACAAGGCAGACAAGAAAAGAGAACTGACCTTTGGAGTTACAAGAAAGCAGTCACTGGTGACCTTGACTGAAGCAGTTCCAGAGGAGTCCAGCGTTAGAAGGAACAGGATGAAGAGAGAACGTGAAGGGAGAAAGCCAACTCTTTAAAGGAACTGTGCTGGGAAGGAGTGCAGAGAAATGTGGAGTTAGGAGAGAAATTTTTGTTTCCTTAAGATAGGAAATACAACATTTAGGCTCATTAGCAGAGTAGAGAGAGGAACTGTTGATGAACGTAAGAGAGAGAAGATAATTATAGCAGCAACATCCTTGAGAAGGCACGAGGGATGAGACCTGAGCACTGTGGGCAGGTGGACTCAGAGACGTAGGAACCCCTTCCCACTGCAACAGGAGAGAGGGTGAGAGAGTGGGTGCAGATTTGAGCAGGTTGGCTGCTTGGGGTGTGAAGATGAGAGTGTTCTTGTCTGATTTCTTAGAGAGGAATGAGCCAGGTTGTGAGATAAAGTGCCATGAGGGTAAGAGACATGAAATAATTAACAGGTGTCAGAAAGGGAAGGATTAAAATAATGACAAGTCACAGACTCTGAAGAGATTAAGGGGAGTAGCTGGGGATACTGAGGCTGAGAAAGTGGAGGAGTCAATGGCTCTAAGGACTTGACGAAGGCAAGAATTCTTGGAGTAAGGGGGGAGGTAGTAAGGTGGGAGGAAAGGAGGGGTAAACAGGGTGGGATGTGGGATGCCTGCCATTGAGACTGCAGAAGCAGTGCAGATAAGGGGGATGACAAGCTCATGGTCTGCCCAAGGGACTGGGTGGCTGAGTCAGCTGAGATGCTGAAAGACCAAAGGTACATGGATCAGACACATGGATATGAAGGCCTTCCATGTGAAGGGAAAAGAGGCCAAGTGGGGGCAGTAAGCCAAGTGTTAAAGTAAATCATCAGTGGATGAGGGATGGGAAATGGGAAATACGTGTTCAAGAACAGCAGAATGCTTGGGACCTGGGTTTCAATCTTAGATTTATGTGCTCAAGTTATGGATTCTAGATAATGATATCCCAGAGAAGCTGGAACAGAGAAGCTTTTCTGTCTTTTCCTCTGCTGTCTTTGTCTACTATCCTTCCTCTAGATACTCTTAGTCTCCTGCAAGGTCTGAGGCTGACAATGGTGATGGGAACACAGCTCTGAGGCAAGGGTCTGATGCTGATCTTTGGAAAGTGTAGCACAGCCTTGAGTTGGGCTGACTCTGTGTGGACACTGTTGGAGCTGCTCTGCCCACTTGGATGGATGGTCCAAGCTACAATATTGAGGGAACCCAGGTCTTACTAAGCATCTTGGTAGACCCTTCTGGTTAAGATGGAGCAGAAAAAAGGGAGTATGGAGAAGATAATTTTAAGTTTTAATTGCTTTGGGATTTTAATGTATACAGAATTTATATTTTGGGATCAAAACGTTTTCTCTGGGAATTTAAAATTGGATATGGCAAGTGGTGGTATCATGTATAAATGTAAACACCCTTCATTGTAACATGTAGGCTTATTGTGTTAATATCTCTGGGAGCTACACTTAATGGGAGATCGAACCAGAAGTGGAATTTTCTCTTAAGGGGCATTAAGGCCTTGTAAAGAACATCATTAATATCCTGTTCTAACTCATTTCACAAGTTTCTGAGGGCAGGAGCTACTGCTCATTACATTGGCCCAAGGCAGACAGGCCTATGGCACAGTGTAAACAGAGAAGAATGGGCCTTAGCCAACTGACTGCAGACTTAACCAATGGAGAACCTGGGTGTGCATGTCCCTTCTCCCCACTTCTGCCCCTTGCCCCTTGAATCCCTCCCCCTATAAGTCCATGCTACCTCTTCACCATCTCTTGGGGCAGACAGCTCAACAGTACTCCTAAGTCCAGGCCACCAGCAGTACTGTCACAGCTTCTTCTCTGCTGTGGGCTCTCTAGGTCTTCAAGGATGGAAGAGCCTGCTAACCTGACTGGACAGGCTGAGGTATCACAGGGCAGTGGACTGAGGATACGGTGCTTACCATCCCAGTTTTCCTACCTGTTCTTTGGACTGCAGAAGATCTGGACAGTGGAATGTGGGGGAACCTCATGTAGGTTCCTGATCTGTCTGCATGTTCTGGCATAGCTTTTTAGAGAGTGCCAGGAAACATGCACCTAGCTCCTGAAAACACAGGAGCTCATTGCTCAACTGGGCTGTCACTCAGGTGTATGCTTCCTTGAGTGCAGAGCCCAAAACCTTACCCAAAACCTCTTACCTCATCAGTATTGTTATTAATGACAGATGAGGACCTACATTTATCTTTTGATTAGCTACGTGATGCAAATCTGGAAAGAACAGCTAATGAATTACATGAGTACACCTGAAAAAACTTGACATAACAGCATCAGGGCGAGCAAATGTATATAAAGCTGTATCAAGGTTCAAATAACCAAAATGCACAAGTATAAATGGGGAAGATGCGGCTTGGAACAATTAGTGTAAAACATTTTTAACTGGTTGAAAATTCAGTGAGTCTTGAGTGGGTACATTCTGCCTCTGTCCAGTCCATGCCACTTCTTCACCATCCCTTGAGGAAGACCACTTGTCACTAGCCCTGCTGCATCCAGGCCACCAGCAGCGGTGCCACAGCTTCCTCTCTGTTTTTGGCTCACTCACTTCTAGTTCATCTTCCTCACTGAGCCAGAGAAACTTAAAAAAACCCCACAAATTTGATATTGTCAAGGGTTCATAAACTGCTTTATGAAGTCCAAACTCTTCACTTTGACTTAGAAGGACCTTTATCACCAGCTCTTGTTGGCTTCTCCAGGCTCTCTCGATTCTGATCCCTGTTAAGTTACTCACCAGGCATTATGAAGCACCTATTTACTGTGCTGTACAACTGCAATAGGAAGAGTTCTGAAGGTAATAGGCACTGACTGAACATAGACTAGGCTACTCAGTACTTCAGACAGAAGTGGAGATGGGAGGTGGACAGAGAAAGAGTAATTCTTAGGATTGATAGTGTTCTGTAGAGGCTGCGTGATTCTGCCTCAGCAACAAGAAACATCCTATACTGAGTGGCAGCTGACCTAGGGAACCTCTAAGGTCCCTTTATATTCTGAGTTCCCAAATTTATTTTTTAATTGACTTGAGGGCTTTTTACTTTAAAATACTTCCTTGTTACTGAATGTTAACTTGTAAATTCTTGTTTTTGTTATTTCTCAAATTCTATTGCTTTCTTTTGTGTAGTCAGCAAAGAGATGACTCATCTTCCCACAAGTCCTCCTGTCTTGTTCATTTCTCTCTTGGAAGCACCCTCTTCTTAGAGAATCACAGCTTTGGTCTGGCTCACTAGCTCTGCCCTGCCTGGGGAGCAGGGAGGAGGATGTGCACAAAGCTAGGCTAGGGGACCGTTGTATTAAGGAGAGAAGAAAGGGGGTATGAACTGTCTGGGAACCATATGAGTGCTCAGACCACAGTGCTCCTCCAGACCTGAGAGAAGCTAACTGGTTGCTCAGATACCAATCAACTGACAATACTGCCTGGAAATAGCTCTCTGCACAGTTTAAGTCAAAGAAAAAGTTCAAACATACCTTCTTAGCTTTCCCCTCCCCCTTTTCATGCAGTCTATCTCCCACAGTCCAGGATCTTTTTGAGCTCACCTGGCCTCTTTCCTCCAGTTCTGTTAGCATCACAATAGAGCAGGATTTCCACTCCCAGATCATTCGCCAGAAGTCCTCAATTGTGTGCAGAAGAGGGCCCTGGCTGGCGATGTAGGAGTCCTTCTGCCGATAGCCCTGTCCAGGCCAGGTCAATGGTAGGAGTGAGGTGGTTTAATCAGGGAGGGGCTAGGGGAGAAGTCAGGCCACTAGGAAGGGATGGGGCTGCTTGGAGGCAAGCCAGTCCCTGGCAGAGCTCCCTGCTGGTCAAGGACTAAACCCTGTTTGACCCGCTGGTGTCTTTCTATGAGGGTGAGGGAAGAGGAGTTCGAGCTGGGATGAAGAAAGCAGGAATGGGAAAGATCAGTTTTCAGCCTTTGGCTGTGGTTTGTGTTGTGAACTTTTTCCCTTTAGTTATTACCCTGGTGCATGCCCTCTCTTTCCCCCCACCTCCTGCTTTCTGGGGCCTGACAGACCGAGTGCACAGAATGGCTGACTCAGGCAATCCTCCCAAGAACTGCGAGGGCAGTACTACAAGGCCCAGCTCAATCTCAGTGGAGTGTTTGGACTCGAGGGACATAGCTGCTACTTACATCAATGAAGGATGCATTCACGTAGTCTGTGTTCTCCTCCCCCCTCTTAACTGGAATGATCACTCTGTTGAATTCATCTGCAGGAAGGACAGCAGCTTGTGGTTCCAACGTCACCTGTCCTCTCCTCCCTCTTTTTCCATCTTTCCACCCACCCAAGATCTGGACATAACATGCTTGTTCCAGGCCCAATCTCTTTGGCCTTCATGATCTTATTTCTAGAAGCCACTAAAGAACTGAGAGCAACAAGAGGCAATGCCATAATTCTTGTCTCTAAGCTGCTCATTAACTAGTACCTGAGAAGAGGAAGGGGTGGAGGGGGCACGAAGCCTTTGGGGTGGGGAAAGGGCTCTTACATGGAATGATCTGTAAAACCCGGTTCTTCTTCATGTTGGCTGGAAGGTTTCCAGTCCGCATCTTGTCATTCTGGATTTTGATTGATGTTAATTTCTGAATTGGGAAGGAGAGGGGAAATGTTACTAACCCCAGTAACTGAGCTTGACAAGATTAGGCCTGTCACTAGCCCTGCATCTCCAGGCCAGTCTGGCTGCATACTGCTCCTCACCAGAGCCCTGACCTCCATTAGGAGGAACACTGTGTAGGAACACTTTCTTCTGTCTTTGAGCCCAGTGAACAAGCCAAAAGACTTTTTGGGAAACACTGCCTTCCATGCTCCTATGGACTATTCTGGGATTCCCTTGAGCTGGAACTTTGTGATTCTGGAGCAAGTGTGCTCACCCTCCCTCTCTCCCTGCTGTTCCACCAGAAGCATCCCAGCTCTAAGACAGAGGCTGTCTTGGACTCTTCAGAAAAATTTATTCAAATGTACATCTTCCTTTCCCCTGATTGCGAGGTTCCTTCTTGATCCTTGGCACACAGAGAAAGAGTACATTGTAAAGTAGCAGCATCAGCTTCATCTTCCAAGTACTGCAGAATCTTAGGCCTTGACTTAGATCTGACCAGAACTTGTATCTTAACAGGATCCCAAGGTAATTCATATACACATTACAGTTTCGGAGGACTGCTTTAAGGAGTGCGGTCTTCTCCCCCAACCCCAGAATCTCTTGCTTCCGGGGGCACTTCTATTGATAAGAGTGTGAAATATTCCTTAGCTGTGTGTTGAGAATCATCATCTAACGGCATGCAGCAGGGGTAAGTGATCTATGGTCCATGGGCCAAATCTGGCCTGCTGCCTATAAATTAAGTTTTTATGGAAACACAGTCATGTTCATGTGCTTACATAGTACCTATGGCTGCTTTTGTGCTATAACCACAGTGGTAAGAAGTTGCAACAGAGACCACAGGGCCTGCAAAGCCTAAAGTATTTACTATCTGGTCCTTACAGAAAAATTTGCTCTTGCTGTCCATTATGAACATCTGGGTGGGACAGGGAAGAA
The DNA here is from genome assembly GCF_040802235.1 of Manis javanica. Classification (NCBI taxonomy): domain Eukaryota; kingdom Metazoa; phylum Chordata; class Mammalia; order Pholidota; family Manidae; genus Manis; species Manis javanica. The sequence continues at coordinate 28,733,007 of NC_133160.1, read as the reverse complement.
GAGGGGAACTAGGGGTCTTAATCCACCCCCCCACCAGTGATTCTAACAAGCAGAATGGGTTGAGAATGACAGGGTATGAGTAAAGGGCCAGGGACCCATCTCCTTAACCACTCACATGCCTCAAAAGAGGATTTACTACTTGTTGGTAAATTCACAGAGAGTCTAACATCCCCTATGCCCCAGATCACATGATCTCTCCATCTGAAAGAGGTGGTTTTGCTCCAACTCACCTTAAACTCCTCCTCTAATCCATTATTGCTGGTCCCTGGGATTTTGTTGTAAATTTTCTGCAAGTGTGTTTCTAGAGAGGTTACTTCTAGTTCTGTATCTCCATAGAGATAATGCTCCAGAAGGGCTTGGTATATGAAGACGTACTGCATCTGAAATGGGAATGCTGCCTGAGTTTGCAGTTATATACAGTGTGCTCTCTGTGGTACCAGATCACTCCCTCCCACCCCCATTTCACTCCAGTCTACCTCTCCTTTGATTCTAGCAGGGATAAAATGATTCACTCCCACAGTCCTAATTTAGTAAGGCAGGACTTGAAATGCATGAGTCCCTCTGAGGGTGCTTAACTTGGGAGGGAGAGTCCTACTCTGGTGCCCTCCTAGAGTGGAAGTGGAGAGGAGGAGAAGCCCAACTCCTGCTCACTCTGAAAGCACAGAATCATTAGTCTGAAGGGGCTGTCAAACTCTCGTGACGCATGAAACCTCTGCCAGCCTCCCTCCCTGTGCCCTGCCCCTGAACCGTGTGTGCTAACCACAGAGCTGATCGCACTGCTGCTCCTGGACATGGCTGAGCTGCTCACAACTCTGTGAGCACTGCCCACGTGCCTGCTTCCCTCAGGACCTGCTCCTTATCCTCAGAGCTGACTGCAAATGACACCTGACCTCCCAAATCTCACAGGCACAACTTCCTCTGTGCTCCATGTGGCTTTTAATACAAAATTTATAAGGGCCCTTCATCACACAGTATGATGATCATGTACACTAACCTAAGAAGGCTGAGTAATCCATGAGGTGGGCAGATATTTTGGTGGTCCTGGAATGCCCCCTGCCCCACCTCACCCGCAAATCACTCACGTCTGTTTGCACCATCTGGCAGCGCTGTGCCCGGATCCGGCTCACAAAGCCATACACATCCACCTTCCGCTCCGTATGCATCATGTCCAGCATGGCATCAATGACGACAAAGGTGCCTGTGCGCCCTACGCCCGCACTGTAGCCAGACAGCAGGTGTCACCAGAATGGCCAGCAGGCCTTATGGGAGCATACAGACAGGGGGTGGCACAGGCTGGGGCTCTTTCTTCAGGACAGTAAATCTAATTCTGAACTGGGTAGAGCCAGGACTCTCGTGGAGCCAACTCTGCTGTACCCACGCTCCTTACCTCTAGCTATCAGTACCAGGGAGCCATGACACATGGAAGGGTCTGAAGGCCCCAAGTACACAAGGCAGCACCCAGCCTAGCTTCTTGGCTTTATAGCAGTAGTCTCCTCACCCCCAGTCTTGGAGGACTGCCCCTCCTTTTTTCAAGTGCTCTCTACCCAGCACCAACACGTAAGGAGTCTCTCTGACTGCTGCCCTGGGATCCCAACAGCTCATCTGCTCTGTGCCAGCTTCTTAGTCAGGGACCCTGCACTTTTCCCTGCTCTAGCCATTTAACAGAATGTGGTGTGAGTGGGGAACCAAGGGGTTGGGCCACACTGACCTGCAGTGGACCACGATGGCCCCTGCATACTGAGGGTTACAGGCCTTCACCTTCTTGAGGAACTTGAGCATGCCGATTGGGGTGAAAGGCACTCCAAAGTCTGGCCAGCTGGTAAAGTGGAACTGAGTGATGAGGCGCTGTGGCTTTCTGTTGGTCACATCGCCCACCTGTGAAGTGAGGAGAGCCTGTGGGTTGGCCCTGATACCCTGGGGCGCGCAGCACCAGGGGAGGGAAGAAGAGGCTTAGGGATGAGAGCCAGCTATGGTTGTCAGTGACAATGGGTAAGTGAGAGTCTACCCAAGGAGGTTTTAACCAGGGACAGAGGCTCTTCCCAGGAACCCCACAAGGCAGGCAGGGCTGTTCCTATTCTCAGCCTACAAAATGTGGAACATGAAACCCAGAGAAGTTAAGTGGCTTGGGGTTAAGGTCCCAGAACTAGTAGTAAATGACAATGTCAGAGCTAAAATGCAGGTCCCCTGACTCTTGGTAACCTTCCCATAGCACCAGACTGCTCCTCAGCTGAAGGCAGCCTTTGCTCAAGCCTCGAGGATTGCTTTGGAGGGCCAAGAGCAGCGGCCACCACATCGTCTATGTCAGCGGCCTTTGGAGTAAGGAAGCAGAGGCAAGTCAAGTACCCAGATTACACCACATCCTGATGCACTTGGTTCATACCTAAGATGATCAAACTTCACCTCAATACTCTTCTCCCAGTCACGAAAATATCCCTCCCTTAGCTTTTTACAAAAAAGTTCCCTGGGAGCCCAGATCTCTGATTTCAGAATCCAAACATACCACACACTCAGCAGTTCTTGAGCACCCTGAATAAGAGTGGGGGATGACTCATTCTGTTCCACCCCCTTTAACAGTCAGCAGATGCCAAAAGAGAGACAAGCAAGAAGGAAGAAGACAGTACCTGCTGGATGCAGAACTTCCGCACTGTGTAGTCCACTAGGACGGTCACGTCTTCTACAGATACACGAATGTTCCCATAGGTCCAGCAGCCTTGGTCTGGCCAGTACTGGGCGCACTTACACTGGAAAGGAACAGACATGCATCCCCTGACCTCAGACCACCCACCACCAGCAGATGCAAACAGCATGAAAAGGACCATGAAAGCCCAGACAGAAGTCTCCAGAAAGTCCTGTGGCCTCTTCTCGCACCATAGACAGTTGCAGACTTATTTAACTGTTTCATTTTTTTCAAGTTCCTCAGCTTCCAAGTTTAGCACAATCCCTTAATTTATACATAGCCCTAGCCCTAGACTTCTCACTTTCCCACCCCCATTCCTTCAGGTCAGGGCAGATTGGAAGCCATTTTATCTATAAAATCTGCATTTCCATAATACCTCAGGTCATGCTCTAGGGGCAAGCCTGATCCCCTGGAACCAGCAGCCTGCTTGGAGTGGATCACCAGGGTAGACTGATGCAGATGTAAGCCTGCCATGAGAGGCCCACAGCCTTCTCCGGTGCCTGGGCCTTGGACAGCTTCTAAAAGCCAGAGGTCCAGTTGGAGGAAAGGAACCTCTAAAGCCCTATGCTATCCCTCCTGAGCACTGTGAAGCTGATGATCAATACACCCAACACCCATGTGGGGATCAAGGTGACTCTACAGCCATCCTGCAGACAGACTGCCATGAACTGGGGATTCCTCTTTGTGGCGTGAGCCTGACTCAGGACTGGAGCTGCCTGTGGCCCAGTGCTGGGGGTGGCCTGGCATGGACCTGGCAGCGACAAAAAGAAAGGACATCAGAAGACTGCCTGCAGGATCAGGCCAGAGCCTCAGTTTCCCTTGTACCCCACAAGGTCTCAGTTCATACAGTTCCCTCTTCTGACTCAGGAGGAGGGACAGGAAATGAGGGAAATGGGGGACTAGAGAAGCCAGGGGAGAAAAGCCCCTCTGTGACCTTTCTTTGACTAATGGCCCAAATCTTTCTTCCAGGTTGTTTTGGAACCAGAGGGAGTTTTTTGACTACCAGATATAAGGAATGTGTCTTAGGTTCATCCCTGGGGCTCACTGGAGGTTTCCAGGCCACAGGAAAGTCTGGTGGGCATATCAGTCTGGATTCTGTCTGAATGAATGAATGGCACAGGAGCCACAAAAGGAGGACAGCCCAGACTCAAGCACAGAGCTCCAGCAGAGCAGTCCCTCTGCTGCCTCATGCCTGCACTAGGGACGCTCCTATTTAATTTCTCCACTCACCTCCTTTCTCTCCTTCAGGTTGGTCACCATGACGATGGTGGCTGTGTTTTGTTCCCAGATCATCCTCCAGAAATCATTCACTGTTTCTTCTTTTGGTCCTAAAGGCCAATAGCAAAGATGAGGAGAACACATACCAAGGGAAGAAATCTGCTGGGAAATTGGGAACATCCACTCCTGAATTTTGGAAGTCTGTGCCCACTGTCACTAGCTAATTATCCAATCCACCCATCCATCTACCCACCTACTAACTGGACATTTCCCATGTATTCCCATGTTCCAGGCACTTCACTAGGAAGTGAAGTAGGGGTAGGAGGCTGTCAAAATATAAACAGGATACAATGTCTCCCAAGAATATTACAGTTAAGGATTAGAAATCATAACTGCTTACTGAATACCTATGTTATAGCCAGACTGTACACTAAGTGCTTTATATCCCATTTACTCCTGCCTACCATACTCTGAGAGGGGTGTCATCGGTCACAGAGAGGTTGAGTGACTTGCTCAGGATGGACTTTAAAATTTACCCAGTGTTTTCCAGAAAACCACCAGAAGATTTCTAAACGAAACTGAAGAAGCAAACAAAGAGAGAGAAGGAAACAGGGCCTAACATAGGAGAAAGGCCAGTGGAATTCCTCAGGTGTTGGTGAATGGAAGTCTCAGGATAATAATTCTGCCAGAGGCTGGAGGGCAACCAATCAAGAATGGAATTGAAGACAGAAGATCCCAAGATAGAAAACTAAACGTTAAAAAATTAAACTTCATGTATTTGAAGGCACTGAGAGGAAATATATACTTCTCTAAGAGTTGGGAGAAAAAATCAGTACCAGGTATATAAAAAACTTAAGTGGCAGGAGCCAAGATGGCAGTGTGAGTATGGCAGCAGAAATCCCCTCCCAAAACCATATATATACTTGAAAATACAACAAATACAACTATTCCTAAAAGAGAGACCAGTGGATACAGTACAATAGCCAGGCTACATCTACATCTGTGAGAACTCAGCACCTCACGAAGGGGGTAAGATACAAGCTGTGGCCCGGTGGGACCCAAGCACTCCCCCCACCCCAGCTCCCTGGAAGGAGGAAAGGAGTTGGAGCGGGGAGGGAGTGGAAGCCCAGGACTGCTGAATAACCAGCTCTAGTAATCTGCACCAGAGGTGCAGACACACATTGCATGGTGTGCTTGATATTAGAGAAACGGAAAAGTAAAATCTGTGCACATTCCCAGTAAGCTCAGGCCACAGAGCCAGCATTGAATCTCCTGGGGACTCAGTCGACCAAGTTCCACCCAGCAGGAAAAATTCAGAGCTGACATTAATTCAGACCCCACATACATGATTCTTACTGAGTAAGACATCAAGACAATCTTGCCCTTTGTCGGATCTGTGGGAGTCTTACGCGTAGAGAGAAGCCAGTTTAAAATCAGTTGCTTTTTTGAGCCATCAGCTTAAGAAATTAAGGATTCTGTCAGCGTCCCTGAATTTCTGGGTCCAGCAATTAATTCCTTCTAGATTAAAGGATTGTTGTGTTTCTGATACATTAAGAAAAAAAAAAGTAAAATCTGTGAACGGGTCCCCGAAGCCAGCTCCCCTGGGACAAAAAGAAAAGTGAGTGCTTTTTGAAAGTCTTAAAGGGACAGGGGCCTCAGAGCTGGATGGAAGCATCCCAGCACACTCAACCCAGCATGCTGGGAATTCTGAGGAACTTTGGGCGGCCCAGGCCCCTGGGTGGCAACGCACCCCTGAAGCCCCTCACTGCGACAGGCAGCCTGTCAGTCGTTCCCACAGCCGGCATGGCCCCAACACAGCGGCCGAGCAGCCAGAGAGTGGCTGCGTACGCCCACACAGGCAGAATGGCCAGAGAGTGGCTGTGCGCGCCCACATAGGTGGAGCAGCCAGAGAGCAGCCATGCCCACAACAACTGCCCAGAATCTCCTCCCAGAACGCAGCTTCCCGGGCCACACCCAGGGGCTGCCGCTGGCGTGCAGCTGCCTGGCGCAGGCAGAGGAAACCGGGGCAAGTATGAAGGGGCGCCATTCTCACAGGAAAGCTCACCTGGCGCACCTGCCACTCCCTGTAGGGCTCTGGTGATCCCACCCATGGCAGCTTAGGGGATAAATCTGGAGGCTGTTCTAGGTGCGTGGATAACTGACACAGGCAGAGGAACAGGGCAAGACAACCAACAAGGAGGAAAGGACTTTCTTCTCCCAGCTGACACACGCGCTACCTGCCTATAGCTACCTCTATTGTGATGAAAAGGCAGAAGAATTTGGTCCAGTCTAGAATTACCCAGACAACCCCCAAGAGAGGGTCTGGGGAGACAGATTTAACCAATCTTCCTGAAAAAGAATTCAAAATTCAAAATTCAAAAAGGTCATAACCATGCTGATGGACCTGTAGAGAAATATGCAAGAGCTAAAGGATCAAGTTGGGAGGGAGAATACAGAAATAAAACTATCTCTGGAAGGACTTAAGAGCAGACTGGATGAGGTGCAAGAGGCCATTAATGGAATAGAAATTAGAGAGCAGGAACACAAAGAAGCTGATGCAGAGATAGATAAAAGGATCTCCAGGAATGAAAGAATATTGAGAGAACTGTGTGATCAATCCAAACAGAGCAATATGTGCATTATAGGGGTACCAGAAGAAAAACACAGAGAAAAAGGGATAGAAAGTGTATTTGAAGAAATAAACTTCCCCAAACTGGGGGAGGAAATGGTCTCTCAGAGAAATCACAACAAAGAAAGCAGACCAACCAAATACTAACTAAAGCCCACAGAACTCCCAAATAGAACGGGCCCAAGGAGGACAACATCAAGACACATAATTAAAATGGCAAAGATCAAGGACAAGGACAGAGTATTAAAGGCAGCTAGAGAGAAAAAAAAGGTCACCTATGAAGGAAAACCCATCAGGCTATCATCAGACTTCTCACAGAAACCTTACAGGCCAGAAGAGAATGGCATGATATATGTAATGCAATGAAACAGAAAGGCCTTGAACCAAGAATACTGTATCTAGCATGATTATCATTCAAATATGAAGGAGGGATTAAACAATTCCTACACAAGCAAAAGTTGAGGGAATTTGCCTCCCACAGACCACCTCTACAGGATATTTTATAGGGACTTCTCTAGATGGAAGCACTCCTAAGGCTAAATAGATGTCAACAGAGAAAATAAAATCACAACAAAGAAAGCAGACCAACCAAATACTAACAAAAGGCAAAAAATAAAATCAACTATTCACAAAAGCAGTCAAGGGAAACACAAAACAGTACAGAATAAAACACCTAACATATAAAGAATGGAGGAGGAGGAATAAGAATGGAGAGAAGTAAAAAATCATCAGACTGTGTTTATAATAGCTTAATAAGAGAGTTAAGTTAGACAGATAGTAAAGAAGCTACCCTTCAACCTTTGGTAACCATGAATCTAAAGCCTGCAATGGCAATAAGTACATATCTTTCAATAATCACCCTAAATGTAAATGGACTGAATGTACTGATCAAAAGACACAGAGTAAAAGAATGGATAAAAAAGCAAGACCCATCTATATGCTGCTTACAAGAGACTCACGTCAAACCCAAAGACATACACAGACTAAAAGTGAAGAGATGGAAAAAGATACTTCATGCAAAGAATAGGGAGAAAAAAGCAGGTGTTGCAGTACTTGTATCAGACAAAATAGACTTCAAAATAAAGAAAGTAACAAGAGATAAAGAAGGACATTACATAATGATAAAAGGCTCAGTCCAACAAGAGGATATAACCATTATAAATATATATGCACCCAATACAGGAGCACCAACATATGTGAAACAAATACTAACAGAATTAAAGGGGGAAATAGAATGCAATACATTCATTTTAGGAGACTTTAACACACCACTCACTCCAAAGGACATATCCACCAGACAGAAAATAAGTAAGGACACAGAGGCACTGAACAACACCTTAGAACAGATGGACTTAACAGACATCTACAGAACTCTACACCAGGATACACATTCTGCTCAAGTGTATATGGAACATTCTCCAGAACAGACCACATACTAGGCCACAAAAAAGCCTCAGTAAATTCAAAAAGATTGAAATTCTACCAACCAACTTCTCAGACCAGAAAGGCATAAAACTAGAAATAAATTGTACAAAGAAAACAAAAAGGCTCACAAACACATGGAGGCTTAATAACATGCTCCTAAATAATCAATGGATCAATGACCAAATTAAAATAGAGATCAAGCAATATATGGAGGCAAATGACAACAGCACAAAGCCCCAACTTCTGTGGAATGCAGCAAAGGCAGTTCTAAGGGGAAAGTATATAGCAATCCAGGCATATTTAAAGAAGAAAGAACAATCCCAAATGAATAGTCTGAAGTCACAATTATTGAAACTGGAAAAAGAAGAACAAATGAGACCCAAAGTCAGCAGAAGGATGGATATAATAAAGATCAGAGAAGAAATAAATAAAACTGAGAACAATACAACTATAGAAAAAATCAATGAAACCAAGAGCTGGTTCTTTGAGAAAATACACAAAATTGATACACCTCTAGCCAGACTTATTAAGAGAAAAAGAGAAGCACACACATCAACAGAATCAGTCATGAGAAAGGAAAATTCACGACAGACCCCACAGAAATACAAAGAATTATTAAAGAATATTATGAAAATCTATATGCTAACAAGCTGTAAAACCTAGAAGAAATGGACAACTTCCTAGAAAAATACAACCTCCCAAGATTGACCAAGGAAGAAACAGAAAATCTAAACAAACCAATTACGAGCAAAGAAATTGAATTGGTAATCAAAAACCTACGCAAGAACAAAAGCCCTAGACCAGATTCACCGCTGAATTTTATCAGATATATAGAGAAGACATAATACCCATTCTCCTTAAAGTTTTCCAAAAAATAGAAGAGGAGGGAATACTTCCAAACTCATTCTATGAAGCCAGCATCACTCTAATACCAAAACCATGCAAAGACACCACAAAAAAAGAAAATTATAGACCAATATCCCTGATGAACATAGATGCAAAAATACTCAACAAAATATTAGTAAACTGAATTCAAAAATACATTAAGAAGATCATACACCATGACTAAGTGGGATTCATCTCAGGTATGCAAGGATGGTACAACATTTGAAAATCTATCAACATCATCCACCACATCAACAAAAAGAAGGACAAAAACCACATGACCATCTCTATAGATGCTGAAAAAGCATTCGACAAAATTCAACATCCATTCATGGTAAAAACTCTCAACAAAATGGGTATAGAGGGCAAGTACCTCAACATAATCAAGGCCATATACGACAAACCCACAGCCAACATCATACTTAGCAGCAAGAAGCTGAAAGCTTTTCCTTTAAGATTAGGAACAAGACAGGGATACCCACTCTCCCCACTGTTATTCAACATAGTACTGGAGGTCCTGGCCACGGCAATCAGACAAAACAAAGAAATACAAGGCATCCAGATTGGTAAAGAAGAAGTCAAATGGTCACTATTTGCAAATGACATGATATTGTACATAAAAAACCTAAAGAATCCACTCCAAAACTACTAGAACTAATATCAGAATTCAACAAAGTTGCAGGATACAAAATTAACACACAGATATCTGTGGCTTTCCTATACACTAACAATGAACTAGTAGAAAGAGAAATCAGGGAAACAATTCCATTCACAATTGCATCAAAAAGAAAATACTTAGGAATAAACCTACCCAAGGAAGTGAAAGACCTATACCCTGAAAACTACAAGACACTCTTAAGAGAAATTAAAGAGGACACTAACAAATGGGAACTCATCCCATGTTCTTGGCTAGGAAGAATTAATATTGTCAAAATGGCCATCCTGCCTAAAGCAATCTACAGATTCAGTGCAATGCCTATCAAAATACCAACAGCATTCTTCAGCGAACTGGAACAAATAGTTCTAAAATTCATATGGAACCACAAAGACCCTGAATAGCCAAAGCATTCCTGAGAAGGAAGAATAAATCAGGGGGGATCTCGCTCCCCAACTTCAAGCTCTACTACAAAGCCACAGTAATCAAGACAATTTGGTATTGGCACAAGAACAGACTCACAGACCAGTGAAAGAGAAAAGAGACTCCAGACATTAACCCAAACATATATGGTCAATTAATATATGATGAAGGAGCCATGGACATACAATGGGGAAATGACAGCCTCTTCAACAGATGGTTGGCAAAACTGGACAGCTACATGTAAGAGAATGAAACTGGATCACTGTCTAACACCATACACAAAAGTAAATTTGAAATGGATCAAAGACCTGAATGTAAGTCATGAAACCATAAACTCTTAGAAAAAAACATAGGCAAAAATCTCTTGGACATAACATGAGCGACTTCTTCATGAACGTATCTCCCTGGGCAAGGGAAACAAAAGTAAAAATGAACAAGTGGGACTACATCAAACTGAAAAGCTTCTGTACAGCAAAAGACACCACCAACAGAACAAAAAGACATCCTACAGTATGGGAGAATATATTTGTAAATGACAGATCCAATAAAGGGTTGACATCCAAAATATATAAAGAGCTCACACACTTCAACAAACAAAAGGCAAATAATCCATTAAAAAATGGGCAGAGGAACTGAACAGACAGTTCTCCAAAGAAGAAATTCAGATGGCCAACAGACACGTGAAAAGATGCTCCACATCACTAGTCATCAGAGAAATGCAAATTAAAACCACAATGAGATATCACCTCACACCAGTAAGGATGGCCAACATTCAACAGACAAACAACAACAAATGTTGGCGAGGTTGTGGAGAAAGGGGAACGCTCCTACACTGTGGGTGGGAATGTAAATTAGTTCAACCATTGTGGAAAGCAATATGGAGGTTCCTCAAAATGCTCAAAATAGAAATACCATTTGACCCAGGAATTCCACTCCTAGGAATTTACCCTAAGAAGCAGCCCAGTTTGAAAAAGACAGATGCACCCCTATGTTTATCGCAGCACTATTTACAATAGCCAAGAAATGGAAGCAACCTAAGTGTCCATCAGTAGATGAATAGATAAAGAAGATGTGGTACATATACACAATGGAATATTATTCAGCCATAAGAAGAAAACAAATCCTACCATTTGCAACAACATGGATGGAGCTAGAGGGTATTATGCTCAGTGAAATAAGCCAGGTGGAGAAAGACAAGTATCAAATGATTTCACTCATCTGTGGAGTATAACAACAAAGAAAAAACTGAAGGAGCAAAACAGCAGCAGACTCACAGAACCCAAGAATGGACAAACAGTTACGAAAGGGAAAGGGACTGGGGAGGATGGGTGGGAAGGGAGGGATAAGGTGGGGAGGGGAAGAAAGGGGGCATTGTGATTAGCATGTATAATGTGGGGGGAGGCATGGGAGTGCTGTGTAACACAGAGAAGACAAGTAGTGATTCTATAGATCTTACTACACTGATGGACTGCGACTGTAATGGGGCTTTAAGGGGGGTCTTGGTGAAGGGGGGAGTCTAGTAAACATAATGTTCTTCATGTAATTGTAGATTAATGATACCAAAATACAAAAAAAGAAAGAAAGAAAAGGATAGGGTAACTGTTGAACCACTGTGTTGTATAACTGAAACCAATGTAAGATTGCATATCAATGATACTTCAATTAAAAAAAAATGAATGAGAGAAAAAAAAAGGATAAAAGTGGGCACATGCTATGGAGATGTACAGAGGGGGAACTGTTTCACTGCCTGACAGGGTCAGGAAACATCCCCTGGAGGTGACATTTGAGCCATATATTAAGGATAGACCAGCTGGACAAGAGTTGAGAAATACACGGGGCTAGCATCAAGAAAGGGCATGAGATGTCCAGGAACTGCAAGGAGTTCAGTGAGTTCACTGTGTAGGATACACAGAAGATGGAGCTGGAAAGACAGGTAAGATACTAGAATCCAAAGGGGTGGAGGCCAGGCTAAGGAAGGCCTATGGACAAATCATTATAGGATTTTCATGAGCCCTGACAAAAATTATGCATTGAGGAAGGCCATTCTGGTGAAGGAATGCAAAGAGCATGGCTGGAGTCTACAGGGATCAATCAGTGGGCTACGTAGCAGAACTAGAAGAAAGATGGGAGAAAGACAGTGGTCAGAGAAGACAGATTTAGGGGAAAGAAAAAGGCGGGCTCATTATATTTAGAACAAAGGAGAAGTAGGAGATCTGGATGATCCCAAATCTGGCTTCGTTGATTAGGTAGATTACATTCCAGTCATGCTGACAGCCAAAAAATATAGCAGGAAAAGCAGTTTTGGGGCTGAGGAAGAGTCCTGTTTTAGTTTCTGATGTTGAATCTAAAGAGTCTGTGGGGCACTCTGAGAAGGGACTAGTGGTTACCAAAGTGGAAGGGTGGGGGAGTGTGGGTGGGGAGGGAGGGAGAAGGGGATTGAGGGGTATTATGTTTGGTATACATGGTGTGGGGGGGTCATGGGGAAGACAGTATAGCACAGAGAAGACAAGTAGTGACTCTGTGGCATCTTACTACACTGATGGACAGTGACTTCAATGAGGTATGGGGGAACTTGATGATATGGTGATTGTAGTAACCACATTGTTTTTCATGTGAAACCTTCATAAGAGTATATATCAATGATATCTTAATTTAAAAAAAGATCACTTAAAAAACAAAACAAAACAAAACAAAAAACCTACTAGATGTTCAACTCAGCTAATAAGGAAAAACATTAAAGAACACAAGGAAGGAAAAAAATGGAGTCTGTGGGGGTATCCAGGTGGAGGGGTACAAGCTTAGTGTGAAAATATGGCTTAGGAGCTCAGAAGAGACAGCAGTCAGTCACAAATGATGAGTATTAGATGAGGTCTCTCAAAGGGAAAAGAAGGGGTCAAACAGAGCGTGCTGGGGGATCCTGAGCATTATTCCAGTTCAACAGAACAAAGTCTGTCTTTCTCTTAGAAGGAGAGTAAGGAAGAACAGATGGAGAGGCAGGAGAACTGAGAGAAGTGGTGTCATGAAAGACAAGAATGGAGTTGCAAGGAAGTAGTCATTTACAAATTTGGGGAGAAACTATATTTAAGGAGCAGAAAGAAGACTACTTCCTTGAGGAGAAAGAATATTTAGGAAAGTGAGAAAATCAAGAGAAGGGAGTGTCAGTAATTAACAGAGGAGAGCTGCAAGGAGTGTGAAGCAAAGTAGAGAGGTTCAAGAGGATGGGAGTCTGCTAGAAGGACCATCAAGAAATCACAGGTGACCTTAATTCAACAAGCATTTTAGCATCAACAAGGCCCTATGGTAAATAAAGGAAGTCAAGAGCTTGTGCACGATTGTTGGTGCCAGATCACTGAGCAGATGGTAGCTGAGATGGGCCTTGGAGGGTAGACCTGAATTGACAGATGGCTACAGAGGGAGGAAAAACAGGAACTGTTCAGGCAATGGCCAGGCCCTGGTGGGTGACTGCAAGGGCAAGGAGGAGCTAAGGCTTTTCCTGACCACTTTATTTTACCTCTCTCTGTTTTATCTCTACCACAGTATTGTCCAATAGAACTTCCTGCAATGACAGAAATGTTTCATATCTGCACTAATGCGGCAGACTCCAGCCACAAGTAGCAATTGGACCTTAAAATGTGACTAGTACAATAGAGGGAAAACATTTTAAATTTTATTTAATTTTAAATAGCCTCTTGCGGTTAGTAGCTACCATACTGAGCAGTATAGCCACATAACAAAATTTCTTTTATTTTACTGTGAATTGTCCTCTGCTAACTAAAAGCTCCAAAAAGGCATGGACCACATCGTGTTTTATTAGCTTATATATACCCCCATCACCTAGGCCAGGGCCTGTCACATAATGGATGGTCAATAAATATCTGTTGAATGGTTAAATAAATGATATTACTAAAGCCCAATTACTGTTTAGTGCTGCAAACATCAAGATATTTTTGCTAGAATCCCAAAGGGGAAGACACTTGTTAGAGATTCGGGCGATGGAAATGTATGCAATGCATTTATAGGACCATGGCACTGAGTCACTGCTCTGAGGGTTACTAGATCACCTATCCGTGAATAACAGTGTACACCTCAGGCCCAAGAGTGGGGGAAGGAGATGAGCTAGCCTGGAACCTGTGAGGTAGACAATCCTCTCTGCAGACTGAGTTCAATTTTGAACTCTGAGCAGCCTGGCTTGAACCTGAAGTTCCCAAAGAGCCCCAAGATAGAGGGCCTCATTACACTGTGTTTGATGTGTGGGGTAGTTCTCGCCAGTCCTTTTTATGCATGTATACAAAAAGATTTATTTTAAAGGACCCCTGGATACTAGTCATCAAGATGAAGGCCCTTAGTTATAAACCTGTAAGGCAGATTATATTTCTTTCTTTCAGGTGGTAGTTAATTACAGAAAAGCTACTGCATTTTGATTAATCTATGTAGCATTTGAAAGAAAAAAATCCACACTCACTATGAGCTCATGGCTAAGCCCAGGAATAAAAAATTATCATTACTTTACCTTGTGCAGCAATGAATTTGTTCTTTTCTTGGTAGCCCTGGGGGTGGGGTGGGAAAGGAGTAGGGGAGAAGAAAATGAAAACCAAAAATGGATAGGAATGAATTCTCCAGACTTCCAACCAGTCAACAAAGCTTCCCTAGTGAAAAGTTTTAGGCAATTAACAAGGATTTCCATTTTAGAAATTTCCAAGGGATTAGCTTTGAGTAACAGGTATCAAAGATTACAAAGATTACATGGTCTAGGTCGTCTTCTCAAAGTGAATTATTAGTGAACAGTGTAATAAGAACATCAAATACCAACTCCTAGGCTAGATCCTGTTTCTGACGCTTTCTCAGTGGCTGACAATTTGGGTCTTAGTGTGAACAGTTAAGAACCCTCCAAGGCAGACGCACATGTGGTAGTTCCAGGGATGAAGCCGGACCCACCTTGGGAAGGAAAGGGATTATTTTCTTGATGAAACTACTCAGGTACAAAAACTTTCTGGGAAAGCCTGTGGGAATGGTGGAACAGTTCCCAATGTTTCACAACAGGGTTCTCCCATTATGGAAATGGAAGACAAGAAGCAAAGGAGCCTGCATATGCCACTTACTAGATAAGGAGCCTCTGAAAAATGACACCTGGCAGTAACTTTCTTTTTCAGTTTTTATTGTTTTAGTTATACATCTTTTCAGCCTCACTGTTTAAATGCAGTAATCACTTGAGAAATCCTAGGTAAGCAAAAAATCATTTAAGGACTCTAAGTCACCCTCTGCCAATCTCAGACAGGAAAAGATGGGTAGTGAGGGAAGGGGCAGCCTCATGGATGAGACACCATGCCACACCAAGGTGACAATGTGAAATACATGTCTGCAAGGCAGTGGCAGAATAAAGGAGGGGGGCCTGAGTCTGTGAAGCCATGTCCTTTTCCAGTTCAAACAAGGGCAGGGCAGTTACTTCCTACCACAGAAAAGAGAAAGCTTTAAGCCTAGAGATGGACATGTTTAGAGTTAGCAACAAGAAGCCTATTAAAATTCTTACTGGGAAGAGGAATTTAAGTTTTTGCAAATGTTTTCATTCATTAGAAGACAGAAACTTAGAAAGCCTTAATTCAGGATGCTGCATTTTGCCTATGTACCAAACTTATAATAAAAACTGAAAAGCACTTAGAATATGTTAAGCCATACTATATCCCTGCTCCACTTGAAGTCACTGCTAAATTCTCACTGGAGCAATGAGCCATGAATAGCTTAAAAACACTGTTGGAGGGCCCAGCCCCCAGTGCTTCCTGCCCCATCTTTCCCAGGCGGGTGCCTATGTTCTCCATTAAGGCCTACATAATGGTACAGCAGCATTGCTTAACCAGCAAGATGGTTAACAAGGCAAAACTACTCATCTTCCTTGTGTTATATTCAAGGGAAAGATGAAATGTGGCTTCCTAGTTTCTGAGACATCTTTGGATTCTGAAAGCTAAATCCCAGCTGCCTATAAGTGGTAGCTATATTCCTACCAGTTAAAAAAAACAAAAACAAAAAACTACTTCTAACAACCCTATATACTCTTAGACATCTAAGGGTAAGACTCCAGGCTGCACGCCCACGTGCCAACTGTGCATCGCCTGCTTCCTCTCCTCCTAAAGCCAGGTTTGCTCTCAGACCTTTGTGCTCTCCAGACCAGGTTCCATGTCCCTCTGCCTATTGTCACCACTCCATGGTGCCTGGTACCACCTCTCTTTATGATTCATGTGTGATCCTAGTTCTCTGTGCAAAAAAGGCTTGGTAAATGGTTGTGAGGGGTGGGAATGGGGATTAACTGCCTGTGGACAAGAAGGTTCTTACTGGGGTGAGCAAAATGTTCTAAAAGAGGCAACAGCTAGAGGGTATAGGGTTTCTTTTTTTTTGAGGTGATGAAATGTTCTCAAATTGACTGGTAATGGTTGGATATATCTGTGAATATATTTAAAAAACCACTGAATTGAAAACTTTAAATGGGTGAACATTATGGCATATGAATTACATCTCAGTTAACAGCGTTAGAAGATATTCTAACACACATAAGGTGATGGCAGCATAGCCTGGTAAACTTACTAAAAATCACTGGATTCTACATTTTAAATGTTTGAATTTTTGTTATATATAAACTATACCTCATTAAAATTGGAAGGATAAGAACGTTTGGTAAGTGTAACTGGCAGCCTACAACAAATGGCCTCAATTTGCTTCAGCAAAGGACATTGTCAACCTCTATACTCCTCATCCACAGCACATCTGCTCCCTCCTTCCCTCTGGATCTCTCATCTGCCCTTAACCCTGCTAACCACTCAAGAGTTCTTCCATGTTTATACTCCTCTCTCTTCTCTCCTGGTCTCCTTTTGTCTCACTCATGAGGACCCTTTGATCAGTGTGCCAGGCAGAGGCTGGTGGGCCCCAGAGCCCAGTCTCTCTAGTAATTTCCAAGGCCATGGCTCTGGAATACCTCCTCTGAGCTCTGGATCAATATGACCAACTATATACTGGATACATTCATAGGATCACCCTATACCCAATACACCCTATAGAGAATCATCCTGTACTCTCTCTCACGTATACTATCAGTCACCAAGTGCTACTAAATTCTACCTCCAAAGTCATTTTTATTTTGCTGCTTCCTTTCCAATCTTTCTACAGGCCCTAATCATCTGTGACCTGCTATTGTAACAGTCCCAATTGGCCCCTCCTAAGTCCATGTTGCACATGGTAGCCTGTGTGAGTGATCAATATGTAAATGGAGCCATGTCACTCCCAGGCTTTAACATTCTCAATGTTATTGCCTAGGGAATTAATCAAAACCCTTAGTTGTACTGAAATTTGCAGATACAATAAGGTGGCTCACTCAACGCCCAGTCCCACCCCCTCAGAACTTGACTTTTTTACTACAGAGAAACTAAAAGCTAACTTTCCTAGACTCCCTCACAGCTCAGTTCTGCATAAGACTTAGCTTCTTTCTAGCAGATGCTCCCACACAGGACTTGGGGAAGAAGTGAGCAATGTGAGATGGTGACTGTGCTAGGAGGATATGGTCTTTGGGCAAGCAGCAGGACTACCCAGTTCTTCTGCAGCACCTGTGCAGAGGTCTCACTATCAGAGTCATAAGGGGTAGTTGCATACATCATTGGCTGCTCTGTTCCTTGCTGAGCAGCACCTTAGCTTGGCTCACTGGCTCTCCCATGGATTTTGTAAGCTACCCATATCTTACAATAAACCCCTTTCTACTTAAAAGATTAGACAGAAAGCAGACTCCATTGTCTGCAACTAAGAACCACAATGACATCTAATGCTTTCCAAGATCGAGTTCCTACCAATCCCCCAAGCCTAATTCCCAATGACTTCCTATTTTGTACCTTACAATCTAAGACTACTGTTTCTAGTCTCTGACTTTGTTCATGCTTTCCCTTTTGCTTTGAAGTTTCTGCTCATCTTTCTTCTCCTGAGTTTAGACTTATGCTTTCCTATCAACCTCTACTGGATCACCAAGTTGGCTGAATGTTTCTTTCCCTAAGTCCCACAGAACCTGGCAATACCTCCTTCACATACTACAGATGGCAAAGCTTGCTTTTGTTTTTAGTTATCTTTAGCTCAATAAAGGATTCACTGACTCCTACAGAAAGCACACATTTAGATTCAGATTTCTGCATAGGAAACCTTTGGGAATGATGACAGGGTAAACATTAAGAATACATTTTAAAATACCTGTTTTGATCTTTAAAATTTTTTTCAGTCCCTTAAAAAAATTAAGATTCCTCAGAAAAAACCTGAAATGACAAATATTCTTCCTAATATGCAGCTTGGAAAGGAACCAGTAGATGGTAGCCAGCAGTCACTTAAGGTAATATGAGAAATGAGAAAAGCTTGAGTTCCTTACATTGATGAATGAAGCATTGATGTAATCAGAATCTGGAACTCCTTCAATTGGTGTCAGATGGACTCTAGAGTGGTCATCTAGAAAAAAAATTAGTATTTCAATTAAATTCAATTTTATTTTTTACTGGTGCTTATGTAACCAGGCCTGTTTTGAGATGTCTGTGCTCATGAGTACAGACATACATGTATAAAGATGTCACTGCAGCACTACCTCTAACAGCAAAAATTATGACCCATCTCAACAATCACTAGGGGGATGATTAAATTAAGATATATCCATCATATGGAATAGTAAGCAGCTAGTAAAAAGGAAAGTGTATATTTCTGTTTGACAGATGAATTGCCAATATATAGTTAAAAAAATACAGCAATGTACACAGCATACCAATTATATTTTTAAAATATATACAATACATACACATTAATACACAAACAAGACACTAAGTATCAGTAAATGTAAATATATTATGCACCCAAAAATAAAGCAAAGTTCAAACATTTCACTCCTGCATCCCACTAGATTATGCATATTCCATTCTGGAGACCACTGGCCTAGATAAATATCTGTTATAGATCAACAATGATTAGCAATGGCTAACTTTGGGAAGGGGTCATGAAGAGAACTCTGAATTGGATTGTTTTTGCAATGAGCACTCCAAAAAAACCACAATGACTGTGTAATCTTATCTGGTCTTCTGGTGAAACTGCTCTCCTTAATCACTTAGAAACTTAAGACCTGCCACAAAAATCCTAGTCAAGCACCTGACATGACTTTATGTTGCCCTGGGAACCCAAGGCTTGACCCTACTCTTATTACCAACCCTCCTATGATCAACTGCAAGATTCTTCCCATCCTCAGAAAATCTGGCTAGAGATGCAATTTCAGGTTACATTCCAAAAACCTTACACTCACAAGGCAAGATGTTTACATATCGATTTTTTTCCTTGTTTTCCTCCTTGGAGGCAGCTTCACAGGTAGCCTGGATAGGGCAAGCAGGGAGAGCCTGAAAGGTTAAGAGAAATCAGAGGAGTTACTAAGAGGGATAACCACCAAACATGCAAACTGCTGCACCATACCCTGACTTGGCAAGTTTTGTCTTTTCTTGGGAGAAAAAGACGGGCCCAGGTGAATACTTGCAGCCCAAAACAGAGAGTACACCTCTCCTCTGCAGAGCCTGCAAGCTCCTTAGAATTTAACATCAAGAATCCCCAGGGGGGCAAAACACCCTTCCTATTACTCTAAGTGCAGGCATGCTCTTTATATGATTACGATGTGGTTAGGTGCCTGTCATAATGCTGGGTCAGAATGGACCACCCCTATAAACAGGAGGGGGGACATAACTGAAGGGATGGGCCATTTATACTCCTGTTAACCACCATGCAAAGATGAGATGCATTTGAGTGAATGACAGGAAAGCTCTAGAATGTCAGCTGAGTTAGGTGCCCTCTAGGGGCCTGACACGGGAGTACGGCAGCCTAGACTCAACGCAGTAAGGAAGCAAGGACAGGCGGGGAGGTGGGAGGGGCATTCACGTGGATGCAGCAGTTAAGAGGCAGAGGGTCTGGGTGAGATGACGGACTGCGGCAGTTTTAGAGCAAATGTACATTTTAGAGCAAATGTACATTAGCTAGCACTGGGAAGTATGTGGGTAAGCACAAATGGCATGACATGAGATAGTCTGGACTGTGTGTGCTTGAGCATATCTGTTTGACTTTTTAAGAGCAAAGTTTCCTCATCTGCAAAATTGGGATACCACCTCTTACATAAGGAGTAAGTAAGATAATCTCATGTCTGACACAGAATAAGCATTCAATAAATTGTTTTTATAGGTGTGGGAAATTCAACTTTATTATTTAAATTGTTTTCTTCTTATATGTTCAAAACTAAGAAAGCAAAAAGGGAGGCAGCCTAAAATTCCATCCTGGACAACCATTCTGATAAATCATTTGGAAATGTTTTATGAGCCTCAAAAATATTCATACCCTTTGACCTAGCAACTCCACTTCTGATGATCTAGCCTAAAGATATAAGAATTTTATGTTCAAATTATTTACTTCATCATTGTTTAGAATGACCCAAAACTGAAAACAACCTTAGTATTCAGCAGTAGGGGAACAGTTAAGAAAATTATGGTTCATGTATTATTTTCCATTCATCCTTTCAACAAACATATATTGTGTACCTATTAGGTACTTGGCTAGGCACAGAGCAAACAGTGCTGAATCAAACATATAAGGTCCTTGATCTCATGGACAATACAGACTTGTGGGTGAAAGATGAACATTAAACAAAAGAAGATAAAATTATACACCATGATAAATGCAATGAAAGAACAGAATGCTATTAGAGAAAGTATCAGAAAGCACAAGAAATACCCAAATACCCAAATTTAGACTAAGAATAGGTCTCTATGAGGAAGATAAGTGTGGAAAGTAGGATTCCAGGCACCAAAACCAGCATCTCCCAAAGACCTGCCCTGCCTTGTGTGAGGAACTAACTGAAAGGCCAGTGAGGGTGTTATGTGGAAAGCGTGGCTGGTGGGGGTAGCAAGAAGAAGTGGAGTAGATGAGCTTGGCAAGGTCAGATCATACATTTCCATGTAGGTCCTTGACTAGGGACTGAGAATTTTATTTTAAGTGCATGAGGAAAACCATTCAAGGTTTTTAAACTGCAATCCAATTTACATGTTGAAGAACCATGCTGGCTACAGGAATATGGACCAGAAGGCAAGAATAAAAGCATGGAAAGATGATGTGATGGTTCAAGGAAACAAATGCACTTGACCTACATTCCAAGTTAGAATCACTTGATTTAGAGATGGAATGAGGGATGGTAGATTGGGGAGAGAAAGAGACAGGAATGAAGGTCTCTCAGGATTCTAGCTTTGATAATAAAAATATATATATGAGTAAATAAAGGAAATACCAACCTAAAAGGAACAAATTTTGCCAGATGGAAGCAAAAGCTTTAAGGGAGCAACTATATTTCCTAGGAACTGGAAAGATAGTGGTATGAGAAATTAAAGTGAAAGACCCTTAGATAATGGTGGTCAGTGTCTCATAGTCTATCTGCCTTCACTTACTCAAGAGATTTTCCTTTGAGTTCAAACCCTGGAGTTTCTACATGCTATTTTACTGAGAGAGGCAATTTCTTTAGACTCTATGCTGCCAATACACAAAGGGGAAAAAGGAGTTTCCTGGGTTGGACTCTTACACATGGAACAGAGACCTTAGACTGGAATTTCTGCCCATAGCCTGCTTTCTCTTCATCCAGATAGGCTAGATTTCCATAGGTTTCCACACTGGGCAGGGTGAGATACAAGATTTTAAAGCCCTTATGACTAATTCAGAGGCATTAATTTTCTTGTACATCCCTTGTCTAAAATTATGTAGAACAGAGGTAGTAATAGCAAGACTCTTGAAAAAAGTCCTCAGGGTCAGGAATGACAATGACCTCACAGTCCTGTCAGCACCCATAGCTGCCCCTGTCACAGTGAAGAAAGGCTGCATCTCCTGCCAGGCTGAGGCTCCTAAAAGGAAAGTTAGGAAGAAACAGGAG
Source organism: Manis javanica (assembly GCF_040802235.1). Taxonomy (NCBI): domain Eukaryota; kingdom Metazoa; phylum Chordata; class Mammalia; order Pholidota; family Manidae; genus Manis; species Manis javanica. The sequence continues at coordinate 28,711,151 of NC_133160.1, read as the reverse complement.
CCATTGTATGGTAAGAGAAAAGAAAGGACCTGCCAAGAGAACATTGTCTTAGAAGAAAAGGGTCAGACTGAAGAGCCTAGGTCAGGGATGAAAACAAGGGATGAAACTACTACCTTCAGTTCCTACTTTGAAAAACCTAGCACACAGAGCTAGGTAGAAGCTGCTGAACAAGAAGATTATGTTACATTCTCTAGAAACACTAGGTGGCATCAAAGACCACTTCAGTTCTTGCTTAAGCCTTTACTCGAAGCAAAACTTAACATACCAAGTAATTTTTTAAAAACATGCAATTTTTAAAAATAATTTCATTTTTTATGTGTATACAAAAGGATTGCCATCACCCAGTTTAACTTAGAAGTTCTCTTTCGGCCCTTTCTCATCATATCCTTTTCCTTCTCACAAGTAAATGTGGAATTTTCTGTGTATTTTTACCTTGCTTTAATTTATTTGTATGCCTCAACATTTTGTATCCTTGAACAATATATTTTTATTGTTCAGTCTGTTTTTGGATAAAAATGGATCATAACCAAGTGGTTACTTGCTTTTTTTGCCCAACATTATGCTCTGAAGATAAACCCAGGTTGTTTTGTGTAGCTGAAGATCATTCCCTTTAACTACCTTGTAGTGCTCCATTTTGAAACTATACCAACATTTATTTATCCATTCTACTACTGAATATTTGGGTTGTTTACAGTCAACAATTCTGCTTTGAGCACTAATCTGTATGTTTCTTTGTGCACATGTGCAAGTTTCAGGTATGAGTCTCTTTAACTTCACCAGGGAATGCCAAATCAATCTACACTCCCACCAGCAATGCAAAGTGTTCCAGTTGTTCTGGGTCCTTGTCAATATTTGCTACTGTCAGACTTCAACTGTATCAAATCTAGGTTTAATTTACATTTCTTTGATTATTAATGAGGTTCACCATCTTTCCATAATTTACTGGTCAACAGGGTTTCCTCTTCTGTGTAGTACCTAGTCAAGTGTTGTCCCCATTTTTCCACTGATTATTTTCTTATTAATTTGTAGGAGTTCTTTACATATTCTGGATACTCATCCTTTATCAGTTGTAAGTGTTAACAAATATCTTTTTACCAAGTCTGTGGCCTGCCCTTTCATTTTCTTTATGGTATCTATTTACAAACAGAAGCTTTGCATTTTAATGCAGTCAAGTAGATCAATCTTTCTCTTTACCAACATTTTAAGTCTTAAGAAACCCTTTCTTACTGTGAAATCATAGGCATATTTTCCTATGCTATTGTCTCTATGTTTCATCATTTTGTCCTTTAAAGTTCAGTGTTTACATCAAAACTGGTTTTTGTTTGGTCTCAGACAAGAATTCAATTTCATTTATTCCACCAGGGTTACCCAACTGCCTGAGAACTATTTGTTGCGAAGACAACAACTGCACTAGCATTTCTGTCATAAATAGGTTTCCGCCTATACATGAATATGCTTTGAGGCTATTTTATTCCATTGGTCAATCCGTCTATCCCAGTGCCAATACAAAACTGTCTTAATTACTTTATTTTATAATAACTGTTTATATCTGGTAAGGCAGGTCTCCTCACCTTGTTCTTCTTCTTCAGGAATGTCTTGGCTATTCTTGAATCTTTTCTCCTCCATAAAAATTTTAGAATCAGCTTGTCAAGTTCCACAAAAAACCTGTTGGGATTTTTATTGGAATTGCATTGAATCTATGTATCAGTTTGGGGAGAATTGACATCTTTACAATACTGAGCCTTCTAATCCACTGACCTAATCTCTTCAACTAGTTTAGGCTTTTCTTTAATGTTTTCAAACATTTTTATGATTTTCTCCAAAGATTTTGTAAATATTTTGCTAAGTTTATTCCTGGTACATTTTAGATGCTATTGTAAATGGCATGTTTTAAAAATTATTAGATTTTCTGACTGTGGTTTATGTATAGAAATACATTAATTTTTATGCTGTTTTTGTACAACCTTACTAAAATAACTTATTAATTCTAGTAATATATTTGATGAGTCTTTGGATTTATCTTAGGACAGTATTTTCCTTGGTGAAAAATCCATGTTTGTTTATCCTTTCCAATCCTTAATACCTTTCATTTCTTTTCATGCCTTACTGTGCTGCCTAAGATCTCCAGTACAGTACTGAATCTTACTCACTTTTAAGTTTGAATCCCCTTTTCAAATACTCTCACCTAATGGTCACCAGTGCCTGAACATTCTGCCATGATGCGGAATCTAATAGAGTTCGACTGTCTTTCAAGGCAGTTCTTCTCATCTTGGAACAATTCTGTTCAGAAGGACCCAACACCTAGATACAGAATTTCTTTTGCATTTCCCTTGTACTGACTAGTGTAAAACCCAGATGTCAGCTGGCGCCTTCTCTGCCCCTTGGAAACCTGGGGCCCTCAATTCCCTGGACTACTGAATTCCAACGCCCTTGACACAGTTCCTACTAATTCTCCTAGACTTTTGGTTCTGATACATTTACTTGTAAACAACTCATCATTGTAGATGCTAGCTATTCTGCTTCTACCTCAACAGCTGCCACACAGTCTCATCATCAGATTACACATACATGCTTCTTCACCCAGAAATCCAAGAATTAAGCTTTCTCAACTAAAGATATAGGGTCCTTAGCAAGGTGTGTGTGTGTGTGTGTGTGTGTGTGAAGGGGGAGGGTCACATCTCACAATGCACAGAGTTTGACCATCTCACTGGCTCCACTTCTTTCCCTCTCCTCTCTCTCTCCCATCCCCTTCCTCTCAAGAACTACCTAAATGTTATCTTTCTGTTTGTTTTTTAAACCATGAGTATGCTTTTGGGACCTCAATAAATGGCTTTTCAAAGTGCTGTTTTTAAACAAATTCAGTGCTTCCTTCTAAGACAAATACTGATCAATAAAAAGGTTCCAGCTATAATTCTAGGACAAAAGCCACTTTCAACTGTGGTGGGGTTTCACAGAAATGCTACACACTCTCCTTTTAGCCTGTCAAATATCTGAAAACAGCTGTCATGTCCTATGCCTATTGTTCCTTCAGCTGTCATTCCCAATGGCCCAATTTTTCTCCAGAACAACTTTCCATTCAGTGGTATTCCTTTTCATAGAGACCTGACCACAAGACTGCTGCCATAGTTCAGTTTGGGGACATCAACTCTTTATCCTACCTGCTTTTGTATCCATTAGAGTATAATGAATATTATGCTAAAGCAAAGCTCCATTAACTTTAGTTACTGTATTAAAAAAACTATTTCTAGGATGTTATAAAAAGAATAAGCTTATTGTAAAAGAAACTCAAGTAACTCAGTAGAAAACAGTTCCCTAGCATGTCTCTCCTATCTTCTACGTACCCCCTTTGGAAATAACTGCTACTCACACAGTTCACAGTATTTTTCCAAACTTTAAAAAATATGTTAGCACCCTCACATATGTACCTTTTTTTTAAAAAGGGGATTATCCCATGTATAGTCCTCTGCAATGTGTTTTCTCCCATAACAATATGACTTGGAGATCTTTCTGTCAACACATTATTTTAATGATAATACAGAATTTAAAAATAGATGCAAGAAATCATTTAGCCATTCTGCCATTTGATAAATATGATTTTAATTTTATTTTCTTTGCTATTATAAATAATGTTGTGATGAACATTGTTGTACAAATATATATTTTGTTTTCTGATAAGAGTCCAAGAAGTTAGGTCAGACAGCATAATAAAGTTTGGTTGATGCTGCCAAATCCTCCTTCCTGTGCTATACCATTTAACCCCTCCTCCCCACCCTGGGTATAAAAGTGCCTGTATCCCCATATCTTTGTCCATACTTGAAATCAGTCTTCTAAAATTTTTAAATCTAACAGGCCCAAAATAATGGTTTGTATTAATCAGGACTTCCTGATTACTTCATATAGTTGAACTTCTTTTCATGTTTACAGACCATTTGTTTTTCTTCTGTGAACTACCAATGTTAGTTCTACTGCAATGTATACTTTTTTCCTCACAGGTTTGTAGAAGCCCTTTATATATTATGGAGAACTCTTTTTCTACCTGTGACAGTTTCTTCTATTGGCCAATTTCTTATTGGAAATTATATTTCATAGAGACATTTAATATTTTAATATACTTACTATCTTTCAATCTATTCCATTCTGCCTTCTGAATACCATGTTTTGCTTAGAAAGGTTTTCCTCTTCCTCCTGACTCTAAGAATATTATTCTTTGACAGGAGACACAAATTGGTGTGTTGGTCCTCTGTGTTATTCTTCCTCTTCCAGAGCCACCATGACAGGGCCTGCTCTGCCCAAGGGCTGGTAGTCTACCTCATTTTGGATCCTGCCAGCTTCCCCTATGTCTTCCCAATGGATGGCTTTGGGTTTGTTTGTTTTTTTATTGCTTAATTTCATTGAGTTGACTTCTTTTATTTTTAAATGAAAGGGCAAAAGACCTTAACTGACTTAGCAATTTAATATCAGAGTTGCAGTTGAGAGGCTGATGGGGGAAATGTGGGTGATGTGAACCTGATTCCTGCGTGAAGATGAAGGAATAGGAACTGTTTAGCCAATTTTCAGGATGGGAAAGAACAAGCCACTAACAGTTCATAACTGCACAACAGTTATTTCAGGTACTGCTTGCAATCACCTGAGATGAGTTCCAGCTGGTGGTAAAGGGGTGGGGGAGTCCCAATTAACAGAAGATGAGAAATATTGAAACCAAGGAGTAGGGTTACTTCTGACAACATTAGAAAACAGAACAAGAAAAAACCCAACTCTATTATCAAATGCTCATCTCCAAAGACAGTGCAAGACTCAGGGCCTTTCTATGACTGCACTACAGTATTTTGCTCGAACAAATGTTAAGATTTTAGAATTTTTCTGGTTGCTAAATGTTAATGCCAATAGAATTCACATCTTTCCTGGTTTGCTCATGTGAAAGACAGGGCATTACGTGAGACAATGGAAATGATGCTGAAAGGAAGGGGTTGGAGAAAACCAACTTCTAAAAATCTCTACTATGCTCTCTATTGTACCTTGCTTTCATGATAAAAACTGCCCCATAACTCAGCTCTCATTGCTCACAGATAATCAGGATGCAAGCATAACATGATCTGGAGAGTAAAATACATAAACAAGATAGAAAAGCAAAGAGCTAATACTTAGAGAAAACTGCAAGAATTCACTGAGTTGAATTATTAAAAACTGCAGGAAGAGCTGATAGAGATTTTGTGGATGTTAGACCAAAGAGGGGAGAGCATAATTTTTGGATAAGGCCAAATTTCTAGTTATGGTATGGTTAACTGAACTTCTGCGGTCAGTGTGACAGCTCAGGAAACTGATCACAGTTCTAATGGTGGGCTAGGGTGGCCAGTGGAAACCTGGAAGGAATGCTGGATCCAGCTAGGTAACAGTGCAACAATGAAAAGTCAGAAACTCCTTGCTTGGCACAATGCAGAGATCAGTGTTATCCATGACCCAACAGGCTCAACCTTCCTACTGATACCTTCACCACGTCCCTGATGGAATTCACAGCACATGACTTGCTAGAGGGTGTACCTTGGGAAGGAAAGCACTGGAATCGTTCAGAAGTGCTTTCCTACCTGTCTTCATCAGAGTGAGCTCCTGGTGGAAAGGACTGGCTTCAACATGAGATTCTTGATCTTGGGGGGATGGAAGGAGCTTCAGAGGCCACAGTCACCAGGGCTCAGACATCTCTGGGTGAAGCTCTCACAATGGAAATGGGAGGCAGCAAGCCCAGGTCAGTTGTGAGGGCCTGACAAGACTGCCATGTTAGGGAAAGGGCCCTTGTCATCCAACTTCCAGGCCTGGGTCAGTTCACTAGAACTCTTCAATGATGGGCACATGTAAGGAACAACCCTGCCACAGCACATCACCATTCATATACCATGAAACTTCCTCCTCATCTTTCCTTAAGAATCTATAGCCATTTACCATGGTTAACTCTACCAGGTAAAGGGTAATACACCTTTTGGGGTCTACCTGGTTCTGGCTTTGAGCTCACTAATTCCTAGGAATCCCAAATGCCACTATTTCATGCTAGCTAGAATGGAGCCTTTGCAGACCAGGTAATAGGAGTCTGGCCTTATGTAAGGACTGCCTATTTTCCCAGTGTACTGCTGAAATAGCTATCTACAGCAAGAGGCAGAATACCTTAACCTTTTGGATAAGGCTCACTACAGAAGCAAGAGCAAGTGCAAGCTGCTGGAGCAGTAATCTCTCTTTACCAAAAGGCTAAGTCCCTAGGTGAGTGACAGAGACCCTAAGTGCTTCAGAAGACTTAAAAGTTGCAGGATAATGAAGAGATAATCCATTTACATGTCTGAGTTCAGTGGTGGCATGAAGTGAGTGCTCAGTAGTATTAAATATGAGCTATTCTGATACTTCCCACTATCCTCCAGGCAAGCTACCAGAAAGACTAACACAAATGATTGACAGTTTTGAAGAATGGCAGTAGGTCATAATACGCAAATCACGTGGAGCTGCAAATATGCAGTTACTTTCCCAGATGCATTCTCCTCTCTACAGATTAACATAACCCCTGGTACCTGAAATACAGTGCTAAATGAGGCAAGTGTATGTTTTTTCCGTTACGGTACACAAAGACTACATGGAGCAGTTTCCCTTTCTCATGGCAGGAGCAGCCTCAGTGATAAATCATCTTGACCACTCCCTGCTGTGATCTAGTTCACTGGGATTTTGTCTCAGTGTTTCACAGGGTATTACCCTAACAACTACATTAATGACATCAAGATGACAGGTCTTGAAGAGCAGGATGCTATGTATCTTAAATGTACATGCTAGACATAAAAATAAAAATTGAGTGGCCTGCCACCTCAGCCTAGTTTTCTAAAAGTCAAAGGCCTGCAGCATGTCAGGTTATCTCCTTTGATGTAAAGGACAAGTTGCTGCTCCTTGACATGTATCCCCCTCCTCTGCTAAGAAGAAGTGATGCCTGCCGGGACATTTTGGATTTTGGAGACAGCATATACCACATGCTATTATCCTGTTCTGATTCATTTACTAAGTGATCTGAAAAGAGAAGGCCACTGATCCAGACCACAGAGAAACTGTCTCTGGTAGATGCTATAGGGCCATAAGTGTCTGTGGTTAAGGCTGAGCAGTACAATCATAATGAAAAATCCTAGGATTTGAGGACAACACTACAAACCTGTCAGCAAAATCATGTTCTTGGCTTAACACTGGCTCTTGCAGAGACTGTAAGCTTGATTATGGGACACTAGATAAGCCAAATGACTTCAATAACCCATTATAAACTAAGAACTATGTGATTTAATAAGCCATAAATTTGGACATTTCCATAGAATTCCACCACTAACTGGAAGTGATATGTACAGAACGCTTGCCTCACACTCACTCCTTCAGTAGTCACCTCTGACTTCCCAATGATATCAACAGTTGATAGAAGAAGAAAAAAGTCCAGCCTAGTACAAATGGCTCTGTAAGACATGCTAGTCCATTCTAGAAGTAGACTACTATGGGATAATCTACTTAAGGAAGGGCTCTGAATGAGTATAAAAGAGAAATCCTTCAAGTGAGCGGAAACTCAAGCAAGTATCACACTACCTCACTGGAGGCCAGGATTTAAGCCAATCCCTGGGTAGCAGGTAACTGGAATGAGATGGGAGATATTTAAGTTCTATGCATATGCTAGCCAGACAGCAGTCCCCACTAGAAACCCAGAGCTGTGGTTCTCTAGTGCCGGCCCATTGAGCCATGGTAGCACAGCAACTGGCTCTTACCACAACATCTGTCTGAATTTGCCTACCAAGTCTTTAGGAACACCATCCTCACCCGGGGACTTACTAGAATGCACTACCATGGCATCTCAGGGAATATTACCTCCAAACTAAGAGCTATGGCCATGGGGTCACATACCCCATTACCCAGAAGCAGCACTAATGATTATAAAACAGTAGAGTGTCTACTGGAGATATAGCTACAGTGCTGAGGCAGGGGTGCTATCTTCTGGGATGAGGTAAATGCTCCCAATCACAATAAACATTAATTGGCACTGTTTTGCCAACAGCCAGAAAAAGGATTCAAGGTATTCCATTAACTCTTGCCTGATAAATAGTCTCCTTCCTGCTTCAAGTCCTGCCTCCCTCCCATCTATTGTCCTCATTGCAGCTAGGGCAAATCTGACCATATTACTCTCCATCTCCCCTAAATCCTCCAGTGGTAGTACAGTTATGAGTGGTGATCCGCCTACCCAATAACCATTCCTTCTTCCCTCCTTGCTACCAGAGCACCCGTTTTGTGGGTTTCTCTGTCTAACCCCTGCATGACACAGGAATAATCAGGATTGGCCTCAGCCAGCCTATTTCTCCCTTGCTTATTACTGGTTTAAGAAGGAGCATGTGATAAGGGAGTCTCTAGAAGCTTTTGAGAAAGTTTTCCTCACTGATAAAAGGAGACCTACAGGAAGAAACAGTTATCCTTTTCCCACTGGACATTGTTATACCTCCATGTGGCACTTAAAATGGGGGCAGCCATTTTGGCATCATGAGGTGAGCCAGACTAAGAGACAAAGCTGACACATGGCTGCGTGGAAAGGTATGAAGGAGACTGATAGTTTAGTAATGTCCAAGTAGATGAATTGGCCCACTCTGGAACTGTTGCTCTGTATCCTCAAATCCATTCTCCTCTCCCTATCATTATCATCTTAGGTCAACATATTAACACTTCTGGTCTTAACTGTTGCAACCCTTAATGTACCCCATACATCCATTCTGTTCTCCTCACAGGTTACTCCCTCTACAGCAGCCAGTCATTTTTTCAAAATACAAGTCTGGTTGGTCCATGGCTTTCCACTTCTCTCATCACAATCCCTAAGTCCTACAGTCTAGCCCAGTCTTCTTCCACAGTTTCATTTCTTACTACTCCCTTGAGTCTCTGCCCTTTGGTGGCACAAAGCCCTTCTTTATTTGTTGCCTGTGTCCTTCCCTCCCTCACCTACACTACTGATAGTGCTCCTGCTATTTCCAGTACCTGAAAAGTTTCCCAGCCCCCTTTCCTAGTGCCCTTGTGTATGATTAGGTCTCAATTAAAACATCATTTCCTCAAGGAAGTTCTGACTTAGGATCAGAACTGGTGGGCTGGGATCACCAAATGGTAGATTCACAAACTTGTTCTGTTGAGAGAGTTACAAAAAATACAAATCTAAATACCAACATGAGGCCTGGGCTCTGCAGTCTGCCATAGTCTCCATTTTTCATACTAATCTACTCCTATATTGTCTACTTACGAACTCTTTGGGCCCTGTGCTAGATGCTAAAAGGCCATCTCTTCATATAGTGTCCTATAACTATACAGTCCCTCATGTCCTAAGCTGTTGTTTGAACTGATAGTTATTTTTGTTCTCATTTATGGGGTTGCCCTACTGAACAGTGAATTTCCTGAGTATGGGAACTGGGTCTGTTTTTGCTCACCACCAAATCCCTGGAACCTAGCACATTTATTAGATGCTTGATAAGTACTTTTTAAACATAGTAACAGATGAGATGATGAATGGATGGATGGATGGGTAGAGATGAGAGAGGTGAGGCAATTTTTTTTTCACTTCCTGTTCATGGTCATATAAAAGGAGTCAGATAACCTTGTTAAAAAGTTTCTCACCTCTTTTTATTATGGGCAAATTAAAAGAAAATTCTCATGTCTTAACCCACAGAAACCTGTTTTCTATCCCATGATTCAAAAGGCCTGCCCTTATTAGGTCTGCCTTCCTCCCTGCTGACAACACCAGCCTCAGCAAAGAACTCACGTTGAATTCCTCTCTGAAGAGCTTATTATCATCAGCCATTCTCCGGTTAATCTCCTCTTCCAGCTTGTCCACGGGGAGGGGCGGATACTTCCTGTTGGTGCTTGGAGACCTGGCCAGGAGTGGCACACTCTGGGGTTCTGCAGTATACAAAGGGGAAGGTTGGTCAGGTGCTCAGGGGACCCAACTCTGTCCCATGGACCAGGCCTCTAAGAACTAGGGCTGTAATCTCCAAGTCTTTTTTTTGCCCCCTTTTAGGATGGGGAAACCCCTACTTTCTTGATTCTCTCCTCCATGAAGATTCCCCATGTCATTACAGGGTGCCTTACCCACATCCTCAGTGCGGCCATTTGATAAGCGGAAAGAATTAGAATGGCTCCCAGCTTGCTTGTATTTCTTAAACCTAATGAGAAAATGTTCACAGTGATAAATGAAGCACAGAAGCAGGAGAGACCAATCATTGGCTTTGTACTTTCACTAATCAAGCCAGCCTTTCTAAATCTCATTTACCAAATAAACAGGCTCTTTGAGAGACTGGCCCTGCACGTGCTGAGGCACCTCTATTCCATGGTGACTGAGTGCTTCAGGATGCTCCTGCTCACCCTCAGCACCCTAAGATCTAACCCAGATAACACCAAAAGTATATTCTGGTTCATACGGCTCCTCTGTGTAGCTCCAGATTCAGCACTCACTGGAGACCACAGCTCAACCAGGTGGAAAAGGAATGAGTGGGTGGAATACAGTGAGGGGAGATAAGAATATCCATATCAAACAAAATTTCTGGTTTTTCTGTGGTACAACCAGGCAGAAGCCCAGAGCTTCAGACTGGGTGGGCACAGGTCTGGCTACAAGTCTCCTGCAGAATGGTGGAGACACAGGACAAATTGTAGGAGTGCATGAGGTTCCCCTCTTTTTATTACTACAGAAGCAGCTTAAGCCAAAAATGAGGGTTGAGTTTAACCCAAAATTTGTTAGGGCAGTAACTTCAGCAGGAAGAGAACAAATGCACCTCCCTCTTTCCCTTGGGTTTTACTTTTGCTCCCTGTTTGAGTACTAGTATGTAGAGGACCCCAAAAGAAAAGTCAGAAAGGGGAACACTGTAACTCATGTGCTTCAGTTCAGTATGCCATGGTCAGGGGTCCTACACAGCTGTGGAGATAACCCCCCAATAGAAATAAAATAGGCCTTTATTTAATCTGCACTGGAGCACATTCACAGGCTGCTTCAACAGGGCTAGATCTGCAGATCTTCAAACACCTGTCAGTAATAACAGAGACTGGCTTCTTCCCTCAGCCTTCAAATCACCATCCTGGGCTTAAGCTTGAATGGGAGTTGGGGGACTGACAGGTGGAAAAAAAGGAAAGGAGCTGGTCTTGAGGAAGACTATTTAAACCATTTCTAAGTAGAATTTTAATCTTAGTAACACTACTATGAATCATTTCCTTCTATACTATTATTGTCTTTATTCTACTATCTTCTGGACTGTGTGGGCTTATTGAGACCCTCCTGGGGTATTGAAATAGATTCCAAGAGAACACAGAAGCATTAGCATGCTCACCTTAACATGTACAGAACTATGATGATAAACACAATCACTAGCAGAGAGGACAGGGCCACCATCACAGCAATAATTGGCGTCTCATCTGAAATTGAGAGAACAAAACATGTCATTACCATTGTGTGCAATAGAGGGCTCAAGTCAGTTGCTAGGGAAACACCCAGATGAGGAAGATGGGCTTGTGCAATGCTTCTGTGGATTGCAGGGCGTAGACAGAGTGAGTGACAGAGAAAGAGTGAGTGAATGAGACAGAGAGATAAAACATCTGCTATAGCCACCCCAGGGCTTTTGGATGGAACAGAAGAAAGGGTAGGGTGAGGGCCTAGGGTGACATGTGTGCCCCATCTCTGGTTTACTATATATTTGTGTACTCTCTGAATCCCTGCCTTAGAATAAAAGCCCTTTGAAAGCAGAGACTTTGTTTCATTTCATTGCCATAGAGCCTAAAAGAGTACTTACCACATACACAAGACTCAAATATCTGAAAGCACATCTAAACATGAAGGCAAGCTGGGTGTGTAGAGTCAGTAATGTACCCTCTCCCAGTCTCAATGGGCTCCATTTAGAGCAAGATAGGAGAGGAAGGGAAGAGGACAATTTTCCTATCATAAACCAAATGGTTTCCAGGCACAGAGAACACTGTTTCTGATTAAAGGAGAGATTTTTAGAACCCTAAGCCCTATGTACCCAAAAATACTGGGTAATCTTTTCTGCCTCTTTCCACAGCCACCTTTTACAGCAACATCTGGCTTGGAGATATAGCAACTCTTCCCTCCATTCCACAGGGACTGGCTTCCTTTCCACCCAATACTTAGGCTCCTTTCTCATGGCAGCTGACCAGATGATAACATATCCTCCTCCACTCTCACACCCCACCATTAACTACACAAACAGTGTGACTACATAACTATCTTCACCATTTTCCATCCTGCTAGAATGGAGGATATGTCCCTCCCATGTGAAGGTCAACCCTGTCACACATGCTCTGGATTACATTCATTACTATCATCTCAAAGACTTGCCTTCTTGACCTTATTTACTCTCCTCCAGCCATCAAGAACCCATACCTCTCTTCAGTTAACTTCCCACTATGAAACAGTCGTTTTCTCTAATTGCTTACCTCTAATATTCCTTAAGCTATTTTGCTTTGACTCTCACCCTCAGTGCTCCACTTAAATTGCTCATCAAGGACACCAACAAATGGCATATTGCCAAGTCCAGCAGGACCACTCCCATCCTCATCTGATTCAACCTCTTAGCATTCATTAGAAAAAAATTTATGGACCAGCAATTGCATGTGAGGTACTGTTCCAGACTGGGAAAAGAGGAGTAATCAAGCAGACAAGCGATAGAAAGCTAACATTCTGGGTAAAGAGGGGACATTAGGGTTCTCCTCTCTTTATAATTAAACACATAATGTCAGACAGAGACAAGAGCTCTGAAGAAAAGAAGGGTAAAGGGATAGGGAGTGATGGATTGGGTCTATTTTTAGAGTAGTTTGGGAAGGTCTGAAGCGGTTGAGGTCTAAATAATGTGAAGTGAACCATACGAAGATCTGGGCTAAGAGCTTTCCAGACACAGGTAACAGCAAACATAACAGTCCATAGGAGCTTGGCAGTTTCAAGAGATAGTACAAAGGGCAGTTGTGGTACAAGATGTGGCTGGAGAGGTAGGCAGGAACCAGAAGATTTAGGGATTTGTAGGCATGGTAATGAGTGGATTTAATTCTGAATGTGATGAAGAAAACTGTGATTAAAGGGCTTGAAGAGATATAACTGGATTTACATTCTTTAAAAAGATCAGCTGGCTAAACTGACTCATAAGTGAAAGTCATGAGATGGAAGGTAATCCAGCAGAATATGATGTCACGGAAGCCATAAACAGTTTTTCAAGGAGGAAGTAATCAACTCAATCAAATACTACCAACAAATTAAGCAGGTACATTTCACAGAGAACTGGACTGGATTTGACAAGATGGCAACTATTGGTGACCTTTCCAAGAGTGGTTTCAGTTGAGAAGTTGGTAAGAAAGCCTTAATGGAGTGAAATAAAGATGAAAGAGGAGACTGCAAGATGCCAATTCCTTATCTGAGGTGAGGACTTTTACCACAAAGGGATACAGAGAAAAGGAACAGCAGCTGGTGAGATATGTGAGGTGGAAAGCATTTTTTTTTAAAAGATGAGAGATAACATACCATGCCTCTTTATTGATGGCAGTTTTCAAACATACCCTGGAATGTGGCTCTCATCTTAAAATGAGCAAATCAGCTGACTACTCTCTCTTTAAAGAAGTTTCTTTTGGTTGCCACAATAAAGCACTCTTCTCATTTTCTTTCTATCTCTTGGTTGCTCCATCTCATTTTCCCTCACTAGTTGTTACTCTTCCAACACCATATCTCTAGATGTCTGGTTTCCTCAGGGCTCTGCCCTTGGCAACTCCTCACTACACTATCTAGTTGATCTGATCAGACAGATGGCTTTAAGCACAAATGGTATGTCAGCAGTTCCCACATTTACACCGATTGGCGAGACCTCTCTTCTGAGCTTGTGTGCCTCCTCAACTTTCAATTTCATGGGCAATATAAACTTTCTGTGTCTAAAACCTTTCCCTCACCATTCAGTGGCTAGCACTGCCATCTTCCCTGCTGTGCAAGTAAGAAATGTGGAAATCCCCTTGATTTCTTCCCTCATGCTTATCTTCTGTATCCATCCCAGAAGCAAGTTATATGGTTTAGAGTTAAACCAACACCTCAAATTTGTCTGCCTCTTTTCCATTTTGTCACCATCACTGTAGTCTAAATCTCTATTCCCTCTAATCTGGATCACAGAAGCCTCTGTCTCCTGCTAATCCATTCTTCGCAAAGCAGTCAGAATGGTCTCTAAGTAAGCAAATCAGATCATGTTCTCTCCTATGTAAAACATTTCTATGGCTTCCTAAGCCTTTACAATGAAATATAATATTCTGACCCTGTCTATAACAATCTCCCCCATTTAGTCACTGTTTATCTTCTGGCACTCTTTCTTTGCTCACTGAACTTCAGCTACTGGCATCTTTTGATGCTGAGTTCACTTCTTCCTTAGGCCTTTGAACATGTTATTCCTTTTGCTTCACATAGCTTCCCCTCCATTCTCTGTCTGGTTAACTCCTAGTCATCCGGTTCTCATTTTAAGTGTTACTTTTCCCAGAGAAGTATTTTCTAACTTGCTAATACTAAATTAGCATCCTAAGTCTTTGTTTCCTTACCTCTAAAATTAGCTGTTCTAAAGATTAAATGAGATCATCTATGTAATGTTCTTGGCACAGTAACCAGCACGAATTAGGTCCTCAGTCAATGTTAGCTATTATTTTATTACTCTCACACAGCACTCTGTTATTTCTCTTGATAATACCTCTTCCACTTTATAATTATATATTTATTTGAGTGTAGTTGATTAATGAGTATCCCTTCTTTACACCATAAATTCCACAAGGGCAAGGATTTGTTTCTCATCATATACCTACGACCCAACACAGAATTTCACACATAGTTGACCCTAAATAAATACAGTACTACATTGAGTGAATGGATTAAAGAATGATTTGTCATTAAATATGTCTTTGTTAACACCAGTCACAGAAGGCTGTATACCAGATATTAAAAGAACGTAATAAGAGAAGTCTGGCTCAAGACAGTGGGCTGAATCCATACTTTTCCTCTTCCCAGAAGTACAATGAAATGATAGGAGAAATATGAAAACAGTAATAAATCAAAAGTCTATCTGGAAGGCAGCAAAGAGTGGCATCAATAGACCAGAAACTTGGAGGAATTTGCAGAGGACAGAGCAGATGAGACCGGATTCCTGAAAAGATCACTCAAAACTGAAGAACCTCCAGCTGAAAGGTGAGTACTGGTTCTACCAGTTTGGGCCTGGAGACACCTGAAGCTTCAAATCAACAAGGACTGGTGTTGAAAGTGGGCAGATAGTATTTAACCAAAGGCTTGCTAACACAGGGCCAGGATATCCACAAGCGGAAAAACAAGCTGTGGTGTCCCATCCAGACTCAGCTGGAAAAACCGTGCTCTACACAGAGGGGAAGTTTTTCAGAGAATACTTATACTTTTAAATAAAAAAAATATTTTAAAAACTTTGTATTAGGGAAAACCTTTAAACTTACACAGGAGTAAAGAGAACACTACAAGAAATCCCTATGTACTTAACAGGTCACTTCAGCATTACCACTGCATGCCACTGGTTTTCATCTAGACCAGAGTTTCTCAACCTTGCACTATCGACATTTGGGGCTAAATAACTCTCTGTTGTGGGGGTGCTGTGGTGGGGGCACTGTGGTGGACACCGTAGGATATTTAACAACATGCCTGGCCTCTACTTACTAGATGCCAGCAGCAAACCTTCAATTTGATTATTAAAATCATCTTCAGATGTTGCCAAATGTCCTCTGGCAGGAAAACCTCCTGTAGCTGAGAACCACCACATTGGGTTATTTTAAAGCAAATCTGAGATATAACATCTCAACTGTAATTACTTCAGTATCTATCATTAAGAGAAAAGGATTCTTAACATAATCACAGTACCATTATGCTATTTGAAAAACAATACTAATTCATTAATATAAGCTAATACTCAGTTACTGTTTAAACATCCCTGATTGTTTCATAAATGCTTTTTTTGGTTTGGTTAAAATTGGTATTGAGAGAGGGTCCCTCCATAGCACATAACTGCTAGGTACAGTAGGTTCACAGAGGGGCCCTGAAGAGAGAACAGGTGGTGCCTGAGAGAATTTTTGGCAGCCAGAGGAGATAAACAAGGGAAAAGGAAACAGACAAGGATTGCTGTCCAGAGGATATCTGTGTCCAACTACCTAAAACCGTGACTGAGTCCCTAGTTCAGGGTATGTTCCTGTGAGCACTCCTGTCTACCACTGCTCTAGAGCAATGCTCAATCAGGGCCCCACAGGCAACCTCAAAGAATACGAAGGATAGCAATGGTAGTTCTGGGAAAGAGAGGCAATATAAAAGAGAATAAATCTTTGAAAATACATTGCAATTTATGCAAGAGGACACTGCATGGATTTAAAAAAAAAGCCACTATAAAACAAGGAGCAATCTCATACCGTATCAGGATGGTTACTACCCAAAAAACCCAGAAAAATAGCAAGTGCTGGCCAGGATGTGGAGAAATCGGAACTCCTGTGCACTGTTGGTGAAACACAAAATGGCACAGCTGCTGTAGAAAACAGTATGGTGGTTCCACAGAAAATTAAAAATAGTATTACCATATGATCAAACAATTACACTTCTGGATATATGCCCAAAGGAACTGAAAGCAGAATCTCAAGATACTTGTACACCCATGTTACAGCAGCATTAGTCATATGGCTAAATGTAGAAGCAACCAGTTGTCCAATGATGTATGAACAGATAAGCAAAATGTGATATACGTATAAATGTGTGTATTTTCAGCTTTAAAAAGGAAGGAAATTCTGACATGTGCTACATATGGATGAACCTTGAAGACATTATGCTAAGTGAATAAGCCATTCACAAAGAGACAAAACTATGATTCCACTTATATGAGGTACCTAGAGTGGTGAATTCATAGAAATAGAAAGTAAAATGGTAGTTGCCAGGAGCTGGAGGGAGGGGGTAATGGGGAGTTATTGTTTAATGGGTATGGAGTTTCAATTTTACAAGGTGAACAGAGTCATGGAGATGGATGGTGGTGATGGTGGCAGAACAGTATCAGTGAACTCAATGCCAATGAACGTTACACTTAAAAATGGTTAAAATGGTAAGTTTTGTTATTTTTATTTTACCACAATAAAAAAATTGGGGACACAGGGAACAATCTGAGAATTAAGAAAGTTCTTAGGAAACTATAACATGACTTGGGGGGAGAAATGATCTCAACAGAAAGGCTAAACAGGAGAACAAACATAACTGAAAAATGAATTAGTAAAGTGAAATACCAAATCATGGAAGTTGCCAGAACACAGAGCAGTAAGAATGAGATGGAAATTATGAGAACAGAGAAAAGAGACAAGCTGAACAGATCTAGGGGTTCTAATATCCATTTAACAGGAGTTTTCAAAGAAGAAAATAGTAAGGAGGAAGGGAAGAAATTATACAACAAAGTTTGCTGAGTTATTAGGCCAAAAGGTATCATCAAGTTTGAGTGGTCATATTGAAAAAAGATCTTTACCTAGATGCATCCTGACAAAACTTGGAATTTTGGATTGAAATCAACCAACTAACTACAAGCTATCCTTAAAAACTTCCAGAAGAAGATTCCCTACAGAGGAATAAGAATCAGATTCATATATGATTGCTCACCTGAAATATCACCGCTAGAAGTCAATGGTGCGCTGTCTATCAAATTCTTAGGAAGGACTTTGAACCTACAGTTATTTATCTAGTCAAATTTTCATTTCACCACAAGGTCAAAATAGAGTCATTTCCAGAGCATGGGCTTTAGGGTCAGACAGACCTGGGAATTCAAATCCCTACTACCCTACTTAGTAGTAGTGTGACAATCTCCCAGAACTCTTGTGGAATGCTTTATGAAATGCAAATACATCACCACTCTCCTCCTCTTACAGTTAATGGAAGATTTAAAAGAAGCACTATTTGCAAAGTATCAGAAGGAAAAAGATTGGGCCTTGGCATCCAGAAGCTCATATACTAGCAGAGAACCTTGGTCTAGCTTCCTACACACAGGCAGATCCCTTTTTATAGAACAGGGAAACTATAGTTCCAATGTAGCCTACTGCCCAGTTTTGTAAATAAACTTTTACTGGAGCACAGCCACATTCATCATTTACCTATTGTCTATGGTTGCTCTTGCACTACAAAGAGCTAAGAAGATGTGACAGAGATAGAATGGCTGCAACACTGTAATTATTTATTATCTGGCTTTAAATAGAAGAAGTTTGCTGACCCCTCACCTAAAATGTTATCACCATGTTTCTTCTTAACACAATTCTCACACAAGTATCACTGATTTTGGGGGGAGGGGGGTAACTGCTCCTTTCTTATACTTCCATAACATTGGAACAACCCTTATCTATGGTACAATCCTCATCACATTATTATGAATTAAGTTTACTGATAATCTATCAAATTATGAACTTCTTGAAGGCACAGATTCAAGATCACACCCAGATATCCCTGCTTCAATATTTATTCTTTCATTTAATAAATACATGAGTGACTGCTTGTGCCAAGCAGGTCCTGACGATACAGTAGTAAACAAATTAAAATTCCTTGCCCTTATGAATCTTAAATTCTTGTTGAGGAGACAGAACAACAGGTAAGTAAAGAAACATATAATATAGCTAGTGATAAATGCTATGAAGAAAAGGCAGAGCAAAAGAGAGAACGGGGGGAGGTTTCTGTGATGTAAGATGGCACGGTCAGAAAAAGTCCTGAATGAATGAATGGATGGATGGAATGAGTAAAAGGAAGGCACAAACAGTACAGTATCATTTATGACCACTAACAGTAGAACTGACAACTATAAGCAATAGGGCAAGGAAAGAGACAGTAGCCAGATAACTTAGAAATTAATAAAAATTATTACAGTTAATATTTAAGCACTTATACACCTGGCACAGAGCAAAGCATCACACACATTATGTCATTCAATTATCCTAACAACCTTAAAATAGATAGTTTTTAACCCTATTTCATGAATGAGGAAACTGAGAGATGAACCTGCCCATATCACACAACTGTAAGTCTAAAGCAAGGAATACAAAGTAACATTATTCTCCAGACTCTTCATAAACTACAGGACCAACAACACTTTAGCCCTTCCAAGCTTTCAGGCCAGAATAGCCCTTTATCATGAAAGTCACATTTTATGTCTTGACATCTGAATTACATCCATGTTTTTGATATGGTTAAAAACAATACAGATGGTAAAGATGTCCACAGGCCTGTGTGAGCAAAGGAGACTCAAATGTATTAAGAAAACAGGAGAGAATTTACAGCTCTCTGTATCAAATCTTAATCATGAAGATGGGCTCAGGATCAAGTCACCTTCCTTAGGGCTCCTCCTAACCTGGACAGACTCATCATCTCATTGTGTTCATGTTTGTCCTGGTCTAGGTCCTCTGGAGTGGTGGCCTTGCATGATACAGGCTGGTTAGGCAAGGCAGGCAAACCAGTCTATCCCCTTCCCTCCCCACCATTCACTCTAGCAAAATTTCACTTCCTAGACCAAGGGGTAGCATTTCAAAAATACTAAAATGGTGTTCTGGAACAACAGATATCTATTTGTTATATCCCCTTTACAAGAAAACAAAGGGTCATACTATTCTAAGAGCTCACATGTAGACAGGTAAGTCTTGTAAGGACTGAGACACATCTTAGTCAACTACAAAAATAATGAAGTAAAAGCCATATCCTCTACTCTCAATCCTAAGGCCTGTCATGTCGCCACATTTTTTGGTAGAAATATTTACCAACTCTCAGAGGCAAAGTTGTAATGTTTTAAGTGCTTCTTACTGGTTCGAAAAACAGAAAGTCAGTTGCCTCAAGAGCCCAAACCACTTGACTGAGCCAAATCACTGTTGTCTTGTGCCAAATCATTATTCAGAAACTTTAATTGCTACTGCCCCCATCTATCCTCCCTGAGCCCTCTGGAGTTAATCTTTCTAAAACAAAAATATGACCATGTCACTTCCTTCCTTACCATCACCAGGAGATGCACTGACTCCTGAGGTCAATGTACCACCAAGCCCATTCTGTAGAGGCTAGCTCTGGCCACTCCTGACCTCATGCATGTCAACTGGGCACAGGTCCTCAAAGATATGACTTGCTCTTTCATGTTTCCTTGCTTTTACCTTGTTTGGTACATCCTTATTTTCCTCACTGTATTAATTTAAACTGCCCAAAGCTCACTTCCATACCTCCTTCCCAGTCCCCAGGTACAATGAGTCTTTTAAGTTCCTTCACAGCACTTTGTGGTATATCCAACAGCATGTAGCTGAGTGGACTTTGATTCTTGGTGTTCATATGTGTCTTCCATGAGATAGGGAATATTTGTTTTTCCTTTCTGGAATTCTCAGCATCTGGCAGGTGCTAGACGAATATATTATTAAAGTTGTTTAGGGAAAGCCATCATAAATGGAGTTCACAGTAACAATGTCACTGTGATAATCCAAAAATATGTCTCAACAAAAATGTCAACACTTTTCTAGACTCCAGCTCTAGCAAAGAACTGAAGGAGAAAGCCAGGAGGAGCAGGTGATCTGATCTGAGAGTTGAGAAATTTAAGGAGCCTCTGAGGTTCAGTAGAACACTTAAATAAATCACCTAGTTCTCGAACTCTGTAGTTTAAGGACTCTTCATAAATATTAAAAGGATGGTATTTCAAGATTTAAGAATACACATACACACACATACAAACAATGACATCTAAAATAATTTAAAGTATGATTACAACAGCTTCATCTCATGTTTCTGCTATTTAACAAATACAAGTTATAAGGTCTTTATGTGAAAATCCTATTACTATTCAAAAAACTATTAAAGTAAAAAATGTAGGATGAGATCGGTTAATGCAGAATTTTGTTTAAAGGTTACAGGGCAGAAGATTAGCTTATGTCTACAGTTATTGTAAAAAGGCTGCAAGATGACCATGCCTTGGGATCCGCCTCAAACACCAGCCTCTGGGCAACCTAGGAGCACCCTAGATTTTACAAGTTCTGACTGAAAGGCTGAGATTCCTCATCTCCTTAGTCTCCCAAATAACAGTAACAGTAACAGAGTGATGATGGTGGTAGGAGTAGCAATGTGATCAGCAACACTTGCTGAGCAACTGCCATGTGCCAGCCAAGCAATTTGTGTTATTTCATTCCTCAAACGACCTTAGGAAGGACATTCTGTTCCTATCCTATTTTGCAAATGGTGAAACGTGACACAGAGAAATTAAACACCTACCCCACCTGGCTGGTGAGCAGCAGAGTCAAGACACAAACCCAGGGGATCTAGCTCCAGAGTTCATGCTTCTAACTACTACATACAGTGCCTCTCCAAATATCCCACTATGCCACTCACTCCCAGCCTTAATACATATTATCAAAATCATTCAATAGCATTTTCTTAGATGGGAAAATCTCTGTTTATAAATGGGAGCATGCATCATTATCTTGCTCACATTTCATGGGGATGGTAGTAGATGTTACAGATTCCCCTTCAGGACCAAAGAACCCATTCCCCCAGCTGCTGGGTTAGTGGCTAATGGGTCTCAGTCAAGCCCTTCTCCAGGAACTGCTCTTGGTCTAAGAGAGTAGCCTGGCCCAGGGAACTCTATCCACCCCCTCCAGCTCCAGAGCTTCCTCTGGGATTAGGTTAGGCCTTTGCTGCCTCTGCTCTGACTGCATGAAATCTCATATCCTCCCTCTACCCAGTACTACCCCAGCTTCACTGCCTCAAGGGTGGTAGGAAACAAGTACTCCCCACTAAATATGCTGCAAGGGAATCTCTATCTCAGAGTTTGTTTCCCTAGAACAAAACTAATAAAACTGAGGTGTAAATTTAGAAGACCTAATAACAACTAGAGAGTATACTCATGATCACTGACTTCACGGTGAAAGAGGTATTTGGTAAATAATGCCAGAATTGGATTTACTGTGTTACTATACATTACACAAATCATCCAAATTAACACCAGTAAAAATGCCTTAAAAGAAAAGCTGGTTACAAAAGGACAAATATTGTACGATTCCACTTAAATTAGGTACCTAAAATAGATAAATTTATAGAAACAGAAAAGTAGAATAGCAGTTACCAGGTACCGGAGGAAGGAGAAATGAGGAGTTGCTGCTTAATGAGTATGAAGTTTTAGTTTGGAATGACAGAGTTCTGGCGATGGATGGTGATGGTTGCACACTAATGTCTTAATGCCACTGTACAGTTTAAATGGTAAATTTTATGTTATGCACATTTTACCACAATTAGAAAAAAAGCTGGTTTTACCAAAACAATTCAATAGCATTTTCTTAGATGGGAAATTTTTACTATTCAAAAAACCATTGAAGTAAAAAATGTAGGAAAAAAAAAGAATACAAAGAGAAATACATTTAAAAAATAACACACATGAGAAAATAACCAGTTTCTTGGATTTTGAAAGAAAGGAAGTAAAGCTGCCTGCCTCCCTTCCTTTCTTTTTTCTTTCTTTCTGCTCTGACAATTAAAACACCAAGCCACTGCTATTCAAAAGCATCCCAAAGGCAAGAGCATAAAAACTTATAACCCTAAATTCAGCTGCATAAGACATCATTAGCCTAGCAAACCCATTATAATGCAAATATTATAAAACAATCACCTCATTTCTCAAAAAGCATTTGGCTTTAAAATTAAAGGTGACATCAAAATTTATAGCAATACTTCTAAAACTCTGCTGCGGAAAAATCATTACATATGAGGCTTTCGAAACTGATGAAAATATGTATGCCTCTTCATTTTTCTGTTTGGTCAAAGGCAATTACACAAAATTATTTTTTAACATAAAAAAGATTATTTTTAGTATGTCATAATTAACAATAATCCAGATAATTATGGTAATTTTCCTTTTAATCGTAACTTATATAATCAAATCCTTATTAGCCAGCTAGGTAAAACAGGGATAATATCCACGACAAGAAAAAGGCTGAATATCAAGAATAAAAACGTTAAGTAGAGGAAGGAATCAGATCTTATCTTTAATCTTGAAGCCTACCACTTCGACTTGTGACTTTACTGTAAAACTGGTTAAAAGAGCAGCTTTAGGCTGAGGGAATTTGCTTCCCACAAACCACCTCTACAGGGCATCCTACAGGGACTGCTCTAGATGGGAGCACCCCTAAAAAGAGCACAGAACAAAACACACAACATATGAAGAATGGAGGAGGAGGAATAAGAAGGGAGAGAAGAAAAGAATCTCCAGACAGTGTATATAACAGCTCAATAAGCGAGCTAAGTTAGGCAGTAAGATACTAAAGAGGCTAACCTTGAACCTTTGGTAACCACGAATCTAAAGCCTGCAATGGCAATAAGTACATATCTCTCAATAGTCACCCTAAATGTAAATGTACTTAATGCACCAATCAAAAGACACAGAGTAATAGAATGGATAAAAAAGCAAGACCCATCTATATGTTGCTTACAAGAAACTCACCTTAAATCCAAAGATAAGCATAGACTAAAAGTCAAGGGATGGAAAAACATATTTCAGGCAAACAACAGTGAGAAGAAAGCAGGGGTTGCAGTACTAATATCAGACAAAATAGACTTCAAAACAAAGAAAGTAACAAGAGATAAAGAAGGACACTACATAATGATAAAGGGCTCAGTCCAACAAGAGGATATAACCATTCTAAATATATATGCACCCAATACAGGAGCACCAGCATATGTGAAGCAAATACTAACAGAACTAAAAAGGGAAATAGACTGCAATGCATTCATTGTAGGAGACTTCAACACACCACTCACCCCAAAGGATAGATCCACCGGGCAGAAAATAAGTAAAGACACACAGGCACTGAACAACACACTAGAACAGATGGATCTAATAGACATCTATAGAACTCTACATCCAAAAGAAACAGGATACACATTCTTCTCAAGTGCACATGGAACATTCTCCAGAATAGGCCACATACTAGCTCACAAAAAGAGCCTCAGTAAATTCCACAATATTGAAATTCTACCAACCAATTTTTCAGACCACAAAGGTATGAAAGTAGAAATAAATTCTACAAAGAAAACAAAAAGGCTCACAAACACATGGAGGCTTAACAACATGCTACTAAATAATCAATGGATCAATGAACAAATCAAAATAGAGATCAAGGAATATATAGAAACAAATGACAACAACAACACTAAGCCCCAACTTCTGTGGGATGCAGCGAAAGCAGTCTTAAGAGGAAAGTATATAGCAATCCAGGCACACTTGAAGAAGGAAGAACAATCCCAAATGAATAGTCTAACATCACAATTATTAAAACTGGAAAAAGAAGAACAAATGAGGCCTAAAGTCAGCAGAAGGAGGGACATAATAAAGATCAGAGAAGAAATAAACAAAATTGAGAAGAATGAAACAATAGCAAAAATCAACGAAACCAAGAGCTGGTTCTTTGAGAAAATAAACAAAATAGATAAGCCTCTAGCTCAACTTATTAAGAGAAAAAGAGAGTCAACACAAATCAACATAATCAGAAATGAGAATGGAAAAATCACGACAGACTCCACAGAAATACAAAGAATTATTAAAGACTACTATGAAAACCTATATGCCAACAAGCTGGAAAACCTAGAAGAAATGGACAACTTCCTAGAAAAATACAACCTCCCAAGACAGACCAATGAAGAAACACAAAAGTTAAACAAACCAATTACGAGCAAAGAAATTGAAACAGTAATCAAAAAACTACCCAAGAACAAAACCCCGGGGCCAGACGGATTTACCTCGGAATTTTATCAGACACACAGAGAAGACATAATACCCATTCTCCTTAAAGTGTTCCACAAAATAGAAGAAGAGGGAATACTCCCAAACTCATTCTATGAGGTCAATATCACCCTAATACCAAAACCAGGCAAAGACCCCACCAAAAAAGAAAATTACAGACCAATATCCCTGATGAATGTAGATGCAAAAATACTCAATAAAATATTAGCAAACAGAATTCAACAGTATATCAAAAGGATCATACACCATGACCAAGTGGGGTTCATCCCAGGGATGCAAGGATGGTACAACATTCGAAAATCCATCAACATCATCCACCACATCAACAAAAAGAAAGACAAAAACCACATGATCATCTCCATAGATGCTGAAAAAGCATTTGACAAAATTCAACATCCATTCATGATAAAAACTCTCAGCAAAATGGGAATAGAGGGCAAGTACCTCAACATCATAAAGGCCATATATGATAAACCCACAGCCAGCATTATACTGAACAGCGAGAAGCTGAAAGCATTTCCTCTGAGATCGGGAACAAGACAGGGATGCCCACTCTCCCCACTGTTATTTAACATAGTACTGGAGGTCCTAGGCACGGCAATCAGACAAAACAAAGAAATACAAGGAATCCAGATTGGCAAAGAAGAAGTTAAACTGTCACTATTTGCAGATGATATGATACTTTAGGGTTTTTTAAAAAACCCTAAAGACTCCACTCCAAAACTACTAGAACTGATATTGGAATACAGCAAAGTTGCAGGATACAAAATTAACACACAGAAATCTGTAGCTTTCCTATACACTAACAATGAATCAATAGAAAGAGAAATCAGGAAAACAATTCCATTCACCATTGCATCAAAAAGAATAAAATACCTAGGAATAAACCTAACCAAAGAAGTGAAAGACTTATATTCTGAAAACTACAAGTCACTCTTAAGAGAAATTAAAGGGGACACTAATAAATGGAAACTCATCCCATGCTCATGGCTAGGAAGAATTAATATCGTCAAAATGGCCATCCTGCCCAAAGCAATATACAGATTTGATGCAATCCCTCTCAAATTACCAGCAACATTCTTCAATGAATTGGAACAAATAATTCAAAAATTCATATGGAAACACCAAAGACCCCGAATAGCCAAAGCAATCCTGAAAAAGAAGAATAAAGTAGGGGGGATCTCACTCCCCAACTTCAAGCTCTACTACAAAGCCATAGTAATCAAGACAATTTGGTACTGGCACAAGAACAGAGCCACAGACCAGTGGAACAGATTAGAGACCCCAGAAATTAACCCAAACATATATGGTCAATTAATATTTGATAAAGGAGCCATGGACATACAATGGCAAAATGACAGTCTCTTCAACAGATGGTGCTGGCAAAACTGGACAGCTACATGTAGGAGAATGAAACTGGACCACTGTCTAACCCCATATACAAAGGTAAACTCAAAATGGATCAAAGACCTGAATGTAAGTCATGAAACCATTAAACTCTTGGAAAAAAACAATAGGCAAAAACCTCTTAGACATAAACATGAGTGATCTCTTCTTGAACATATCTCCCCGGGCAAGGAAAACAACAGCAAAAATGAGCAAGTGGGACTACATTAAGCTGAAAAGCTTCTATGCAGCGAAAGACACCACCAATAGAACAAAAAGGAACCCTACAGTATGGGAGAATATATTTGAAAATGACAGATCCGATAAAGGCTTGACGTCCAGAATATATAAAGAGCTCACACGCCTCAACAAACAAAAAACAAATAACCCAATTAAAAAATGGGCAGAGGAACTGAACAGACAGTTCTCCAAAAAAGAAATACAGAAGGCCAAGAGACACATGAAAAGATGCTCCACATCGCTAATTATCAGAGAAATGCAAATTAAAACTACAATGAAGTATCACCTCACACCAGTAAGGATAGCTGCCATCCAAAAGACAAACAACAACAAATGTTGGCGAGGCTGGGGAGAAAGGGGAACCCTCCTACACTGCTGGTGGGAATGTAAATTAGTTCAACCATTGTGGAAAGCAGTATGGAGGTTCATCAAAATGCTCAAAACAGACCTACCATTTGACCCAGGAATTCCACTCCTAGGAATTTACCCTAAGAACGCAGCAATCAAGTTTGAGAAAGACAGATGCACCCCTATGTTTATCGCAGCACTATTTACAATAGCCAAGAATTGGAAGCAACCTAAATGTCCATCGGTAGATGAATGGATAAAGAAGATGTGGTACATATACACAATGGAATACTACTCAGCCATAAGAAGTGGAAAAATCCAACCATTTGAAGCAACATGGATGGAGCTGGAGAGTATTATGCTCAGTGAAATAAGCCAAGCGGAGAAAGAGAAATACCAAATGATTTCACTCATCTGAGGAGTATAGGAACAAAGGAAAAACTGAAGGAACAAAACAGCAGCGGAATTACAGAACCCAAAAATGGACTAACAGGTACCAAAGGGAAAGGTACGGGGAGGATGGGTGGGCAGGGAGGGATGGGGGGGGAGAAGAAGGGGGGTATTAAGATTAGCATGCATGGGGGGGAGGGAGAAAGGGGAGGGTGGGCTGCACAACACAGAGAGGACAAGTAGTGACTCTACAACATTTTGCTAAGCTGATGGACAGTAACCGTAATGTGGTTGTTAGGGGGGACCTGACGTAGGGGAGAGCATAGTAAACATAGTATTCTTCATGTAAGTGTAGATTAAAAATTAAAAAAAAAAAAAAAAAAGAAAGAAAGAAAGAAAAGGGGGATTACTCCTTGACAGGATAAAACTATTGGTAAATCAAAGATCAACGCATGCTTTAAATATCCTTAATGTTGATCACTTAAAGGGTGTCAGATGATCAGCTATGGAGGTACTCTTTTCTGATAATAATCCTTTCTCTTAATTAAAAAAAAAAACAAAAAAACGCAGTTACTGTGTGCTGACCTCCAATGAGTTCTGCACAGTGGTATAGAGGGCATGTCAAAGTGTGGGCAAAGGGTCTGTTTGTTTCTATGCAGAAGATCAAGGCCTAGCTTGGATACCCAGAAAATGAACTAAGATACGATATGAGGAGGAGCTTCCGGCATCAGCACTCTCTGGAGGACTTGTGCTGGGGGATGATCATCAAAAAGCCTCCACAGGTATCCGGACTATGCTGAGGTTGTGGCTGCATCCAGCCCACCGTCTCCTGGACTTGCCATAGGAATGAGGAGGGAGATGTCTAGGCTGGCATCTGCATACAGTGAGACAATGAATTTGACCGGATCTGTACTGTTGGAACTCAACCAGGAGTTGGGAGGGGTGCAAGTTGTAGCACTCCAAAATCTTATGACTATAGACTATCTACGGTTAAAAGAACATATGGGATGTGAATAGATCCCAGAAATGGGCTGCTTTAATTTGTCTGATTTTTCTCAGACTGTTCAAGTACAGTTGGACAATATCCATCATATCATAGACAAATTTTCACAAATGCCTAGGGTGCCTAAATGGTTTTCTTGGCTTCACTGGAGATGGATGGTAATTATAGATTTGCTTTGTTTATGTCACCGTATTCCTATTATGTTAATATGTGTGTGCAAATTAGTTAGTAGTTTAAAACCTATACATACTTAAGGTACTATACAAGAAGATATGTCAAAGAAATAATCAATCCTCCCATGTTTCCTTCATATGCTACATCTATAGCTTTTCTTCTTCCTTCCTAATTACAACCCTTAAATAGAATTCGTGCCTCATATCGAATTTACCGAGTATCATAATTCCTCCAGGTGGTAAAGATACCTCGAGACAAGTGCTGGGCATAGAAGCCACAGGGCATAAATCTGCAAAGAAGTAAAAATCTAACCTTTTCAAACAATATGGCTTCTCTCTCACTTACCAACTTTACATTTCCCTGTATGGCCCCGGAAGATGACTGGTTAGCCAGAGACGGGTAAGATTCCTCAAGGGAGGAACAACCTAAGACAGGCACAGTCGCAGGGGGGCCATCAGGTGAGAATTTGGGGATCAACAGAGGTGAGGCTCAGAACCTCACCCCCCCTGCTTTGAGAGAAATCTTCTGCATCCGTGGATGTCTTGCTGCCCTTGTCTAGCCTGGATTAATACTTAGTCCATAGGCACACACCTGATCATCTGATCATCTACATTTGCCCTCTTACAGCACTAAACTATGTTTTCTACCTTTATCTTGCATCTACCTACCACTTCAGCATTTTATTAAAAATAAAAATAAAAATAATAATAATAGGAGAAATGTGGGATCAACATATAAACCAAGTACAAAAATCAAACGAATATTCATATTTGACCTGATTGTTTATAGGTCATAATGCATGATCAAAACCGAAAGTTTCTGTGATGAATGCCCTTGTACTGTTCACCATGTAAGAATTTATTCACTATGTAAGAATTCGTTCACCATGTAAGAACTTGTTTGTTATGCTTCAGAAGATTGGAGACTGACGAGAATTAGGCTTGAGATGGATTAATGATTGTACATTGAGCGTTGACCCCCCTATACTGAATTTTATTGTTGTTAACAACCATTTGATCAATAAATATGAGAGATGCCCTCTCAAAAAAAAATAATAATAAAAAAATAAAAATAAAAATCATGCATAATCCCACAAAAAAAAAAAAAGAGCAGCTTTAGGGAGCAAATATAAGCTTGCAACATAAATCTATTTAAGTTCTACACTTAATAGAATCTGTTAAACAAATGTGAACAGCAAAGACACTACACTAATCAAATTTAGTTCCTGAGTTTAGGAAAACGAGAACTGAAAAATTGAGGGAAATCTGTACACAGTATTAATACCTCACTATTCCTAATCAAATGCAGTGGCAGAGAACACAAAGAGGGTGTGGTATCTACTTTTCTGACTCAAATGCTCCTTACTTACTAGGACTTCATAAGCCTTCAAATGTTACATTACTTAATTACATAGGGAAAATTGTGCATGGTTAAATAATTGAATAAGAAAAAAATCTCAGAAAGTCTGATTTGATAAAATAGGAAATCATGAATAGAAAAATTGCTTCACAACATTTTCCAAACTCAAATGCAAAGATCTTTTCTTAGACTGCTGGATGATCTTTCTTTATGTTTTTTGATGATAGCTTTCCTGTTGTCCTAAGCAAAATGTGTCATCTCTTACACACAAGTACCCACATACTCTACTTGCTGGTGACCAGGATTCAACAGTCCTGCTTAGACCTCTGACACAGCATCTCCAGCCAGAGGGTCTTTATACTAGAGGGCTGAAAATCCATAAAACCCATGTAAAGCAACAAAGAGTCGACATTTTATAGACTAGGGAAAAACAACACATAACTAGGATGTTTAAAGGTAACTACAGCCTAGAAATTAGAAATTAACTAGGGCAAAGAAATTATGATCTAATGTCACAGAAGGGTAATATTAAGGTGACGTGACAAAGTAAAACATAGCTATCTTATTACTTGTTAAAATACATCACAGCTGTAAAGTCCATAATTCACATTTTAACACATAATGAATACTTGTTTCTGTTACTCTTTCCAATGAGGTTAATATGGAAGAGACTTAAGGGAAAGTAAACATGCAGCCACAGATGCACAAGGTTACCACAGACCACGAGCAGGGGAAATACGATGAATACTGTACACTGTAAAAAAGACAACAGACACAAGGTGAGTGGCTCACCTCTTCTGTCCTTCGAGTCAGAATTACCTGTGTAGTAAGTGAAAAATAGAAACATTCATTCAAAGAGAAACATTACTATTCAATATAAGGTACGACAAAATAAGCTCTAGGAATATAGATACTTTCTTCTGTGTATGCTGGAGCTAGAATGAGGTATCCTTCAACAACTGAGAAACAAGATTGCCCAGATGCACTAAACTTTAATCAGTGATTTGTCCTTCTCCCTTCGTACAAAAACAATACTGTATCAGTACTCATAAAAAGTATAAGAATACAAAGAGAAAAAAAAAAAGAATACAAAGAGAAGTACAAATATTATAGTATTAGAGGTCTGCATGTCTTTTAGGCCATTCAAATGCAACAGGGCAAAATTAAGGATATAAAAGACCTAAATGATAACAGGTGAAAAAAATCTAACTGGTATAGACCAAACTCTGTATACTAACAGAAAGAACCTTTTCAGAGGCTTGCGGAATATCCACAATTACTAATGATAGCTTTCTTCTGCAACGCAAAAAAGCTAGATGACCAATTGGGGAAAAATACTTGCAACTTTATCATAGGAGGGCAAAGGGTTCATTTCCCTAACAGTAAAGAACTTCTATGAATGAGTCAAATAAACTTGACATTCTAGTAAGAAAAACAGGCAAAGGATAACAACAGCGTATCCTCAGAAAAAGAAATATAAACAATCCCTTCCAAATATGGAAAGATGCTCAACCTCACTCAGTGAGATGCAAATTAAAGCTACACTGAGATGCTAATTTTCACCTGTCAGACTGGCAGAGATCCAGAAGTCTGATACTCTACTGCAATCACCAGAGTGTAGGAAAACAGTAAATAACTCTGACACATGGTTTCTTGGTGTGTTTCCCAATAGATGGAAATCTGGCAATATCCATCAATTGACAAATGGACACTTAAAACAATTTATCCTATTAATACTCTCATGTACACTTGAAATGATAAATTGTATTTGTAAGAGTACTCTAAAAACAACCTTAAGGTACACTGATAGGGAAGACTGGATAAATATATAAATATCTGTATAATGAAGCAGTTCTTTAATATGGAACAAATATGATCAGTTAATTGAAAAAAGCAATGTGCAGAAATGTACATAGTACATTTATCATTTGTGTTATATGTGGAAGAAAAAGGAATATATATACATCCATTTGCTTATTTTAAAAAGGAGAAAAACAGAAACTCAAAGCAAAGGTCAATAGTAAAGAAAAATTAAGATTAAAGAATTAAAAAACACTCCCTAAATTACAGTTTCATCAAAATTCAAATAATAGGTATTATTGAAGAGAACAGAGAATATGGAAGAGGGGAGAAAATTTTGGAAGAAATATAGGAAAAATTCCCACAACTGAAGGACCAAGGCTCCAAAGATCCTACCAAGTACCAAGCATAATGAGTGACAAGATCCACATCAAGACACATTTCTGTGAAATTTTAGGACACTAATGATAAAGAGAATATCTTAAAAACAAAAAACAAAGAATTACATATCAGGATAGCAACAGAATCCTCCAAACCTGGGAATATGGAGTCAGTTAGGGCAATGCTTTAAAAAGTCTAGGAAAAAAATATTTGCTTAAATTCTATACACAGCCCTAAAGATTTTTTTAGACATGTAAGGTCTCATACAATTTACCTCCCACGGACCCCTTTCTCAGGAAGCTACTGGAGGATATTTCTAGTAAATGATGGGGTAATCCAAGAAGAAGCCAATATGGAAGCCAAGAAGCAAAGAGAACTCCCACAGTGACAGAGAAGGGGACTCCAAGACTGACAGCTGGGCAGCAGCCCTAGTGAGCAATAAACCCAGACTTGAGTGAGACAACAGAGGATTCAGGAGGAAGATCTCTAACTGATTATCTAATAGGCCTGCCTTTGTGCAAAACTGTGTTGAGAGGCTATGTGTGGGAAGTGTTGGAAGAATTGGCTAGCAACAGGCAAACAGAAAACTAAAGAAACAAAAATACAAGGAAATTATTAAATCAAGAAAAATGTGTACACGAAAGGAAAAACAATCACTTCATACCTACAGCTCAGCATAGAGCTATTTCATAGTCATAATAATAAATAACATCAAATACTGATTTAACCAAAAGTCATGATGTAAAATGATGGAAGGATTGGTAAGATGGTGGTGATGAGTAGGATGTGGGGTTTCAGACCAGAACATCCTGATGTACCATACAGGTTTCCATGCGTTTTAGTGATCTTGAATAAAAGTCACCAGTGAAATGTAGTCTCAGTCTCCTCTGTGAAATGTGTTAACTGTACAATAACTGGTTTCTTAGCTATGGCATAATTTGGATCTAAAATCAGATTGTAGAAAACTTAGTTTCCTAACAGCAGTGTGGGAAGACCACAAAAGTAAGACCTTTGCTACTTGATATCCGTAAGTAGGGCAAATCATTTAACTTTCATAGTTTAATTAAGCATCTATTAAAAGGAGGTAATTACCCATGGTCATCCCAGAGAATTGTTAAATGAAGGACAGTAAAGAATAGAAATTAAGAACATAGGCTGTGGAGTCAGTCAGGCTTGGGTTACAGTCTCACTTTTACCAGTTACTAATAATTCAGCTTGTACAAGTTATCTTGTCTTTTCTCCCAAAGCAATGGCCATAACTCACAGCAAGGAATACATTTCACATCATTACTTAGTATGTGCTTGTATATAACTGAAACAAAGGTTTCACAAAATGATACAAACAACTTGAGTAGAATAGAAATAGATTAATTCTTTAAAAAAACAAAACACTTGTGGTGGTCCACTAAACTGATTTCATGAATTGCTCACGACCCGTACTTGGAAAAACACTCCCTAAATTACAGTTTCATTGCTGTAAATCTCCATCTAAAAACAAAATAAAATCTACTTCATATGATTCATAGGATATTTCAGAGGATTAGTCTATAAAACTCTTAATGCCTAGCACTTAAAAATAGTGTATCCCATTTGCAGATGCCATTGTGAATGCTTTACCCATAGTAACTCATTTAATCCTAATAGCTCTTCTCTGAGACAAATACTATTATTATCATTCATTCTTATTTTACAGATGAAGAAAGTGAGGTACAGAGATTAAATAAACTTGCCTATGATCACATAGCTACTGCATGGCACAGATGGGATTCAAACTTTTGTAGTATGGCTCAGTAGACTGTGCTCTTAGCTGCAAATGCTATAGTCTCTAACAGTACAAAACATGGGATTAAAACAGACGGGGTCCAGATTGTAGGTCTAGCTAAAAAATGTCATCTGTAGTAGCCAAACAAGATTCAGTTCAGCAAATACTTTCTGAATGTCCCCCATGAGCCAAATGTAATTCCACTTAGAGGCACTCATCATCTAACAAGAAATATGAGCCAAGGGAATAAGACTACAGAGGAACAGAGACTTTTGCTAGGATGACAGTTACATAGCTATCAGGGAACAATTATTTCCTTTATTCCTTGCAGAAGCCCTTTGAGGGACCCTCAAAGGATATTCCCCAGAATCTTTCTTCTTAACTGTATGTTAACCAGATATTCCTGAGAATTCCCTTTATCTAGGTTTCATTACTTTGTTCTTTTACAGACCAGGACTCTGAGACTCAAAGAGGTCAGAAAACTGCCCTTCCCCACATGGTCTCAGACTGAGGGCTCTGATCCTATCTTTGGAGCCACTTCTAATTCAACCAGTGACTGAAGGAGAGAAGTGGGTTGGGCTGAGGCCCTGAACAAACCGGCAGGGCAACTTAACCATTTCCCTAAGCTTCTCTAACTCCACCCCTAGCCACAGGCCTCCCACTCCACATCTAATTGTTGTGGAGACCAAGACCCATGGTCTCATCATCCCCATGGATCCCTTCCATTCAAGGCTAATCCTATGACTCAGCTTCTGTATCCTTTCATCTTACTCTCTAGCATCAGTTACCTCCCCTTTGGCTTGTATTTTCAACTTTCTTCTCTACCTTTAAACATAATTAAGCCTCCCCAATCTGACCAGGATATCCCCCGGAATCTTTCTTCTTTTCCTCTTAACTCTTATGTTAACTGGATATTCCTTAGAATTCCCTATACTTAGGTTTCATTACTTTGCTCAGACAATTTTACATAGATCAAGAAATTATATGGCTAGAAAACACAAACAAAAATAATAAAAGGGTGAATAGATTCAAAGAGCCAAAACAAGAACAAACTGAAACCATTTCTAGTACCTGAAGGAGGGAAAGTTTCTGGAGTGGTCACTGCAGTGCTGGAATTCCCCTCCCAAGGTTTTGTTCTGTTATCTGGAAGCCCCGTTCCATTTGGTGAAATTGTAGTGACTACAGAATCAGTGCTTGCTGTTCTTGTGGTCCTACTGTCAGAGTCTGAAGAATTGACAGTGGTTACATAGGTGGCTCCCAGAGTTAGGTTTGGGCTAAATGTTGATGTCACAGAAAGGGAAGTTACTGAAGAAGTAGGATTTGAAGTTTTGGTCTCTTCTTTAACTGACTCTGCTGTCGATGTTTTAATAGATCTTGTAACGCTTACTGAAGGTGAAACTACAAACACCAAAAAAATAAGTTAATATCACATGAAGAATACGTTAGCTCAAAACTTACGAGACTCAAAGCAAGCTCTAATAAACTCTGAAACACTTAGAGACCAAACAAAGACCAGATACACACTCTTGTACACATGTTACCTAATGCTGGACCTTCCTACCACCTCCAAAGGACTACTGCCTGAGGAAGGAATAACTTAGATTCTTTACTTAGTTCTCAAAATCAATGCATATGAGTCACAAATGGCAACTTTTTTTTTTTTTTTTACTTTTCAGGAATGAACAGTCTATTTATTTAGAGTACTGTGTGGTATACAGAACAATGCTGAGCATTCAATATGATGCAGAGATTTCCAAAGACACACACTTACTATCACTTTTAAGTAAAACTAATATTTTTCTTTCTTTAATACTACCTACATCTTCAATTTTGGGTTATTAAATGTAAAAGTAAAATTATCTTCTGAAAACCAGCCTTATCAAGTGACAATTTACCTGTGGTAGTATTGTTGGCACCTACGTGTATCACAGTACTGCCCAGTAGAACAAGAATGAGCCAGGAATCCATGCTGACCTGGAAAATAGACAGCCATGTTAGATAAGGCCTTATATTATTGTAATTACGTCCAAAGTACTCAGCAAAGGAGTACTTTGGGCAAAATCTCCCCAGCTATTAAAACGTGCACACAGGACCAATGATCTTTAGGAAGTCTGATATGTACATTTCCCCAGGAATTGAACCACTTAATTAAATCCTTAAGCAAATATAGACAAGATTTAATAAGAACAAACTTTTTAGAGAAGTAATTATTAACCTTGGCTGCACTTTAGAATCACCCAAAGAACTTAAAAATATCCCTGTGCCAGACTGCATCTCTGGAGGTGAGAGCTAGGTAGCAAGCAGCCTTTCTAAAAGCTCCCCTGGTGATAGCCACGTGCAGCTTTAGCATCTTCAGCATGAGAAATATGGAAAAGGTAGCCTGGCTGCATGAATGCAATGCCCTTCAAAGCAGACATTGTGTGTGTGTGTGTGTGTGTGTGTGTGTGTGTGTGTGTGTGTGTGTGTGTGTGTAATATCTCAACCTTGATTCTATCTCAGATATTTGTGCCCTACACTGAGTCAGATACTAAGAAAACAACTGGGAAGCAATACACTCACAGGTCACATCTTCACAGGACTCACAGCCTAGAGGTAATTCAGTATGGTAGTGACTCTCCAAGGGAAGCAGGACAATGCCTCTCCATGGGGCATGTAAGAATCTCTGAAGATAGGAGGGGAGATTCATATACACCCTAGCTGTTTGCCTCTGGTACCAGCAAGCATGCTTAGCAGGAAAATGGGTTCAGCAGGTGGCTTTTCCAAGATGCAGCCATACAAGATACGACCACTTTCCTACTCTTCCCACCTGACCATAACCCAAAATTGGGAAAACATACAAGTCCCTCCATAAGAGTTAGGAAAAACATTGGAAGGACAATTATTGTATATGTATACATATGTATTCTTGATAAATCAATAGGAAATGGTTAGGGGAAAAATAACTATATTTGAGGGGAGAGGGTTAGACGATCACTTTATTCCATACAAAATAAAACCCAGATGTGTTGAAGAAGTAAATGCTTAAAAACACATATTAAATGGGAATAAATGAAATTATGTGAGCTCAAGATGAGGAAGGATTTTCTAAACATAAAGGCAATGGAAGAAATAACAAAGGTAAACAGGAAAATCTGACAGTAGAAAAAATAAAAGCTTCTAAATATAAGAGAAAACAATCT
Organism: Manis javanica; assembly: GCF_040802235.1. NCBI lineage: Eukaryota > Metazoa > Chordata > Mammalia > Pholidota > Manidae > Manis > Manis javanica. Next base: position 28,674,329 of record NC_133160.1, on the reverse strand, counting down.
TAAACAATGTTTATAGGAAGATTTAATATTGTCAAAATGTTATTTCTTTCCAACTTGGTCTCCAGAGTCACTGCAATCTCAATTAAAATCTTAGCAAGTTACTTTGTGAATACTGACACTGCTTCTCAAGTTTGTATGGAGAGGCAAAAGACAGAAGAGCCAACAATATTGAAGAACAAAGCTGGGAGACTAACAATACCTGACTTCAAGACTTACTATAAAGCAAAAGTAATCAAGACAGTGTAGTATTGGTGAAAGACCAAACAGATCAATACAGAAGAGCCCAGGTACAGACCCACATAAATTGATCTCTGACAAGGGAGCAAAGGCAATACAATGAGCAAAGGCAAACTTTTTCAATAAATGGTGCTGGACAACTGGGCATACATGTGCAAAAAACCCAAATCTAGACACAGACCTCATACTATTCACAAAAATTAATTCAAAATGGATCATAGCCCTAAATGTAAAAGCAGAACTATAAAACTCCTAGAAGATAACACAGAAGAAAATGAAATGACCTTGAATATGGGGATGACTTAACACCAAAGGCATGACCCATGAAAAAAAGAAGCTGGACTTTATTAAATTAAAAACTTTTGCTCTATAAAAGACAATGTCAGGAGAATGAGGAAACAAGCCACAGATGAGAGAAAATATCTGCAAGAGACACATCTGCTATAGGACGGTTATCCAAACTATGCAAAGAACTATTAAAACTCAATAAGTAAACTACCAACTCAATTAAAAATGGTCAAAAGGCCTGAAGAAACACCTCATCAAAGAAGATAGAAAAATGGTAAATAAGCATATGAAAAGATGTTTAACAAGGGATGTCATTAGGAAACTGCAAATTAAGACAACGATGAGATTCCACAACACACCTATCACAATGGCCAAAATCCAAAACCTTGACATCACTGAATACTTCTATGGTGTAGAGGAACAGGGACTCTCACTGCTGGTAAGAATGAAATGTGGTACTTTGGAAGATAATCTGGCAGTTTTTTATCAAACTAAACATACTCTTACCATATTGAGGCAGAGTAGGGACATGGAATAAGCTTCATAATTAATTTTTCCTGCCTACGATGAAAAATGCCAGGATACAAATAGTATAGTAAGAACAGTAGGAGTGAAATATAACCTCACACAAGTTAGGATGGCCAACATCCAAGACAAGGAACAAAAAATGCTGGCAAGGATGCAGAGAAAGGGGAACCCTCCTACACTGCTGGTGGGAATGTAAATTAGTTCAACCTTTGTGGAAAGCAATATGGAAGTTCCTCAAAAAACTAAAAATAGAAATACCATTTGACCCAGGTATTCCACTCCTAGGAATTTACCCGAAGAAAACAAAATCCCAGATTCAGAAAGACGTATGTACTTGCTGCACTGATGGATAGTGACTGCATTGGGGTATGGGTGGGGATTTGATAATACGTGTAAATGTCGTAACCACGTTGTTTTTTCATGTGAAATCTTCATAAGAGTGTATATCAATCATACCTTAAAAAAAAAAAAGACATATACACCCCTTATGTTTATTGCAGCACTATTTACAACAGCCAAGATATGGAAGCAACCTAAGGGTCCATCAGTAGATGAATGCATAAAGAAGATGTGGGACATACACACAATGGAATGCTATCCAGCCATAAGAAGAAAACAAATCTCACCATTTGCAACAACATGCATAGAGCTAGAGGGTATTATGTTCAGTGAAATAAGCCAGACGGAGAAAGACAAGTACCAAACAATTTCCCTCATTTGTGGAGTATAGCAACAAAACAAAACCAAAGGAAAAAAACAGCTGCAGACTCACGGATTCACAGAAGGGGGTGGGGAGGTGGAAAGGGTGGGTGGGGAGGGAGGGAGGAAGGGGCATTATGATTAACACACATAATGTAGGGAGGTCACGGGGAAGGCAGTATAGCACAGCAAAGACAAGTAATGACTCTAATGACTCTATAGCACCTTACTATGCTGATGGTGAGTGACTGCAGTGGGGTGTTCGGGGGGATTCACTAATACCCGTGAATGTTGTAACCACAATGTTGCTCATGTGAAACTTTCATAAGATTGTGTATCAATGATACTTTAATTAAAAAAAAGTCTGAACTTAACCTAATTATCAGCATGTCAAGAGAAAAAAAAGAACAGTAGGGACTCCACCTTAAGGCTAAGATTCCATTTTAAAACCAGGGAGTAAGAAGGCAAGATTCCTAATATATTTTATAGTAATCAGCCAATAACCTACCCTACCTTAAGTCAGGGCAAGCAGTCCTAAATGGTATGTCCCCACTGCTCCAAGAACCACTATCTTTGAGAAGAAAAGGATCAAGAAGTTCCTTGTTGTAGGTTTATCTTACAGAATATCTAGAGGACTGACTATGGTTAATTGGCATAATATCTCTCACTGGAGACAGACACTGTAAGACCACATGTCAAGGCTGTTTCTCCCCCTACCCTCCTACTCCAGCCCTTTGCCCCATTCTTGAAAGCCTAAAAGAGAATCCTAAGCATTTAAGTGCACCTCCTCTCTGAGGCTACCTGTACTCCCCTTTCTTTGAGTATGTATTTCACCTCTACATAAAGCCTTCTTGTTGCTCAACTTACTGTGTTTTGTCTCCATGTTCTTCTATGCCTCTTGGAAGGTTAATAAGAGACCCCTTCTCCCAGTGGTAAGCATCTTTGTACTTTGCTATTTCATTCAATTTTCTAGACTTAAGCACAAGTCCTCACTCTCTCTGTTCAACTTCAGACAAGTAGGCAAGGGCTACTAAGATCTCTGATTTAGGCTTGCAAGTTCCCGTTGGCTAGGTGACCTGACAATCATGCTCTTTAGCAACCTGCCCAAAAATCTGCTTTCTTTGCTTTGGTAAGTTCTCAGAACATAATTGCCCTCCATCCAGTGCTCTGTGGCTCCCCCCAAATCCTGGGGTGGTAGGAGTTTAGTTCCCACACTGTGCAGATTCAAGTGGACACTGGACACCAGGTGACCCTGGCTTCAGGAGTTGGCAAGGGATTTGCACTATGGTCAGCAGTTCAGTGAACTTCCCTTTCCTCCCGCTGTTCTTCCTTGTGCCCTAGAGCCTGCACAGTTGCTGCCATTCAGTACTACTCTCGCTTTAATAAATTTCTTCCTTCACTTCCTTCCTACACTCATCCAACCTGTTAGAGAATTCTTTCTTGATCAGAGTCAAGAAACCCTCCTATCCCTCAACCCCCCACCCACTTCCTGTTCAGGTTGAGGTTTCACCTAGTGCACAGGAAGAGACCTCCCCAGATGCAGCTGCCTGACAACAATATGATTCAGCAATTGTGCTCCTTGGTATTTGCCCAAGAGAGTTGAAAGCATATGTCCACACAAAAACCATCAAATGTTTATAGCAGCTTTATTCACAATTGTTGAAACTTGGAAGCAACCAAGATGTCCTTTGGTAGATGAATAAATAAACTGTGGTACATCCAGACTATGGAATATTATTCAGCAATAAAAGGGAATGAGCTACAAAGGAGGAACCTTAAATGAAAATTACTAATATAAGTAAAAGAAACCAATATGAAAAAACTACATATGGTATGATTCCAATTATATGACATTCTTGAAAAGGCATGACTATGGAGACAATAAAAAGAGCTGTAGGAGGGAGGAGCCAAGATGGCAGCATGAGTAGGACAGTAGAAATCTCCTCCCAAAACCATATATATTTTTGAAAATACAACAAATACAACTATTCCTAAAAGAGAGACTAGAAGATACAGCACAATAACCAGGCTACATCTACATCTGCGAGAACCCAGCATCTCACGAAGGGGGTAAGATACAAGGCGCAGCCCGGAGGAACCCGAGTGCCCCACCTACCCCAGCTCCCAGGTGGAAGGAAAGGAGTTGGAGCGGGGAGGGAGAGGGAGCCAAGGACTGCTAAACACCCAGCTCTAGTCATCCGCACTGGGAGCACAGACACACAGTGCTTGGTGTGCTGGATATTAGGGAAAAGGAACAGTAAAATCTGCGAGTGGGTCCCCACAGCCAGCGCCCTTGGGACAAAAGAAAAGCAAGTGCTTTTTGAAAGTCTTAAAGGGACAGGGACCCCACAGCTGTACGGAAGTGTCCTGACACACTCAGCCCAGCAGCTAGGAATCCCAGGGAACTTCGGGTGCCCTAACCCTCTGGGAGGCAGCGCAGCTCTGAGGCCCTTCACGGCGATACACAGCCTCCCGTTCATTCTCCTTCCGGCGCAGCCCTGCCATAGCAGGGGAGCAGCCTGAGAGTGGCCACACCCAGAGCCTTCTCCGCAGCCATCCGGGTCAGACTGAGGCCCCGTCAGCACACAGCTGCCCAGCACAAGCGGCTATGGGTCACTGTTCTCACAGAAGAGGAAGGCGACGAGCAAGCAGGAAGGGACTTTGTTCTCCCAGCTGATACATGTGCCAACTGCCCACAACCACCACTATTGCCATGAAAAGTCAGGAGAATTTGATCCAGACCAGAATCATATAGACAATCCCCGAGGAGGAGCCTGGGGAGATAGACTTAACCGATCTTCCTGAAAAAGAATTCAAACAAAAGGTCATAATGATGCTGACGTAGATGCAGAGCTAAAGGATCAAGTTGGGAGGGAGAATACAGAAATAAAACAATCTCTGGAAGGACTTAAGAGTAGACTGGATGAAGTGCAAGAGGCCGTTAATGGAATAGAACTCAGAGAACAGGAACACAGAGAAGCTGACACAGAGAGAGAGAGAAGGATCTCCAGGAATGAAAGAATATTAAGAGAACTGTGTGACCAATCCAAATGGAACAATATGCACATTATAGGGGTACCAGAAGAAGAAGAGAGAAAAAGGGATACAAAGTGTCTTTGAAGAAATAATTGCTGAAAACTTCCCCAAACTGGAGGAGGAAACAGTCTCTCAGACCATGGAAGCGCACAGAACTCCCAACAGAAGGGACCCAAGGAGGACAATACCAAGACACATAATAATTAAAATGGAAAAGATCAAGGACAAGGACAGAGTATTAAAGGTAGCCAGAGAGAGAAAAAAAGGTCACCTACAAAGGAAAACCCATTAGGCTATCATCAGACTTCTCAACGAAACCTTACAGGGCAGAAGAGAATGGCATGATATATGTAATGCAATGAAACAGAAGGGCCTTGAACCAAGAATACTGTATCCAGCACGATTATCATTCAAATATGAAGGAGGGATTAAACAATTCCTAGACAGCCTCCCACAAACCACCTCTACAGGGTATTTTAAAGGGACTGCTCTAGATGGAAGCACTCCTAAGGCTAAATAGATATCAACAGAGAAAATAAAATCACAGCAAAGAAAGCAGACCAACCAAATACTAACAAAAGGCAAAAAATAAAATCAACTATTCACAAAAGCAGTCAAGGGAAACATAAAACAGTACAGAATAAAACACCTAACATATAAAGAAAGGAGGGGGAGGAATAAGGGAGAGAAATAAAGAATCATCAGATGGTGTTTATAATAGCTCAATAAGCAAGTTAAGTTAGACAGTTAGATAGTAAAGAAGCTACCCTTCAACCTTTGGTAACCATGAATCTAAAGCCTGCAATGGCAATAAGTACATATCTTTCAATAATCACCCTAAATGTAAATGGACTGAATATACTGATCAAAAGACACAGAGTAAAAGAATGGATAAAAAAGCAAGACCCATCTATATGCTGCTTACAAGAGACTCACGTCAAACCCAAAGATATACACAGACTAAAAGTGAAGAGATGGAAAAAGATACTTCATGCAAAGAATAGGGAGAAAAAAGCAGGTGTTGCAGTACTTGTATCAGACAAAATAGACTTCAAAATAAAGAAAGTAACAAGAGATAAAGAAGGACATTACATAATGATAAAAGGCTCAGTCCAACAAGAGGATATAACCATTATAAATATATATGCACCCAATACAGGAGCACCAACATATGTGAAGCAAATACTAACAGAATTAAAGGGGGAATAGAACAGATGGACCTAAAAGACACCTATAGAACTCTACACCCAAAAGCAGCAGGATACATATTCTTCTCAAGTGCACATGGAACATTTTCCAGAAGAGACCACATACTAGACCACAAAAAGAGCCTCGGTACATTAAAAAAGACTGAAATTCTACCAACCAACTTCTTGGACCACAAAGGGATAAAACTAGAAATAAATTGTACAAAGAAAGCAAAAAGGCTCACAAACACATGGAGGCTTAACAACATGCTCCTAAATAATCAATGGATCAATGACCAAATTAAAATAGAGATCAAGCAATATATGGAGACAAATGACAATAACACAAAACCCCAACTTCTGTGGGACACAGTGAAAGCAGTTTTAGGAGAAAAGTATGTAGCAATCCAGACATACAAAGAAGGAAGAACAGTCCCAAATGAATAGTCTAAATTCACAATTATTGAAATTGGAAAAAGAAGAACAAATGAGGCCTGAAGTCAGCAGAAGGAGAGACATAATAAAGATCAGAGAAGAAATAAATAAAATTGAGAATAAAACAATAGAAAAAATCAATGAAACTAAGAGCTGGTTCTTTGAGAAAATAAACAAAATAGATAAGTCCCCAGCCAGACTTATTAAGAGAAAAAGAGAATCAACATACATCAACAGAATCAGAAATGAGAAATGAAAAATCACGACAGACCCCACAGAAATACAAAGAATTATTAGAGAATACTATGAAAACCTGTATGCTAAAAAGCTGGAAAATGGACAACTTCCTAGGAAAACAAAACCTTCCAAGACTGACAAAGAAACAGAAAATCTAAACAGACCAATTACGAGCAACGAAATTGAAGCCATAATCAAAAAACTACCCAAGAGCAAAACTCCCAGGTCGGATGGACTTACCACAGAATTTTATCAGACATACAGAGAAGACATAATACCCACTCTCCTTAAAGTTTTTCAAAAAATAGAAGACGACGGAACACTCTCAAACTCATTCTAAGAAGCCAGCATCACCATAATACCAAAACCACCCAAAGACCCCACCAAAAAATAAAATTACAGACCAATATCTCTGATGAACATAGATGCAAAAATACTCCACAAAATATTAGCACACCGAATTCAAAAATACATCAAGAAGATCATACACCGTGACCAAGTGGGATTCATCTCAGGGATGCAAGGATGGTACAACATTTGAAAATCCCTCAACATTATCCACCACATCAACAAAAAGGACGAAAACCACATGATCATCTCCATAGACACTGAAACAGCATTCGACAAAATTCAACATCCATTCATGATAAAAACTCTCAACAAAATGGGTATAGAGGGCAAGTACCTCAACATAATAAAGGCCATATATGATAAACCCACAGCCAATATCACACTTAACAGCTAGAAGCTGAACAGCTTTTCCTCTAAGATCGGGAATAAGACAGGGATGCCCACTCTCCCCACTGTTATTCAACATACTACTGCAGGTCCTAGCCACAGCAATTAGACAAAACAAAGAAATACAAGGAATCCAGATCTGTAAAGAAGAAGTCAAACGGTCACTATTTGCAGATGACATAACATTGTACATAAAAAACCCTAAAGAATCCACTCCGAAACTACTAGAACTGATATCAGAGTACAGCAAAGTTGCAGGATACAAAATTAATGCACAGAAATCTGTTGCTTTCCTATGCACTAACAATGAACTAACAGAAAGAGAAATCAGGAAAACAATTCCATTCACAATTCAATCAAAAACAATAAAATACCTAGGAATAAACCTAACCAAGGAAGTGAAAGACCTATATCCTGAAAACTACAAGACACTCTTAAGAGAAATTAAAGAGGACACTAACAAATGGAAACTCATCCCATACTCCTGGCTAGGAAGTAATATCATCAAAATGGCCATCCTGCCCAAAGCCATATACAGATTCAATGCAATCCCTATCAAAGTACCAACAGCATTCTTCAATGAACTGGAACAAATAGTTCAAAAATTCATATGTAACCACAAAAGACCCCGAACAGCCAAAGCAATCCTGAGAAGGAAGAATAAAGTGGGGGGGGATCTTGCTCCCCAACTTCAAGCTCTACTACAAAGCCACAGTAATCAAGACAATTTGGTAGTGGCACAAGAACAGACCCACAGACCAGTGGAACAGAATAGAGACTCCAGACATTAATCCAAACATATATGGTCAATTAATATACGATAAAGGAGCCATGGACATACAATGGGGAAATGACAGCCTCTTCAACAGTTGGTGTTGGCAAAACTGGACAGCTACATGTAAGAGAATGAAACTGGATTACTGTCTAACTCCATAGACAAAAGTAAATTCAAAATGGATCAGAAACCTGAATGTAAGTCATGAAACCACAAAAATCTTGGAAAAAAACATGAACAAAAATCTCTTGGACATAACATGTGCGACTTCTTCATGAACATATCTCCTCTGGCAAGGGAAACAAAAGCAAAAATGAACAGGTGGGACTATATCAAACTGAAAAGCTTCTGTACAGCAAAGGACACCATCAACAGAACAAAAAGGCATCCTACAGTATGGGACAATATATTCACAAATCACAGATCTGATAAAGGGTTGACATCCAAAATATATGAAGAGCTCATGCACTTCAACAAACAAAAAGCAAATAACCCAATTAAAAAATGGGCAGAGGAACTGAACAGACAGTTCTCCAAAGAAGAAATTCAAATGGCCAACAGACACATGAAAAGATGCTCCACATCACTAGCCATCAGAGAATTGCAAATTAAAACCACAATGAGATATCACCTCACACCAGTAAGGATTGCCACTATGCAAAAGACAAACAACAACAAATGTTGGTGAGGTTGTGGAGAAAGGGGAACCCTCCTACACTGCTGGTGGGAATGTAAATTAGTTCAACCATTGTGGAAAGCAGTATGGAGGTTCCTCAAAATGCTCAAAGTAGAAATACCACTCAACCCAGGAATTCCATTCTTAGTAATTTCCCCTAAGAATGCAGCAGCCAGTTTGAAAAAGACAGATGCACCCCTATGTTTATCACAGCACTATTTACAGTAGCCAAGAAATGGAAGCAACCTAAGTGTCCATCAGTAGATGAATGGATAAAGAAGATGTGGTACATATACACAATGGAATATTATTCAGCCATAAGAAGAAAACAAATCCTACCATTTGCAACAACATGGATGGAGATGGAGGATATTATGCTCATTGAAATAAGCCAAGCGGAGAAAGACAAGTATCAAATGATTTCCCTCATTTATGGAGTATAACAATGAAGCAAAGCTGAAGGAACAAAATAGCAGCAGAATCACAGAACCCAAGAATAGACTAACCGTTACCAAAGGGAAAGGAAATGGGGAGGATGGGTGGGATGGAAGACATAAGGGGTGGGGGAAGAAAGGGGCATTACGAATAGCATGTATAATTTGGGGGGTGGCATGGGAAGGGCTGTGCAACACAGAGAAGACAAGTAGTGATTCTACAGCATCTTACTATGCTGATGGGCAGTGACTCTGATGGTGTTTGTGGGGGAGGAATTAGTTAACGGGGGAGTCTAGCAGACATAATGTTCCTTGTGTAATTGTAGATTAATGATACCATAAAAAAAAGATCTGTAGATGTGGGGTTAGAGAGGAGGGGAGGTAATAAATGGGTGGAATACAGAGGATTTTAAGGGCAGTGAAATTATTCTGTATGAGAATACAATGATGCATACATGTCCTTATATATTTGTCCAAACCCAGAGTATGTATAATACCAAAAGAGAAGTCTAATGTAAATTATGGACTTTGGGTGATAATGATGTGTCAGTATAGGGGGTCATCAATTGTAATAAATGTACCACTGCAGTTGGGATGTCAATAGTGTGGGAGGTTGTACATATGTACGGGGGAGGGAGTATTTGGGAACTGTATAATTGCTCCTCAATTTTGCTGTGAACCTAAAACTGCTCTAAATATTAGTCTTTTTTTTTTTAAAGGAAATAAACTGGGGAAATTGTCTCAAATAAGACAAAGGCTTAAAATAAGAATTCATGTATTAATATGGAAAAATTAAGATACCAATTTTGAAAAATCCGAAGAACCTAAACAGAGAACTTACAGAAAATGAACAGTTAAGCAAATACACAAAAAAGTGTTGACCATCTGCACTAATTAAAGGAATATGATACTGAGATAAGATTCTTACTTCCAAATCAGAAAAGATCAATCATATGAAATATTCAATGCTGACAGAAGACCTAAGAAAAGGAATCAAATACTGGTGGTAATGCCAATTAGCCCATAATAACAAACTCCTTTCCAGAAAGATTATACTAGAATTTTAATGTGTCCCTATTGTTTTCTGACCCATTTTCAAGGTTCTATTCTGAAATAAACGTAAATAATCTGACACTCAGACTAAACTGATCTACTGATGCACAAGATTATTAGGTGGAAAAGTAGAAACAGTCCAAATACCCAACAATAGGGAGAACAGAAAAAAGCTGAAATAAATTTTATGTTGCTATTCAACATGATATATTATTGGCATTCAAAATACTACATTCAAAGAATTTTAAAAAATGGAACAAGTCTTTTATTTTTTAAGCTTAAAAAAAGCCAGATCAAAACTGAATATACCATATGATCTTAACTAAATTTACATATGTATATGAATATATATGTATGAAAGGAAGACTAGGAAGAAAAATCTGTAAACATTTTGGCATAGTGCTTTCTGATTTTTATTTTTTCTATATATTGTACTTCCATTTTCTAAATTTTAAAAAATAAAGTGTAATATTTTATAAATAAAAATAAAGTTAGAAAGATTGCACTACAGATGAATGTAGGAAGCAAAACTAAAAGAAGGGAACTGCAGAAGAAAGACATACTTGAAGCAAAAGAAATGCAAGGGAAAAGAAGAAATGCTTAGCAGATGGCAAGTTGGAGAGGATTTGTACACATAAGCTAGGGAGAGAGAGAGGTCTTAATTTAGTAAGATCTATTTCACTGGCAAGGTATATTCATAGACCACACCAGGAAAACCATAGAGGTGGCCTCATTCTTCCCAGAGGATATAAAGACCCTCAGGCAAATTAGTGTGACTTCCTGACCTCGAGACTAAACTGCAACCACACCTATGCTTACTTTCCCTCTTCCAGTCTCCAAGTCTTTTATTCCAAGCATCCCAGAGCTGCACGTCAAGAAATAAAGTGGAGGTTACCTCACTGCTCAAGGATGCCATATGCAAACCATTTTCCCTAGAGCCTGCTCTAACAGTCCCTGTTCTTGAGGACTTTGTCTAATGATTTGCTGGTAATCCCTTGTCACTGGAGACACTGCAATGTGGTTCACAGTTTTCTTTCCATTCCCAAATCCTGATATTCTCCGGGAAGACTGTTCAGCATCCTCACAGATGGCAGCCACCACAATTCACATCTGAGCCAGCCTCTGAGATCTCTGACTTCTTCAACTCAACAACCTTGTACTTCTACTCTGCTTAGGCTGCCCATGACAATGGCTCACTCTAGGTTCTGTCTGTTACCATCAGGAAAAGCTCTCATACAGAACCTTACTTGCCAATTTCCAACTACACTCCCTATCCTTGGAGTTCTCTGTTCGATCTACTTACATTTGTTCTCTGACCTCACCCAGAATTTTGGTCTCTTGAACCCCTAACATCTCTGTCCTGTCTTTATTCCTTCTCTACCCAACCAAGAAAACTTGGTGTCAGTTCCATCACTCTCTTGCTAATACCCTAAATTCCTTTGCTATACTGTTCTGTTACACTTACATGGGAAAAGTAAACAAAACAAAACCCAATTCTTAACTATTCCAACTGTTGGCCCTACAACTGGACTGCCAAATGCTACTTAAGAAAATCAAACAACCCGTAAGATTGATATCACTAATTCTGCCTCAATGGAACTCCAAATACTTTCTACAATCTTTCTGTATTTCCCTACTCAGCTCTCTCCAATTCTCTATAGCAGTGATGTCAAAAAACATCCTCTCCTCTCTGGCCACCTCCTCTGACACCCTTGGTTTTGCCCTTACCTCAGAGAAAACAAGTCACTGGACTGCAACACCCTCCCAGTCACATTTACAAATTTCTCCTAGGCAATTCCTCCTACCAATCTCAGTCAATCAGAAACCTTGTCCTGCAGATCCTCTACCACTACCTCTTAGCTTTAACTCTTCCCTTTCATAACAGCATTTAAACACAGAATTTCTCAAAGAAAAGAAGAACTCCTCTGAATCTCCAGCAACCCTCCAGCTAACATTCTCTCCACTCTACTTTGCAGCCAAATTTCTAGAAAGAGTTGTCTCCATGGCAATCTGGCTTCTTTTCCCATCATTCCACTAAAGTAACTATCTCCATATTTTCAGAGTGAGCACTTTAAAAATATTTCCAACTCATTTACAAGGATCTCATTTCACTAATACATAAAGGACTTCTACAGGTTAATACAAAGAGAACCAACAATCCAAAAGAAAAGTGGGCAAAGATATGAAACAGACAATTCACAGAAAACCAAACAGTGCTCTTAAACATACAAAAAGATGCTCAATCTCACTCATGACCAGAGAGAGCCAAATTAAAGCTATGCTGTGATAACATTTTTCACTTACTAGGTAGGCAAATATAAAAAACTTTAACGACATTGCAACCCCCATATCCAACACTACCCCCACACACAGTTATTGAATTTCCTCAACCTCTATCACATCTGATTCACTGATAACCCCACACTCTCCCAAATTCACCTCTCCACACCTCTTTCTGAATTGAAGATTTTAAGAGCTGGTTCTACAATAAATGTCTAGTCTCAATACAGATGAATTGTTAAATGGTTAGCATCAGAGAAAAATATGCACTTATCAAATGTCAGAAGGAAACCAGCCCTGCCAGCTGTACTCTTCATGATGCCAGAAACCCTGCGCACACATTCTAATAATGGGAAGGGTTCTACCTTGTCACAAACTTATTTTTAGGATGAGCTACTATTTGTGATATTTTTATTTCATTTTAAAAATTGATTTATCTAACAGCTTCTTATAAAACTGAATATATACCTACTTTATGATACAGTAATTCCATTCCTATATATTTATCTAAGAGAAATAAAAATGTATGCCCACAAAAAGACTAGTATAAGAATGTTCATAATAAAGAACTTAAAACCCAGGAAACCATCAGTAAGACCCCCCCTTTTTTTTGCTCAGAACATTTAAGATCTACTCTTTTGGCAAATGTAAATTATACAATATAAAGTTGTCAATTACAGTCAACATGTTTTACATTAGCTCCTCAGCCCTTATTCACCTTCTAGTAGAAATGAATTGGAATCTTTCAATGTTATTTATGAAAACATTGCTTTTGTTATATAGGAAAGATACTGGTTCTCTTCCCCTTTACTGCGATTATAACTACTTAAAAAAAGAGTGAAGCATGCTCATATAAGAAATATGATCAAAACACAAGGAAATAAAACGAAATATAAGTCGCATTCATCTCCTACCATTCCCATTTCTCAAGTGATCACTACTTTCTTCCATGTCTTTTAGAAATTTCCTGTGCTATACCAGCATATACCTACACATTAAAAAAAATAACCCTTATAAATAGCATATTACATACACTGTCTATAGTTCGTATTTTTTCCTTAAATAATAAACTCTGGACACCTTCCACATCAATATATCTAGTTAACTTTCTTTTCAGTGGCTGCATAGTGTTTCATCATGTGGATGTATCACAATTATTTTAACCAGTCTTTCTGCTTTTGTTAGATAAGAGTTAATTGTGTATGATTTCCTCTCCTATGTTATACATCATTTTTAATTAGGCAGTGGTAGCCTAAGTGAAGAAGAATTATATATTCCAGGAAACCCAAAATGATGAAAGAAATTCAAGTTTGTATATTGTTCATTTTCAAAAAGCACTTGTGAATCATAAGCCTATGGTTAACTGTGAGTACAGACTGACTGAGCATGGAAGGCTTTGGGAGATGAGTCATGAAGACTGGGCAGTTCCCTAATCTACTGGACACAATGCCACACACATTGTGTTCTCTCTCCTACCCTGCCACACCCAGAGAAAAGGCGAATATAGAGTCCTTATTTCATTACAAAAACATTTCTTACTTAAAAAAAAAAATTGTTTCCAATACATATACATTAGGGTGCCCAGTCAGGAAATTGACTACACTTAGAAGCCCAAGGATAAATGACAAAGGCAGTCTGAAAAATTATAACTGTGTTCCTGATATTTGAGTATCTAAGAACATTCCCTAAATGTCCCTAAAATTCAAATTCAGTACAATATTCCCCAGGAATGCATATGGTGGTGTCTGAATTCTGCAGTGGGGACATGGATGGTGGGCAGTGCTCACTGACTGTTAAATGACTCACACTGTCTGTCCTTCAGTCTCAAAGTCCAGTGTGTAGTGAGCACTTTGTATGCCTCCTTTCACTCCCTTCCTAACCCTAGAATAACTGATATTAGTGTTATTATAACTTACCATGCTGTACACCTTTGGGGAGGGGGGTGTCTCTTAAACTGTAGAAACCTCAAATGTTAAATTCATAAGCAATGGATTATGTATGCTTACATGCATTTCAGGGGTAAATTATTTGAAATATACAACCTTCACCTAAGAAGAACAAACAACTCACAGTTGTAATGAACCAGGTAAAGAAAGATTCCTTTGGCTTCTGGCCAAAGAGAAACACTTCTGGTCCAGATATACACTCCCTGTCAATGGACTGTGAGGTCCAGAGAAACAGACTTGCCATCCTTACCTAGGAGCAAAGAGAGGAAGAAGAAAGAAAATTGGGTGCTAGAACATGCCCATTCCTGAGTTAGGTGTGGACAAGTGACTAAATTCTAGTCAAGGAAATACAAGTTAAAGTGTATTGAAATCTCAAGGAAGGTAGTTATAAAGTGAAAGAGTTTTTCCCATTGTCTTCCCTCCCGTGATCTGGAATTTAGATGTGACAATTAGAGCCCCAGCAGCCATTAAGGATCCTGCAGTGACTCTGAGGACAGGAGAATAGAAATCTAGAGAGAAACTGAATTCTTTGATGAAACTGTCAGGCTGCCATACCAGTCCTGCTTACTTTCAGATTTCATATATATGAGAAAGAAATAAACCTTCTGATATATACAACCAACCCCAATTGTGATACAGCTAGCTACAGGGAATAAGACCAACTCTTAATGATATGACTTGTGATGATCCAACGGGAATGATGATATGACAGGAATGGTGAGGATGCTATAGAATGCATTTCTCTCAGCCCTCTTATTAGTAAGTGCAAAGCTGCACCCATTTGCTAAAGAAAAATGTTACAAAGAGTCAGTACTACCAAGTCTCCACTACCAAAGGAGAGCTCAGCCAATCTGCGCATTCCCCAGAGTTCAGACTTTGGCTGTGACAGCTTCCATTAGAGGAGTCCATCAAACCAAAGTTTGGCATTCAATATTCAACACATCAGCACAGATAAAATACGATCAAGTATCAAGTACATATTATTTCAATATTTGACATTTTATCTCAGTTAAATCTCAGAGCAATTCTGTAAGTTAGACACTTTGCTTACTGCCATTTTGCAGATAAAGAAATTGAGATGGTCATAGCTGGTAAACTGTGGAAGAATTCAAATCCAAGACTACCTGACTTTTCTTCACATATCTTATCAACATTTAAACCCTCAAAAACTGAAAGACTAATGAAGAAACAGATCTTCCTAATGCCAACTAAAACTAACTGATGATTATTTCCATTTTACAGATTTCTAAACACAGGGGCAGTGATTTTTTTTTATGTGCTCACATTAATCAACTACTGATTTGCAGATACTTAATATATATGACTATTCAATTACTAATCTTGATTTTAAATAAACTCACCTCTTTTGCAGAGATGATGCTTTTTGTGGGAAAGGCACATACTCAATTCTCAGCCTTATTGAGGATGTCTCCCAGGTGTGGGACAAAGAAAGAAGTGGCAGCCAGGAGCATTAAGCTCTGCCTCGGGCCTTCTTAAAAGAGAGCTGCTCAGGTTCTCAGATTTGACAAAAACGCACCCAGAAGGAAGGTTCAGTTCCTTCAGCTAATTCTTTACTCAATCAAAATCAACATCCTACTTTTTATTATTAAGAATAAAAACTATGTTGTACAATTGCAATCCTTGGTTGCCTGTTATGTGCTAGTCCCTTGACTAGGCATTCAATTAACACTAAGGTGAGGCAGTGAAACTGCAGACCAGAGGAGGAATTTTCAGGGGAGTAAATAAATGCTTGAGCTGAACCTGGGAGAATAAAGAGTAGTTAGTCAAGAGAAGTGTCATGCTTCAGTCTTTCAAGCAAAGAGGACTTAGAAGCTTGAAAAAACCCATCTGTTTTCATGAATGGCAAAGAGCTGGCTAAATGTATCAAGCAGGACCTCACTGAAAATCACAGACATGAAAGATTGGGGTCCGTGAGGTGGAGGAAATTCAGGTGGTGAGGCTAGAGGAAGCAGTGATCTGATCAAGAAGGGGTCTGAAGGCCACAGTAAAAAGTTTTGACTTCCTACTGAACACACAGAGGAACCATTAAAGGCTTTAGCACAGAGAGGTTGACCAGAACAATTTGGATTTTAGAAACAATGACTGACAGCAGGGTGGAGGATCAACTGGTGGGGTTTGAGGTTTAGGAGGGCCACCGATTGAAGCCTTTAGATGTAACCTAACCAATAAATCAGGAGGACTTCAGAGCAGGACACAAATATCTAGAGACTGATAAGAGGATTTATAGAGTACAGTATTGTGATTTATAAGAAATATATATTATTTGGTCATTCTGATGACCAAAATGTATTTCTCAGATACATATGGTCTTCATTCACAGTTCCTGGTTCATAGCAACCCAAACCCTTGGAATTTCCTGAGAGATAAGAGCAATGGAAGCACCTTTGTTAGGATATTTGTTCTCCTGTCCTTGGTTCCTGAAAACTTTATGGCTTCAGAGCCATAATGGTGAAATGGATATCTTGTTATTCATAACAAGCCCTTTCCACAAAACTGGATTTATGTTAATGAAAATGATTTTTGCAAAGCATCTAAGGCTGGATGCTTGGTGCCAGGGGAACCTACCATGAAATAGATAGTTGGAACTTTCAGTCCCACCAGGTTTCCAGGGAAGCAAGAGGGTGAATCAATCACCAATGAGTTAATCAATTGTTGTTTATGTGATGAAACCTCCATAAAAAATTAAAAAGGAGGGGAGAGAGAACCAAGATGGTGGTGTGAGTAGAGCAGCAGAAATCTCCTCCCAAAACCATATATATTTTTGAAAATACAACAAATATAACTAATCCTAAAAGAGAGACCAGAAGACACAGGACAACAGCCAGACTACATCCACACCCACGAGAACACAGCACCTCACGAAGGGGGTAAGATACAAGCTGCGGCCAGGTGGGACCCGAGCACCCCTCACCCCAGCTCCCGGCAGGAGGAGAGAAGTTGGAGAGGGGAGGGAAAGGGAGCCGAGGACTGCTAAACCCAGCCCTAGCCATCCGCACTAGAGCGCAGACACACAGTGAGTGCGTGGGGTGCTGGAAACTAGGGAAACAGGACAGTAAGACCTGCGAGCGGGTCCCCACAGCCAGTGCACCCAGGACAAAGAAGAGTGAGGGCTTTTTGAAAGTCTTAAAGGGACAGGGACCCCACAGCTGGATGGAAGTGCCCTGGGACACTTAGCCCAGCAGCTGGGAATCACGGGGAACTCTGGGCACCCGAACCCCCACAGCACAGCACGGAGGCCCCTCACCGTGATAAACAGCCTCCCGCCTGTTCCCCCTCTGACGTGGGTCCACCATATTGGAGAGCCAGCCTGAGGCAGGCCACGCCTGCAGCAACTGCAGAGCTAAATAAACTCCATAGCGGTCCGGCAAGATCAGAAGCCCGTCTGCACCCAGTTGCCCAGCACAAGCCGCTAGAGGCCACTGTTCTCCCAGGAGAGGAAGGCCACAAACTGGCAAGAAGGGACTTTCTCTTACCCAACACACGTGCCAGCTCCCCACAAATATATCTATCACCATGAAAAGGCAGAAGAAACTGATACAGACCAAGATCACAGAGGCAAACCCTGAGAAGGAGATAGACCTAACCAGTCTTCCTGAAAAAGAATTAAAAATAAAGCTCATAACCATGCTGATGGAGTTGCAGAGAAATATGCAAGAGCTACGGGATGATGTCCACAAGGACATTACAGAAATGAAACAATCTCTGGAAGGATTTATAAACAGAATGGATAAGATGCAAGAGGCCATTGATGGAACAGAAACCAGAGAACAGGAACGCACAGAAGCTGACGCAGAGAGACATAAAAGGATCTCCAGGAATGAAACAATATTAAGAGAACTGTGTGACCAATCCAAAAAGAACAATATCCATATTATAGGGGTAACAGAAGAAGAAGACAGAGAGAAAGGGATAAAAAGTGTATTTGAAGAAATAATTGCTGAAAACTTACCCAAACTGGGGGAGGAAATAATCGATCAGACCATGGAAGCGTACAGAACTCCCAACAGAAAGGACCCAAGGAGGACAACACCAAGACACATAATAATTAAAAAGGCAAAGATCAAGGGCAAGGACAGAGTTTTAAAGGCAGCCAGAGAGAGAAAAAAGGTCACCTACAAAGGAAAACCCATCGGGCTATCATCAGACTTCTCAACAGAAGCCTTACACCAAGAATACTGTATCCAGCACGACTATCATTTAAATATGAAGGAGGGATTAAACAATTCCCAGACAAGCAAAAGTTGAGGGAATTTGCCTCCCACAAACCACCTCTACAGGGTATTTTAGAGGAACTGCTCTAGATGGGTGCACTCCTAAGACTAAATAGATGTCACCAGAGAAAATAAAATCACAGCAAAGAAAGCAGACCAACCAAATACTAACTAAAGGCAAAAAATAAAATCAACTACCCACAAAAGCACTAAAAGGAAGCACAAAAGAGCACAGAATAAAACAACTAACATATAAAGAATGGAGGAGGAGGAATAAGAAGGGAGAAAAATAAAGAATGACTAGACAGTGTTTAAAATAGCTCAATAAGTGAGTTAAGTTAGACAGTAAGATACTAAAGAAGCTAACCTTGAACCTTTGGCAACCACAAATCTAAAGCCTGCAATGGCAATAAGTACAAATCTTTCAATAATCACCCTAAATGTAAATGGACTGAATGTACCAATCAAAAGACACAGAATAATAGAATGGATAAAAAAGCAAGACCCATCTCTATGCTGCTTACAAGAGACTCACCTCAAACCCAAAGACTATAGGAACAAAGAAAGACTGAAGGAACAAAACAGCAGCAGAATCATAGAACCTAAGAATGGACTAACAGTTACCAAAGGGAAAGGGACTGGGGAGAAAGGGAGGGAAGGAAGGGATAAGGATGGGGAAAAAGAAAGGGGACATTACGATTGGCATGTATAATGTGGTGGGGGGCATGGGGAGGGCTGTGCAACACAGAGAAGATAAGTAGCGATTCTACAGCATCTTACTACACTGATGGACAGTACTGTAATGGGGTTTGTGGGGGGGGACTTGGATTTGGTGAAGGGGGGACCCTAGTAAACATAATATTCTTCATGTAATTGTAGATTAATGACCAAAAAATTAATTAATTAATTAATTAATTTTAAAAAAGGAGCGAGTTTGGAGAGCTTCCACGTTGGGGAAACAAAATAAATGCTTCCATGTGCTACCATGCCATACCCAAAGCTCCACAAGGACAAAAGCTCCTTTGTTTGGGACCCCACCCTATATATCCCTTCATTTGGCTGTAATGCTGTCATTTGGCTTTACTATTCTTTCTAATAAATCTGTAATTTAGTGAAAAATGGGTTTTCCTGAGTTCTGTGAGCCATTTTAGCAAGCTAATTGAACCCAAGGAAGGGGGTCACAGGGAACTTATTCATAGCCTGTTGATCGGAAGTATAGGTAACAACCTAGACTATCAACTGGCATCCTAAGTTGGGAGGAGGTCGCTGGAACCTCCAACTTGCAGCCAGTTGTGTGAAGTGAAGGGCAGTTGTGGGGCTGAACCCTTTAGACTGTGGAATCTAATTCTATCTCTAGTTAGTGTCAGAATTAGCTGGATTTTCAAATACCCTGTTGGTGTTGGAGAAGAACTGCTATTGTATGGGGAAACCTACACACACTCACACACACCCACACACATGTTAGACCTGGATCCAGGAACCCTTTCACAGGAGTAGAATTGAAGACTGAATGAGATGCTAGTGGTAAGAAAGGCCCAGGTGTATGACTTAGGTGAACTGCAGAGTTATAAGCAGGAAAATGATTGTTTGGGGACATACCATGGGGAAAATGACGAGCTTAGTTCTGAGCATGGAGAATGTACTATTGTACCTACATGGGGCAGAGGTGGAGGATGGGAGAAGGGGCAGAATGGCAGACAGGCAAAGACAGAGCAGCTGCCATGGACGTCAGGCAGTAATCCAAAGAAAGGAAGACAGCTGTAAGAGTGACAAAAGCAGCAATGAGCAAGCCAGGCAAGAGACATATGACAAGCACAGGAGGCAGGAGTAGGTGGATGCTACTGAACAGAAAACTGATACATGCCACCAAGGGAGGATAGGGTAGGAATAGCACACTGAATAATTGCCAGTAAGAGGAAACAGCTTGAAAAACTGCTGAAGGCTCTGAAGACATCCTAGAACATGAGTTATCAACTTTCATTACAGGTCTTCTTTTGAGAAGGATGATGTGATAGAGATGCCCAAAATGAAGGGAAGAGGATCCTCTAAATTTAGTAGGAGTCTGAGGCCTTGAACAACAGCTCACTTCCATAGATTAAATTATACAGAGAATTAAACAGGACCACTAAGGCTGTAACACAAACTGTTAAATTCTACTGCCTTTAAATTACACCTAAGGCCAATATTCAGTTTGGGGCCTGAAGAAAGATGAGCCCGGAGGCAAGGAGGTCAGTCAGATTACTTCAATCAACAAACATACAGAATAGTTTGGTATAAATTTATATTGAAAATAAATTATGAAAACTGGACAGCTACATGTAAGAGAATGAAACTGGATTACTATCTAACCCCATACACAAAAATAAACTCGAAATGGATCGAAGATCTGAATGTAAGTCATGAAACCAGAACACTCTTAGAAGAAAACATAGGCAAAACTCTCTTGAATATAAACATGAGCAACTTTTGCATCTCCTCTAGCAAGAGAAACAAAAGCAAAAATGAAGAAATGGGACTGCATCAAACTACAAAGTTTTTGTACATCAAAGAACACCATCAGTAGAACAAAAAAAGACATCCTACAGTATGGGAAAATATAGTCACAAATTACATATACCAATAAGGGGTTAACATCCAAAATATATAAAGAACTCAAATGCCTCAACACCCAAAAAGCAAATAACCCGATTAAAAATGGGAAGAGGATATGAACATACACTTCTCCAAAGAAGAAATTCAGATGGCCAACAGACACGTGAAAAGATGTTCCACATCACTAATCATCAGGGAAAGGCAAATTAAAACCACAGTGAGCTATCACCTCATACAAATTAGGATGGCCAACATCCAAAAGACTAGGAACAACAAATGCTGTCTGGGATGCGGAGAAAGGGGAACCCTAGTTACATTCCAACACTGCTGGTGGGAATGTAAGCTAGTTCAACCATTGTGGAAAGCAGTATGGAGGTTCCTCAAAAAACTCAAAATGGAAATACCATTTTACCCGGAATTTCACTTCTAGGAATTTACCCAAAGAAAACAAGTTCTCAGACTCAAAAAGACATATGCACCCCTATGTTTACTGTAGCACTATTTACAATCACCAAGATATGGAAGAGTCCTTTGCTTCCATGTAAGATGTCCACCAGTAGATGAGTGGATAAAGAAAATGTGGTACATATACACAATGGAATACTATTTAGCCATAAGAAGAAAACATATCCTACCATTTACAACAACATGGATACAGCTAGAGGGTATCATGCTCAGTGAAATACACCAGGCAGAGAAAGACAAGTACCAAATGATTTCACACATTTGTGGAGTATAACATCGAAGCAAAGCTGAAGGAACTAAACAGCAGCAGACTCACAGACTCCAAGAAGGGACTAACGGTTACCAAAAGGGTGGGGTAGGGAGGGTGGGTAAGGAGGGAGAAGGGGATTGAGGGGTATTTTGATTGGCACACATGGTATCTTGGAGGTCATGGGAAAGATAGTGTAGCACAGAAAAGACAAGCAGTAACTCTGTGGCATCTTACTACACTGATGGACTGTGACTTCAATGGGGTATGGGGAGGGGGGGACTTGATGATATGGGTGAATGTAGTAACCACATTGTTTTTCATGTGAAACCTTCATAAGAGTGTATATCAATATATCTTAATAAAAAAAAGAAAGAAAGAAAAGAAATTAAGACAAAAACAATATAGAAAAGTATTTGTTCTACTTAAAGCACATCTTAGAATAAACTACTGGACATACAAAATCAAAGTATAGTACAGATTATATGAATGAAATAAAGAAAACAAACCAGAGAGAATTTGGAAAAAGAAGAATAAAATAGAAGTAGTTCATTTATCCAGTGTAAGGCTTAGTATACAAATACTCTAATTAAGACAGTATGATATTAACAAAGAGATAAACATACAGGTGTATGGAATAAAGTAGAAAACCAGAAATAAATCCACACAATATGCCTAAACAATTTTTTTCAAAGGTGCAAAAACAATTCAGTGCAGGAAGGACAGCCCTGTCAACAAATGGTGCTGAGAAAACTGGGAAATTGTATCCACATGTAGAAGAATAAAGTTGGAGCATACCTTTCACCATACATAAAAATTAACTTGAAATGGATGAAAGACCTAAATGTAAGAGGTAACATGATGAAATTCTTAGAAGAAAATATATGAGAAAACCTTCATGACACTGGATGGTGGCAATGATTTTTAAATATAACACCAAAAGCACAGCCAACAACAATAAAAAATAGGTAAGTTGGACTTCATCAAAATCAAAAACTTACGTGTATCAAAGAATACCATCAACAGAATGAGGTGGAAACTTACAGATGGAAGAAAATATGTGCAAATCATCTGATAAAGGACTGAAAAGCAGAATATATAAAGAACTATAACTCAACAACCAAAAAAACTAAACTGATTAAAAAATGAACAAAGGACTTCAATAGACATTTCTCCAAAGAAGATATGCAAATGGCCAATAAACAATGAAAAGATGATCAACATCACTAATGATTAGGGAAATGCAAGTCAAAACCATACTGATACACCACTTCACACCCATTAGGATAGCTATTATTTTTAAAAAAAGGAAAATAAGAAGTGTTGACAAGGATGTGAAGAAATTGGAACACCTGCACATTGCTGTTGGAATGTAAAATGGTACAGCCACTGTGGAAAACAGTAAGGTGATTCCTCAAAAAATTAAACACAGAATTACCATATGTTACAGCAATTTACTTATAGGTGAATACCCAAAAGAAATGAAAGACAGGGACTCAAACAGATATTTGTACATGAGTATTCACAGCAGCATTATTCACAAGAGCCAAAAGATGGAAGCAACCCAAGAATCCAGGAATTGATGGATGAATGCATAAATAAGATGTGGTATACATACAGGTATTATTCAGCCTGACAAATGCTACAACATCGATGACCCTTGAAGACATCATACTAAGTTAAATAAGCCAGTCACAAAAGTACAAATATTGTAAGACCTCATTTATATACACAGTAATATGTATACAAAGAGTGGTACATAAGTAATCAAATTCATAGAAATAGAACACAGAACAGTGGTTGCCAGGCAGGGAAGGAAGAATGAGAGGAGTTGTTTCATGGGTATAGAGTTTTAGTTCTGCAAGGTAAAGAAGTTTTGGAGATGGATAGTGGTAGTGGTTAGCCAACAATGTGAATAAATTAAATGCCACAAAACTATACACATAAATATTATTAAATGGTAAATTTTATGTTACACATATTTATTCACAGTTCTTAAAAAAGACAAGCTACAGACTAGAAAATCTTGCAAAGAATTTATCTGATAAGGACTGTACTAGATATATAAATAACTCTCAACACTCAACAGTTAGAAAACAAGCATCCAAATAAAACAATGGGCCAAGATTTGGACATCTTCACCAAAGAAGATATATGTAATGCAAACAAGTACAAGAAAGATGATGCAAATCATTAATCATTAGGGAAATGCAAAGTAAAACACAAGATACCACTTTATGCCCACTTCAAGTGGCTAAAATTAAAAGATGAAGTATTCTCAAAGATATGGAAAAATAAGAACTCTTACATTGCTGGTGGGAATATAAAAGAAATCATTTGGTAGTTTCTTAAAAAGTTAAGTATAAACCTAGCATACACTCCAGCCATTCCACTCTTGGATATTGTATTCATCCAAGAGAACAGGAAATATAAGTTCATATGAAAGCTTACACATTAATATACACAGAAGCTCTATTTGTAGTAACCAAAAACTAGAAACAACCCAAATGTCCATCAATAGATGAATGGATGAACAAATTATAGTATATCCATATACTGGAATACTACTCAGCAATAAGAATGATGAACTATTGATACATACAACATGGATAAATGTCAAAATAATTATGCTGAGTAAAAGCAGCAAGACAGAAAAGAGTACATAACTGTTTTAGAAATGTAGGTTTTATTATTATTCAGGTATGGTGAGACCAACAAATCAGATGACTGCCACTGAAAAGATAGTTTGTTACTCACAGTCCCAGGAGTAGGTGGCATGCCATGACACACAGGAGCCACATGGGGAGCACCAGGGTTATGAGAGGGAAAAAATAAGTAAGAATCTTTACTGTGGCTTCTCCAGGAAGGGATAGGAAGAGGCAGAGTAAACAGGTTTAGGACTCAAATTATATTATTCAAATTATAAGTATTCAAATTAGCCACTCTGAAAATTAGTTCTGGAACTTGGAGTTTCTTCCTAATTGCCTGGTACCTGACCCTGGTGTGAATCGAACAGATGGATAGTGATCTAGAGTATGGAAGCCCAATAAAGGTGGTTGGGGTAGGGCTCTAGATTGGCTTGTATATGAAAGGCATGCCAACAGGTCTCCATGGTGAGCAAGGTCCTAGATGTTAAAGCATCAGAAACACATGATAAAGACAACAATGGAATATTCCAATATTCTTATATTATAGTATGTGAATAGAAAATATAAACTTATCTATAGTGACAGGAAATAGATGAGTAGTTGCTTGGGAACAGAGAGGTAGGCAGGGGAAAGAGGGAGAGATTACAAGGGGGCACAGAAAGCTGGGGGGGATGCAGAGGTTCACACTCTCTTGACTGTGGTGACAGTTTCACCACTGTATATGTATGTCAAAATTCAATAAATTTAACACTTTAATGTATACAGTTTATTGCATGTCAACTATAAAGGTTAAAAATTATATAAATAATAAAAAAACAATAATACATGAAATATAAAATAAAAAATGAAACAAGGCCAAAAGATGGTTCTTTGACTTACAAAAAAATATTTTTTTAAAAAAGGCATAAATTAATATTATGAACGGAAAGTGGAAATAACTACAGACACAGCAGATTAAAATTGGGACTATTACCAACAACTATAAGCAAATAACTTGAACACTTAAGAGAAACGGACAATTTTCTTAAAAATAGAACTTAAAACTACCTCAGGAAGAAGTAAAACACCTGACTATCTTTTTTTTTTGGTATCATTAATATACAATTACATGAGCAATATTATGTTTACAAGACTCCACCCATCATCAAGTCTCCCCCACATAACCCATTACAATCGCTGTTCATCAGCATAGAAAGATGATATGGAATCACTAATTGTCTTCTCTGTATTATGCAGCCCTCCCTGTATCCCCCATTATGTTTGCTAATAGTATGCCCCCCCTATTTCTTTCCCCTTATCCCTCCCTTCCCACCCATCCTCCCCAGTCCCTTTCCCTTTGGTAACTGTTAGTCCATTCTTGGGTTATGTGATTCTGCAGCTGTTCTGTTCCTTCAGTTTTTTCTTTTTTCTTATACTCCACATATGAGTGAAATCATTTGATACTTGCCTTTTTCCACCTAGCTTATTTCACTGAGCATAATACCCTCTAGCTCCATCCATGATGTTGCAAATGGTAGGATTTGTTTTCTTCTTATGGCTGAATAATATTCCACTGTATATATGTACCACATCTTCTTTATCCATTCATCTACTGATGGACACTTAGGTTGCTTCCATTTCTTGGCTATTGTAAATAGTGCTGCAATAAACATAGTGGTGCATATGTCTTTTTCAAACTGGGCTCCTGCATTCTTAGGGTAAATTCCTAGGAGTGGAAATCCTGGGTCAAATGGTATTTCTATTTTGAGTGTTTTGAGGAACCTCCATACTGCTTTCCACAATGGTTGAACTAATTTACATTCCCACCAACAGTGTAGGAGGGTTGCCCTTTCTCCACAACCTCGCCAATGTTTGTTGTTCTCTGTCTTTTGGAGGGTGGTGATCCTTACTGGTGTGAGGTGATATCTCATTGTGGTTTTATTTTGCACTTCTCTGATGATTAGCGATGTGGAGCATCATTTCATGTGTCTGTTGGCCATCTGAATTTCTTCTTTGGAGAACTGTCTGTTCAGCTCCTCTGAGCATTTTTCTTTTATTTTTTTGTATCATTACTCTACAATTACATGGGGAACATTATGTTTACTAAACTCCTTCCATAACCAAGTTCCCCCCACATTCCCCATTACAGTCATTGCCCATCAGTGTAGTAAGATGCTGGAGAATCATTAGTTATCTTCTCTGTGTTGTACAGTCCTCCCTATGCAACCCCAACATTATACATGCTAATCATAATGCCCCCATTCTCCCCAACGCCCTTATCCCTCCTTTCCCACCATCCATCCTCCCCAGTCCTTCTCCCGTTGGTAAGTGTTAGTCCATTCCTGGGTTCTGTGAGTCTTCTGGTGTTTTGCCCCTTCAGTTTTTCCTTTGTTCTTATACTACACAGATGAATGAAATCATTTGATTCTTAGCTTTCTCCGTCTGGCTTATTTCACTGAGCATAATACCCTCTAGCTCCATCCATGTTGTGGCAAATGGCAGGATTTGTTTTCTTCTTGGCTGAATAATATTCCACTGCATATATGTACATCTTCTTTATCCATTCATCTACTGATGGACACTTAGGTTGCTTCCATTTCTTGGCTATTGTGAATAGTGCTGCGATAAACATAGGGGTGCATTTGTCTTTTTCAAACTGGGCTCCTGCATTCTTAGGGTAAATTCCTAGGAGTGGAGATCCTGGGTCAAATGGTATTTCTATTTTGAGTGTTTTGAGGAACCTCCATACTGCTTTCCACAATGGTTGAACTAGTTTTCATTCCCACCAGCAGTGTAGGAGGGTTGCCCTTTCTCCACAACATTGCCAACATTTGTTGTTTGTCTTTTGGATGGTGGACATCCTTACTGGTGCAAGGTGATATCTCATTGTGGTTTTATTTTATTTTTTACTTATTTTTATTAAGGTATGATTGATATACACTTTTATGAAGGTTTCACATGAAAAATAATGTGGTTACTACATTTACCCATATTATCAAGTCCCCACCCATACCCCAATGCAGTCACTGTGCATCAGTGTAGTAATATGCCATAGATCGACTATGTGCCTTCTCTGTGCTACACTGTTCTCTGCATGATCCCACACACCATGTGTACTAAACATACTACCCCTCAATCCCCTTCTCCCTCCCTCCTCACCCACCCTCCCACACCCCTCGTCTTTGGTAACCAATAGTTCATTCTTGGAGTCTCTGAGTCTGTTGCTATTTTGTTCCTTCAGTTTTGCTTCATTGTTATACTGCACAAATGAGGAAAATCATTTGGCATTTGTCGTTCTCCACCTGGCTTATTTCACTGAGCATACTGTCCTCCAGCTCCGTCCATTTGGTTGCAAATGGTAGAACCTGCTTCTTTCTTACTGCTGAATAGTATTCCATTGTGTATATGTACCACATCTTCTTTATCCATTCATCTACTGAAGAACACTTAGGTTGCTTGAATATCTTGGCTATTGTAAAAAGTGCTGTGATAAACATAGGAGTGCATATGTCTTTTTGAATCTGAGAAGTTGTATTCTTTGGGTAAATTCCAAGGAGTGGAATTCCCAGGTCAAATGGTATTTCTATTTGTAGTTTTTTGAGGAACCTCCATATTGCTTTCCACAATGGTTGAACTAGCTTACATTCCCACCAGCAGTGTAGGAGGGTTCCCCTTTCTCCGCATCCTTGCCAGCATTTGTTGTTCTCAGTCTTTTTGATGCTGGCCATCCTTACTAGTGTGAGGTGATATCTCACTGTGTTTTTAATTTGCATTTCCCTGATGATTAGTTATGTGAAATATCTTTTCATATGTCTGTTGGCCATCTGAATTTCTTCCTTGGAGAACTGTCTCTTCATACCCTCTGCCTATTAATCGGGTTATTTGGTTTTTGGGTGTGGAGGCATGTAAGTTCTTTATATATTTTGGATGTTAACCCCCTGTCAGATATGTCATTTATGAATATATTCTCCCATACTGTAAGGTGCCTTTTTGTTCTATTGGTGGTGTCCTTTCCTGTATAGAAGCTTTTCATCTTGATATAGTCCCACTTCTTCATTTTTGCTTTTGTTTCTCTTACCCAGGGGGATATGTTCATGAAGAAGTTGCTCATGTTTATGTCCAAGAGATTTTTGCCTATGTTTTTTTCTAAGAGTTTTATGGTTTCATGACTTACATTCAGGTCTTTGATCCACTTCAAATTTACTTTTATGTATGGGGTTAGACAATGATCCAGTTTCATTCTCTTACACGTAGCTGCCCAGTTTTGTGAACACCAACTGTTGAAGAGGCTGTTATTTCCCCACTGTATGTCCATGGCTCGGTTATCATATATTAATTGACTATATATGTTTGGGTTAATATCTGGACTCTCTATTCTATTCCACTGGTCTCTGGGTCTGTTCTTGTGCCACTACCAAATTGTCTTGATTACTGTGGCTTTGTAGTAGAGCTTGAAGTTGGGGAGTGAAATCCTTCCCACTTTATTCTTCCTTCTCAGGATTGCTTTGGCTATTCGGGGTCTTTGGTGGTTCCACATAATTTTTGAACTATTTGTTTCAGTTTGTTGAAGAATGTTGTTGGTATTTTGACAGGCATTGCACTGAATCTGTAGATTGCTTTAGGCAGGATGGCCATTTTAATGATATTAATTCTTCCTAGCCAAGAGCATGGGATGAGTTTCCATTTGTTAGTATCCTCTTTAGTTTCTCTTAAGAGTGTCTTGTAGTTTTCAGGGTATAAGTCTTTCACTTCCTTGGTTAGGTTTATTCCTAGGTATTTTATTCTCTTTGATGCAATCGTGAATGGAATTGTTTTTTTCCTGATTTCTCTTTCCATTAGTTCATCATTAGTGTATAGGAAAGCAACAGATTTCTGTGTATTAATTTTGTATCCTGAAATTTTGCCGAATTCCGGTATTAGTTCTAGTAGTTTTGGAGTGGATTCTTTAGGGTTTTTTTATGTACAATATCATGTCATTTGCAAATAGTGACCATTTGACTTATTCTTTACCAATCTGGATGCCTTGTATTTCTTTGTTTTGTCTCATTGCCGTGGCCAGGACCTCCAGTATTATGTTGAATAACAGTGGGGAGAGTGGGCACCCCTGTCTTGCTCCCAATCTTAAAAGGAAAAGTTTTCAGCTTCTTACTGTTCAGTATGATGTTGGCTGTGGGCTTGTAGTATATGGCCTTTATCATGTTGAGGTGCTTGCCCTCTGTACCCATTTTGTTGAGAGTTTTTACCATGAATGGATGTTGAATTTTGTCGAATGCTTTTTCAGCATCTATGGAAATGATCATGTGGTTTTTATCCTTCTTTTTGTTGATGTGGTAGATGATGTTGATGGATTTTTGAACTTGTAAGATCCTTGCATCCCTGATATGAATCCCACTTGATTATGTGGTATGATCCTCTTGGTATAGTTTTGAATTTGGTTTGCTAATATTTTGTTGAGTATTTTTGCATCTACGTTCATCAGGGATATTGGTCTGTAGTTTTCTTTTTTGGTGGGTTCTTTGTCTGGTTTTGGTATTAGAGTGATGTTGGCTTCATAGAATGAGTTTGGAAGTATTCCCTCCTCCTCTATGTTTTGGAAAACTTTAAGGAGAATGGGTGTTATGTCTTCTCTATATGTGTGATAAAATTTAGCGGTGAATCCATCTGTCCCAGGAGTTTTGTTCTTGGGTGTTTTTTGATTACCGATTCAATTTTGTTACTGGTAATTGGTCTGTTTAGATTTTGTGTTTCTTCCTTGGTCAGTCCTGGAAGGTTGTATTTTTCTAGGATGTTGTCCATTTCTTCTAGGTTTTCCAGCTTGTTAGCATATAGGTTTTCATCGTATTCTCTAATTATTCTTTGTATTTCTGTGGGGTCCGTCATGATTTTCCTTTCTCATTTCTGATTCGGTTTATGTGTGTAGATTCTCTTTTCATCTTAGTAAGTCTGGCTAGGGGCTTATCTATTTTGTTTA
This sequence comes from Manis javanica, assembly GCF_040802235.1. Taxonomy (NCBI): domain Eukaryota; kingdom Metazoa; phylum Chordata; class Mammalia; order Pholidota; family Manidae; genus Manis; species Manis javanica. The sequence goes on along the minus strand of NC_133160.1, from coordinate 28,643,646 downwards.
TTTTCTCAAAGAACCAGCTCTTGGTTTCATTTATTTTTTCTATTTTATTCTTCTCAATTTATTTATTTCCTCTCTGATCTTTATTATGTCCCTCCTTCTTATGACTTTAGGCTTCATTTGTTGTTCTTTTTCTATTTTCAATAATTTTGACTTTAGACTACTCATTTGGGATTGTTCTTCCTTCTTTAAATAGGCCTGAATTGCTATGTACTTTCCTCTAGAACTGCCTTCGCTGCGTCCCACAGAAGCTGGGGCTTTGTACTGTTGTTGTCATTTGTTTTCACATATTCCTTGATCTGTTTTAATTTGGTCATTGATCCATTGATTATTTAGGAGCATGTTGTTAAGCCTCCATGTGTTTGTGAGCCTTTTTGTTTTCTTTGTACAATTTATTTCTAATTTTATATCTTTGTGGTCCAAGAAGCTGGTTGGTAGAATTTCAATCTTTTTTAATTTACTGAAGCTCTTTTTGTGGCCTAGTATGTGGTGTATACTGGAAAATGTTCCATGTGCACTTGAGAAGAATGTGTATCCTGCTGCTTTTGGGTGTAGAGTTCTGTAGATGTTTGTTAGGTCCATCTGTTCTAGTGTGTTGTTCCATGCCTCTGTGTCCCTGAATATTCTTATAACTATTAAAAGTTGAACCAGAAGTTAACAATTTTCCCACAAAGAAAACACTGGGCCCAGATGATAGAAGAGAAATAAGAAGAAACAATTCCCAACTCATTTGAGTGAAACCTGGCACTAAAACTGGACAAAAATATTAGTCCCTCTTCCACTTAATAATATAGATTCAAAAATCGTAAACAAAAATATTAACAAATTGAATCTGGTATTAAAAAAAGATAACCCATGATCAATTTGAATTCATCCAAGGTATACAAGGATGTTTTGATACAAAATCTATAGATATAATTCACATATATTAACAAAGAAAGATCATATAATCATTAGAATTGATGCAGAAAAAGCACTGGATAAAAATAGATGAACTGATGATTTAAAGAAACCTTCTTAACAGGAATAGAACACTTCTTTAACCTGTTGAAAGTCACTATTTTAAAACAATAACACTACACAATTATCATCTTCAATTGGTAAACATTAAAAGCATTCCCTTTAAAATAAGGAATAAGGCAAGACGGACCTAGTATCACTTCAAGCATGTATGAGAGGTCCTAGCCTTTGCAATAAGAAAAAGAAATTACAATCATAAAAATTAGATAGTTTAAGATTATTTGCAGAAAAGGTGATCACTTACATAGAATAACCACAATAACCTACAGGCAGATTACTAGAAATAATAAGGGGGGTTTTATCAAGGGGACTAGATAAAGGATTTTTATGCCCTAGCAAAAACAGCCTCTGATTTGCACTCAAGAAAGGATTGGTTGGTTAGGTTAAGAGAGAACTAATCAAGTATAAATGCTGATAAAAAAAAGAGTCAGATCAGAAAGGTAGGAAGAAATCAGAGAAAGAGTAGCAAGTCAGGGAGCTTCGATGTGACATCTCCAAATTTTCTGTGATGAATATAGCAAAGTCAAAGGCAAAAAAGAGGGGGAAATAGTGGGATAAAGTTTTAAGCGGTAAGACTAAAACTGCTGCTGCAGAATAGGGCTGACATTGGGCAGCCTGGAGTTCTCAGGTGAGATGAGACCCATTTTTCAAGAATTATTTTCTGGAAAAATTCTCTAAGCAGTAATGTTTTGGAGAACACAGAGAATTAAGGTTTTACTGTGTTAATGGAACAGAACTATAAGCAACAGAGTTGAGTACTGGGGGCAAAGGAAGAGCTGAACTGCAGAACCAAATAACTAGCCTTGATAGGAAAGGAAGGTAGATATTAAAGATGGTTAGAGAAAATAAGACTTAAGTGAATAAAAACTCACAAGATGTTACAGAATATTTTTTCATGGGAACAATGGAGCAGATAAACTCGAAGGCTCCAAGAGAGTAATTTCAACAGAACTGTTTAGAATCTACTGTGACTGATAGGCTGTAGTTCTTGAAATCAATAAATATGGTTATTTCTACATCATTACAGTTTCCTTGAGATGTATGGATCTCAATGCCAGTAAAATGCAAATCATTTATTACCCCCAGATTATGTCACAAGCAATTTGCTTAATAGCCCTTCAAAATTCCATGAAACTCTCTACTCCTGCAGGCAAAACTTAAACTATTTCAGTGTGGATTATCTTCTTTTTAAAAGTTAATTGTGAGTATGTAGATTATTTGAAGCATTCATCAACCTCTTATCCAAATGATTTGACAAAAATTATCTAAAGGCAAATTTTATATATGCTTTAATATAAACACTTAAACTTTGGCCTAATAATCTAGCAAAAACTAGGCTGTAAATCATTATCTATTAGATACTGTTGGACATTAACTTCTTTGACTATGACATTAATCAATTCTGAAATATCTTATCTGGAATGAGGACAGTTCATATATTCAGTGTCTGAAATGAGTTCCCATTTAGCTAAACACAGTGCAGTAAATACTCTATAAAAGTGTCCATGACACAGGCATTTGGCGAAGAGGGCAGTATAATTCTTTCACAATGCCTGCAGAGCTGGGAGTGACGAAAGCCTAGAAAACTCATGAAAGGCCCTTTTATAACAAGGGTGAATGTGGAGCCACAAAAGCAAAGTCAGATGACCTACTTTAAGCTTTGCTTTTACTGATGAGAATTAATTCTCATTCCAGATTAGTCTCTTTCTAGAAAAAGAAAACCTCACACAATGGTTGGAAAATTAAGGTACAGGGAGTATAATTCAATAGTAAGTTCCAATCTTTCCCTCTCAAATATCAGTTAAGACCTAGAATCTGCTGACAGAAACAAAATACACTTCATAGGGCTCTGAGAGGTATGCTCCTGTTTACCTCAGTGTAACAATGTGTTTGCTCACTACTGGGTTTTGAAGAAATTTAAATTCTATAATCCATTGATCAGCTCAAAGTTTGGGTTAATAATATTGTGAGAGGAAATAGTTTTTAAATCTCTTCTTGGCCCTTATACAAAGCAAATGGATGGTAAACCTGTTTTGTAAGGTAAGGACAGCCTAAGTTTCTTCAAAGCAGGGAACCATTCATTTGTTTATTTGTTCAACTAAGTTCCTTGTCCCATGCCAGGTGGGGGGTGGGGTGTGCAAAGAGAGAAACTCCTGCCCTTGAAGAGTTCACATCTCAAGTGTTTTCTTCCCTACCTTTCTCATGTTATCCAAAACACGTTTCAGTTAGTCAACAGAACTTTTATCATCCAAGAGGTAGATAAAGGAACTTTTCTTAATTTTGATTCATTTACTCTTTTCCTTTAAGTAGAAGAATAGGAGATGAAAAATTCTTATCTCATTCTTCTTTCCTATAATTAATATCCCATTTAAAAAATTCTGATCTGTTCTCATTTTGCTAAATCAACAGGTACTTACAAAATACATACTACATGTGTCAAATGAGGAAACTTGATGTGGCCTCCCACTTCATGTGCTCTTGTCATTACTTCCCATTCTACTTGCATGAGTTTCCCTCCTTCCCTGTGTAAAGAATTAGGTAACTACTCCAAGGTCATAGAGCTAAATGTAGAGCCTAGATTGATCAATTCCCAATTCACTCATCTTTCTGAGGGAAAATGGGAGAAAAATGGCAGAGGGCAGGAGGTGGGGGTTATCTCCCAGAGCTCATCAATATGGTTCTAAAGCAGCCTCAACTCACCCTCCATCACTCTCCCACACACTCCACAATGGTTTTTGTGTGATCAAGCTTTTCTACTGACAACTGCTTCTGTTTGGAAACTTCTGCTTCTTGTTCTCTCACATCAGTCAGGTTTCAGCTTAAATGAAACCGGCCCAGTTAGTTACGGTAGGACCATTCTCACTCACTCCCGAATCCAAATATTCACTACTATCACAATCTACTCATTGCTTTCACAGAATTTAATTATATATATTTATCTGTCAGTTATAATAAAGACTCTGTGCTCCATGTAGGTCAAAGACCATGTCTTATCTGTTCATAGGACCTATACAGAACTTAGCAAAATGCCCCACGCATAATAGGTATCTCAGGAAGTGGACTAAAGTCAACATGCCTCTAATTGGGACTAAAGTCCTGTGTAATAGAATCTCAATCCCTGAAACTGGATTAAAATGTTCAAGACTCCCAGGCAAGACCAAAAATAAATGTAAATCTAAATCTCCAGAAAAAATACATTATACTAAATCTCAAATTACTTCTACAAACAATTTTAAACATAGAATATCTGATCCACAAGGAGTAACATGAGACTCAGCAGAAAACAGACTAGAACATTACAGCCTTAAAAATTTCGGCCAAGCAACAGCACTATTAAAAAAAAGAAAAAAGAGGATCAAGCAGAAATTCTAAAACAGAGAAAATACAATAACTGACATAAAGATCTCAATAGATGAATTTAAGAACAGATAAACTACAAAGAGAATTAGTGAAATGGAAGATTGGTCAAAAGGATGTAGCTAGAATAAAGTAGAGGCAGGCAAGAGGACAAAAAATACAGAAGAGAGGTACAGAGGAATAAAGAATACAGTTAGATCACCTAGCCTACATGTAATCTGACTTCTAGATAAGAGGAAAGAGAGAAATCAGGCACATGAAATATTTAAAAAGACTCAAGCCTGGGGGTGGGGTGGGAGAAAGGGGAGGGCTGTACAACACAGAGTAGATAACATTTTGCTATGCTTATGGACAGTGACTATAAAGGGGTTTGTGGGAGGGACCTGGTATAGGGGAGAGCCTAGTAAACATAATACTCTTCATGTAATTGTAGATTAATGATAACAAAAAAAAAAAAGAAAAAAAAAAGAAAAGGGGGATTACTCCCTGATAGGATAAAACCAACTGCAAATCACCGATTAATGCATGCTTTAAATATTCTTAATTTTGATCATTTAAAGGGTGTTAGATGATCAGCTATGGAAGTACATTTTTCTGATAATATTCCTTTCTCTTAAAAAAAAAAAAGCAGTTCCTGTATGGTGATCTCCAATAAGTTCTTCACAATGGTATAAAGGGCATATCAAAGGGTGGGCAAAGGGTTTGTTTGTGTTTATACAGAGGATCAAAGCCTAATTTGGCTACCCAGAAAACGAATTAAGATACGATATGAAGAACTTCCAACATCAACATTCTCTGGAAGTCATTCCAGAAGATGATCATCAAAAAACTTCAACAAAGATCCTGGCGCTGTTGCAGTTGTAGCTAAATTCATCCCACCGGTTCCTGGACTTGCCATTGGAATGAAGAACGAGATATCTAAGCGGGCCTGTGCATACAGTAAAACAACAAATTTGACTGGATCTATACTGTCGGAACTCAACCAAGAATTAGGAGAATTGCAAGTTGCAGCGCTCCAAAATCTTGCGACTATAGACTATCTACTGTTAAAAGAACATATGGGAAGTGAACAGTTCCCAGGAATGTGTTGTTTTAATTTGTCCGATTTTTCTCAAACTATTCAAATTTAGTTAGACAATATCCATCATATCATTGATAAGTTTTCACAAAATGCCTAGGGTGCCTAACTGGTTTTCTTGGTTTCACTGGATATGGCTGGTAATTGTAGGTCTGCTTTGGTTATGTAGCTGTATTCTTATTATGTTAATGTGTGCACGCAATTTAATTAGTAGTTTAAAACCTATACATGTTATGTTACACTACAAGAAGATATGTCAAAGAAATAATCAATTTTCCCATGTTTTCTTCTGTCTGCTACTTCTATAGCTTTTCTTCTTCCTTCCTAATTACAACCCTTAAGTAGTAGAATTTGTGCCTCATATCAAAATTACCAAGTATCGTAATTCTTCCAAGTGGTAGATACCTCAAGACAAATGCTGGGCATAGAAGCCACAGGGCATAAATCTGCAAAGAAGTAAAAAGCTAACCTTTTCAAACAATATTGCTTCTCTCTCACTTACCAACTTTACATTTCCCTGTATGGCCCCGGAAGATGACTCATTAGCCAGAGACGGGTAAGATTCCTCAAGGGAGGAACAACCTAAGACAGGCACAGTTGCAGGGGGGCCATCAGGTGAGAAATTGGGGATCAACAGAGGTGAGGCTTAGAACCTCACCCCCCCTATTTTGAGAGAAATCTTCTGCATCCGTGGATGTTTTGCTGCCCTTGTCTAGCTTGGATTAATACTTAGTCTATAGGCACACACCTCATCATCTACATTTGCCCTCTTACAGCACTAAACTATGTTTTCTACCTTTATCTTGCATCTCCCTACCACTTTAGCATTTTATTAAAACATAATAATAATAATAATAATAAGGGAGAAATGTGGGATTCACATATAAATCCAGGATAAAAATCAAACGAATAATCATATTTGACCTGATTGTTTATAGTTCATGATGCGTGATCAAAACCGAAAGTTTCTGTGATGAATGCCCTTGCACTGTTCACCATGTAAGAACTTATTCACTATGTAAGAATTTGTTCACCATGTAAGAACTTGTTCGTTATGCTTCAGAAGATTGGAGACTGTTGAGAATTAAGCTTGGGGTTGATTAATGATTGTGCATTGAGTCCCCTATAAAGAATTTTACTGTTGTTAACAACCATATGATCAATAAATATGAGAGATGTCCTCTCAAAAAAATAAATAAATAAATAAAAATAAATAAAAAGACTCAAGCCTGAAAATTCTCTAAAACTGACAAAAGACATCAAGCCACAGATTGTTAAAATCATAAGAAACCCAAGCAGATAAACAAAAAGGATATCTGTGTTTATATACACCATAGCAGTTACTTCTGAAAACCAGAGAATTAAAAAAAAATATTTTAAGCAGTCAGAAGGCAACAAAAAGACATTGTGGTAGATTGTTTGCCAAGATGGCTACAAAAACTCTTCTATTTCTATACAGATACATTTTATGATGCGAATTTGGTACTCCTCCTTCCAAAAGATTATTTCTCCATCCCTTGAGTTTGAGCTGGCCCTGTGACTTGCTTGAATAAAATCCAACAGAAGAGATGGTCTAACTTCCAAGTTGATACCTCAAGTGACCTTGCAGCTTCCATTTTCCTCTCTGGGAACCCTGCTACTATAATACGAAGAGCCTTAGCTCTCCTCTTCACACAGGAGGTGGAACAGACAACCAATAGCAACTGCTACACATGTGCTTGAGACAGTCTCAGCCTCAGATTAACAACTAGCTGATGATAGCTGCACAAATGACTCCAATCAAGACCAGAGAAGAACCAAACAGCCAACCTGGTATAGATTGTTGATTCACAAAACAAGCTCATTAGATTATTGTTTTAAGCTACTAAGTTTTGGGGTCTTCTGCTATAAAGCAACAGAAAATAGATAACAAATATTTTCAAGGAAAAACAATTAGATGAAACAGCTGATCATAGTATTTAAGTACTGTTAACTTTACCTCACCTTATTTAAGTTATAGGTATCAAGGAGAAAAGTAAACATATAAGGATTTCTGCATACTCTTCTGGAGAAAGGGTTAGTGGGTTTTTTATTTTATGCAGTAGTTGTATCATGTTAGGCAGAACATGTTAGGCTATTGTCTGTACTGAGAGATTAAGTATGATTTGAGATGCATATGGGTGCAACTGACAAGGGATAAACTTGTGATGGCTAACTTTGTGTGTCAAGTTGGCTGGGCCACAGTTCCCAAATATTTCATCAAAGTTGTTCTGATGTTTCTGTGAAGATGTCTTGGATGAGACTTAGATTTTAACCGGTGGATCTTCAGTAATGCAGATTGTCCTTCATAATGTGGAAGGGCTGTATCCAATCAATTGAAGGCCTGATCAGAACAGAAGGCTCCCCTGAGCCACAGGGAATTCTCCAGTAGATTTCCTTTAAACTGCAACTTTCAACTCTCCAGCCTGCTGCCTCCACCCCACCACTCCATCATATTTTGGACTTGCTATAAACCTCCACAATCATGCGAGCCCATTCCTTAAAATAAATCTCTCAATCTCTCTTTCTCTGTCTCTCCTTAAAGTCTCTCTCTCTCTCTCTCTCTCTCTCTCTCTCTCACACACACACACACACACACACACACACACACACACACCTGACTCTCTTTTTCTGGAAAACCCTAACTAATATAGATAGAAGACAGAAGACAATGGAATGAATATTCTTCAAAGGGCAACCTAGAATTTTATATTTGATAAAAATACCATTCAAGAAGTTAAGAGGTGAAACAAAAAATTTTCAAAGAAAATCAAACAAAATTATTACAAAACTACAGTAAGAAATTCCTAAAGGGATTTCTTCAAGCAGAAAGAAAATAATTCCAAAAAGATTCAGAAAGGAGTGAAGAAAAATGAAAATGGTAATATGTAGGTAGATCTAAATGTAAGCCAAACCAGAAAATAATAGTAATGTCTAATAGGCCTTAAAACATATATGATTAAAATACACAATGAGGAAATTCATCCCATGCTCTTCGCTAGAAAGAATTAATATGGTCAAAATGGCCATCCTGCCTAAAGCAATCTACAGATTCAATGCAATCCCTATCAAAATACCAACAGCATTCTTCAACAAACTGGAACAAATAGTTCTAAAACTCATATGGAACCACAAAAGTCCCCGAATAGCCAAAGCAATTCTGAGAAGGAAGAATAAAGCAGGGGGGATCTCACTTCCCAACTTCCAGCTCTACTACAAAGCCACAGTAATCAAGACAATTTGGTAGTGGCACAAGAACAGACCCACAGACCAGTGGAACAGAATAGAGAGTCCACATATTAACCCAAACATATATGGTCAATTAATACATAATTAAGGAGCCACAGATATACAATGGGGAAATGACAGCCTCTTCAATAGCTGGTGTTGGCAAAACTGGACAGCTACGTGTAAGAGAATGAAACTGGATCATTGTCTAACCCCATACATAAAAGTAAATTTGAAATGGATCAAAGGACCTGAATGTAAGTCATGAAACCATAAAACTCTTAGAAAAAAAAACAGGCAAAAATCTCTTGCGCATAAACATGAGCAACTTCTTCACGAACATATTTCCCTGGGCAAGGGAAACAAAAGCAAAAATGAACAAGTGGGACTATATCAAGCTTCGGTACAGCAAAGGACACCATCAATAGAACAAAAAGGCATCCTACAGTATGGGACAATATATTCATAAATGACAGATCCAATAAAGGGTTGACATCCGAAATACATAAAGAGCTCATGCACTTCAACAAACAAAAAGCAAATAAGCCCATTAAAAAATGAGCACAGGATCTCACAAAGAACAAATTAAGATGGCCAACAGACACATGAAAAGATGCTCCACATCGCTAATCATCAGGGAAATGGAAATTAAAACCACAATGAGATATCACCTCACACCAGTAAGGATGGTCACCATCCAAAAGACAAACAACAACAAATGTTGGCAAGGTTGTGGAGAAAGGGCAACCCTCCTACACTGCTGGTGGGAATGCAAACTAATTCAACCATTGTGGAAAGCAGTATGGAGGTTCCTCAAATAACTCAAAATAGAAATACCATTTGACCCAGGAATTCCACTCCTTGGAATTTACCCTAAGAATGCAGGAGCCCAGTTTGAAAAAGACACATGCACCCCTATGTTTATCACAGCACTATTTACAATAGCCAAGAAATGGAAGCAACCTAAGTGTCCATCAGTAGATGAATGGTTAAAGAAAATGCAGTACATATACACAATGGAATATTATTCGGCCATAAGAAAACAAATCCTACCATTTGCAACAACATGGATGGAGCTGGAGGACATATGCTCAGTGAAATAAGCCAGGTGGAGAAAGACAAGTATCAAATTATTTCCCTGATTTGTGGAGTACAACAATGAAGCAAAGCTGAAGGAACAAAACAGCAGCAGACTCAGAGACTCCAAGAAGGGACTAGTGGTTACCAAAGGGGAGGCGTGTAGGAGGGCAGGTGGGAGGGAGGAAAAAGGGAATTGAGCGGTATTATGTTTAGTACACATGGTGTGGGGGATCACAGGGAAAACAGTGTAGCACAGAGAAGGCAAATAGTCGATCTGTGGCATTTTACTACACTGATGGACAGTGACTGCACTGGGGTATGGGTGGGGACTTGATAATATGGGTAAATATAGTAACCACATTGTTTTTTCATGTGAAACCTTCATAAGAGTGTATATCAATAATACCGTAATAAAAAATTAAAAAAAAAAAACAAAGCAAAAACTGAGGGAACAAAACAGCAGCAGACTCACAGAACCCAAGAATGGACTAACAGTTGCCAAAGGGAAAGTGACTAGAGGGCTAGGGGGTGGGAAGAGAGGGAGAAGGGGAATAAGGGGCATTACGATTAGCACACATAATGTAGCGGGGGGTCATGGGGAAGACAGTATAGCACAGAGAAGACAAGTAGTGACTCTATAGCATCTTACTATGCTGATAGACAGTGACTGTAATGGGGTATGTGGTGGGGACTTGATCATGGGGGGAATCTAGTAACCACAATGTTGCTCATGTGATTGTATATTAATGATACCAAAATAAATAAATAAAAGCATGAGGTACCACAAAAAAAACACATAAGGATAGAGAAAAGTTGAAAATAACGAAAATAAACAACACTAGTACAACCCTTATATCAGCACATACCTATAATGTATCCATGTACACACACAAAAAAAATGTAACTGCAAAATCTTAAAATTCTAGCCAGGGACACAGCATATGTTATAATTATACTACAATATAACTAAGTAAGGTCTATTTCAGATTTTTAACTGTGTTTATTATTAGGAAACATTAATAAAAATCCTCGCAAAAATAATTCAGAATATTAAAAGGCACATGATTACTGTGATGGATGCCAGAAAAGCTGCTTGTAAAACTCCTGATTTTTTAAAAAGTGCATTCATTGAGGAAAAAAAAGCACGATATTTATTTAGCATTTACTGTGTGCCAGGTCCTGTTCCCAGTACTAGAAATAGTAAGCAAAACCTAACTGAATCCCTACTTTCATGAAACTTACTATCTAGGAACAAAAAAACATTAAACAAATCACCTCACAGACAAACGTTGCAAGTAATAGAAGGAGAATTACAGGATTCTAAGAGCCTGTTAGAAGAAAATTTGACCTGGTCAAGGAATTCCATGAAAGCCCCCCTGAGGCACTGACTCTGGAACTGAGATGTGCAGGATGAATAGGAGTTAAGCAGGCAAGGAAACCAGAGTACTCCATTCTAGCCAGTAATCTCAGAAACAGTGAGAGCAGTATTCTCAGAAACAGTGAAAAAATCCATTGTGTCAGGAGAATGAAGAACAAGGAAGAGCATGGTGCCAGAGAAGGTTTGGGATGTATGCAGGGCAGAACCACACAAAGGGGATTTTTCTTTGTCCTATAAGCTTTTAGAAGGCTTTGGAGAGCAGAAGCATGAGGGTGATTTACTGCCCATCAACACTCTGGCTAGGTATAGGGGACAGAGTACAGGATATGAATACCCCAGTTAGGAAGCTAAGCTACTGGCAGAGATGTAAAAGTGTTACAAGTAGGGAGATATTTAGAAGGTAAGTTGTACCGGTCTTGATACTGGATTTGCACTGGAGGTGGGGGAGAAGGTGATGTCAAATTCTACTCCTTTTGGCTCACCTGGCAGGTACCATTCAGTGAGTCAGGGAATGGAGGAATAGAACCATGTTTGTGAGGGGAGGTTCTCAGGAATTCTTAGAAACTAGAAACAAAAGAGTATTTCAGCTGAAAAAACTCTCAAAATAAAGGCCAAAAACATACTGAAAAGCAAAACACTGAAATTTGCTATCACTAAAAGAGGATAAGAAAAGTACGTCAGCTATCACCACTATGATATACTAAGCTTCTAGGAGAGGGGCTGACTGACATAAGGTCTCTTAACTACTCAACTCTGCTGTTGCACTGTGAAGGCAGCTGCGGACAGTATGTAAATGAAAGAGCATGACTGTGTTTCAATAAAACTTTATTTGTGAGCACTGAAATTTGAATTTAATGTAATTCACATTTAACATAATTTTCATATAGTATTCCTTTGTTGAGTTTTCCCATCCATTAAAAATGTAAAACCCATTTTGAGCTCCTATGTTGTACCAAAAAAGGCAGAAGGCTAGATATGGTAGGCAGGGTATATAGTTTGCTGACCTTTCTTCTAGAAGTTTTAGCTAATGGGATGAGAAAAGAAAACCAAAATAAAAAAAGAAAATTTTTTTAAATAATGGTGCAAAATAAAAAAAAAAGAAAACCAAGTAAGATATAATCATTAGGGAACATCCCAAAACTTATTTGCAGATGAAAGACTGTGTACTTAGGAAAAAAAAACACATAGTAAAAACTAGTGTTTTAAAACTAATGAAAATAATTTAAAACTGAAATGGGTACTTTCAGTTCAGGACAAGATGGAATAAGCATATTCTGTCCTATTCCTCACACTAGTTATAACCAAAAAAACCCCAGACATTTTTCACTTATTTTGGTTTGACTTCTAGCATGTCCTGGCTTGACCTATGGAGAGGCCCACAACCCTACAGAGACTCAAAACAACAACCAATGAACACAGACAAAAAATAACAAGAAAAACCAGTTTTCTCTAAACAAAAGACCAGGAAAAAGACAACTCAAATCAGAAACATTTTGCCCATACCTGACACACTCCAGGCAAACATCAACAAAAAAGTGGCAGCCCTCCCTCTTGTCACTAGGAACTGTGGCCCAGAAACTGGGTAGAGTTCTGTCTTCCAACCCTGTCCTGCATTAATGAGGCAGCACCTTTCCGCTTCCCCCATGTTGCAGCTTTGGACAATATGGGTGTCTTCCATTGGCACTCTGGAATTAACAAGGGGGAGTCCCAAACCCAGCCCAACTAGAGAGTAAGAGGAGGATTATGGTGAGGACAGAGCTAGAGAAACAAATCCTCTAACTATATGTTATATGTACAAAATCTTAGACATACCTTTGAGCGACCTATCCATAAAAGTGATGGAACCAACAAAGCAAAAGGTTTCACAACTGAACACTGGTCTTGAACAACACCCAGGTTTCATGTTGGCCTCTTGTAGTATACAAGTAGGGCAGACCAGAATAACACAGTAACACTTTGATAACTACACTGACTTTTGAACCACAGCCAAAAAAAGTGACCTAGGGTGTCTCTCTAAACCTAAACAGGTTGACTGCTTACTAAATATAAAGATTCAAACAGGAATTAGAATACTCAAAATGTCTAGGATGCAATCCAAAATTATGTCATACTAAGCACCATAAAAATCTCAACCTGAATGAAGAAAAGACAAACAACAGATGCCAACACAAAGATGATACAGATAGTAGAATTATTCAAACAGGATTTTAAAGAAGCTGTGACCAACATCCTCCCAACAAAAAATTTTAAACACCCAGCAAACAAAAGGTATAGGGAGTATCAAATGGAAACTTCGGAACTGAAAAACACAATAGCTGAATTGAAAAAAACAAAACAAAACAAAACCCCACCAGATGGGCTCAATAGCAAAATGGAATTGATAGACAAGTCAGTGAACTTTAAAACAGATCAATAGAAAATATCTAAATGGTAGAAGAGACATTAAAAAGAAATTAACAGAATTTCAGAGTCCTGTGCAACAACGATAATCTATCAATTGAATCATCAGAGTGCCAAGAATGAGGGAGACAGAAGAAAAAAATATTTGAAGAAATAATGGTTGAAAAATTCCGAAATTCAATAAAAAAATTTAAATCTTCAAACTGCTGAAAAACTAAAGACGAAGTTCTGAAAGTAGCTAGAGAGAAACAACACATTATTTATAAAAGAAAAACAATTTGATGGCTTCTCTCTCACTTACCAACTTTACATCTCCCTGTATGGCCCCGGAAGATGACTGGTTAGCCAGAGATGGGTAAGATTCCTCAAGGGAGGAACAACTTAAGACAGGCACAGTCGCAGGGGGGTCATCAGGTGAGAAATTGGGGATCAACAGAGGTGAGGCTCAGAACCTCACCCCCCGTTTTGAGAGAAATCTTCTGCATCCGTGGATGTTTTCTTGCCCTGGTCTAGCTTGGATTAACACATAGTCTACAGGCACACACCTGATCATCTACATTTGCTCTCTTACAACACAAAACTATGTTTTCTACCTTTATCTTGCATCTACCTACCACTTCAGCATTTTATTAAAAATAATAATAATAATAATAATAATAATAAAGGGAGAAATGTGGGATCTACATATAAATCAAGTATAAAAATCAAATGAATATTCATATTTGACCTGACTGTTTATAGTTCATAATGCATGATCAAAATCGAAAGTTTCTGTGATGACTGCCCTTGTACTGTTCACCATGTAAGAACTTGTTCGTTATGCTGCAGAAGATTGGAGACTGATGAAAATTAGGCTTGGGGTGGATTAATGATTGTGCATTGAGCATTGACTCCCCTATACAGAATTTTATTGTTGTTAACCATTTGATCAATAAAAATGAGAGATGCCCTCTCAAACAAAATAAAAATAAAAAAAATAAAAAATAAAAAATAAATAAAATAAAAAAAAGAAGAAAAACAATTTGAAGGAGAGCATATTTTTCATCAGGAGCCATGGAAGCCACAGGAAGTATACATTTTTCAAATGCTGAAAGAAGGATCAAGTCAGAATTCCATACAGGGAGGATATCCCTCAGGAAAGAAGGTAAAATAAAGGTATTGGCAGATGAAGGAAACTAAGACTGTGTTACCAGCAAATCAGCTCTAAAAAGAATGGCTTCCAAAAGAAAGCATACGATAACAGAAGGAAACCTCTAACTTCAGGAATAAAGAGCACTGGAAAGAGGGTATACACACACACAGACATACATATATGTAATACATGTATATGCACACATTACCACAAATACACTAACTAAACAATTTTTGAGTTTTTAAAATTCTGTTTGATGGTTGGAAGTAAAAATTACATCACCATGAGGTTCTCGATGTAAATGTAGGTAATATTTAAGACAATGTCTCATAAAAGGAAGAAGGTAAAAGGATATAAAACGTGGTAAGATTTCCACCCTCCAGTTAAAGTCTAAAAAACTGGTATTAGCAAACTGTGTTATGTACATATGTTTTAATTCCTAGAGCAATCACATAAACTATACAAAGATATACTCAAAACACTAAAGATAAAGTAAATATGAAATATGAAATAAATGTTCAGGGAGCGGGGAGCCAAGATGGTGGCGTGAGTAGAGCAGCAGAAATCTCCTCCCAAAACCACATATATTTTTGAAAATACAACAAATACAACTCTTCCTAAGAGAGAGACCAGAAGACACAGGACAACAGCCAGACTACATCCACACCTGTGAGAACCCAGCGCGTCGCGAAGGGGGTAAGATATAAGCCACGGCCCGGAGGGAACCGAGCACCCCTCACCCCAGCTCCCAGCAGGAGGAGAGGAGTCGTAGCAGAGAGGGAAAGGGAGCCCAGGACTGCTAAACACCCAGCCCTAGCCATCTGTACCAGAGTGCAGACACACTGTGTGCGTGGGGTGCTGGAAACTAGGGAAACAGGGCAGTAAGACCTGTGAGCAGGTCCCCACAGCTGGTGCCCCTGGGACAATGAAAAGCGAGTGCTTTTTCAAAGTTTTAAAGGGACAGGGACCCCACAGCTGGATGGAAGCGTCCCAGGACACTTAGCCTAGCAGCTGAGAATCCCAGGGAACTCTGGGCACCCTAACACGCTGGACAGCAGGGCAGCTCAGAGGTCCCTAACAGAGATAAACAACCTCCTGGCTGTTTCCCCTGCAACGTGGCTGAGCCATATCAGAGCAGCAGCCCAAGGCAGGGCACGCCTACTGCAACCACGGACCTGAACTCCATAGCGGCGGGGCAAGAATCAGAAGCCCCGTCTGCGCACAGCTGCCCAGCACAAGCCACTAGAGGTCGCTGTTCTCCCAGGAAAGTAAGGCCACAAACCAACAAGAAGGGACATTCTCTCAACCATCACTTGCGCCAGTTCTGCAAACTATCTCTATCGCCATGAAAAGGCAAAAGAATTTGATACAGACCAAAATCACAGCCCCTGAGAAGGAGATAGACCTAACCAGTCTTCCGGAAAAAGAATTCAAAATAAAAATCATAAACATGCTGACAGAGCTGCACAGAAATATACAAGAGCTAAGAGATGACGTCGAGGGAGATTACAGAAGTGAAAAAATCACTGAAAGAATTTATAAGCAGAATGGATAAGATGCAAGAGGCCACTGATGGAATACCAGAGAACAGGAACGCATAGAAGCTGACACAGAGAGAGATAAGAGGATCTCCAGGAATGAAACAATATTAAGAGAACTGTGTGACCAATCCAAAAGGAATAATGTCCGCATTATAGGGATACCAGAAGAAGAAGAGAGAGAAAAAGGGATACAAAGTGTCGTTGAAGAAATAATTGCTGAGAACTTCCCCAAACTGGGGGAGGAAATAGTTGCTCAGGCTACGGAAGCCCACAGAAATCCCAACAGAAGAAACCCAAAGAGGACAAAACCAAGACACATGATAATTAAAATGGCAAAGATCAAGGACAAGGACAGAGTATTAAAGGCAGTCAGATAAAGAAAAAAGGTCACCTACAAAGGAAAACCCATCAGGCTATCATCAGACTTCTCAACAGAAGCCTTACAGGCCAGAAGAGAATGGCATGATATATTTAATGCAATGAAACAGAAGGACCTTGAACCAAGGATACTGTATCCAGCACAATAATCATTTAAATATGAAGGAGGGATAAAACAATTCCCAGACAAGCAAAAGTTGAGGGAATTTGCCTCCCACAAACCACCTCTACAGGGTATCTTAGAGGGACTGCTCCAGATGGGAGCACTCCTAAAAAGAGTACAGAACAAAACACCCAACATATGAAGAATGGAGGAGAAGGAATAAGAAGGGACAGAAATAATCATCAGTCTGTGTTTACAAGAGTTCAATAAGTGCGTTAAGTTAGACAGTAAGGCAGTAAAGAAGCTAACTCTGAACCTTTGGTAACCGTGAATCTAAAGCCTGCAATGGCAATAAGTACATATCTTTCAATAATCACCCTAAATGAAAATGGACTGAATGCACCAACAAAAGACACAGAGTAATAGAATGGATAAAAAAGCAAGACTCATCTATATGCTGCTTACAAGAGACTCACCTCAAACCCAAAGACATGCACAGATTAAAAGTCCTGGGATGGAAAAAGATATTTCATGGAAACAACAGGGAGACAAAAGCAGATGTTGCAATACTAGTATCAGACAAAACAGACTTCAAAACAAAGAAAGTAACAAGAGATAAAGAAGGACTCTACATAATGATAAAGGGCTCAGTCCAACAAGAGGATATAACCATTATAATTATATATGCACCCAATACAGGAACACCAACATATGTGAAACAAATACTAACAGAATTAAAGGAGGAAATAGAATGCAATGCATTCATTTGGGAGACGTTAACACACCATTCACTCCAGAGGACAGATCCACCAGACAGAAAAGAAGTAAGGACACAGAGGTACTGAACAACACACTAGAACAGATGGACCTAATAGATATCTATAGAACTCTACATCCAAAAGCAACAGGATACATATTCTTCTCAAGTGCACATGGAACATTCTCCAGAATAGACAACATACTAGGCTACAAAAAGAGCCTCAGTAAATTCCAAAAGATTTAAATCCTACCAACCAACTTTTCAGACCACAAAGGTATGAAACTAGAAACAAATTGTACAACGAATGCAAAAAGGCTCACAAACACATGGAGGCTTAACAACATGGTCCTAAATAATAAATGAATCAACGACCTAATTAAAATGGAGATCCAGCAATATATGGAAACAAATGAAAACAGCAACACAAAGCCCCAATTTCTGTGGGATGCAGCAAAAGCAGTCTTAAGAGGAAAGTATACAACAATGATAATGCAAGGATGGTACAACATTTGAAAATCCATCAACATCATCCACCACATCAACAAAAAGGACAAAAACCACATGATCATCTCCACAGACACTGAAAAAGCATTCGACAAAATTCAACATCCATTCATGATAAAAACTCTCAACAAAATGGGCATAGAGGGCAAGTACCTCAACACAATAAAGGCCATACATGATAAACCCACAGCCAACATCATACTGAACAGCGAGAAGCTGAAAGCTTTTCCTCTGAGATTGGGAACAAGACAGGGATGCCCACTCTCCCCACTGTTATTCAACATAGTACTGGAGGTCCTAGCCACGGCAATCGGACAAAACAAAGAACTACAAGGAATCCAGATTGGTAAAGAAGAAGTTAAACTGTCACTATTTGCAGATGACATGATATTGTACATAAAAAACCCTAAAGAATCTACTTCAAAACTACTAGAACTAATACTGGAATCCAGCAAAGTTTCAGGATACAAAATTAATACACAGAAATCAGTGGCTTTTCTATACACTAAAAATAAACTAATAGAATGAGAAATCAGGAAAACAATTCCATTCACAATAGCATCAAAAAGAATAAAATACCTAGGAATAAACCTAACTAAGGAAGTGAAAGACCTATACTCTGAAAACTACAAGACCATCTTAAGAGAAATTAAAGAGGACACTAACAAATGGAAACTCATCCCATGCTCCTGGCTAGGAAGAATTAATATCATCAAAATGGCCATCCTGCCCAAAGCCATATACAGATTCGATGCAATCCCTATCAAATTACCAACAGCATTCTTCAATGAACTGGAACAAACAGTTCAAAAATTCATATGTAACCACCAAAGACCCCGAATAGCCAAAGCATTCCTGAGAAGGAAGAATAAAGTAAGGGGGATTTCGCTCCCCAACTTCAAGCTCTACTACAAAGCCACAGTAATCAAGACAATTTGGTAGTGGCACAAGAACAGACCCAGAGACCAGTGGAACAGAATAGAGACTCCAAACATTAACCCAAACATATATAGCTATATGGGGCTATATCAAGCTCAAAAGCTTCTGTACAGCAAAGGACACCATCAATAGAACAAAAAGGTATCCGACAGTATGGGAGAATATATTCATAGATGAAAGATCCGATAAATGGTTGATATCCAAAATATATAAAGAGCTCACACACCTCAACAAACAAAAAGCAAATAACCCAATTAAAAAATGGGCAGAGGAGCTGAATAGACAGTTCTCTAAGGAAGAAATTCAGATAGCCAACAGACACATGAAAAGATGCTCCACATCACTTGTCATCAGAGAAATGCAAATTAAAACCACAATGAGATATCACCTCACACCAATAAGGATGGCCATCATCGAAAAGACAAACAACAAATGCTGGCAAGGTTGTGGAGAAAGGGGAACCCTCCTACACTGTTGGTGGGAATGTAAATTAGTTCAACCATTGTGGAAAGCAGTATGGAGGTTCCTCAAAAAGCTCAAAATAGAAATACCATTTGACCCAGGAATTCCACTTCTAGGAATTTACCCTAAGAATAAAGTAGCCTACTTTGAAAAAGACAGATGCACCCCTATGTTTATCACTGCACTATTTACAATAGCCAAGATATGGAAGCAACCTAAATGTCCATCAATAGATGAATGGATAAAGAAGATGTGGTACATATACACAGTGGAATATTACTCAGCCATAAGAAAAACAAACAGATCCTACCATTTGCAAGAACATGGATGGAGCTAGAGGGTATTATGCTCAGTGAAATAAGCGATGCGGAAAATGACAAGTACCAAATGATTTCACTCATATGTGGAGTATAAGAACAAAGGAAAACTGAAGGAACAAAACAGCACCAGAATCACAGAACCCAAGAATGGACTAATAGTTACCAAAGGGAAAGGCTGGGGAGGATGGGTGGGAAGGGAGGGACAAGGGCAGGGACAAAGAAAGGGGGTATTACGATTAGCATGTATAGTGTGTGGGGGGCACGGGGAGGGCTGTGCAACACAGAGAAGACAAGTAGTGATTTTACAGCATCTTACTACGCTGATGGACAGTGACTGTGAAGGGGTATGTGGGGGGGGGACTTAGTGAAGGAGGGACCCTAGTAAACATAATGTTCTTCATGTAATTATAGATTCATGATGCCAAAAAAAAAAAATGTTCAGGGAAACCACAGGAGAATAAGGAAAAAAAGAACAAAGAAAAAGACTAAAGAACAAAAATAAAACAGTAAAATGGCCAAATTAAATGTAAAATATTAATAATTACATTAAATATAAGAGGTTTAAATGCACCAGCTAAAAGAGAAAACCGAGCATTAAGTTATAAAAGGGAAAAAACCCAAATATGTGCTGTCTACAAGAAATTTACTTTAAATATAATGATGATATAAGTAGGTTAAAAACAAATGGATTCACTGTTTCAGGGAGAGAAAGGGTAGGAAGGATGAATACGTGTAGCACAAAGGATTTTTAGGGCAATGAATCTATTCCGTATGATACTTAAATGGATACATTATATATTTGTTAAAATTCATAAAATGTTTAATATAAAGAATGAACCCCAATGTAAACTTGGAACCTTAGTTAATAATATTATATCAAAATTGACTAGTCAACTGTAACAAATCTACCACCTTAATGCAAAATATTAATAATAGGGGAAACAGGAGTGGGGACATGGGAAGGGGTTTTATAAAGGGGAACACTGTGCTTTCTACTCAAATTTTTCTGTAAAACACAAACTGCGTAAAACTTTTTCTACTAATTTTTCTAAATGAATGAAGGAAATACTCCGCAAATATTCATCAAAAGAAAACATGTAGCCATATTAATATCAGATAAAGTATTCTTCAGAGCAAGGAAAATGATCAGGGACAAAAAGGAATAACACATAATGATAAAAGAGCCAATACATCAACAAAACATAAAAATTCTAAATGTGTATGCACCAAACAGAGCTTCATAATATACAAGGAAGAAACTGGCAGAATTGAAAATATAGATAGACAACTCAAATAATTGTAGTTTGAGAGTTCAGTAACCCTCTCTAATTAATTGCTAAAACAACTAGATGAGAAATCATCAAGGAATAAAGAAACACTGAAAAATATTATCGACCAAAAAGATCTAACTGATGTTTGTAAGACATTCCATCCAACAACAGCAGATTACTTTTTTTTTTCAAGCAGCGTCCATGAAACACTTTCTAAGGCAGACCATATCCTGGTTCATAAAACAAGCCATCAAAATTTAAGAAAAAGTATCACTACAGATACTAAAAGGATAACGGAATACTATGAAAAACTCTATATACAGAAATTCAACAACTCAGATAAAATTGACCAATTCCCATAAACTACCAAACCTCCTGTAACTATCAAATAAATTTTTATATATACTCTTATGAAGATTTCACATGGAAAATATTCTGGTTACTAAATTCACCCACGTTATCATGTTCCCCCCACACCACATTGCAGTCACTGTGCATCAGTGTAGTAAGATGCCACAGAGTCTCTACTTGTTTTCTCTGTGCAACACTGTCTTCCCCAAAAGCTCCAACACACCAGGTGTACCAATCATAATACCGGTCAATCTCCTACTCCCTACCTCCCCACCACTCCCCTTTGATAACTAGTCACTTCTTGGAGTCTGTGAGTCGGCTGTTGTTTTGTTCCTTCAGTTTTTTCTTTGTTCTTATACTCCACAGATGAGTGAAATCATTTGATACTTGTCTTTCTCTGCCTGGTGTATTTCACTGAGCATAATACCCTCCAGTTCGATCCATGTTGTTGCAAATGAAAGGATTGGTTTTCTTCTAATGTCTGAATAATATTCCATTGTGTGTATGTACCACCTCTTCTTTATCCATTCATCTACTGAAGGACACTTAGGTTGCTTCCATATGTTGGCTATTGTAAATAGTGCGGCGATAAACATAGGGGTGCATATTTCTTTTTGAATATGTGATATTGCTTTCTTTGGGTAAATCCTAGGAGTGGAATGCCTGGGTCAAATGGTATTTCTATTTTTAGTTTCTTAAGGAACCTCCGTATTGGTTAAAACTAATTTACATTCCCACCAGCAGTGTAGGAGAGTTCCCCTTTCTCTGCATCCCTGCCAGCATTTGTTGTTGTTTGTCTTTTGGATGTTGGCTATCCTAACTGGTGTGAGGTGATATCTCATTGTGGTTTTAATTTGCATTTCCCTGATAATTAGTGATGTGGAGCATCTTTTCATGTGCCTGTTGGCCATCTAAATTTCTTATGTGGAGAAGTATCTGTTGATATCCTCCGCCCATTTTTTAATGGGGTTATTTGCTTTTTGGGAATTGAGGAGTTTGAGTTCTTTATATATTTTGGATGTTAACCCCGTGTTAGATATGTCATTTGTAACTATATTCTCCCATACTACAGGATGCCTTTTTGTTCTACTGATGGTGTCCTTTGCTGTACAGAGCTTTTTAGTTTGATGCAGTCCCATTTTTCATTTTTGCTTTTGTTTCCCTTGCCTGAGGAGATACGTTCAGGAAAAAGCTGCTCATGTTTATATTCGAGAGATTTTTGCCTATATTCTTCTAAGAATTTTATGGTTTCATGACTTACATTCAGGTCTTTGATCCATTTCTAGTTTACTTTTGTTTATGGAGTTAGACAATCATCCAGTTCGATTCTCTTACATGTAGCTGACTAGTTTTGCCTACAATAGTTTTTGAAAAGGCTTTCATTTCCCCACTGTATATCCATGGCTCCTTTATCATATATTTATTGACCATATATGCTTGGGTTTATATCTGGGCTCTCTAGTCTCTTCCATTGATCTATGGGTTTGTTCTTGTGCCAGTAGCAAATTGTCTTGATTAGTATGGCTTTCTAGCAGAGGTTGAAGTTGGGGAGCATAAATTCCTCAGCTTTATTTTTCCTTCTCAAGATTTCTTTGGCTATTCAGGGTCTTTTGTGGTTCCATATGAATTACAGAACTATTTGTTCTAGTTCACTGAAGAATGCCATTGGTATTTTGATAGGGATTGCATTGAATCTGTAGATTGCTTTAGGCAGGATGTGCATTTTGACAATATTAATTCTTCCTATCCATGAGCATGGGATGTATTTCCATTTATTGGTATCTTCTTTAATTTCCCTCATGAGTGTCCTGTACTTTTCAGGATATAGGTCTTTCGCTTCCCTGGTTAGTTTTATTCTTAGGTATGTTATTCTTTTTGAAGCAATGTGGATGGAATTGTTTTCCTGATTTTCTTTCTGCCATTTCATCATTAGTACATAGGAATGCCATAGATTTCTGTCCATTGCTTTTGCTGAATTCAGTTATTAGTTCTAGAAGGTTTTGGGTGGATTCTTTTGGATTCTTAAGTGTTTTGTATGTACAATATCATGTCATCTGCAAACACTGACAGTTTAACTTCTTCACTACCAATCTGAATGACTTTTATTTCTTTGTGTGGTCTGATTGCCATGGCTAGGACCTCCAGTACTATGTTGAATAAAAGTGGGGAGAGTGGTTATCCTTGTCTTTTACCCGATCTTAAAGGAAAAGCTTCCAGCTTCTTGATGTTAAGAATGATGTTCACTGTGGGTTTGTCGCATATGGCCATTATTATGTCGAGGTACTTGCCCTCTATACCCATTTTGCTGAGAATTTTTATCATTAAATGGGTGTTGAAATTTTGTCAAACGCTTTTTCAGCATCTATGGAGATAATTATGTAGTTTTTGTCCTTCTTTTGGTTGACATGGTATATGATGTTGATGTATTTTCAAATATTGTACCATTCTTGCATCACTGGAACACATCCTACTCGATCATGATGATCTGAGGTATTTTTGAATTCAGTTTGCTAATATTTTGTTGAGTATTTTTGCAGCTATGTTCATCAGCGATATTGGTCTGTATTTTCTTTTTTTGCGGTGTCTTTGCCTGGTTTTCATATGTGATGCCGGTCTCATAGAATGAGTTTGGAAGTATTCCCTCCTCTTCTACTTCTTGGAAAACTTTAAGGAGGATGGGTATTAGATCTTCACTAAATGTTTGGTAAAATTCAGCGGTGAAGCCATATGGTCCAGACGTTTTGTTCTTAGGTAGTTTTTTGATTACCAGTTCAATTTCCTTGCTGGTAATTGGCCTGTTCAGCTTTTGTGTTTCTTCCTGTGCCAGCTTTGGAAGGTTGCATTTTTCTAGAAAGTTGTCTGTTTCTTCTAGGTTATCCAGTTTGTTACCATACAATTTTTCATAGTATTGTCTAATAATTCTTTCTTTGTGTGAAATCTGTAGTAAATTTTCCTTTCTAATTTCTGATTCTGCTTATGTGTGTAGACTCTTTTTTCTTGATAAGTCTGGCTAAGGGGTTATCTATTTTGTTTATTTCCTCAAAGAATCGATTCCTGCTTTCATTGATTCTTTCTATTGTTTTATTCTTCTAATTTTATTTCTGCTCTGGTCTTTATTATGTCCCTCCTTCTACTGACTTTGGGCGTCACTTGTTCTTTTTCTAGTTTCATTAATTGTGAGTTTAGACTGATCATATGGGATTGTGCTTCTTTCCTGAGATAAGCCTACATTGCAATATACTTGCCTCTTATCATGGCCTTCGTTGCGTGTCAGATTTTTGTGGTGTTGAGTTATTGGTGTCATTTGTCTCCATATATTGCTTAATCTCTGTTTTTATTTGGTCATTGATCCACTGATTATTTAGGAGCATGTTGTGAAGCTCCATGCGTTTGTGGGCCTTTTTGCTTTTTTGAATAATTTATTTCTGGTTTCACACCTTTGTGATCTGAAAAGCTGTTTGATACAGTTTCAATCTTTATGAACTTACTGAGGCTATTTTTGTGGCCTAGTATAAGATCTATTCTTGAAAATGTTCCATGTGCATTTGAGAAGAATGTGTATTCTGCTGCTTTTGCGGGTAGAGCTCTGTAGATGTGTTAGGTCCATCTGCTCTAATGTGTTGTTCAGTGCCTCTGTCTCCTTACTTAGTTTCTGTCTGGTTCATCTGTCCTTTGGAATGAGTGTTGTGTTGAAGTCTCCTAAAATGAATGCATTGCATTCTATTTCCCCCTTCAATTCTGTTAGTATTTGTTTCACATATGTAGGTGTTCCTGTGCTGGGTGCATAGATATTTATAATGGTTATATCCTCATTAGACCGACCCCTTTATCATTATGTAATGTCCTTCTTTGTCTCCTGTGACTTTCTTTGTTTTGAAGTCTATTTTGTCTGATACAAGTACTGCAACTCCTGCTTTCTTCTCTCTATTAGTTGCATGAAATATCTTTTTCCATCCCTTCACTTTAAGTCTGTGTATGTCTTTGGGTTTGAAATGAGTCTCTTATAGGCACCATATACACGGGGCTTGTTTTTTTAATCCATTTAGTGACTCTATGTCCTTTAACTGGTGCATTCAGACCATTTACATTTAGGGTGGTTATTGAAAGATATGTACTTGTTGCCACTGTAGTCTTTAGATTCTTGGTTACCAAAGGTTCAAGGGTAGCTTCTTTACTATCTAACAGTCTAACTTAACTCACTTAGTATGCTTTTACAAACACAATCTAAAGGCTCTTTTTTTTTTTGAGAGGGCATCTCTCATATTTATTGATCAAATGGTTGTTAACAACAATAAAATTCAGTATAGGGGGGTCAACGCTCAATGTACAATCATTAATACATCTCAAGCCTAATTCTCATCAGTCTCCAATCTTCTGAAGCATAACGAACAAGTTCTTACATGGTGAACGAATTCTTACATAGTGAATAAATTCTTACATGGTGAACAGTACAAGGGCATTCATCACAGAAACTTTCGGTTTTGATCATGCATTATGACCTATAAACAATCAGGTCAAATATGAATATTCGTTTGATTTTTGTACTTGATTTATATGTTGATCCCACATTTCTCCTATTATTATTATTATTTTTATTATTTTTATTTTTATTTTATTTTATTTTTATTTATTTATTTATTTTTTTTTGAGAGGGCATCTCTCATATTTATTGATCAAATGGTTGTTAACAACAATAAAATTCAGTATAGGGGGGGTCAATGCTCAATGTATAATCATTAATCCCTCTCAAGCCTAATTCTCGTCAGTCTCCAATCTTCTGAAACATAACAAACAAGTTCTTACATGGTGAACGAATTCTTGAACAGTGAATAAATTCTTACATGGTGAACAGTACAAGGGCATTCATCACAGAAACTTTCGGTTTTGATCATGCATTATGACCTATAAACAATCAGGTCAAATATGAATATTCGTTTGGTTTTTGTACTTGATTTATATGTTGATCCCACATTTCTCCTATTATTATTATTATTTTTATTTTTAATAAAATGCTGAAGTGGTAGGTAGATGCAAGATAAAGGTAGAAAACATAGTTTAGTGCTGTAAGAGGGCAAATGTAGATGATCAGATGATCAGGTGTGTGCCTATGGACTAAGTATTAATCCAGGCTAGACAAGGGCAGCAAGACATCCACGGATGCAGAAGATTTCTCTCAAAGCAGGGGGGGTGAGGTTCTGAGCCTCACCTCTGTTGATCCCCAAATTCTCACCTGATGGCCCCCCTGCGACTGTGCCTGTCTTAGGTTGTTCCTCCCTTGAGGAATCTTACCCGTCTCTGGCTAACCAGTCATCTTCCAGGGCCATACAGGGAAATGTAAAGTTGGTAAGTGAGAGAGAAGCCATATTGTTTGCAAAGGTTAGCTTTTCACTTCTTTGCAGATTTATGCCCTGTGGCTTCTATGCCCAGCACTTGTCTCAAGGTATCTTTACCACCTGGAGGAATTATGATACTCGGTAAATTCGATATGAGGCATGAATTCTATTTAAGGGTTGTAATTAGGAAGGAAGAAGAAAAGCTATAGATGTAGCACATGAAGGAAACATGGGAGGATTGATTATTTCTTTGACATATCATCTTGTAGAGTACCTTAAGTATGTATAGGTTTTAAACTACTAACTAATTTGCACACACATATTAACATAATAGGAATACAGTGACATAAACAAAGCAAATCTATAATTACCATCCATCTCCAGTGAAGCCAAGAAAACCATTTAGGCACCCTAGGCATTTGTGAAAATTTATCTATGATATGATGGATATTGTCCAACTGTACTTGAACCATCAGACAAATTAAAGCAGCCCATTTCTGGGATCTGTTCACATCCCATATGTTCTTTTAACCATAGATAGTCTATAGTCATGAGATTTTGGAGTGCTACAACTTGCACCCCTCCCAACTCCTGGTTGAGTTCCAACAGTACAGATCTGGTCAAATTCGTTGTCTCACTGTATGCACATGCCAGCCTAGACCTCTCCCTCCTCATTCCTATGGCAAGTCCAGGAGACGGTGGGCTGGATGCAAGGCTCTTTTTTTTTTAGCTCCTTTTTCTTCCTCCTCCATTCTTTATATATTAGGTATTATATTCTCTACTCCTCGTCTATCCCTTGGACTGACTTTGGGGGTAGTTGATTTAATTTTGGATTTGCTTAGTCATTAATTGGTTTACTTCCTTTACTGCAGTTCTTTTTTTTCTGGTGACAGCTATTTAGCCTTAGGTACACTTCCATCTATAGCAGTTCCTCCAAAATACACTGTAGAGGTGATTTGTGGGAGGGAAATTCTCTCAGCTTTTGCTTATCTGAAAATTGTTTAACCCCTCCTTCAAATTTAAATGATATTCTATCCAGGTAGAGTACTCTTGGTTCTAGGCCCTTCTGTTTCATTGCATTAAATATATCATGCCATTCCCTTCCGGCCTGTAAGGTTTCTGTTGAGAAGTCTGATGATAGCCTCATGGGTTTTCCTTTGTATGCGATCTTTTTCTCTCTCTGGCTGCTTTTAATAGTCTGTCCTTATCCTTGATTTTGCTATTTTAATTCTTATATGTCTTGGCGTTGTCTTCCTTGGGTCTACTGTGTTGGGAGATCCGTGCATCCCCATGGCCTGAGAGGCTACCTCCTTCCCCAGACTGGGGCAGTTTTCAGCAATTACCTCCTCAAAGATACTTTCTATCTCTTTTCCTCTCTCTTCTTGGTATCCCTATAATGTGAATATTTTTCAATTTGGATTAGTCACACAGTTCTCTTACTATTCTTTCATTTCTAGAGATCCACTTTTCTCTCTGTGCCTCAGCTTCTTTGTATTCCTGTTCTCCAATTTCTACTTCATTTACCATCTCCTCTACCTAATCAATCTACTTTTAAATCCTTCTGTTGTATGTTTTATTTCAGGTACTGTATTTTTCAGTTTCTTATCTCTTTCTTGAATTCCTCCCTGAGATCTTGAATATTTTTCTGTAGCTCTGTGAGCATGTTTATGATTTTTATTTTGAACTATTTTTCAGGAAGATTGGTGAGTTCAGTTTCACTTGGCCCTCTTTCTGGTGTTTGTGGGATTTCAGTTTGTACCAGGTTCTTCTGACGTTTCATATTTGTAAAAACAACCTGGTATACACAGTGCCCTCTAGTGCCCAGAAGCTCTACTCTCTGGAGCTGCTCAGCCCCTGAAGTGATGGCAGGGCTCGCAGTCAAGCAGTGCTGGTGCCTGCCAGGAGGAAGGAGCTCTTTCCTGCTTGCCAGCTGCAGTGCCAGCCTCCACTGCCAGGGCCAGTGGGCTCAGCACAGAGGGAGGAGCCTCTATGCTATGCCCTTGTAGCTGCCATAGGCAGGGTCACCCTCTGGCTGGCCTGGTGCAATGGCTGGGGGTAGCAGGTTTGCGAGCCAGTGCTGGCCAGGAGGAAGGAGCAGCAGGCAGCGTATCGTGGTAGGAGGCCTTGGAGCTGCGTTACCAGTGAGGGCGATGGAGCGCCTAAAGCTCCTGAAAGTTCCCAACCTGCTGGGCAGAGTGTGCCTGGACAATTCTGTCCACATGTCCTTTCTCCTGAGCAGCAAGCTCTTTGCAATCCTTGCCCTTTTAGCAATCCGCTCACTGTTAGGAAGTCTCTCAGACTCCCTGACTTTGTTTAGTCGCAGAGCGGCTGGTTGTGGGTACCTGTTCTCCACAAGTGGCTGGAATCTCAGTCTCTCCAAGTATTCCGCCTGTCTTATCTTTCCCACCCCACTAATCTCCAGAGCACCATGTAATGTAGGTTCATGCTCCCAGAGCATATCTCCAGGGCTGGGTGTTCAGTAGTCCTAGGCCTCCACCCCCTCCCCACTCCATTTTCTTCCTCTGGCTAGAAAGCTGTGGTGGGGGAAGTGCTTGGGTCCTGCCATATCATGGCTTTGGTACATTACCCTTTTCCATAAAGTCTTCTCTTTTCCCCGGATGTAGGCAGTCTATCACAGCCTTCTTTCCTGTTGCTCTTTCAGGATTAGTTGTATTTGCTATATTTTCCTATTGTATGTGGTTTGGGAGGAGATTTCTGTCTCATCTCTCATCCCACCATCTCTAAGCCAATCCAGAAATGTTTAACTTTTGAAAAATAAATCTTCAGGCCCAGATGGCTTCAGTGGCAAATCCCACCAAACATTAAAAGAAGGAAGCAACACCAATTCTATGCAATCTCTCTTCCAAAAAATAGAAGAGGAGGGAACACTACAGAACAATTTCCCTCATAAATATAGAAACAAAAGTCCTCAACAGAGTAATAACAAATCAAATGCAGCAACATATAAAAAGAATAATACACCATGATCAAATGGGGTTTATCAAAAGAATGGCAGGTTGGTTCAATTAAAAAAAATAATAAATCAATGTGAATCAACAGTCTAAAGAAAAACCCACAAGATCCTATCAGTGATGCAGAAAATGCATTTGACAGAACCTAACACCCATTCATGAGATAAACTTAGCAAAGCAGGAATAGAAGTAATCTTCCTCTACCCAAAAGAAGGCATCTAAACAAATAAACAAAATCTAAAGTCTGAAAATTTTCCCCCTAAAATCATAAACAAGGCCAAGATGTCTCACAACTCTTCAACATAGTACCAGAAGTCCTAGCCAGTGCAATAAAGCAAGAAAAAGAAATAAAAATTCCTATAGATTAGAAAGTAACAACTAAAACTGCCCTTATTCTTACAGAGGACATGATACCTGCCTGGAAAATCCCAAAGAATCTACAAAAATACTCCTGGAACTAGTGACTTCAGCAATGGCACAGGATATAAGGTCAACACAGAAAAATCAACAGTGTTTCTACTTACTAGCAATGACTAATTGAAAAACAAACTTAAAAACATAATACCATTTACATTAACTCCCCAAAATAGGAAATAAGTAGGTACACATCTATTAAAACATGTTCAGGATCTGTATGCTAAAAATTACAAAACACTGATGAGAGAAATAAAACTGGACCTAAATAAATGCCAAGACATACATATTAATGTTTTGGATAATTGAACATTAGTACAGCTGCCAATTCTAAAATTACCTATAGTTTTAACACAATTTCTATCAAAATCACAGCAACATTTTGGTAGCTATGGACAAGTTGACTGTAAAATTTATATGAAAGGCAAAGGAATTAGAATAAAACAATACTGCAAAGTAAACTTGGAAGGACTTTTCTATTCAATGTTAAGACTTACTATATATCTACAGTAATCAAGACTATACAGCACTCAAGAAGGGATAGAATAACATATCAATAAAATAGGACAGAGAGTTCAGAAAATAATCACAAGTACAACTAACTGATTTGTGACAAAAATAAAAAAGCATTTCAATGGAGGACAGAATTCAATGGGGCTGGAATGACTGGACTTACATAGCAAAAAAAGAACCCTGACAAAAATCTCATGTTATGTAAAAATTAACTCAAAATCAATCACAGAAGTAAATATAAAATGTGAAACTAAACATTTTAGAAGGAAGCATAGGAGAAAATCTTAGTGACCCAAGTTGATGTGAAAAACACAGCGTGACCTAAGGAAGAAATTCATAAGTTGGACTTCATCAAAACTAAAAACCACGTCTATGGAAGACCCTGTTTGAGGGATAAAAAGACAAAACAGCACAGACTGGGAGAAGTATTAGCAAAACAATTCACTATTAAGCATAATTAACTCTCTAAACTCAACAAATAATTTCATTAGAAAATGGGCAAAATACATACAGAGATATTTCATTGAAGAATATATTCACATGGCATATAAAGGGAATGAAAAAATGTTCACTGCCATTAGCCACCAAGGAAATAGAAACTGAAGTCATGATGAGACACTACTGCACACCAATCAGAACAACTAAAATTTAAAAATGGTGACAATGCCACAGCTACTGAGGATATAGAGAAACTGCATCTTTCACACAATGTTAGTGGTGGGAATGTAATATGTTACAGCCACCCAGGAAAAGAGTTTGGCAGTTTCTTTACAAACTAAATATTCACTTACCATAATCACCTAGCAATGGCACTTCTAGGCATTTATCCCAGAGAAATGGAAAATATGTTCACGCAAAAAAATATGTACATGAATGTTCCTAACAGTCTTTCTGTAATAGCTACAAACTTGACACAACATAAATGTCCCTCAACTAGGTGATGGACAAACTGTGCTACATCCATAAAATAGACTACTACTGAGCTACAAAGAAAAAGAACTACTGACACACAAACATGTAGATGGATCTGAGAAGCTTTATGCTGAGTGCAAATGCCAATCTTAAATTATATATACTGTATAATTTCACTTATACACCATTCTTGAAGTGACTATAGTGACAGACTGCCAAAGTTTAAAGCAGGTAAGCAGATGTGATGTAAAGGGGTAGGCATGAAAAGGATTTTTAATTTCTGGTGATCAAACAGTTCTGTATCCTGACTGTGGCTGGGGTTATACAAATCTATACATCTGATAAAATTTCACAGTAATATACACCAAAACCATAAACACATATACACACAAATATAAAATGTGGCAAAAATCTAAATAATACTTGTTTAGGTTTTTTTTCCACAATGAACACCTACTATTTATTGAGCATGTACAACGTGCCAGGTCTAAGGCAAATGCTTCACAGACATATTTTTTTATTTTGGTATCATTAATATACAATCACATGAGCAACACTGTGGTTACTAGATTCCCCCCATTATCAAGTACCCACCACATACCCCATTACTGTTACTTCCAATCAGTGTAGTAAGATGTTATAGAGTCACTACTTGTCTTCTCTGTGCTATACTGCCTTCCCCGTGCACCCACCCCTACGTTATGTGTGCTAATTATAATGTCCCTTGTTCCCCTTCTCCCACCCTTCCTACCCACCCTCCCCAGTCCCTTTCCCTTTGGAGACTGTTAGTCCATTCTTAGGTTCTGTGAGTCTGCTGCTGTTTTGTTCCTTCACTTTTTGCTTTGTTCTTATGCTCCACGGATGAGTGAAATCATTTGGTACTTGTCTTTCTCTGCCTGGCTTTTTTCACTGAGCATAATACCCTCTAGCTCCATCCATGTTGTTGCAAATGGTAGGATTTGTTTTCTCCTTATGGCTGAATAATATTCCATTGTGTATATGTACCACATCTTTTTTATCCATTCATCTACTATTGGACACCTAGGTTGCTTTCATTTCTTGGCTATTGTAAATAGTGCTACGATAAACATAGGGGTGCATATGCCTTTTTGAAACTGGGATCCTGCTTTCTTAGGGTAAATTCCTAGGAGTGGAATTCCTGAGTCAAATGGTGTTTCTATTTTGAGTTTTTTGAGGAACCTCCATACTGCTTTCCACAATGGTTGAACTAGTTTACATTCCCACCAGCAGTGTAGGAGGGTTGACCTTTCTCCACATGCTCACCAGCATTTGTTGTTCCTAGACTTTTCTATGTTGGCCATCCTAACTGGTGTGAGGTGATATCTCATTGTGGTTTTAATTTGCATTTCCCTGATAATTAGCGAGGTGGAGCATCTTTTCATGTGCCTGTTGGCCATCTGAATTTCTTCCTTGGAAAAGTGTCTGTTCATATCCTCTGCCCATTTTTTAATAGGGTTATTTGCTTAACAATATCTGTTTTTTAGTGAACAGTATTATACCAATATCAATTTCCTGCTTTTGAAAATGCACTATGATTATACAAGATGTTACCACTGGAGCACACTGTATGAAGTATAAACGGGAACTCTGTACTATTTTTGCAGCTAGCATGTCTTAAATTATTAAAAAAAAAAAAAATTCAAATATACAAACAGGTGAGCATAGTCAAGGAACTTTTTTAAACAAATAATGAAAAGGTACTAATATTATAAGCTTTTATATAATTAACTTCACTAAAATTTTGTACACTGGTTCAGGAACAGATTAACGAACAGAAAATCTGTATATGTAAGTCTTAAATATATTATAAAGAAACCATTTCAGATCAGGAGAAAAATCAATGGATTATTTAATTATATCCAGTTGGTACATATTCCAAATGGTTTAAAATGTAAGTATAAATACCAATAACATATATATAACATACATAAATAGAAATAAATTATTGAAAAATTTGATAAATAACATTTACAAGTACCTATTCTTGGGGTGCAGCAGCACTTTTTAAACACTGAATAACTTCAAATACATAAAATGTTTAAACTCCTGTATGCCAACAAAATATCATAAACAAAATTTAAATTAAAATAAGAAACTAGGAGATGGCCAACAGACACATGAAAAGATGCTCCACAACACTAATCATCAGGGAAATGCAAATTAAAACCACAATGAGATATCACCTCTCACCAGTAAGGATGGCCAGCATAGAAAAGACTAAGAACAACAAAGGCAGGTGAGGATGTGGAGAAAGGGGAACCCTCCTACACTGCTTGAGAGAATGTAAACTAGTTCAACCATTGTGGAAAGCAGTATGGAGGTTCCTCAAAAAACTAAAAATAGAAATACCATTTGACCTGGGAATTCCACTCCTTGGAATTTACCCAAAGAATACAAGTTCTCAGATTCAAAAAGACATATTAGCAGCCGTACGTTTTTTTTTTTTTTGAGAGGGCATCTCTCATATTAATTGATCAAATGGTTGTTAACAACAATAAAATTCTGTATAGGGGGAGCAATGCTCAATGCACAATCATTAATCCATCTCAAGCCTAATTCTCGTCAGTCTCCAATCTTCTGAAGCATAATGAACAAGTTCTTACATGGTGAACGAATTCTTACATAGTGAATAAATTCTTACATGGTGAACAGTACAAGGGCATTCATCACAGAAACTTTCGGTTTTGATCACGCATTATGAACTATAAACAATCAGGTCAAATATGAATATTCGTTTGATTTTTATACTTGATTTATATATTGATCCCACATTTCTCCCTTTATTATTATTATTTTTATTTTTAATAAAATGCTGATGTGGTAGGTAGATGCAAGATAAAGGTAGAAAACATAGTTTAGTGCTGTAAGAGGGCAAATGTAGATGATCAGGTGTGTGCCTATGGACTAAGTATTAATCCAAGCTAGACAAGGGCAGCAAAACATTCACGGATGCAGAAGATTTCTCTCAAAGCAGGGGGGGTGAGGTTCTGAGCCTCACCTCTGTTGATCCCTAATTTCTCACCTGATGGTCCCCCCCCCTGCGACTGTGCCTGTCTTAGGTTGTTCCTCCCTTGAGAAATCTTACCCGTCTCTGCCTAACCAGTCATCTTCCAGGGCCATACAGGGAAATGTAAAGTTGGTAAGTGAGAGAGAAGCCATATTGTTTGAAAAGGTTAGCTTTTCACTTCTTTGCAGATTTATGCCCTGTGGCTTCTATGCCCAGCACTTGTCTCGAGGTATCTTTACCACCTGGAGGAATTATGATACTTGGTAAATTCGATATGAGGCACGAATTCTATTTAAGGGTTGTAATTAGGAAGGAAGAAGAAAAGCTATAGAGGTAGCAGATGGAAGAAAACATGGGAGGATTGATTATTTCTTTGACATGTCTTCTTGTAGAGTAATTTAAGCATGTATAGGTTTTAAACTACTAACTAATTTGCACACACATATTAACATAATAGGAATACGGTGACATAAACAAAGCAAATCTATAATTACCATCCATCTCCAGTGAAGCCAAGAAAACCATTTAGGCACCCTAGGCATTTGTGAAAATTTGTCTATGATATGATGGATATTGTCCAACTGTACTTGAACAGTCTGAGAAAAATCAGACAAATTAAAGCAGCCCATTTCTGGGATCTGCTCACATCCCATATGTTCTTTTAACCGTAGATAGTCTATAGTCATAAGATTTTGGAGTGCTACAACTTGCACCCCTCCCAACTCCTGGTTGAGTTCTAACAGTACAGATCCGGTCAAATTCGTTGTCTCACTGTATGCACATACCAGCCTAGACATCTCCCTCCTCATTCCAATGGCAAGTCCAGGAAACGGTGGGGTAGATGCAGCCACAACCGCAGCATCGCCCTGATCCCTGTGGAGGCTGTTTGTTGATCATCCCCCTGGCACAAGTCCTCCATAGAGTGCTGATGCCGGAAGCTCCTCCTCATATCGTATCTTAGTTTATTTTCTGGGTATCCAAGCTAGGCCTTGATCTTCTGCATAGAAAGAAACAGACCGTTTGCCCACACTTTGACATACCCTCTATACCACTGTGCAGAACTCATTGGAGGTCAGCACACAGGGACTGCTTTTTTTTTTTTTTCATTAACAGAAAGGAATATTATCAGAAAAGAGTACCTCCATAGCTGATCATCTGACACCCTTTAAGTGATCAACATTAAGGATATTTAAAGCATGTGCTGATCTTTGATTTACCAATAGTTTTATCCTATCAAAGAGTAATCCCCCTTTTCTTTCTTTCTTTCGTTTTTAATCTTTAATCTACACTTACATGAAGAATACTATGCTTACTATGCTCTCCCCTATATCAGGTCCCCCCTAAGAACCACATTACGGTTACTGTCCATCAGCTTAGCAAAATGTTGTAGAATCACTACTTGTCCTCTCTGTGTTGTGCAGCCCACCCTCCCCTTTCTCCTCCCCCCACATGCATGCTAATCTTAATACCCCCCCTTTTTCTTCCCCCCCTTATCCCTCCCTGCCCACCCATCTTATGCAGTTCCTTTCCCTTTGGTACCTGTTAGTCCACTTTTGGGTTCTGTAATTACATTGCTGTTTTGTTTCCTTCCCTTTTTCCTTTGTTCTTATACTCCTCAGATGAGTGAAATCATTTGGTATTTCTCTTTCTCCGCTTGGCTTATTTCACTGAGCATAATACTCTCCAGTTCCATCCATGTTGCTGCAAATGGTTGGATTTTTCCACTTCTTATGGCTGAGTAGTATTCCATTGTGAATATGTACCACATCTTCTTTATCCATTCATCTACCGATGGACATTTAGGTTGCTTCCAATTCTTGGCTATTGTAAATAGTGCTGCAATAAACATAGGGGTGCATCTGTCTTTCTCAAACTTGATTGCTGTGTTGTTAGGGTAAATTCCTAGGAGTGGAATTCCTGGGTCAAATGGTAGGTCTGTTTTGAGCATTTTGATGAACCTCCATACTGCTTTCCACAATGGTTGAACTAATTTACATTCCCACCAACAGTGTAGGAGGGTTCCCCTTTCTCCACAACCTTGCCAGCATTTGTTGTTTGTCTTTTCGATGATGGCCATCCTTACTGGTGTGAGGTGATATCTCACTGTGGTTTTAATTTGCATTTCTCTGATGACAACTGATGTGGAGCATCTTTTCATGTGTCTGTTGGCTATCTGAATTTCTTCCTTAGAGAACTGTCTATTCAGCTCCTCTGCCCATTTTTTAATTGGATTTTTTGTTTTTTCGTTGTTGAGGCGTGTGAGCTCTTTATATATTCTGGACATCAAACCTTTATCGGATCTGTCATTTTCAAATATATTCTCCCATACTGTAGGGTTCCTTTTTGTTCTATTGATGGTGTCTTTCACTGTACAGAAGCTTTTCAGCTTAATGTAGTCCCACTTGCTCATTTTTGCTGTTGTTTTCCTTGCCCGGGGAGATATGTTCAAGAAGAGGTCACTCATGTTTATGTCTAAGAGGTTTTTGCCTCTGTTTTTTTCCAAGAGTTTAATAGTTTCATGACTTACATTCAGGTCTTTGATCCATTTTGAGTTTACCTTTGTATATAGGGTTAGACAATGGTCCAGTTTCATTCTCCTACATGTAGCTGTCCAGTTTTGCCAGCACCATCTGTTGAAGAGACTGTCATTTTGCCATTGTATGTCCCTGGCTCCTTTATCAAATACTAATTGACCATATATGTTTGGGTTAATTTCTGCAGTCTCTAATCTGTTCTACTGGTCTGTGACTCTGTTCTTGTGCCAGTACCAAATTGTCTGGATTACTATGGCTTTGTAGTAGAGCTTGAAGTTGGGGAGTGAGATTCCCCCTACTTTATTCTTCTTTTTCAGGATTGCTTTGGGTTTTCAGGGTCTTTGGTGTTTCCATATGAATTTTTGAATTATTTGTTCCAATTCATTGAAGAATGTTGCTGGTAATTTGAAAGGGATTGCATCAAATCTGTATATTGCTTTGGGCAGGATGGCCATTTTGACGATATTGATTCTTCCTAGCCATGAGCATGGGATGAGTTTCCATTTATTAGTGTCCCCTTTAATTTCTCTTAAGAGTGACTTGTAGTTTTCAGAGTATAAGTCTTTCACTTTTTTGGTTAGGCTTATTCCTAGGTATTTTATTCTTTTTGATGCAATGGTGAATGGAATTGTTTTCCTGATTTCTCTTTCTATTGATTCATTGTTAGTGTATAGGAAAGCTACAGATTTCTGTGTGTTAATTTTGTATCCTGCAACTTTGCTGTATTCCGATATCAGTTCTAGTAGTTTAGGAGTGGAGTCTTTAGGGTTTTTTATGTACAGTATCATATCATCTGCAAATAGTGACAGTTTAACTTCTTCTTTGCCCATCTGGATTCCTTGTATTTCTTTGTTTTGTCCGATTGCCGTGGCTAGGACCTCCAGTACTATGTTAAATAACAGTGGGGAGAGTGGGCATCCCTGTCTTGTTCCCGATCTCAGAGGAAATGCTTTCAGCTTCTCGCTGTTCAGTATAATGCTGGCTGTGGGTTTATCATATATGGCCTTTATTATGTTGAGGTACTTGCCCTCTATTCCCATTTTGCTGAGAGTTTTTATCATGAATGGATGTTGAATTTTGTCAAATGCTTTTTCAGCATCTACGGAGATGATCATGTGGTTTTTGTCTTTCTTTTTGTTGATGTGGTGGATGATGTTGATGGATTTTTGAATGTTGTACCATCCTTGCATCCCTGGGATGAATCCCACTTGGTCATGGTGTATGATCCTTTTGATATACTGTTGAATTCTGTTTGCTAATATTTTATTGAGTATTTTTGCATCTACATTCATCAGGGATATTGGTCTGTAATTTTCTTTTTTGGTGGGGTCTTTTCCTGGTTTTGGTATTAGGGTGATGTTGGCTTCATAGAATGAGTTTGGGAGTATTCCCTCTTCTTCTATTTTGTGGAACACTTTAAGGAGAATGGGTATTATGTCTTCTCTGTGTGTCTGATAAAATTCCGAGGTAAATCCGTCTGGCCCCGGGGTTTTGTTCTTGGGTAGGTTTTTGATTACCGTTTCAATTTCTTTGCTCGTAATTGGTTTGTTTAACTTTTGTGTTTCTTCCTTGGTCAGTCTTGGGAGGTTGTATTTTTCTAGGAAGTTGTCCATTTCTTCTAGATTTTCTAGCTTGTTGGCATATAGGTTTTCATAGTAATCTTTAATAATTCTTTGTATTTCTGTGGAGTCTGTCGTGATTTTTCTATTCTCATTTCTGATTGTTGGTTTGTGTTGATTCTTTTTCTCTTAGTAAGTTGGGCTAGAGGC
Source organism: Manis javanica (assembly GCF_040802235.1). NCBI lineage: Eukaryota > Metazoa > Chordata > Mammalia > Pholidota > Manidae > Manis > Manis javanica. Next base: position 28,604,854 of record NC_133160.1, on the reverse strand, counting down.
TTATCTATTTTGTTTATTTTCTCAAAGAACCTGCTCTTGGTTTCATTGATTTTTGCTATTGTTTTATTCTTCTCAATTTTGTTTATTTCTTCTCTGATCTTTATTATGTCCCTCCTTCTGCTGACTTTAGGCCTCATTTGTTCTTCTTTTTCCAGTTTTAATAATTGTGATGTTAGACTACTCATTTGGGATTGTTCTTCCTTCCTCAAGTGTACCTGGATTGCTATATACTTTCTTCTTAAGACTGCTTTCGCTGCGTCCCACAGAAGTTGGGGCTTAGTGTTGTTGTTTTCATTTGTTTCTATATATTCCTTGATCTCTATTTTGATTTGTTCATTGATCCATTGATTATTTAGTAGCATGTTGTTAAGCCTCCATGTGTTTGTGATCCTTTTTGTTTTCTTTGTAGAATTTATTTCTACTTTTATACCTTTGTGGTCTGAAAAATTGGTTGGCAGAATTTCAAAATTTTGGAGTTTACTGAGGCTCTTTTTGTGAGCTAGTATGTGGTCTGTTCTGGAGAATGTTCCATGTGCACTTGAGAAGAATGTATATCCTGTTGCTTTTGCATGTAGAGTTCTATAGATGTCTATTAGGTCCATCTGTTCTAGTGTGTTGTTCAGTGCCTGTGTGTCCTTACTTATTTTCTGCCCGGAGGATCTATCCTTTGGGGTGAGTGGTGTGTTGAAGTCTCCTAAAATGAATGCATTGCAGTCTATTTCCCTCTTTAGTTCTGTTAGTATTTGCTTCACATATGCTGGTGCTCCTGTATTGGGTGCATATATATTTAGAATGGTTGTATCCTCTTGTTGGACTGAGCGCTTTATCATTATGTAGTATCCTTCTTTATCTCGTTACTTTCTTTGTTTTGAAGTCTATTTTGTCTGATATTAGTACTGCAACCCCTGCTTTCTTCTCACTGTTGTTTGCCTGAAATATGTTTTTCCATCCCTTGACTTTTAGTCTGTGCTTGTCTTTGGGTTTAAGGTGAGTTTCTTGTAAGCAGCGTATAGATAGGTCTTGCTTTTTATCCATTCTATTACTCTGTGTCTTTTGATTGGTGCATTAAGTCCATTTACATTTAGGGTGACTATTGAGAGATATGTACTTATTGCCATTGCAGGCTTTAGATTCGTGGTTACCAAAGGTTCAAGGTTAGCTTCTTTAGTATCTTACTGCCTAACTTACCTCTCTTATTGTGCTGTTATATACACTGTCTGGAGATTCTTTTCTTCTCTCCCTTCTTATTCCTCCTCCTCCATTCTTCATATGTTGTGTGTTTTGTTCTGTGCTCTTTTTAGGAGTGCTCCCATCTAGAGCAGTCCCTGTAGGATGCCTTGTAGAGGCGGTTTGTGGGAAGCAAATTCCCTCAGCTTTTGCTTGTCTGGGAATTGTTTAATCCCGCCATCATATTTAAATGATAGTCGTGCTGGATACAGTATCCTTGGTTCAAGGCCCTTCTGTTTCATTGCATTAAGTATATCATGCCATTCTCTTCTGGCCTGTAGGGTTTCTGTCGAAAAGTCTGATGTTAGCCTGATGGGTTTTCCTTTATAGGTGAACTTTTTCTCTCTAGCTGCCTTTAAAACTCTTTCCTTGTCCTTGAGCCTTGCCATTTTAATTACTATGTGTCTTGGTGTTGTCCTCCTTGGATCCTTTCTGTTGGGGGTTCTGTGTAATTCCATGGTCTGTTCGATTATTTCCTCCCCCAGTTTGGGGAAGTTTTCAGCAATTATTTCTTCAAAGAGACTTTCTATCCCTTTTCCTCTTTCTTCTTCTTCTGGTACCCCTATAATACGAATATTATTCCTTTTGGTTTGGTCACATAGTTCTCTTAGTGTTGTTTCATTCCTGGAGATCCTTTTCTCTCTCTCTATGTCAGCTTCTATACGTTCCTGTTCTCTGGCTTCTATTCCTTCTATGGCCTCTTGCATCTTATCCATTCTGCTTATAAATCCTTCCAGGGATTGTTTCACTTCTGTGATCTCCTTCCTGACATCTGTGATCTCCCTCCGGACTTCATCCCATTGTGCAGCCCTATGTTTATCACAGCACTTTTTACAATAGCCAAGGTATGGAAGCAACCTAAGTGTCCAACAGTAGATGAATGGATAAAGAAGATGTGGTACATACACACAATGGAATACTATTCAGCCATAAGAAAGAAACAAATCCTACCATTTGCAACAACATGGATGGAGCTGGAGGACATCATGGTTCAGTGAAATAAGCCAGGCGGAGAAAGACAAGTACCAAATGATTTCCCTCATTTGTGGAGTATAACACCAAAGCAAAATTGAAGAAACAAAACAGCAGCAGACTCACAGACTCCAAGAAGGGACTAGCAGTTACCAAAGGGGAGGGGTGGGGGGGTCGGGTAGGGAGGTAGGGAGAAGGGGATTGAGGGGTATTATGTTTAGTACACATGGTGTGAGGGGGTCACAGGGAAGACAGTGAAGCACAGAGAAGGCAAATAGTCAATCTGTGGCATCTTACTACACTGATGGACAGTGACTGCACTGGGGTATGGGTGGGGACTTGATAATATGGGTAAATGTAGTAACCACATTGTTTTTTCATGTGAAACCTTCATAAGAGTGTATATCAATAATACCTTAATAAAAGAAAAAGAAACTAGGAAGAACATTTGTAAAATGTTACGGGCAAAGGGTTAAATAACCTTATTTTTAAAAGTGTTTACATATCGTAAGTACAAACACAGAAGGGTGGACAAAAGGCATGAACAGACAATTCACAGAAAGTGAAACAATGATAAATGAAGAAAATTCACCCCTACTAATGTAAATTGGTGCAACCACTATGGAAAGCAGTATGGTGGTTCCACAAAATACTAAAAGTAGAAATACCATTCAATGCACTAATTCCAATTCTAGGTATTTACCCAAAGAAAACAAAATCCCTGATTTGAAAAGATATATGCACTCCTGTGTTTATCACCACACACTATTTGCAATAGCCAAGATATGGAAGCAACGTAAGTGTCCATCAATATGTGAATGGCTAAAGAAGATATGGTACATATACACAATGGAATATTATTCAGCCATAAGAAGAAAACAAATCCTGCCATTTGCAATAACATTGATGGATCTAGAGAGTTTTACGTTCAGTGAAATAAGCATAAAATAAGAATAAAAACGAAGCAAAACAGAAGGAACAAAACAGCAGTAGACTCATAGACACTGAGAAGTGACTAGTGGTTACCAAGGCGGAGGGGTTGGGACAGGTGGGGGTTGGGAGGGGGATAAAGGGGCACAATAATTCACAATCACAATATAAGTTCATCATGGGGACAGTAGTACAGCATGAAGGATATAGTCAATGATTCTGTAACATTTTTCTATGTTGACAGTAACTGTACTAAAGGGGATGAGGATTTAATAATATGGGTAACTACTGAACCAGTGTGCTGTACATCTGAAACATATAAGATTGTACATCAATGATACTTTAATAAAAAAATGCATCCCTCCTAATAATCACAATAAAGCAAATTAAAGCAACTAGGTACTTTTTTCACCTCTCAACTCAAATTGGCACATATTAATAAAAGCGGTAAGATTTACATGTTCAGAAGCTATGGGGAAATGACCTCAAGGTATACTGCTATATAACTGAAACCTCAAGGCAGGAATTTTCTTACTTTATTGTTTTCCCAACATTAAAATAAAACCTACATGACAGGTATCCAATATGCTAATGAAATATTGTAAAGTTAATGAAAATTATAAAACCTTTGAATCATTTATATAAGAGAAGAGTGAAAAAAAGTAAACCTCTGTTATAGATGGAATGTTTGTTCCCTCCTCCTCTCCCCCAGATTACTATGCTAAAGCTCTAATCCACACTATGATATTTGGAGATGGGGCTTTTGGAAGGTAATTAAAGTTAGATTAGATCATGGAGGTAAAGCCCTCATGATAGGATTAGTGGCTTTATGAGATGAGGAAGAAAGATTTCCCTCCTTTCTCCTACCCCACCCCAACCCACCACGCACCAAGGAAAGGCCCCATGAGGACACAGCGAGAAGTCAGCTGTCTGCAATCCAAGGAAAAAACTTCTCACCAGACACCAACCTTTCTGAAACCTTGACCTTGAACTTCCATCTCCAGAACTGTGAGAAATTAAGTTTCAGTTGTTGAAGCCACCCGGTCTACAGTATTTTGTTTAGGCAGCCTGAGTGGACTAAGACAATCACTATCCTGTAATTCCCTGTCTACAAAACACTGCCATTTTGATTTGTGCATTATGTACAGCATCTGGTTCATTCCTATCTCAAGCTGCCAACCACAGTTCCCAAGTATCATGCCCAGGGTCTCAGGGTTGTGCAGAAAACATCCATCCTTTGTCAGTTTTCAGCACAGTAGCCCAAGCTCCCTCTAGACAAATGGCTTCAGTAACAAGAGGACACACTTCTCCCTCCTCTAAAGAGCTTCTATTCTGTTTCTGTTTCTAGAACTAGAAGAACAGATTCTCTCATCATTTCAAGGGCTAAAAATCTCTGTGTCCTTGGTCCCAACTAAGATCTTTCCTCTCAAACTATGTTTTTCTTTCTGGTACCTTATCTTTCCCTGTCCAGTCCTCATTTCCTTCTATTTGAAAATAGGCACAGATGTTCCAAACAGATTTTTAAAAATATAAAATAATCTTCCCATTTAACCCTACCACCTCCTCTTTCTTTCCTCATATCACCCATTTGTGTAAGATGTACTTTGCTTTTATTTCCTCACTTTCCCCCCTCTCCTTAATTGCCTCATTATGTTCTTAATGCCTTCACACTCAAATCTATAAATAACCTCCTAATCAAATACAATGTTTTCCCCATAGTTTTCATTTTCAACTTGGATTTGTTATGTGATAGCTACCTTCTTTCTCAAAAGTTTGTTTCCTGGTTCTCTTTGACACAATGAGTACTCAATTTTAGCTACAATAGCTTTTTTTTCTCTACCTTTCACACATCAATATTTATTGGACTCCTATTACAGGACAGTCATTGCATTAAAAGTTAGGGATTCGAAGAAGAAAAAGACAAAGTTCTTGGCCTTAGGTTCATTTTTCAGTTCAGTCATTCACCAAATTTTCACTGAAAAGCCCGGCACTATGCCAGGTGCTGGGTTTTGAAAGCAAATTAAAAGCCTGTTGTCAGTGAGTTCACAGCTCACAGGCAAACTTCTTTTTTGTGTCCCCAACTTACACTATATACTACTTGAGAGCAAAATCCAAGTCTACTACCTTCCTGAATCCCAAAAAGTATTTTACCCTCAGCAAGTGTCCAATACTTGTGAAGAAAAAAGGACTAAAACACTGCTTGGTTTAGAAACAGAGTATTTTTCATCATACATGAGACACTGAGAAAGGAATTATTTCCTAAGAAAGGCAACACAGTGGAATGAAAAAAAAGTATCAAATGCAGAGTTTCACAAACTTGTATTTGAATCTTAGCTCTGTCAGTACTATAGCTTGATGTTTAACTTTTGAGTTTTCATCTCCTCGTCTTTAAAACAGCTCTCCCACCAATATCAGAAGATTGCTAGGAGTGCTATAAAATAATGTTAAATACATGTAAATATATCCGCATGTAATAATATAAAACCTCTATCACAAAGTCCAGTACACTGCAGGCAATATCCAAGTAACCCCCTTGATGTGTTCCTTATTTTTCTTTATACTCACTAATCCTTTACTATGACCAAAATGACTATTTGTATTCAAATAATATACTTCTTTGCCTTGATTTTCATGGCTCAGAACAAGCCCTCACCTTAACGTACATGTTCAAGATGAGGAACTCAAATTCCACGTAATTCAGTATCAGAGAACCCAAATTCTTAAGACTTTACACCCAAATGTTTTCCTTAAGAAGTATTCTACATGTTCCTTGATTATTGAAATTTCTACCTCTATTAAAGAAGAATATGCATGAACATATAGCAGGGGCTACATAAAGCTGGAAAGATAAGAACAAAACACAAAGAGGGCTAATGCTGTAGTCAACTGCTAACCCTCATAAAAAGAAAAAAAGAGAGAAAGCGAGAGAGGGAGAGAGGGAGAGAGACAGCATCAGAGGGGATATTTTATGAAAACAGTAAACACACTGACTACAGAAACCCAGAGCTGCTGCTATTAAAGTAAGTACTCCAGGGGGAAGCCCTTTGCATTCTTCAAAGTGTAATAGCCAACTCTTATACACTCTGCCAGGTGACAAGTCCTGCCTACATACTCAGGGTTCTTGTTAGTTTTTCTAATCTTTCATCCTTAAAAATGAAAAAACAGACAAGGGTCACATAAGTTAGAATGGCCACTATTCAAAAGATGAGAAATAATAACTGTTGGTGAGGATGTGGAGAAATGGGAACCCTCCTATACTGTTGGTGGGAATGTCAATTTGTGCAGCCACTGTGGAAAGCAGTATGGAGGTTCCTCAAAAAAACAAAAAACAGAAATACCATTCAGCCCAGTAATTCCAGTTCTAGGATTTACTCAGGGAAATCCCTGATCTGAAAAGATATATGCATACCTATGATATCACCATATTATTTGCAATAGCCAAGATATGGAGGCAACCTAAGAGTCCGTGAATAGATGAATGGATAAGGAAGATGTGGTACTTATACACAGTGGAATATTATTCAGTCATAGAAAGAAAAGAAATCCTGCCATTTGCAACAACATTGATGGATCTATAGAGTAGTATTACATTCAGTGAAATAAGCCAGGTGGAGGAAGACAAATACCACATGATTTCACTTACATGTGGAATCTAAAAACAAAGCAAAATGAACAAAACAGCAGTAGACTCACTGACAGACACTGAGAAGTGACTGGTGGTTATCATGGGGGAGAGTCTGGGGTGCGTGGGTAAGGAGGGTAAGGGGATTAAAGGGGCATAAAAATTCTCAACCATAATACAAGTTGGTCAGGGAGATAATAATACAGTCAATGATTCTGTAACATCTTCCTGTGTTGACAGATAGTAACTGCACTAGTGGGGGTGAGGATTTAATAATATGAGTAACTGTTGAAGTACTGTGTTTGGTATCTGAAACCAACAGAAGATTGTATATCAAAGATACTTCAATAAAGAAATAAATTAAAATAAAGAACAGGCAAGGATGATCAGACCAAGACAAACAATGACTATCTGGCAGAAGAGGGAACCAAAGGTAAAGAAAACAAGAGAGAATAGATAAGAACATTACACAAACAATCCAGGAAGCCCAATTTCAGAAAGCTTCTGACAGAAAAAGCAAGGAAATGGAGGGGAGGGCATTGTTTAAGAAAATAACATAAGACAATTCATTAAATATGAAAAAGATTCATTAAATATGGATCTTCAGATTAAGGGGCCCATCAAGTATACCACTACGGAATTATAAAATATATAGGACATATAACAGAGAAGCTTCCAAAAAAGGGAGAAAATTAATTTCCTACTGGAAACAAAAATGAAACAATTTCTAATTCCCAAAAATTAGAACAATGAATGCCAACAGCACTGACTTCAACATTCTGAGGGAAAATAATCTGCAATAGAATTCTATACCCAACCAAACCACCACTCAAACATGAGGAAAGAACAGACACCAGAATCCAAGTTTATTTGCCATGTACACTTCCTCTCAAGGAGTTACATGAAAACAAACTCCAACAAAATTTTTAAAAAGAATTTTTTTTAATTAAATAAAAGGGAAGACTGAAATCTAAGATCAGTGGAGTAGATCCAACTCAAAAATGCAGCAAGGAAAATCTCAAGAATACAGTAGTGCAGATGGCCTGAAACAATTAGTACAAATTGGAACAGGATCTTGACAGACTAATGTGTATGATTAAGAGCTTGGGAAAAATGAGACAATAATAAAAACAGACAGACAAGAAAAACAGAAAATGAGGAACTTCAGGAGAAAAAATGGTCTAAATATGAAATAAAGATATGACTAGAAGCAACTGATAGTTTTAAAACAAGAATTAACTTTTTCTTCACTTTCTCCTTTGAACAGCCCAGGGTCTGTGACTTTGAACCTACAAGGAAAGAAATATAAACCCAAAAAACAATGCCTGGCCTGACAATGAACAATATTTACTTAGCTACAATAATGAAAATGTACTTACTGGATACTCAGTTTTAGAGATAACCTATGAACTGACTATGAAAGGCTTGGCTGTGTAGAACACAGAACAAATATGTGGAGGTTAAAACTTTGACAAGTTAAACTGAAAACTATACCTGACAGCAAGGTAGAGGTGCCAATATCTTCCCACAAAGTGGGTCAAGAAATACACCTAACAATTAATACAACAAAAAATAAAGGTTCAAGAGTGCTTCTGAGAGAAGTTAAACTATTGCACTATTGCCCCCAAGAGGATGTTAAGTCCTAACCCTTAGTATATGTGAATATGATCTTATTTGGAAACAGGGTTTTTGCAAATAACTAAGTTAAGATGAGGTAGGTCTTTAGGGTGGGCCCTAACCCAGTATGACTGGTAACATAAAAAGGGGAAATTTGGACACAGAGACAGACATAAAGGGAAGGCAGAGCCGTTCAGATGATGTGAAGACACAGGGAGAATGCCATCTATAGAGCAAGGAATGCCTGAGGCTATTAAGGGCTAGGAGAGGAGCAAGGCACAAAACCCCTCCCCCCAACACCCTCAGAAAGAAGCAAGCTTGCCAACACCTTGATTATGGACTTCTAGACTTCGGAACTGTGAGGCAAAAAATTTCTGTTATTGAAACCACTCAGTTCATGGTACTTTGTTATGCAGCCCCAGGAAACTGATAGAGAACAGAAAAGCAAAAAATTATGGGGGTGGAGTGTGAGAAAAATCCTCATCATACATATTGGAGAAGCAGAAAATTGCGGTAAATTAATTTTGGGGATAAGTTGATTTTTTTTTAAAATTAAAGAAAGAAAGATATGTAAATACGTAATCTAGAATTATGAAGATCATCAAAAAACAGCCTCAAAAACAACTAAAGACTGTCTCAGCAGAGCGGAATGGGAGTTGGAGAACATGTTTACTTTAGGCTCCCTTGCAGTACTTTCTTTATAACCTTGTATGTTCACATTACAGTAAGAATTAGAAATGTTTAACCAAGTTACAGAACATACATAGTAATCTCACCTTTGAAAAAGACATATGACAACCCAATTTTTTAAATGGGCAAAGAGCCTGAATAGACATTTCTCCAAAGAAAATATACGAATGGCCAAAGAGCACATGAAAAGATCTCAACATCACTAATCATTAGAGAAATGCAAATCAAAACCACAACAAGATACCATTTTACACACATTAGGGTGCCTATTATTAAAACAAAGAAACAAACAAAAACCAGAAAGCAAAGCTGGTGAGGATACAGAAAAAACAGAACCCTTGTGCACTGCTGTTGGGAATATAAACCGTGTGCAGCCACTATGGAAAACAGGATGGTGGTTCCTCAAAATATTGAACATAAAATTACCACTGATCCAGCACTCTACTTCTAAGTATATATCCCAAAGAATTGAAAGCAGAGACTTGAACAGATATTTGTTTATCAATATTCATAATAGCAGCATTATTCACAACAGCCAAAAGTGGAGACAACTCAAATATCCATTGAAGAATGAATAGAAAAATAAAATGTGGTATATACATACAACAGAATATTATTCAACCTAAAAGGAGGGAAATTCTGATATATGCTATAACATGGATGAACCCTGAGACACTATGCTAACTGAAATAACTCAGACACAAAAGGATACTGTATGATCCGACTTATATGAGGTGCCTTACAACAGTCAAATCCAAAGACAGAAAGTAGAATGGTGGTTGTCAGGGGCTGTGGGGAGGGGAGAATGGGGGCTTTGTGTGTAAGGAGTTAAGAGTTTCAGTTGGGGAAAGATGAAAAAATTCTGGAGATGGATGGTGTTACTGGCTGTACAACAATGTGAATAAACAATGCCAATGAATTACACACTTAAAAATGGTAAAAACTGTAAATTTTATATAATGTATATTTTACAAGAAAGAAAGAAAAAAACATATGTACATGAGTACATTAACATATAAAACCTTTCCAGCACTGCAGAGGCTCTTTCATAGATCCGTCTGATCACAACTTCCCACCTTCTGCTAGAGGAGCCACTAGATTACCTTCTGATAACTGAACTACATCTGCTGTTTTTTGTGTCTGGCTTCTTTCACTCAACCTTCTATCTGTGAGATTCATCCACACTGTTGTGTGCGTTTGGTAGTTTGTTCCTTTCTATTGCTGAGTAGAATTCCATTGTATGAATGTATCACAATTTATCTGTTTGCCTGTTTTGGATATTTGATTATTTCCATTTTTTGACTATCATGAAGAAAGCTACACACATGGTGTGGGGGGAGCACAGGGAGAACAGTGTAACACAGAGAAGGCACATAGTGGATCTGTGGCATCTTGCTGCACTGATGGACAGTGACTGCATTGGGGTATGGGTGGGGACTTGATAATATGGGTAAATGTAGTAACCACATTGTTTTTCATGTGAAACCTTCATAAGAGTGTATATCAATAATACCTTAATAAAAAAATTTTTTAAAAAAGAAACTACAGCAAATGCTTATATGCACATCTTTTGTAAACATGTTTTCATTTCTCAAGGGTAAATACCTAGGAGTGGAATTCCTGGGTCATTGAGTATATATGTACGTTTAGCTTTGTAGAAAATACCCAACAATTTTCCAAAGCTGTAGTAGTGGTTTACACCCCCAGTAAAAACTTGGAGCAATGGAAGGCTGCATAATAAAAACCTGCTTTTCCTTTAAATACAAGTTACTTAGTGCTACATATAAGACAAATATTGCATTCTTTGACTCTCTAGTGTATCAGCTCTTCACCAAGGATCACTTGTGCTCTGATTACAAAAATTTCAATTCAACAAGGGCAGAATGGCAGGACATAGACTTTGGGGTTTTTTTTGTAAAGCTCTTTAAGTGATTCTGAGTCATGATAACCAGGTTGAAAGCCATCATTTTAAATGATGATAAATATAATGTTTTTAATCACAAAAAAAGTTTAAGAAATCATAAAAAAAGTTTTAATCACAAGAATTACTCTTACAGTTTAGAAATAAAATGGAGTGGAAGAGAACCTGATTTTAGCTTTATTTTGTGAGGTCACTAACTTGGGTAACAAAGCCTCCTCACAGCTCTGGTTTTATTTCTCTTACCTTAATTATCTGAACTGCATCATACATCACCATTCATTGGAATTCCATAAATACCTTTTTTTAGTTGTGCCACCTGTAATCACCAAAGGAAAAAAAACTTCAGAAAGATAAAAACAGTTCTATTTAAACCCATAGATCGTTTCTGGGGAGAGGAATATACTTTAACAAGATGTCTGATAGAGCAGTGTTGAACTAGGAGCCATAGGACAAAGCACCATCCTAAATATTAAATAGTCAGTTGAGATCACTGAAGAGCATGTGAGAACTGAATTCAGTGGGAAATTAGGTCTTTCTTTCCAGTGGAGGCAGAAAGGAACATTCCTCCCTTATCCCAAAACTTGGACTACTCCACTGCAAAACTGTTTACCCCACAGGAGACATTTGGCAATGCCTAAAGATAATTCTGATTGTCTTATAAATCACAGGACAGTCCTCCCATTACAAAGAATTATTCCCAAATGCCAAGGTTAAAAATTCCTGTACTGGTCAAAGACCCAAGTTCAGGTCTAAGCCCTACAACTCATTAGCTAAGTGACCCAGGCCAAATCTATTAACCTCTTTTGGCATCAGTTTCTTCTCTTAGAAAAACAGTAGAGTCTGAGTTAAATATTCTCTCCCACTCTAATTCTTAAGGTACTAAAATAATCAAATTTATACTGAAATAACAGCTAACATTTAAGTATATGTGTTTTACCTCATTTAACCTCAGAATAGCCCTATAAATCAGATGCTATCGTTAATCTCACTATTCAGGTAAATAAGCTGATACAGAGACTTGCCTAGGGTCAGAAAGTGGTAAACAACAGTTAGGATCTGAACCCAGCCAATCTGATTTTGGAGCCCTTGTTCTTGTCATTATCTTCCTCACCCCTTTGGACCTCTGGACAGATGATTGAGTTAACCACATCCCTCAATTCATAGACCACTAAACACCACTTGAGGGTGTAGGTCAGAAACAGAGAAGAGACAACATTTTTCAGCTATAGATTGACCAAGATGAATAAAACAAGGTTTGAAGCTATTCAGGATCTAATGTCACAGGTTGCTCACTGACACTGTGAAAGACAACCCCTTTCGACACAAAGAGCACTCTTCAATCTATTTCACTTCTGGAAATCTCTTCAAGAAAATAATTCTAAAAACAGGAAAGAACTTCATACATAAGACAGTCATTACTCTATTTTTATTAATATGGAAAATTTAGAAATAGGAATTCTAGGGAATTTTGGGAATGGATACATAAACTAAGCAAGCACTTGATGGAATGTTACATATCCATTTTGAAAGTTAATGAACATGACAAAATAACCCACTTATGTTAAAGAGAAAAGGCAGGATACAGAATTTAATGTCATGGCAGACACAAAGATAAATGTTCATATCCTCCTTCAAGAAAGGATTTGCTGCCCACCTGCAAGGTGTGTGGTTAGCTGAGAGCTTCCTGCTGTGAACTTTAAAATCCATGTCAGCTTTCAGGCAGAGAGCACCCTTTCCTTGGGACTGATCCCAGTCAATGACTGGACGATGTGGTGGTCCAAGGGCCTGGCATGCCTGCCCAGTGAGGTTCTCCTCTATTGGGCAATCTGGCCTGCCAGAGACTTTGTCAGGTGTGCACTGCAGTCTGATGGCTTCCCAGACCAAAACTTCCTTCTTCACAGGCATTATTCCCACAATAAATCCTTTACCCTCCTACTCCATCTCAGTTGGCTTCCTGGAAACCTAACTGCCACATATATTTAGTGTACTTACACTTAAGAAACAAAAGCCACTGGGGGAGGGGGCAGAAAGCTCCCAATAAATAAACCAAAATGTTAACAATGGTGGGACCTCTGTGCTTCCAAGCATTCCTTAACTATCATCTATTACTTGTAAATAATAAAAAGAAATCAAAGGAGGAGAAAAGGGAACTCTTCTACACTGTTGGTGGGAATGTAAATTGGTGCGGCCATTGTGGAAAGAAATATGGAGGCTCCTCAAACAACTAAAAATAGAAATACCATTTGACTCAGGAATTCCACAGCTAGGAATTTACCCAAAGAAAACAAGACCCATGATTTGAAGACAGATGCACCCCAATGTTTATCACTGCACTATTTACAAGAGCCAAGATATGGAAGCAACCTAAGTGTCCGACAAGGGATAAAGAGGATGTAATACACATACACAATGAAATATTACTCAGCCATAAAAAGAAAAGAAATCCTGCTATTTGGAACAACATGGATGGATCCTGAGACTATCATGCTCAGTGAAATAAGTCAGGTGGAGAAAGACAAATACCAAATAATTTCACTCATTTGTGGAGCATAAAAACAAAGCAAAACAGAAGGAACAATATATATCAGTAGACTCACAGACACCAAAACGGGACTAGTGGTTACCAAAGAAGAGGAGTTCGGGAGAGTAGGGGAGAGGGAGAAGGAGATTAGGGGGCACAATAATTTGCAATCACAATATAGGTAGGTCATGGGGATGTTAGTACAGCACGGAGAATACAATTAATGACTCCATAACATCTTAATATGTTGATAGACAGTGACTGCAATGGAGGGGGTGAGGACTTGATAATATGGGTGAACGCTGAATCACTGTTGTGTATTTGAAACCATCATAAGATTGTATATCAATGATCCTTTAATTTTTAGACTTTGTTAAATTTTGCCCCTTAAGAAATATTCTAATGCCAGGATAAGTTATTTCGTACACAATGTGCTCAAATTCCCCAAGGGGTAAATTATAACCAAACAGATGGAATTCTCCAAATAATGCACATGCCCATGCACTAAGGAACTAAAAGATTAGAATTTTATAAGTTCAGCTTCCTCATTTGTTTAGTTAAAAGATGTACTAGTTTAGGATTTAAGAGGGCGGCATGAGAGGTGAGATGGAGAACTCCTCCCAAAACCACAAATGGTACGAAAATATAGTTAATTAATGCAACTAACCCTAAAACAGCAACAAGAAAGAAGGCTGAACCAGACTGCATACAGACCTCAGGAACAGAGTAACATATGAAAGCCTTAATCCCGCAGGACCCAAGCCCTTCCCGCACCCCAGCTCACCAGCAGGAGGAAGAGAAACAGAGAGGGGAGGGGGTGGAAGCCTGGGACTGCTGAACACCTAGCCCTGGAGATCTGAATTGTGAGCAGAAATGTACACTGTGTGGTGCTCTGGAGGTTGGGGAGTTGGAACAGGCAGACTGCTTGAGATTGAGATTTCAGCCATACGTCGAGGACGGGATCCACACACGGCCACTCTGTGACAGAGGAAAGACATGCAGTCTGCGAGGATTCCTACCAGCGAGAGGGCTGCTGAAGGGGCGGGGTTTGAACGGAGCTTGCTGCGCAGGAGAAGGGAGAGCTGGACAAGGCAGTTTGAGTGTGCTCTGCACAGAAGGTTGGGAACTTGGAGGAGCTTCAGGCGCTCCATTCACCTGGCTGGCTGCTCAGCTCTGAGGACCCCACTGAGACACGCAGCCTGCTGCGCCTGCCTCCTAGCCTGCCCACACCAGTTCGCAATCTGTCAGTGACTGTGCTGGCGTCAGGCCAACATGAGGGATGCCCCCGCCTACAACAGCTAGAGACGCAAAGCACAGAGGCTTACACCTGTGTGCTTGGCACAGTGGCTCTGACACTGAAGACAGGCACCACAGACGGGAATCAGGAGACAGATCTTTCCTCCCAACAGGAGCCAGTGCCGCTCCCCTACAACCCCCAACCTCACTCTAGGGGCTGAGCAGCTCCGGAGACTGAAGCTTCTGGAACTAGAGGGGAACAACACAGAAATATGAAACATAAAAAGAACCTGATTCAGACCAAAATCTCACATACCCCAGAAAAAGGGCCAAATGAAACTGAACTCACCAATCTTCCTGAGAATTCAAAATAAAAATCATAAACATGCTTATACAGGTACAGAAAAATATTCAAGAAATCAAGAACAAATTTAAGTCAGAGACTCAATCATAAAGAAATTCCATATCTGAAATAAAACATACAATGGAGGATTTAAAAGCAGATTAGATGTAGTAGAAGAGACAGTAAATAGAACAGAAACTAAAGAAGAGGCACACAGAGAAAAAAGAAGCTCTAAGAGTGAAAGAATATTGAGAGAATGGTGTGACCAATCCAAACAGAACAATATTCGCCTTATAAGCATACCAGCAGAAGAAAGAGAAAAAGGGATAAAAAGTGTCATTGAGGAGGTAATTGCTGAAAACTTCCCCAACCGGGAGAAGGAGATAGTCTCTCAAGCCATGGAGGTACACAGATCTCCCAACACAACAGACCCAAGGAAGACAACATCAAGACATATAATAATTAAAATGGCAAAGATCAAGGATAAAGACAGACTTTTAAAAGCAGCCAGAGAGAGATAAAAGATCACATACAAAGGAAAACCCATCAAGCTACCATCAGACTTCTCAACAAAACCTTACAGGCCAGAAGGGAGTGTCATGATATATTTAATGCAATCAAGCAGAAGGGCCTTGAACCAAGAATACTCTAATCGGCTAGGTTATCATTTAATTTGAAGGTGGGATTAAACAATTTTTCAGATAAGCAAAAGCTGAGGGAATGTACCTCCCACAAACCACTTCTACAGTGCATTTTGGAGGGACTCTATAGATGGAAGTATTCCTAAGGCCAAATAGATGTCACCCAAGGGACAGACAAAGAGAACAGAATATGAATCATAATATACAAAGAAAGGAGGAGGAAGACAAAGGAGGATAAAAGAAAAAGAACCTTTTGGTTGTGTTTATAAAAGCATACAAAGTGAGTTAAATTAGACTGTTAGATAGTAAGGGAATTACCCTTGAACTTTGGTAACCACGAATCTAAAGCCTGCAATGGCAGTTAAGTACATACCTATTGATAATCACCCTAAATGTAAATAGACTGAATGCACCAATAAAAAGATAGAGTCACTGAATGGACAAAAAAAAAAAAAAAGACCCATCTATATGCTGCCTAAAAGAGACTCACTTCAAACCCAAAGACATACACAGACTGAAAGTAATGGGATGGAAAAAGATATTTCATGCAACTGATAGGGAGAAAAAGCATGAGTTGCAGTACTTGTATCAGACAAAATAGACTTTAAAACAAAGAAAGCAACAAGAGACAAAGAAGGACATTACATAATTATGAAAGGGCCAGTACAACAAGAGGATATAACTATTACAAATATCTATGCACCCAACACAGGATCACCTACATATGTGAAACAAATACAAACATAATTAAAGGGGGAAATAGAATGCAAACGCATTCATTTTAGGAGACTTCAACAGACCACTCACTCCAAAGGACAGATAAACCAGACAGAAAACACATAAAGAGACAGAGGCACTGAACAACATATTAGAACAGATGGACCTAACGGACATTTACAGAACACTCCATCCAAAGGCAACAAGATACACACTCTTCTCAAGTGCACGTGGAACATTTTCCACAATAGATCATATACTAGGCCACAAAAAGAACCTCAGTAAATTCAAAAAGTTTGAAATTGTACCAACCAGCTTCTCAGATCACAAAAGTATGAAACTAGAAATAAATTACACAAAGAAAATGAAAAAGCCCACAAACACATGGAGGCTTAATAACATGCTCCTAAATAATCAATGGATCAATGACCAAATAAAAACAGAGATGAAGCAATATACGGAGACAAATGACAACACTAATTCAACACCACAAAAATCTGGGACGCAGTGAAGGCAGTGCTAAGAGAGAAATGTATTGCAATACAGACCTACCTCACGAAAGAAGAACAATCCCAAATGAACAGTCTAAACTCATAATTAATGAAACTAGAAAAGAAAGAACAAGTGAGGCCCAAAGTCAGTAGGAGGAGGAACATAATAAAGATTAAAGCAGAAATAAATAAAATTGAGAAGACTAAAACAATAGAAAGAATTGATAAAAGCAGGAGCTGGTTCTTCGAGAAAATAAACAAAATAGATAAACCCATAGCCAGACTTATGAAAAAAAAACAGGGAGTCTACACATAAACAGAATCAGAGATGAGAAAGGAAAAATCACTACAGACACCACAGAAATATGAAGAATTATGACAGAATACTATGAAAAACTGTATGGTGGAGGCGGGAGCCAAGATGGCGGCGTGAGTAGAGCAGTGGAAATCTCCTCCCAAAAACACATAGAGCTATGAAAATATAACAAAGAAAAATCTTCCTAAAATAGAGACCACAGGACACAGGACAACATCCAGACCACATCCACACCTGCAAGAACCCAGCGCCTTGTGAAGGGGGTAAGATACAAGCCCCAGCCCGGCGGGACCCGAGCGCCCCTCCCCCCGGCTCCCAGCGGGTGGAGAGAAACCGGAGCAGTTTTTTTTTTTGGCGAGCGCTTTTTGGAAGCCTTAGAGGGACGGGCCCCCGTTGCTGGGGAGGCAGGGTGGCGGGACCGGTGAGGAGGTGCCTGGGAACGGCGCCGGAGGACAAAGAATATCCCGCGTTTCTCCCTGCGAGACCTGGGGGCGGGTGCCTGAGACCGGTGCCTGAGGACGGAGGAGGTCGCGCGTTTTTCCCCTTTTTTTTTTCTCTTTTTGGCAAGCGCTTTTTGGAAGCCTTGAAGGGACGGGGACCCCAGTGCTAGGGAGGCACGGTGGCGGGACTGGTGAGCGGGTGGCTGGGACCGGCGCCTGAGGACAAAGAATATCCCCCGTTTTTCCCTGCGGGACCGGTGGGCGGGTGCCTGAGACCGGCACTTGAGGACAGAGGAAATCGCGCGTTTTTCCCCTTTTTTTTTTTTCTCTTTTCTGCGAGTGCTTTTTGGAAGCCTAAAAGGGACAGGGACCCCGGTGCTAGGGAGGCAGGGCGGCGGGACTGGTGAGCGGGTGCCTGGGACCGGCACCTGAGGACAAAGAATATCCCGCATTTTTCCCTGTGGGACCGGTGGGTGGGTGCCTGAGACCAGCACCTGAGGACGGAAGAAATCGCGCGTTTTTCCCCTTTTTTTTCTCTCTTTTTGCCAAGTGCTTTTTGGAAGCCTTGAAGGGACAGGGACCCCGGTGCTAGGGAGGCAGGGCGGCGGGACTGGTGAGCGGGTGCGTGGGACCAGTGCCTGAGGACCAAGAATATTGAGCGTTCCTTCCCTGCGGGACCGGTGGGTGGGTGCTTTTTGGAAGCCTTGAAAGGACAGGGACCCTGGTGCTAGGGAGACAGGGCAGCAGGACCAGTGCGCGGGTGCCTGGGACCGGCACCTGAGGAAAAAAAAAAAAATCGCGTGTTTTTTCTTTTTTTTTTCCTTTCTGTTCCCTCTCTCATTGTTGCTGTTGTTGTTTTGGTTTGGAGAGTGCTTTTTGGAAATCTTAAAGGGGCAGGACAGGTCACTTAGACCAGAAGCAGGGAATCTGGGGATCTCTGGGCACTCTAACCCCCTGGGCAGCAGGGAGCACAGAGGCCCCTTACGGAGATAAATAGTCTCCTGGCTGCTCCCCCTCTAACGAGGCTCCACCATTTTGGAGGAACAGCCCCAGCCAGGCCAAGCCCACAGCAACAGTGGAGATAAACCCCAAAGCAACTGGGCAGGAAGCAGAAGCCCTGTCTGCGCACAGCTGCCCAGCACAAGCCACTAGAGGTCGCTATTCTCCCAGGAAAAGGCTACAAACCAACAAGAAGGGAAGCTCTTCCAGCGGTCACTTGTACCAGCTCTGCAGACTATCTCTATCACCATGAAAAGGCAAAACTACAGGCAGACAAAGATCACAGAGACAACACCTGAGAAGGAGACAGACCTAACTAGTCCTCCTGAAAAAGAATTCAAAATAAAAATCATGAACATGCTGACAGAGATGCAGAAAAAAATGCAAGAGCAATGGGATGAGATGCAGAGAAAAATGCAAGAGCAGTGGGATGAGATGCAGAGAAAAATGCAAGAGCAGTGGGATGAAGTCCGGAAGGAGATCACAGATGTCAGGAAAGAGATCACAGAAGTGAAACAATCCCTGGAAGGATTTATAAGCAGAATGGATAAGATGCAAGAGGCCATTGAAGGAATAGAAGCCAGAGAACAGGAACGTATAGAAGCTGACATAGAGAGAGATAAAAGGATCTCCAGGAATGAAACAACACTAAGAGAAATATGTGACCAATACAAAAGGAAAAACATTCGTATTATAGGGATACCAGAAGAGGAAGAAAGAGGAAAAGGGATAGAAAGTGTCTTTGAAGAAATAATTGCTGAAAACTTCCCCAAACTGGGGGAGGAAATAATCGAACAGACCATGGAATTATACAGAACCCCCAACAGAAAGGATCCAAGGAGGACAACACCAAGACACATAATAATTAAAATGGCAAGGATCAAGGACAAGGAAAGAGTTTTAAAGGCAGCTAGAGAGAAAAAGGTCACCTATAAAGGAAAACCAATCAGGCTAACATCAGACTTCTCAACAGAAACCCTACAGGCCAGAAGAGAATGGCATGATATACTTAATGCAATGAAACAGAAGGGCCTTGAACCAAGGATACTGTATCCAGCACGACTATCATTTAAATATGATGGTGGGATCAAACAATTCCCAGACAAGCAAAAGCTGAGGGAATTTGCTTCCCACAAACCACCTCTACAGGGCATCCTACAGGGACTGCTCTAGATGGGAGCACCCCTAAAAAGAGCACAGAACAAAACACACAACATATGAAGAAGGGAGGAGGAGGAATAAGAAGGGAGAGAAGAAAAGACTCTCCAGACAGTGTATATAACAGCTCAATAAGCGAGCTAAGTTAGGCAGTAAGATACTAAAGAAGCTAACCTTGAACCTTTGGTAACCACGAATCTAAAGCCTGCAATGGCAATAAGTACATATCTTTCAATAGTCACCCTAAATGTAAATGGACTTAATGCACCAATCAAAAGACATAGAGTAATAGAATGGATAAAAAAGCAAGACCCATCTATATGCTGCTTACAAGAAACTCACCTTAAACCCAAAGATAAGCATAGACTAAAAGTCAAGGGATGGAAAAACATATTTCAGGCAAACAACAGTGAGAAGAAAGCAGGGGTTGCAGTACTAATATCAGACAAAATAGACTTCAAAACAAAGAAAGTAACAAGAGATAAAGAAGGCCACTACATAATGATAAAGGGCTTAGTCCAACAAGAGGATATAACCATTCTAAATATATATGCACCCAATACAGGAGCACCAGCATATGTGAAGCAAATACTAACAGAACTAAAGAGGGAAATAGACTGCAATGCATTCATTGTAGGAGACTTCAACACACCACTCACCCCAAAGGATAGATCCACCGGGCAGAAAATAAGTAAAGACACACAGGCACTGAACAACACACTAGAACAGATGGACCTAATAGACATCTATAGAACTTTACATCCAAAAGCAACAGGATATACATTCTTCTCAAGTGCACATGGAACATTCTGCAGAATAGACCACATACTAGCTCACAAAAAGAGCCTCAGTAAATTCCACAATATTGAAATTCTACCAACCAATTTTTCAGACCACAAAGGTATGAAAGTAGAAATAAATTCTACAAAGAAAACAAAAAGGCTCACAAACACATGGAGGCTTAACAACATGCTACTAAATAATCAATGGATCAATGAACAAATCAAAATAGAGATCAAGGAATATATAGAAACAAATGACAACAACAACACTAAGCCCCAACTTCTGTGGGATGCAGCGAAAGCAGTCTTAAGAGGAAAGTATATAGCAATCCAGGCACACTTGAAGAAGGAAGAACAATCCCAAATGAATAGTCTAACATCACAATTATTAAAACTGGAAAAAGAAGAACAAATGAGGCCTAAAGTCAGCAGAAGGAGGGACATAATAAAGATCAGAGAAGAAATAAACAAAATTGAGAAGAATAAAACAATAGCAAAAATCAACGAAACCAAGAGCTGGTTCTTTGAGAAAATAAACAAAATAGATAAGCCTCTAGCCCAACTTATTAAGAGAAAAAGAGAGTCAACACAAATCAACATAATCAGAAATGAGAATGGAAAAATCACGACAGACTCCACAGAAATACAAAGAATTATTAAAGACTACTATGAAAACCTATATGCCAACAAGCTGGAAAACCTAGAAGAAATGGACAACTTCCTAGAAAAATACAACCTCCCAAGACTGACCAAGGAAGAAACACAAAAGTTAAACAAACCAATTACAAGCAAAGAAATTGAAACAGTAATCAAAAAACTACCCAAGAACAAAACCCCGGGGCCGGACGGATTTACCTCGGAATTTTATCAGACACACAGAGAAGACATAATACCCATTCTCCTTAAAGTGTTCCACAAAATAGAAGAAGAGGGAATACTCCCAAACTCATTCTATGAAGCGAACATCACCCTAATACCAAAACCAGGCAAAGACCCCACCAAAAAAGAAAATTACAGACCAATATCCCTGATGAACGTAGATGCAAAAATACTCAATAAAATATTAGCAAACAGAATTCAACAGTATATCAAAAGGATCATACACCATGACCAAGTGGGGTTCATCCCAGGGATGCAAGGATGGTACAACATTCGAAAATCCATCAACATCATCCACCACATCAACAAAAAGAAAGACAAAAACCACATGATCATCTCCATAGATGCTGAAAAAGCATTTGACAAAATTCAACATCCATTCATGATAAAAACTCTCAGCAAAATGGGAATAGAGGGCAAGTACCTCAACATAATAAAGGCCATATATGATAAACCCACAGCCAGCATTATACTGAACAGCGAGAAGCTGAAAGCATTTCCACTGAGATCGGGAACCAGACAGGGATGCCCACTCTCCCCACTGTTATTTAACATAGTACTGGAGGTCCTAGCCACGGCAATCAGACAAAACAAAGAAATACAAGGAATCCAGATTGGTAAAGAAGAAGTTAAACTGTCACTATTTGCAGATGATATGATACTGTACATAAAAAACCCTAAAGACTCCACTCCAAAACTACTAGAACTGATATCGGAATACAGCAAAGTTGCAGGATACAAAATCAACACACAGAAATCTGTAGCTTTCCTATACACTAACAACGAATCAATAGAAAGAGAAATCAGGAAAACAATTCCATTCACCATTGCATCAAAAAGAATAAAATACCTAGGAATAAACCTAACCAAGGAAGTGAAAGACTTATACTCTGAAAACTACAAGTCACTCTTAAGAGAAATTAAAGGGGACACTAATAAATGGAAACTCATCCCATGCTCATGGCTAGGAAGAATTAATATCGTCAAAATGGCCATCCTGCCGAAAGCAATATACAAATTTGATGCAATCCCTCTCAAATTACCAGCAACATTCTTCAATGAATTGGAACAAATAATTCAAAAATTCATATGGAAACACCAAAGACCCCGAATAGCCAAAGCAATCCTGAAAAAGAAGAATAAAGTAGGGGGGATCTCACTCCCCAACTTCAAGCTCTACTACAAAGCCATAGTAATCAAGACAATTTGGTACTGGCACAAGAACAGAGCCACAGACCAGTGGAACAGATTAGAGACCCCAGAAATTAACCCAAACATATATGGTCAATTAATATTTGATAAAGGAGCCATGGACATACAATGGCAAAATGACAGTCTCTTCAACAGATGGTGCTGGCAAAACTGGACAGCTACATGTAGGAGAATGAAACTGGACCATTGTCTAACCCCATATACAAAGGTAAACTCAAAATGGATCAAAGACCTGAATGTAAGTCACGAAACCATTAAACTCTTGGAAAAAAACATAGGCAAAAACCTCTTAGACATAAACATGAGTGATCTCTTCTTGAACATATCTCCCCGGGCAAGGAAAACAACAGCAAAAATGAGCAAGTGGGACTACATTAAGCTGAAAAGCTTCTGTACAGCGAAAGACACCATCAATAGAACAAAAAGGAACCCTACAGTATGGGAGAATATATTTGAAAATGACAGATCTGATAAAGGCTTGACGTCCAGAATATATAAAGAGCTCACACGCCTCAACAAACAAAAAACAAATAACCCAATTAAAAAATGGGCAGAGGAACTGAACAGACAGTTCTCCAAAAAAGAAATACAGATGGCCAAGAGACACATGAAAAGATGCTCCACATCGCTAATTATCAGAGAAATGCAAATTAAAACTACAATGAGGTATCACCTCACACCAGTAAGGATAGCTGCCATCCAAAAGACAAAGAACAACAAATGTTGGCGAGGCTGTGGAGAAAGGGGAACCCTCCTACACTGCTGGTGGGAATGTAAATTAGTTCAACCATTGTGGAAAGCAGTATGGAGGTGCATCAAAATGCTCAAAACAGACCTACCATTTGACCCAGGAATTCCACTCCTAGGAATTTACCCTAAGAACGCAGCAATCAAGTTTGAGAAAGACAGATGCACTCCTATGTTTATCGCAGCACTATTTACAATAGCCAAGAATTGGAAGCAACCTAAATGTCCATCTGTAGATGAATGGATAAAGAAGATGT
This sequence comes from Manis javanica, assembly GCF_040802235.1. Lineage (NCBI taxonomy): Eukaryota > Metazoa > Chordata > Mammalia > Pholidota > Manidae > Manis > Manis javanica. The sequence continues at coordinate 28,581,136 of NC_133160.1, read as the reverse complement.
GGTACATATACACAATGGAATACTACTCAGCCATAAGAAGTGGAAAAATCCAACCATTTGCAGCAACATGGATGGAGCTGGAGAGTATTATGCTCAGTGAAATAAGCCAAGCGGAGAAAGAGAAATACCAAATGATTTCACTCATCTGAGGAGTATAGGAACAAAGGAAAAACTGAAGGAACAAAACAGCAGCAGAATTACAGAACCCAAAAATGGACTAACAGGTACCAAAGGGAAAGGAACTGGGGAGGATGGGTGGGCAGGGAGGGATAAGGGGGGGGGAAGAAGAAGGGAGGTATTAAGATTAGCATGCATGGGGGGAGGGAGAAAGGGGAGGGTGGGCTGCACAACACAGAGAGGACAAGTAGTGACTCTACAACATTTTGCTAAGCTGATGGACAGTAACCGTAATGTGGTTGTTAGGGGGGACCTGATATAGGGGAGAGCATAGTAAACATAGTATTCTTCAGGTAAGTGTAGATTAAAAATTAAAAAAAAAAAGAAAGAAAGAAAGAAAGAAAAGGGGGATTACTCCTTAACAGGATAAAACTATTGGTAAATCAAAGATCAATGCATGCTTTAAATATCCTTAATGTTGATCACTTAAAGGGTGTCAGATGATCAGCTATGGAGGTACTCTTTTCTGATAATATTCCTTTCTCTTAATTAAAAAAAAAAAAAAAAAAAAGCAGTTACTGTGTGCTGACCTCCAATGAGTTCTGCACAGTGGTATAGAGGGCATGTCAAAGTGTGGGCAAAGGGTCTGTTTGTTTCTACGCAGAAGATCAAGGCCTAGCTTGGATACCCAGAAAATGAACTAAGATACGATATGAGGAGGAGCTTCCGGCATCAGCACTCTCTGGAGGACTCGTGCCGGGGGATGATCATCAAAAAGCCTCCACAGGGATCCGGACGATGCTGCGGTTGTGGCTGCATCCAGCCCACCATCTCCTGGACTCGCCATAAGAAGGAGGAGGGAGATGTCTAGGCTGGCATGTGCATACAGTGAGACAACGAATTTGACTGGATCTGTACTGTTGGAACTCAACCAGGAGTTGGGAGGGGTGCAAGTTGTAGCACCCCAAAATCTCATGACTATAGACTATCTATGGTTAAAAGAACATATGGGATGTGAACAGATCCCAGAAATGGGCTGCTTTAATTTGTCTGATGGTTCAAGTACAGTTGGAAAATATCCATCATATCATAGATAAATTTTCACAAATGCCTAGGGTGCCTAAATGGTTTTCTTGGCTTCACTGGAGATGGCTGGTAATTATAGATTTGCTTTGTTTATGTCACCGTATTCCTATTATGTCAATATGTGTGTGCAAATTAGTTAGTAGTTTAAAACCTATACATACTTAAGGTACTATACAAGAAGATATGTCAAAGAAATAATCAATCCTCCCAAGTTTCCTTCATATGCTACATCTATAGCTTTTCTTCTTCCTTCCTAATTACAAACTTTAAATAGAATTCGTGCCTCATATCGAATTTACCGAGTATCATAATTCCTCCAGGTGGTAAAGATACCTCGAGACAAGTGCTGGGCATAGAAGCCACAGGGCATAAATCTGCAAAGAAGTAAAAAGCTAACCTTTGCAAACAATATGGCTTCTCTCTCACTTACCAACTTTACATTTCCCTGTATGGCCCCGGAAGATGACTGGTTAGCCAGAGACGGGTAAGATTCCTCAAGGGAGGAACAACCTAAGACAGGCACAGTCGCAGGGGGGCCATCAGGTGAGAATTTGGGGATCAACAGAGGTGAGGCTCAGAACCTCACCCCCCCTGCTTTGAGAGAAATCTTCTGCATCCGTGGATGTCTTGCTGCCCTTGTCTAGCCTGGATTAATACTTAGTCCATAGGCACACACCTGATCATCTGATCATCTACATTTGCCTTCTTACAGCACTAAACTATGTTTTCTACCTTTATCTTGCATCTACCTACCACTTCAGCATTTTATTAAAAATAAAAATAATAATAATAATAGGAGAAATGTGGGATCAACATATAAATCAAGTACAAAAATCAAATGAATATTCATATTTGACCTGATGGTTTATAGGTCATATTGCATGATCAAAACCGAAAGTTTCTGTGATGACTGCCCTTGTACTGTTCACCATGTAAGAATTTATTCACTCTGTAAGAATTCGTTCACCATGTAAGAACTTGTTCGTTATGCTTCAGAAGATTGGAGACTGACGAGAATTAGGCTTGAGATGGATTAATGATTGTACATTGAGCATTGACCCCCCTATACTGAATTTTATTGTTGTTAACAACCATTTGATCAATAAATATGAGAGATGCCCTCTCAAAAAAAAAAAAAAAAAAAAAAAACTGTATGGTAACACACTGGATAATCTAGAAGACATGGACAACATTCTAGAAAAATACAACCCTCGAAGGCTGACTAGGAAGAAACAGAAAATCTGAACAGACCAATTACCAGCAAAGAAATTGAACTGGTAATAAAAAACTACCTAAGAACAAAACTCCTGGACCAGATGTTTTCACTGCTGAATTTTATCAAACATTTAGTGAAGACCTAATACCCATCCTCCTTAAAGTTTTCCAAAAAGTGGAAGAGGAGGGAATACTCCCAAACTCATTTTACAAGGCCAACATCACTCTAATACCAAAACCAGGCAAAGATACCACAAAAAAAGAAAATTACAGACCAATATTCCTGATGAACATAGCTGTAAAAATACTCAACAAAATATTAGCAAACCAAATTCAAAAATATATCAAAAAGATCAACCATCATGATCAAGTGGGATTCATCCCAGGGATGCAAGGATGGTACAACATTTGAAAATCCATCAACATCATCCACCACATCAACAAAAATAAGGAAAAAAGACACACAATCATCTCCATAGATGCTGAAAAAGCATTCGACAAAATTCAACATCCATTCACGATAAAAACACTCAACAAAATGGGTATAGAGGGCAAGTACCTCAACATAATAAAGGCCATATATGACAAAACCACAGCCAACATTATACTTAACAGCGAGAAGCTGAAAGCTTTTCCTTTAAGATCGGGATCAAGACAAGGATGCCTACTCTCCCTACTTTTATTCAACATAGTTCTGGAGCTCCTAGCCACGGCAATTAGACAACACAAAGAAATAAAAGGCATCCAGATTGGAAAGGAAGAAGTCAAACTGCCCCTGCTTGCAGATGACATGATATTGTACATAAAAAACCCTTAAAATCCACTCCAAAACTACTAGATGTAATATCTGAATTCAGCAAAGTTGCAGGATACAAAATTCATACACAGAAATCTGTTGTATTCCTATACACTAACGATGAACTAGCAGAAAGAGAAATCAGGAAAACAATTCCATTCACAATGGCATCAAAAAGAATGAAATACATAGGAATAAACCTAACCAAGGAAGTGAAAGACATACACACTGAAAACTACAAGACACTCTTAAGAGAAATTAAAGAGGAAACTATAAATGGAAATTCATCCCATGCTCTTGGCTAGGAAGAATTAATATTGTCAAAATGGCCATCCTGCCCAAAGCAATATACAGATTCAAAGCAATCCCTATGAAAATACCAAAAGCAATTTTCAATGAACTAGAGCAAATAGTTCTAAAATTCATACAGAACGACAAAAGACACCGAATAGCCAAAGCAATCCTGAGAAGGAAGAACAAAGCAGGGGGAATTACACTCCCTGACTTCAAGCTCTACTAGAAAGCTACAGTAATCAAGACAATTTGGTACTGGCACAAGAACAGAGCCACTGACCAATGGAACAGACTAGAGAGCCAGATATAAACCCAAGCATATATGGTCAATTAATATACGATAAAGGAGCCATGGATATATAACGGGGAAATGACAGCCTCTTCAACATCTGGTGTTGGAAAACTGGACAGCTACATGTAAGAGAATGAAACTGGATTACTGTCTAACCCCATTCACAAAAGTAAATTCAAAATGGATCAAAGACCTGAATGTAAGTCATGAAACCATAATACTCTTAGAAAAAAACATAGGCAAAAATCTCTTGGACATAAACATGAGCGACTTCCTCATAAACACATCTCCCCAGGCAAGGGAAACAAAAGTAAAAATTAACAAGTGGGATTACATCAAGCTAAAAAGCTTCTGCACAGCCAAGGACACCATCAGTAGAACAAAAAGACATCCTACAGTATGGGAGAATATATTCATAAATGACATATCCGATAAGGGGTTGACATCCGAAATATATAAAGAGCTCATGCACCTCAACAAACAAAAAGCAAATAAGCCATTTAAAAAATGGGCAGAGGAGCTGAACAGACACTTCTCCAGAGAGGAAATTCAGATGGCCAACAGACACATGAAAAGATGCTGCATATTGCTAGTCATCAGAGAAATGCAAATTAAAACCACAATGAGATATCACCTCACACCAGTTAGGATGGCCAACATCCAAAAGACAAAGAACAACAAATGCTGATGAGGTTGTGGAGAAAGGGGAACCCTCCTACACTGCTGGTGGGAATGTAAACTAGTTTAAGCATTGTGGAAAGCAGTATGGAGGTTCCTCAAAAAACTACAAATAGAAATACCATTTGACCCAGGAATTCCACTTCTAGGAATTTACCCTAAGAATGCAGGAGCCCAGTTTTAAAAAGATATGCACCCCTATGTTTATCACAGCACTATTTACAATAGCCAAGAAATGGAAGCAACCTAAGTATCCATCAGTAGATGAATGGATAAAGAAGATGTGGTACATATACACAATGGAATATTATTCAGCCATAAGAAGAAAACATATCCTACCATTTGCAACAACATGGAGATGGAGCTAGAGGGTATTATGCTCAGTGACATAATCCAGGCAGAGAAAGACAAGTATCATACGATTTCACTCATCTGTGGAGTATAAGGACAAAGAAAAAACTGAGGGAACAAAACAGTAGCAGACTCACAGAACCCAAGAATGGACTAACAGTTACCAAAGGGAAAGGGACTGGGGAGGATGGGTGGGAAGGGAGGGATAAGGGGGGAAAAGGGGCATTACAATTAGCACACATAATGTAGCAGCGGGGGGGGGGGGGCACAGAAAGGCAGTATACACAGAGAACACAAGTAATGATTGTATAGCATCTTACTATTCTGATCGACAGTGACTATAATGGTGTAATGTGGTGGGGACTTGATAATAGGGGGAGTCTAGTGACCATAATGTTGTTCAAGTAATTGTACATTAACGATACCAAAATAAAAAAATAAAAAGATGTACTATTTTAAATTAAAGACTTTTAGAAGAGACTGTGGAGCCTATTCAGTTCATTCTCCTTTCCTCACAGATGGGTTCAATGGCCCAGGCAGGATGACAGTGAATGGGGTGAGCAAAGAACAGGTGATGGCCTTGTGCCCCAATACCTAGGTCTATTTCCCTTTCCAGCTATGCTAGTAATATGTCTACATGTAGAAAGTACATTAAACATACAATTCCAAAAAGGCAAAAATATTAAGATTATTCCAAGAAATATTCATATGTACATTTGAATATTTCATTTTTCTATGAAAACTGAATGGTGACATCTGATAGTGTCATTCCAAGCAGTTTCCTTACCGAGTGCTGACTTTCCCAGCACATAAATGAGCTCAAACTTTGTCATCTTGAAATATTTCTCTTGAACAAACCATATATCCAGTGCCTCCCCATCCCAGCTATCACTTTCACCCTTTCATTCCCTATCAATCTTCTCAATAATTCACACAGTGTCTGTCCTCCCCTACCTTTTTGATATACACCCTCAGTTTGTCTCCACAGAAATTGCTTCTGATAACAATGATCTCCAAAGAAGAGTTCTCAATCCTTATTTATTCCAACAAACTGCAGATCTGACCACTCCCACAGGTCCCATCATCACTCAATCAGTATTTCTTCACAGTAGACCCAGAACTGCCCCTAAAATGTTTGTGCTTCTCAAGGCACCAACATTCTTACTGTACACCAGGAGTTTCAAAAGCTGGCTTTTAAAAAATCCTGGTGCCCAAACCACCCTGCACCCACCCTAGCTCAAGTACATCATAATCTTGGGGTGGGGATGGGAGTTGCGGGGGGGGGGTGCCTACACAGTGTTTGGGTTTTGTTTAACACCTCAGGTAATTCCAATGTGCAGTCAGGGCTAAGAACGACTCCTCCATCCAGTCTTCTAAATCTTATCCTTTCTTTCCCCTTCTATCTCCAGTTCTCCTCAGAACCCCCACGTCTATGTATGCCCTTGCCCTCTAGAACTGCATGTCTCGCAAGTTCCTCTGATTCAGATAACCAACACTCAGATAAATGTTATTTTACTCTGTATCTGTTTCTCCTTAATTGCTTATCCCAGTGGATAAAAATCACCATCTATCCGAGATGTCAGCAAGCTTTTCCTATAAAGAGCCACATAGTAAATATTTGGCTCTGCAAGTAATACAGCCCTTGTCACAGTTATTCTGCTCTGCTGTTGTAGCACAAAAGCAGCCACAGACAAAAAATTTGAGCATAGGTATCATCCAATAAAACCTTATGAATACTGAAATATGTATTTTAAATAATTTCCACATCATAAAATATTCTTTTGTTTTTTTTCCAACAATTTAAAAATATAAAAATAATTCTTGGTTTGTGGGCTGTGCAAAAATTGTCAGATCAAAATTTGCCAACTCTGGTCTACCTTTTTTCCCAAGTCAGAAATCCTAGTTGTCCTGACTCCTTCCCTCTCTCTTAGCCACTAGAATATATCATTACCTCTAGGAAAACTACTTGTCACAAACTACTGCAACTGTTTACAGCCTCCCACAACTGACAATAATATCCTTGAGGGTAAGAACTGTGTCTTAATAATATCCATAGAGCCTAGGAGAATCCCTTACACATTGTAAGCCTTGTAAAAGGGCTCTTTCCTTTAAGTCTTTCCCCTAGTTCAAAATAGAGAAAATTCCATCACCATGAAAGTTAATGGTATGCCCTACTAATCTGACTCTTTCTCTATTCTAAGACATCAGTTTCTTTCTGGTTTAGGTTATCCTTCAACTTGATAGTAAGGTTTAAAGGAAAAAGAGAAGTAGCAATTTTTTAAATGAATTAAATAAAGGTTCAGGCAACCATGGAGGATAATCCTTATTAAGTATAAGTAATAATGAGCATTACTACTTAATGCTTTAATAACTGCTTAGTTTCTGTTTCCTGGACAACTTTTTGTTTTTCAAAGCCTGCAAATGTTGCTGGAATCTTTGAAACAGTCAACCCAGTCAGATCTTAGAAGATGCTAAATGGTGGCTAATTACCAATCAGAGATAACTAGATACACCAATAACCAGCAGTTCAAAAAGATCAGAAAAATAATGATTTATTCAGTGCTTATAATGTGTCAGGCACTGTGTCAAATTATATAATATACATTATTTAACATTACCTTCACAACAAGCACAGGAAATAAATGCTTCATTTTGCAGAAGACAAAACTGTGACACAGAGCAGTTAAATAACTGGAAAGTGGCAAGACTGAGACTCAAATAGAGGGATATCTGATTCCAAAATCTGTGTTCTCACCCCACGGTTGAATCGGGCCTATAACCAATGTCAATAGCTACAGGAGGAAAAGGGTCTCCCTCTAAAAGGAGCTGCATGGAAAGTTTCAAAGCCCTGTTTCAAACATATCATAATTGTCATATAATCACAAAATCAGCAATGTACACAGCTGGTGAGACTTTCTAATCAGTATGACTGAATTAATAAAATAATTGGAAGAGTCAGTTCCTTGATATAGAAGAATCTCCCACTCTAAAGAAGGGGAACAAAACCTTGTGACAAATTGGAGAAACACTGCCATGGCTCCACTTCCTACCGTTAAAAGAGCCATTGCCAGGAAGTCCCATGCTTACTATAGCAACCACTGGTCTTGCTATTCACCAAGTTTCTTCCTTTTTGCTTCCTCAGGAAGCAATTTTATACTGTATATTAAACTCAATCTTTTTTTAAATTTTTATGTATTAAATGCTCTAACCTATATGAACAAAATGTGCACAGAAAAGATGAAGTAATTTTGTCAGAATGTTATTTTTGGATGGTGGAATTTTGTGTAATTTGTAAGATATGCTCACAATATTTTTCTGAATTGATAAAGTAATTCTTACCAGAAAAAAATTTTTTTGCTTGGCAAATAACTTCTTTTTTTAAGAAAGTTTTCATATTGAGGTATATACAATAAAATGCACAAATCATACTGTGCAGCTTGATGAATTAATGACTCTTGAAGGCCAAGATCCAGGGTAAAGAAGGTATCCGCCCGACCAGCAGAGGCTCATCTTTGCAGGCAAACAGCTGGAAGACTACTGTCCTCTTTCTGATTACAGCATCCAGAGTCACCCCTGTACCTGGTCCTCCGCCTGAGGGGTAGCTGTTAATTCTTCTATCTTACATTCATAGTGCCCAGTGATGGCATTACTCTACACTCTACCATCGGCACCAATTTAAGTTTAGAAATTACCAGTTTCAGTAATAGCTGAATAGCTAGTTTTCTAAATAGTTGTTCAAAATGTTAATAAAGGTTTTGTTGGGGGAAAAAAATTCCTCAATCTTTAAAGTACAGTCTTATCATTTTTATCTTGCAATACAGCAATCTAGAAAATTGATTAAAACTTTCCAGCTACTAAAATCTAGAAATGCTGGACAAATGCTGATGTACTTTGAAAAGCTTAGCTAAGTTCTCAAGAAAGTAAACTGACAGTGGCATGAAACGAAGTCTGAACTTTCCAAAGCCAGGGCTGGATATATGTGCTTACCTGTGTATTGGCCCCAAGCACTCGTTAAGACATTTCAGTAACCAAGAGAAGTGGAGGAAAGGAGACAGGAAGCAGGAACAAAGTGGAAAAGGTTCTTGAGAAAGGTGAGGAGTTGCATCCAACAGCTCTTTCAAAGCTGTGGCCCTCAAAGGCCTATGCTGTCAATGAAAATAGACAGGAAAAATCCACCTGCATGAACAGAAGACCAGAAAGCTTGTCTGCCTCAGTTTGAACTGTGGGTAAGGGGAGGTAAAGACTCCCCTACAGACAAATGCTTCATATGAATTTGAGGTCTAAATTTACTCTATCTTATGATCTAGGAATGACTCTCTATGGGTAGTTAACAAAACTGGCCCATGCCAGTGACACATGCCCCTAAACATCTCTAGTAGAAACAAAAGTAAAACCACAGTTGAAAGGCAAACCCACAACGCAAAATGCACAGGATTCAGAAAGCAGAATAGTCTCATAAAGACATAAATAAGTGTGTTTAATACTGATTAAAGGTAAAAGCACCAAAACCATAAAGAAGGCATAAGACATTTTCAAAAGAAAGCAGAACCACCAATTGGAACCTCCAGAATAAAAAAGTAACTGAAATCTAAAATGCTATAGATGGTTAACCACCAGAAGACACAGCTGAAAACAGAATAAACTGGAAAATATATCTGAATAACTTATCCAAAATGCATACAGAAAAATAAAGAAACATTCCCTCATCTAGAAAAATAGCTGCAGAACTAAAAGCTATAAAGCTAACTGTAAAATTTATGTAGAAATTCAAAGAACTTAGAATTGACAAAACAATGGTAATAAAGAAAAAAGCTGGAAGAATATCTGAATTCAGAAAGTTGAGTTACTTTGCACTTTCTCCTTATATAACCTGAATCATCCAAATAAACTCCTTTTAGCAAACTAGATAAGAAAACTTTGTCAACCTGATGAAAGCCATCTATTAGAAACTTAAAGTTAACATTATATTTAATGGTAAAATACTGAATGCTTCACCCCTAAATCAGAAACAAGACAAAGATACCCACTCTTACCACTTTTCAACATTACATTGAAGAGTCCTAGCCAGTGCAACAAAGCAAGAAGAATAAATAAAAATGCATCTATATTCAAAAAGAGGTACTAAAGCTGTATTTACAGAGAACATGGTCCAATAGATAGAAACCCTTAAGAAGTCTACAAAAAAGTTTATAAAAGTAGCAGAATACAAAGTCAACATAAAATATATACATACGTATCAATCATATCTTTATGTAGCATGGCCATTCATGACCATGAATGTGAGTACTGATTTTGGGGTTACAAATAAATTTTAGCAAGTAGGTGAATCTGCAAATACACAAATAATGTGAATAATGAGATATAATCTGTGAATAATGATGACCTTTCCTTCCTGAATAATAAAGTCTAAAAATCATTAGCTTCTGCTAAGCAAAACTGGCATCCACATGGTCTCATAAGGAAATAAAGACTGGGTACATTAGAGGAGCTTAATCAATTAACTAGCTATATTAAGAATAATAGGAGCCACGTATCTCTATTAGAGAAAGGAGTTACAAATAAGAAAAGGGAGAAAAATAAAATGAACTCTGAAATGTTGGACTGAAATAAGGAGGCTACCAGTGTGAATTCACAGCATTTTATATATACAAATATATGTACAGATATATACAAATATTTATATGTAGGGAAAAATATATTCACAGCTGCATGTAAAAGTGTTCATATATGTTTGTGGTCTGTGTGTATTCACTAGCTCTGTCCACTGAGAGACCTAGGGGCAGTGATGCCCCAGGAGAATAATCACAACTGGTGTCCAGACCTGGTTTCAAATACATTCTCCAATAAAAGGAACTAAGATTTCTTGGTGAAATCAGACTGATTTCAAGGCCGAGGCAGGAAAAGTACAAGAGACTGGAACATCCTGATGTATCAGAAGGTAAGGAAGGGAAGTGATCAAAGAATGGCAGGACATGTTACAGGAGACAGCTTGAAGCCAGGGGCTTCCAATGGCCACATCTGGCATAAATTCAGCATCAAAATAATATTTTATTAATAAATAATAGCTCATTGAATAAAATAGGAATCCATAAGCCATATTAATATAAGTTAATAAATAAATGGGGAGAAAAGAAAGCTTTTCCTTACCATGTCAACTGATAAATGTGGAAAGAATGATGAAATTCGAAAAATATTCATTTGACAACTATTGTAGTAATAATCTAGGCAAGAAAAACCAATGATGCTAAAACTAGTGGGTGAAAGTTTGACAAGGAATTAGATATTTAAATAGTCTCAAAGTGCTTCCTCCTCATAAAATATTTATTGACTACAAAAGGAAAAAACATAAATTACAGTAGAGAAAGCTGGCAGACACGATCGCAATCAAGCAACTACAGTGAGTATCATGAGAAATGGTACACATGGAAATTGTGTACTTGCTGACAGAATACAGTAAGAATACAGCACCGTATGTGGTATTCCTGACAAAATACATGTTCTGAATGTAACCATGAAGAAACATCAGGCCCTAACTGAAGAATATTCCTCAAAATAATTGGCTTCATTCTTCAAAAGAATCAAGATGATCAAATCAAAGACAGACAGGACAACTAAATGCAATGTGTGATTTTGAACTAGACCCTTCTGCTTAGAGGATAATGGGACAAAGGTGAAACCTGAATGGGATCCAAGGATAAGCTGGTACTACTGTTAAGGTCCTGATTTTAATGGGTGTATTGTGGTTATACAGAAGGTTCCCGTTTGTAGGATATATATATTAAAAAATTCAGGGCTGATGGGCATCAAGTGAGAAACTTACTCTCTAAAGGTTCAGATAGCCTTTTTGTATTATTACTGAAACTTATCTGTAAATCTAAAATTATTTCAAAATAAAGGATAAAGTGCAAATACAACAAAAAAGTATACACCAATGTCTCAGTATGCTGTCCAATACATTAGCATATGTGGTTAATAACTATTATATTGAACAGTGCAGGTATAGAGTATAGCAGTCAAAGCCATAAAAGATTAAAAGATCATACAAAATTAGTTTTAATGCTAATTAGATTCTTTACTTTTTCTATACTTGCTGATAGGCTAATGGCCCTATATATTTTTCAAAACTCCTGTCTTCTGATTTCTTAGTTGAGAGCAGTTTTTTTCTTTAAATTGACTTCTCTTTTGGTATACCATTTCTATCAACTCATACCCATGTCTTCTCTACTTTTTGAAATACATACCTTCCTAAAACCTAGCAACATGTACACATATACCCAATATTCCCACCTCTGGCTCTCAGAAAGTTAGATTACTTTCTCCCAAAGTTCTTATAATTTATACTTTACTCTTACTACATCTCAAACTCATCTTCCCCCAGTCATAGGTGTTATACTATACATATTGGTGCTATAGTTTATTTCCTGCCATGCTCAGAATAAAGTTCCTCCCAATTAGATCGGCTTAGTTCAGGACACCCATATGATTCCTTTTCCACATAAAATATACTTAATTATTGCATAGTCAATTATTCCAGTATTTTAAGAAAAGATCTAAAAGCCAAAGTCTAGTTTAATGACATCATTTACAAAGATTATTGGAAAAGAAGAGCATCCTTTAAGCACATCAAATTCTACAATTCCTGATTTGAAAAGATGCAAAGTAGAATTCTTATCTGTTGTGATTCACCTTGGTAACATAATGCTTGAACGAATGCAATAGCAGTCAGTCACCTACCAGGTTTTATTATTGTTCACAACTTAATTCAGAACTAGAAAAAAAAAAACTGGCTATACACAACAGTCCCACAAAGTTAATACCTACGCCAAACATCTTTAGAAACTCCGAACAAATCTAGGAAAATATAGAGTCCTACCAAAAGCAGAACTATTTTAAAAAATTTTTATTTTGGTATCATTAATCTACAATTATAGAAAGAACATTATTTTTACTAGGTTCCCCCCTTCACCAAGTCCCCCCCACATACCCCTTCACAGTCACTGCAAAAGCAGAACTATTTTTAAGCAAGAGCTGATTCGTAAGATTCCTTCTACCCCCTTGCTTCTCTTAATAACTATTCAAAACAACAAATATAGAATTGAAAAACAAAATTTGTAACATCAAAATTATTTATAAGATGCTTAATGGAACCAAAAAAGTTCTATCTTCATTTGAAAAATCAAGACGCTGAACTTCCAAGTCAACATGGCATCAGTACAGGCAGTGCTGTACTGTTATTCCAGTAAAACACCCAAGATATAAAGCCAGACCTGGAGTAGGGGAATCTGACAGGGTCTAAAGCCTACATGTTCTGTCTTCTGAACCAGAGCAGCAAGTAGAGCACAGCAGAGGCAGGAAAGGGAAATGATTCACCCTCTTCTAACTTCGTTCAGGGATACAGAAAATTTAGGGACCAGATAACCAAGCAGCAATTCAAAAACTTTACAAGAAAAAAAATTTTTTTGTTTGCTTTTTAAATATTGGTAAATGTATAGTATCTGCTTGCTGTAAAAATTTCAAGCAATACTAAAGTGTGTTGCATAAAATTAAAATCTCCCGTTTTCATCAGGTATTAGATCAATAGTTGATTAGTGTAGGATTAGATCAATAGCTGATATAGGTTATGCTTCTATTTGATGAATTACTTTTTTCTGTCCTTTGTACAGTTTTCTAATAGGGTATCTGTTTCTTATCTAATGGTACTCTTTCATACTAAGATGATACTAATCTTTTCCTGTCAGATGGTCACAAATATTTTTCCCCAATTGGTAGGCTTATCTTTTAGTTTTGTTCATATTATCTTTATTTGTAATCAAGTTTTATGCAGTCTTTTCCTTCCTGATTTTGGCCTTGGTAAAATGCTTTACACTAAATAGAGGTGAGCAAACTATTTTTTCAGTAAGGCCTGTGAGCTAAGAGAGATTTTTACCTTTTTTAAGGGTTGAAAAAATCAAAATAGTATTTCATGATGTGAAAACATGATGGTGGTGCTCAGAGCTTCGCATGGCTGCTCAGTGCATCATAAATCACAGTGATGAAGTTTCAACTCAACAGTATTCTGAGTGCCATGTGCACATATTCAGATACTGGGATATTTTATTTACTTTGTATTAACGGTGCACAGCTATCATGTCAAAAAAAAGTAGAAAAGTGGACTTTGTCATGCTTTGAAGGCACAGTGGAGAGTGTGAATTGTTTTGTTACCAAGTTAAATGGGAAAACATTTCATTTATTATGCAATGACACTATAGTTATGCTAGGAGAATTCAATATATATACATCATTAGCAGACTATGTAGTCATCCCAATATTCCCAACTCACAGGAAACCAATGGTCAGAAACATTACAAAATTTGAAGTGGAATATATCAGCATAGCAGAATTTCTTGAAGGGAAGTAGGAGGGAGGGAAAAGAAAAAAATGAGGCGCAACCAAAGTAAGCTTCCAAAAGGCTCATTTACTAGCCAAACAAGGACAGTAATTTACCAACCGCAAATTAATTAAATCATGCTTGACTTCAGGGGCTGTAAAACATATTCAGAAAATATAAACTTAAGACTATTAGCCATTCAACAAAATTAACTGCTCCAAAAATTGAGGACAATGGGAGTAAGATCAGGTGAAGGTTATAAAGAGGTACAAACTTCCAATTATAAAATAAATTAGTCACAGAAATGAAAATACAGCAAGGGAATATAGTCAATAATATCTTTCTATGATGACACATGACAGCGACACTTATTGTGGCAAACATTTAATAATGTATATAATTGTAGAATGTTGCATACCTGAAACCAATATAATGTGTATCAACTACACTTCAAAACAAAAACAAGGAATGTAAACAACAACAAAAACTTACTTAAAAAATAAGGCAAATGATTTCAAATGGAAATTTTCAGGTGCTGCACACCTGAAACGAATATAATGTGTATCCACTATACTTCAGAACAAAAACAAGGAATGTAAACAAAAAATTATTTAAAAAATAAGGCAACTGATATCCCTATTTCTTGAGGAGTTGACAGATGTTACCTATATGGCTCAGTTGTTGCTTACTCAAGGAATCAATGTCAAGTTTTTTATTTTTTGGTATCATTCATCTACAATTACATGAGGAACATTATGTTTACAAGGGTCCCCCCTTCACCAAGACACCCCACATACCCCATTAGTCACTGTACATCAGCATAGTAAGATGCTGTAAAATCACTTTTCTTCTCTGTGTTGAACAGATCTCCCCATGCCCCACCCCCACATTATAAATGCTATTCATAATACCTCCTTTCTTTTTCCCCAACCCCTTATCCCTCCCTTCCCAGCCACCCTCCCCAGTCCCTTTCCCTTTGGTAACTGTTAGTCCATTCATGGGTTCTGTGAGTTTGCTGCTGTTTTGTTCCTTCAGGTTTTCCTTTGTTCTTATACTCCACATATGAGTTAAGTCATTTCGTACTTGTCTTTCTTGGCCTGGCATATTTTACTGAGCATAACACCCTCTAGCTTCATCCATGTTGCTGCAAATGGTAGGATGTGTTTTCTTCTCATGGCTGAATAATATTCCATTGCGTATATGTACCACATCTTTATCCATTCATCTACTGATGGACACTTACGTTGATTCCATTTCTTGGCTGTTGTAAATAGTGCTGCAATAAACATAGGGGTGCATCTGTCTTTTTCAAACTGGGCTGCTGCATTCTTAGGGTAAATTCCTACAAATGGGATTCTGAGGTCAAATGATAATTCTATTCTGAGCCTTTTGAGGAACCTCCATACTGCTTTCCACAACAGTTGAACTGATTTACATTCCCATCAGTAGTGAAGGAGGGTTCCCCTTTCTCCACAACCTCGTCAACATTTGTTGATGTTTATCTCTTGGATGGTGGCGATCCTTACTGGTGTGAGGTGATATCTCATTGTGGTTTTAATTTGCATTTCTCTGATGACTAGCGATGTGGAGGTTTTCATGTGTCTGTTGGTCATCTGAATTTCTTCTTTGGAGAACTGTCTGCACAACTGCTCTGTCCATTTTTTAGTTGGATTATTCGCTTTTTGGTTGTTGAGGTGCATGAGCTCTTCATATATTTTGGATGTCAACCCGTTACCAGATCTGTCATTTATTAATATATTCTCCTATACTGTAGGATGCCTTTTTGTTCTATTGATGGTGTCCTTTGTTGTACAGAAGCTTTTCAGCTTGACATAGTCCCACTTGTTCACTTTTGCTTTGGTTTCCCTTGCCCAGGGAGATATATTCATGAAGAAGTCACTCATGTTAATGTCCAAGAGATTTTTGCCTATGTTTTTTTCTAAAAGTTTTATGGTTTCTTGGCTTACATTCAGGTCTTTGATTCATTATGAATTTACTTTTGTGTATGGGGTTAGACAATGAACCAATTTCATTCTCTTACATGTAGCTGTCAGGTTTTGCCAACATCAGCTGTTGAAGAGGCTGTCATTTCCCACTGTACGTCCATGGCTCCTTTATCATATATAAATTGACCATACATGTTTGGGTTAATGACTGGAGACTCTATTCTGTTTCACTGGCCTGTGGCTCTGTTCTTGTGCCAGTACCAAATTCTTGATTACTGTGGCTTTGGAGTAGAGCTTGAAGTTGGGGAGTGAGATCCCCCCTACTTTATTCTTCTTTCTCAGGATTGCTTTGGCAAGTCGGGGTCTTTGGTGTTTCCATATGAATTTTTGAACTATTTATTCCAGTTCATTGAAGAATGTTGTTGGTAATTTGATAGGGATTACATCAAATCTGTATATTGCTTTGGGCAGGATGGCCATTTTTACTATATTAATTCTTCCTAGCCAAGAGCATGGGATGAGTTTCCATTTGTTAGTGTCCTCTTTAATTTCTCTTAAGAGTGTCTTGTAGTTTTTGGGGTATACGTCATTCACTTTCTTGGTTAGGTTTATTTCTAGGTATTTATTCTTTTTGATGCCATTGTGAATGGACTTGTTTTCCTGATTTCTCTTCCTATCAGTTCATTGTTAGTGTATAGGATAGCCTCAGGTTTCTGTGTATTAACTTTGTGTGCTACAACTTTGCTGTATTCCGATATCAGTTCTAGCAGTTTTGCAGTGGCTTCTTCAGGGATTTTTATGTACAATATCATGTCATCTGCAAATAGTGACAGTTTGACTTCTTCTTTACCAATCTGGATTCCTTGTATTTCTTTGTTTTGTCTAATTGCCGTGGATAGGACCTCCAGTACTATGTTGAATAACAGTGAGGAGAGTGGGCATCCCTGTCTTGTTCCCGATCTTAGAGGAAAAGCTTTCAGCTTCTCGCTATTCAGTATGATGTTGGCTGTGGGTTTATCATATATGGCCTTTATTATGTTGAGGTACTTGCCCTCTATACTCATTTTGTCAAGAGTTTATATCATGAATGGATGTTGAATTTTGTTGAATGCTTTTTCAGTGTCTATGGAGATGATCATGTGGTTTTTGTCCTTTTTGTTTACGTAGTGGATGATGTTGATGGATTTTCAAATGTTGTACCGTCCTTGTATCCCTGAGATGAATCCCACTTCCTTCGTCATGGTATATGATCCTCTTGATGTATTTTAGAATTCGGTTTGCTAAAATTTTGTTGAGTATTTTTGCATCTATGTTCATCAGGGATATGGGTCTGTAATTTTCTTTTCTGGTGGGGTCTTTGCCTGCTTTTGGTATTAGGGTGATGCTGGCTTCATAGAATGAGTTTGGAAGTATTGCCTCTTCTATTTTTTGGAAAACTTTAAGGAGAATGGGTATTATATCTTCTCTGTATGTCTGATAAAATTCCGAGGTAAATCCATCTGGCCTGGGGGTTTTGTTCTTGGGTAGTTTTTTGATTACCACTTCAATTTCGTTGCTGGTAATTGGTCTGTTCAGATTTTGTGTTTCTTCCTTGGTCAATCTTGGAAGGATGTATATTTCTAGGAAGTTGTCCATTTCTTCTAGGTTTTCCAGCTTGCTAGCATATAATTTTTTTTCGTATTCTCTAATAATTCTTTGTATTTCTCTGGGGACCTTCATGATTTTTCCTTTCTCATTTCTGATTCTGTTGATGTGTGTAGATTCTCTTTTTCTCTTAATGAGTTTGGCAAGAGGCTTATCTATTTTGTTTGTTTTCTCAAAGAGCCAGCTCTTGGTTTCACTGATTTTTTCTATTATTTTATTCTTCTCAATTTTATTTATTTCTTCTTTGATCTTTATAATGTCCCTCCTTCTGCTAACCTTAGGCCTCATTTGTTCTTCTTTTTCCAATTTCGATAATTGTGTCTTCAGACTATTCATTTCAAATTGTTCTTCCTTCTTTAAATATGCCTGGATTGCTATATACCCTTTTCGTAAAACTGCTTTTGCTGTGTCCAACAGAAGTTGGGGCTTTGTATACTGTTGTTGTCATTGGTTTCCATCTATCTCTATTTTGATTTGGTTGTTGATCCACTGATTATTTAGGAGCATGTTATTAAGCCCACATGTGTTTGTGAGCCTTTTTGCTTTCTTTGTGCAATTTATTTCTAGTTTTATACGTTTGAGGTCTGAAAAGTTGGTTGGTTAGAATTTCAATCTTTTTGAATTTACTGAGGCTCTTTCTGTGGCCTAGTATGTGGTCTATTCTGGAGAATGTTCCATGTGCACTTGAGAAGAATGTGTATCCTGCTGCTTTTCGGTGTAGAGTTTTATAGATGTCTATTAGGTCCATCTGTTCTACTGTGTTGTACAGTGCCTCTGTGTCCTTACTCATTTTCTGTCTCATGGATCTGTCCTTTGGAGTGAGTGGTTTGTTGAACTCTCCTAAAATAAATGTGTTGCATTCTATTTCCTCCTTTAATTCTGTTAGTATTTGTTTAAAATATGTTGGTGCTCCTGTATTGGGTGCATATATATATTTATAATGGTTAAATCTTCTTGTTGGATTGACACCGTTATCATTATGTGAATGTCCCTCTTTATCTCTTGTGACTTTCTTTGTTTTCAAGTCTATTTTCTCTGATACTAGTACTACAACACCTGCTTTTTTCTCCCTGTTGTGTGCCTGAAATATCTTTTTCCATCCCTTGACTTTTAGTCTGTGTATGTCTTTGGGTTTGAGGTGAGTCTCTTGTAGGCAGCATAGAGATGTGTCTTGCTTTTTTATCCATTCTATTACTTTGTATCTTTTGATTGTTGTGTTCAGTCCATTTACATTTAGGGTGATTATTGAAAGATATGTACTTATTGCCATTGCAGGCTTTAGGTTCATGGTTACCAAAGGTTCAAGGTTATCTTCTTTAGTATCTTAGTGTCTAACTTAACTTGCTTATTGAGCTATTATAAACACAGTCTGATGATTCTTTATTTCTCTCCCTTCTTATTCCTCCTTCTCCATTCTTTATATGTTAGGTGTTTTATTTTCTGCTCTTCTGTGTTTCCTTTGACTGCTTTTGTGGACAGTTGATTATATTTTTTGCCTTTAGTTAATATTTGATTATTCAGCTTTCTTTGCTGTGATTTTATTTTTTCTGGTGACATCTATTTGGCCTTAGGAGTGCTTCCATATCAAGCAGTCCCTGTAAAATACCCTGTAGAGGTGGTTTGTGGGAGGCAAATTCCCTTAACTTTTGCTTGTCTGAGAATTGTTTAATCCCTCCTTCATATTTGAATGATAATTGTGCTGGATACAGTATTCTTGGTTCAAGCCCCTTCTGTTTCATTGCATTACATATATCATGCCACTCTCTTCTGGCCTGTAAGGTTTCTGTTGAGAAGTCTGATGATAGCCTGATGGGTTTTCCTTTGTAGGTGATCTTCTTTCTCTCTCTGGCTTCCTTTAATACTCTGTCCTTGTCCGTGATCTTCGCCATTTTAATTATTATGTGTCTTGGTGTTGTCCTCCTTAGGTCCCTTGTGTTGGGAGTTCTGTGTGCTTCTGTTGTCTGAGTGACTATTTCCTTCCCCAGTTTGGGGAAGTTTTCAGCAACTACTTCTTCAAATACACTTTCTATCCCTTTTTCTCTCTTCTTCTTCTTCTGGTACCCCAATAATGCACATATTGTTCTGTTTGGATTGGTCACACAGTTGTGTTAATATTGTTTCATTCCTGGAGATCCTTTTATCTCTGTCTACATCAGCTTCTCTGTGTTCCTGTTCTCTGATTTCTATTCCATTAACAGCCTTTTGGACCTCATCCGTTCTGCTTTTAAGTCTTTCCAGAGATTGTTTTATATCTGTATTCTCCCTCCTTAGCTCTTGCATATTTCTCCACAAGTCCATCAGCATGGTTATGACCTTTATTTTGAATTCTTTTTCAGGAAGATTGGTTAAATATATCTCCCCAGTTTCCTTCTCAGGGGATGTTTGTATTAATCTTGTCTTTGGCAAATTCTTCTGCCTTTTTATGGTGATAGAGGTAGTCGTGGGCTATTAGCGCATGTGTCAGCTGAGAGAGCAAAGTCCATTCCCCCTTGCTCCTTGCCTTCCTCTCCTGGGAGAACAGCGACCCCTAGCAGCTTGTGCTGGGCAGCTGTGCACAAACAGGGTCTCTGATTCTTGCCCGGGCCGCTGTGAAGGAAGCTCTATGTGGTTGCTGTGGGTGTAGCCAGTCTCAGGCTGCTGCTCTGCTATGGTGGGGCTGCGCCGGAGGCAGAACAGGCGGGAGGGTGTTTATCCCCATGTGGGGCCTCAGAGCTGGCTGCCGCCCAGGGGTTAGGGCTCCCGGAGTTCCCCAGAATTCCCAGCTGCTTGGCTGAGTGTGCTGGGACGCTTCCATCCAGCTGTGAGACTCCTGTCTCTTTAAGACTTTCAAAAAGCACTCTCTTTTCTTTTGTCCCAGGGGCACTGGCTTAAGGGACCCACTCACAGGTTTTACTGTTCCATTTCTCTAGTATCCAGCACAGCACACACTGTTTGTCTATGCTCCCAGTGCAGATGACAAGGGCTGGGTATTTAGCAGTCCTGGGCTCCCTCTCCCTCCCCGCTGACTCAACTCCTCCCACCGGGGAGCTGGGGTAGAGGTGACACTCGGGTCATGCCGGGCCGCGGCTTGTATCTTACCCCATTTGTGAGGTGCTGGATTCTCACAGATGTAGATGGAGCCTGGCTGTTGTACTGTATCATCTGGCCTCTGTTTTAGGAAGAGTTGTATTTGTTGTATTTTCAAAAATATATATGCTTTGGGGAGGAGATTTCCACTGCTCTACTCACGCCGCCATCTTCCAATGTCAAGGTTAATGTAACTGAAGAATTGGCTTCTATGAATAGTGTGCGGAACAACTACAGGATAGAAGTTGACAAAATACTAATTCAGTACAACCTGAAGTGGAATCTACTAAGATGTGTTATAATTGATAATGGTAAAAATATGTGTGGAGTAGAAAAGGCTTAGCTGGATAATTTACAGAGCTTGTAAGGATGTAAGGTAGCTAGCTATTCGTCATATTTTTTAATCAGTGAGTACTCTGGAAAATATCTGAATTTAACATGGGTTACTGAAACAACAGTGTCACTAGTGAAATTCATTTGTTGTTGTGGACTTAACCACTGTCAGAAATAAAAGTAGAATAACCAGCAGTTTGATGGGTTAGCAGTAGTACAGTTTTATTGTGGTATTTTTTTTTAAAGCTCAGGGCTATGATTGCAATTTTCCAGAACAATAAGACCTCTTTCAGACACTATTGTCAATCAATGAATGCTGTGAAACTTACCTTTTACTACAGATTTTATAATATTAAATGAATTCAACCAAAAATTATGGGACAGAATAGCACTTATATATATATGACCTAAACTGCAGTTAAGTCATTTAGTCAAAAACAAGGATTTGAGTCAAGCAATGTAAAGCTGCTTTATATACTTCACATGCTGTCAAAAGTTAAAACAAGAAGTGAGATTTCCATTTCCAAACAAATTTTCACTGAATATGTGTTCTTAGCTTGAACTACGGTTCCAGAAAAATTTTTAGGACTTCACTGCAAGTACAAAGAAAATTTCCATATTTCAAAATCTATTTAACAATGCAATCATAGAGCTTCTACCTAACCTTCAACTGGAATTAATCTGCAATGTAATGGTATGCTAAAAGGCAAATATTAAAGAAAAATCAAATTCTGTAAGTGCTTTCCAAGTGATCAATATGCTCAATTAAAATCGTATGCTTGTGGGCTGATATCAATATTTGACTGCACATCTGTGTGAAGACATTTTCAAAGACGAAATATGTAAAATCTCATTACAGATCAGCATTAATAGATAAATATGTGCACAATCAATTCTGATGATAGGAAACACTAAGTCTGAACCCCACTAAGCAAAATGTACCACGCTAAAAAAAACTCCATTACTCTCTTCAGTACACTTATATTACAAAAACTTGTCCTTAATAATAGTAAAATCATCATTATTGGATTTCAATTTTATTAATTAGAAATGTGGGGAAATGTATTTTCTCTATTGTTATAAATAGCTTTGATTTTGCTTTTTGGCTTTCAAAGCCTAAAATATTCACTCTCTGGCTCTTTACAGATGTTTGATGAACCCTACATAGGAGAAAGGTTTTTGTTAGCCTTAAGCCTATAAAGCATCTCTCTGTTTCCTTCAAGGATTGGTAAAAAATTACTCAACACATATAGGACATGGGGTTGGTTACTTACAAGAAAAAGTATAGTAAAAACAGGTAATTTAAAAATATATACATAAGAGATTAAAGATGGTGGTGTGAGAGGAGAGACTGAGGCTTCCTACTAAAACTGGATACAATTAGAAAATTTAATTGGCGCAACTAATCCTGAGAGAGCAACAGGAAAGAAGAAGGCATCAGACTGCACACACCTGGAGAAAAGAGCAGGCCTCACCGAATGGGGTAATGTACCAGAGCCGTGGCTCCGCAAGACCCAAGCCCCTCCCTGACCCCAGCTCACCAGCAGGAGGAAGAGAAACAGAGCAGGGAGAGAGTCAAAGGCTTGGGACTGCTGAATACCTAGCTCCGGAGATCTTCTCTGGGAGCACAAACCTACATTTCATGGTGCTTTTATGAGACTCGCATGACTACCGGGTTGGAAAGTTAATATAGGCAGAGTTCCTGGGGAGACTGGGATTCCGGCTGCTTGTGGAAAGCAAGGATCCATATCCGGCTGCTCTGGAACAAAAACTTATACCTGTGTGCCTGGACCACGGGCTCAGGCAGTGGAGACAGGCACAGCAGCCAGGAGGTGGAGAACAGCTCTTTCCTCCCCCCAGGCACTAGGACCCGTACCCTGCGACCCCCGACATTGCTTCAGGGGCTGAGCAGCTCTAGAATAGAGCTTCTGGACACTACAGGGCGCCATATACAAACATGAACTGCCAAAGGAACCTTGTCCAGAGTAAAATTATTAATACAACTCCTGAGAAAGATTTAAATGATATGGACATCATAACTCTTCCTAAAAGGGAGTTCAAAATAAAAATCATCAACATTCTAATGAAGGTATGGAAAGACACAGAAGAAAACAGGATTCAGGTCAGAGATCCAATTGTTGAAGATCACGATGGAGGGTATTAAAAGCAGGTTGGATATATGGCGGAGGGGACAATAAATGAAATAGAAACTAGAGAAGAGGAATTCAAAGAAGCTGAGGCACAGAGAGATAAAAGGATCTCTAAAAATGAAAGAATATTGAGAGAACTGTGTGACCAATCCAAACGGAACAATATTTGCATTATAGGGATACCAGAAGAAGAAGAGAGAGAGAAAGGAATAGAAAGTGTCTTTGAGGAGGTAGTTGCTGAAAACTTCCCCAATCTGGGGAAGGAGATAGTCTCTCAGGCCATGGAGATCCACAGATATCCCAACACAAGGGAACCAAGATAGACAACACCAAGACACATAGTAGTTAAAGTAGGAAAGATCAAGGATAAGGACAGACTGTTAAAAGCACCCAGAGACAGAAATAAGATCAAATACAAAGGAAAGCCCATCAGGCTAACATCAGACTTCTCAGAAGAAATCTTACAGGCCAGAAGGGAGTGGCATGATGTATTTAATGCCATGAAGCAGAAGGGCCTGGAAACAATATTACTTTATCTGGCAAGATTATCATTAAAATTTGACTGAGGGATTTAACAATTTCCAGATAAGCAAAAGCTGAGTTTAACTCCCACAAACCCTCTCTGCAGTCTATTTTAGAGGGACTGCTATAGATGGAGTTCCTAGGGTTGGACAGCTGTCAACAGAGGTAGGAAAACCATGGTAGGAAGGATGGGAGCAGCTGATTGCGAGGAAAATGGAAAATTAAATTGACTATCCCCAATGTCAATGAAGGGATAGATAAAAAGTACAGAATTTGATACCTAATATATAAAGAATGAAGGAGGAAGAAAAAGGAGGAAAAAGAGAAAAGAACCTTTAGATTGTGTTTGTAACAGCACACTAAGTGAGTTAAGTTAGACTCTTAGATACTAAGGAAAGTAACCTGGAACCTTTTGTAACCACAAATCTAAAGCCTGAAATGTCAATAAGTACATACCTATCAATAATCACCCTAAATATAAATGGACTGAATGCACCAATCTACAGACATAGAGTCACTGAATGGATAAATAAGCAAGAGCCATGTATATGCTGCTTACAAGAGACTCACCTCAAACCCAAAGACATGCACAGACTAAAAGTCAAGGGATGGAAAAAGATATTTCATGCAAACAGTAGGGAGAAAAAAGCAGGTGTTGCAGTACTAGTATCAGACAAAATAGATTTCAACACAAAGAAAGTCACAAGAGATAAAGAAGGACATTACATAATGATAAAGGGCTCAGTCCAACAGGAGGATATAACCATTATAAATATATATGCACCCAACACAGGAGCAGCAGCATAAGTGAAAAAATACTAACAGAACTATAGGATGAAATAGAATGCAATGCATTCATTTTAGGAGACTTCAACACACCATTCACTCTAAAGGACAGGTCCAGCAGACAGAAAATAAGTAAAGACACAGAGGCACTGAACAACACACTACAACACATGGACCTAATAGACATTTATACAACTCTACATCCAAAAGCAACAGGTTACATATTCTTCTCAAGTGCACATGGAACATTCTCCAAAATAGACCACATACTAGGATACAAAAAGAGCCTCAGTAAATTCAAAAAGACTGAAATTCTACCAACCAACTTTTCAGACCACAAAGGTATAAAACTAGAAATGAATTGTACAAAGAAAGCAAAAAGGCTAACAAACACATGGAGGCTTAACAACATGCTTCTAAATAGTCAATGGATCAACAACCAAATTAAAATGGAGATCCAGCAATATATGTAAATAAATGACAACAACAAAAAGACCCAACTTCTGTGGGACGCAGCAAAAGCAGTCTTAAGAGGAAAGTATACAGCAATCCAGGCATATTCAAAGGAGGAAGAACAAACCCAAATGAATAGTCTAATGTCACAATTATCAAAATTGGAAAAAAGAAGAACAAATGAGGCCTAAAGTCAGCAGGAGGGACATAATAAAGATCACAGAAAAAATAAATAAAATTGAAAACAATAAAACAATAGAAAAAATAAATCTAACCAAGAGCTGGTACTTTGAGAAAATAAATAAAATAGATAAGCCTCTAGCCAGACTTATTAAGAGAAAAAGAGAATCAACACACATCAACAGAATCAGAAACGAGAAAGGAAACATCACGACAGACCCAACAGAAATACAAAGAATTACTAGAGACTATTATGAAAACCTACATGCTAAGAAGCTGGAAAACCTAGAAGAAATGGACAACTTCCTAGAAAAATACAGCCTTCCAAGACTGACCAAGGAAGAAACAGAAAATCTAAACAAACCAATTACTAGCAAAGAAATTGAATCGGTAATCAAAACACTACACAAGACAAAAAAAGTCCAGGCCAGATGGATTTACCTCGGAATTTTATCAGACATACAGAGAAGATATAATACCCATTCTCCTTAAAGTTTTACAAAAAATAGAAGAGGAGGGAATATTCCCAAACTCATTCTATGAACCCAACATCACCCTAAAACCAAAACCAGGCAAAGACCCAACCAAAATAGAAAATTACAGACAAATATCCCTGATGAACATAGAAGCAAAAATACTCAATAAAATATTAGCAAAACGAATTCAAAAATATATCAAAAGAATCAACCAAGTGGGATTCATCCCAGGGATGCAAGGATGGTACAACATTCGAAAATCCATCAACATCATCCACCACATAAACAAAAAGAAAGACAAAAACCACATGATCATCTCCATAGATGCTGAAAAAGCATTAAAAAAAAGTCAACATCCGTTCATGATAAATACTCTTGACAAAATGAGTATAGAGGGCAAGTACCTCAACATAATAAAGGCCATATATGATAAACCCACAGCCAACATCATACTGAATAGCGAGAAGCTGAAAGCTTTTCCTCTAAGATCGGGAACAAGACAGGGATGCCCACTCTCCTCACTGTTATTCAACATAGTACTGGAGGTCCTATCCACGGCAATTAGACAAAACAAAGAAATACAAGGAATCCAGATTGGTAAAGAAGAAGTCAAACTGTCACTATTTGCAGATGACATGATATTGTACATAAAAATCCCTGAAGAAGCCACTGCAAAACTGCTAGAACTGATATCGGAATACAGCAAAGTTGTAGCACACAAAGTTAATACACAGAAACCTGAGGCTATCCTATACACTAACAATGAACTGATAGGAAGAGAAATCAGGAAAACAAGTCCATTCACAATGGCATCAAAAAGAATAACATACCTAGAAATAAACCTAACCAAGAAAGTGAATGACGTATACCCCAAAAACTACAAGACACTCTTAAGAGAAATTAAAGAGGACACTAACAAATGGAAACTAATCCCATGCTCTTGGCTAGGAAGAATTAATATAGTAAAAATGGCCATCCTGCCCAAAGCAATATACAGATTTGATGTAATCCCTATCAAATTACCAACAACATTCTTCAATGAACTGGAATAAATAGTTCAAAAATTCATATGGAAACACCAAAGACCCCGACTTGCCAAAGCAATCCTGAGAAAGAAGAATAAAGTAGGGGGGATCTCACTCCCCAACTTCAAGCTCTACTACAACGCCATAGTAATCAAGACAATTTGGTACTGGCACAAGAACAGAGCCACAGACCAGTGGAACAGATTATAGAGATATCAGACATTAACCCAAACATATATGGTCAATTAATATTTGATAAAGGAGCCATGGACATACAGTGGGGAAATGACAGTGGCTTCAAGAGATGGTGGTGGCAAAACTGGACAGCTACATGTAAGAGAATGAAACTGGATCACTGTCTAACCCCATACACAAGAGTAAATTCAAAATGGATCAAAGACCTGAATGTAAGTCATGAAACCATAAAACTCTTAGAAAAAATCATAGGCAAAAATCTCTTGGACATAAACATTAGCGACTTCTTCATGAACATATCTCCCCGGGCAAGGAAAACAAAGGCAAAAATGAACAAGTGGGACTATATCAAGCTGAAAAGCTTCTGTACAGCAAAGGACACCATCAAAAGAACAAAAAGGTACCCTACAGTATGGGAGAATATATTTGTAAATGACAATCCGATAAAGGCTTGACATCCAAAATATATAAAGACCTCACACACCTCAACAAACAAAAAGGAAATAACCCAATTAAAAAATGGGCAGAGGAGCTGAACAGACAGTTCTCCAAAGAAGAAATATAGATGGCCAACACACACATGAAAAGATGCTCCACATCGCTCGTTATCAGAGAAATGTAAACTAAAATCACAATGAGATATCACCTCACACTAGTAAGGATGGCTACCATCTAAAAGACAAACAACAACAAATGTTGGTGAGGTTGTGGAGAAAGGGGAATCCTCCTACACTGCTGGTGGGAATGTAAATTAGTTCAACCATTGTGGAAAGCAGTATGGAGGTTCCTCGAAATGCTCAAAGTAGACTTACCATTTGACCCAGGAATTCCACTTCTAGGAATTTACCCTAAGAATGCAGCACTCCAATTTGAAAGACAGATATTCCCCTTTGTTTATCACAGCACTATTTACAATAGCCAAGAAATGGAAGCAACCTAAGTATCCATCAGTAGATGAATGGATAAAGAAGATGTGGTACATATACACAATGGAATATTATTCAGCCATAAGAAGAAAACAAATCCTACAATTTGCAACAACATGGATGGAGCTAGAGGGTATTATTCTCAGTGAAATAAGCCAAGTATCAAATGATTTCACTCATCTGTGGAGTAGAAGAACAAAGGAAAAACTGAAGGAACAAAACAGCAGCAGAATCACAGAACCCAAGAATGGACTAACAGTTACCAAAGGGAAAGAGACTGGGGAGAATGGGAGAATGGGGAGGTATAAGGGCGGGGAAGAAGAAAGGGGGTATTATGATTAGCATGTATAATGTTGGGGGTGGGGGAAAGGGGAGGGCTATGCAACACAGAGAAGACAAGTCATGATTCTAGAACATCTTATGCTGATGGACAGTGACTGTAATGGGGTTTGTGGGGGGCACTTCGTGTAGGGGAGAGCCTAATAAACATAATGTTCTTCATGTAATTATATATTAATGATAACAAAAAAAATTTAAATAAATGTGTTCTTAAAAAAAACCATAGAATAAAGCTATAAAAAAAATACTCAACAAAATATTAGCTAACCAAATTCAAAAATACATCAAAAAGATCATCCATCATGATCAAGTAGGATTTATTCCAGGGATGCAAGGATGGTACAATATTAGAAAATACACCAACATCACACATCAACAAAAAGGACAAAAATCACATGATCATCTCCATAGATGCCAAAAATGCATTTGACAAAATTCAACATCCATTCATGATAAAAACTCTTAACAAAATGGGTATAGAGAGAGCAAGTACCTCAACATAATAAAGGCCATTTATGACAAGCCCACAGCTAACATCATACTGAACAGTGAGAAGCTGAAAGCCTTTCCTTTAAGATCGGGAAGAAGACAATGATGCCCTCTCTCTCCACTTTTATTCAACATAGCTCTGGACGTCCTCGCCACAGTAATCAGACAACACAAAGAAATAAAAGGCATCCAAATTGATAAAGAAGTTGTTAAACTGTCGCTGTTTACAGATGACATGATATTGGACATAAAAAACCCTAAAGAATTCACTTGAAAACTACTAGATCTAATATCTGAATTCAGCAAAGTTGTAGGATACAAAATTAATACACAGAAATCTGTTGCATTCCTGTACACTAATGATGATGAACTAGAACAGTGAGAAATCAGGAAAACAACTCCATTCACAATTGCATCAAAAAGAATAAAATACATAGGAATAAACCTATACAAGCAAGTGAAAGACCTATACTCTGAAAACTACAAGTCACTCATGAGAGAAATTAAAGAAGATACAAATAAATGGAAACACATCCCATGATCATGGATAGGAAGAATTAATATTGTCAAAATGGCCATCCTGCATAAAGCAATCTACAGATTCAATGCAATCCCTATCAAAATACCAATAGCATTATTGAACGAACTAGAGCAAACAGTTCTAAAATTCATATGGAACCACAAAAGACCAAAATAGCCAAAGCAATCCTGAGAAGGAAGAATAAAGCAGGGGTGATTACACTCCCTGACTTCAAGCTCTACTACAGAGCCACAGTAATCAAGACAATTTGGTACTGGCACAAGAACAGACTCATAGATCAATGGAACAGAGACGAAAGCCCAGATATAAACCCAAGCATATATGGTCAATTAATATATGATAAAGTAGCCGTGGATATACAATGGGGAAATGACACCCTCTTCAACAACTGCTGTTGGCAAAACTGGATAGCTACATGTAAGAGAAGGAAACAGGATTATTGTCTAACCCCATACACAAAAGTAAACTTGAAATAGTTCAAAGACCTAAACGTAAGTCATGAAACCATAAAACTCTTAGAAGACAACATAGGCAAAAAACTCCTAAACATAAACATGAGCAACTTTTTCCTGAAAGCCTCTAATTAGGAAAGGGAAACAAGAGCAAAAATGAACACATGGAACTACATCAACCTAAAAACTTTCTGTACAGCAAAGGACACCATCAATAGAACAAAAAGGCAACCTACAGTATGGGAGAATATATTTGTAAAGGACATATCTGATAAGGGGTTAACATCCAAAATATATAAAGAACTCACATACCTCAACAACCAAAAAGCAAATAACCCGATTAAAAAATGGGCGGAGGATATTAACAGACACTTCTCCAAAGAAGAATTTAGATGGCCAACACGTGCATGAACAGATACTCCACATCACTAATTATCAGGTAAGTGCAAATTAAAACCACAATGAGATATCGCCTCACACCAGTAAGGATGGACAGCATCGAAAAGACTAAGAACAACAAATGCTGGCAAGAATGTGGAGAAAGGGGAACACCCCTACACTGCTGGTGGGAATATAAGCTAGTTCAACCATTGTGGAAAGCAATATGGAGGTTCCTCAAAACACTAAAAATAGAAATACCATTTGACCCAGGAATTCCACTCCTAGGAATTTACCCAAAGAATACAAATTCTCAGATTCAAAAAGACATATGCAGCCCTATGTTTATCGCAGCACTTTTTACAATAGCCAAGGTATGGAGGCAACCTAAGTGTCCAACAGTAGATGAATGGATAAAGAAGATGTGGTACATATACACAATGGAATATTATTCAGCCCTAAAAAGAAAACAAATCCTACCATTTCCAACAACACGGATGGAACTAGAGGGTATTATGGCTCAGTGATATAAGCCAGGCAGAGAAAGAGAAGTACCAAACAATTTCACTCATTTGTGGAGTATAATAACAAAGCAAAACTGAATGAACAAAACAACAAAAGACTCACAGACTCCAAAAAGGGAGTCGCGGTTACCAAAGGGAAGGGGGTTACGGAGGGATGCAGGGTGGGTGGGGAGGGAGGGAGAAGGGGATTAAGGGGCATTATAATTGGCACTTAAAATATAGGTAGGTCACAGGAAGGCAGTACAGCATTGAGAAGACAAGTAATGACTCTATAGCATCTTACTACACAGATGGACAGTGACTTCAATGGGGCGGTGGGGGGAACTTGATAATAATATGGGTGAATGTTGAAACCACAATGTTGCTCATGTGAAACCTTCATAAGATTGTATGTCTATGACAGTTTAATCAAAAAAAAAAAAGAATATGTCTTCAGCACTTATTTACCCTTCTCTACCCATACCAGTACAAAACAGGA
Organism: Manis javanica; assembly: GCF_040802235.1. Taxonomy (NCBI): domain Eukaryota; kingdom Metazoa; phylum Chordata; class Mammalia; order Pholidota; family Manidae; genus Manis; species Manis javanica. Next base: position 28,550,037 of record NC_133160.1, on the reverse strand, counting down.
AGCTGTAGAGCAAAGGAGGATGTGCCTTACTCACTTTTTAAATTCTAGCACCTACCTAGCATGTGTCAATCAACCAATGAATGTTTCCCAAATTGACAATATCTTGCTAAGTTATGTAAACGCAATACTAAGTCTTTAAACAGGACAAGAAAACAGCTGGTTTATTTATTTAGGGTGGGGAGGAGATTTCTAAATCCTCCATATTAACCTAAAAAACAATACATATGTCAAAAATATCTTTCTTCCATTAATGGTCTTTCATAAATGAATTCAGTAGAAACCTTTTCTGAATTTATTTTTCAGCCTTTACAACATGATCAGTAATTCTGTTCCTTATGTATAAACGGAATAGCCCATGTTTGCTGAGTAATCCCTATAAGTCAGGCATGTTAAATAATTTAGTTCATTTACTCCACACCACAACCCCATTAATTAGATGTTATTATCCCCCATTTGCAGGTGAGGAAATTGAGGCACAGACAGGTAGTTATATATCTAATAAGTAGCAGAGATGGGATTTAAATTAAGGCAGTCGGCCTGAGAATCCACAAAATTTTTAGAAAACACATTAGCTCATATTTTCATTCCATTAGTGGACAGACTTTAGTGGGCCAGTTGAAAACCTTCATTGTGCTAAATAAAGCTTATCTACAATTCTTAGTATTTTGAATGTAAAGTTAAAAACAAAAAATAGAATGCTCAAATTGTAATTAAGATGAGAATCAAGATGGCGGTGTGAGTACAGCAGTGGAAATCTCCCAAAACCATATATATTTTGAAAATACAACAAATACAACTAATCCTAAAAGAGAGACCAGAAGACACAGCATAACAGCCAGACTACATTCACACCCATGAGAACCCAGTGCCTGGCGAAAGGGGTAAGATACAAGCCCCGGCCTGGTGGGACCCGAGCACCACTCACCCCAGCTCCCAGTGGGAGGAGAGGAGTCGGAGCAGGGAGGGAGAGGAAGCCCAGGACTGTAAACACCCAGCCCCAGCCATCCGCACGAGAGCGCAGACACACAGTGAGTGCGTGGGGTGCTGGATACTAGGGAAACAGGACAGTTAAGACCTGTGAGCTGGTTCCCGAAGCTGGTGCACCTGGGACAAAGAAAAGCAAGTGATTTTTGAAAGTCTTAAAGGGACAGGGACCCCACAGCTGGACAGAAGTGCCCCAGGACACTTAGCCCAGCAGCTGGGAATCACGGGGAACTCTGGGCACCCGAACCCCCTCAGCACAGCGCGGAAGCCCCTCACCGTGATAAACAGCCTCCTGCCTGTTCCTCCTCCGACGCGGCTCCGCCATATTGGAGAAGCAGCCTGAGGCAGGCCACACCCACAGCAACTGCAGAGCTAAACAAACTCCATAGAGGGGTCGGGCAAGATCAGAAACCCCGTCTGCACGCAGCTGCCCAGCACAAGCCGCTACAGGCTGCTGTTCTCCCAGGAGAGGAAGGCCACAAACTGGCAAGAAGGGACTCTCTCTTACCCAACACACATGCCAGCTCCCCACAATATCTATCGCCATGAAAGGGCAGAAGAAACTGATACAGACCAAGATCACAGAGGCAAACCCTGAGAAGGAGATAGACCTAACCAGTCTTCCTGAAAAAGAATTAAAAATAAAGCTCATAACCATGCTGATGGAGCTGCAGAGAACTATGCAAGAGCTAAGGGATGATGTCCACAAGGACATTACAGAAATGAAACAATCTCTGGAAGGATTTATAAACAGAATGGATAAGATGCAAGAGGCCATTGATGGAACAGAAACCAGAGAACAGGAACGCACAGAAGCTGACGCAGAGAGACATAAAAGGATCTCCAGGAATGAAACAATATTAAGAGAACTGTGTGACCAATCCAAAAAGAACAATATCCATATTATAGGGGTAACAGAAGAAGAAGACAGAGAGAAAGGGATAAAAAGTGTATTTGAAGAAATAATTGCTGAAAACTTACCCAAACTGGGGGAGGAAATAATCGATCAGACCATGGAAGCGTACAGAACTCCCAACAGAAAGGACCCAAGGAGGACAACACCAAGACACATAATAATTAAAAAGGCAAAGATCAAGGGCAAGGACAGAGTTTTAAAGGCAGCCAGAGAAAGAAAAAAGGTCACCTACAAAGGAAAACCCATCAGGCTATCATCAGACTTCTCAACAGAAACCTTACAGGCCAGAAGAGAATGGCATGATATATTTAATGCAATGAAACAGAAGGGCCTTGAAACCAAGAATACTGTATCCAGCACGATTATCATTCAAAAATGAAGGAGGGATTAAACAACTCCCAGACAAGCAAAAGTTGAGGGAATTTGCCTCCCACAAACCATCTCTACAGGGTATTTTAAAGGGACTGCTCTAGATAGGAGCACTCCTAAAACTAAATAGATGTCACCAGAGAAAATAAAATCACAGCATAGAAAGCAGACCAACCAAATACTAACTAAAGGCAAAAAATAAAATCAACTACCCACAAAAGCACTTACAGGAAGCACAAAAGAGCATAGAATTAAACAACCAACATATGAAGAATGGAGGAGGAGGAATAAGAAGGGAGAAAAATAAAGAATGACCAGTTTAAAATAGCTCAATAAGCGAGTTAAGTTAGACAGTAAGATACTAAAGAAGCTAACCTTGAACCTTTGGCAACCGCGAATCTAAAGCCTGCAATGGCAATAAGTACATATCTTTAAATAATCACACTAAATGTAAATGGACTGAATGCACCAATCAAAAGACACAGAATAATAGAATGGATAAAAAGCAAGACCCATCTCTATGCTGCTTACGAGAGACTCACCTCAAACCCAAAGACTATAGGAACAAAGAAAGACTGAAGGAACAAAACAGCAGCAGAATCATAGAACCTAAGAATGGACTAACAGTTGCCAAAGAGAAAGGGACTGGGGAGAAAGGGAGGGAAAGGAGGGATAAGGGTGGGGAAAAAGAAAGAGGGCACTATGATCAGCATGTATAATGTGGGGAGGCATGGGGAGGGCTGTGCAACACAGAGAAGACAAGTAGTGATTCTACAGCATCTTACTACGCTGATGGACAGTACTGTAATGGGGTGTGTGGGGGGGGATTTGGTGAAGGGGGGACCCTAGTAAACATAATATTCTTCATGTAATTGTAGATTAATGACAACAAAATTAATTAATTAATTTAAAAAATTGTAATTAAGAATGTTTTATAATATTCCAAAAAAGGATTACACATTAATAATTCTGTATTTTATAGTCCTTCTGTTTAAATGAGACATATAAATCATTAGTTAAATCACTGCAGTTTTGTTTAGCAACTTGTTGATACTTACCTGAATCACTTAAATCTATTCAACAACATCCCCAACTCCCCTCTGGGATGACCTGGAATCATTTGGCACTAACTTTCCCAAAATGTATTATTAAAGAATCTCATGCTTTTAAATGAAAGGATCAGACCAATGGTGGCAGCTGCCAAGAATGAGTTTACTGCCTGGTTCCCATGACTGCATCAATCTGAGACCAGGATAAGAAAGAAAATGTATGTATCCTTGGAAACCAGCTCTTTGCTTCTCTGAATTAAGGAAGGGATAGGTTAAAAAAAAAAAACATAAAAAAGCTTCAGAATCATTTTACTTGTGTTTAATGTGCCCACTGCACATGATAATCATGTGCAAAAGTTCTGTCCCAATCAAACTTGTGAGAAAGTTATATAGTGTCTGGTGGAAACCCCCAAATTAGTTTTTTTATTACTATATTAAGATTGAGAATATCTTAAGATCTGTATACAATACTTTGGTTTTAGTCTTTAAAAGAAAATCACAACAGAAGCTATACCAATAAGAACTGCATGAATAATATCTAATTGGGAACAATATTTAGTTCCCCTCAACATCCTTACTGTACAACTGCATTACCATCTGATTCCTCCACACACATCCTGTATAGTCGAGAAGTGTCCTTTGTCATAGGCATTGCAAACTGTGAAATTTCCAAATGGAAGATTTTCCAAAATTCAGGAGCAGACTGAGTATACTTATGAAAATACCTGTATTTCATAAATTACAGGTCCAGTCATCTCAACTACTCTTCTAAGGCAAGAACTTGTTATGAAGTGCGAAGGAGCTTTTATTAAAGATATTATGTACAGCCTCCCCTGCTTTCTTAAACTAGGACCCTCTTTCCCTGAAGTTATAAATATACTTCCTGTCATCAACAGCAATGACTGGAGCAACCCTTCTGTTCCAAAGGGCTAAAAGTACATTATTATACATATCCTCTTTCCTGCTACCCACCCACCATTCCAAGAGGGACTGTCAGAGGGAAATGCAGAGCTGTGTAAAGCTCAGCTGAGTGCACTGGAAACTGTAATTTTCCTTTAAAAAAAAAAAGGCTACCTTCAATTGAATGATGTCTAGGGAGGCATTAATCAGCTATTACTGGGTTAGAGTAAATTTTAAAGGTTTTGGAGAAGCTACTCCTGGAGCAAAAAGGAGAGCCAGAGTCTCAATGTCAGAGAAGGGAAGTACAAATTTGGAAAGGAGAAAGACTAGAAAAAACACTGTGGTGTTGGAATGGAATTGGAGGTATCAGAGTGAAATCATGGCTTTCAATATTTATAGGCTGATATAGATGTTTCTGTATGCTTATATGCATATCTATGTATATGTATACAAATATTACAAGCCCTCCAATCACAAACGCTGGCCCTACAAAGCATGGTATGCCTCCTGCTTCTGGGGAACTATCAGTAAACTTCCTTCAGCGGCACTCATCTCTTCATGTCATCACTCAGTCATACTTATAAACTAAATCCTGAGTACATTTTAAAACAATACCCTACCTCTGACCTCTAATAGGACCTAAGAACAAGCTATATCCCAGTAGCAAGGAACACATCTGGTGTCCAGATCTTGTTTTCCTAAATACATCCTCTAATAAAAGGAACCAGAGTTCCTTGATGAAATTTGATTTCCAGGACTAGAGGAGTGGAAGTACAAGATGAGCATGAAAATCTCTTTGTGCCAAAAAGAAAGAAAAGTAAGTCAACAAAGAATGATGGGAACATGAAAAAAAAGGCACAGCATCTCCACTTGCCAGATTTGGGATAATTCAAGCACTGAAATGAATGAAAAATGAGTAAAATAGGGATCCAGGACTTCATGCTGATACGTTTAAATAGTTCTTTAAAACACAGGGAGAGGGTGAACAGTGACCATAATGGGGTATGTGCAGGGGACTTGATAATGGGGGGAGTCTAGTAACCATAATGTTGTTCAAGTAATTGTACATTAATGATATCAAAATTTTAAAAAAATAAAAAATAAAAAAACCCAGGGAGAGGAGACATCCTTACAGTGAAATGTCAAATGATGAATGCAGAAGGAATGATGAAATTTTAAAAATTCAACATCTGGCAAATGCTACAGTAATAACTGACTCAGGCACAAATCATCAATGGATATTAAAAACCAGTAGGGGAACATCTGGTAGAAAATGGACTATTTACATAGCCTCAAAATACCATCCCATAAAATGTATATTATTTATTTACTAATTAGTAAGTACAAAATACTTCTGAACTAACTTTACACTATAGAAACCTGTCAGACAACCTCTTAACCAAGTGATAAAATTTAATATAACTAGTAATGGGACAAACTAATGTGTGCCTCCTGATATGATGCAGTGAGAACACATCATGTCTGTGGTATTCCTACCAAAATGCATAACCTAAATCTATTTATGAGGAGACATCAGAGTAACTCAAATTCAGGAGCATTCTAAAGTATAATTTGCCTATTCTTCAAAAATGTCAAAACCATAGAAAACAAGACTGAGAAACTATCCCAAATTGAGGGAGACTAAAGAGACATGACAACTAAATGCAAGGCATGTCCTAAATGGTCTCTGAATTGGAAATACAAGGGGAAAGGGAAGAGGTTTTCCTGCATTTGCTTTGAGGGGGAAATTGTTTTTTTGTTCGTCTTTTGTTTTTTTTTAATTTCTGCATAAAGAACATTAATTAAGAGAGAGTGAAATGTGAGTGGTGTCTGTGAATTAAATAGGAGTATTTATTCTCTAATTATAATGGGTATGCTACGGTTATAAAGTAGGGTGTCTTTGTTTTTACGAAATACACAGATTTAGAGGTTATAAAGCAATATGTCTGCAACTTCTCAAATCACAAAATTTGTATAGTAAGAAAGACAAAGTGACAAAGATAAGGCAATAATGATAAAACATTAACAATTCAACATTAACAGCATGAAATCTGAGTGAAGGACATACTAGGCCAAACAAGCAAATAAATATTACCAAGTCCCAAAGGACTCAAATCACATAAGCCATATTCTTTAACCACAATGCAATTAATCTATAAACCCATGAAAAAAAGAACCAGAAAAACCTCATTTTGAAAACTTCATACGTATAACCCATGAATAAAATGAGAAAATCAAAATGGAAGTTAGAAAACAGTCTCAACAGTTACTGAAAAAAAAAAAATCTAACTGTAATATTAGTAATCTGATGCCACCAACATACAAGATAAAAAAGATAATACAGTACACATCACAATCAACTTGTGTTTAATGCTTAAAACTAATTAATGAAAGGTATCTGCCAGGGGACAGAAGGTGGGGAATGGAAGTTATAAAAGGTACAGAGTCAGGAATGATGAAAAAGTTCTGGAGATTGACAGTGATGATAGTAACACAATAATCAATGTGAGTGTACACTGAACCGCAAACTTAAAAATACTTAAAGTGGCCAATTTTGTTATGTATATTTACAATGAAAAATTAGATAAAATTAGCTTAATAGAAAAAAGAGAACTCCATTTTCTCATAAAAAATTGACTAATGTGAAGATTCAAGATGACGGCATGAGAGGTAAGACAGAGAACTCCTTCCAAAAACATTAATACAACTAACCCAAAAACAGCAACAGGAAAGAAGGCTGAACCAGACTACATACAGACCTCACGAACAGAGGAGACCTCACAAAACAGGGTAAGGTATGAAAGCCTTGATCCAGCGGGACCCAAGCCCCTCCCCAACCCAGCGGGAGGAATAGAAACGGAGTGGGGAGGGGGGTGGAAGCCTGGGACTGCTGAATACCTAGCCCTGGAGATCTGCTTTGTGAGCAGAAACCTACATCATGTGGTGCTCTGGAGGTTGGGGAGCTGGGACAGGCGTAGTGCTTGAGAGACTGAGATTCCGGCCGTTTGTGGAGGACTGGATCCACATCCGGCCACACTGGGACAAAGGAAAGGCAGGCGGTCTGAGAGGATTCCTAGCAATGAGAGGGCTGCTGAAGGGGCGGGGTTTGCACGAAGCTTGCTGCGTGGGAAAAGGGAGAGCTGGACAAGGTTGTCTGAGTGCACTCTGCACAGCAGGTTGGGAACGTGGAGAAGCTTCAGGTGCTCCATCCCCCTGGCTGCCCACTCAGCCCCAAGGCCCCACACTGTGACACACAGCCTGTCAAGCCTTCATCCTGGCCTGATGGCACTGGCTCCCAAACCGGCAGTCACTACGCGGGTGTCAGGTCAGCCAGAAGGATGCGTTGCCTACAACAGCTGGAGACACCAAGCACAGAGGCTTACACCAGTGTGCTTGGCCAACTGGCTCTTACACTAGACACAGGCACCACAGAGGGGAATCAGGAAACAGATCTTTCCTCCCACCAGACATCAGCTCCGCTCCCCTATGACCCCCAACCTCACTCTAGGATCTGAGCAGATCCACAGACTGGAACTTCTGGTCACTACAGGGCACCACATAGAAATATGAAACATCAAAAGAACCTGGTTCAGACCAAAATCTAACATACCGCAGAAAAAGGGTTCAATGAAACTGAACCCACCAATCTTCCTGAAAGAGAGTTCAAAATAAAAATCATAAACAGGCCTATGGAGGCATAGAAAAATATTCAAGAACTCAGGAACGAACTAAAGATGGAGATTCAATCATTAAGAAATTCCATATATGAAATGAAACATACAATGGAGGGATTTAAAAGCACATTAGATGTAGCAGAAGAGACAGTAAATGGAAAAGAAATTAGAGAAGAGGAATGCAAAGAACCTGAGGCACAGAGAGAAAAAAGAATCTCTAAGACTGGAAAAATATTGAGAGAACTGTGTGACCAATCCAAACGGAACAATATTCTCATTATAGGCATACCAAAGGAAGAGAGAAAAAGGGATACAAAGTGCCACTGAGGAGGTAATTGCTAAAAACTTCCCCAATCTAGGGAAGGAGATAGTCTCTCAAACCATGGAGGTGCAAAAATCTCCCAACACAAAAGACTCGAAGAAGACAACATCAACATGTAATAATTAAAAGGGATATTTTAATTATTAAGAATATTTATCTTTTATAAAGAATAAAGACAGACTTTTAAAATAAGCTAGAGTGAGATAAAAGATCACATACAAAGGAAAACCCATCAGGCTATCATCAGACTTATCAACAGAAACCCTACAGGCCAGAAGAGAATGGCATGATATACTTAATGCAATGAAACAGAAGGGCCTTGAACCAAGGATACTGTATCCAGCACGACTATCATTTAAATATGATGGAGGGATTAAATAATTCCTGGACAAGCAAAAGCTGAGGGAATTTGCTTCCCACAAACCACCTCTACAGTCCATCCTACAGGGACTGCTCTAGATGGGAGCACTCCTAAAAAGAGCACAGAACAAAACACACAACATATGAAGAATGGAGGAGGAGGAATAAGAAGGGAGAGAAGAAAAGAATCTCCAGACAGTGTATATAACAGCTCAATAAGCGAGCTAAGTTAGGCAGTAAGATACTAAAGAAGTTAACCTTGAACTTTTGGTAACCACGAATCTAAAGCCTGCAATGGCAATAAGTACATATCTCTCAATAGTCACCCTAAATGTAAATGGATTTAATGCACCAATCAAAAGACACAGAGTAATGGAATGGATAAAAAAGCAAGACCCATCTACATGCTGCTTACAAGAAACTCACCTCAAACCCAAAGACAAGCATAGACTAAAAGCCAAGGGATGGAAAAACATATTTCAGGCAAACAACAGTGAGAAGAAAGCACGGGTTGCAGTACTAATATCAGACAAAATAGACTTCAAAACAAAGAAAGTAACAAGAGATAAAGAAGGATACTACATAATGGTAAAGGGCTCAGTCCAACAAGAGGATACAACTATTCTAAATATATTTGCACCCAATACAGGAGCACCAGCATATGTGAAGCAAATACTAACAGAACTAAAGAGGGAAATAGACTGCAATGCATTCATTTTAGGAGACTTCAACACACCACTCACCCCAAAGGACAGATCCTCCGGGCAGAAAATAAGTAAGGACACACAGGCACTGAACAACACACTAGAACAGATGGACCTAATAGACATCTATAGAACTCTACATGCAAAAGCAACAGGATATACATTCTTCTCAACTGCACATGGAACATTCTCCAGAATAGACCACATACTAGCTCACAAAAAGAGCCTCAGTAAACTCCAAAATACTGAAATTCTACCAACCAATTTTTCAGACCACAAAGGTATAAAAGTAGAAATAAATTCTACAAAGAAAACAAAAAGGCTCACAAACACATGGAGGCTTAACAACAATGGATCAATGAACAAATCAAAATAGAGATCAAGGAATATATAGAAACAAATGACAACAACACTAAGCCCCAACTTCTGCCGGATGCAGCGAAAGCAGTCTTAAGAGGAAAGTATATAGCAATCCAGGCACACTTGAAAAACGAAGAACAATCCCAAATGAATAGTCTAACATCACAATTATCGAAACTGGAAAAAGAAGAACAAATGAGGCCTAAAGTGAGCAGAAGGAGGGACATAATAAAGATCAGAAAAGAAATAAACAAAATTGAGAAGAATAAAAAAACAGCAAAAATCAACGAAACCAAGAGCTGGTTCTTTGAGAAAATAAACAAAATAGATAAGCCGCTAGCCCAACTTATTAAGAGAAAAAGAGAATCAACAAAAATCAACATAATCAGAAATGAGAATGGAAAAATCACGACAGACTCCACAGAAATACAAAGAATTATTAGAGTGTACTATGAAAACCTATATGCCAAGAAGCTGGAAAACCTAGAAGAAATGGACAACTTCCTAGAAAAATACAAACTCCTAAGACTGACCAAGGAAGAAACACAAAAGTTAAACAAACCAATTACGAGCAAAGAAATTGAAACAGTAATCAAAAAACTACCCCCAAGAACAAAACCCCAGGGCTGGACGGATTTACCTCGGAATTTTATCAGACACACAGAGAAGACATAATACCCATTCTCCTTAAAGTGTTCCAAAAAATAGAAGAAGAGGGAATACTCGCAAACTCATTCTATGAAGGTAACATCACCCTAATACCAAAACTAGGCAAAGACCCCACCAAAAAAGAAAATTACAGACCAATATCCCTGATGAATGTAGATGCAAAAATACTCAATAAAATATTAGCAAACAGAATTCAACAGTATATCAAAAGGATCATACACCATGACCAAGTGGGATTCATCCCAGGGATGCAAGGATGGTACAACATTCGAAAATCGATCAACATCATCCACCACATCAACAAAAAGAAAGACAAAAACCACATGATCATCTCCATAGATGCTGAAAAAGCATTTGACAAAATTCAACATCCATTCATGATAAAAACTCTCAGCAAAATGGGAATAGAGGGCAAGTACCTCAACATCATAAAGGCCATATATGATAAACCCACAGCCAGCATTATACTGAACAGCGAGAAGTTGAAAGCATTTCCTCTGAGATCGGGAACAAGACAGGGATGCCCACTCTCCCCACTGTTATTTAACATAGTACTGGAGGTCCTAGCCACGGCAATCGGACAAAACAAAGAAATACAAGGAATCCAGATGGGCAAAGAAGAAGTTAAACTGTCACTATTTGCAGATGATATGATACTGTACATAAAAAACCCTAAAGACTCCACTCCTAAACTACTAGAACTGATATCGGAATACAGCAAAGTTGCAGGATACAAAATTAACACACAGAAATCTGTAGCTTTCCTATACACTAACAATGAATCAATAGAAAGAGAAGTCAGGAAAACAATTCCATTCACCATTGCATCAAAAAGAATAAAATACCTAGGAATAAACCTAACCAAAGAAGTGAAAGACTTATACTCTGAAAACTACAAGTCACTCTTAAGAGAAATTAAAGGGGACACTAGTAAATGGAAACTCATCCCATGCTCATGGCTAGGAAGAATTAATATCGTCAAAATGGCCATCCTGCCCAAAGCAATATACAGATTTGATGCAATCCCTCTCAAATTACCAGCAACATTCTTCAATGAATTGGAACAAATAATTCAAAAATTCATATGGAAACACCAAAGACCCCGAATAGCCAAAGCAATCCTGAAAAAAAAGAATAAAGTAGGGGGGATCACACGCCCCAACTTCAAGCTCTACTACAAAGCCATAGTAATCAAGACAATTTGGTACTGGCACAAGAACAGAGCCACAGACCAGTGGAACAGATTAGAGACTCCAGAAATTAACCCAAACATATATGGTCAATTAATATTTGATAAAGGAGCCATGGACATACAATGGCAAAATGACAGTCTCTTCAACAGATGGTGCTGGCAAAACTGGACAGCTACATGTAGGAGAATGAAACTGGACCATTGTCTAACCCCATATACAAAGGTAAACTCAAAATGGATCAAAGACCTGAATGTAAGTCATGAAACCATTTAACTCTTGGAAAAAAACAGGCAAAAACCTCTTAGACATAAACATGAGTGACCTCTTCTTGAACATATCTCCCCGGGCAAGGAAAACAATAGCAAAAATGAGCAAGTGGCACTACAGTAAGCTGAAAAGCTTCTGTACAGCGAAAGACACCATCAATAGAACAAAAAGGAACCCTACAGTATGGGAGAATATATTTGAAAATGACAGATCCGATAAAGGCTTGACGTCCAGAATATATAAAGAGCTCACACGCCTCAACAAACAAAAAACAAATAACCCAATTAAAAAATGGGCAGAGGAACTGAACAGACAGTTCTCTAAAAAAGAAATACAGATGGCCAAGAGACACATGAAAAGATACTCCACATCGCTAATTATCAGAGAAATGCAAATTAAAAGTACAATGAGGTATCACCTCACACCAGTAAGGATAGCTGCCATCCAAAAGACAAACAACGACAAATGTTGGCGAGGCTGTGGAGAAAGGGGAACCCTCCTACACTGCTGGTGGGAATGTAAATTAGTTCAACCATTGTGGAAAGCAGTATGGATGTTCATCAAAATGCTCAAAACAGACCTACCATTTGACCCAGGAATTCCACTCCTACGAATTTACCCTAAGAACGCAGCAATCAAGTTTGAGAAAGACAGATGCACCCCTATGTTTATCGCAGCACTATTTACAATAGCCAAGAATTGGAAGCAACCTAAATGTCCATCGGTAGATGAATGGATAAAGAAGATGTGGTACATATACACAATGGAATACTACTCAGCCATAAGAAGTGGAAAAATCCAACCATTTGCAGCAACATGGATGGAGCTGGAGAGTATTATGCTCAGTGAAATAAGCCAAGTGGAGAAAGAGAAATACCAAATGATTTCACTCACTTGAGGAGTATAAGAACAAAGGAAAAAGGGAAGGAACAAAACAGCAACGGAATTACAGAACCCAAAAATGGACTAACAGGTACCAAAGGGAAAGGAACTGGGGAGGATGGGTGGGCAGGGAGGGATGGGGGGGAAGAAGAAGGGGGGTATTAAGATTAGCATGCATGGGGGGGAGGGAGAAAGGGGAGGGTGGGCTGCACAACACAGAGAGGACAAGTAGTGACTCTACAACATTTTGCTAAGCTGATGGACAGTAACCGTAATGTGGTTGTTAGGGGGGACCTGATATAGGGAAGAGCATAGTAAACATAGTATTCTTCATGTAAGTGTAGATTAAAAATTAAAAAAAAAAAAAGAAAGAGAGAAAGAAAGAAAGAAAAGGGGGATTACTCCTTGATAGGATAAAACTATTGGTAAATCAAAGATCAACGCATGCTTTAAATATCCTTAATGTTGATCACTTAAAGGGTCTCAGATGATCAGCTATGGAGGTACTCTTTTCTGATAATATTCCTTTCTCTTAATAAAAAAAAAAAAAAAAAGCAGTTACTGTGTGCTGACCTCCAATGAGTTCTGCACAGTGGTATAGAGGGCATGTCAAAATGTGGGCAAAGGGTTTTTTGTTTCTATGCAGAAGATCAAGGCCTAGCTCAGATACCCAGAATATGAACTAAGATACGATATGAGGAGGAGCTTCCGGCATCAGCACTCTCTGGAGGACTTGTGCTGGGGGATGATCATCAAAAGGCCTCCACAGGGATCCGGACGATGCTGCGGTTGTGGCTGCATCCAGCCCACCGTCTCCTGGACTTGCTGTAGGAATGAGGAGGGAGATGTCTAGGCTGGCATATGCATACAGTGAGACAACGAATTTGACTGGATCTGTACTGTTAGAACTCAACCAGGAGTTGGGAGGGGTGCAAGTTGTAGCACTCCAAAATCTTATGACTATAGACTATCTACGGTTAAAAGAACATATGGGATGTGAACAGATCCCAGAAATGGGCTGCTTTAATTTGTCTGATTTCTCTCAGACTGTTCAAGCACAGCTGGACAATATCCATCATATCATAGACAAATTTTCACAAATGCCTAGGGAGCCTAAACGGTTTTCTTGGCTTCACTGGGGATGGATGGTAATTGTAGATTTGCTTTGTTTATGTCACCATATTCCTATTATGTTAATATGTGTGTGCAAATTAGTTAGTAGTTTAAAACCTATACATACTTAAGGTACTCTACAAGAAGATATGTCAAAGAAATAAAGAATCCTCCCATGTTTTCTTCCATATGCTACATCTATAGCTTTTCTTCCTTCCTAATTACAACCCTTAAATAGAATTCATGCCTCATATGGAATTTACCAAGCATCATAATTCCTCCAGGTGGTAAAGATACCTCGAGACAAGTGCTGGTCATAGAAGCCACAGGGCATAAATCTGCAAAGAAGTAAAAAGCTAACCTTTTCAAACAATATGGCTTCTCTCTCACTTACCAACTTTACATCTCCCTGTATGGCCCCGGAAGATGACTGGTTAGACAGAGATGGGTAAGATTCCTCAAGGGAGGAACAACCTAAGACAGGTACAGTCGCAGGGGGGCCATCAGGTGAGAAATTAGGGATCAACAGAGGTGAGGCTGAGAACCTCACCCCCCCTGCTTTGAGAGAAATCTTCTGCATCCGTGGATGTTTTGCTGCCCTTGTCTAGCTTGGATTAATACTTAGTCCATAGGCACACACCTGATCATCTACACTTGCCCTCTTACAGCACTAATCTATGTTTTCTACCTTTATCTTGCATCTACCTACCACATCAGCATTTTATTAAAAATAAAAATAATAATAATAATAAAGAGAGAAATGTGGGATTCACATATAAATCAAGTATAAAAATCAAACGAATATTCATATTTGACCTGATTGTTTATAGGTCATAATGCGTGATCAAAACCGAAAGTTTCTGTCATGAATGCCCTTGTACTGTTCACCATAGAAGAATTTATTCACTATGTACGAATTCGTTCACCATGTAAGAACTTGTTTGTTATGCTTCAGAAGATTGGAGACTGACAAGAATTAGGCTTGAGATGGATTAATGATTGTACATTGAGCATTGACCCCCTATACTGAATTTTATTGTTGTTAACAACCATTTGATCAATAAATATGAGAGATGCTCTCTCAAAAAAAAAAGGGGGGGAGGAAAAAAAAAAAGAACCTGTAGGTTGTGCTTGTAATAGCATACAAAGTGAGTCAAGTTAGACTGTTAGTAAGGGAATTACCACTGAACTTTGGTAACCAAGAATCTAGAGCCTGCAATGGCAATAAGTACATACCTATTGATAATCACCATAAAAGTAAATGGTATGAATGCACCAATCAAAAGACACAGAGTGACTGAATGGATAAAAAAAAAAAGACCCATCTATATGCTGCCTACAAGAGACTCACTTCAAACCCAAAGACATACACAGAGTGAAAGTAAAGGGATCAAAAAATATATTTCATGCAACGATAGAGAGAAAAAAGCAGGACTTGTAATACATGTATCAGACAAAATATACTTCAGAACAAAGAAAATCACAAGAGACAAAGAAGGACATCACATAATAATAAAACGGTCAGTACAAAAAGAGTATGTAACTATTATAAATATCTATGCACCCAACACAGGATCACCTACATATGTGAAACAAATACTAACAGAATTAAAGGGGGGAATAGAATGCAATACATTCATTTTAGGAGACTTCAACACACCACTCACTCCAAAAAGATAGATCCACCAGACAGAAAATAAGTAAGGACACAGAGACACTGAACAACACACTAGAACAGATGGGCTTAACAGACATCTACAGAACTCTACACCCAAAAGCAGCAGGATACACATTCTTCCCAAGTGCACATGGCACATTTTCCAGAATACATGACATGCTAGGCCACAAAAAGAGCCTCCATAAATCCAAAAAGACTGAAATTCTACCAACCAACTTCTCAGACCACAAAAGCCTAAAACTAAAAATAAATTGTACAAAGAAAACAAAAAGGCTCACAAACACATGGAAGCTTGACAACATGCTCCTAAATAATCAATGGATCAATGACCAAATTAAAACAGAGATCAAGCAATATATGGAGACAAACGACAACAATAATTCAACACCACAAACTCTGTGGGACGCAGCCAAGGCTGTGCTAAGACAGAAATATACTGCAATACAGGACTACTTCAGGAAAGAAGAACAATCCCATATAAGCAGTCTAAAGTCACAATTAATGAAACTAGAAAGGGAAGAACAAATGAGGGACAAAGTCAGTAGAAAGAGGGACATAGTAAACATTAAAGCGGAAATAAAATTGAGAAGAATAAAACAATAGAAAGAATCAATGAAAGCAGGAGCTGGTTCTTCAAGAAAATAAACAAAACAGATAAACCCATAGCAAGACTAAGCAAGAAAAAAAGAGAGTCTACACACATAAACAGAATCAGAAATGAGAAAGGAAAAATCACTACAGACACCACAGAAATACGAAGAATCATGACAGAATACTATGAAAAATCATATGGAAACACACTGGATAACCTAGAAGACATGGACAACTTTCTAGAAAAATACAACCTTCCAAGGCTGACCCAGCAAGAAACAGAAAATCCGAATACACCAATTACCAGCAATGAAATTGAAGTGGTAATCAAAAAACTACCTAAGAACAAAACTCCTGTAGCAGATGGTTTCACTGCTGAAAGTTATCAAACATTTGGTGAAGACCTAATACCCATCCTCCTTAAAGTTTTTCAAAAAGTGGAAGAGGAGGGAATACTCCCAAACTCATTTTATGAGGCCAACATCACTCTAATACCAAAAGCACGCAGAGAAACCACAAAAAAAGAAAATTACACACCAATATCCCTGATGAACATAGATGCATAAATACTCAACAAAACATTAGCAAAGCATATTCAAAAATACATCAAAAAGATCATCCATCATGATGAAGTACAATTTATTCCAGGGATGCAAGGATGGTACAACATTCGAAAATCCATCAACATCATCCACCACATCAACAAAAAGGACAAAAAGCACATGATCATCTCCATAGATGCTGAAAAAGCATTCGACAAAATTCAACATCCATTCATGATAAAAACTCTCAACAAAATGGGTATAGAGGGCAAGTACCTCAACATAATAAAGACTATACAGGATAAACCCACAGCCAACATTTTACTTCATAGTGGAAGCTGAAAGCTTTTCCTTTAAGATCGGGAAAAAGACAACAATGCCCACTCTCCCCGCTTTTATTCACATAGTTCTGGAGGTCCTAGCCATGGCAATCAGACAACACAAAGAAATAAAAGGCATCAAGATTGGCAAGGAATAAGTCAAAATGTCCCTGTTTGCAGATGACACGATATTGTACATAAAAAACCCTAAAGAATCACCTCCAAAACTAGATCTAATATCTGAATTCAGCAAAGTTATGGGATACAAAATTAATATGCAGAAATATTGAATTCCTACACACTAATAATGAACAAGCAGAAAGAGAAATCAGGAAAAACAATTCCATTCACAGTTGCATCAAGAACAATAAAATACATAGGAATAAACGTAACTAAGGAAGTGAAAGACCTATACTCTGAAAACTACAAGACACTCATGAGAGAAATTAAAGAAGAAACCAATAAATGGAAACACATCCCATGCTCATGGATAGGAAGAATTAATATTGTCAAAATGGCCTTCCTGCGTAAAGCAACCTACAGATTCAATGCAATCCCTATCAAAATACCAATAGCAATTTTCAGTGAACTAGAACAGATAGTTCTAAATTTCATATGGAATGACAAAAGACCCTGAATAGCCAATGCAATCCTGAGAAGGAAGAATAAAGCAGGGGGAAATAAGCTCCCTGACTTCAAGCTCTACTACAAAGCCACAGTAATCAAGACAATTTGGTACTGGCACAAGAACAGTCCGACAGACCAACGGAGCAGACTGGAGAGCCCAGATATAATCCCAAGCATATATGGTCAATTAATATATGATAAAGGAGACATGGATATACAATGGGGAAATGAAAGCCCCTTCAACAACTGGTGTTGGCAAAACTGGACAGCTACATGTAAGAGAATGAAACTGGATTATTGTCTAACCCCATTAACAAAAGTAAACTCAAAATCGATCAAAGACCTGAATGTAAGTCATGAAACCACAAAACTCTTAGAAAAAAACATAGGCAAAAATCTCCTGGACATAAACATGAGCGACTTCTTCATGAACATATCTCCCTAGGCAAGGGAAACAAAAGCAAAAATGAACAAGTGGGACTATATCCAACTAAAAACCTTCTATACAGCAAAGGACACCATCAGTAGAACAAAAAGACATCCTACAGTATGGGAGAATATATCCATAAATGACATATCCAATAATGGGTTGACATCCAAATTATATAAAGAGCTCACGCACCTTAATAAACAAAAAGTAAATAAGCCAATTAAAAAACGGGCAGAGGAGAATGCGGAGCCAAGATGGCGGCTTGAGCAGAGCAGCAGGAATCTCCCAAAACCATATATATTTTTGAAAATACAACAAATACAACTATTCCTAAAAGAGAGACCAGAAGACACAGGACAACAGTCAGACTACATCCATACCAGTGAGAAACCAGCACCTCACGAAGGGGGTAAGATACAAGCCACAGCCTGGTGGGACCCGAGCGCCCCCTACCCCAGCTCCTGGCAGGAGGACAGGACTTGGAACGGGGAGGGAGAGGGAGCCCAGTACTGCTAAATAGCCAGCCCTAGCCATCCGCACCAGAGCACAGACACACAGTGCGTGGTGTGCAGGATACTTGG
Source organism: Manis javanica (assembly GCF_040802235.1). Lineage (NCBI taxonomy): Eukaryota > Metazoa > Chordata > Mammalia > Pholidota > Manidae > Manis > Manis javanica. The sequence continues at coordinate 28,531,506 of NC_133160.1, read as the reverse complement.
GGAACAGGACAGTAAGACCTGTGAGCGGGTCCCCGCAGCCGGCGCCCCGGGACAAAGAAAGGCGAGTGCTTTCTGAAAGTCTTAAAGGGACAGGGACCCCACAGCTGGATGGAAGATTCCCGGGACACTTAGGTCAGCAGCTGGGAATCCGAGGGAACACTGGGCACCCTTACCCCCTGGGTGGCAGCGCCGCTCAGAAGTCCCTCACAGCGACAAACAGCCTCCCGTCTATCTCCCCTCCAACGAGGCTCTGCCATATTGTAGCAGCAGACCGAGGTCAGCCACACCCATAGCAACGGGGGAGCTAAACTCCACAGCCACTGCGGAGCTTAACTCCACAGCGGCCAGGCAAGAATCAGAGGCCCCTGTCTGCACGCAGTTGCCAAGCACAAGCCACTAGAGGCCACTGTTCTCCCAGGAGAGGAAGGCCACAAACTAGCAAGAAGGGACGTTCTCCCAGCCGACACACAGTGCCAGCCCCGTACAACTACCTCTATCGCCATGAAAAGGCAAAAGAATTTGATACAGACCAAAATCACAGAGTCAACCCCCTGAGGGGATAGACCTAACCAATCTTCCTGAGAAAGAATTCAAAATAATGGTCATAACTATGGTGACGGAGCTGCAGAGAAATATACAAGAGCTAAGGGATGACATCCGGAGGCGGATAACAGAAATGAAACAATCTCTAGAAGGATTTATAAACAGAATGGATAAGATGCAAGAGGCCATTGATGGAATAGAAACCAGAGAACAGGAACACATAGAAGCTGATGCAGAGAGAAATGAAAGGATCTCAAGGAATGAAACAATATTAAGAGAACTGTACGACCAATCCAAAAGGAACAATATCCACATTACAGGGGTACCAGAAGAAGTAGAGAGACAAAAAGGGATAGAAAGTGTCTTTGAAGAAATAACTGCTGAAAACTTACCCAAACTGGGGGAGGAAATAATCGATCAGACCACGGAAGTACACAGAACTCCCAACAGAAAGGACCCAAGGAGGACAACACCAAGACACATAATAATTAAAAAGGCAAAGATCAAGGACAAGGACAGAGTTTTAAAGGCAGCCAAAGAGAGAAAAAAGGTCACCTACAAAGGAAAACCCATCAGGCTATTATCAGACTTCTCAACAGAAACCTTACAGGCCAGAAGAGAATGGCATGATATATTTGATGCAATGAAACAGAAGGGGCTTGAACCAAGAATACTCTATCCAGCATGATTATCATTTAAATATGAAGGAGGGATTAAACAATTCCCAGACAAGCAAAAGTTGAGGGAATTTGCCTCCCACAAACCATCTCTACAGAGTATTTTAGAGGGACTACTCTAGATGGGAGCACTCCTAAGACTAAATAGATATCATCAGAGAAAATAAAATCACAGCAAAGAAAGCAGACCAACTAAATACTAACTAAAGGCAAAAAATAAAATAAACTACCCACAAAAGCAGTTAAAGGAAACACAAAAGAGCACAGCCTAAAACAACCAACATATAAAGAATGGAGGAAGAGGAATAAGAAGGGAGAGAAATAAAGAATCACCAGACAGTGTGTATAACAGCTCAATAAGGAGGTAAGTTAGACAGTAAGATACTAAAGAGGATAACCTTAAACCTTTGTAACCATGAATCTAAAGCCTGCAATGGCAATAAGTACATATCTTTCAATAATCACCCTAAATGTAAATGCACTGAATGTACCATCAAAAGACACAGAGTAATAGAATGGATAAAAAAGCAAGACCCATCTATATGCTGCTTACAAGAGACACCTCAAACCCAAAGACATGTACAGACTAAAAGTCAAGGGATCGAAAAAGATATTTCATGCAAACAAAGGGAGAAAAAAGCAGGTGTTGAGGTACTAGTATCAGATAAAATAGACTTCAAAACAAAGAAAGTAACAAGAGATAAAGAAGGACATTACATAATGATATAGGGCTCAGTCCAACAAGAGGATATAACCATTATAAATACATATGCACCCAACACAGGAGCACCAACATATGTGAAAAAAATACTAACAGAACTAAAGGACAAAATAGAAAGAAATGCATTCATTTTAGGAGACTCCAAAACTTCACTCACTCCAAAGGACAGATTCACCTGACAGAAAATAATTAAGGACATGACGGCACTGAACAACACACTAGAACAGATGGATCTAATAGACATCTATAGAAATCTACATCCAAAAGCAACAGCATACACATTCTTATCAAGTGCACATGGAACATTCTCCAAAATAGATCACATACTAGGCCACAAAAAGAGCCTCAGTAAATTCCAAAAGATTGAAATTCTACCAACCAACTTTTCAGACCACAAAGATATAAAACTAGAAATAAATTGTACAAAGAAAACAAAAAGGCTCACAAACACATGGAGGTTTAACAACATGCTCCTAAATAATCAATGGATCAATGAACAAATTAAAACAGAGATCAAGGTATATATGGAAACAAATGACAACAACAACATAAACCCCCAAATTCTGTGGGACACAGCGAAAGCAGTCTTAAGAGGAAAGTATATAGCGATCCAGGTATACATAAAGGAAAAAAAAATAATCCCAAATGAATAGTCTAACATCACAATTATCAAAATTGGAAAAAAAAGAAGAAATGAGGCTTAAAGTCAGCAGAAGGAGGGACATAATAAAGATCAGAGAAGAAATAAATAAAATTGAGAAGAATAAAACAATAGAAAAAATCAATGAAACCAAGAGCTGGTTCTTTGAGAAAATAAAAATACGTAAGCCTCTAGCCAGACTTATTAAGAGAAAAAGAATCTACACACATCAACAGAATTAGAAATGAGAAAGGAAACATCATGACGGACCCAACAGAAATACAAAGAATTATTAGAGAGTACTATGAAAACCTATATGCCAAGAAGCTGGAAAACCTAGAAGAAATGGACAACTTCCTAGAAAAATACAGCCTTCCAAGACTGACCAAGGAAGAAATACAAAATCTAAACAAACCAATTACTAGCAAAGAAATTGAAGCGGTAATCAAAAAACTACCCAAGAAAAAAACCCCTGGGCCAGATGGATTTACCTCAGAATTTTATCAGACATACAGAGAAGATATAATATCCATTCTCCTTAAAGTTTTCCAAAAAATAGAAGAGGAGGGAATACTCCCAAACTCATTCTATGAAGCCAGCATCACCCTAATACCAAAACCAGGCAAAGACCCCACCGAAAAAGAAAATTACAGACCAATATCCCTGATGACCGTAGATGCAAAAATACTCAATAAAATATTAGCAAACCGAATTCAAAAATATATCAAAAGGGCCATACACCATGACCAAGTGGGATTCATCCCAGGGATGCAAGGATGGTACAACATTCGAAAATCCATCAACATCATCCACCACATAAACAAAAAAAAGACAAAAACCACATGATCATCTCCATAGATGCTGAAAAAGCATTTGACAAAATTCAACATCCATTTATGATAAAAACTCTCAGCAAAATGGGAATAGAGGGCAAGTACCTCAACATAATAAAGGCCATATATGATAAACCCACAGCCAACATCATACTGAACAGCAAGAAGCTGAAAGCTTTTCCTCTGAGATTGGGAACAAGACAGAGATGCGCACTCTCCCCACTGTTATTCAACTTAGTACTGGAGGTCCCAGCCACGGCAATTAGACAAAACAAAGAAATACAAGGAATCCAGATTGGTAAAGAAGAAGTTAAACTGTCAATATTTGCAGATAACATGATACTGTACATAAAAAACCCTAAAGACTCCACTCCAAAACTACTAGAACTGATATTGGAATACAGCAAAGTTTCAGGATACAAAATTAACACACAGAAATATGTGGCTTTCCTATACACTAACAATGAACCAGTAGAAAGAGAAATCAGGAAAACAATTCCATTCACAATTGCATCAAAAAGAATACAGTGCCTAGGAATAAGCTTAACCAAAGAAGTAAAAGACCTACACCCTGAAAACTACAAGACACTCTTAAGAGAAATTAAAGAGGACACTAACAAACGGAAACTCATCCCATGCTCTTGGCTAGGAAGAATTAATATCGTCAAAATGGCCATCCTGCCCAAAGCAATATACAGACTTGATGCAATCCCTATCAAATTACCAACAACATTCTTCAACAAACTGGAACAAACAGTTCAAAAATTCATATGGAAACACCAAAGACCCCGAATAGCCAAAGCAATCCTGAGAAGGAAGAATAAAGTTGGGGGTATCTCACTCCCCAACTTCAAGCTCTACTACAAAGCCATAGTAATCAAGACAATTTGGTACTGGCACAAGAACAGAGCCACAGACCAGTGGAACAGAATAAAGACTCCAGACATTAACCCAAACATATACGGGCAATTAATATATGACAAAGGAGCTATGGACATACAATGGGGAAATAACAGTCTCTTCAACAGATGGTGCTGGCAAAACTGGACAGCTAGATGTAAAAGAATGAAACTGGATCACTGTTTAACCCCATACACAAGAGTAAGTTTGAAATGGATCAAAGACCTGAATGTAAGTCATGAAACCACAAAACTCTTAGAAAAAAACATAGGCAAAAATCTCTTAGTCATAAACATGAGCAACTTCTTCATGAATATATCTCCCAGGCAAGGAAAACAAAAGGAAAAATGAACAAGTGGGACTATATCTAGCTGAAAAGCTTCTGTACAGCAAAGGACACCATCAATAGAACAAAAAGGTATCCTACAGTATGAGAGAATATATTCATAAATGACAGATCCGATAAAGAGTTGACATCCAAAATATATAAAGAGCTCACGCATCTCAACAAACAAAAAACAAATAATCCAATTAAAAAATGGGCAGAGGAGATGAGCAGACAGTTCTCCAAAGAAGAAATTCAGATGGCCAACAGACACATGAAAAGATGCTCCACATCGGTAGTTATCAGAGAAATGCAAATTAAAACCACAATGAGATATCACCTCACACCAGTAAGGATGGCTACCATCCAAAAGACAAACAACAACAAATGTTGGCGAGGTTGTGGAGAAAGGGGAACCCTCCTACACTGCTGGTGGGAATGTAAATTAGTTCAACCATTGTGGAAAGCAGTATGGAGGTTCCTCAAAATGCTCAAAATAGACATATCATTTGTCCCAGGAATTCCACTTCTAGGAATTTACCCTAAGAATGCAGGAGTCCAGTTTGAAAAAGACAGATGCACCCCTATCGTTATCACAGCACTATTCACCATAGCCAAGAAATGGAAGCAACCTAAGTGTCCATCAGTAGATGAATGGATAAAGATGTGGTACACATACACAATGGAGTATTATTTAGCCATAAGAAGGAAACAAAGCCTACCATTTGCAACAACATGGATGGATAAGCCAGGTGGAGAAAGACAAGTATCAAATGATTTCACTCATCTGTGTAGTATAAGAAAAAAGAAAAAACTGAAGGAACAAAACAGCAGCAGACTCACAGAACCCAAGAATGGACTAACAGTTACCAAAGGGAAAGGGATTGGGGAGGATGGATAGGAAGGGAGGGATAAAGGGGGAAAAGGGTCATTACGATTAGCATGTATAATGTAGCGGGGTTCGGGGGTGGGGGCATATGGGGCAGTATAACACAAAGAAGACAAGTAGTGATTCTACAGCACCTTACACACTGATGGACAGTGACTGTAAAGGGGTATGTGGTTGTCACTTGATAATAGGGGGAGTCTAGTAAGCATAATGTTGTTCATGTAATTGTACATTAATGATAGCAAAAAAATAAAAATCAGTTGACAGTAAACACAAAAAAGCCCAAGTAGATTAATATAGTATCTGAAAACATTGTAATAAACTAGTAATCAAAATTCAAAAAACTGATTAATGCCAGTCATTATATTGACAATCTAAAAAAAATCAAATATCAGAGGAGGCATAAAAATCATGGAATATAATTCAACATCCATTCATTAAAAACTCTTTTCACACAAGGAATGGAAGGGAATTTCCTTAATCTGTTAAATGGTAACTAAAGCCAAACTGCCCTAAGAATCACAAGGATGGATGCAACAAGCTTCTGCCAGATCAGATAACACTGCAGGGAATACAAAATCTTCCATACTTCTTTTAAAATTTAACACAATTATTTTAAATGTAAAAAAGAGAAAAATAAGTTATCTCCTCTATGCTGATAAATATTGCTTTGATGTCAAGAATAGTTAACTTAAGAGAAAAATACTTCTTATAAGCACTATCAGCAAAAAAATTGCTTAAGTCCAACAACTTTAAAATCATCATTTTGGGCAAAGGTTAATAATGTCCAACAATTTCTTTAAACAGCAGAATTCTGTTTTCTAGAGATACCTTTTCCAAAAGAGTTGTCCTGTTGGGCTCAAAAGAAATTATGCTGCCTGAAATTAGGCATTGCACAAGCAGATTACTGATACCTTTCTACAGCTAAATGCAGTACTGGGTACTTCAATTTTGACACTTCAGAATAAACTAATTCAAGTTGTGCCCTCTTCGGTTGTAGAGAAGTCTGCTATCCATTCATTTGTCTGTTGGAGCAGCTGAACTCTTTTCTAATTACCAGTCCTGTCTGCAAGTGCTTGGGGTAGAGATGGAGTCACCACCCATTCAAGGCAGTGTTGTCTTTAGACTCCATCATTTTCAAAGTCTTAAGTTGGATTTGTCATTAATTAGCAATTATATTCATGATTTTAAAATTTCTTTCTCTAATTCAACAAATTGTAATTACGAGAAATGTGTAGAAAATTGCCTTTCATTTGAGCATTTGCAGACTTTGCTTACAATGAACAAAGCTGTAACAAATGATTTATAACAAAATCATTACTGCAGCATTTCCAAATGAGATCTACAGATCCTTTTCAAAGGAAAACAAAATCTTTAACACACCTCCAATGCTAACTTAAATTCTTTTTAATTAATGAGTAATATAAACAAAAAACTAAGCTTTCATAAAACTACAGAACCAAAACAAAGTTGCAAATGAAATACAAAACAAATGAAATTTAAATTAACAATATTAATAGAGAACATTAGATTTAATGCTGAAATTAAATCACCACTCACATGAATATGGTATTCACTACGACATTTTTTTTTTTTAGTTTGGCATGCCTAAACATATGCCATATAATCAAAATTCTCCTACCACTTTACATTCAGATAACTACAAAGAAGTTGCCCAGTATGCCCCGCACTGGCTTTCCACTGGTTCCACTAACTACTTATTTACAAATAAGGAAGTATAAAAACAATGATTATAAACATATATACAAACATGGGCACATGAAATTATGTGGCAATAACAAGTTACAAAGTGGCAGTCATTTATTATTGAAAATTTTTTAATTATCATAGAGTCTACGCAGAGAAACTTTTCTCCAAAATACATCCAAGGACTCCCACTGGTGATACCACACTACAGTATGACTGCAGAGGTATTTTTGAAAACATCCTTCACCATATCATAAAATACCCCTTTTAAGAGAAAAATGCCTCAAACCTAGTGCCAGGGAAGGCTGTTTTTCACTAATGATGATAGTTTATTATCTCTTAAGTCAAGTGAATCTCTTGGAACCTCCTTGCATTGGCTAATATAACTTGAAAGCTCACTCTGTAAGTCTTTATATAACTACACAGGATCTAATGAACTTCACTCCCTATATTAATATCCTCAGGCTGCCCCTCTCTTACCATGAGACCCTTACTTTCCCTTTACTCTGACTTCTCTGTGTGTGTGTGTCTGTGTGTAATTTTATTTGCCTTTATTGAATAGATAATCAAGCACACATAAAGTTCAAAGAAAAAAAAAAACCACTAAAGAGAAGGTATCCTTCCCACCACCCATCCAGTGTCCCACCTCTCAAGAGGTAATTATTAACAGTCTCTTGGGTGTTTTTCTAGAGAGCTCCTAAACATACACACACATATTATGGTATTTTATGTATTTCAGTAAATTAGTCCAAATTCTCTTTAGAATGAACTACACCATAAAAACTTCCTTCACTAGTCCTAATGTTTCAGAAATTACAGTGTTTAAAATTAAATAATTTTAGGGATAGAAGGACCTGACATCATCAAGCTCCTTATTACTTTACAGATGAAGAAACTGTGCCCCCAGAGAGACTTACCTAAAGAGACATGGCTATTTCGTTTTGTCAAAAATTAAGTTGAGGTCTGCTAACTTCAAATCCAAATCCCTCCTTCACCCAAGGTGTACTCAAATTTATTTACATTTTCCAGTCATCAGGTGTTTAACTTGTCTTAACCATATGAAATTGGAAGCAGGAAGTTCCCCTTGTAATGGATCTTTTCTCAGGGAAATGAAATACTGATTATTTGTGATTAAGCTATTTGGTCACCATCTGTACAAATACAATTTGTCCACCAAAGCCAACATAGATATATCATCACTAACATCCTTGGTAAATTCCAAGAAATAAAACTGAAATTCAGTGTAGACACAAAGCCCTTCAAATCATCAAAAGAAAAAGAAATGTTAGTATACTCTAGACCTTCACATTTTGGCTTTAATCAATACCTGTTCATCAACAAACATGTCTGTTTACTAAATGCCTAGCACTTCACTCAATATTCAACACGAAAGTATTGAACTCCTAATAGAATAAGACATGTTCCTCAATAAACTACCAGGAAATTAGACATGAATGTAAATAATTAAAATGCATTGTAATCAATGCTATAGTTGTTATACAAATATTAAAAGACAGGAAAAATAATTCTTGGGAAAATTCAGGAAACTTCATTGAGTAGTCTAGAAGAATAAGTAACATGGTTAGTTAACTTTTTAAAAAAATCAGTTTCAGAGAAAAAGATAAATGGAATCATATACATACACTCTGGCAGTTACAGTGAAGGTTGCAAACTAGTCGCACAATGTTTTAGGAAAAAAAAGAGACTGAATGTGAACTCCTTTAGATAAAATGTAGACCCTCCAGTGTGGCACAGGACCTAGTAGACCTACTTCTCTCATTCATATTGCCTGTCTGCCCTCCAAAGACACATTTGAATTGCATACCCTGACAAACTTAATGCTAAAGGTAAAGGGTGATTTGGAAGAGGAAAGGGGATAAACAAGACATCTTAAAAACCTTCTCAGTTTTTAAGGGCATTATAGGGGCTTAAAGTTTCTTGTTTAGAAGTATTTTCCAATTTTGGAATCAGAAAATAAAACATAAAAAACTAGATGATGAACAGGAAAAAGCAGCAAATACTAAAAACAGTTTTAGATGCTGAGTAAGGTTAGGCTCATGAAGAGTTCAGTGAACTCACCAGCTGCCACCAAACTCAAAGCACAAGTAATATAAACCTGTGTCTAAGCAAAGTTATGTTACTACAGATTCTGGACCTCCAGGATCCTTCTAAGCCTATTAATCTGCACATGCCAAAAGTAATATAAATGCATAGATTATCACACAATAATCTATGTTAGGTAAGTGATGTGACAGAAACAAGCACAGGATGTATACCTAGATCAGACTTGGGGCAGTCAGTGGGATAATGCTGATTGGAGGAGCTGGTCCCTATCCAACAAATTATGTCAGGTAAAGAGTGAGAAGGGCAGACCAGACAAAGACCAAGGGTCTGAAAGAGGACAGCTGGGGTTTGGTCAAGCCACAGTGAGCCAGGGAAAAGGTTAAGGCTACAAGGGCTCAGAGCAATTGGATTGCAAAACCTTGCTTTGATAAGGAATTTGGATTTTATCCAGAGAATTTTTAACTGGGGGGTGCTGTGATGAGATTAGGAAGTCAAAAAGATCACTCTTGGCAGCAGTGTAATAAATGACCTGGAACAAGGAAGTAATACCAACTAGACAGCTAGGGAACCTGCAGCAGTCATCTAAGTGAGAAGAAACCTCAATTAAGACACAGAAGAGATGGGGGAAAGTAAACAATTTTGAGAAATATTAAAGGTAAAACACAGAAATGCATCACCAACCAGGTGAACATTATCATCCAGGTTTCTGGTTTGGGTTACTGGGTTGTGCCATTCACCAAGACAGAGAATATAAAAACAACACACCTAAAGGGAAGATAAGCCCAGTTCTGAGCCTGTTGAAGGTGTCTGGAAAACAGCCCAATGGAGACGACCAGTTGGTTGCAGGCTATCATCCGTCTGTAGTGAAGACAAACATTTCTCCTAATTAGCAAGGAGCTGGAAGCTGAAAACCATGGGCATAGGCATGTGCTTCCAGGAAGAATGTGTAGGATGAAGCACAAGGGCGATGAGGATGGAAATCCTTGGTAAAGTCAAAGAGTCATCAGCAAAGAGGCCTATGGGAACTGAGGAGTGACCACAGAGGTAAAGAAAGACCCAGAGAATGGGAGGGAGTGTCAAGGAACTCCAGGTAAGACAGTTAAGGGAGTAAATGTACAATTTATTACATTTACTCATTTCTTCTCCCTCTCTCTTCCCTCTCCTATACTTTCCACTTTTCCCCTGATGAGAAAGATAAGTTATTCTGTGATAATTTATATAAGCTATACTGTATACCAACCAACTTACTAGGGAAGAGAAACAGATATATATAATCAAGATAATATTTCCTAACATTTCTTGAAAGTTTATTATGTACTAAGTAAATTGCTACGTACTTGACATGCACAATTTAATCCTTAAAACAAATATACGCAGTAAAAGACTACTATTGTTGAACCCACTTATTAGGTGAGGAAACCGAGTCTCAGAAGGGTTAAGTACTTCATGCAACTTCATAAAGACACAGCAGGTATGAGATGTGAACCCCAAAATGGGATATGAATCACAATAAACTCCCCAAATTAAAATAACTGTAAGGCCTGACAAGAAATAAATACAAAATCTAATTTGATTTGGAAAAAAAATTAAGAAGTTGAAAAAAAATACAGTGGGGTACAAGCAAACTCCAGACAATGATGCCAAATTCAGGATTCTAATATAAGGAAGGGCACCTCTTAAGTAGAATTATCCTAAAAATATACATCCCTCAGTTCTCTTTTCTCAGTCTGGGACCTCTGACCAATAAGAAACAGTATTGTGTTTCAATCCAGTAACCTGGCTCTTACATGGTAAAGCTGTTCTCTTTAACTGGGTAGGTGATATTACAACTCTGGAAGAAAAAGATGGGAGCAATAAGAGGAGGCATATCAAACCCACAGTACTAATATTTTTTTTTGTTATCATTAATCTACAATTACATGAAGAACATTATGTTTACTAGGCTCCCCCCTTCACCAAGTCCCCCCCACACACCCCATTATAGTCACTGTCCATCAGCATAGTAAGATGCTGTACAATCACTACTTGTCTTCACTGTGTTGCACAGCCCTCCCCATGCCCCCCCCACTACATTATACATGGAAATCATAATGCCCCCTTTCTTTTTCCCTGCCCTTCCCTCCCTTCCCACCCATCCTCCCTAGTCCCTTTCCCTTTGGTAACTGTTAGTCCATTCTTGCTTGGGTTCTCACAGTACTAATATTTTGAGTCAAGGTTAGGGTATGTGTTTTTTAAATGTTGGTAATCAGATTTAGCTAATGAAAAGCATTGGAAGTCTTAAGAAACATGCTTTACTACATTTGTTAAGTTTAACTTCTTAGAATTGCTAAGTGCTTAACGAGATTCTACTTGTTAAGGTGTCAAATCTGACCTGTCAAGGACTGGCTATGCTTGACAGACTGAATGTACAAATGCATTTTAAACATCTAAAGAAATTTAATTCACTAACAAAAGGGTATGGAGAAATGTAATTTGTTAAACTTGAATTAACTTAATAAAACAGCAAGTGAAAATTACTATTCTTATTTCTATACAGAAATTACAATGCTTATAAGTATAATAACAAGACTAAAGGAAAAACTAGTTTTTAATTTCCACTTCAATAAACTGAATATTAATTTGAAACACAAGAAATGTTATGTAGTCCTTTCCATGCGCAGAAGCCCCACTCAGACATTAAGAAACATGGGTAACTGAGCTGCTCTGTTAACCACTACTTGATCTAACAGCCTTCTTCAAAGTGGAGCCTTTGAAAACTAAGTGCAACTGAGTTATGTATGAATTGTTTAAGCAGTATCTCCTAACACTGAAGAAACTGAACTCCATATAACCCTCACCTAAAGGTAAGAAAGAACAACACATTTCAATTTGCCTTCATACTCACACATTTAGACAAACCTAAAACTTATACCCTCCTTTATTGTTAGCTGAAGTGTCAAACTGAAGTTAACTCATATTGTATGGGTGTGTACTATTTCTGGAAGGTTTCACAAGAAGTGTCCATAGTACCTGGGGATGCCTCTGGAAAGCGGAGCTTGTTAGATGGGGGAGATGGAATTATCTTTTACTGTGCATTTTTAGTACTATTTGAATATTTTAACATGTATTAATCATTCAAATTCATACATGATTTGAAATGAAGCATAATTTTAAAACATAACACCATATTTTTTCTTTTTTAAAAAAAATCTTTTGCAATCTTCTGTGCAGCAAAGGACACCATCAATAGAACAAAAAGGCATACTACAGTATGGGAGAATATATTCATAAATGACATATCCAATAGGGGGTTGACATCCAAAATATACAAAGAGCTCAAGCACCTCAACAAACAAAAAGCAAAAAAGCCAATTAAAAAATGGGCAGAGCAAAGAAGTAAAAAGCTAACCTTTTCAAACAATATTGCCTCTCTCTCACTTACCAACTTCACATTTCCCTGTATGGCCCCGGAAGATGACTGGTTAGCCAGAGACGGGTAAGATTCCTCAAGGGAGGAACAACCTAAGACAGGCACAGTCACAGGGGGGCCATCAGGCGAGAAATTGGGGATCAACAGAGGTGAGGCTCAGAACCTCACCCCCCATTTTGAGAGAAATCTTCTGCATCCGTGGATGTTTTATTGCCCTTGTCTAGCTTGGATTAGCACATAGTCTACAGGCACACACCTGATCATCTACATTTGCTCTCTTACAGCACTAAACTATGTTTTCTACCTTTATCTTGCATCTACTTACCACTTCAGCATTTTATTTAAAATAATAATAATAATAATAAGGGAGAAATGTGGGATTCACATATAAATCCAGGATAAAAATCAAACGAATATTCATATTTGACCTGATTGTTTATAGTTCATAATGAGTGATCAAAACTGAAAGTTTCTGTGATGACTGCCCTTGTACTGTTCACCATGTAAGAACTTATTCACTATGTAAGAACTTGTTCACCATGTAAGAACTTGTTCGTTATGCTTCAGAAGATTGGAGACTGACGAGAATTAGGCTAGGGGTGGATTAATGATTGTACATTGAGCATTGAGTCCCCTATACAGAATTTTATTGTTGTTAACAACCATTTGATCAATAAATATGAGAGATGCCCTCTCAAAAAAAAAAAAATGGGCAGAGGAGCTGAACAGACACTTCTCCAAAGAAATTCAGATGGCCAAAAGACACGTGAAAAGATGTTCCACATGGCTTATCATCTGAGAAATGTAAATTAAAACCACAATGAGATACCACCTCACACCAGTAAGGATGGCAACCATACAAAAGATGTTGGCGAGGATGTGGAGAAAAGGGAACCCTCCTACACTGCTGGTGGGAATGTAAACTAGTTCAACCACTGTGGAAAACAGTATGGAGGTTCCTCAAAAAATGAAAAATAGAAATACCATTTGACCCAGGAATTCTACTTCTAGGAATTTACCCTAAGACTGCAGCAGCCCAGTTTGAAAAAACTATATGCTCTCCTATGTTTATCGCACTATTTACAATAGCCAAGAAATGTAAGAAACCTAAGTGTCCATCAGTAGATGAGTGGATAAAGAAGATGTGGTACATATACACAATGGAATATTATTCAGCCATAAGAAAACAAATCCTACCATTTGCAACAACATGGATGGAGCTAGAGGGTAGTATGCACAGTGAAACAAGCTGGGCAGAGAAAGACAAGTATCAAATGATTTCACTCATATGTGGAGTATAAGAACAAAGGAAAAACTGAAGGAACAAAACAGCAGCAGACTCACAGAACCCAAGAATGGACTAAGTTACCAAAGGGAAAGGGACCGGGGAGGGTGGGTGGGAAGGGAGAGATAAGGGGGAAAATGGGGCATTATGAGTAGCACACATAATGTAGGGAGGGGGGGACATGGGAAAGGCAGTATATACAGAGAAGACAAGTAGTGAATCTATAGCATCTTACTATGCTGATGGACAGTGACTGTAATGGGGTATGTGGGGGGAACTTGACGATGAGGGGAGTCTAGTAAACATAATGTTGCTCATGTAAAAAAAAAAGCTTTTGGTATAGAGGGCATGTCAAAGTGTGGGCAAAGGGTCTGTTTGTTTCTATGCAGAAGATTAAGGCCTAGCTTGGATACCCAGAAAATGAACTAAGATACGATATGAGGAGGAGCTTCCGGCATCAGCACTCTCTGGAGGACTTGTGCCGGGGGATGATCATCAAAAAGCCTCCACAGGGATCCGGGCGATGCTGCGGTTGTGGCTGTGTCCACCCCACCATTTCCTGGACTTGCCATTGGAATGAGGAGGGAGATGTCTAGGCTGGCATGTGCATACAGTGAGACAACGAATTTGACCGGATCTGTACTGTTGGAACTCAACCAGGAGTTGGGAGGGGTCCAAGTTGTAGCACTCCAAAATCTTATGACTATAGACTATCTACGGTTAAAAGAACATATGGGATGTGAGCAGATCCCAGAAATGGGCTGCTTTAATTTGTCTGATTTTTCTCAGACTGTTCAAGTACAGTTGGACAATATCCATCATATCATAGACAAATTTTCACAAATGCCTAGGGTGCCTAAATGGTTTTCTTGGCTTCACTGGAGATGGATGGTAATTATAGATTTGCTTTGTTTATGTCATCGTATTCCTATTATGTTAATATGTGTGTGCAAATTAATTAGTAGTTTAAAACCTATACATACTTAAGGTACTCTACAAGAAGATATGTCAAAGAAATAATCAATCCTCCCATGTTTTCTTCCATATGCTACCTCTAAAGCTTTTCTTCTTCCTTCCTAATTACAACCCTTATATAGAATTCGTGCCTCATATCGAATTTACCGAGTATCATAATTCCTCCAGGTGGTAAAGATACCTCGAGACCAGTGCTGGGCATAGAAGCCACAGGGCATAAATCTGCAAAGAAGTAAAAAGCTAACCTTTTCAAACAATATGGCTTCTCTCTCACTTACCAACTTTACATTTCCCTGTATGGCCGCGGAGATGACTGGATAGCCAGAGACGGGTAAGATTCCTCAAGGGAGGAACAACCTAAGACAGGCACAGTCGCAGGGGGGCCATCAGGTGAGAAATTGGGGATCAACAGAGGTGAGGCTCAGAACCTCACCAACCCCTGCTTTGAGAGAAATCTTCTTCATCCGTGGATGTATTGCTGCCCTTGTCTAGCTTGGATTAATACTTAGTCCATAGGCACATACCTGATCATCTACATTTGCCCTCTTACAGCATTAAACTATGTTTTCTACCTTTATCTTGCATCTACCTACCACTTCAGCATTTTATTAAAAATAAAAATAATAATAATAATAGAGAAATGTGGGATTCACATATAAATCAAGTATAAAAATCAAACGAATATTCATATTTGACCTGATTGTTTATAGTTCATAATGCATGATCAAAACCGAAAGTTTCTGTGATGACTGCCCTTGTACTACTCACCATGTAAGAATTTATTCACTATGTAAGAATTCGTTCACCATGTAAGAACTTGTTCGTTATGCTTCAGAAGATTGGAGACTGACGAGAATTAGGCTTGAGATGGATTAATGATTGTACATTGAGCATTGACCCCCCTATACTGAATTTTATTGTTGTTAACAACCATTTGATCAATAAATATGAGAGATGCCCTCTCAAAAAAAAATACTTTCTATTACTTCAGAAAATTTGGTCAAAAAAGCAATGCAAGCACTCTTCTAGTCATTTTCCTGCTCTCATGCATGAAGACTTTAATGGTTATAGCAAATGACTAAAGAACTGCAAAGCTGTCAGTTTTTGATTATTCAAAAAAAAGCTCAAATGAATATTTGTTCACTTTTTTTTATGTAACTTAAATTTGTGTTTATACAGAATATTTTGTCAGCATAACAATGGCTTTATGAAAATACATGTGATTTTTTTTCTCTGTTGTATAAAATAGTTTAAATGGCATAATAATTGTCTATTCCTTGAAGATTTAAAAGAACACTTAATACCATGTAGACCTGTCCTTTTTAACAGAGGCAGTTTTCAAACAACTTTATCAATTTCATCCATTGATACTGGTCTTTTTATGTGAATCATATATCCTTGAGTCTATTTATTAATAGTCTATTCTATTCAGAATTTAAAATTCATTGGTATAAAAAAATTCATTGGTATAGAGTTGTACTATATATTTTTTAATCCATTTCATGTCATCTATCACTGTTTCTTGATTGTTAGCTTATTGCTTTTCTTATTTTTATTTATTTATAAATGGTCTTGGATTTAAAATTCTGTTTTTATTTTTATTCTGATTTTAGCTTTATGTCTTTGCCTGTTTTTATTGGGTATATTCTGTTGTTCTTTTGCTTGAATTTAATGTTTATTTCATTTATTTTCATTATTTTATTTCACTTATTTAGTAATAAAACAACTTGATCCATAAAAAAAAAAAAAAAGCTTTTTCAAGCTTACCTCTTCCTCACCAGTCAGCTGTCACTGAGAATCACTGCCTTAGAGGTTCACAACTGCTACCAACAGCACTACTGCAAATTGGGTAGGGATACAGGAAGGAAAAGGATCGTCTACGATTTCTACCAACAAGCAGCAATGGTAGTCGCTGTGAATTCAGCCCCTGTAAACAAAGTGAGCAGGCTCAGGTGGTAAGTAAGGAGCACTGGAGGGTAGTGGTCTCACAGAACCGACAAGCACACTGATTTGGAGCTGGCCTCACTCCCTGAAAGGTGGGTAAAGCATTCACATCACTGGAGACATGGAAAGGGCCACAGGAGAACAGAGGAATCCCTTTAAAAGGTCTGCCTCACCTCCCTCAGTTCCTTTTGGAACAGTGGAAATCCTGGAACTATTCCACATTGCTCTGGTAACTACTGCTGATACATTAATGGAAGACATTCTCTTTATTAACAGGTAATATATTAATGCATTTACAATATTGTATGAAGCCACCAGTCTACCATTGTTTGAAACTAATTGTTGAAGTTTCTCCCCATTGCCCTTTATCCCTCTAACAGAAAGAAAGAAAGAAAGAAAGAAAGAAAGAAAGAGAGGGAGGGAGGGAGGGAGAGAGGGAGGGAGGGAGGGAGGGAGGAAGGAAGGAAGGAAGGGAGGGAGGGAGGGAGGGAGGGAGGGAGGAAGGAAGGAAGGAAGGAAGGAAGGAAGGAAGGAAGGAAGGAAGGAAGGAAGGAAGGAAGGAAGGAAGGAAGGAAGGAAGGAAGGAGAAAACTAATTGCTGGTTATTTGTCAATCATTATTTAAGAACTACTTGCACAATTCACAACAGCTGGGTTTCAACTTCTTCCCATACACAAAAGCTCAGCTCATTAAGAATCATCTCTTCCAAAAAGCCAGAAATCTTGGAACCCCACTAACACTTCTACTGCTTAAATCATACTTATCTACATATCTCCATCCTCATCACCACTCCCTCTACCCCAAACTAGTTGAGAACACTACCATCCCTGGCCAAATCTGCTGTAACAATAACCAAATTAGTCTCTGTTAGATCAGTCCATTCTCCACAGTAATGACAATCAAATCTTTTGACTGCACACTGACAAATCGGTAAATGCATTCATATATCCCCAACATATGTTCACCTGTAAATATGACAAAGATACTAATACATATAAATACTAGAAAATATTCATTTTCCAATGTAACAAAATAATTATTGTAATAATGGTTTTTATATGTGTAAGCATAAAAGCAAATATAAAAACCATTATTGCTATCACTAAAATATCCATGTTGGTTTTTAGTTATTTTGTGAAAATATTGGTTTAAAAATATTTTAGTGTGATCCATTTAATCAAATATTTCTCATTCTGCTTGGAAAATCTAATTTTAATATTTTGTGACAGAGCAATCTTAAAGTCAGTTTCAAGTCAATAATTTAATGGCTATCATAGCCAAAAAGAAACAAGGGTCCAAAGGGAAGAAAGTGCTACGGCTATGCTTACTAAATCATGATACTTCATTGTTCTGACCCTATCCAATTATACAAACATTTTCCTTTAAATATGGTTAGTAAATGTTAATCTTCCCTGATGCAATTAGTCTTGAAAACTAATCAGAAGATTATTTCTAACAAATGGATTTGAAACCCACTAAATGTATTAACTTGGAATATTTTCTTTTTAGATTTTTAACTGTGGGAATTTTGATACCTGTATACCTATTACCCAGCTTCAATAATTATCAATATATGGCAAATCATCTACAAACCTCCAAAGGTAATGAATTACGTTACTTATTATTTTTACTTGATATTTGGGTCACTTAAAATGTACTTTTCTGCAAATTAAAACCACAGTGAGACATCACCTCACACCAGTAAGGATGGCTACCATCCAAAAGACAAACAACAACAAATGTTGGCGAGGTTGTGGAGAAAGGGGAACCCTCCTACACTGCTGGTGGGAATGTAAACTAGTTCAACCATTGTGGAAAGCAGTATGGAGGTTCCTCAAAAAACTCAAAATAGAAATACCATTTGATCCAGGAATTCCACTTCTAGGAATTTACCCTAAGAATGCAGCAGCCCAGTTTGAAAAAGACAGATGCACCCCTATGTTTATCGCAGCACTATTTACCATAGCCAAGAAATGGAAGCAACCTAAGTGTCCATCAGTAGATGAATGGATAAAGAAGATGTGGTACATATACACAATGGAATATTATTTAGCCATAAGAAGAAAACAAATCCTACCATTTGCAACAACATGGATGGAGCTAGAGGGTATAAAGCTCAGTGAAATAAGCCAGGCAGAGAAAGACAAGTAGCAAATGATTTCACTCATATGTGGAGTATAAGAACAAAGAAAAACTGAAGGAACAAAACAGCAGCAGAATCACAGAACCCAAGAATGGACTAACAGTTACCAAAGGGAAAGGGACTGGGGAGGGTGGGTGGGAAGGGAGGGATAAGGGCAGGGAAAAAGAAAGGGGGCATTACGATTAGCATGTATAGTGTTGTGGGGGAGTACAGGGAGGGCTGCACTACACAGAGAAAACAGGTGGTGATTATACAGCATCTTGCTACACTGATGGACAGTGACTGTAGTGGGGTGTTGGGGGGGGACTTGGTGAAGGGGGGGGTGCCTGGTAAACATAGTGTTCTTCATGTAATTGTAGATTAATGATAGCAAAAATTAAAAATTAAAAAATTAAAAAAATGTACTTTTCCCATGCTAGGCAAAAAGTCAGAAAGAAGACAAAATAACCTAACACTGAGCATACTTGCAGCAGGAAAGTGTACTGCCTTCTAATTTCTATTCTAGAAGAAAGAAAAATTGCCCAGTGGTTGCACCAATAAAAAACAGCAGCAAAAATGTGTCTGCTTTTCTTGACGAACTGAGCTTTTTATAAAATCTTTTTGCCACGTTGCTGGTAGTAGGTTTTTATACCAACAGGTTCACCAACTCACTCAGATTCTCAGAGAAGGCAGAGTAAGAGCGTTCACCTTGACTTACATCTCTTTCTCATCAGGTTTAGCTGCAGGCAAAATGAATTATTTTAAAGCAAATTTCAGACATCTATATATCATTTTATCCATAAATACTTCAGTATTTACTTCTAAGAGAAAGGAGTCTTCCCTTTTAAAATAACTGTAATACTATTATCATATCTTAAAAATTAAAATAACTATTTAAAAATCATCTAACATACAGGTGGCATTCAAATTACTCCCACTGGTCTCATAAATATCTTGGTACAGTTGGTTTGTATGAAATCATATCTGAACAAGGTCTATACATTTAGTTAATGTCTCGTCTTTCTAATCTGTAATAGTTCCTTTACTTCTTCTTACCACTGATTTGAAGTAACTGGGTTCATATGCCCTATGGAATTTTTGAGCTTTCTAATTACATTCTGCAAACTAGTTGTTAGATTTAGAAGCTTAATCAGAGTCAGGTTTGATTTTATATTGAGGGGGAAAGAATATGTAATGAATGGTGTTGTATTTTTCCCATTGTACCACATCTGAAGAATATAAGGTTTGGTTGTATCCATTTTAGAGATGTTATGATTAATCATAAGACTGACAATCTGATCCTTCTATTATAAAGTTCCCTAATGGTTTTACAGCTACTGATAGTCAATGCCTTAGGTCTTTTATTTCATTAGGTCATCTGACATTTTTTTAGAAATACATTTGGAGATTTTTATCAGGTAACAAATTTATGTTTCCAAGTTCTTCATGTGTACAGTTGTAAGGGTTTTTATAGGTGCAATAAAATCACGAGATCACGAGTCATTAGGGAAATGCAAATTAAAACCATGAGATTACTAATTCACACCCGGTAAGATAGCTATAGTCACAGAGACAGAGAATAACAAGTGTTGGTACAGATGTGAAGAAACTGGACCCCTTGTGCATTACTATTGGGCATGTAAAATGGTGCAGTAGCTTTAGAAAACAGTTTGGCAGCCCCTTTAAAAGTTACACAGAGTTATTGCCATTTAACCCAGCAATTCTGCTCCTAGATACTCCAAGAAAAATGAAAACGTATGTCTAGACTGAAACTTGTACATGAATGTTATTCCTAACAGCCAGAAAGTGGAAACAAACCAAGAGTTTACTACCTGATGAATGGATAAAGTGTGGCATCCATACAAGGGTATATTTATTATATAGCTACAGAAAGGAATGAAGTACTGATACATGCTACAACACAGATGAACCCCAAAAACATGCTAAGTAAAAGTAGCCTGCAAAAAGGCCACACATTGTATGACTCCATTTATACGTAATGTCCAGTACAGGCAAATCCAAAGATAGAAATATTACTGGTCGCCAGGGATTGTAGAGAGGGCAGAAAGTTTATGGGTGCAGGGCTTGTTCTTATGGTGATGAAAATTAGACAGTGATGATGACTGCACAACTCCATGAATATACTAAAAACTGCTGACTGTATACTTTAAAAAGGTAAATTTTATGGTATGTAAATTGTCTCAATAAAGCTTTTTTTTTTAATTACAAGGAAAAATGTTATCTCACAGTACATTTCTTTTTAAGAAAAAAGCAGTTACTTTCTCATTCACCATTAAAATAACATCTTTACTTGAAGAGATCGATTAAGGATATTAACTTCTCAAATAATATTTGCAAGGAGGATATTTATGACAGAAAAAGTCGACATTTATGAAAAAGAAAAATGCATTACATTAATAACTCAACCACAAGATAGCCAACAAAAGATAACCTGCCTCAGTAATCCATCAAGATGCAGTGAATGAATTTCATCCTTTTATTCTGTCAAAGCAACTGTTCTGTCAGTATTACATTTTGACAAGTACGTCATATAGCAATGTTATTAGGGCAGTCATTTACTATTGAGACTATGTCTTCTTCAGTACAATTTCCCTCCAGTAGGCCACAAAAGAAATGATTTTTCTTAGATTTAATTACTGAAGATAATCTAACAAATACTAAGAGATGCCAGAAGCTTTGATACTTTTATGACTATACAGAAAACCTCCCACACTGCAAAATGTGTCCTAGTATTGTGTCCAAATCTTGAGCAAAATGTCCTATGCATCTTACAAGAGTTATGACAAAGGAATGCATTTTGGCTTCTTGACATATATTCCACATAAAGTTGACCCTTGAACAACATGAGTTCGAACTGTGTAGATCTACTTAAACATTTGATTTTTTTTTCCAATAAATATACTGGGAAATTTTTTGGAGATTTGTGACCATTTGAAAAAGGTTTTCTTTTCTCTAGCTTAAAAGAATACAGTATATAAAATGTATAACATACAAAATAGGTGTTAATTTACTGTTTATGGTATTGGTAAGGCTTCCAAGTCACCAATGGACTATTAGTAAAGTTTTGAAGGAGTCAAAAGTTACACTCAGATTGTCAACTGCGCAGAGGATGGCAACCCTAGCCCCCAAGTTGTTCAAAGGTTCACTGTACCATATCAGTCTTTCTAAAAAATCAGATCATTCTGGGGGCCTGGAAGAGAAGGGATAAGAAGAATCTGCCTTTAGTGAGGGCCTTTTCATCTTTTCTAAGAAGAAACCTCAAAATATACCTTTAATCATTAGGTTAGTAAAATTGTATATAGCATCTCAATGAATAGCCAAGGACTTTAAACATCATTGGATAAAAAAAATGTAGAGATTCTTTTTATGGTCTAGGTGATTAGGTTTCAAATGTCCTAGTACTAGTAATACCCTCATATTATTTACTATCTCAAAGTTCTACATACTTTCAAAGCAAGATTCCTACTAATGACAGAGGATGCAAATCCATGTTTCAAACAGGCTTGATATATTCAATGTAATAAGTGATTTATTTAATGTGATTTAATAGCTCACCAAGAGTTCATAATGGCTGAACGAGGCTCAGCTCTGCCATTTTTTATTGTATGCTTGTGCTTGCATTATTAGTATTTTTTCAATCACTGATTTATTTGCAGAAATCCTCTAATGTCCATTTTATGAAAGTTTAATGAAAATGGACAATAGAAATCATTATCACTGTGTTGCAATACACTGAAAGAAAATTTATGAATATGGCTCTCCTTGCTCACTGCCGAACTCCTTTCTCTTCCCTTCAGGACATCTAAAGTTCTATAGTTAACACATTAACACTGTTTGACATATAGACCCAAGAAGGTACCAGTAACAATCCCTAAATTTAATTTTTTTAGATAAAAATAAGAAAAAGCTGGGGGCGGAGCCAAGATGGCGGCGTGAGTAGAGCAGTGGAAATCTCCTCCCAAAAACACATAGAGCTATGAAAATATAACAAAGAAAAATCTTCCTAAAATAGAGACCACAGGACACAGGACAACATCCAGACCACATCCACACCTGCAAGAACCCAGCGCCTTGTGAAGGGGGTAAGATACAAGCCCCAGCCCGGCGGGACCCGAGCGCCCCTCCCCCCGGCTCCCGGCGGGTGGAGAGAAACCGGAGCGGTTTTTTTTTGTTTTTTTTTTTGGCGAGCGCTTTTTGGAAGCCTTAGAGGGACGGGCCCCCGTTGCTGGGGAGGCAGGGTGGCGGGACCGGTGAGGAGGTACCTGGGAACGGCGCCAGAGGACAAAGAATATCCCGCGTTTCTCCCTGCGAGACCTGGGGGCGGGTGCCTGAGACCGGTGCCTGAGGACGGAGGAGGTCGCGCGTTTTTCCCCTTTTTTTTTTTTTTCTCTTTTTGGCGAGCGCTTTTTGGAAGCCTTGAAGGGACGGGGACCCCAGTGCTAGGGAGGCACGGTGGCGGGACTGGTGAGCGGGTGGCTGGGACCGGCGCCTGAGGACAAAGAATATCCCCCGTTTTTCCCTGCGGGACCGGTGGGCGGGTGCCTGAGACCGGCACTTGAGGACAGAGGAAATCGCGCGTTTTTCCCCTTTTTTTTTTCTCTTTTCTGCGAGTGCTTTTTGGAAGCCTAAAAGGGACAGGGACCCCGGTGCTAGGGAGGCAGGGCGGCGGGACTGGTGAGCGGGTGCCTGGGACCGGCACCTGAGGACAAAGAATATCCCGCATTTTTCCCTGTGGGACCGGTGGGTGGGTGCCTGAGACCAGCACCTGAGGACGGAAGAAATCGCGCGTTTTTCCCCTTTTTTTTCTCTCTTATTGCCGAGTGCTTTTTGGAAGCCTTGAAGGGACAGGGACCCCGGTGCTAGGGAGGCAGGGCGGCGGGACTGGTGAGCGGGTGCGTGGGACCAGTGCCTGAGGACAAAGAATATTGAGCGTTCCTTCCCTGCGGGACCGGTGGGTGGGTGCTTTTTGGAAGCCTTGAAAGGACAGGGACCCTGGTGCTAGGGAGACAGGGCAGCAGGACCAGTGAGCGGGTGCCTGGGACCGGCACCTGAGGACAAAAAAAAAAAAAAAAAAAATCGCTTGTTTTTTCCTTTTTTTTCCTTTTTTTTTTTCTCTTTGTTTCTGTTCCCTCTCTCATT
Organism: Manis javanica; assembly: GCF_040802235.1. Lineage (NCBI taxonomy): Eukaryota > Metazoa > Chordata > Mammalia > Pholidota > Manidae > Manis > Manis javanica. The sequence goes on along the minus strand of NC_133160.1, from coordinate 28,507,312 downwards.
GTTGCTGCTGTTGTTTTGGTTTGGAGAGTGCTTTTTGGAAATCTTAAAGGGGCAGGACAGGTCACTTAGACCAGAAGCAGGGAATCTGGGGATCTCTGGGCACTCTAACCCCCTGGGCAGCAGGGAGCACAGAGGCCCCTTACGGAGATAAATAGTCTCCTGGCTGCTCCCCCTCCAACGGGGCTCCACCATTTTGGAGGAACAGCCCCAGCCAGGCCAAGCCCACAGCAACAGCGGAGATAAACCCCAAAGCAACTGGGCAGGAAGCAGAAGCCCTGTCTGCGCACAGCTGCCCAGCACAAGCCACTAGAGGTCGCTATTCTCCCAGGAAAAGGCTACAAACCAACAAGAAGGGAAGCTCTTCCAGCGGTCACTTGTACCAGCTCTGCAAACTATCTCTATCACCATGAAAAGGCAAAACTACAGGCAGACAAAGATCACAGAGACAACACCTGAGAAGGAGACAGACCTAACTAGTCTTCCTGAAAAAGAATTCAAAATAAAAATCATGAACATGCTGACAGAGATGCAGAAAAAAATGCAAGAGCAATGGGATGAGATGCAGAGAAAAATGCAAGAGCAGTGGGATGAAGTCCGGAAGGAGATCACGGATGTCAGGAAAGAGATCACAGAAGTGAAACAATCCCTGGAAGGATTTATGAGCAGAATGGATAAGATGCAAGAGGCCATTGAAGGAATAGAAGCCAGAGAACAGGAACGTATAGAAGCTGACATAGAGAGAGATAAAAGGATCTCCAGGAATGAAACAACACTAAGAGAAATATGTGACCAATACAAAAGGAAAAACATTCGTATTATAGGGATACCAGAAGAGGAAGAAAGAGGAAAAGGAATAGAAAGTGTCTTTGAAGAAATAATGGCTGAAAACTTCCCCAAACTGGGGGAGGAAATAATCGAACAGACCATGGAATTATACAGAACCCCCAACAGAAAGGATCCAAGGAGGACAACACCAAGACACATAATAATTAAAATGGCAAGGATCAAGGACAAGGAAAGAGTTTTAAAGGCAGCTAGAGAGAAAAAGGTCACCTATAAAGGAAAACCAATCAGGCTAACATCAGACTTCTCAACAGAAACCCTACAGGCCAGAAGAGAATGGCATGATATACTTAATGCAATGAAACAGAAGGGCCTTGAACCAAGGATACTGTATCCAGCACGACTATCATTTAAATATGATGGTGGGATCAAACAATTCCCAGACAAGCAAAAGCTGAGGGAATTTGCTTCCCACAAACCACCTCTACAGGGCATCCTACAGGGACTGCTCTAGATGGGAGCACCCCTAAAAAGAGCACAGAACAAAACACACAACATATGAAGAATGGAGGAGGAGGAATAAGAAGGGAGAGAAGAAAAGACTCTCCAGACAGTGTATATAACAGCTCAATAAGCGAGCTAAGTTAGGCAGTAAGATACTAAAGAAGCTAACCTTGAACCTTTGGTAACCACGAATCTAAAGCCTGCAATGGCAATAAGTACATATCTTTCAATAGTCACCCTAAATGTAAATGGACTTAATGCACCAATCAAAAGACATAGAGTAATAGAATGGATAAAAAAGCAAGACCCATCTATATGCTGCTTACAAGAAACTCACCTTAAACCCAAAGATAAGCATAGACTAAAAGTCAAGGGATGGAAAAACATATTTCAGGCAAACAACAGTGAGAAGAAAGCAGGGGTTGCAGTACTAATATCAGACAAAATAGACTTCAAAACAAAGAAAGTAACAAGAGATAAAGAAGGCCACTACATAATGATAAAGGGCTTAGTCCAACAAGAGGATATAACCATTCTAAATATATATGCACCCAATACAGGAGCACCAGCATATGTGAAGCAAATACTAACAGAACTAAAGAGGGAAATAGACTGCAATGCATTCATTGTAGGAGACTTCAACACACCACTCACCCCAAAGGATAGATCCACCGGGCAGAAAATAAGTAAAGACACACAGGCACTGAACAACACACTAGAACAGATGGACCTAATAGACATCTATAGAACTTTACATCCAAAAGCAACAGGATATACATTCTTCTCAAGTGCACATGGAACATTCTGCAGAATAGACCACATACTAGCTCACAAAAAGAGCCTCAGTAAATTCCACAATATTGAAATTCTACCAACCAATTTTTCAGACCACAAAGGTATGAAAGTAGAAATAAATTCTACAAAGAAAACAAAAAGGCTCACAAACACATGGAGGCTTAACAACATGCTACTAAATAATCAATGGATCAATGAACAAATCAAAATAGAGATCAAGGAATATATAGAAACAAATGACAACAACAACACTAAGCCCCAACTTCTGTGGGATGCAGCGAAAGCAGTCTTAAGAGGAAAGTATATAGCAATCCAGGCACACTTGAAGAAGGAAGAACAATCCCAAATGAATAGTCTAACATCACAACTATTAAAACTGGAAAAAGAAGAACAAATGAGGCCTAAAGTCAGCAGAAGGAGGGACATAATAAAGATCAGAGAAGAAATAAACAAAATTGAGAAGAATAAAACAATAGCAAAAATCAACGAAACCAAGAGCTGGTTCTTTGAGAAAATAAACAAAATAGATAAGCCTCTAGCCCAACTTATTAAGAGAAAAAGAGAGTCAACACAAATCAACATAATCAGAAATGAGAATGGAAAAATCACGACAGACTCCACAGAAATACAAAGAATTATTAAAGACTACTATGAAAACCTATATGCCAACAAGCTGGAAAACCTAGAAGAAATGGACAACTTCCTAGAAAAATACAACCTCCCAAGACTGACCAAGGAAGAAACACAAAAGTTAAACAAACCAATTACAAGCAAAGAAATTGAAACAGTAATCAAAAAACTACCCAAGAACAAAACCCCGGGGCCGGACGGATTTACCTCGGAATTTTATCAGACACACAGAGAAGACATAATACCCATTCTCCTTAAAGTGTTCCACAAAATAGAAGAAGAGGGAATACTCCCAAACTCATTCTATGAAGCCAACATCACCCTAATACCAAAACCAGGAAAAGACCCCACCAAAAAAGAAAATTACAGACCAATATCCCTGATGAATGTAGATGCAAAAATACTCAATAAAATATTAGCAAACAGAATTCAACAGTATATCAAAAGGATCATACACCATGACCAAGTGGGGTTCATCCCAGGGATGCAAGGATGGTACAACATTCGAAAATCCATCAACATCATCCACCACATCAACAAAAAGAAAGACAAAAACCACATGATCATCTCCATAGATGCTGAAAAAGCATTTGACAAAATTCAACATCCATTCATGATAAAAACTCTCAGCAAAATGGGAATAGAGGGCAAGTACCTCAACATAATAAAGGCCATATATGATAAACCCACAGCCAGCATTATACTGAACAGCGAGAAGCTGAAAGCATTTCCACTGAGATCGGGAACCAGACAGGGATGCCCACTCTCCCCACTGTTATTTAACATAGTACTGGAGGTCCTAGCCACGGCAATCAGACAAAACAAAGAAATACAAGGAATCCAGATGGGCAAAGAAGAAGTTAAACTGTCACTATTTGCAGATGATATGATACTGTACATAAAAAACCCTAAAGACTCCACTCCAAAACTACTAGAACTGATATCGGAATACAGCAAAGTTGCAGGATACAAAATCAACACACAGAAATCTGTAGCTTTCCTATACACTAACAACGAATCAATAGAAAGAGAAATCAGGAAAACAATTCCATTCACCATTGCATCAAGAAGAATAAAATACCTAGGAATAAACCTAACCAAGGAAGTGAAAGACTTATACTCTGAAAACTACAAGTCACTCTTAAGAGAAATTAAAGGGGACACTAATAAATGGAAACTCATCCCATGCTCATGGCTAGGAAGAATTAATATCGTCAAAATGGCCATCCTGCCGAAAACAATATACAAATTTGATGCAATCCCTCTCAAATTACCAGCAACATTCTTCAATGAATTGGAACAAATAATTCAAAAATTCATATGGAAACACCAAAGACCCCGAATAGCCAAAGCAATCCTGAAAAAGAAGAATAAAGTAGGGGGGATCTCACTCCCCAACTTCAAGCTCTACTACAAAGCCATAGTAATCAAGACAATTTGGTACTGGCACAAGAACAGAGCCACAGACCAGTGGAACAGATTAGAGACCCCAGAAATTAACCCAAACATATATGGTCAATTAATATTTGATAAAGGAGCCATGGACATACAATGGCAAAATGACAGTCTCTTCAACAGATGGTGCTGGCAAAACTGGACAGCTACATGTAGGAGAATGAAACTGGACCATTGTCTAACCCCATATACAAAGGTAAACTCAAAATGGATCAAAGACCTGAATGTAAGTCACGAAACCATTAAACTCTTGGAAAAAAACATAGGCAAAAACCTCTTAGATATAAACATGAGTGATCTCTTCTTGAACATATCTCCCCGGGCAAGGAAAACAACAGCAAAAATGAGCAAGTGGGACTACATTAAGCTGAAAAGCTTCTGTACAGCGAAAGACACCATCAATAGAACAAAAAGGAACCCTACAGTATGGGAGAATATATTTGAAAATGACAGATCTGATAAAGGCTTGACGTCCAGAATATATAAAGAGCTCACACGCCTCAACAAACAAAAAACAAATAACCCAATTAAAAAATGGGCAGAGGAACTGAACAGACAGTTCTCCAAAAAAGAAATACAGATGGCCAAGAGACACATGAAAAGATGCTCCACATCGCTAATTATCAGAGAAATGCAAATTAAAACTACAATGAGGTATCACCTCACACCAGTAAGGATAGCTGCCATCCAAAAGACAAACAACAACAAATGTTGGCGAGGCTGTGGAGAAAGGGGAACCCTCCTACACTGCTGGTGGGAATGTAAATTAGTTCAACCATTGTGGAAAGCAGTATGGAGGTGCATCAAAATGCTCAAAACAGACCTACCATTTGACCCAGGAATTCCACTCCTAGGAATTTACCCTAAGAACGCAGCAATCAAGTTTGAGAAAGACAGATGCACTCCTATGTTTATCGCAGCACTATTTACAATAGCCAAGAATTGGAAGCAACCTAAATGTCCATCTGTAGATGAATGGATAAAGAAGATGTGGTACATATACACAATGGAATACTACTCAGCCATAAGAAGTGGAAAAATCCAACCATTTGCAGCAACATGGATGGAGCTGGAGAGTATTATGCTCAGTGAAATAAGCCAAGCGGAGAAAGAGAAATACCAAATGATTTCACTCATCTGAGGAGTATAGGAACAAAGGAAAAACTGAAGGAACAAAACAGCAGCAGAATTACAGAACCCAAAAATGGACTAACAGGTACCAAAGGGAAAGGAACTGGGGAGGATGGGTGGGCAGGGAGGGATAAGGGGCGGGAAGAAGAAGGGGGGTATTAAGATTAGCATGCATGGGGGGGAGGGAGAAAGGGGAGGGTGGGCTGCAGAACACAGAGAGGACAAGTAGTGACTCTACCACATTTTGCTAAGCTGATGGACAGTAACCGTAATGTGGTTGTTAGGGGGGACCTGATATAGGGGAGAGCATAGTAAACATAGTATTCTTCAGGTAAGTGTAGATTAAAAATTTAAAAAAAAAAAAAAGAAAGAAAGAAAGAAAAGGGGGATTACTCCTTAACAGGATAAAACTATTGGTAAATCAAAGATCAACGCATGCTTTAAATATCCTTAATGTTGATCACTTAAAGGGTGTCAGATGATCAGCTATGGAGGTACTCTTTTCTGATAATATTCCTTTCTCTTAATTAAAAAAAAAAAAAAAAGCAGTTACTGTGTGCTGACCTCCAATGAGTTCTGCACAGTGGTATAGAGGGCATGTCAAAGTGTGGGCAAAGGGTCTGTTTGTTTCTAGGCAGAAGATCAAGGCCTAGCTTGGATACCCAGAAAATGAACTAAGATACGATATGAGGAGGAGCTTCCGGCATCAGCACTCTCTGGAGGACTCGTGCCGGGGGATGATCATCAAAAAGCCTCCACAGGGATCCGGACGATGCTGCGGTTGTGGCTGCATCCAGCCCACCGTCTCCTGGACTTGCCATAAGAAGGAGGAGGGAGATGTCTAGGCTGGCATGTGCATACAGTGAGACAACGAATTTGACTGGATCTGTACTGTTGGAACTCAACCAGGAGTTGGGAGGGGTGCAAGTTGTAGCACCCCAAAATCTCATGACTATAGACTATCTATGGTTAAAAGAACATATGGGAAGTGAACAGATCCCAGAAATGGGCTGCTTTAATTTGTCTGATGGTTCAAGTACAGTTGGACAATATCCATCATATCATAGATAAATTTTCACAAATGCCTAGGGTGCCTAAATGGTTTTCTTGGCTTCACTGGAGATGGCTGGTAATTATAGATTTGCTTTGTTTATGTCACCGTATTCCTATTATGTTAATATGTGTGTGCAAATTAGTTAGTAGTTTAAAACCTATACATACTTAAGGTACTATACAAGAAGATATGTCAAAGAAATAATCAATCCTCCCAAGTTTCCTTCATATGCTACATCTATAGCTTTTCTTCTTCCTTCCTAATTACAAACCTTAAATAGAATTCGTGCCTCATATCGAATTTACCGAGTATCATAATTCCTCCAGGTGGTAAAGATACCTCGAGACAAGTGCTGGGCATAGAAGCCACAGGGCATAAATCTGCAAAGAAGTAAAAAGCTAACCTTTGCAAACAATATGGCTTCTCTCTCACTTACCAACTTTACATTTCCCTGTATGGCCCCGGAAGATGACTGGTTAGCCAGAGACGGGTAAGATTCCTCAAGGGAGGAACAACCTAAGACAGGCACAGTCGCAGGGGGGCCATCAGGTGAGAATTTGGGGATCAACAGAGGTGAGGCTCAGAACCTCACCCCCCCTGCTTTGAGAGAAATCTTCTGCATCCGTGGATGTCTTGCTGCCCTTGTCTAGCCTGGATTAATACTTAGTCCATAGGCACACACCTGATCATCTGATCATCTATATTTGCCTTCTTACAGCACTAAACTATGTTTTCTACCTTTATCTTGCATCTACCTACCACTTCAGCATTTTATTAAAAATAAAAATAATAATAATAATAGGAGAAATGTGGGATCAACATATAAATCAAGTACAAAAATCAAATGAATATTCATATTTGACCTGATGGTTTATAGGTCATATTGCATGATCAAAACCGAAAGTTTCTGTGATGAATGCCCTTGTACTGTTCACCATGTAAGAATTTATTCACTCTGTAAGAATTCGTTCACCATGTAAGAACTTGTTCGTTATGCTTCAGAAGATTGGAGACTGACGAGAATTAGGCTTGAGATGGATTAATGATTGTACATTGAGCATTGACCCCCCTATACTGAATTTTATTGTTGTTAACAACCATTTGATCAATAAATATGAGAGATAAAAAAAAAAAAAAAAAAAAAAAAAAAAAAGAAAACTTGGAAATACTCAAAGTTTGTGGTAGGAAAAAATGAAATCAAGTATTTTTAAAATAAAACATTAAGCATTCATCAGCATAAAGTCACCAGAGACTTTTAATGGCATGGGAACATGGTTATGATATAAGTAAAAAAGTCATGATCTTTCTTACCTATGGCAGGAGGATATGAGTCACAAAATTTTAAATTAAAATTTTCTCTTTCATAAAAAAAAAAAAAAAAAAAAATAAGAAAAAGCTCTAAAATTTTCTTCTAGTATCCTAGTGAATCATCTTGTCCAACTCATTTTGAGAAATCCTGCTCTAAATTACAGCCACAGTGAACTTCTTACAACTGCAAATCATATCATTTCACTCTCTTTAAAATCATTCAATGGCTTAGTTCTGTCTTCTGGATAAAGTTCAAAATCCTTGCATGGTGTAAAGGGCCCTCAACTTTCGCCCCTGTCTCTCTCTAATCCAGTGATTCTCAACCCTGACTGTATCATAGCATGATCCGAAGCGTTAAAAAAAAAATTAAATATAAACACACACATACATATATATATACACACATGTGTACATGAGTACATATGTGTGTATATGTATACACACACATGCACTTTCTCAGGGTCCCCACTAGACCGATTAAGTCAAAATACTTGGGTAGGGTATTTGCATCCCTGATTTTTGCAAGTTCTCCAGGTGAAATCAAAGTGCAGCCAGGGTAGAGAACTGCCCCCTCCTACTCACCATGGTCATCTAGCTTTAAGTGCTCATCACGCTACCCCAAGTGTAATCCACCCTCCAGTAGCACCTGCCTCACTGGTTGGTAATGCAGAATTCCAAGTCCCACCTCAGACCTACTGAATCAGGACTTGGCATTTTAACAAGATCCCCAGATGGTTCATGTGAACAGTTGAGTTAGAGAAGCACTGCCCTAAAGTACCAAATCCCTTCCCAGCTCAGATCCTTTGTTAAGTGTTGTTTAACTGCAAACATTGTTTAATATTCAACTTCTCTGGCTCTTCGAAGACATCTTATTCTTCCCCTTTGATCCCATCTGTAATTACTGTAGTGATTAATATCTGTCTACTGCCTTGGCCTGTAAGTGTCATATGGACAGACCATGTTACTCTGAGGTATCCCCAGCTCCTGACACAATGTCTGGTATTTTCAAAATGAAGAGCATCTAGTCTAGTGTTTCATACCAATACGATCTTACCCTAAATTTCCACAATATTTCTGTCCCATTAATCATGTCTTCAAAAACAAGTTGGCTTTAGCAATATAACTCTTGGATATGATATGTGTTATTGCAATGCACTTATTTCAAAGTCTAAATAAGCTCCTGGTCACTTCCTAAAGGATGTAAATTAAACCTAATTCAAAGTACCATTATATTTATTTTAAATAAATAAAACCAAATATTAGGTTTTGTTTGTAATAGCATTGGCTCGATCATCAGAAAACAGGGCCATATAAATTGTTGATGATGTTGTAAGTAAATTCAACCTTTCTAGAAGGCCATTTGGCACTGAAACCATATCTTGAGTCAGTGAACCCACTTCAGGGGTAAGAGACCAAGAAAATAATCCAGAAGAAGTATTTGAACAAGGGCAGTCAGAAGTACCACTTACAACAATAAAAAAGAAAAAAAAAATGAAAGAAAAAATAAAGTTTGCACAAACTACAGTCATCAATGAATACTATTACTCTGTGATTTAAAATAAAGATACATAACTAAATATAAAATGTTTGATGCTATCGGGAATACAAAAATCATTTTCTTCTGTATGTACTGAATTACAAAAATTCTATTCCTATACAGTGACACAAATGGATGTAAATTTAGAGTAAATATAGTTTTACATTTAATGGATTCTCTTTTCTATAGAGAACATATTAAATCAAATTTTAATGTTGGGTTATTTGTGGGTTTTCTGCTCAGTTTTATTGTTAGTGTTACATTATTGATATTTTTGTTGTTGCTACTCAGACTCACTAAAAAACATTTCTTTAGCTTTAGCATTTGGGAACATACATTTGTTACTGCACTATAAGTAAAAAGACAAGATTCTGTATTTGGCCAGCTTCCTCCTTATAATTCAAACTTCACCTGCATTTCATTTTTTTCCATATGAAGGTGGAGAAAAATAATACAACAATGTTTACAAATCAATCCTGACACCTCAATGAAAGGCCCTGGGCAAATACAAATATCAGAGCTGCTTAAAAAACCACAACCACCCACACTGACTGTCTTGCACAAGTCACTTTATCCTTCCAGGTCTCGAGGTCTCCCTGGTAAATTCAAAGAAATAGGCTAGGATCACATGGGGGTAGGGGAGCTTTGGTAAGGGAAAAGTAGGCATACGATAGATGAAAAAGGAGATCCCGATGCATACTCTGACGAAGATCTGTTGACTCCCACTCACATTTGTGGGGGACAGGATAAGTTAGTACAACCCCCTCAAAGGGGTGGTGATTTGGATACACATCTGAAAATTTTAAATGCACACATATCCTTTTACCCAGTAATTCCACTTCTAGAAATATATTGTTTAGATAATTTTACACATGAGCACCTAACAAAGTATGTACAGGACACTCATTGAAACATTGTGATAGAAAACCTGGAAACAACTTAAATGTTTAACCTGAAAACTAGTTACAAATTACTGTGCAGGGCCATACAATGAAGTAGAAGACTGTCAATAAAAAGAATGAACAGCTCTATATGTACTAACATGGAATAATTTCTTAAATATATTAAGTAAAGAACAAGATGTAACTGGTATATACAACACAAGGGGTAGGGGTATGGGGAAATGGATAGGTACACAAGTTTACAAAGGAAAAGTGTATATGTAAGGCCACAGAAACTGGAAACTTCAGCCATCTCTGGGGAGGTAGGGGTAGAAGGGAGACTTACTTTTCTCTATATACCCTTTTATAATGCTGAAATTTTTTCTCATATGTATATATGTATTATCTTTAACCCAAACTGAGCAGGATTCTCTCTAGGCCTCCCTCTGGGTCTGAGAGGCTGTAATTCCACCTCTGTGGGGCCTGTCCATTGCTTCTGAAATTGCTGGGGCATCAACAGCTGGCCTCACACTACTCCCGAATGACCCTTTCCAAAGGCCAGTCAGCCAAATTCCCTGACTGCCCTTAAAATCCTCCAGCGGCTCTCCACTGCCCCAACTCTAACACAGCACATACAGCCCTTCAAGCTCACCCTAATCTCATGCCCCACTCTTCTTCCCTCTACCCAATCCAACTATATTTAACCTCTTGCTGTTCTGCAAGGGCAGTGGCTTCCTTCCACTTCCAAGCCTGCTTGTGCAGCCCTCTCTTTGCTGTATCCTATTCACTATACCCAAACTCCTATGCATCCTTCATAATCCAAAGGCCCCCTCCCAGGACAGCTTTCTCAGACAACCCAGGGAGGAAAGCTTTCTATACAATCTGGCAGATGCTCTGTCATCTGCCTCAGTTTCCACCTTTGTGAAGTTGGAATAAGCCCTTATTGGATTAAATAAGATAATTTGTGGAAAGCATTTATTTCATAGCCTGTCATAAGACAAATAAAAGATAACAGAATAGCTATTATTACACTCATAGCACCTGCATGCATTTGTATCCACCTGTCCTACATTGGACTATGAGTTCCTCAAAGGTAAAGATTTGATCTTCTTACTTTTCTTTTGTATCCCAAGCACTTTGCCTGCATACAGAAGGTACTTACTTGAATGTACGTAAGTCAGAGGATTGGCTCTTCTGGTACTGAATTTCATCCAGATGGTAAACAAGTGGCTAAAATGTACCTACCTAGTGAACAGCCTCCTGGATCCCACCATGCCTTAGAGTGCACATAGCAGCAGGCCACTTGAGGCAGGCAGAAGTGAAAAGAGACCATGGGGATTTTGGCCTTTAGAGACAGGCAAGATGACTGGAAGCCAGAAGGATGTGACCTGCTATTTCCTGCCTGCTGACCAATAATTAGGGCTAGACATGGGGAACTGGAGAATCAGAGAGATAAAAGTCCTAGGCATGCACTTCTCTCAGGAAGTGTGCACCTGGAAGTAAACAAAGCTGAGACATAAGGGGGAAAATGGGACAGGACCTTCAAGACAATTCGAAGAATTGTCTCAGGTGAGAGATGGCAAAGTAAACAAGACACAGCTTCTGCCCTCAAGACACTTCCCAAACGAAAAGGGCTTTAAAGGAAGAGGTAGAGCTTAGTAGGTAAAGGTGTGGAGGAAAGTGAGTTACACAAGCATCTGACAGCGAAGAGGCAGTCAAGAAGCTCTGAATGGCTAGGGATGAGGAGGAGAATGGAAGGACTGGGTTAAAAGTTTTAAAATTGAGGTAAGACTATAAAGAGCCTGTATGGCTAGATAAGGCATTTTGTTGGGCTTCGTTCATCCCATGGGAAAAAGAGCGGGGAGTTTTTAAGTAAACAAGTGACAGCATCAGATCTGTGTTTTTTGAAGGAGTGGCCAGGCAGGAAGATGTTCGCCCATCTTCCATCAGTCCTCTCCGCACCCGTCTCCATGCCCACCATCTTCTGGTTATAGGGCTGCCTGAACAGCAAGCAGGTGGCAAGTGTAGAAAGCTTTAGGGAGCTGTGACTGGTTCTAGGGCAGGAATCCCTACCCTGGACAAAGGATTCTGAAGGCATTTACCCTGCCCTAGGAGATTTCGAACATTCCTTTTTTCCTGTCTTACAAACATCACTGACCTTAAACAAACAACAACAAAAAAAATCTCTCAACACTGGGCTCAGCTCTGCCATTATTATTTTTATCTTCAGGAAATACAATTAGGAACTAATTTTTCAAAACACGATATTCTTTATTTTATTTACCAAAAGTAAAAAGGGAGGGGATCTGCACTCCCAACTGGCTCATTTTGAATTCTGGGCAGCTCCGAGCCTCTATTTCCCTTCTTAAGCAGCTTCAACAGTTGGAAGGGGGCGGAAAAGACAGGGGCCTCGGGGAAGAGGTAGGGGGGCTTTAAGGGAAAGAAAAGTTGGTCTCCGCAATAGCAGATTTTCTCATTCCAGGAGTTTTTCTCTTTCTTCCCATTAAATGGGCCTGGGCAAATTTTGTTCTCACTGTTCCGAGTTTCTTCTTTCAGAATGAACTACGGCAGCGCCCTGGCCTGGACCCAGGAGGACGCACGCAAAGTTCCCGGGCACTCACAGGGGTCGGCGTCCCGCACGTTTCCAGGGACCCCCCCACGGACAGCGCAAGGATGTGGGACCCGACTGGAGACGCCGGATGGATTCTACCCAGAAAAGAGGGATTTGGGCTCGCGCCGGGGACCCCTCCCACCCGCGCCCGGGAGCCGCCCTCCCTTTCCAGGGCTCACCCGGGCGGCGGCCGCCGCGAACACTCACCGAGTCCGGCTTTGGGCGGGACCGCTGGGGACGAGGACGCGGCTCCGCCTCGGTTCCGCGGCGGTGTCTCGGCCCGCCACACGCTCTCAGGGCCGCCGCCCGGCCCGCGGCTCAGAGCTTCGCGGCGGCGGCGGCGGCCTCGCCTCCATGACGAGGGGAAGCGGCTGAGGGGCGACTGGACGGGCAGCGGTGATGGCGGCGGCGGCGGCTGCCCGGGTCCGAGCTGGCTCGCGAGCGCGAGCGCGCGCGCGTCTCTGTCAGTGGTGTACTCGCCGGAGCCTCGCTCCCGACCCGGCCTTGGCTGTAAAGCGCTTCCTCATTGGCCATTCAGAGATGGGCGCTGGTTGGCCCACACAGAAAGAGAGTCTCCCCGCTCCCGCGGGCCCCGCCCTTGCGCGCCTCCGGTCGCTCGCTCTGCGGGCTGGGGCGCTTTGCCGGGTCTCAAGCCCTCAGGCTTGCGGTGGGCGGTGTGCGCCTCACCGCATCCAGGTGCTCGGGGAGGCAGGACCCCAGGAGCACCAGCCGCCCGTGCCCCAACGCCATCCGCCTCTCTACAGCCCCAGCGCCATGGTTGTGGGCCTTCTTCCCAGTTTACAGATGGTGAACACTGAGGCCAAATACCAGTTACAAATGATCTAGCGACCAGGGCAACCTGGAACCCAAAAGCATTCTTTGCGCTGCTCTCTCTAAACGTGTTCCATTCGGATTTTTTAATTTACTTGTTCATTTTTTATTTTTCTAAGTGCAGGAATATATTTAAAAGACGAGGGCTCTCGGCGGAGAGAGAGGAATCTGCAAATCCCTTAGACAGGACCTGGCACCGTGGGTGTCATGTGACATCGACTGAGCCCACGCCATCCCCTCCCGAGCTTCAGGGAAATCTGCCGCTTTCCAGACGTGCGTACCGGGACCTGAAGCCACGGAGCCGGGGAGAAAGAAACACAAAACATGGTCCTCTGCGGTGGGGGAGTTGTTTGCTAGTGGCCTGGCGAGGAAGGGGAGATTCAAAGAGCAGAGAGGACCCGGAGATGCGCAGTTCCCAACCCCCCGCTGGGGACTGGGACCGTGCTGCGTCCGCGGACGTCTTATCCAGCGCCTCCGCCCTAGGTGCGCATCCGAAAGCCATCTGTCCATATGTCCGGGTCAGCGGATTCCCGGGCTCCAGGACCCGGGCGTCTGCGGCACACAGTCGTGGTGAATGTCGGGGAGACAATCTCCTGGTTAGGGCCCCCACGCGAGGTCCCTCGGGCGCGCAGGAACCCGCGCCGGTCGAGTGTTTGGGAGTCTGTAGGCTGGAGACGTTGCGCAACAGGGTTAAGCAGAGCTTGCTGGCCCTTCAATGCCAGCCCCAAATTCTGCGCTCCCTGGAGAGAGTGGCAGGTCCATTAGCCTCTGAGCTCCTCTCTCCTACCTCCACGGCAGACAGACTCCCAAGTTCGGCGCGCCCCAGGGGAACGGTATGTGACCAGCAACAACTCTTCATGGCGGGAAAGGTGCAGTGGGGACCTTTTGGCGCCAGAGAAGGAGCCCACATCACCTGCAGTTTACCCGGGCTGGTGCGCCTACCACCTCCAGTCCCCACCACCCGCTGCAGCTGGGACACCAGCTTAGGACTCTACGCACTTCCCCTCCACCGTGTTTGTGGAATAAGTGAGTGAATGTGAGTGTATGTACCACGGCCTGGGAATACAGGTGTGGTGGACCTCAGGCCATTCCTCCCCAGCAAGGAAGTCCCTTCTCTAGGGGGAGCTGGGCCTCTCTCACTCCATCTTAACGGGACCAGCCCAGAGGTGTCCTGAAATGGCTAAACCCAAAGCACCTCTCCCGTATTGACGCTCCAGCCCAAAGACCCAGTGGCCACATGACCAGTCTCTTGGTAGACCCCGGACAGCCAATGAGGGCAGGTTCTTCCACATGCCCACCTTTCCTGTGTCCCAGGGAGTCCAAATTCAGTGTATCCGCACACCAAATGGTAAAGTGAAAAGTCTGAACTGAAAGTGTTTGGAAACCCTGAAGGTTAATGAGTGGGAGTTCAGGAGGTACCTGGGCAGCCAGAGGAGCCGGCAGGCAGGCACCAAACCCTAGCTTGCTTTGCCTTCTCTACATCTATCTGATCTACGCTATTATTTCTTTACGTTTCTTTTGGTTGCTTTTTCATTTATACTTTTATTTACATTACCATAAAAGCGTTGACATGCTACTTACATTTTCTAACATGTTAAAATAAATAGCTATTGGAAAAAGTACCCATCTGAGCTGGAGGACATTGTGCTCAGTGAAATAAGCCAGATGGAGAAAGACAAATGCCAAATGATTTCCCTCATTTGTGGAGTATAACAATGAAGCAAAACTGAAGGAACAAAATGGCAGCAGACTCAGAGACTCCAAGAATGAACTAGTGGTTACCAAAGGGGAGGGGTGTGGGAGGGCGGGTGGGGAGGGAAGGAGAAGGGGACTGAGGGGTATTATGTTTAGTACACATGGTGTGGGGGATCACAGGGAGAACCGTGTATCACAGAGAAGGGACATAGTGGATCTCTGGTATCTTGCTGCACTGATGGACAGTGACTGCATTGGGGTATGGGTGGGAACTCGATACTATTGGTAAATGTAGTAACCACATTGTTTCTTCATGTGAAATCTCAATAAGAGTGTGTATAAATCATATCTTAATAAAAAAATTTTAAAAAATAAAGAGGGGTACCCATCCTTGCGAGCATCTGAAGGCTGTACCAATCTGACTGACCACATTTGGGAAAATGCTGCTGTTGGGTGTGGGAATCAGACAGCCCTAGGAATCAAGTCCCGCCATTGGCTGGGTGACCTGAGTCTCCCTCTGCTACTGTTCCTGGAACCTCCCAGGCTTGTACTGAGAACTATAAGCATGTACAGCTTGGCAAGTAACCCACTCTCAGGAAATGCATTTCCTTCTCTTCGTGAAACAGCTGCACTGTGGTTAAAGCATTTGTGGTGTGTCTGAACGGAACCTCAGACCAAGGGAAAGTCTTGCATATCCTATCTTGGAGACTCTTGGAAGAGTTAGCTGGAAAACCACACAGACCCTGTTGACAGTGGGAGAGGACAGAGTCCCATCCTCAGTTGCCTACCTCTGGAGACCTGCCCAGCCTCCCCATCTTACCTGATACCCTGGTGGTGGGGGTTGGGGTCCACAGCTTAACCTTATCACCCCAGGGGCAAAGAGCTGTCTTTGAAAAGGAAGGATAAGGGATTACTGAGAAAGGGGGAGGAGGCAGGCTTCTAGTACAGTCCCACCCAAGTGGGAGGCCAAAGCCCTGCTCCCAGTCTTGCTCTACTGCCAGCCCACAGAAGCAAACACTATGGGCAAGCACATGCTAGCCACCCAACAGGTACCCTAAGAGCCACATATCTTGTGAGAAAAAGACCAGACTAGAAGAAGAGCTAGAGGACGGGGCTAAAGGACTCCTGTTACTTTAGGCAAGTCACTTCCCCTTTCCAGGACTCCATTCCCCATCTAGTAAATGGAAAAATTGAGTCATTCACTCCAACAAATACTTACTGAATACAGACCTGTGCTGAACACAACAAGGAATAAGACAGAAGAGCTCTCTGCTCTCAGGAGCTTACATTCTGTGTGGCAGACAGACAATAAGCAAACAACTGAACAAGAAAATCTCCTAAATGCTGAAATGAAATAAAGCAATGCAATAAGATGTAAAATTGAGTGAGAGCCAAGTGCTTTTCCAGGCCACTGTTCTATTCCCAAAGGTCATTTGCCAAGTCCTTGTACCTTAAAGAGAGTGCAGCCCCTTACCCTGAGAAGGTAGCTTTAGGAGGAGCCTTTGTCCTGACTCTTGCTCCAGAGCTGCCATTGATATCCTAAACCAGAAGAAATGTTTACAAATTCTCTGCCCCCAGTCTAAAATTCTTGGTCCCAGGCCCAATCCTAGCCCCATCCACTGGTCAGGACTTGGCCTCACCTATAACTGTAGACTCAGGCCTGCCATGCAAATCACTCAGATATAAGTCATTTTACACTAATTTCAACTGAGCAAAGATTTGAAAAAAAATCCTAGTTGTTTTTAAAATATCACTATTTATAAGTGCATGCATTTGTCAAAACTCAGCAAATATACACTTAAGATCTGATCATTGTATTTTGTCTGAAAAGAAAAAAACTGCAAACAATGAACTCAGTATGACAAAATACATTCTGAAGTATTTAGAGGGAGTATATAAATGACTATCAGAAATAAGGTAGATTAAGGGATAGATAACTAGATGTATGATAAAGTAGGTATAGTAAAATGGTAGAATCCAGGTGGTGGGTATATAAGATGTTCATTGTAAAATTCTTTCAACTCAGTGGTATGTTTTAAGTTTTCATGACAAAATGTTGGAGGAAAAAAATCAGTGTTCAACTTTCAAAAATTATACAAAGCTGCCTTTAATTTCCAAACAACTCTCCCTATGGACAATTTCAGCACTTCTCCACATGCATCCACTCTTTATGAATTAGGAATCACTACATTTGAATGTCTTTGTTGTTCTAATATGTTCCTAAAACTTCATGTGTACATTATTTAACGTTTGCCTATCACATGAGTAATATGCTCTATGTTCCTTTGGGGAGACAGGCTTTTATTGTAACATTCTGAAAGCATTGCACGGTGCCCCCCTCCCAGAGAGGGTAGACTGAGTTGTATGGTACCAACTCTTTTTCACTGAGGACTAGAAAAGGTGAAGAAAACATTTTTAAAAGCCACTATAGAACTACCAGGGCTGTGAGGAATTGTGGGGCCAAGACTAGGGAGGAAAAATGCCCAGAATAATGAGCCCAGTATTGAGAATCCTTCTTTTGAACTAAAGTATAGTTGATATTCAGTATTATATTGGTTTTGGGTGTAAACCATAGGGATTCAACAATTATATATATACTACAAAATACCACAATAAGTATATCAGCTGTCATCATATATTATTAGAGTATTATTGACTATATTTCCTACACTGTACTTTTCAACCCTGTCACTTATCTTTAAGACCTGAATGCCATGTTGTGAGGCACCACGGGTTGTAGGTTCTGGCCAACAGCTCCAGCAAAGGCACTAGTAAACAACCAACTTCAACTGTCAGACTCGTTGAGTTACCCAGCCTTCAGATGACTTCAGCCCTCAGGTGTCAAGTCACCCCCAGATACTACAGAAAAGAGACAAACCACCATTTTAACTTGTGATTTACCCATGTAATATGTGATGAGCACAATAAATGGTTGCATTACAATTTGATTTACATCCTTAAAGGATTTTCATACTTCATTTACAAATCAGGTGGAGGAAGACAGACACCTTACCAGGCCCCAAGTCTCTCTTTTCAAGCATTGGCAACCCTAGGGGCACTAAAGTGGCAAAAGCCAGAAGCTCCAGTGAGGCCTACCCTCCATCTGGGTTTGGGTTTCCTCCTCTGTCCTCCTTCTGGACTAAGGAGGCAACAAAAGGAAAAGGTAATCCCCTCAGTGTTGGGTGGGGAGCTGGGCATGAAGCCAAGGTGCACTGGACTACAAATGAAAGGCTAACCATGGGAGACTGGAGGCAAGGAAGGCTGGCTGGAGTGAAGCCTCCACTGAGGGGAGGATAGAGCCAGGGGTCTCTTGTTTGCAGTTTACTTTGGCAGAATTGCGATCTTCCATCCTCTTCTCTTCAGCCCAGAGCCTACTCAGGACTTACTAACCACTGTTCAGTGCACAGGATTTCTGAAGGTTCCCGTCCAACCCCTCCAGCCCTCTGGCCACACCCCACCCTCACTGTAGCATACACTGGGGGCCTTGCCTTGGAATCCTCTACCCAGACTTCAGTTCTGGCTCAGAGATCATCCCTTCTCAGTCACAAAAGCCATGGAGATGCCCTGAGACCCCCAGATGCCATCCTGGTTTCAATTCCCAGTTTTGCCGTATACTCACTGGTACCAAATTTCCCCTATCTTCAATTTCCCTTACTTTTAAATGGGGTGATGTTACTTACCTCACAGGGCTGTCATATGGAATAAATATCAAAGGTAAAGTGTTCAACATAGTTTTTGTGCGTATAATGCTTTTCAGTGTGACTCTTGATGGGTTGGTGCTTTAAGTTTTGTGCCATCTCTTCCCATAATCTTCCGAGGGGCTCTGAGTTTGAGAGGCCTTTCCTTGGTAACTGTGGAGAGGGTAAGTCTCTTGTAAATGTCACTGAGAAGCTCCTTCTCTAGCCCCAGTATAATCACACATATCCAGTTCCGCTTAAGTCTCTGGAATGACCCAGCTTGCCTTCACTTAGCTGAACAGCGTAAGACAAGCACTCTACAAAGTTCCAATTTTATTTACAACCAGACCCCAGATCCCACCCCACACCAGCTCCTAGGCTTAGCTCTGCAGGAGGAGCTGGATGAGCAGTGACACTTCTGTCAAGCCAAGGGCTTCGGGAGATGTGCAGGGTATGCCCCTCACTTCTTCTGGGCTTGTGCCCTGGCCCGCTGAATCTTATCAACCGTGGGCCCATCTGTGGTTCCAGTGCAGTGGGACAGTACAAGGCTCAGCTCTGCTTCATTCCGGTGCTCAATGGCCACATCTGCAGCCTGAGCCACATCCCTGTGGTTTGAGCAGAGGGGGAGATGATGTCAGGCTGCCCGAGAGCACAAAACATGCCCCTAATCATTCCACTGGCTCAGCCACACAGC
The DNA here is from genome assembly GCF_040802235.1 of Manis javanica. Lineage (NCBI taxonomy): Eukaryota > Metazoa > Chordata > Mammalia > Pholidota > Manidae > Manis > Manis javanica. Next base: position 28,487,726 of record NC_133160.1, on the reverse strand, counting down.
ACCCACAGGGCTCTCAGACTGACGCACCCAACGAGAAGCAAGGCCTTGACCTTCTGCTCAGGACCCACGCGGGAGGCATACTTCTTGGCCTCATATTTGTTCTGTTGTTTCATGCAGATCTCCACAAAAGGCTTAGGAGAAGGAGTGGTGGAGAGGGAAGGTAAGGAAGAACCCTCCTGTCCTCTCTTACGAGCAAAAGCCCAATGGATTCATTGTCACTATGTATTTTTTATATACCCTAAGTACATGTGATTCCACCCCATTCCCTGCCCCAACACACAGACAACAGTTGTGATCTCAACATTCACAGGGCACAAATGACCTAAACCTAAAGTCTGTAAGAGCCTTGAGACCAATTATTTCCAAATACCCACCCCACCATCTGCTGCTACTCCTTTACAACAGGAGTTCCTTGCTCTCTCAGGGCCTGTGTTTCTCTCATACATGCCCTTATCCCACCTACCCACCACATCCCTGAACCACGGCCACAGAGACCCCCTCAGTATCCTCCTTTGCCTTGCAGATATGCCCTCCCCGGCTCCCTCCACCGCCCATTCAGGCAATACTTTCCCTTAGGCATATGGTGCGGGGAAAGCAGCTTTCTCCCCTGCCCCACATCTGCATGCAGGCTAGGCCCATTCTTGCATGTACCTGGCTTATAAATGAGCATACACAGGACACACCCACTAAGTATGCAGGATGGCTGGACAGATGCATGAGCTGAGTGGGCCATCTGCCTATCTCTGAGCTGGGTCCTCTCCTCAGGACTACTCTCCCTGGAGGTGGGGGAAGAGGAAGGCCTCACCAGGTAGCCAATGGGTGATTTCTTGCTCTTAGAAAACTTCTCTAGCTCCTCCCAGTCTTCCAGTTCTGCCAGGGCAGTCAGCTTCAGCCACCAGAGCCTGTGGGAAACCTGGGCTTGGAGGTTTTGCAGAAGTAGGTGGTCCTAGGACTACATGCAACCCAGGCCCTCACCTACCTCTTGTCAGGGATACGGAAATCACGTGCCAGTTGCTCCGCACGCTTGTTGTGGCCACCCAGGATGAGGGTGGTGACTGTGTCATGTAGAGACAGATCGAGGAACTGGTCCCCCAGCTCATCTTCTAGGCGTCGCTGCAGTCGGAGGAGTCGCATTTGATCTTCTGTGGCCTGGAGATAGACATGAGGTGGGACAGGAATGAGAGGGACAAGGCGGAAAGACTGTGAGGAGAGGAGGTTCTTAGAAAAGAGTAGGACAGAGGCGGAGCCAAGATGGCGGCGTGAGTGGGACAGTGGGAATCTCCTCCCAAAAACATATATTTTTGAAAATACAACAAACACAGCTATCCTTAAAAGACAGAACAGAAGACATAGGACAACAGCAAGACTACATCCACACCTGTGAAAACCCAGCGCCTCGCAAAGGGGGTAAGATACAAGCCCTGGCCCGGTGGGACCCAATCACCCGTCACCCCACCTCCCAGTGGGAGGAGAGGAGTCGGAGCAGGGAGGGAGAGGGAGCCCAGGATTGCTAAATATCCAGCCCTAGCCATCTGCACCCAGAGTGCAGACACACAATGAGAGGAGTGCGGGAAACTAGCGAAATGGAATAGTAAAACCTGCAAGCAGGTCCCTGCAGCTGGCAACCCTGGGACAAAGAAAAGTGAGTGCTTTTTGAAAGTCTTAAAGGGACAGGGACCCCACAGCTGGATGGAAGCATCCCGGGACACTTAGCCCAGCAGCTGGGAATCCCAAGAAACTCCGGGAGCCCTAACCACCTGGGCAGCAGTGCAGCTCTAAGACCCGTCACGGCAATAAACAGCCCCCCGCCCATTCCCCCTCCGGTGCGGCACCGCCATAGCAGAGCAGCAGTCTGAGGCTGGCCACGCCCACAGCAAGGGAGCTTCCTCCATAGGGGAGGGCAAGAAACAGAGACCCAGTCTACACCCAACGGCCCAACACAAGCCACTAGGGGTCGCCATTGTCCCAGGAAAGAAAGGCCAGAAGGAAGTGGAAAGGGTCTTGGTTCTCCCAGCTGACAGACCAGTCAACAGCATACCACTGCAGCTATCAACATGAAAAGGCAGAAAAATGTGATAAGGACCAGACTAACCCAGACATCCTCCACATCCTCCCCTGAGAAGAAATCTGGTGAGATAGATTTAACCAATCTTCCTGAAAAAGAATTCAAAATAAAAGTCATAACCATGCTGATGGACTTGCAGAGAAATATGCAAGAGCTAAGGAGGGAGAACACAGAAATAAAACAATCTCTGGAAGGACTTCAAAGCAGAATGGACAAGGTACCAGAGACCATTAATAGACTAGAAATCAGAGACCAGGAATGCAGAGAAGCTGATGCAGAGAGAGATAAAAGGATCTCCAGGAATGAAAGAATATTAAAAGAACTGTGTGACCAATCGAAAAGGAACAATATCCACATTATAGGAGTACCAGGAGAAGAAGAGAGAGAAAAAGGGATAGAAAGTGTCTTTGAAGAAATAATTGCTGAAAACTTCCCCAAAATGGTGGAAGAAATGGCCTCTTAGACCACAGAAGCACACAGAACTCCCATGACAAGGGACACAAGGAAGGCAACACCAAGACACAAAATAATTAAAATGGCAAAGATCAAGGACAAGGACAGAGTATAAAGGCAGCCAGAGAGAAAAAAAAGGTCACCTAAAAAAGGAAAACCCATCAGGTTATCATCAGACTTCTCAACAGAAACCTTACAGGCCAGAAGAGAATGGCATGCTACAGTTAATGCAATGAAACAGAAGGGACTTGAACCAAGAATACTGTATCCAGCATGATTATCATTTAAATATGAAGGAGGAATTAAAAAATTCCGAGACAAGCAAAAGTTGAGGGAATAGGCCTCCCACAAACCACCTCTACAGGGTATCTTAGAGGGACTGCTCTAGATGGGAGAGCTCCTAAAAAGAGCACAGAACAAAACACCCAACATATGAAGAATGGAGGAGGAAGAATAAGAAGGGAGAGAAATAAAGAATCACAGACAGTATTTATAATAGCTCAATAAGTGAGTTAACTTAGACAGTAAGATAGTACAGAAGCTAACCTTGAACCTTTGGTAACAACAAACTTAAAGCCTGCAATGGCAGTAAGTACATATCTTTCAATAATCACCCTAAATGTAAATGGACTGAATGCACCAATGAAAAGACACAGAGTAATAGAATGGATAAAAAAGCAAGACCCATGTATATGCTGCTTACAAGAGACTCACCTCAAACCCAAAGACATGCACAGATTAAAAGTCAAGGGATGGAAAAATATATTTCATGCAAACAACAGGGAGAAAAAAGCAGGTGTTGCAATACTAGTATCAAACAAAATAGAATTCAAAACAAAGAAAGTCACAAGAGATAAAGGACATTACATAATGATAAAGGGCTCAGTCCAAGAAGAGGATATAACCATTATAAATATATATGCACCCAATACAGGAGCACTAACATATGTGAAACAAATACTAACAGAATTAGAGGAAACAGAATGCAATGCATTCATTTGGGGAGACTTCAACACACCACTCACTCCCAAAGGACAGATTCACCAGACAAAAAATAAGTGAGGACACAGAGGCACTGAACAACACACTAGAACAGATGGACCTAATAGACATCTATAGAACTCTACATCCAAAAGCAACAGGGTACACATTCTTCTCAAGTGCACATGGAAAATTCTCCAGAATAGACGACATACTAGGCCACAAAAAGAGCCTCAGTAAATTCCAAAAGATTGAAATCCTACCAACCAACTTTTTAGACCACAAAGGTAAAAAACTAGAAATAAATTGTACAAAGAAAGCAAAAAGGCTCACAAACACATGGAGGCTTAACAACTTGCTCCTAAATAATCAATGAATCAACGACCAAATTAAAATGGAGATCCAGCAACATATGGAAACAAACGACAACAACAACACAAAGCCCCAACTACTGTGGGACGCAGCGAAAGCAGTCTTAAGAGGAAAGTATACAGCACTCCAGGCATATTTAAAGAAGGAAGAACAATCCCAAATGAATACTCTAACGTCACAATTATCAAAATTGGAAAAAGAAGAACAAATGAGGTCTAAGGTCAGCAGAAGGAGGAACATAATGAAGATCAGAGAAGAAATAAATAAAATTGAGAAGAATAAAACAGTAGAAAAAATCAATGAAACCAAGAGCTGGTTCTTCGAGAGAATAAACAAAATAGATAAGCCTCTAGCCAGACTTATTAAGAGAAAAAGAGAATCAACACACAACAGAATCAGAAACGAGAAAGGAAACATCACGACAGACCCCACAGAAATACAAAGAATTATTAGAAAATACTATCAAAACCTATAAGCTAACAAGCTGGAAAACCTAGGATAAATAGACAACTTCCTAGAAAAATACAGCCTTCCAAGACTGACCCAGAAAGAAACAGAAAATCTAAACAGACCAATTACCAGCAATGAAATTGAAGCGGTAATCAAAAAACTACCCAAGAACAAAACCGCCGGGGCCAGATGGATTTACCTCAGAATTTTATCAGACATACAGAGAAGACATAATACCCATTCTCCTTAAAGTTTTCCAAAAAATAGAAGAGGAGGGAATACTCCCAAACTCACTCTATGAAGCCAACATCACCCTAATACCAAAACCAGGCAAAGACCCCACCAAAAAAGAAAACTACAGACCAATATCCCTGATGAACGTAGATGCAAAAATACTCAACAAAATATTAGCAAACCGAATTCAAAAATAGATCAAGAGGATCATACACCATGACCAAGTGGGATTCATCCCAGGGATGCAAGGATGGTACAACATTCAAAAATCCATCAACATCATCCACCACATCAACAAAAAGAAGGACAAAAACCATATGATCATCTCCATAGATGCTGAAAAAGCATTCACCAGAATTCAACATCCATTCATGATAAAAACTCTCAACAAAATGGGTATAGAGGGCAAGTACCTCAACATAATAAAGGCCATATATGATAAACCCACAGCCAACATCATACTGAACAGCCAGAAGCTGAAAGCTTTTCCTCTGAGATCGGGAACAAGACAGGGATGCCCACTCTCCCCACTGTTATTCAACATAGTACTGGAGGTCCTAGCCATGGCAATTAGACAAAACAAAGAAATACAAGGAATCCAGATTGGTAAAGAAGAAGTTAAACTGTCACTATTTGCAGATGACATGATATTGTACATAAAAAACTCTAAAGACTCCACTCGAAAACTACTAGGACTAATATCGGAATTCAGCAAAGTTTCAGGATACAAAATTAATACCCAGAAATTTGTGGCTTTCCTATACACTAACAATGAACTAATAGAAAGAGAAATCAGGAAAACAATTCCATTCACAATAGCATCAAAAAGAGTAAAATACCTAGGAATAAACCTAACCAAGGAAGTGAAAGACCTATACCCTGAAAACTATAAGACACTCTTAAGAGAAATTAAAGAGGACACTAACAAATGGAAACTCATCTCATGCTCTTGGCTAGGAAGAATTAATATTGTCAAAATGGCCAACCTGCCCAAAACTATATACAGATTCGATGCAATCCCTATCAAATTACCAACAGCATTCTTCAATGAACTGGAACAAATAGTTCAAAAATTCATATGGGAACACCAAAGACCCTGAACAGCCAAAGCAATCCTGAGAAAGAAGAATAAAGTTGGGGAGATCTCACTCCCCAACTTCAAGCCTCTACTACAAAGCCTTAGTAATCAAGACAGTTTGGTACTGGCACAAGAACAGAGCCACAGACCAGTGGAACAGAATAGAGACTCCAGACATTAACCCAAACATATATGGTAAATTAATATACGATGAAGGAGCCATGGACATACAATGGGGAAATGACAGTCTCCTGGACAGCTACATGTAAGAGAATGAAACTGGATCACTGTCTAACCTCATACACAAAAGCAAATTCGAAATGGATCAAAGACGTGAACGTAAGTCATGAAACCATAAAACTCTTAGAAAAAAACATAGGCAAAAATCTCTTAGACATAAACATGAGTGACCTCTTCTTGAACGTTATCTCCCCAGGCAAGGGAAACAAGCAAAAATGAACAAGTGGGACTATATCAAGTTGAAAAGCTTTTGTAAAGCAAAGGACACCATCAATAGAACAAAAAGGTATCCTACAGTATGGGTGAATATATTCATAAATGACATATCCAATAAGGGGTTGACATCCAAAATATATAAAGAGCTCACACACCTCAACAAACAAAAAGCAAATAATCCAATTAAAAAATGGGCAGAGGAGCTGAATAGACAGTTCTCTAAAGAAGAAATTAAGATGGCCAACAGACACATGAAAAGATGCTCCACATCGCTTGTCATCAGAGAAATGTAAATCAAAACCACAATGAGATATCATCTCACACTAGTAAGGATGGCTACCATCCAAAAGACAAACAACAACAAATGTTGGTGAGGTTGTGAAGAAAGGGGAATCCTCCTACACTGCTGGTGGGAATGCAAATTAGTTCAACCATTGTGGAAAGCAATATGGAGGTTCCTCATAAAGCTCAAAATAGAAATACCATTTGACCTAGGAATTCCACTTCTAGGAATTTACCCTAAGAATGCAGCACTCCAGTTTGAAAAAGACAGATGCACCCTTATGTTCATTGCAGCACTATTTACAATAGCCAAGAAATGGAAGCAACCTAAGAGTCCATCAGTAGATGAATGGATAAAGAAGATGTGGTGCATATACACAATGGAATATTACTCAGCCATAAGAAAAAAACAGATCCTACCATTTGCAACAACATGGAATGAGCTAGAGGGTATTATGCTCAGTGAAATAAGCCAGGCAGAGAAAGACAAGTAGCAAATGATTTCACTCATATGTGGAGTATAAGAACAAAGGAAAACTGAAGGAACTAAACAGCAGCAGAATCACAGAACCCAAGAATGGACTAACGGTTACCAAAGGGAAAGGGACTGGGGAGGATGGATAGGAAGGGAGAGATAAGGGCAGGGAAAAAGAAAGGGGGCATTACGATTAGCATGTATAATGTTCTGGGGGGGTACAGGGAGGACTGTACAACACAGAGAAGACAGTGGTGATTATATAGCATCTCGCTACACTGATGGACAGTGACTGTAATGGGGTGTGTGTGGGGGACTTCATGGGGGGGGAGCCTGGTAAACATAGTGTTCTTCATGTAATTGTAGATTAATGATAGCAATAATCAAAATAAATAAATAAAAAGAAAAAAGAAAAGAAAAGAGTAGGACAAACCTTGGCTGCAAACTCATTTTTGGCCTTGTAGAAGGCATCAGCTGCTGTCTGCAGAGCTGCGACTCGCCCCTCAATACGCTACAAGGGCAAGAAGGGAAGCCTAAGCTCATAGACAAAGGGCCTCAGGCCTCCATCCCCAGGGTCCCCGAGGCCAGCCTTACCCACTGGGTGCACCACTCTGGTATCCCTAGTGGGAAGGCTAGCTCCGCTGGGACCAGCCCCAACCCTGGCCTCCCATCTTCTCAGACTCTCCCTCAGCAGTGAAGACCAGGTGAAATGTGTGCCAAACACAAGGCCTAGATTCTTAGAGAAGGAACCAGACCAACAGGCCTGCCCCAGTCCCCATCCACTCCGTGGACCTCAGACCTCCTCTGCAGCATAGCTGGCTCGGATGTGGAAGCTGCCCAACTCCTGGTGGTTGTCATCCTGATTGTAGAGATCCTTCAGCGTCTCTAGCTCCTGATGCTTACAGAACTGGGGACCATGAGCAAGCAGGCAGTCAGTAAGGCCAACTCAGGGGCAGGAGGGTCCAGCCGCATGCCTGCCCAACACACACACACCTGTCGGTACAAACTCAGGGCCATGGGCTGGTTCCGAAGGGTCATGAAAAAATCTCCTCTGTTCAGCTCGTTTTTCAGGTGCAGCAACACCGTGAACACTACAGGATGATAAGGGCGGGGGTTGGCACTCTAGCCTAGCCCCTTGCTTGACTCAGGGACTCGGGCCTTGCCCTCACCCAAATCCTGCTCACCCAGGTCAGTGTCACCACTCTCAATGGCCTTGCTCAGTGCCAGTTTGCTCCTCTTCATCTTTAGGAGAAGGGGTACTTGTTCCCCAGAACGTGGCTCATACTCCAGTAGCTGTGGGGTGAAGAGGAAGGAACAAAGAGGAGCTGGCCTGGGGGCCTCTAATCCTACCATCAGAGCATCTGGGGAGGGCTGGGCACCCACACCTTGATGGCCAGTTCTGTGCGGCCACAGCCATAGGCCCGTGCAGCAATGTCAGAATACGATACACCAGGCGTGTCCCCCAGCTTCTGGTTAATGGCTCGAGCAACATCCTCATCAGACACATCCTTCTGTTGTACCTGCAGAGGAAGGGGGGTGCCACACACACATGGCTCTCCCCTTTCTCACTAGCCCCAAAACCTACACCCTCAGCTCTACACTTTGTATTTCCTATACCTACACCTGGAATCTCTAAAATGCCCTCAGACCTTGCATCCTACATTCTCACCTTATAGCAGGCCCAGTGAGCCAGGATCCTGCTGACACCCTGCACTTCAGGAAGACGCAGGTACTCGCATATCTGGATGGCCAGGGGGTAAAGCCTCCGCAACACAAGCCTGGCCGGCAAGGGAGTTAAGGGTACAGGGGGTGAGGTCGGGTAGAAAGGGCAGGGTAGTCCCAGCCTGCACCTCGGGTCTTCTACATCCCGAAGAGTCAGTCAGGAGCAGTGAGCACAAGAACCCACTATGGGCTGAAATGCCCACCCACCTACAGCCTCCTCCCTTGGGTTTGCAGTACCTGTCCAGCAGCACCTGGATGGTGAGCTGTTTATATCTGCATTTTACTCGGTTAAGGATCCAGCTGGGGGGATACACCTTATTTGCCAAGGACTTTTAGGCGGCATCTCCAGCCCCTTTCCCTTTCACCCCTGGCTGTACACACCCCTCCAGCATGCTAGAGGATACTGGCTATAGGTGAGAGGGATCCCAATGTGATAGTCCCGAACAGCATTAAGCACACGCAGGTCCTGACACATGCGTACGAAGCTGTCAGGTGGAAATCTGTCGAGGAAACACTTTCCAAAGGAGGCCGCCTGAGAAGAGGCAGAGGGCAACAGAGGAGAGCTTCTTCCCCCCTACCCCCACCTCCTGCCCAGCACCCTCTCCCATTCCCTGCCATCCAGGCCGACCCTGAGCAGACTCTTCTGCATGTCTGGTCGGTGCTCATGTCCCGCAGCCTCAATGCACTGCTGCACAGCCTGGGTGAGCTGCCCCAGCTCCTGGATCTCCCGCAGGTACTCATCTGCCTTCTGGCTTTCTTTCTGGTGGATGGGAGGAAGGTACCAGGGAAGGTGCAACATGACAGCGAAACCCCCACATCTGGCCACCTGGGCTGTGATTCAAATAGGCTGGTTTAGGGGGGCTGAGGGCCTGGATTCCAAACCCTTACAGCCCGCTCAGTCTACCCGAGGTGCCCATACATTTCCTTGTAAAGGAAATGCAACTGCCTGTGAGGGCCCCTGATAGTACCTGACTTGTGTGTGCCTGGCTGGACTGGGGATAGTCGGGGCTCACTGCCCTCCCCATCACCACATGGAGGACACCATGTCATTTCAGTCCACCTGATGGCTCTCCCCAGCCCAGCCCAGTGTCCTGCCTGGACCTTTCTCTTGACAGATGTACCTGGTTGTGTCCACTCTTGCCCAGGCAGGGGCAGGGGTCTGGGTCAATCAGGGGAAGGGGAAGGAGAAGATCATACTAGAACCCAGGGAGAAGGCCAGAGCCTTACCTCATATTCCTTCTGGGCCTCTAACAGCAGTGCTCCAGGAGCCATCGAGGCAATTTTGAAGATCTCCTCACTGGCCACTGGGGGTAGGGGGTAGCTGGTGAGTCGGGGAAGGGGACAGGGAACCCTCAGCCCTGCCTCAATGCCCTGATCCTGCTCTGGGGCACTGGCTCAGGGCAGCTGCAGTGCTGAGGAGCTACCACCCTGGGTCACATGGTACCCTGAGGGCCTCACCTGGAACTTCATGCAGGAACTCGTGGGTGCTATGGGAGACAATGCGGACCCCATCCAGCTCAGACACCAGGTAGGAGTCCTCATCCAGCACGAACCTAAACTTGGTCAAGGTGTCCAAGAGGACCCAAAAATGGGGTGGGGCTGGTGACTCCCCTCCCTTTTCCCCTTCCACCCCCAAAGGTAGTCCTCCAAGGATACTGGATGCTCTCAGGTGCATCGCCCACAACCATTAGCCGCCTCTCCCAGGCCACCACGACAGCCCTCTCCTTGCTGCGAGGACGGCTACACCTGTAGGCAGAACCACACACACATCTGGAATATGCACAACATGCTGGGCCCGCAGCTATATCTCCCACACCACTGCTTACATCACTTCCTTGGGACAGCCCTGCATATGCCTGCCTGCTGCCCCTTATCCCAATCCTTTGATTGGTGTCTGCTTCCCTCTCATGCTATGTTGTCAGTTGTGGGTTCACATGTAGACAGGAATTTCCCTCAAGCATGCATAGAAGATACAACGCAAGCTCTACTTGGCTTGGCCAGTAGACAGGACGAATCAGGGTGTCCCAGGAAACAAAGCTATTCCCACCCTCACCCTCAACAATACAACCCTATCCTCACCAGACCATCTGCTTTGGTGGAGTCCGGATGCTGCAGTTGAACTCACACAGCTTCTCCTGAAAGGTTGCAGGGAATATCACAGCCCTGTCCCAGCAGGCACCAGTCTAGTTAAAAAGCCCTTTTCTTTGCTTTCTTACAGCACTAAACTATGTTTTCTACCTTTATCTTACATCTACCTACCACTTCAGCATTTTATTAAAAATAATAATAATAATAATAATAATAAGGGAGAAATGTGGGATTCACATATAAATCAAGTATAAAAATCAAACGAATATTCATATTTGACCTGATTGTTTATAGTTCATAATGCGTGATCAAAACCGAAAGTTTCTGTGATGACTGCCCTTGTACTGTTCACCATGTAAGAACTTATTCACTATGTAAGAATTCGTTCACCATGTAAGAACTTGTTCATTGTGCTTCAGAAGATTGGAGACTGATGAGAATTAGGCTTGGGGTGGATTAATGATTGTGCATTGAGTCCCCTGTACAGAATTTTATTGTTGTTAACTGTTAACAACCATTTGATCAATAAATATGAGAGATGCCCTCTCAAAAGAAAAAAAAGCCCTTCTCCTTTTCCCAACAGACCTTCCCTTAACAAACCATGGTACCCATGTGTTGTCCTGGGATCACACCTTGAGTGATGCTGTCCCCATCCAAATGTAGCCTGTGTCTGTGAAGAGTGCCAGGTGTCGGTAGGTGAAGGAGACAGCCATCTGCAGGAAGCTGCTCACTCCTGGGGCCAGGCCAGGGGGTGTCTGGGGCAGGGCCAGGGAGGACACCAGAAATAATGACTTCTCAGGTCTTCCCTACTGCCTGCCCCAGTCTCTCCATTTCACTCCCACTCAGGGCCCTTACCACTGTGGAGCAGGCTGCATGGTCCAGGAGGTAAAGATCGGGCCCCACAGCAAGAAGAATGTGTGCCACTCGCTCCTGGCACAATGTGGTCCAGCATGAGGGTGCAGCCTGCAGACCTGTGGCCCAGGGCAGAGGACAACCTCAGAATGACCCAAGCCCACAGCTTTGGCCTCTGTTGACTCCACGGTCTGCAGGCACATCTGTGAGTACTGAATGGCTCTCAGGGGTGTCAGGGCTCACCTGGCACCTCTGGCATCCGGCGGAGTTTGAGGTCACCCACATTGGCACTGAGGGTGAAGCGGTGGGCCCCTGTGAGGATGGCCACCCCGGAACCAAATTCGGTATGGAAGATCCGAGCATCTAGAACCCGGTTCTGGAGTACTTCCTGGGGAGAGGCGCTGTGGGTTACAGGAACCACAGGGTCACAGACCCCCTCCCTTTTGCCCAGCCTACATTGCCCATGCTGAAGTGTCTCCGGAAGTCTCCGTGAAGCCCGTAAACCAGCACCGCACCATCTTCCTGCACACAGAGCAGCTCTTCCTCAGCGGACCAGCCGAGGGACACCACAGGCCCACTCTTCCACTGCAGAGGAGGAGGTTGTGGAAGTTGACCTCAGAACACAGAACCCACCCAGCCCCCAGTCCCAGGGCGGGGCGGGGCTGCACACCGGCAGACTGGCCAGAAGCACCCCCGAAGCAGAGTAGATCCTGAGCACTGGCCGTGCGCTGGCAGCCTTCTCCTTCCTCCAGGGGCTCCTCAGCAGTGCTGTAGTTCGAGAAGAGATTTTCTGTCCAGCTCCCCAGACATTCCCCATATAGTACAGGCCTTATGAGACCAGAATTAAAAGCATCTCAGTGTGGGTGGGGGAATGGAGGGGACTACCAGCACACACCAGCGAGAACAGGAATGAAGAACCTTGAGTTTACCCAATGGTCCCAGAACATACAGTGGCAGAGGGGTGGCATACCAATGGGGCCCCCATAGGGTGCAGCAGCGACCAGACAGTCTCTGAGTTCCTCCTTCAGATCCCAGGCCATGCTGTACAGTTCATACTTCCTGCCACACAGAGGCAAGCAGAGATTATTCTTGTGACTCTGCATCCGGATGGAGTGAGTCCCAGAGGAACCCCTAAAGGCTCCATCTACCCTCCACAGGGCAGTAGAAGAGCCCCCTAAACCCCCCAATGAGGCAGGGACAGGGGTAATGGCTTGGAACAGCTAGGCCAACTAACCACATGCATGCTTAGGGACAGCAGGCAAGGGAACAGAGGGTGTTGGCAGGAAAGGGGCAAGTATCCAAGGATGGTAGGAGCTCCTGGGACAGGCAGACTGTGTGGCCAAAGACAGGGCACAAATTAAGGTAGGACTAGGGTAGGGTGGCTGGCTTGGACCTATGTTGGCAGGAAATAGGACCCTACAAGGGTCTTTTGGAGCAGCTAGCATTTCTTCTATTTCTGATTCTTGGCTTAATACCCAGGGGTCCAGCTGAAGTTTGTTGATAATGAACTGTTTTAAAGGTACTGAATTAGCAGTGCCTGAAAGAAATCCAAGAGGAGCTTCAGTGAGCCCAGAGCTGAAGAGAGAGTCCTGATTGGAGATGTCAATCTGTGAATGCCTGACTCATGGAAGGCAAATGAAATCACAGGCCAGCACGAAATGACTGCAATCTAAGATGTGCATGGTTCACTAAAAAGGTGTGTGCTGCATGAGAAGACAGAGTAAGAAGTTTGAGGCTCACCATCATTTAATGGTTGGAGATGGGGAAAGGGGACAGAAAAGGACTGGGCATTATTCCAGGACACCAAGACAAAACAATGCGTAAGAAGCAGAATGTTTTGGCTACTATCACTTCAGGAGTCTTCCCATTAGAGATCAGAAAGGTGCCCACCATTACCTTCTATTTGACATTCTTCTTGGGTTTCTAGCCAAAATAATTTAAGAAAAAAATAGAGAGATTTATATTTTGGAGGAGTAAGACTGCTCCTGTTTACAATAATGTGATTGGCTATTTAGAAAATCCAAAATAGTCTATAGAATAAAGAATAAAAGAGCTCAGTTGGGTGACCAAGAAAAATCAGTGTATTTTGCATATCAATAAATTCTCTACCACAGGGAGAATCAATTAGAAATACAACCTTAAAAAGATCCTAACATGATAGCAATAAAATAAGATACCCAAGAATAAACCAATAAAATGTTTACAAAATCAAATCAAAGTTTACTCAAGAATATAGAAGACATGAAGAAGTATTCTAGTATGATCTATAATTGCTAGAATTCCAACAAAAATCACCCCCAATTTCTTTTGGGTGGGAGCTCAAACTGATTCTAACATTCATCTGCTGAACAAAAAGATCATTTTAAAGAGAAAATACTGGAAAATATTTAAGAACATTTTGAAAATATGAGCACAAATATATATCAGATATCAATATACACTATATAAAACTAAAATCAATTAAAATGGTTATTTGGCACAGGAATAAGCAAATCGATCAGCGGAAGAGACCAGAATCCAGAGAAAGACCTGGAAATTGAGCATGTAATAAGATGGCATTTCAAATTGGTGCAAACTAATACTTGAAATGAGACAATGAGCCATATGGGAAGAATCACAATAAATGCTATTTCATTACTTAATCTCTACAAAAAAATAGTTTCCAGATGGGATTCAAGATTTAAGTGTTAAAAAATAAAGCTGTATCAGAACAAATCTTGGCAATTTTTACAATCTCAAAGTAGAAACAAATTCTAAGCATGATATAAAACCTGGGTGTGACAAAGAAAAAAACCAAAAGATGTGTCTAAGTAATAGTAGGACTTCTGTATACTTCTACATAAAAGGGGTAAAAACAATACATGTATTTTATATTAGCTTCTATCTGAAAAAAGAAACTGGAAATATTTCCAAGAACGTAAAAATAGCAGTTACTTATATGTGAGGGGTGGAATTAGATGAATAAGGACAGGGATAGGACTGAGACTTTGAGTTTTTAAATCACATTAGCAGTCATTTATATTAAAATAATCATTAAAAACTCTCATACATTAAAAAAAAAAATCCACCAAGAACAAACTAGTAAGACATACTATGAAAAGGGAAAAAGTGTTGGTGACATATATGAAAAAGAGATCCCTTCCTTAAAAATACAAAAGGCTGTAATTTTTAAAAAGAAAAAGAAAAAGAAAAATGGTCAAGGGTTATTATCCACTATTTTATGTAAAAGTATTTAAAAACTAACATGAAAAACTTGAGAAAATATGAACTAGTATTTTTATAATGTGAACTATGGAAAAGTCTTTTAGAGCAAGACACAAAACCCAGAAATTATCAAGGAAAAAATCGATAGATTTTATTACATGAAAATTGAAAATCTGTATGTTAAAAATTAATACATAAAAGTGACACTGAGAAAACATTTTCAACATTTGTAACAAAAAGCTAATGTGTACTACACAAAGAGCTCCTTTGCAAATCAACAGAAACAACACAACAGAAAAATAGTCAAAGGATATAGATATATCTAATGACTAGGTAAATATAAGTTTGAAAATTATGTTTTTACCATCTGAATGGCAAAAATTATTACTAACAACAACTAGTACTGTTGAAGACGTAGAAAAATGAACATTTGCATATATATTGGTGGGATAATAAATTGGTTCAGCCTTATTGGAAGAAAAGCTATCTATCCAACTTTTAAATATGTACACTGTGACTTAGCAATTTCCTTCTAAGAGTCTAACTTATAAAAGTACTTGCATTAAGTGCACAAAGCTATGAATTCACTGCAACACTATTTAATAGTTAAAGAAAAAAACCTGGAAAAACCTCCTTAAAGGTCCACCCAAATGGGACAGGTTAATGAACTATGCTATGCCCATTTGGGGGAATATTATGTGGCCATTAATAAGGTGACTCTTTGTGTACTGACATGAAATGATCTCTAAAATACACTGTTAGATTAAAAAAGTAAGCTGCAGCTCAATATGAACTCTGTGAACCTATTTATTTATGAAATAAAAAAAACAAGCACGTATTTTTGACAAATATATTACATATAATCACATGTATATGTATAAATACATAGAAAAACACTTAGAGACCCTAAACTGCACTAACCCAGAGATAGTGGTTACATTGGAGAGGGTGGTGAATGGGTGAGGGATGTAGGGGGGCTGCCAATGTTTAGACTATATACTTTTGCATTGTTTGAATTTTTTATAACACTATATGCATTTCTTCTGACATTTTGTCACAAAATCATTGGATGAAAATAAGATGAGAAAATATTCACAGACCTAACATGTCAGTTATCAATCCACTGATGCTCAGCTCCAAATTCACCCTTCAGTGCCATTTTGTATGATAACAGACAGTACTCCTTTGTGCTTCTGCTTTATAGCAAGTGAAATGCTAGTAATCTCTGCACGCAGAAGACGCTGGAGGAACACTGCTGCCTGAGGAAGGGGCTCTCTTGCAGCTTCCAGAAGGGGCACAAGCAGCCAGCAGCCAGGGTGTGAGCACATCTGGTGGTACTATCATGCCAGTAACCTTGAAGGTTCACCCAGACTGGTGATCATCTTCCCATGGCTCCCTGGACAGACCCCGCATTCTTGGCCTGCCCATACCAGGCCCTACCTTCCTCTGCATGTCAAGATGCCTGACCACTGGCAAGCCCACCTGGACCACTCAAGTGTTTCCAGTGGCCCTCTCTGCACACCCATGCTCCCAGCCACTGGTTGTGGCTTACCTTACAGACACCATGTGCTCAAGACCTCCTGTCTGCACCAGCACTCTTCCTGAAGAAGAATCCCAGAGGGTTGCTTCTTGCTTGCCCAGTAACTGGGCCAACTGTGGCCCAGGCAAACCAGTGAACTTCTCTGCTATCCAGTGAGATGCAACTGTAATTTCTCCAGCAAGGTCTGAAACCCAACCTGGAAAGGGGCTCCCTTCAAGTTTGTCTTCCTTGGGTACTCTCCCTCAGCCCTAGGCTACTAAGTAAGATTGTCTTATATCTTACAGTTACTCTTCTATTACAGCTTAATCATTCTTTGTGTTTATTAAAATTCGCCAGTTTGTCTCCTGATTGGACCCAGACTGATATAAACTTGGCACAAGGAGCGGTCCCAGGAGATAGACCCTTAAAGATGTGATTTGGAGATAGGTTTGGTTGTGCATTTGGGCTTGAAGGCAGGGCTAAGCTTGCTATCAATGAGAAACAGGTGCCAGTGACCTACTGCATGCAGTGGCATCACAATTCATCAAGCTTCAGTTTACTGTGGTAAATGTCAAGGCAAACATGTGCTTTGGGAGTGACTTCTGTGCTTGACCATATGGCAGTAATGATGATTACTAGGGCTGTGTGGCGAGACAGATTATTTTAAGTGCATGTGAGCATTTCCAAAGAGAAAATGACAAGCCTGGGTCTGTTAACTTTCAGCTCAAGTCATGGTCTGGGAAGCAAAAAGCTTCTATAACAGCCCTAAAAGAATCTCTTATTTCTTGTAGCCACACAGCTGCTACTGCTGAAAATCAAACACAAAATTTAATTTTGTGGGTTGTTAAATTAAAATAGTTTAATTTACCAACACCGCATGCCATTTCTCATGTGAAAGTTAGGACAATGATCAGGCAAGAAATGGATCCTGAAACCTAGAAGGGGAGTATATGGTTAGACCCAGATGAAACTGACAACATTGAACCCTGAATTCATTCTTAGCCTACTGTACCAGAGAAGCAGCTTGCTCTCCTATGTCCAAAGAGACTAGCCTTCCACTGCATGAAAATGCTCTGATAACCTCACTTGGGGTAGCTGTCTTGCTTGGGAACCTCCCTTCCCAGGGCTGACCTGAACACCACTGCTTAGCTGAGAGGAGAATCTGCCAACAGCAGAGCCAATACCTTGTCCGAATATGGCATGATTCCTGGGGAGACCAGCCTGCCAGTTGATTATGTGGGACTTTACAATGGAGGTCATGACCATCAGCATCCAAACCCACTGGGCAATCTCAACTTCCCTGGCAGTGGACAAACCTGGTATGAAGATGCCTCCAGACATGATGCAGCATAAACACCACTGCATCACCTGTGAAGCATTTCTACCAAAAATGTTCAACTCGAATCCATCAAGACTCTGGATCTAACACAGTTTCAGGAAACACAGTGTGATACAGAAAAAAATTCCAAGGCACTGCAATGAAGCAATGGGACAAATCCAGAAAATGACTTGGTCTTTTAGGTCAATGTCATGAAAACAAAAGGTAGGGGTGGGAGTAGGAGTAATAATGTTGAAACTTACAAGAGACTTGAGTAGTAAACAAACAAAGTAATTCTTGCGTGAATCTTGATTTGAACAAACTAGTTGTAAGAAGACACTTGAAGACAACTGGAGAAGTTTGAGTAAGGACTGGATGATATTAAACATTATTTAGATGACATTAAATGTGAATTTTGTTAGATGTGAAGCAGTATTACAGTTCTATAGGAAACCATCATCTTTTTAAGTAACACACACCAAAGTTATGTCTGTAATTTACTTTAAAATATAGCAGAAAAATTATCTGAAAAGGTATGTCTAGGGTTGGTTTTTAAATGGTCTCCAAAAAGGTAGGTACTTGGGGGAGGGATAAGATGAAAAAAGAATGGTCAACTGTTGATACTTGTTGAAGCTGGCTGATGAATACATGGATGTCCATGGAATTACTTTTAATATGTTTATGTATATTTAGACTTTTTCTTAATAAAAGATTTAACTTCCAAAAGAATTAAAGCAAATACTGCAACACTAACAATTTTTAGACCTAAATGTTGGATGTTATGTTATTCTACTTGGTTGTACAGTTGAAAATGTTAATGGTAAAAGGTTAAATACAATGCCCTAGAAAGAAGGAGGGTGCAGGGGTTCACCACTATCCAGTGTTCCAGGGAGTCATTCTCAGAAGAGGCCTGAGGTGTGTCCAATGCAGTGATGGTATATCACTAAGAACAGGGTGACCAGACCAGAGTGAATGTTGGTGGGAAGACAGAAAATGGAAACAAGTACAGATGGTGGTCTTTGGACCTTTGGCTGGGATGGGGAAGAGAGAGAGGGGGTGAGGAGGAGGGACCTGTAGAACAGGGGAGTCTATTTTTTGTTACAATGGGTAGGTTTGAGTATATTAGAAATCTGATAGGGAGCTCTTGGAGGTAAGGATGGTGGAAAACAATGTAGAGCAGTGCCCTCCAAAATTTCCTGCAGCAAAGTTACTCCTGAATGCTGGTTAAAATACAAAATGAATTCCCAGAACCCACCCCAGAGATAAGGAGTGAATCTGGCCTAGGAAGCTCCATATAGCCAATATTTCAGGTGATCCTGATGCAGGGGAATTCTGGACAATAGTGGAGAAACATTGGCTGATGGAGGGTGTGGGTGGATAGCACATGGTTTCTGAGAAGGCCCATCTCAGTGGTCGGGAAAGAGAGCTGGCAGGTTTGGTCTGGGGAAACCTAGGTCCTTTTATGCAATGACTTCCAGTTCTCAGAGAAACATGAGGGAAAGTCGGCTGTTGGAAGGAGAGGCCAAGAGGACTTCAATTTTCAGTATTTCCAAAACATTTTAATTGTCTAGGTAATCTTTTAAAAGAAAAGTAGAGCCCTCTGGTGAGTGCGTATAGGCTGACCCCACATACAGGACTGTGAGAGCCCACCTGAGGCTGGCGGGCATGGATCTGTAGTCCCAACCTGCCTGTGTGTGGCCTGCATGGAAGCTCACGACAGCGTGGACACAGGTATAGAGATGGTGAGTGGCTGATAAACTGGGAGGTGGTTCTGGACCAGGCGTGTGCAATCAAAGGAGAAAGGAACAAGGTTGTCAGGGAAAAGGCAAGAAACTGAACTGACTATGGGTGTACTCCAAGCTGGACAGGGAGGGACACATTTATAGGAGGGGGTTCAGCATGTGGACACAAAGAGAACAGGGAGCTCCAGGAATAGAGATCCCAGTGAAGGGAGGTATAAAAGGAGGGATCAGAGCATCAGTGAGGACAGGAGCTAATGGTAAGAGAAGGAACTGCCTGAATTTAATGTTTCAGAGATAGAGCACTTCTGGAAGAGCAAAGGGATGTGGTGAAGGTGGATAAAATCACTTGAGTAGAGCTCATGGAACTGAGAAGTCAGGTGGCCACTTAAGTCCCCCTGGAAGGTGGCAGAAGCTGGGATGCCTAGTAGGCTGTCCAATCAAACAATTAGTGAGGGATGTGCTCCAGGAGGCTGGCAGCAACACAGACTGGGGTGGGAAGGAGGCAGAGCCCCTGAATGGGGGACAGGAGCATGGTCAGGGAGTAAAGAGCAACATAACATGGACTACCTCCTCAAACTTTCAAGGTAAAGGCTTCTCAAGGTGAGGTGACTCAAGCTGAACCTTGAGTGTGGCTCAGCAAAGTAAGGACAGCAGTAAGGGGGGCCTCTCAAAAGGGCCCAGCAGTGTGGACTTTGTGAGGAAGGCCAGTTACACCTTTCTCATCTACTGCCAGGTCCTGGAAATGGAGATCCCCTCAGCTGCAGTAAATGGACGCTGGCAGGAAATCACTTAACTAGCAGCTCTGGCAGCCCCTGTTCCAGCCCTTCCATGAAAACAGTGAAGAAATCCCTGTGACAGTGAAGCTGAACTGCTGGAAAAGAGTAGTCCAGGAAGTGAGAGAGGAGTCTTTGTATGCAAACAGATGTCTCCAGACTGTCTGGGCTGGACTATCAGACCACTGTGGGGGTGGAAAGGCACATCAGGGCTAACTTTGGGGATAATCTATTAGTTCCCAAATCCCTAGGCCTGAAAGACAGTCCATATCACTCCTGAAATTCCTTAACTCCAGCCTGCCTCAAAAATAAATACTACTGAAGAACTCATATGCACTGTTGCTGGAAATGGAAAATGGTGCAGCCACCATGGAAAACAGAAAGATGGCTCCTCAAAAAATAAAACCCAGAATTAACATATGATCCAGCAATTCCATTTCTGGGTATACACCCAAAAGAATTGAAAATAGAGTCTCGAAGGGATATTTGTACCCCCATGTTCATAGTGGTATTATTCCCAATAGCCACAAGATGGAAGTAACTCAAGTGTCCACTGACAGATGAATGTATAGATAAAATGTGGTATGTACACAAAATGGGACTATTATTCAGCCTTTAAGAAGAATGAAATTTTGACACATGGATGAACCTTGAAAGTGTGATAAGTGGAATCATCCATTATTTGGATGATTTCACTTATATGAGCTATACACAGTCAAATTCATAGAAACAAAAAATAGAATGGTGGGTGCCAGGATTGAGGAAGGGGAAGAATGGGGAGTCGTTATTTAATGGATACAGAGTTCCAGTTTTATAAGAGGAAAAAGTTCCAGAAATTGGTTGCACAACAATACAAAATATTTAACACTACTGGACAGTACTTTAGAATGGTTAGGATGGTAAATTTTATGTTCTATGTTTTTAACCACAATTTAAAAAATGTTCATGTTTACCTATACAAAACAAAAAAACATCAAAAAACATACTAAAATGTTCAACCTCTTTCAAAGAGCTTCAGGAGGTGCATAATGTATCTTCAAGTCTACTTTGTTTTACTTGAGGGATGTTTCTAAAGTATCAGAAACAATGTGTTCAAAATCAAATTCACCCTCTTCCCAAGAAACTCACTCTTCCCTTTTTGTTATCTTAAAATCCAAATCATCCTGGATTCTTTGCTCTTCCTCCTCCCTACTAAGTGGAACCCACTGCAATCTCCTTCACTTTTACTTCTTAAAATCTCACAAACATCCCCTTCTTTCCTTCTCCACCACTCCTGCTGGAGTGCTTACCACCACCAGCTGCTCCCTGGTCTATTTCAGGGGCCTCCAGACCAGTCTCCCTTGCCTCCATTCTTGCTTGTCCCTTCCAGCTTGTCCCCCACTCTCCCACACAAACGTGTGCATATCTAGTCACATCAATCCTTTCATTAAGAGACCTTCATTTAAGGGCTTCCCATTGTTCTTCAAATAAAGGTGGCTTACAAGGCCCAGCAGGTTGTGGCAGCTAAGAGAAAGGCACCTCACCTCTGCTTGTCTTGCATTCACTCCTTGCCTCTGGCACTCCAGCTACACTGGCTCTCTTTATTTAGGTCCCTGGGAGTGTCCCTCTTTCCTGCCTCAGGACTTTTGTATACACTCTTCCCCATTCCAACCCTGCATCTAAGTTTACTCATCCCCCAAATGGGGTATTACTATTTCCTTCAGAAAAGTCTTCTTTACCTCTACCTCCCAGTCTGTTATTTGCTCTCTTAGGACCCTAAACCTCTCCATTATAGTGATTATGATTAAGCCCATGCTGAGTCATTAGTGGTTATCAACTGCCTTCTCAGCTGTCTGTAAGCTGTATGAGGGCAGATGCCTTTTTACTGGTCCATATACTACACTCAGTCTGACAAAAGGTTAAACAAAGTTAATTAATGGGATTAGTTCAAATTGGGTTTGTGGATAAAAATGGCTAAAATGATGGGAGCCCCATAAGAGCCAGTCACCATTTCCTCTCCTTGCCTTCTCAAATTAGGTGAGTGTTCAGCACACTACTTCCAATGCAAAAGAATCCTGTCCTACAGAGAGGACTTGAAATGCAGTGTCTGCCACTTGTCATTCATTCCCTTACTCAAACATATATTAAGTCTAGCATAAAGCTATGCACAAACATAAACAAAATCAAGTACGTGTATTTAAAGCATTTCCACTCTCATGAAGAAGCTAGAATACACTATTATATTTTCTTGTTTAAAAAAAAAAATCTATGCTTCAGAATACGTTCTAGAACACTGGGCTCAAATCCTGACTCTACCCCCTTACTAACTATGTACCCTAGCCAACTATCTTCTCTGTGCCTCAGTTTCCTCATCAAAAAGATGGGGGCTAAGGATTCCAGGGGTTGAGACTTAAACAAGTTAATATACAAAAAGTACTTAGCATGGTGTCTAGTTCATAGTAAGATTCTACATCCATTAGCAAAAATCACATATCCTCCACAGCAAAACCTAGGCTTCTCCTCCTTTCTGGCAGCACAACACAGGTAAGGGTATGCTAGCCATGAAGGTCGTGCCTGTGGCATTCACTCAATACTTAAAATTCATTCCAGACTTTCCGTGTGTATCAACAAAGTAAAGACTTCATGTGATAAACAGAAGCTCTGTGGTAATGAGGTCATCGTTTTTAGTACTCTCTGATTCAACAAACCTGTATAGGCAATGTGTATTTTCAAAAGTAATACAAGTTAATATTTAAAAAAGTATACGCTGACCTAAGTGTCCATCAGTAGATGAATGGATAAAGAAGATGTGGTACATATACACAATGGAATATTATTCAGCCATAAGAAGAAAACAAATCCTACCATTTGCAACAACACGATGGACCTAGAGGGTATTATGCTCAGTGAAATAAGCCAGGCAGAGAAAGACAAGTATCAAATGATTTCACTCATCTGTGGAGTATAACAACAAAGAAAAAACTGAAGGAACAAAACAGCAGCAGAATCACAGAACCCAAGAGTGGACTAACAGTTACCAAAGGGAAAGGGACTGGGGAGGATGGGTGGGAAGGGAGCGATAACGGGGAAAATGGGGCATTACGATTAGCACACATAATGTAGGGGGTTGGGGACATGGGGAAGGCAGTATATACAGAGAAGAGAAGTAATGATTCTATAGCATCTTACTACACTCATGAACAGTGACTGTAATGGGGTATGTGGGGGGGACTTGATAATAGGGGGAGTCTAGTAACCATAATGTTATTTAAGTAATTGTACATTAACGATATCAAAAATATATATTTTTTAAGTGTATGTTGTGTCATCACTAAATTACATGGCTGCTTTTGTCAACTGACACCCCTTCTCCACAAAAACAGTTGAAGTTACTGTTATTTTCTACTGACTTGACTGCTTTTTAATAAAATTTTTGCC
This sequence comes from Manis javanica, assembly GCF_040802235.1. Lineage (NCBI taxonomy): Eukaryota > Metazoa > Chordata > Mammalia > Pholidota > Manidae > Manis > Manis javanica. The sequence continues at coordinate 28,464,245 of NC_133160.1, read as the reverse complement.
ACTTTTTCATATTGTGCAGACATATCTATAAAAGACACAAACTATAAATAAACAACATATGCAACAGATCTCTAAAAATTGCCACAAGGCATTTGTCCATGTTGGAAATGTTGAGGGTTGACATTACATGCACCTAAAAATTACATTGAAAAGTTTTAACATGTAAGAACAGTACATAGTTTCACTGACAAAAATGAGTGTTTTCTATTGAAATTAGACCCCAATGAGATGTCACTGTGGCTTTTAGTTGTAATCAATACAGTGTTTTTAAAAACGTTACTGGGCAACTACTAAATAGCAGGCACTATTCTAAACATGCATTGGAAATAGATGCAAGAAGCATGCTCTCAGCCCTTAAAAAACCTGGTGGAGCAGAAGAAACCTATACAAATATTGCTCTACTGTGCAACACTAAACAGATCGAAGCCCTGGGCGCTGTGAGGACCAAAGGAAAGTCAGCTGACTCCACTGTGATCAGGGAAGGTTTCAGAAAGAATCCTTGAATTAGAGGGAAATGACAGTGCCCACATAAAGAACAGCTGGCTGCTGCAAACTCGATAGCTATGCAACATCATGGTGTGTTGGGGTCCTGTAATTTTGGGCAACTGAACACACAACTTGGGTAGGAGGGTGCAGATGGAGCTGGAGACACAAACTGGGGCTGATGTATAGATAACGAAATGGAGTTTGTATTTTATCCTACAGAAAAAGCTACTGAATTATCCTAACCAGGGTAATGATGTAATCAGTTTACACTTTATTAAGATCAGTGGTTAAAGATTCTAGGACTCCCATGAAAGTCCTCAATCACGCTACCCCTGAATTCACAGAAGACTCCCCACCTTCTTCTCCCAGCCTGGGTCAGCACTGTTACCCCGCCTGCCGTGCGATCCCGCCCCCTCAGACTTAGTAGCATTTCCCGGCAGAAGGCTATAGACACTTGGCTGTCAGCCACGGGCGACCTCCCTCAACGTGATCTAAGCATCCTTCCAGAGGCTGACAGACCTGGGCTTCAGCGCTGGGCTCTGTCTCTATTTATGCGACCACAGTGCTTGGCTCAACTTCCTACTCTGGAGCAGAGGAAGGCCCGGCTCCCTGGCCGAAGCCGGCTGTGCGGTAAGAGCAGTAGAGCAGGCGAGGGGCGGACCCCAGTGGTGACGGGGCCGCGCACCGCCAGCTCCGCCCGGAGACTCCAGCCGGCGGGCGAACAGGGTAAGCCGGACCGTGGGCGGGAAGGCGGGGCGGCTCACCGGTAAAAGGCAGAGTCTCCAAGCGGGTTCCAGTTTGCCGTGTAGCAGTCCATGCTTGGTACAGGGGACGACAGCTAGGCAGCGCGCAGGGTACTCGTCTCAAGCGCGGGCTCCAGGCCAGCACTTCCGCTTCCGCCCATACGCGTCACGTGGCGAGGCCGCTGCCACGGCCATCACCACTGTGGGCAGCTGCTCGGGACCGCCGCCGCCGCTCCCCCGCCCATACCTGGGCCTCGTGCCTGCCCGGGTGGGCCAGGCTTTGTCTCCTGCCCCGAACGGCGGCCACCCCACCTCCTTCCTGTCCCCTCGGGCATTGGGAGGGGTCGCGCAGGGCGGGACATGGGTGACCGGAAGTGGGAACTGTGAGCGTCGCCGCCCGGGGCACCGAGGCCCGTGGCGCCGTCGGGGCCGCGGCGACGCACGCATGGGGAAGGCTGGGCACTGGGCTGCGCACCGACGGCAAACCCGGACGCACGGGTTTTGCCGTGCGCGGGCTGTGCGGAACCGACTGGCCTCCCGCGGTGCGGGAACATGAGGCTAGGCCCCGAGCCCGCTTCGGGCGTGGCGCACGGTGTGCGGGTCTGCTCTGCTTGCGGGTGAACAGCGCGGAGCCCCGGGACTCGGTAAATGGCGCGAGCGGGAGCGCGCATGCGCGGGGAGGCGGTGGCACGTGGCGGGGCGCAGGGCGGCGCCGCGCGGGAAGCGCCTCTGCCTTGGAGATATGCAGGCCTGGCGGCCCTTTGGCTCTGGTGCTAGGTGTGACCGAAGCCAGCGCTACTCTGTGCCCTCCTCTGCTGCCTCCCCTTCATCGCTGTTGCCTGGAGCAGCCCGAGCGAGGCCGGTGGCGGAAGTCTCATTTACCCCGGGGCGGGCCTTGCTGCCGACCTACCCTGAGTCCCCGCCCTCGCGCGGCTTAGTGGCATCTCCCCGCAGCCCGTCCTTGTCGGAGGCATGGTCTTCTGCCTGAGGAAGGAGGAGCCGCGCCTCCCGCTGCGAAGCGCCATGGTCCACTTCCAGGCCTCGGAAGTCCAGCAGCTGTTACACAACAAGTTCGTGGTCATCTTGGGGGACTCAAGTGAGTGACCCTCTAGGATCACAAGAACTGGTCTCACACCTGTAGCCCATTCTGTCTGGATCGTTCGTCTACATCTCAGACCTCCTTTCTGACCCCTAGTCTATTCCAGTCCAGTAGGTCTTCTCTTATTCCTCCATTCACTTTCCACAGGTGTCCTGACAGATGTAGCCTGTCAAGTTTTTTACCCCATCAGTAAAAAAGTATTTTTTTTTGCTCAGTATTTTTCTCCCTGACAGTCCTCCATAATTTCCCTCATGGGAGAGTGCTGGATTGTTACCTGTCTCCTGGGTGACTTACCCTACTTACTTCTGCCAGCTGATCTTGGGTCATTGTGTGTTAAGGTGGGGGGTAGTATACAGCTTAAGGAACAAAGGTAGGGTCAGGACTTTTATTAAACATCCTCTTTTCTTCCGCCTCAATGCCAACACTCCACAGAAGTGGTGTTGGGCAATCCCAGCTTGGGAAGATGGGAGCCCTAGACTTGGGAGAAACTGGGATGGGGTGAGGCCTGTCTTAGCCTCAGGATCTCTCTCTCCCTGCAGTCCAGCGGGCTGTGTACAAGGACCTGGTGCTCTTGCTCCAAAAAGACTCACTGCTCACAGCTGCCCAGCTGAAAGCCAAGGTGAGGGAAGATTGGTGACCATGCCAGGGGTGGGTGGGCACAGACCCTGGCCTGGCAGGGTCCTCCTTCCTGGCATGGTTCTGATCAGCTGGGTCGGGGGGTGGGCAGGGGGAGCTGAGCTTTGAACAGGACCAGCTGGTGGCTGGGGGTCAGCTGGGTGAGTTGCACAATGGGACACAATACCGTGAAGTCCGCCAATTCTGCTCGGGTTCTGGCCACCACCTTGTGCGCTTCTACTTCCTCACCCGAGTTTACTCCGAGTACCTCGAGGCCGTCCTGGAGGAGCTGACATATGGGCCTGCCCCGGACCTGGTGATCATCAACTCCTGCCTCTGGGATCTCTCCAGGTTGGGACAGGGGGAGAGGGAAATACTGGTTGGGGGTGGAGGTATGGCACAGAGGCCATCCACCGTTGTGCTTTTGCCCACCCTGTGTGGTGCCTGACAGGTATGGCCGCTGCTCAATGGAGAGCTACCGAGAGAACCTGGAGCGGGTTTTTGTGCGTATGGACCAGGTGTTGCCAGACTCCTGCCTGCTGGTGTGGAACATGGCGATGCCCCTGGGGGAACGTGTCACTGGGGGTTTCCTTCTGCCAGAGGCAAGTGACCTGGGCAACTCAGGATGGGGGAGGAGGCAGCTGATGGGTAGATAGAGGACCCTCCCTCCCGACCCTGCTTCCTTCTGCAGCTCTTAGATGCTGCACTTTATCTCTCAGCTCCAGCCCCTGGCGGGCTCTCTGCGGCGAGATGTGGTTGAAGGGAACTTCTACAGTGCTACGCTGGCTGGGGACCACTGTTTCGATGTCCTGGACCTCCACTTTCATTTCCGGCATGCAGTACGGCACCGGCACTGGGACGGTGTACACTGGGACCAACATGCCCACCGCCACCTCTCACACTTGCTTCTGACCCATGTGGCTGATGCTTGGGGTGTCGAGCTCCCCAAGCGTGACTGTCCACCTGGTGAGCCCTACACGAGGGGGAAGGATAGTGGTGCAGAGGGGGCCCTCAGAAAGGGGACAGGACAGATACTCAAGGATTGTAGAGGCCCCTTGAAGAACTGTTGTGGCCCCTGAGTGCACCTTCCTCATCCCTGGGGTGGTTTGAGATCATTCCAGTCCAAGTTCCAGTTCTCTATGGTCTAGCCAGGTAGTCACCTCTCTGACCCAAATGAGCTTATAGAAGCATTGGGCACCTAGAGAAATTACGTCAGAAGACGCCTGTCCTGGGAAAGAAGGTACCTAGCTATGTATAGGTGCAAGGGTGGGAAGACAGAAATAGGAAGAGCAGTCTGTGCAGTATGGCAGAAGCAAAGAAGCCTTGTGATTGGTGCTGTCAGCCTCTCAGTTCCCGCTTGCTCACGAAGGGAGCAAAGCAAGCATCCTGGTGGATTGTTTCCATGTCTGCTCTCCCCATATCATATCCTCAAAGGGCCAGGTTCTTGCCTCACTTGAGAGCTCATCCCTTTTGGCCTGTATCTAGCCCAGCTGCTGTGTGCACAGTACACAGTGGATAGTGTTGAATTGGAGGCACAGGTTGTGTTAGGAGGCTGTTTCTAACAGCAGTAGAGGGTGTGGGGGCACAGAGGGGCAGCAGTGTCGTAGAGGTGAACTGTGAGGATTTGGTAGCCAGGAGTTGGAGCATCAGGGAGGTGAATCAGGACTTTAATTGTGTAATAGTCCAGTGTCTTTGCTTTTCAGATGAGGGAACTGATCTAGCAAAGCAAGGGATGCTCAAAAGTTGTAAGGCTAGCTGGTGGTGTGGCTCAGGTCTCCTGAACCCAGTTCGGAGCTATATACACAGAGACATCAAAAGGAAGAGGTGGGTGGGAGGATGATTTGGTGAGTTCTGTCAGGGTAAATGTCTTTGAGGAACTGTGGAAATGAGTGGATTTGGAGTCAGTGGTCCCAGCAGAGAGATGGAGGCTGAGGGCCTGAGTGTGAACCATGTAGGAGAGCTGAATGGCCACACTTTGGAGTTGGAAGGAAAGAAGGGTTGGTGGGGGAAACAAAAGGAGGTGAGGAGGGAGGCACTTTCTGGGATGACAGGGGGCATTGGACTGCCAGGAAGAAAGGAAGTTGTTACATTTGCAGTAAGTGGTTATGTTTAGTAGCAAAAATGTTGGAGTGAAGTAGGATTAAAAGAGGCAGTGAGCAGTTGATGAGGGAGTGGAAACCAGGCAATATACTCTTTGTGGAAGTTTGAAAGACAGGAGACTCATGGGAAGAGATAGTGACAGGGTCTTTAGGTTTTTAAGGGAGATTTGCCAAGCTCATGTATCAGTCTGTAGGGAAGAACTGGGAGAGGAAAAAAGCTCCAGATCCAGGAGCAGGGAATGCAAGGAGCAGGCTCTGGAGGGAGCAGGGGGCAGAACAAGGGCAGATCCCCTGGCTTTTGAGAAAAGCAAGACAGAAGGCACAAACCTTGGGCTTGGCCTGAAGTGCTAGGGAATGAGGAAAACTGGAGGCAGAGGATACTCCTGCCTGGTGGCCCTGTTCTCTGAGAGGAGCGAGTCATTGGAAAGTGTGGACAGCGAGAGTCCAGGGCAGCTTGGCTTCCCAGAACTAAAATCACCATCCCATTCTAGACCCATGGACTGAGGATTGGCCAGAGTCGGATCATCCATTCCAGGGGAGCCATGGGCAGCCCCCAGACTTCGGGGAGCAGCTGGCCTTACCCCCACCCTCCCCTCTGCCTCCTCCCATGCCCTTTTCCTACCCCTTTCCCCAGCCCTCACCGCCTCCCCTGTTCCCACCCCTGCCCCAGGATGCCCCCTTTTTCCCAGGCCAGCCCTTCCCACCCAATGAATTCTTCAATTATAATCCAACGGAGGACTTCTCAGTGCCACCCCACTTAGGTAGGTGCCTCTGCAGCCCCCCCTGCACCTGTCCAAGTAGCTTCCTGTGCTCATGTGGGCTGAGGAGTTGGGTAGCTCCTTGTGGCCCCAGGATTGGGTTCAGTCACTGCTGAGTCTGCAACAGCATCTGTTGACTCTTAATCAACTCATTGATTGTCACAATATCCTGGTTTGGAGGTAGAGGAAGTGGTATTGCCATTTTGCTGGTAGGAAAACTGAAGCCCAGAGAAACTCATCCTGGAGGACCAGAACTACCTAAGGGCAGAGCTGGGTTCACCTTGGCCAGGAGCCCATTCTGATGATGACTGGTTCTTTTCTAGGATGTGGCCCTGGAGTGAATTTTGTGCCTGGCCCCCTGCCACCTCCAGTCCCTGGCCCTGTCTCCCATGGTCAGCACCGGGGCCCAGTGGTCCACCGGGGGATGCCACGCTGTGTTCCCAGTGGCCCCTACCATGTGCCAAGGATGAGGGCGCCCTGCAGGCAGCGGGTCAGACACTCAGACAGACTGATCCACATGTACAAACTGGACAGGCGGCCTTCTGCCCATTCGGGGACATGGCCTGGATAGACTGGATCTTGGGCTGGGACTGGATGTGCCAATGGCCCTTCAGGGCCTGCTTGCCACCCAGGCACCAGGTCAGGGTGTCTGCTATGGCTGACTTTGTTCTTGTCCATTGCTGTCACCAATAAAAGCATGGAAGAACAGAGTGGCATCTTCCTAGATAAGGGTGTGGGTCCCCCAAACCGTGATCTTAAGAGTTTGGGAGGCTGCCTCTAGATTGTCTCCAACTTTGACCTTTCACCCCATGCTATTTAGAAATCAACAAATGTGTCCCTTCTACTATCTCACATACTAATTTCCACCCTCACAGAAAGTGTGCTTAACAAAAATCCTAGAGGGGTCTCCTGTTGCCAGCAGCATTTTGGGATTGAGAAATATCAAGGGCTGAGTTGAAATTGTTAATATTTTGTATGGAGTTTGGGATTTGGCTAGTTCTTACATATATTTCCCAGTCTCATGCATTCATGTATACACTCAACATTCATCTACTTCTGGAGATAAACATGTATCTTACTTACCTTGCATAATTCTTGGAACATGGTGGACACTCAGTAATTGGAACTAAATAAGAAGTTCCCAAATCCAAGGGGGAGACTGATTAGAAACCCATTATTTGATCCATATAACATGCAATGGAAGCAAAGTGAACATAAATCAACTTCCTGGGGGTGGGGTGGAGGGTGTAGAGTAGGAGCCGAGGGAGAATTCCAAGGAGAGGCTGTGCCAAACTCTGTAAAGAAGTTAGGAGTGTACATCTCAGTTTAGACAAGTGGTCTTGCCCCTAGGTTCCTGACTACTAAGCATTAAGGGAGGACTGTGGGCTGAACAGTGGCAGTGGGTGAAGAATGGAGCATGGTAATGTGACATGCAGCAGAGCTGAAGACCCACTAAATAACCTTCAAGTAGAATTGGATGAAAGAGAGGGATACAGATTTCTTGTATTGACTTCCCATACTTGCTATAGAAAACTTACCTTGGCAAAGGATGTAACATCTCATGCAAAAGGAGATGGAATAGACCAGAAAAGTATTGATCCTTGCTAGCAACCTACCAAGTGCAAATGAAAGGGAGCTGTTAACACATGCTGGTGCTGGGGAAACTGGTACAAACAATGTGAGTTTTCTACCTCTGCATTTCTAATGTCCTCCGCATCTTGCTAGGTAGCTCCCATTGCCCCCAGTGAGGTTTCATAACCTTTTCTTTAGCGTCCCAATAGAGATTTGAAGTCTGTCAGAAGAACAGGATGGAGATAACTATTTTCAGTTTGTTGTCACATAAGCATAAGCAGTACAAGACACATGACTCCCACAATACGGATTTTATTCAGTTGTGACCAGGGACAAGAAACTTAAAAAATAGCCCCCAAAGAGTCATATATTTAACTGTGTGTGTGTATACACACACATATATCATAAAAATACATATTACATACATTGTTTCTCTGCCTTCGTTTTGGGATGTAAAAATGATGAAAATCTTGTTTTTCCAGTAGGTAAGCACACTGTTGGCTAGTTAAGCATGACAGATTTGAAACTTCATTGTCTCAAAAATCATTCATTTTTGGCAAGTCATTTAAAAAGACAATCTTTACATAGACTCCCTCTTGGGTTTTAAAGAATGGCTCCAGTGTCCTTTCCTCTGCCATACCAAGGTGTTCTTGAAAGGAGTAAAAGATGTATGAGCATTCCAGTTGTGATGTCAACCTTTTTTTTCCAGGGGAAAGAAAGTCTTTTAAGAAAAGAGAACTAGTGCAGTTAGCCTTCAGAACATTTTAACCAGATGAAGTTACCAAACAAAAGCAAATTAACTTGCCTTCTGAACATTATCCAGTTACTTGCATAGATGATGTGTTGAGTTCATTTTAGTGTTTAAGTACCTCTACCATATGCATTGGTGAAAGATAAATGCTTTCTGACTGCAAGGAAATGGATTTATACTTTAAAAGATTACTGCTGTCCTGAGGTATAGCTGACAAGACAATAAACTACACATTTCAAATGTATTTGATAAGTTTTGACGTGTACATTCGTAAAACCATCTTCACAATAAAGATAACAAAATTAACCTTCTTTCCTCTTTATGATTCTTCCCTGCCGCCCCTCTGCACAACCTCCTCACATCTCCCCACTGCCATCCTCAAGCAATCATTGATACTGATCGCTTCTGTTATTGTTGATCAGTTAACATTTCCTAGGGCTTTATATAAATAGAACCATTCAATAGGCATTGTTTTCTCATCTGGCTTCTTTTGTTCAATCTAATTAATAGAATTAGTAAAATAACATGGACATTCGTCTTTGGTGGTATATTAGTAGTTCACTCCTTTTTATTGCTGAGTAGTAGTCTGTTACAGGATAGTGCCAGTGTTGATTTTTCCATCCACCTGTTGATGGAAGTTTGAATTATTTTTAGGTTTTAGCAATTACTAATAAGGTTGCTATGAACATCCCATTTTATATTCCTGCTAGCAGTGTATGAGGGTTGTAGTTCCTGCACAACTTTGCCAATACTTGGTATTGGTCTGTCTTTTTAACATTAACCATTATAATGGGTAGTATGGTTTTAATTTGTATTTCCATAATGATTTTTCAATGATACTGAACATCTTTTACTGTGCTTATTTGTGATCTCTCTATCTTTGGTAAAGTTTCTGTTCCAGTTGTTCCTCCTCTCCCCTGCCACCTTTAAAAAAATTTATTATTGAGCTTTGAGAGTTATTTTGGATCCAAGTCCCTTTATCAGATGTATGGTTTGCAAACACTTCCTCCCAGTCTGTGATTTGTCTGTTCTTTTGAAGAACAGAAAACTTTTTTTAAATTAATGTATCATGATAATACAATCTTATGATGGTTTCACATGTACAAAATAGTGAATAACAGAAAACTTTCATTTTGATCAAGGACAGTTTATTAAATTTTTCCTTTATGGATGATGCTTTTGCTTTCACACTTAATTTTCACCTAACCCAAGGTCACAGCTATTGTCCTGTATATTTTTTCTAGAGGGTTTTACATCTAAGTCCAGTTTTTTAATTAATTTTTGTATATGATATAAGGTATAAATTGAAAAAAAGGTTTTTTTGCATAAGAATATCCAATGATTCCAGCACTATTTGTTGAAGACTGTTCTTTCTCCACTAAGTTCCCTTTGCAACTTTGTTGAAAATTTGTACATACATGTGTAGATCGGTTTCTGGATTTTCTCTGTTCTGTTGACCTATTTATCTTTATGCCTATACCCCCACTCTTGATTATTATAGCTTTAGGGTAAGTCTTGAAATCGTATTAGTCCCCCAATTTTGTTCTTTATCAAAATTACTTTGACTATTCTTGATCGTTTACATTTCCTGATGAGTTTGAAAGTCACCTTGTTAATTTCTATGAAAATGCTAGGATTTTAATTGTGATTGTATTGAATACATAGACCAATTTTGGAAAAATTGGCATCTTAATACTGAATCATCTAACCATTGAGCAAGATATCTCCATTTATTTAGGTCTTTTAATTTCTCTCAACAATATCTTGTTATCTGTGTACAGATCTTTGACACCTTTTGTCAAATTTACTACTCATAATGTTTATTGTAAATGAAACTTTAAAATTTTTTTATTTCTGATCATTCATTGCTAGTGCAGAAATGCGGTTGATTCTTTTATATTTACTTTGTATCATAATGATGACCATGTACATATGCTAATTACTTTGCTTCTAGTAGCTTTTTAATAGATTCCATTGGAATCTCCATTGGCAACCCTGTTGTCTGTGAATAAAGACAGTTTTACTTTCTGCTTTCCAATCTTTATGCTTTTTATTTATATTTCTTTCCTTAATGCACTGAATAGGACATCCAGTACAATGCTGAATAGAAATGGTAAGAACACAGATTCGATAAGACACATGCACCCCTAGCCCAATAGCAAGATATGGAAGCAACCTAGTTGTCCATCAGTAGATGAATGGATAAAGAAAATATGGTACATATACATGTAAGTCCGGGAAGAGGAAATCCCAGGGCAAAATACCTCTAAAAACCAAAATCAGTCAAAGGGAAAAATAAATTTTAAAATCCATTTATTGCTCACAAGCTGCAGTACTGGGCTGTCTCTCCTGCTCCAACAGAAGCAAAACCAGCCCTCTCCTCACCTCAGGCACAGATAAGCCCTCCTTGCCCAGGTAATTACCCGTTGATATGGAAATAAACTTCTCTCCACCCCTGGGAATGATGCAAACGTACTAAAGCCATACTTATTTCCACCTCTGAATGCCTATTGATACGCAGATGTACTAAAGCCAGGTGCGATATTCTGGAAATGTTACAATTTTGCCCACTACACAATGGAATATTACTCATCCATAAGAAGAAAAATTCTACAATTTGTAACAACATGGATGGAGCTAGAGGGTATTATGCTCAGTGAAATAAGCCAGGTGGGGAAAGACAGGTACCAAATGATTTCCCTCATTTGTAGAGCATAACAACAAAGCAAAACCAAAGGAACAAAACAGCAGCAGACTCATGGACTCCGAGAAGGGACTAGCGGTTACCAAAGGGAAGGAGGTGGGGAGAAGGGGATTAAGGGGCATTATGATTAGCACACATGATATAGGGGGGTCATGGGGAAGGCAGTATAGCACAGAGAAAACAAGTATTGACTATAGCATCTTACTATGCTGGTAGACAGTGACTGCAATGGGGTGTGGAGGGGACTTGATAATGTGGGTGAATGTAGTAACCACAATGTTGCTCATGTGAAACCTCCATAAGATTGTATATTAATGATACCTTAATTTAAAAAAATGGTGAGTACAGACATACTTGTTCCTGGTCTTAGGGGAAAACTATTCAAACTTTTTCACCATTAAGTATGAGATTAGCTATAGGTTTTCATAGATTCCTTCTATAAAGTTGTTTGCAGAGAGGTTTTTTGGTTTGGGCTTGCTTTTTTTTTAATCAGGCATCGATTCTGGATTTTGCCAAATGACTTTTCCTGCATCATTGAAATGATCATTAATTTTTTTAAATTGTAGTGAATTACAGTAATTGTGTTTTTTTAAATGTTAAACCACACTTTCATTCTTGGCTTTAAAAAGGTAAGAAGAGGTTGTGCAGTTTGAAGGCTAATAAGATGGTATTTCCTCCTCCAACCAAAAGTGAGAAACAGAAGTGTAAATACCTATCTGATGGCCAGCAGGAAGCACAGACAATGACTTAGGTGGATAGGTGAAAAAAGCAGTGGAATCACACAGCCTGGCACAAATCATTTTGGAAATTTCTGGGCAGCATTGACTAAAGTTGGACATTTATATACTCTATGATACAACAATTTCACTTCAAGAGAAATGCATGCATCTGTCTACCAAAAGACTCATACAAGAAATTCATACAACTTTTATTCATAGCAGCCAAACCTTGAAAACAAGCCAAGTGTCCATCAACAGGAGAGTGGATAAATTGTCTTCCCAGACAATGGGATAGTACACACTAATAAAGGAGAACAAACTGCTGATAGATGCAACCACGTTGATAAATCTCACAGATGTAAACTTGAAAGAAGCCTGACACTAGAATATATTTTACATGATTATATATTCTGTATGATTTCAAGAACAAGCTTATCTATAGTGATAGAATAGTGGTTAACTTTTGGGGAAGATATTGACTGGGAAGGGTGTTAGTCCCGAATTTCACAGGACCAACTGCTTGTACCGGGAGAGCGCAGACACACCAGACCACAACCAGAATACAGGAGAAAAAGAAGTTATTTATTAGCAATAAGGCCACCTGCACAGAGGCTGCCAGCCTTAGATCGGCTAACAGCAACCTCAAGAGTTTGGTCAACATTTTTATATTCTCTGAACTTCCTGTTGGCTAACTGTCCTAGTTTCGCTTAGTTGCCTGAGACTAGTTTCTAGGTCAGTTGCTTCTTCCTGGGTCGGCTAGTATGCACCAGTTTGAAATAACAATTCTTTCAATAAATCAGTTTTGCAATAACAGGATATGGCTGTCTGCCACTTCTACTGAGGCAAGCACTAATACAGAAGCAGAAAAGGCAAGTTAATTTTTAGCCCTCACAAAGGGTATAATGGACTTTATGGGGTGATGGAAAAGTTCTTGATCTGGGTGGTAATTACATGGACACACACACAAATATGTGGAAATTCACTGAGCTGTATCCTTAAGATTTAGTACCTTTTACTTCTGTTAGACAGAAAGACAGAAGTGAGTGGGATGAAAAGGTGAAAGGGCCCCCCAAAGATGACTCAGGGAGTTGATCAGATAGAGCCAGAAATAACTCAGGGAGTTAATCAGATGAAGCCACAGGATCCAAGAATGACTCAGGAAATGTCCAGCATCTCCCCAGATAAGAAACATCAGAAGCACAGGCACAGCACAGCCCGTCCCCATCTCACCAATCAGCACAAGCCTAGAGAGCTGGCAGCTGTCAATCAAGGACCTCTCTGCCCTACCAAAACCACATAAAAGCCTCAGAATGAGCTTCTGGGCCTGTCTTAGACCTTAGGCAGGCCCGTGCTGTACGCTGTTACTCTAGGCAGAGTGCATTAAAGCTTGCTTTGCTTTCTTGACTTTGGTCTCTCGTCTCACTGTATCCAACTTCCCTGCGACACCAAGCGAGTCCTTTCCTTCCTAACACTTCTATGTAAAATGTGTGTGAATTATTCGTCTATTAAAAGGGAACCAGATGGATTAGGATGGAATGGTTTAATATTAAAAGACATCTAAAAATGTAATATAAACAGAATAACCAAATATTCCTTGTAGTAGATACAGGAAAAACAATTCTATCATTCAGCATTCATTCATGATCAAAACTGCTAGCAATCTAGGAATGGAAAGAAATTTTGTTAACCAAGTAAAGGTAAAACTCCAAAAACTCTACAGTAAGCTACTTAATTCTTAATGGTAGAACTTTACAAGCAGTTCCTTTTATTTGTTTATTAACTGATGTATAGTTGATATACAATCTTATATTAGTTTCAAGTATACAACACATTGGTTCAGCGGTTACCCATATTATTAAATCCTCCCCCCTACTAGTACAGCTACTCTGTCAACATAAGATGTTATAGAATCACTAACTATATTCTCCATGCTGTACCACTATCCCACGGCCAACCTACATTATGATGGAGAATTTTTGTGCCCCTTTATTCCCTTCAACCTCCCCACCCACTCACCCCAGTACCTTCCCCATGGTAGCCACGAGTCACTTCTCAGTGTCCACAAGTCTACACACGCAGTTCCTTTTAAATCAGTATCAAGTCAAAAGTGCCTATGAACAGCAATTACAGATGCCATTGTCTGGGAATCCCAACTTGTACACACAGGAAGACGAACACAAAGAAAGCCCTATCCTATGTGGTATCCTTAGGTTTAAAAGGTTTCACAACTTTCACATACATTACAAATATTTTGCAAATAAATACACAATTTCACATATCAATTCTAAAAATTGTGTTGTTGTGCCCGAAGTCGCGAATCCCAAGGAGACCACCAAGGAGCCAACATGGATGCAAAAGCAAAGAGCCTTTATTCGAGCTAGCCCGAGCTCAATCTCACACCCGTGCCAACACAGTGGCCAGGTGCCAAAGAGTGCGCATTTTCTCCAGAACAAAGGTTTTATGGGTTTCCAGGGCGGTTTGGGGGTGGTGGTGATGGTCGTGGCCCTGGCTGATTGGCTGGGCCTGGGGGTAGTTGGGGGGGGGTGATGAGTCGTGACTTTGGTCAATTGGCAGGGTCCAGGGGTGGTGGGTGTACTTCTTGCTGACTGGAGGGGGAGACGGACTAAGCTCCGATTGGGTGAAATAGGATCCAGGTCCCGATTGGCTGAAATAGGATCTGGGAGCTTGCCCTTTCAGTGTTTTGGTTAGACATTTGAAGACACGGGCCAGAAAATCAAGTAGAAGTGTTAGGGAGGTGTTGTGTATTTTCTTCAGTTCTTGTCCCTGCCATAACAAAAAATTGAAGGGCAGAGACACAGTAGTGAAGCAGAGTAAAAGTTTTATTTAAAGTTACTTAAAGAGAGAAAAAATATAGGCGACCTCAGGGAGGAGAGGCACCCTGAAAGGCTGAAGAGAGAAAGATTTGTTGTGCCCCGTTTCCTTGAGTCCCCGTATGGAGTCGCAGTCACCAAGCCCAGTCACGAGATGCAAGAGCAAAACAAGTCTTTATTGCTAGTTCAGACTAGGGTCTCAGCAGCCCGTCAGAACACAGGACGCAATCTGAGACCCTGAGCAAAGTTCCCTTTTTGCTTTTATACTCCTTTTGAAAGCAATTACCAGTTAGCAGATGTAGCAAATATGGTTAGGGGCTTTCCAAGGGGCAGATTCAGCAAAATGGATATTTACAGTTTCAGCAAAATGGATATTTACTTATTGTGTTTTTTCTTGGTATTTCTAGCTTATGGTTTTTCCAGGGATGGGGTACTTCCTCTCTCTTATTTTGCTTAGGACTGGGGTTTTAATACAAAATGGAGTTAGGCTAAGCTTCACAAAATGGAGTGAGTTAGGTCAAGCTAACTTTCCGGGGGTCCCACAGATTAAGGTTAAAAGGTTACACACTTGAAAAGTGCAGGCAACCTCAGAGAGAGGAGCATGTTGAAAGGTTGAGAGTTCTTCCTTTTAAGGATTTTTCAGGAATGTGAAAAAGGACTGGGGGTGCAGACTTGTTAAATGGTCCCCGAATATTTAAAATTAACTTAACACAAGAAATGTACTGCTCTGATTTCTCCCTGAGATACTGGCTTCTTGGCCTGGGTGCATATCCAACAAGCCTGCTTGCCCCAGCCCCCAAGGTGGGCTGAGTTATTGTCTCTTTGCTAAAGAGTAAGTTAAGAATCTTACTTCTTCCTGGGTTTTAAAATGCAATCTCATCTTTAAAATGGAATCCTTTCTGTCTTTTACTATGTTGTTTACAGCTGGGCCTGCTTGTTAAATTAATTGCCCAGGTTGTAAATTACTTGATTAGAGATGAAGGAGAAAAAAACAGCATATAGGTAAAGTTAAAAATAAGCTGGGCCTGCATGATGAACAAAATAAAGACATGGGCTTTGCTGAGGTACCTTCCTTTATCTGGGGAATATTCAAACATTCCAGGCCAAACTGCTCCTGGCCTTTTGAGCTTTAATGATTAACTCAACTCTGATTCTTTTCTGGGTCTCTAGTTTTAACTGGTTAACTTCTTGAGCCCCTTGTAGTGGGCTTTACTGGCCTTAATTCTCTCTCCACCCTGCTCATATCTATTTTCCTGCCTAACAAAAGCAACAGATCTTAAATCAAGTTATTTAGTTAGGTAGAAAAACTGAGAAGAATTGGATGAAAAGAGGATAGGGGGCACCAGAATCTGTGGGAGTTCACCAGACAAAGCCAGTGAGCCAGAAAGGACTCACAGAGTTAACGGCCTGTTGTGCCCTGTTTCCTTGAGTCCCCGTGTGGAGCCGCAGTCACCAGGCTCAGTCGCGAGATGCAAGAGCAAAACAGGTCTTCATTGCTAGCTCAAACTAGGGTCTCAGTGGCCCATCAAAACATAGGACTCGATCTGACACCCTGAATAAAGCTCCCTTTTTGCTTTCATACTTTTGGAAAACAGGTAGGGGCTTTCCAAGGGGGTGGTTTATTGTGACCTTAGCTGATTGGCTGAGGAGGGTCAGGGTCTTGTGGCACAGGTTGCTGGGCATGAGTTCCCTGGGAATGGGCGTGGCTTGACCGGGAAACTTCTTACTCAAGATGGAGGACACAGAACAAAACGAAGGCAGGGGGGTCATGTAGGGGACATACTTATTCAAGATGGAGGACACAAAATGGAGGCAGGGGGTCATAGTTATTCAAGATGGAGGACACGAAATGGAGGCAGGGGTCATAGTTATTCAAGATGGAGGACACAAAATGGAGGCAGGGGTCATAGTTATTCAAGATGGAGGACACAAAAGGGAGGCAGGGGGTCGTGCTAACCTTCCAGGGGCCCCACAGTCCTTTGCAATGTGAGTTCATTCCACTTGCTCTGAATCTGGGCTGACCTTGAGACTCTTCCAACTAATGGTGGTGAGACAGGGCAGAGACCTGGGACAAGCATCATGATCACGCTTTCCTGCCTATTATGAAAAATGCTAAGATATAAATAGTGTAGTAAGAACAGGAGGGACTCCATCTTAAGGCTAAGATTCCATTTTAAAAACCAGGGAGTTAAGAGGTAAGATTCCTAACCTATTCTTTGGTAATCAGACAATTACCCAGCCTACCTTAAGGCAGGGCAAGCAGTCTTAACTGATAGGTTCCCAGTGCTTGAGGGAAACCATTATCTTGGAGAAGAACTGGAAGTTTATCCTTCAGAATTATCTGGAGGACTGTGTGGCTAGTGACACAACGTCTATTACCGGAGAGAGACATCTTGAGACCACAAGTCAAGCCTTGCCCCATTCTTGGAATCCCCACCCCCCGCCCTTTGCCCTATTCTTGGAAGCCTTAAAAGACAGAAGAATCCTAAACCCTTAGGTGCACCTCCTCTCTGAGGTTGCCTTCACTCCCCTTTCTTGGAGTGGGTATTTTTAAAAGACTTCCTACTACTCAGTATACTACGTTTTGTCTCTGCTCTTCCAGTGGTGTCTTTGTTACTTTGCTATTTCATTGTTTTCCAGAAATTAAGCACAAATCTTCACTCTTTCTATCCTACTTCAGATTAGGGAGAGGCTACTGAGAGCGTATTTGAGCCTTGCGGTTCCCGGTTCCCGTCAAAGAGCTTCCCCTTCCTCTCTGCTTTACGCAAGTAAACCTTTGTCTACTTTGACTCTAGTCTGTACCTCCCTTGGAGTGCATTCAAATAAAACTTTTGCTCCGCTTCACTGTCTCTGCCCTTCAGTTGTTGTGACGGGATCAAGAACTGAGAACAAATTCAACCCAACACTTTTATTTTTAAGACGGAAAATACTTGAAAGGGAAGCAAGATCCAGAATATAGGAGACGTTTGCTCAGAAGAAAAAATAACTTGTCCAAAGTTGGTTGCATCCAGATACTAACGGAATCTGACAAAAGACATTTGCTGCAGGAGGAATGTAACAGATTAGGGCTCGGTCAGAAGTCCAGGAAACAGCGAAGAGCCTAGATTGAGCCCTTCTCTATGCCTCTTGCTTTCTGGCTGGAGGACCAGGATGGAGATTTGAGTTAAGGGTGAGGCGTCTACGAAACCGCCACCGCGAGGACAGTGGGCCGAAGATGCCCCGCCCTAGCCCCGGGATATACCCTCGCGCCCAGGGCACGTATTCGAGACTGCGAGGTACCCCTTCCGTCTTTCCCTCCTCCCACGGCAGCCTCGCGCGACCCTTCATTGCTGGAGTTCACGATCTCCACCAGGGGGCGCGCCTTGCACCGTCGGTCTGCAAGCTGTGATTCAGGGGCGGGGTATAGATTTTTCCGAACGTCTACAATCTTACCTGCGCGTCTACCTGCAACATTCTGATCCCCACGTCCTTCCCAGCCTTAGGCCTTTGCTGGCTCCGCTCTGTCGCCGCGAACAACGCACCCGCCTCGACGACCCCCAGCCGTAGCGCTGGCCCCTTTCCGCGCACCCGAGCCTAGGGGATTGCACAGTGCCTATCCTCTAGCAGCACCCAGCGCCTGCCCTGCTGCTGGGCGACCTCTTGCGCCGCGCAGACCGCTCTCCTCCCGCCAGAACCCGGTCTTCTCCCGCCTTCTCTGTGGCCACCGACTCGGTGAGGGGCCGCTCCCTTCATAACCCTTTCCTTTGCACACGCGTGTCTGAGGCAGAGCGCCCCCTCCTGGCTTCCCGCAGCTGCGCCTTAGAGGTTCCCGGGAGCCGCGCAGCCTCCTTCCGGGGACCCCTCTCCTTTCCCCAGGGCGGCCACGGACAACACAGTCTCATGGGGTGCTTCCCAGCCTCATGAGCCCCCTTGATACCGCCCTCTTGGACCCTCTCTCATTCCAGGCGCTCCTACTCACTGCTGCTTGTTCCTTGCGGCGGAAAGGGAAGTCCTACTGGGAGCTCCTGCTCCTAGGCGCCCCCTGGTGTGCATGCTGCTGTGGATCCCCTCTGCGCTTTGTGAGATGCAAAGACCTTCGGGCAGACGCCTCCTCCGCTCAGGTCTGTGCTTGGTCCGATATGATTATTTTTCTGGCCAGGCCACACGGGTTACTGGATTCCCTACTCCCACCCATCCTCATCAGAGCAGGCTGCGGGGTGGGATGGGGAAGGGCGGGCAAAGATATGGACCCAGCTGGCCGGGTCACTCAGGCCAGTGGGACAGCTTTCCCTTCTTGGCCCAAATGGGAAAGGCTTAGAACCCCTTGGTTCAAGCATGTCCCTTTTCCCCATGCTTGCATTTTTAAGCCTTTTATCTCTAAGTGGGAGACTTTCTCTATATGTAAAGGAATTTCAGGAATGACATTCGGGATACAATGTTTCTTTCCTCTCTGCAAGGTCCCTCACTTTATTCCCTTTTATCTGTACACTCCATTCCCATTTGCCTGCCCCTAGCACTGGCCATTCCATTCTATTTATCATTCATTTTTATGTATTCTTGCCAAAAACAAGAAAGTCTTGCTTTGCTGGCATGCATTTTAAATTTGTTTAAAAAAACTACTCTCAGTTTCTTTTCACTAAAGTATTCTGCTATCAATAGATACCATCTCTGCCCCTTCTAACTGCTGCCTCCTCTCCACCCTGCTTGTCCACCATGTTCTAGCTTTCCATTCTCCTTCCTCCACTAGTAACAGTGTAATCACCTGTTTCCTACATGCCGCCTCTCATTCAGCAGTTCCCAAATATTAGTGTGCCTGTGGATCACCTGGCCTCTTGTTAAAATGCAGGCTCTGAGTCAGCAGGCCTGGGGTGGAGCCTGAGACTGTGCATTTCTAGCCAGTTTCCAGGTGGTGCCCACACTGCTGGTCCTGGGGCCACACTTTGGGGAGCAAGACCCTCATGGGCATCTGTGGAAATTCATTTTGGGTTGCCAGCCATGCAGCTGGGCCTGCATGATGAACATGCAGAGCAGGGACATGCTTGAACCAAGGGGTTCTAAGCCTTTCCCATTTGGGCCAAGAAGGGAAAGCTGTCCCACTGGCCTGAGTGACCCGGCCAGCTGGGTCCATATCTTTGCCCGCCCTTCCCCATCCCACCCCGCAGCTTGCTCTGATGAGGATGTATATGTTGATGTCATTTGATAAATATTGCAGTAAGTAAAGCTGAACCACCTTATCCCACACCAGCAGAGGGTGGAAGGCATATATATGTGGGGAAGGGGGAAGGCCTTCTCCTTGCTCCTGACCTCATCCTGACCCCCTTTTCCCCAACTCAGTGTGTCTGGTTTGAGCCAAAACCTCTTCTTTTACTCAGACTGGCCCCGAGGCTCTGGAGTGATGCTCCTGGCCAGAGATTCATGATCAAGTCAACGATGGAACCAAGACTGGCATCCTGGCTTTATCTCTGCTGGGAGCTCTTTGAAACAGTCATTGAGAAGATACGGGGTCTTCAGTTAGGTTGTATTTCATCCATTTCTTTCCTTTTAGTAGCCTGTTAGGGTGGATGAGGACTTAAACAACCTGGCCTCACCACTGGCAAGTGACTATCCTGAATCTGACTTCTCTGTAGAATGGGACAATATCAGCATACTACACTTCGTGGTAAGACAACTTAGTCCAACAATTTAGCCCACATGCCAAGAGCACCACAGGGGGCCTAAGACAGATGTTCTTGCCTTTGTTTTACCCATGAAGAAAATGAAGTTCAGGCAGGTTTAGCAATTTCTACCAAGGCCGTGAAGCTAGAAAATGACAGAGCTAGAATGCAAACCCAGCCTCAGCTAATATACCAGAGCCTATCCTAACCATGAGGCTATACCATCTCTATGTTGTGCCTTGCCCTGCCTTGATAGCAGGCCATTTTTCAGGGAGAACCACAAGGAAATGGGAGGGAAGGACAGAGTCTGAGATTTCAGGCACTGACTGATGCTGAAGGCATCTACCAGTGGCATGTAACCAGGGCTACAAACCAGAGCAAACGGGTTTTAGAAAAATAAAACTGGGTTCTAAGGGCTGGTCCCTAGGGCCTGAGTGGTTAGGTAGCAGGAGAGGGGGACTTTGGGTCCCGGGCTTCAGAAGCAGAGATTTTAGGGTTGGAGATGCAGTGGAGTCAGGACTGGGGAGTTGGGGTGGGTCAGGGATTAGGTGGTGGTCAGCAGTGGGATGGAGGGCATGTGGGTGAGTCTGTCTTTCATGTGCCTTACTTAGTAATAACTGACCACTCACTGTTGTGTGTGGAGGGTTAGCTTATGTGTGAAGGGCCAGCATCGTAGGCATCAAAGGGTACCACCCTCCAAGGCCCTCCTGGTGCTTTTAGTAGCTTTCTGGGTTGGCTTTAGAAACCTATGGGCTCTGCTTTCCCCACTCACACAGCTGTGCGAACATATCCTGGCACTAACCCCTAGCTCCAAGCATTTCACAATTAGAAGAGTTCAACATCTGCACATTTTGAGATTTCAAAGCACATGACTTTTTACATCTTGTCCATATCCATCCATCCTTTGTTTACTATCACAGGGCCATGCTGTATCTATGACAGCATTTCTCTGAATGCCCAGGAATGCTTCCTGCTTTTTCAACAGCTTTTGGGGTCAAGACCTTCTGAGCCTACAGAATGTTCCTAGAGTTCAATACAGAATCTTACAGTTTTCTGAGCTTGACAAAATACTTCACATATAGGTGTTGCCTTGGGCTCACAACAACCCCATAAAAGGGTTGAAATTCACCTTACACTGAGGCTCAAAAGAATTAATTAGCCAGGGCCATACATTGCATAGGTGGGGAAATATGACTTCTTGTTTTTCCATAACAGACCTTAGTAGTCTTAAAAGAGTAGGTGCTCTCTGGGGCCCTCCCTACTCTGGTTGGCCAATTTTCTGGACCTGGGGCTGTGGACTGAGGCAGGAAGTAGGAAGTCTAGAGAGAGGGGACGCATAGACAGGAAAGTCTGGGAGGTAAGCTAGTTGTGGTCTTTTGGAGCTTCTGGCCAGTCCTTTCTCGACTAGGTTTCTGTCACTGGGCTCTTTCTAGGGCCTGGGGAACTGAAAAGAGGTTGGTGGGAGGAATGGCAAGCCCATGGGTACCTGGGTAGGTCCCAATGAGTCTGCAGCCAAGACAGCTGAGCAGCTACAAGATAAAGATGCTGCCAGTTGCTGTGGAGACCCCAGTGGTGTCACCACACTACCCCCTTTGAGCTTGTGGTGACTTGGCCAATCTCTGCTCCTAACTAAGCCTTTTACCCTTGTCCCTTTTGTCCCTTCTTGAAGCCCCTGATCCTCTACACCAAGTACCTGAAGCATTGGCTTGAGTAAGGTGCTCAAAGGTCTGGCTGGTCTACCCTGCCAACTCTAGCAACATCAAGCGTACCCCGACCAGTGCGAGGGGCCTGCTGAGGCAGGAAGGCCCAGGTCCCACTGCCCTCCCTCTCCATAGGACCTCAGGCCCTAGGCCAGGGCTCAACAGACACAGGCAGTGGGATGGAGTTGCCCTTCTATTGGTCCAAATCCTGAGCATTGTCTGGGTGAGACATGGAGGTGAGGAGGCCCATGAGGCTCAGCAGTATGGAGAACAGCAGCAGGAAGGAAGCCATGAAGAACAGGGCAGGGAGGGCACTGAGCACCAGCAGCAGGATGGCTGGCAGCAGATGGTGCCACGCTGCAGCTGCGATGGACCACAGGGAGCTCAGCAGGTGGGAGCCAATGGTAAAGAGCGCATGGCACAGCATCATCATGAACAGCAGGTAGAGGATACTCTCCAGCCCCCATAGCACACGCAGCAGAGGTTGCTGCCAGCCTGATGTGGTCCACCACTGGGTCCAGCGCTGGGGCACATGGCACAGACACCAGCGCAACCTGCTCTGCCACGTGACCCAGGCCCACCAGGGCACTGCTGGCTGCGGCCCCTCGCCGGCCCCGATGGTATCCGTCTCCACTTGTGGCCGCTGCATCATGGCTGGTGCACCTGGAGAGAGGGCCAGCCCAGCTGTAGGAGCAGCCTTGGAGATGCCTGGGACCTCAGGGCAGGAGGGGCACAAGGGTGGGGAGGATACCAGTGTGGGTGGGGTGGGTCTTACCTCTGGGCAGAGCCCCTAAGTCATGGTGCTTCCTGCAATGCCCAGAATGGCCACAAGCAGGGTGCCCACGCTCACCCACATGACCCTGCCCAGCGCCATTGTGACCCGAGTGGGGGTAGGGTCCAGCCAGGAGAGGAGTCAGTGTGTGGGGCTCACCTCAGCCCCTCTTCACAGACCCTCCAGGCTGGCGGAGGAGCCTACGGAGTCCACAGATGTAGGTTCTCATATTTATGGGAAACCCCCTCTGCAGCCCTGTCCCTTCCCTGTGGGCTGATACCCAATCTCTGTTCTCTTGCAAGCCTTTCAATCTGGATGCTCCTTCCATAGAACCACAGAGGAGGCCTGAGCAGCCACCCCAACTGGCAGGCCCTGAGATGGCCACCACATCCTGCCCTGAGCTCCCTGTCCCTTATCTTGCCTTCTGTCACTGCCCTCAGACTCAGACCCAGGTGTCCACTGTCCATATTGTAGGGCTGGAGCCCCCTGAGGTTCAGGCTGGGGGTAAAGGGTTACCCTTCAGCCTGGCAGCCCAGGATGGAGGAAAGGAGGCCTGAGAAAATGGCATGGCCAGTGTATTTCTGGAGGGCAGTCAGGCCCAAGTAGGGAGGCAGAAAGCTAGGCCAGGCAGGACCAAGGAAGGGCACGCCGCAGGCTCCTGGGAGCAGCTCCAGACCCACGAGCAGCAGTGGCAGAGCCTCCTGGAGGCCAAGTCATGCTGTGACTGCCACTGGCGGCAGGAGCACAAAACCTCCTGCTGTCCCGGACCCTCTCTGGCCCCCTGACTGTGGCTCCCTGTGAGAAGTATGTGCTGTGGGCCTGTGGAGAAAGAGGGGGACAGCTGGGCTTCGGAAGGTTGACCATTTACTTGCCTGCCTGCCTGCATTGGCCTACCTGTCAGCCTGCTACTCACTTACCAGTGGAACAGGTCAAAGGCCAGGAAGCTGACCAGTAGCAGTAGCAGCAGCTAGGCCAGGCCCCTGTAAGAAGGACTACCCGACTTGCCAGCCCCTGTGCCCCCAGCCCCAGGACACTGTCCAAAGGGGGCCAGGCTAGGGCCCCAAGGGATACACACGGACCCACTGGACTACCCAACCCATCCCTGGCCCCCAAGGCCCTGGGAAGGACTGGGATAGGGTAAGCAGGGGCTTTGGGCCTGGGTTCCAGCCGCGGAAGCAGGGCTGGGGTGGAGAAGAAGGTGCTTACAGGAAGCCAGTAGTGCTGGGAGGGACTAGGGTGGTGGGAGGGGTCAGGGGGCCCTTGCAGATACTCAAGGGTGAGCCCAGGGAGTGTGGAACTGGCCTCCCTGGGAATCTCCCCCTCCCCACACACCTACCCATGAAACCCTCTCCCTTCCTCCCACTCTGGTCAGCCATTCTGGGACTGGGCAGCTGGGACATCGTGACTGTTGTCAGGTGGGGCCCTGGGATAGGGAGGGGGGCCCTGCTGCTGATTCTGGCCTCATAAGCAACTGGTGGCTTAGGTGGGACTTAGGCAGACGGAGGTCAGCAATGTCTGAGAACTAAAACTCACCCTCTTACCTTTGCTAATTTTCTGCCTTAGGCGCCCCCCCCCCCCCATGAGGGTATGAGTTGCCAGGGAAAGCATTCTAACCCCATCACTATATGGGCAGCTGACGAAGGGAGGCAGGACTGCTTTCTTTTTGCCCCCGGAGTTCCCAGAGCTGTGTATCCAGGGGCAAGCCATTCAATCTTCCTGTCCGCAGCTCTCTCCCCTCAGAGTAGGGTGATGCCTGTGGGCCCTGGTGGGGGACTTTTCAGGACTATAGTCCTGTAATGCAGAGATAGGCTCTGCTAGGAAGCAGCCTGAGACCTTCTGGGGCTGGTCTCCCATGTGACCTGCTAAGTGGGGGTGGGGTGGAAGGGGGCTGTTTTGTGGAGGTGTTCCATTTACTGGGATTCCAGAAATGCCGTGGAGGATGTGAATATAAGAGGGCTATAACAGTAATCCCCAAACTGGATGTTCAGGTTACCCTCAGAGAGTGAAATTAAGGAAAGTGTACATGTAATGAAAGGATTGGTCACCTGGAAAGCGTATCCCCACTGTTAGTCTGTAAATGGGTGGCAGTTACAAGAGTTTCAGCCCAACTGTTTAGTGACTTGAGAGGCAAGAGTGGAAATAAATCACAATTGAGAGAACTTAATCCTTGTCCATGTATCATTGTTTGAAGGAAAACTGATAGGGGTGGAGGAAGAGGAGGTAGTGACCATACAGCCCTTAGGAAAGGAGGAACCAGAACAAGAATTAGGCTGCATATCTGCCTCCACGGGGCCCTGTCCAAAGATTCAAGCCCGGTGGCTTTGACGTCTTTGATAGATGCAGGCTTAACAGCCCGGTGCCACCAGCCCTTGGGACCATTCTTTGATTGCCCTTGCTCTGGCTTGTCCCAGAGCAATAAAGCAATGCCCACAAAATTCTGAAGGAAAATGATTCCTAACCTAGAAATGTGTATTTATCCAATGATTATCAATTGTGAAGGTAGAATAAAGACATTTTAAGCCATGCAAGTTTTCAGAAATATGACCTTGCATGCATTCAGGAAGCTACTGGAGGATGTGCTACAGCAAAACAAGGAATTAAACTAAGAGAGGATCATACGGAATTTAAAAAATGAGGCTAAACACAGCAGAAGGATGATGAAAAAGACCTGGTGTCAGCTGTGCTTCCAGGTGAAGAAAGAAGCAACCTGGTCTAGAATTAAAAGATAGATACTCCAGGAGGGATGTTTCCAGAAGAAAATGGGATAGACTATCTGCTGTTTTTAGACATAAAAATAAATGTTCAGTTCTGTTGGAAGTTTTGGGATTAAATTAGCAACTGGTGCCTAGAAAACCAAGCAGATGATAAAACAAAGTAATTACCAACTCCAGGGAACACAGAAAGCTGAACGATAATATTGAGTGGTTATAAGCACTAAGTATTGACTCTAGTGATTTTGCTCTTTTGGGAGGGTGGAGGGAGGAAAAGTGTATGTTTCTGTATTTGCGTATGTGTTTGTTGTGAGGTAGGGTTGTAGGAAAGCAAAATTCTTAATTCCATAGCAGGAAATCCACAAATAACATCTAACATAGAAACATCAAGAAATAGCAATAGAAGCATAAAGGTAGATACAAGGAGAAATAGCAAAATGAACTAAAAGTGTTTAATCTGGTAATGGAGAAGCATAGAAAAGAGTCTTCTATTACAAGCCTAAATGTGACTGACCTTTAAAACTAGTATTTTGATCAAAATGATTAAGTTAAAAAAATGAAATCAATATAGGGTTATATGCAGACATCAGGGATATACTCTTCCAGGATGAATGAAATACCAATTTTTAGGTGTTATATGGATGTACTCTTGTGGCTTGAGGTAAAATTTCCAGTGACAGCATCAAACACCAGCAAACTTGAAAGTCATGAATCTCATGCATTTTGGATGGAGGTGCTCTAAATCTCCATCTAGTGCTTCTCAGCCTTTAATGTGCACATGAGTCTCCTGGGGTTGAATCCTCTGGGATCTTGTTAAAATGCAGATTCTGATTCAGTAGGTCTGGGGCTGAATTCCTCATTTCTAACAAGCTCCCCTGGGACATGTGCTGTTGGTTCTGGGCCACACTTTGAGGAGCAAGGCTCTCAAAGACACTGATGTACCAAGAAAGACAGCTTGGGGAGGTGGTGGTGAGGGGAGGATGGGTGTGTCAAGAGGTTCCTCCCTGTGCATCTAGGTGCCAGGGGAGTCACCATCAATGCTCACCTGCTCATAGGGACAGCACCTACTAGGGAGTGAGTCCTGCTCAGCACCAGGCACAAGAGATTAGGAGGCAGGATATTCCACTATTGCTCTATTTGTGCAGCCAGACACATAGCTTACTTTCTTTTCCTGATACTGTTTATTCCATCATGTATGTGGGAGCAAAAGGACTCTTTTAAACTGTTTTCTCCACCTTTATTCATGTGGTTAATTTAAGGGCTCCCCTGGAATCACATATTATCTCACTTTACCATCACAGCAACCCTGGGAAGAAGATACTATTGTTCCCACTTTAAAGATGAGGAAACTGGGGCTCAAAGAAGTGAAATTACTGTCCAAGGATACCCAAACAAAATAAACGACAGAAGCGCAATGTGAAACAAAGCCGGTGTGGCACAGTCATCTGTCCCCTTCGCTTCCAGCCACCTAACCACACCGGGAAGCTGGCAGGGGATTCCCAGTTCATCCCTTAAGCTGAAATCCTTTGGGGGAAGGTGTCTCCACCCAGTATGGTTCAGTCCTGCTCAAAAAATTGTGCTTTGCAACATATTCTCTCTCTTGTGAGGCCATGAAAAATCCTCCAGCTGGCTCCTTGGGCTAGAGGTCTGGCTGTGCATTGCCTAGGTGCAAACCTGCCACCCACTGCATCCACAGAGCTGCTCCTTCCAGAACCTGCTTCCTGGCTTGGCACCTTTCCAGCCTCAGGTAACCAAGTGGTAAGAGCCTGAGGTAGCAGCTGGGCTGGGAGTGCCGAAGGACCTGAGGGTATGAGCACATGAAATTATAAAAGGTGGGAAGGTGCAGAGGGGCAGGAAGGGGCCCTAAATGTTGCAGCAGGGCAGAGAGGCAAGGGGATAGGGGTGGGGAGAAGGATTAGGGGGTGCAGGGGACACAAGAGGTTTGATCATCCCACAGATCCGAGTCTCTGAGGGACTGGAGGGGGGTGATCAGCATGCCCTGTCCCACTAGTCCCTTTAAGGGTGGATCTCCCAGTATGTGGCCTGCTATTTCCTCTCTTGAAAAATGTGGCCGCTGTTGTGGAGGGTCAGCTTTCCTCCAGCCCTGCTTGGTCCCCTCTAACCCTGAGTATATTGTGCACATACTTTCTGAGCTCTGACTAAGGACCCTGACGTGCAACTGTGAACATTTGGGTGCAAAAGCCTCTTCTGGAGGGTTGCTTACCTCCTGCTGGGGTTGGGGGGTGGTTACCCAGACAGTGAACAAATAACAGATAAAACATAATCTCAAGCAGTGTTGAGTGCCTTAGAGATAATAATGAAATAGAGTGAGAGGTAGAGTGTGTGTAGAGGATGGGCTTACTTTTCTTAGAATGGTCAGTGAAGGCCTTTGGGAGCAGGTGACATTGGAAGGCAGCCTGCATGATGAGGATGCAAACTTGGTGAACCAGTGCAAAGGCCCTGAGGCTGGTGGGGCTGGTGCATTGGAGGAATAGCTAGAATGCCAGTGCCAGTGTGTCTGGAGGGAGATGAGCCAGGAGGAGAGCACAAGGAGAAGAGGTGGGGAAGGTGTGTATGGGGAAGAACCTTGTCATGATGGGTCTTGAAGGTGAGCCCACTGGGGCTGAAGTCAAGAGGAACTTGACACAATTTGGCTGTTTTTTGGGAATGGCTTAGAAGGGGTGGGAAGCCTTAGGAGGCTGAGATGTCCTAGATGGGTGCCTCCTTGACCCCATCATACCTCTCTGAGGGGTCAACAGCCTTGGTTGTGGCCAGATTGGACTTTGGCTGGAGACTGAGCAGCCCTCCAGCCCTGTTCAGACCTGCTTCTAGCTCCAGTGGAGCCTGTTCTGGCCTCCCACTCCTGACAAGCCTCAGCCTGCAGTACTGTCTTTTTGCCGCTGACCTGGCCCCAAGTTTCAGGGACCCTCAGCTTTGGTGCGCTGTCCTTGAGATTTTCTAAGCCCCCTCATGCAGGAGTAAAACCCGCGTGGGCCCTGTACAAGTTACACCCCCTGAAAGGGGCTGTCTGCCCACAGGGCCTGGGTGGACCACATGCCTTGAGGAGCTCTAGGACCCGCGTCTATGAGGTTCTTGCTGGTGGTGGATCTCAGTTCCAGGAGCATGGCCCGGTGAGACTGTCCAGCCAGAATGGTTCTGACAGTGCCGATTTGGGGTGATCCAAATTGTTTACACAAATATCGACCCTGCAAAAAAAAATCGCGCAGGGACCCTCGCACTCCGGAGGATTCCTGGCCACCACTGGGCGTTGCTTCTTGCTGGGGGACGGCGGGCTCCTTGCATGGGCAAAGCACCGATCAGAGGCGCACAGTGGACACGTTTCCTTCCTTCGGGAGAGGCGACCCTGGCGTGAGGGATCAAAGGGGCCCTCAGAGCGGGGATGGGAAGTGTCCTGCGCTGTGGGATCACTGGGTCTGGGGCGGTCCCACGAACGGAGACCCGGGATTGCCCTCTCCCGGAGGAAAGCGAGGCGGGCTCGGGGAGAAGGGCCGGACGTGCGCGCACCAAACCCTGGCCCCTCCACCCCGGCCCCATCCCCGCTGGGTACGGGCTCCGGCTTCTCGCCTTGGATTATGTAATCCCGGAACGTGGCAGCTGAGCGAGCAGAGGAGTACGGAGGGGAGGGACCGGAGGAGAGAGGAGAGGCGGGGCGGGGGTGGTGGCGGTGGGAAGCACCGCCCCCGGCTGGCCCACAGGGTTGTCCACCAGAAGGATTCCTGGAGGACCAGCCCTCCCCTCCCTTCCCCGTCCCTGCCTCAGTTTCCCCTCACTCTTCTTTCTGCCCCACCCACGTTGGCATGGGGCCTTCGGCTCTGGGAGAATTTCCTTCTCGGGTAGTGGTTTCCTGCCCCACATTCCCGATTTTTCTATCTTGGCCAAGTAAGTTAGATGCTCAGAGAATCAGTTTACCAGTTTGTAAATGAGGTTTGATAGAGAGGCCACTTGTAAAGCTCTTGGCATGATGCATGGTAGCTGCCCACTGTGGGATGGGCGCCTCAGGACTAAGTGAAATCGAGGGAGCCGAGGGGCTTGCAGACTCTAAGGGGCAGCGCATGAGTGAAGCTGGTGAGCTCGGGACGGCCGGTGGGTGCGGAGACCTCGGGCGACCTCGCCACACCTCGCGGCCCCTTGGGGGTCCTCCCCGCCGGCTCCGCCCAGGTCCTGCCTCCGTCCCCTCCCGGGTCCGAGGCCAACCAGCGGGCTGTGGGCGGGCCGAGGCTGCAGGGGGCGTGCGGCGGCGGCAGGAAGGGGCGGGGGGCTCCGGAGCAGCCGGCAGGAAGAGAAGAACCCACCGACCGCCCAGCGCCCCGCGCGTCAGCACTCCGGACCCCGCCATGTGGGGGCTCCTGCTCGTCTTGGCCGCCTTCGCACCTGCCGTCGGTGTGGGTCTGGGGGCGCCCGGCACCTCCGTGCTGGGTCTTGCGCCGCCCGCGACCACCGAAGCCCCGGGCTCGACCCCGGCCCCGCGTAGCAGTCCGGCACAGCCGCCCGCGGGGAAAGATAACGGTGAGCTCCAGAGTCGAGGGCCCACTTCTCGGGCAAGTCGGTTACCCTACTCCCCGGTCTCCTGTGTGATGACCCTTCCCCAACACGTACACACACACACAGACACACTCTCACTCAGTCACTCACACACTCACACACTCACTCCCTACCCCGCTGCCCTGCCCCCCACTGCAATGGCTGCTGACTCAGCTGCCCCAGTTCCCAGCCTAAGTCAGCAGTCTTGGGACAGGAACCAGTGGGATGCTTTCTCTCCCAGCCCCAAACCTTCCCTTTTCACAGATGAGAAAACTGAGAATGGAGCCAGGGGGAGGGAAGAGAGAGAGAGGGTAGACAAAGGCACCAAGACCAAAAAGTACAGAGCAGGACACTGCAGAAGAGAACTTGAGGGCAGGGACTGGAAGGAAAGAACAAGAGAAAGGCAAGGAGAGCGCTCTGTTAACACCTGTCTGGGGAGGGGCAGAGGCAGGCTGCCTGACTTACCACCTTTTTAGATGTGCGACTATAGAGGAGGAAGGCAAGGGGAATGCGTCAAGGAGGGCTCCTCAGAGGAGGCGAGTGGAACTGGGTCCTGAAGAGTAAATATCTGGATCAGGAAGAGCTGAAGAGAGGGCAGCCAAGAAGGAAACAGATGTGCAAAGGCACGAGACACTATACTTGAAAATGTACAGTATGTTCCTGTGGAGCTTGGATGGGTGGGGGAATTAATGGCACCTGCCCTGTGCTTCAGGGCAAGTGGCAAACAGGTCCAGCCCTGGAAAGTCTGAGCACCCAGGTGGACATGGGTTTGAGAATAGGACATCTTTGCCCAGAGGGCAGATGCAATGATGGAAGTGGCATAGTGACTTTGGAGCATGAGACTGATTGTGGAGCTAAGGCAGGTTCCTCAAAGGGCATCTGGGCTGAGAAGTGAAGGAAGAATGGGAATTAGGCAATGAAATCAGGTGGTGGTGGCGGCATGACAGGGTGGACAGCCAGAACAAAGGCCTAGAGGTAAAGAACCAAACTCAGCTCTTCGGAGTAACCAAATAGTTCCTAGGGGCTGGGTGTAGCTCTCCATCCCAGTGGGTCAGAGGTCAGACTGCCTATGCACGTAGTCATGTCTACAGGAAGGAGAAGGAGCCAAGAAGTGGCTAGAGAGGCAGCTGGGGTCAGACTGCGCAGCCCTTTAAGTCCACACGAAGGTCCTTAGATACATGGGGTGAGGGGTGCTGCTGTGGGCTTGCATGCGTTCTTGAGTTGCCAGACTTCTGCATCTGCCCTTCTTCCTTCCCGGGTGCTGTGCCTCCCTGGTTCCTAGGAACCTCAGAACGGTATGTCCAGATTCGCATCGTCAAGAAGAAAAAGGTCATTATGAAGAAGCGAAAGAAGTTAACTCGCCCCAGACCCCTGGTCACCACCAGGCCCCCAGTGACCACGAGCCCAAGAGCCCTTGACTTCCCTGAAGAGCAGGAAGCAGGTACCACCCCTCCAGGGACCTTGCCCAGACTTGTAGTCCCTGGGTCACATACTAACTTAGCTCTTGGCCTCACAGGCCCAGGCATGCCCCCAGCCTGCCCAGCACACAGGCTCAGCTCCCCACCTACCAGTGACCACTCACTCTCTGGTCCTGGCTTTCTGCTCTGATCCTGCCCTAGACTGTCCTCCATTGGGCCTGGAGTCCCTGCGAGTTTCAGATAGTCAGCTCGAGGCATCCAGCAGCCAGTCCTTTGGTCTTGGACCACACCGAGGACGGCTCAACATCCAGGTCAGCAACCCTGGCCCAGAGCATGACAACCTCGTGGACCTTTGTCCCTGCCTCTCCCACACTGCCCACCTGGGCCTGATCCCCATGTCCTATGCCCACAGTCAGGCCTGGAGGATGATGATCTCTATGATGGAGCCTGGTGTGCTGAGCAGCAGGACACTGAGCCGTGGCTGCAGGTGGATGCTAGGAACCCCACCCGCTTCTCGGGCATTATCACACAGGGCAGGAACTCTGTCTGGAGGTGAGGCCAGCTATCCTCAGGCCAGGAAGTCATGGGCAGACTTAGGGGCTGGGGTGGGAGTACTGGGGGCCACCAATGACCTCGCTCTACCTCTCCTGCCAGGTACGACTGGGTAACATCATACAAGGTCCAGTTTAGCAATGACAGTTGGACCTGGTGGGGGAGTAGGAACCACAGCAGTGGGATGGATGCCGTAAGTGGTCCCATGGTGGCTGGGGCCCGCCATGATGGGAGGTGGGCCCTTGGCCTACTGTAGGATGCTGGGCTGGCCTGGGCTGGGGCTCCTCTAGAAACAAGAAACATACCCACTTGGGCATCCCAGGAGCAAGGGATTGTTGTCAGGATGAGTGGCACCCAGCGGGCAGCCTTAGGAGCCAGGCTGCTTTGGAACATGCCTGCAGCCTCCCCGATACTTGCTCTGTGCTCTATGGGGTGGGTGCCACTTTGTGCCCCAATTTCTTGCAGGAACATCCTTCCCAGCAGTGGGCTTCAGATCTTTGCATCACTTCTCATGTCCTCACGGCTCTGGCTTTCCCATCCCATGGGCCCCTTTTTATACCAGGCTACAGCGTGGGACCTGGGCAGCTTTAAGATTGGCTGGTCCTGAGTCATGTGGCTCTATTGGTCCAATGAGCTGTAACCAAGCCAGAAAGCATGTCTGCCTAGGACTGCCAGCTGGCCGGGGCTGTGGGCAGGACGTCTGTGATTGGAACAGAGTGCAGGTCTCCAGCTGAGACCCCCCAGGTTGGGTGTGATGGTGATCTTGGAGGCTTGAGCTCCTTCTCTGGATCCTGGGCCAGGCTTGTGGGGTTTGAACAGCCCCACCAAAGGACTTGATGCCTCCAGGTATTCCCTGCCAATTCGGACCCAGAGACACCAGTGCTGAACCTCCTACCTGAGCCCCAGGTGGCCCGCTTTATTCGCCTGCTGCCTCAGACCTGGCTCCAGGGAGGGGCATCCTGCCTCCGGGCAGAGATCCTGGCTTGCCCTGTCTCAGGTAGGCACATGACAACAGCTGGATGGGCAGGGTACAGCCTTCACTGTGCACTCACCATGAACTCACCCTCCACCAGATCCTAATGGCCTGTTCCCTGAGGCCCCTGCAGTGGGGTCCTCCGACCCTCTGGACTTCCGGCATCACAATTATAAGGCCATGAGGAAGGTCAGACATAACCCCCATGACCCAGGAAAGGGGAGTCGCCTATCTCAGTTCCCCTTCCCACCAGGGCACAACCTGCTGGACTGCCATCATGTCCCCACCGCCTCTGCTTTCTCACCTTTCTGTCCTGCTGACTCCCTAAACTCTGCCCCAATTTCCCTTGTTACGACGCTTCCCCCGTTTTGACCGTTCAGATCTGCTGCTTTCCTCCTGTACCGTGCCCTGTGTGGGCCACCACTGGCTTTTCTAAGTCCTTCCACAGCCATGTATGGTCTAACCCCTGGGTCTGATCCGCCCGTGCCCCATGCCTTGCTCTACCCTGGCCCACAGCTGATGAAGCATGTGAACGAGCAGTGCCCCAACATCACCCGCGTCTACAGCATCGGGAAGAGCCACCAGGGCCTGAAGCTCTATGTGATGGAAATGTCAGACCAGCCCGGGGAGCATGAGCTGGGTACAGGCCGGTGGTAGGGAGAGGTAGGCACAGGGAAAGGTGGTGGGCAAGAGCCAGCTTTGAGCCCCTGTGTTCCCAGGAGAGCCTGAGGTGCGCTACGTGGCCGGCATGCATGGGAATGAGGCCCTGGGGCGGGAGTTGCTCCTGCTCCTGATGCAGTTCCTGTGCCATGAGTTCCTGCGAGGGGACCCGCGGGTGACCCGGCTGCTCACCGAGACGCGCATTCACCTGCTGCCCTCCATGAACCCTGATGGTTATGAGACTGCCTTCCGCCGGGTAGGCCTCTTGGCACGAATGCCACCTGCTCCCTCTGCCCTGGTGCCCTGAGCCTGCTTGGGTTGAACAAGCCCCTTCCCTGGCAGGGCTCGGAGCTGGTGGGCTGGGCAGAGGGCCGCTGGAACCAGCAGGGCATTGACCTTAACCATAATTTTGCTGATCTCAACACACCACTGTGGGAAGCTGAGGATGATGGGCTGGTACCTGACAGTGTCCCCAACCATCACCTGCCACTGCCCACTTATTACACTCTGCCCAATGCCACTGTGAGTATTCTATTCTGGGGATAGCGGTGGAGGGCCACTCTGGGGGCCCTTGTCTCTGTCTCCTGCCCCTCCTGACCTGCCCCTGTCCAGGTGGCTCCTGAAACTCGGGCAGTGATTGAGTGGATGAAGCGGATCCCCTTTGTGCTGAGTGCCAACCTCCATGGGGGTGAACTTGTGGTGTCCTACCCATTCGACATGACTCGGACCCCATGGGCTGCCCGAGAACTCACGCCCACGCCAGATGATGCCGTGTTCCGCTGGCTCAGCACTGTCTATGCTGGCACTAATCGGGCCATGCAGGATCCAGATCGCCGACCCTGCCACAGCCAGGACTTCTCCTTGCATGGAAATGTCATCAATGGGGCTGACTGGCACACAGTCCCTGGGAGTATGTGTCCAAGGGTGGAGTTGGCCCTGTCCCCAAACCCTGCCCCAATAAGTGTGCTGTCACAGTGGTGATGTCCATTCCCACCGGGAAGAATCTCCTAGAGGAGGGTGCCAGGAGGGTGAGGCTCCCATCCCACCAGCCCCTTAGGCACCAGTGTCTGTGGTACCCCCAGGCATGAATGACTTCAGCTACCTACACACCAACTGCTTTGAGGTCACTGTGGAGCTTTCCTGTGACAAGTTCCCTCATGAGAATGAGCTGCCCCAGGAATGGGAGAACAATAAAGATGCCCTCCTCACCTACCTAGAACAGGTTGGAACCGAGTCCCCTAGCCCCAGCCTGCCTGAGGCACTCCTGACTGGTCTAGTCCATGTAGGTTGCAGCTCCCATGAGGGGTGTCACCTGAGGTCCCAATGAACATGCCAGTGCACAGATGCCATGGGGCACAATGGCATCAGACTGCCTCAGGGATATAGGATGGGATGCACGTGCCAGCAGGGTGGTGCAGACATTGTTAGCTAAGAGTAGACCCCATAGCCATCTGGGCAGTGATCCGTGGGGCCATCCAACTCATGTGCAGGAGAGCTGTTCTTAAAAAATGTTCTTAAAAAACTTAATTATGCCAGTGCAGGAGGTGCCCTGGCATAGCCGCTTCATGTTCCACAGGAATTTATGTGCCTTGTAGTGGCTCCATAGGTATAGTCTCCAAGGGTTCTAAAATGACAAGCCCAATAACAAGGGTCACACAACCGGGGGAATCCTAAAGATGTGCCTTTCTGCCAAGTATCTATAGGGTGCAGTTTTTATATTTATAAAAATATGTAAGTATTTATAGTCCAGATGCAGTGTATCAACCAGGAGATACTTTTACCAGAGTATTGTCAGGGGGTCAGAGCCAGCAGGGGAACTGCAGGTCACACCCTCGTGCTGAAGGGGAAAGGCTTTTGAGAACCTTTTCCCACACAGGTGCGCATGGGCATTTCAGGGGTTGTGCGGGACAAGGATACAGAGCTTGGGATTGCGGATGCTGTCATTGCCGTGGATGGGATTAACCATGATGTGACAACAGGTGTGTGTGGTGGGGGGTGGGATGGAGGTACAGGAGGCCTTTAGGCTTGGTCAGGAGCTGAAGATTGCTGGACCCTGATCTTGTCCTTCACTCTGCTCAGCATGGGCTGGGGATTACTGGCGCCTGCTGACCCCCGGGGACTATCTGGTGACCGCTAGTGCTGAGGGCTACAACACAGCAACGCGGAGCTGCCGGGTCACCTTTGAAGAGGGCCCTGTGCCCTGCAATTTCCGCCTCACCAAGACTCCCAAACAGAGACTCCGAGAGCTGCTGGCAGCTGGGGCCAAGCTGCCCCCAGACCTTCGGAGGCGGCTGGAGCGGCTGAGGGGACAGAAGAACTAACACCTCCAGCTGAAGAGTCCCAGAGGCTTGGGCAGGCTGGACCTGTCCAGAACTGAATGGGGGATGGTGCGTTGAGAGTGGGAGGCAGGAACCAAGTGAGGGAAGAGGTGCTCCAGCTCATTAAAGCTACTTGGCACCTCAGCTCATCTTCCTGTGGTCTCTAGGTCCCAGGTCCTCCCCCTGGGCTGGGCCCCAGCTTTCCCCTCCTCCCTGATCCTATTCTGCACACACTTGCAGTCTCATCAGTTGACTTTGGGAGAAATAGTGTGGAAAGAGGATCCCATGTGGGTTCTTGAGCAGAGCACTCATTTTGTTAATCCATTGACTTCTGTAGCAGGTGCCATCACTGTGCTCTCAACATTCTGTGGGTGCCTGCTCAGGGCAAGGGTGCAAGGGGTGGAGGGTAGTCAGTGTCCACCCAACCTCCTGGGGCTTCCAGCCAAGAGGGGGGCTGGTTAGAACAGCATGAGGCATGCTAAGGTGCAGGCTGCTTGCTGTGGGAGTCAGTGGCTGCTCCCTACATGGGAAATTCAGCAGTGGGGATCCACTGGGCTGCTTGGCCTCCTCTGACAGCACTTGGGGGGCTGGGGATGTTGGGTACCTCAGGGCAGCCTCGAGAGGCTGGCAGTTTAGGCTCCCCACTGGGCTTTGCTAGTGTGTGGGTGTTGGTGTCGGTGGGGACCCAGTTTGTTCTGTGGGGTTTGGCTGTAGTAGAAACTTTTTTGTCTAACAGTTTGTCTTACCAGATTGCTCCTTGGCTAGAGGGTGGGTTTTGGTGGGGCCTGTTGTTGGCACCCATTGGCATTTCTGGGTTGCCAGCTCCTTCAGTTCCAGATCTGGGATCTACGGGGTAAAAAGCAGACCCAGGGAACTCACTGCCATGTGTTTCCTCAGATATTGAGGTCTCCAGATAATCTGCCTCCTTTTCTTTACTGTTCAGAGTCTTTTAATGTTTGTTTTATGTATAATGTCCAGGGCTTTCAGCTCTACTTAGCAGAAAGAATAGGGAAAAGCACATCTGCTTTCAGCTTCTCAGAAGTGGGGGTGTCTGCCGCTCTTGTTTGTTTTGACGCATAAAGTGCTTTCTGTTTGTGTCCTTTATTTTTTCCTAACTCCCTCTGTCAGCTCCCTGTTGAATGCCTCCTTCGCAGGCTCCCCCTCAGCCTACTGCTCTCTTTACCCTCTGGATGCTGCACCCCATCCCTCTGAACTTTCCTCCTGTCTTTTCTCATTTAGTGACCCTCCCCCAGTCAGTCAGTAGGATCCACTGCCCGAGGAATTAGGACTGCTCACTCAGCAATTCAGAGGGCGGGACAGAGCAGGCTCAGTGTTGTTTGTTTTTTGGAAATTGGCTCTTGAGTATCAAAAGGGAAGACTCAAGGGAAGCAGGAGCTGATGCCAAGATATCTTGGAAAGAGACAAGAGGGACCAGATCGGCAAGACTGCCACCCTTCCCCCCTACCTAGGGGACCTGGCAGAGGGTCACCTGATCTGGAAGGCAGAGGAGAAGGGAAACAGGGCCCAGCCTGGAGTGGGGAGGGGGAGAAGGACAGGCCCAAGAGGGAGGGTCAGCTTTCAGAGACAGCTGTGGCAAGGACTGGGGAGCTCTGGGTCAGCAGAGCCAGTGTAGACACTACTGGTGATCATTCAAGGGTCAGCAGAGCCAGTGTAGACACTACCCATCATCCAAGAAGTGAGCACTTGAGTCCACGGTTCCACTGGCTCTGTGGCCGCCAGACCCTGCAGAGCTCTGCTGAGCTTCTGATCCCCACCCTTTGTCCTCAGCCCAGGATACTCCCTGTAAGCCCTGCTTGAAACAGAAGGGAAATCCTTGACACTCAAGAAGTAACAGTGCCAGAAAGGAAGGCCTAGCCTGTTCTCAAGGCGCCCGGGAGATGGGTATTTTGGGGGCCTTAGTGGCCCACCTAGGTCCTCCTTACCAGCCAGTGCACCCATCCCCTAACTGTGGGGAGTGTTGGCTGCGAACAGCTCACAGCTGCGCCCTTGCCCCAAGTACTGCTCCTGGCCAGATGGGAGCTGCTCCACTCAGCGTTCCTTGCTCCACCCCACCCTAGCATCCTGCAGCCAGTGACTGACTGGCACAGTGGTATAACCATCTCCTTGCTATTAAAAGGTCCAACTGAGGTGCCATCTATGCGCTAGAGCTCCCCAAGGAATCAAGCTGGACTCCTGCTGAGACCATGCTTGCAGTTGCTTAGCTCTTGCCCCTGCCCTGTCCTGCCTTCCTCACCTTTTTGCTTCCAGAAAGCACTTTGTTATGCACCTAAATCCCCCTTTCAGGCTCTGTTCTAGGGAATCCCACCTATGAGAATGTGCTTCTGGCAAGTGCTGAATAAATGGGGGATCCAGTGGCAATGTAGCCCCCTCATACTGGGCTGTTAAGGGAAGTGGAGACCTTGCTGGGCTCTTTCTCCTGCCCTGGCAGCCCCCACTGCACACAGACACAGGTACCCATATTTCCCTGCAGTCCCACCTCCCCCACTCCTGCTACTGAGCTGCTGCCCTGAGGAAGTGGGTTTGGAGGAATTCTGTCAACGTTGAGGCTTGATTATGGATTTTTGGTTTTCAGGTGAGACCCTGAGAAGGGATACCCATATCTTACTCAACAAAGGGCACAGGGGGGTACCCTGCTGTCTCTTGATGCCTGCTTTTGACCCGGCCTCACCCTGGCGACCCTGTAGGGCTTTGTGCCATGGAACTGGCAGGAGCACTATTGACAGGCCTGACAGGTTTGGGCCTGCTTAGCAGCCACTCCACCACATTCCACCGGGCAGCCACAATTTGTCTTGGCAAGTTGGTCTCTAGGCCCAGCTCCAAGAAGGGCCTAGGGAGCAGCCCGGACAAACCAGCTTTTACCACAGAAGCCAAAGCTGGCTGGGCTTGAGTCCATACCAGCCTGAAAGTGGCCAGACCCTTCTCCACCCACCAGAAGGTAGACTCAAACTCTGGGTGAGTGGGCAGATGTGTGGAGGGGGGCCAGTTCTCAGGTGGGTGGAACCCCGAGAGGCAGCAGGGATGGACCCAGGCCAGAGAGAGGGCTTTCCTGGACTCATGGATGGCTGCCCAACTATGGAGTGGCCCTTGGCCACACTGCCAGGTGACGGCCCTTTACCACCCTGCCATGGTAAGACAACCACACCTCCCCTAACTCAGCAGCCCAGCAGCTTGCCCAGCTCAGCCCAGGGGCTCTGGCAGCCTAACTTTTGGGTCCACTGCACAGCCAAGGGTGCATTAGGAGCAGCCTCCACTCCCGGGCTGGCCAGCAGTCAGGGAGGAAAGGCTTTGGAGAACCAAGATGCCGGGATGCTGGGCCCCAAGGATCAACAGACTTGTTCCTTGATGACGTTTTTCCTTCCCCTTTTAAACACTTGGCTCCTCTCTCAAGGAATAAAATAGCCTACAGGAATGTGTGAAAAATACTTATTTCTGTTACTACCCTTCTGGAAAGCCTCTTCTACACCATTAAGAGTCATGAGGTCTTTTCCAGCCTGTCTCCAGTAGGGCTGTCTGTGCACTCAGAGCCCTCCCAGCGACCCCCGGGCCATCCCTGCAGCTCTAAGCCCTCCCCTCCCCCAGGGGCTGCCACTCCGTGTTCTCCTGCCAAGGCTTTGGGAAGTGAGTGGTGGCAGGAGTTTCTGGCTCACAAAGACTTTTCTGAACACCAACAGAGGGGACCCAGAACTAACACTCTAGCTGGGAGACAAGGTTATTAACTGAGGTAGAATGACTTGGAGACTAATTTGTTTGTTCTTGTTCCTCCCTCCCCTCCTCCCAGGTCGCATGGCAGCGTGAAGTACTGAGGTGGTCTGCAGATCTCTGCATGGTTTTCTAGAAGCCTGGCTTCTTCAGGAGAAGTGGGGAAGGTGAGGGCCAATGGGTGCCTTCTAGGAGAGTAGTACAAAGAGAGAAGGAAAGAGAGAAAGAATGGGCTGCAAGTTAAAAACAGTATATCCTGGGAAAAGGACATACAAGGGTTTATCATTGAACACATTAGACAATTAATGCAATGGTTTAACATTGACATATAATGAATGTAATTCAGCATACTAACAAAATAATGGAGAAAGTCATATGACTATATCAATATATGCAGAAAAGCATTCTTTAAGATTTGGCATCTATTCATAATTTCAAATTTTTAGAAGAAAATTAGGAATAGGATGATGTCTATAAAACCAAACATGATACCTAACAGTGAAATGTTAAGTTTGCCTTCTGAGATCAGGAACAAAACAAAGCTTTATTGTTTTAGCTTTTACAATCTACATGGAATTGATTTTTGTGTATGCTGTGAGGTAGAGGTCAACTTTAATTCTTCATATGAATATTGGCTGAATGCCATTTATTGAAAAGGCTGGACGCAGGAACTGAGCAGGGGGCCGGGTGAACATGGAGAATATGGAAGCATGACCAGAAGATTACCCGTCAGGGGTCCTGAGTGAGATGAATCCAGGTATTGGCCAAGAACACAAAAGAAGGAATTAGAGGCCTCTGAAGAACAGAACCAGCCCAACTACCCTGGCAAGTGTATTTCTCCACAGGGCTACGGGCACGGGCACATGGACTGGGGAAGTACCCCGTTTCCAGAGGCCAGAGTCAAGAGGTGTTACCAGGAGAGGAAAGCCTGAGGCCTGGGGCTGGACACTGGGCTCCCTGGACAGTGGGTCAAAGAAGTAGCTTCCAGGGCCAGATGGCTAGACCTTTGGGATGTAGGGGACACACCTCAGGGGGATGACAGGGATTCATCCCAGGAAGGGGGAAATAAGCACAGGAATATTGCCTCTTTATTACCATTCTTCCCAAACTCTGAGACAGGAGAGCCAGAAGGTGCTCAGGCAGAAGAGGAGGGGTGTGAGTTGGGACTCATTCAGATGGGCAGCCTCCGGAGCCAAAGCTGCTCTGCCCAGCGCAGGTGAGGCTGTGCAGCCTCTGTTCCAGAACAATCTCAATTTTGAGCCTCTGTACATCTGGGTGTTGTTTAGCTTGCTCTATCTGGTTTCCAGAAAATCCTCTGACAACCCCACCTTAGTCCTGGTCAGACAGCTGGGGGACTGAGTCCTAAGTGGCCAAACTGTACTCCCAGTCAGAGTTCTTGGGGCTGAGCCCATATCCTGGGTCCTCAGGCCTGCTAGCCTGCCTGCTCCCCCAACCCCACCCCCCAACCTGCCCTCCAACAGTACCTGAGGGTGGCCATGGGGCAGGGAATACTTGCTCAGTTGAACTCTAGGGCTGTTGAATAAGCACAAAGTGAAAGAAGGTTGCACAAGGGCATGTTTTGGAGAGGCCCCACAAATGCTACACCACCCACTGAGAAAAGCAGACCCACACCAAGGAAGCAGGCAAGAGAGGCCAGGTGGCCACCTGCATCTATTTATTGTTGTTTCTTCAACCTCAGTAGAGCAGAATATGAGGCCAATGGCAACTGGGCCTATTCCATGGTTCTATGGAGCCAGCCAGAGTCATGTAGGGGTGGGGCCAGAGTTCATGAGACATCCACTGGGGGTAAGACCCCCTTTTCTGCATCCTCCATGCCCAAAGCTCCCACTGAGATTCATGATGTAGCAAGCATGAGTGTGCAGGCCTCAAAGGGCATGGGGCAGCCACGGGGTCAAGCAGCTGATGGCAGCTCCATGGGAGCCTGGGCAGGCCTCCTGAGGCTGCTGGGCACCACCCCTTGAGCTGGAGAGAAGTTGAGATGCTGGGCGGATTAAGATGAGTCAGACACAAACAGGGCCTTCCCAGGCCACCTCTCCCTGAGCTGTCCTTTTCCCCATGGTCCCCATCCTGTGCTCCTGTCACCCGATGCCCCTGGTCTGCACAAAGTCCATCTCTTCTAGAGGAACTGACCCAGTGAGTGAGGCCCAGCATCTCAGTGCCTCCGTTGGATGCTCTCCCGCCAAGAGCATCGGCACAGTGCTGAGGCTTCTGACCAGCCCCAAGAAAGGGAGGTGAGATAAGCCAGTGAAGCGGGGGGCCTTGAACACAGGGAGAAAGGCCTCTCCCTTATCAGGCCCTGGGTTGAGGTCTGCCCACAGCCTTGGCCCTGCATCTGTCTGTGCTGCCATCCAGGGCGTGGGTGTGAATTCCAGAAGAACCTCCATCTGGGGGCAACACCTGCACACCTGGTCGGAAGAGGGAGAGAAGGTTCTGGAGGAGGCTGCAAGGGAACAGGAAGCCATTTTTATCCACTTGTTCAGCGTGCGCCACTGGAGTGAGCGATGTGGCCCCAACAGCTGTCTTGATGGGCCCTGGAGAGGGCGATTTGACCCTAGTTCCCTATCCTTGCTAAGGTCTTTTGGAGAGAGAGCCCATCCAGGGCCTGGGGGAGGAAGCAAGACCCATCCAGAGACCTACCGTAATTAGGAGTAGGCCAAGCCCTGAAGCCCCCGGGCTGGAGAGTGGAACTTGTCGGAATCCTCAAAAGGCTGGTCTGTGGTAACCAAGGAGAGGAGCCATAAGCCATGTGTAGACTGGGGACCCTACCTGGCTGTTCCTGTCTCGGCTGGGGACAGCATGTAGGGTATATAGCACCTTCAAGATTCCAAAAGGTAGTCAGCCACCCTAGCTCTGGACTGGGCCAGCACTGCAGATAGTCAGGGGCTTTGTTAAGTTGGATGTTGAGTTGAAGGAGAGTGATAAATGGCAAATGACAATCACTTCACTAATGGCACATAGAGGGGTGATATGGTCTCAGTTCCCTATTTGTAAAATAGCGGGTAGGGGAAGCTGGCCTAAACCTTATTTAAGGTCAGTCCCCTTCCAGCCAGCAAGTGACCCACCCAGTCTCTTACAGTGGTGTGTGCTGGCATCCAGTGGACACAGGGAGGCAGAGGTCAAAGGCATACAGGGGGGTTCCTTCAGCTCTGAGTGTTGAATCTCTGGGTTTAAGTGGACAGGGGTGGGGCCTTGGAATGGTTTCCAGACCTTCTCCAACTGGGACTTGAGTCTTGTCTTTGGCCAAGTGGCCACTTGACAGTATCCAGAGTGGTGACCACCCAAGCTAGGAGGCCCAGGAAGCAGGATCCAGATGGATCTCCTTGGACCCCTGCAGGGCTCTCTGTTCTGTACCCTCCAGGGAGAACTGGTCAACAGCATGAGGCTCTGGTGAGATGTGGATGGAGTAAGACCTTTGCACCTAGCTGCTCCACCAGGCCGTAGTGGGGAGCATGGGCCACTCACCTGGAAGCCCCTCTCCATGGGCTCTGGGGCAGGCCTGGGGTGGGGAGCTGGGTGGGCGCAGCACGGGGGCAAAGGCGCTCCTCTGTTTGACAGCGGAGATCATGTTGACAGGCGAGAAGGAGAAGACGCTGGTGGTGGGGGCAGCGGCCGGGAGGGACATGGAGGAGGCAGCAGCCAGCGGGGGGCTAGAGGGCATGACTCCGGGGCGGGGCAGGGAGGGGCAGGTGCAACAGGGAAGGTGATGGGAGACACAACAGGGAGACAGCACCAGAGTGAGCAGCTCGGTTGGGCCCTGGCATGGGCAGTGGTCCCACATGGGCTGCTGACCGGGGCATCAAGCTCAGACCTCACTGGGGGCTGTGAAGGTCCTGGGGAGACCAGCACAGAGCAGGGTCTGGGGGCAGGCTGGGAACTATGGGGTCCTGGGTCAGCACTTGCCTTTTTTGTGGGGTGGGAGGTTGGCATTCTGGAGACCCTTTCTCAGGGATGGAGGTGACAGGGACAGACTAGGTAAAAATAACAGCAAAACCAGAACACCCAACAAAACCAAATATTGGGAGGTACCCCCAAAGAGGAGGGATGAGTAAGAGATGGAATAGGTCAGGACTCCTGCTGAAAGCCCCTGATATCTGAGATGCTAAGAGATATTGATGGCCCCTGGGTACCAAGGTTAGAGCCAAAGATCAGGATTCATAGCAGAGCTGGGGCAAGTGGTCAGGAATGAAGTGTGGAGGTGCATGTAGGCTCCTGTTATAAGGCCTTTCTGTCCAGAATCACAGCTCACACAACACACACTAACTTCCCACATAAATATGCTCCCCTTACCAATTACCACCCTGCCACCCCCAACCCCTGGGCACTTTGTTCTCTTCCAGCTTAATGCAAGTCCTTGACATTTCCAGCCTGGGTCCTGGAAGACTCCTCTATTTCCTCTTCCAGCCAAATTTAAAGAAAGGCTCAGACTCCTACATCCTCAGATCTTTATGTTTTCCAATCCCTGCTTACCCAGGGTACCTCTGGATCTCCCTTCCTATATCTTCAACTGAACCTAATTCACTGCTTCTTTCTTCTAAAGACCACTAAGGCTGTGATTTAAGTGTTGTCCAACTGGGTGGAGTGGGTATTTCTGGGAAGAAACCAATAGCCTGAGAAGGCTGCCTTTGGCTTACATATCAGAACTTTATATGGCTAGCTTTATTACAAAAAGTTATTCTCACAATTACATTCCTATGAATTCAAGCACACCCCTACCCCTTGATTACAGTGATGGCTCCAACAGCTGTTGTAAATGTCCACAGCCTCATAGATCAGCAGCTCCTTTAGGATAATGCTTGCTGCTAACTGATGAGGCCCATGGGCTCCATGGAGGGCTTGAGCAAATGCCAGAAAATGTATTCTGTCTCTCAAGGCTGGGGGCTCATAGCCACACACTGCAGTGTGGGTAGTACTGGGAGTCGTGGGTCAGTCCAAGGCTGCTGGTGGCTGAAGCAGAAGACCAAGCAGACAGCCCCAGACCATCTGGCTGGGATAGTTTTGGATGTCATTCCAGGCATGTCCTGGCAAACTTGATGAGAATGACAGCCCATGGAGCTGTGCCACCAAGTACCATGCACATGGGGAGTGGGAAGGGACTTGGGAAAGAACTGGCGAAGACTTTATCACATGCAGTAGATGCTTGGGCAAGTCTGGGTGATGCTGGAAGCAGGGCTTAAGCAGCTTGAGAATTCTCAATCCTCTAGCTGAATGGGGAGATTCCAGGTGGGCTGGCTTCTGTCTCCTGGGGCAGTGCGCTCTCCCCTGTTGACTACTGTGTGTGGTGATGGAGAGGGGCTGGTATTCCAGAGCCCACTACTTTCAAATCAGAGGGGCACCCAGAGAGAGGCTGTAAAATGTCCCAAACTAAAGGTCAGTGGAAGCCATAGAACCTGGTCTGAGCAAAGGGCCAGGAGAGAGAGGATTCTCAGTAGGAACACTAGAGGGTCATGGCTTGTGTCCTATGACCAGTGTCATGGCATAAGGGGCTTTAAGTCCCAGAAATTAAGCCCAGGTCATGAGAAGGGAGCTCAGCTCAAACCCATTGCCAGAAAAAGAAT
This sequence comes from Manis javanica, assembly GCF_040802235.1. Classification (NCBI taxonomy): domain Eukaryota; kingdom Metazoa; phylum Chordata; class Mammalia; order Pholidota; family Manidae; genus Manis; species Manis javanica. The sequence goes on along the minus strand of NC_133160.1, from coordinate 28,419,293 downwards.
AAAGTATTTAAGAGTCAGGCAAAAAAGTCAAGGCCACAGACATGAGTGTGTCATCACCAAGTGAGCCCTTTTGATTACATCTGGGCCCAAGTGATCCAATTACAAGCCTCTAATAGTCAAGATTTCTGGAGATCTCATACTTCCAAAGTAGCCAAGATGAAGGTCTCTGGCAATGAAGGCTAGGCAGGTGGCCAGATATTTCAGTCCTCAGCAATAACAGACAGACAGAGGACAGGGGAGGGAACCACAGGAAAAGCCACAACCAGCTACTTCTTGGGCAGCTTTTTCCACTGTGACTGATGGCTCAGGACTTGAGATACAAACTCTCTTACAATTGATAGGCTTCTTGCAGGTGATCAGGGTGGAGTTATTCCCCAGCCTGGTGGTTTGCACAAAGTAGATGGTTTATAAATGTCTGATGAATAGCTAAGCTAAAAGGAGCTGTAAACAGGCTTTTTTTAGAACTTGGTATTGGAATGAGGGATTTGAGAGCAGTGCAAAATGATAAAAGCATAAGAGCGATGTTGCCCATCTACCCAGCTCTAAGCTGCCCACCCCAAGAAGCCAGAGGATGGTTAGTGCCCATAATCAGTGCTGGGACTGTGGGATCACACACTCTTTCTGAATTGGGCTCTTTATGCAAAATGGCACATTCAGATTTGAGATCAACCTGAGGCAGAGATGACACTGACCCCATTTTTCAGAAAGGAAGTTCAAAGAAATGAAGCAACTTGCTTAGTGTCAGACATTTCCTGATTTGGACATTCAAACCCTGAATCTAGCTCTCTGACTACACAGAATTTGCTTGCTCTGCCTGACCAGATCACAGGGAGCTACATTTTCCCTCCTCCCACTGCAGCTTCTCAGATCAGTGCTCCAGAGGGCGTGGAGACAGGTACATCACTTTCTTGAGCCCTGAGTTCCCTCAGGCTTCCGGCAGGGGGCGCCAGCCTCCTCCTGAATTCCTAACGCAGTCGGACATCCTCCACCCCCAGCACCCCACCATTAAAGTCTGTTTCAGGATTCAGGAACAGAAGCGATGTCTATAATTGAAGTCCGCAAAGAAAGCTAAAGATGCCAGAACTGTCCCGGTCCTAGGGCTCCGGGATGAGCAGCCGAGGGGTAGGGTTGAGGGGTAGGAGCCCAACAGCAGACGCCTCTCCTGCAGAGGTGCTGGCTTGACTCCCAAGGGCAAGGCTAGGCTCGACCTCAGGAGACAGGCACCGGACACTTTGCCAAGACGAGCTTGGAGCGGGCAGGACTGAGCCCCCATCCCGATCCCTGGCGCCCCGGTCTCTCCCTCCGCGGGCAGGGAACACTCACTGGCAAAGGGTGAGGTGGCCGTGGAACCATTGAGGAAGCTAGGGGACCCGGGCACGCCGAGGCCGGCCACGCCTGGTGCCGCGTAGCCGCCGAGGCCCGGGCCGAGGCCGCTGCCGTAGCTGCTTTGCTGTGAGCCGGGGCTGGGCGCGAACCCACGGGGAGACGCGCTGCTGCAGCTGCGCGCGTAGCCTGCAAGGGAGCAGCCATCAGGGGCGCCGAGCGGGCAGGACAGGGGCCGTCGGGGCGCTGGGGACGGTGGGAGAGGCAGCAGGACTTACCCGGCTCGGGTCCCGGCGTGGCGTCCCCGACGGCGATGGCCAGCGGGCTGCTGAAGGCGTTGATGCCCACAACAGCGGGATGCGGGTGGCTCGGGGCCAGGGGTCCGAGCGGCGCGGGCGCGCGGGGGGCGCTGTACAGAGCCTCGGCCACGTCCGCCGCGCGCTTCAGGAGGAACTCCTGCGAAGACAGGAGCAGGGCACGGCCGGGGCTGCCGCAGGTGCCGGGAGGGGAACAGCCCCGGGTCTGGCTGTGCTGGGAGGCGGGCGGAGAAGCCATACCTGGTTACTGCTGGGCACGCCGTACAGGGCCTCCGCCAAGTCGGCAGCCCGCTTCAACAGCACTTCCTAGGGACAGGGGAGGAGACAGCAGGATGGGCAGTGGAGTGGCGGCCCTCTTCCCCTCCTTTGTCTCAAGAAACCCTCATCCCCGCCCCACTGCACCCCTCTTGAGTACCTTGGGCAGCCTCTCGGGATCTCCAGGGTGTCTGGGGATAGCTTTCTGCAACCTCTGGAATCCGTAGTCAATGGTGGGCTCATTCAGGGCTGGGAAGAGGGGAGGTATTTGGAGGACGCCCCCTCCCATCCCAGGACGTAGGGCCAAGCCCGCAAGCAACCATTCAGAGAGCTTTTCTGCAGACCCTGTCCACCAAGCCCTGCCCACACCTCTCAGAAAACTCTGGGCACAAGGGTCAGTGCGGTTCAAAAAGTCTCCTCAATTCCTTTCTTTGCTCATTCATTCAACAGATATTTACAGAGCCAGGCCCAGAGCCAGGCCCCGTGCCAGGCGTTTGGCCTAACACACATGTGCTATACCTTACCACTTGTGATTAGAAAAAAGGTAACTATGTACATACACATTAGCTTCTATATTCCTAGGGGCAGGACTGGAGGAAGAGTTTTCCGTTTGCATTTGGTCTTATCAGGAATGTTATATATTATAAAGAAAAAGAAAAAAGCCCAGATTTCCATTTCTCACAGCTCAGGTGGCCCCTCAACAGCACCTGCCCATTAGGGGTTTGCGTGTGCCCCAGGGAAGGGACTGACCCACATCCAGGGCTTGTGGGAGGAGGCAGCCGCCCACCCCCACCCAACTCAGCAGCCTCAAAACCCTACCTACTTCACCACCAACTCCAGATCTAGCAAATTTCCTTTAGTTTTGCCCTAAGTGTAAGGCACTCACATTCAGGTATTTGCACTTGCCATCCCTTCTCCCTGACCACCTTTCTTTTCTGTCTCAATTTAGCCCAGTTAAGTCCACACCCCCTCCTAGAGGTTTGCCTGATCACCAACTCCTCCACCCTGTAACTCTATCCACCTCACATTTTCTTCATTGCTTGGCCTCCTGGCCTGCCGCTTAGACTGGAACTCCCTGACAATAAGCAAGGTCACACTGAGTGTTTAGGTGCCTGCAAAGGGCTTAGCGAGTATCTTTTAGGGGGCAGGGATGGGGAGAAGTGGGTGTGACTTGGGAGGATCCTGGCCAAGGATGGCGGGATGGAGGATTCTACATGGGGGACTGCCACTCCCTGAAGGTGACCCAGGTTCTTCCTACAAGGGTGTGTGTGTGTGTGTGTGTGTGTGTGTGTGTGTGTGTGTGTGTGTGTGTGTGTGTGTGTGTGTGTGTGTGTGTGGTTCTTCCTACAAGGGTGTGTGTGTGTGTGTGTGTGTGTGTGTGAGTGTGTGTGTGTGTGTGTGTGTGTGAGTGTGTGTGTATGACCTGAGGGTGACCCGGGTTCTTCCTACAAGGGTGTGTGTGTGTGTGTGTGTGTGTGTGTGTGTGTGTGTGTGTGTGTGTTCATGACCATGCAGCGTGAGGGCTGAGGTAGCTCCAGAGAACCAAGAGACCCAAGGAAGTTTAGGGGAGAACTAAGCCTATTTCGGGGCACCTTTGGAGATGTTCTAGACCCTGGGGAGTGGGTGTAGGGGTGGGAAGCCACCTGGGCAAAGAGGCCTGAGGTAGAGAGAATGTTTGGCAAGGCTGAGACTCAGAGTCTGGGAGGTGTTTGAGGAGCCAGAGGCCAGGAAGGGAGTCCCAGAAGCCCGGGGAAAGAAGGTCCTGTGAGGAGGGGTCATGGGATACAGGTGGAGGAGGAGGAAGCAGCTGCTTACGGGGCATGACAACTCAGAGGTTTTCGCTAAGTCAGAGACCAGGGCTCTGTGCACAAGGTGGGGCTCCTTCCAGCAATCGCAGCCCACCCTGTCCAGCCTGATGCCTTACCTGTGTAAACGAAGCGGCCAGGGGCTCCCTTGCAAAACTGCTTTGACTTGTAGGACAGGGTCACCTCCACCACCCCGGGGATGTGCCGCGGGGGTGTCTGCACCCGTATAGCATGGGGTGTGATGAGCTGCAAGGGGAGAAGGGAGGCTTGCGGATTCCACCTGGCAAGGGGGAGGGCCCAGCCACAAGGCCCAGAGGGAGACTGGCAGGAGGTGGCCCACCTCACTCCACACGAGCATGTTTCCAAACACGACCTGCAATCCATCGAAGAAGTTGTCGCCGATGACAATGACAGTGGCGCCGCCTGTGGTCCAGCCCTCCCCGGGGCTGATGGCCTTGATGCAGGGGGTGGCAGCTGGGAGGCAGGAGAGGAGCCAGGTCAGGGGCTCGAGCCAAGGTGGACACTGGGGGCTGGCTGGGTCTGTGGCAGCTGGGGGTCCTGACCTTCAGAGGGGTCCAGGCGGCGTGCCCTGCGGCCATGCTTCGAGTTGTTGTGCACAAACATGTTGTCAGAAACGGCCAACACGTGTCCATCCACGCTCACTGTCGTGGACACCACCACCTGGGGGGAGAGCCAAGGCCAGCCTGATTGGGGCCCTCGGGGGGCTCCTAGCGGGGCTGTTGTGGGGAACCAGCAACTTGAAGCCAGTGGCTGGATGCTGGAATTCAGGGTCACTGGCATGGGGAAGAGCTTCAGCCCCTCAGAAACTGAGCTGGTGGAAGGGAGGGGTGCCAGCTGGGTCAGGTGACATCCTCAGATGCACAATCTTTGATTGCCCAGGGGAACTGACCCTCAGGGGCCAGAAAAATCAAGAGGCCTGAAAAAAGACACTGGCTCTTTGGGCAAAGTGGCTACTGTTTCTTTGCGCGTTCACACACACACGGCTGTATCAAAAAAGACACTGGCTCTTTGGGCAAAGTGGCTACTGTTTCTGCACACACACACACACACACACACACACATGGCTGTATCCCTGGGGATCTAAGGCAGAAATGGGTCTTAGGCAAGTGGGAGTGAGAGTTTTGATTCCTGGGGGAGCAGCATCAGCGTGAGAACCCATCAGCAGGAGCCCCCACCCTTGGGAGGAAATTGGGGCTGCCTCTTTCTAGCCCCCATCCTTCACTGGGGTGGGGGGGGCGGTGAGCAGGTTGGGGATGTGTTAAGGGCAGCTGCTCTCTGCTCCATGCTATGCAAATTAGATGGGTCGTTAATCATGTAAAAATGTCACAATTAGCATCTCCTTAAGTGGAACTCTAATGAAGCCTCCCTTGGCAGCCAGCATAAGTTGAGAAGGAGCTGCCCCACCCCCAGCAGGCATGGGGCCCTGAAGCACAAGGCTGGGCAGAGATCTGCCCTGGGGCCTTTCTAGGGTGGCAGGGCCACAGCCTCCCCCCACTGGCTCTCAGGAAAGGGCCGATCTGGATCTGCAGGGGGACCCCTCTCCCAGACCCACCTGGAAGCGTCGCATGTCTCGGGGATTCCCCGCATTCTTCAGGCAGTTCTGGTTGCACTTGAGGAAGAACTTGAGGAAGAACCTGAAACAGTGTGGTGGGTGGGCTCAAGGGGTGGGGGTGCGGGTGGGGTGCTTCTGGAAATGGATGAAGATCCAGCTTCTCCCTGCCATGCCCCCTCCCGGTGGGGTGACTCATCACAAGCTGCATACACACGAGGTGCTGATACATACCAATTAGCCCCTTCCCAACAACTACTTCACTACACACAGTATCTCCCCATCCCCCTGGTGGTGCTCATTTGTCTCACAAAGTATATATATGCATCACACCTGCACAAAAGATATTCATCATAGAGAATATGTCTACCATATATACTACCCGTACCATCACTCACAAATCACAGCCTCCACACCATGCATATATCATATGTGGCATAAGTACTCAGATTTACCTGTAAACTCATTCCACACCATATATATTTGTCATAGTATATGCCCGTCACACGTATAGTGCTTACAACATAGCACATCCCTTCCTCAGAGTATATCCATCACCCACACAGTGTGTACTCATCAGAAACAGTACATCCATTTATATATACTGCATATGCCTTATGTACTATTGCTCATAAATGTAGCCATCGCATACCCAACCCGCTGAGGGCATTCCGTTCACAGAAGCAGGAACGATACACACTCCACATACAGCCTGTGCTCACCACACACAGATGGCCTACTAATCGCCCACAGAGTCCATACCCATCATGTGCAGCGTACACTCATCCTACACAGTTCATGCACAGGAAGAATATGAGTATATATACATTAATACACCATTTATGTTGTATGACTGCTCAAAACATAGTCATTGTAAATACTGTACAGTCATTGTATATGGCAAGCAGATCCTCCCAGACAATCTCCCTTGCACACAGCAGCTCTCATTCACACATAGCAGACCCCCTGCTCCAGCAATCCCCCAAACAAATCTCCCTCATACAGCTTCTATATCCATTACACACACAGCAAAAACCTAATCACACAGGGCCTACACCCATCGTATATACACACAGAGTGTAGCTGTCAGACACTCCATACAGATTCACAGTGAATACCTTCTTTTTCATATGCAGTAATTGATCAAAATGCAGAGAGGAGACTGCTTTTTAGACAAACACATGAGAACTTGGTCCTTCAGTCCTTCCAGGCAGCTGGCTGGGATGATGGGACCTTGGCCCTGCCACCCACCAGTGAGGGAACCATGGATAATACTTTGGCTTTGTGCTCTTAGTAAACTCAGAATACTATTAATATCTGCCTAAGCCCCTACAGGACTGTGAGCATCTGGGGAAATGCCCGTACAAACTGTAGTGACCAGGGCTACAGTCTGCAGAGATCCTGGTCTGTGGCACAGCTTCCTGGGCTTGCCTATGAGCCCCTCATTTTACCACCATGCCCTGGTTTTGAACCCCAAATTTAAACATGCATTTAACCCGTCAGGCCGGCCTTCTGAAGGTGACAAGCATGAAATTCAGAGGAAGATTTGTTACAGGCTCTCCAGGCTAGTACCCAAAGGGGAGGTCCCCAAGGGCTGGGAAGGGTGGGTACCATCCCCGGAATGGGAATGTCCCAAGGGGCAGCCCCTCATTGGGATTTGGCACCACTTTCCAGGATGCACCTGTCTCTGCCTGCCTCTGCCCACACAGCTGACCCCTTGGCATCTGTCATATTCCTCCACACAAGGGGTACCCTTCTGGGATCCCCCTTTATTTCCCTTTCCATAGGGACATTACATCAGCATGCATTTCCATCCATAGCAGACACCCCACCCCATACTTTCATGTAGACCATACACCCCTGCAGAGCATTCTGAGATACAGATACCTCATATGACTCCAAACAGTGCACACAACTGTGTAGACACCCCACTCACCCCTACAGAACAGCTTGTATGCCCCTGAATGGTAGTCACCACAGTGCAGATGCCCTATATACCCTAAGATCACTGTAATGCCCAGACACCTCACATGCTCCCAAATAGTATCCCTGCACAGTGTAGATATCCCATTTGCCTCACATTACATGCCACGGTAATGAGTCCCTATACCCCTTTAAGACATCCCCTGGTGTAGACACCCCTATGCCTACTGCATGTCTTGCATTTATATGACACCCTAATCACACATGGTGCAGACTAGTGCATTTAGGTTCGATATTCATGACCTTGGTCCTTGGCAAAGGGGGAGGGCAAAACCCCAGACAGGACACAGTCCTTGTCCTGAAGGGGACTGATGCCAACCCTTGGACAGCACAGATGATGTCAGAGCATGGGAGCATCCCAAAGATGACATGCACTTCCCTTACACCCACACACATGCCCACTGCACCCAGCCCCACCTCTCAAACCTAGAGTCCAGAGGAAGGGTTCCCAGATGGGGCTGGAGACATGGCTCTGGCCCAGGCACTGACTCACTGTGGGGCCTGGAGTAAATCCGGCCTCTCTGGCATCCATCTTCATCCAGGAACCAGGAGAGCAGCAACTAGAACTGCTGAGGCGCCTTCCAGTCCTGCCTCCAGGACACCCTTTAATTCCAACCACCCAGGGCCTCAGGTTGCAGTTTCCTTCAGGGTCTTGGCTCCCCCTGGGGGAGTCCCCTCTGGTCCCTTCTGCAGCCCTTACTCAAGAGGTCTTCCCATCTTTTCCCTCTTCCTCTATAATTTTTTTCCAAAATAAGTTTTAGGTTGCTTTTGTCCTCTGGATCTACACCAATTCTCACTCCCTGTGTGGCCAGTCTTTTCTGGCCACTCAAGGCTTTGGAGACAACCCTTCTCTGAGGCCCAGGGCCCTGCCTGGACCTCCATCTATGCAGATCTGCCCCAGGACACCTGTTTTTGAGCCTGGTTGGCGTTACCCGCAGAGTGGTATTGAGAAAGCAGCAGCCACACAAGGCTTGGGTCCCCCCAGGGAGGTGTGGAGGGTCAGCCCCCTTTCCCTTCTTTCTGAGCCTCTAGCTCAGAGCCACACAGAGTGCATCTAGTCATGCCACCAGTGGGACAGTGGCTGCAGTCTTGCCCACTGCCAGCTGGACACTGCTCCCACCCAGTCAGGGGCTGAACCAACGTGCTCTCCAGAGAGTCTGCTACTATGGCAGCATGTACCCTGAGCCCCGTGCCAGCCCCAAGAGTGCTAGGAAAAATCATCCACAATCCAAAATTAGGCAAAAAGATGACTGTGCATCATCATATGGGCACTTGCTGGAAATGCAGAATTCCAGGCCCTGCCTCAGACCTGCTGACATTCTTGGGATGGGTGGTGCAGCCATTTATTTTCATAAGCCCTCCAGGTGACTTGGATGCACCCTAGAGTTTGAGAAGCCCTGCCCTGGAATTGCACTATTCAGTCCGGCAGCCACTAGCCCTGGGTGGCACTGAGATATGGTTGAGCTCAACTGAGATGTGCTTTAAGTGTAAAATACACATAGGACTTCAATGACTTAGTTAGAAATAAAAGAATGTAAAGTAACTGACTAGTAATTTTTGTATTGCTTACATGTTGAAATGATAATATTTGGGATACACTGGCTTAAATAAGATATATTGTCACAATTAATGTTACCATTTCTTTTGGTTTTTTAAGATGTGGCTACTAGAAAATCTAAAATTACATATGTGGCTTACATTATATTTATATTGGACAATGCTCCTCTAGAGGATGATGTTAACAAAGCCACCTGAGAGTTATCTATTTGATTCTCTAGGGGAAAGTAACTTTGACTCACATTTGCTATTGACTGAGACCCAGACTGCAAAGTGAGGCACCAACATGCAGAAAACTGGTAAAATGCAAATGACTTTGGTGGGAGAAGTAAATAATTTCTGTTCGGTAGAGAAATTATCCCTAAAGTTTACAATTTTGTGTCCTATGGACATTAACTAGCTTTTTATAGAACTTGGCAATCTTATTCTGGTATTTTTTTACATAGTCCATTTTTTCTCCCTCCTCCCTCCCTTCCTCCACCCCTTCTCTGTATGTATGTATATATATATATATATATATATATATATATATATATATATATATACACATATGAACACACTCTCCTGGAAAGCAGGGCACCTGGCAGGGTCTGGGCAAGCAAGGACAAGCACAAGGTTCTGGGGCCCAGGGCATCCCATAGGGACCTGAGGCAGGAATGGACGTGGGCTTTATTGAGGGGCTGTGAAGTCCTACTTGTCACCAGGACAGCAAGCCCCAAGCCTGGATGAGCCTGGGAGCAAGGGGGTGTTTCCCCCTACCTGGTGGTGCTAGAAGGGAGCCTCGGGGAGCCCCTTTTCCTGGCTGTGCTGGGCCATAGTCTGAGGGAAGTAAGATGAGGTCATGCTGGCCTGAGTGCCCCGGGGAAGGTGAGCATTTCAGGATGCCCCTGGGTCGGGGCGGGACCTGTGCCTAGTGCTAGCTCCATGGTGGCAGTAAGGCTCTCTAGGGGCATGGTCTCCTCATTTGGTGGTAAAAGGAAGGTCAAGTCCCAGGAGCTGCCATTAAGAATTACTGGAGAAAAACATCAAAAGTACAAGCATGAGTTACAAATAAAATGCAAAACTTTGCAAAAGTTATTTAAAAAGTGATCCAGGTCTAGTCTATCCAGCACTTAGTGAGAGCCTGGTACTCTGCTGAGCTCATCAGTTGCATTACCTTGTTTAATCCTGTCATAACCCTGAGGTGGGTAGGTCTACAATCATTCTCACTTTACAGATGAGAAAACTGAGAATAAGCAAGATGAAAGAGTCACAGAAAATGCCAAAGTTGGGATGCAAACTCAGGACTTTATGAACCACTGATAGTAACAAGGGTCATGGAAAGTCCTAAACAGGGTTCTCAGAGTCCAGCCCTGCCCCAGCTACGAGGCTGGCTCTGTACACGGTGCAGTAAGCCCTCCTTCAAAAGCAGCCCTGAGAAGCAGGCTGTGCAGGGACCAGGTTAGCTACTTCATGAAGACTTCCTCATGGTTACAAATCCATCAGGGTTGCAAAGGAGACTCAGGTCCCCTTGCTCCTTGTCTTGGGCCTTTGGCTGTTGTGGCTGCTCCTCTCAGTCTGCTATTTCCAGGATTAAAGACTGGTTGTGCAAGATGATCCAAGAGTTGGTCATTGCTGAAGTTCACTGAAGGGTACATGTGGTTCATTATTCTACTCTGCCTAGATACTCAACATTCTCCATAATAAAAAATTTAGTGAAGGATCAGATCAGGAGCAGTGGACAGTGGTCATCCAGCTAATAAAGCAATTAAAGGGTGGTGGTTAGGCATTATGACTCTGATGCCTATGATTTAAATAAAATTAAGAAAAGAGCAGTTCACTCGCACACTTACCTTACCATACTGTGAACTTGTTTAGTCTTCCTAATCCTTCCTATAAATGCTCTTTATTCCTCCTTATAAAAACAACTCAAGATGAAATTAAAATGAACCTTCCTTATTAATGGAACATTTCTTACCAAAGAAGCAACTGTTGGAGTGAATATGACTCAAGTGCAAACATTAGACTTACACATAGCTTCTCAGGGGTGACACCAGTGTATAAGGAAAACTCCCCTTGTACAGCGCTTTACTCAAATGACACACTCAATTGATAAGGCAAATGTGGAGGTGACTGATGTTAGTCCACTCTTCAACTCTGGGTTCTCAGTGGAGTGCAGCTGCCCTGGAAGGCAGTATCCAGGTATCATATGGGGGGCTGGGGCATGCCTGGATTCCCCCATCCCCTGCTGCTGTGAGTGCTCACAGCTAGCCACAACTATCCAGGAATTATCCTCGGCCAGACGCCTATATTCCTCACCAGAAGTCCACAGCCAAAGATAGACTCCATCACAGGAGGACCAACTCTTAGCGCTATTCATATTCCAGAACTCCCTGAGCCATCAGGCTGATGCTAGACTCCAGGAGAGACTATCTCCTTGCTAAGCTCCCTCTCCTGCCTGATTGTTCCTGCTCCTCTCTCTCCCTTCCTCCCCAGAGCTCTCCTCCAGTATATCACTTTCACAACAATCCCATCTCCAGCTCTGCTTCTAGGAATCAAATACTCAGAAACCAGGTCAAAGAGCTTTTCACGAGCTCTTTCCTCCCTTCATCCCCATGAGGTACTTAGAGCTGAAATCATTCTCCCAGTTCTAGAATGAAAGCTGTTAGTAACTGAAAGAGCTGGACTGAGCCCAAGGACTTGCAACCACAGGACTGTCAGGAGCAAGAAAACCAATGTCTAGCTAGATTACAAGTGCTGCCCCAAAGACCTTTTCCCAAATGATATCCACTAGGTACATGTGGCTACTGAACACTTGACATGTGGTTAGTGTGACTGAGCAACTGACGTTTTATTTTTATTTCACATTAATTAATTTAAACGTAAATAGTCACATGCGGCTCATGACTATCATGTCAGACTGTGCAGGTCTAGGAAAAGGAAGTGGTGTGCATAGACACGTGGGTTAGTGTAGGGTATCCAAAACAAAAATGAGAGGGTGTCCTGTGAATGTCTTGGGAAAGTCAGCAGATTGGGAGCAAAGGGTACAGTAAAACTAGATTTTTATTATTTCCAATTCCAAAGTTGTCACTGCAGTCTAGGATGGGAAAATGGGGGATCCTCTGCTAATTTTTACCCCAAAGCACTTGACTTTGGGCTCATGAGCCTCAGGGAAACAACACATCTTCTGGGCAGGGTGTTGGCTCTCCGCTGTTTTTATTGTTTGCTGCTCCCTGCGCCCAGCTCAGAACAGAGGGTACAGATGGCTGGACCACTCATCCCCTCATTTACTCAGTACACCCATTTAAAAAGACGTGTCAAACATCTTCTATCTGTCAGGCAGTGCAATCTAGAGGCCAACAAGATCTTAAGGAAATTACAATCCAGTGGGAAAGAGAGAAACTCAAAGTACAACCAGTAAGACAGAGTGGACATGGCAGGGTAACTGGCCAGGTGTAATGTGCAGCAGCCACTGAGCCTGGGAGAGGGGAAGGGCACTAGAGCTTGCATTCATTCTTGGGCATTTTGGGTCTTGGAAGGAAGACCAGGGGTATTTTCATTTTCCCTTGAAGAGAAGTAGGAGGCAGGGGCCCACCATGCAAAGGGAGTAATAGCCCTGCCAGGCATGTGGCATCATGGCACAATTTCCCAGTGGTAACTGATGAGGTGGAGGAGGGCAGCTGTGGGCCATGGCTTGGGGGTTTGGCATCCAATCATGCAGGAATTGGCCCCTAAGAGTGATGGAGAGTCAACAGGGTGTGCTCACTGGCTGCCGTTTGGAAGAGTCAGTTTGCCTCCACAGAGAGGCGGCACCGAAGGGCCCAGGTTAGAGGAGGGATGGTGAACGCAGAGGTTGGTGTGAGTTCAGGCCCAGGTTGGGGAGATCCAGATGGGGGTGGCCCACACTACTTCCTGCATGGCCAAGTGTCCCAGGGCCACAGCCACCTGCCAGGACTGGACCTGGCCTCCCTACCATGATCCCTTCTTGGGGCAGAAGTGGCTGCAGTACAGATGGGCTGGGGGACTATAAATAGCCAGGGTGCATACATTAGCATGCCAATGCACCCGCACCCCATCCTCTATGCTAATGGCCCACCATGCGCCTGAACACCTTCTGTTCCCCTGCATTCATTTGCATGCACAATTAGCATAATCTTGTATAATTAATGAACACCGTCAATTTTAGCTCCTAAGTAATTTGATTAACATGTTGATAGGGCACTTACTAGGCTCTCCAAACCTTGGGGCTGGGCATGGGGCCTGAGGAGAGGGGAAGAAGAGGTGGAGAGGTGGAGAGACTGCTGAGGGGCCCCCAGCTGCCCATGAAGAGTGGTGGTGAATCCACTTCCCCTAATGGGGGTCTGAGGGGAAGGGAGAAGCAGGGAGGGACTGCTGATGAGGCCTCTGGGTATCCGACATGGAGTGGCATCGTGGACAGGCTGGGGCACAGTTACAGTGGGTCATAGGAGCATAAAGTCCATTTGTGCCTGTGTGGACACAGACACATACACACACATGCCCTGCATGTTCCCCCAGCTTAGGAAGTCCAAGCCCTGAATGTAGGATATTGGACTCAAAGAACAGAAGAGGAGGAGGGATGGAGAAAAGGCAGGAGGGATGGGAGGTTGGGGGGTGGACAGGGAGATGGAAACCAAGAGAATGACGGTACATCTGTTAGTAATTGGGGATATAAAGGGGCAAGTGGGGGGTCCTGGGACTGACAGGAAGAAGTGTACTCCTCTGGCCTTGGGCAGCTCTCCAAAAGCAGAGACCTTGGCATCTCCTCTTTATGAATCATGTGAGAGGGGAGGTTGGGGGTTGGCAAAGCCTGGCACCATCCTTAATGTGCCAAGTGACCCAGGGTAGAGAGAATAGACAGAAAGCTGAGAGTACTGTCCCTTTTCTATTCAGAAACATACCCATTTCCAGACCTGGACATCCAGGGCCACTGGAAGAGGCTCACAATGACTTTCTTGCTGCTGTCTAGGCTCAGTTGCCCTTATGCTCTTTGATGGGCAATCAGGGTGAGGGCAGGGTGGGGTAAGAAATGATATTATGGCAAGTACTGGATAAATAGATCTTACTAAACCCTACCAAGTGGGGCTAAGAGTCAGCTCCATTTTACAAATGTTGAAAGTGAAGCGGAGGGAGGTGAGACCTTGCTCCAAGTCATATGACCAGACATTCAAGGTTGGCTGGAGTCCCCAACCCTGCATAGCCCTTTGCTTTATGGAGGGAATTTGTCATTCCAGTTGCAGACATCTCATTCATTAGCCATCTCCCACTCCACCTATTATAGTCCACAGGCTTCCTCATGCCTGTAGTTTACCTCTCCTCCAAAAGCCTCTGGGGAAATTGTCTACAGCTCTATTTCTGCCTGAGTATGAGGGCTGCTCTGACCCTGAGTTTGGCTTCAGCTTCCCAGAGGTCTTCCCTTAAGTCCTTGCTCTGAATTAGGGATACCTCAGAGGGACCCTTGTTCTTGTGATTGACATCCCAGCCTACATGACCCCCAGGCCACCTGGGGGAATCTCTCATGAACCTCCCTGAGTCTCCCTCCTTCAAATGCTCCCAGGTCTGAAAGGGGTGGGTGGTGGTGGGAAGTGCACAAGAGGGAAAACCTCAGTCCTACCTCAGCACTGACCCAGCAGGTTCTAGGACTTCCAAGGGGAATTGCCTTAGACAGAAGAATGGGTTTTAGCCAGAAGCCTGTGTTTGCAGCTCAGGTGTGGGAGCAAAGAGACCCAACTGGAAAGGGTGGGAGGGGACAGATGCTATTGTGAGCTTGATTTGCAGCTGTGGAGAAAAACAGTGAATGTTGCTTCGACCACCAGGTTAGGAAGCGGGGCTGATTCTTTTGCAGCTGCCACAACCCCTTCTCATCACTTCTGCTGTAAATCTAAAACTGCTCTAAAAAATAAAATCTGTTAAAGAAAACTGCATAAAGCATCAATTATAAAACTGTTGATGGGCTTATAATGTATAAATATGTAATTGATTGATAAGGATGTAATGAAGGAGAAAAGAGGGACTGAAGCTGTACTGAAGCATTGTTTTTATATACTATTAAAATTAAGTTGGTATTCATCTAAATTACATTGTTTTAAATTATGATAGTAGTTGTAATTCAAGGCAAGTACTAAACAAACTACTCAAATATACAGTAAAAACAAAAATGGAATTAAAACAGTACACTGGAAAATATTAATTTAACACAAAAAAGGCAGGAATGGAGGAATAGTGACACAAAAAAATTAAGACTGATAAAAAACACATAGCAAAATGGCAGACATACATCTTACTTTATCAGAAACTACATTAAATGTGAATGGATTAAAAACTACAATTAAAAGGCAGAGATTGGAAGAATAGATTGAGAATGCATAATCTAACTATATGCTGTCTATGAGAGATAGTTTAGATTCAAAGATAGAAAGGTTAGATTCAAAGGTTGAAAATAAAAGGATTGGAAAAAAATATATCAAGCAAACTTTAACCAAAAGACAGCTGGAGCAGCTTTATTAATACACAAAATAGAATTTAAGATAAAATTATTACAAGAGACAAAGAAAGACATTTTATAATAATAAAAGTGTCAACCTATAAGAAATAACAATTATAAACATATACACATGAGATAATAGAGCTCCAGAAAACATGCAGCAAAAAATGACAGAATTGAAAGATAACTCAATAATAGGTGAAGACTTCAATGTCCTACTTTCAATAATGGGCAGAACTACTAAACAGAAGTTCGACTAGGAAACAGAAGACATGCATAACCCTCCCTATTGCAGCTTATACTATAAATGAGTTACATTTTACATAGCACTTTCAAGACTTAGCACCATAAAGATTTCATTTCCACTTAGGTTAGTGTGGATTAGTCATCTCAATAAAAATGACCTCTACAGAAGAGGAGAAAATATTTGCAAGTATATATCTGATAAGGGATTAATATCCAGAATATATAAGGAACTACAACTCAACAACAAAAAACAACCCAATAAAAAAATGGGCAAAGGACTTCAACAGACATTTTTCCAAAGATGATATACAAATGGTCAACAAGCATTTGAAAAAGATGCTCAGAATCACTTATCATTAGAGAAATGCAAGTCAAAACCACAGTGAGATCTCACACCCATTAGTATAACTACTATAAAAAATGCAGAAAATAAAAGGTGTTGGTGAGGAAGTGGAGAAATTAGGGCCCTTACATACTTTTGGTGGGATTGTAAAATGGTACGACTGCTATGGGAAACAGTGTGGTGTTCCTCAAAAACCTTCTTAAAAACTATCATATGATCCAGCAATCCCACTTCTGGGTAAATATCCAAAAGAATTGACAGCAGGGTATCAGAGAGATATTTTCACACTTATATTCATAGCGGCATGATTCATAATAGCCTAGAGATGGAAGCACTCAAATGTCCATTGATGGATGAATATGGTACACACATAAAAAGGAATATTATTTGGCCTTAAAACAGAAGGAAATCCTGTTACATGCTACAACACAGATGAACCTTGAGGAGAGCATGCTAAGTGAAATAAACCAGACCCAAAAAGACAAATAGTATATGATTCCACTTACATGAAGTATCTAAAGTAACCAAATTCACGAAACAGAAAGCAGAATATTGGCTACCAGGACTAGAGAGAGGGGAAAATGGAGAGTTGCTGTGTAATGGGTAGAGAGCTTCAGTTCTGCAAGAATAAGTTCTGGAGATCTTTTGCACAACAATGTGAATATACTTATTATTAACTTATTAACCATAAAGATGGTTAATGTGTTATGGGTTCTCTACCAAAACTTAAAAAATGACATCAGGTAGTAATTTTTTGGTGACCTAGACAATCTAATTGTGAAGTTAATATGAAAAAAATACTAAAATATAAGAGTAATGGGAAGGAAGTGCTAGATTTAAGTTACTAAAACATGTTATAAATCTTTGAAAATTAGAACAGCATCATATTTCCACATTAATAAATAGATGGAATAGTGAAATAGGATGGAAAGTCCAGAAATACAGACAATTACATTTAGAATATAGCAAGGGAGATATTTACAATTGGTGGGGAAAGATGGATTATTTAATAATTGCTATTAGGACAACTGGTAGCTATCAGAAAAAAATATAGGTGGACTCATATTTCCTATCTTTCACCAGGGCAAATTCCAAATGGACTGTTTTCTCTTCCAGTATTATGGCAGACTACATATCTTGAAATGTCTTCCCAGTACAACTAGATACTAAGCTTTTATCTTAAAAGTAAGGAAAATTTCCAAGGATATTAAAAAACAAAACAAGTGAGATGAAATCTGAGTAGGAGCCATGGATTATGAGCTAACACAAGTACTAAGGTGTACCAGTGGCAAAACATCAATGTAAACACTGGGATGGAGAGTAGGGACCACCTCAGAGGAAGGACATGGATCCTCTGAGGAACCTAGGAAAATCCCATGTTAGTAGTATCTGCTCCCCCATTCTCCGCCATTCCTGGTAGAATCAAACATAAATCCTTCCTGAGGAAAGCATACCCTGTATTGGCCCAAATTTGGTTCAACCAAGTGTGAGCTAAAATCATCACTGCCACAACAATAACAAAAACAACAAAGAAACAAACCATCATGAATGAGTCAGCAGAAGTAATAAATAACAGATTTAGAACCCAAAGGTATTCAGATATTAGAATTATCAAATACAGAATATAAAATAACCATAAAAGCTTTAAAGAAATAAAAAGTTAAGTAAATTCCAAAAGATTGAAATTCTACCAACCAATTTTTCAGACCACAAAGGTATGAAACTAGAAATAAATTGTACAAAGAAAGCAAAAAGGCTCAGAAACACATGGAGGCTTAACAATATGCTCCTAAATAATCAATGGATCAAAGACCAAATTAAAATACAGATCAAGCAATATATGGAGACAAATGACAACAACAACACAAAGCTCCAACTTCAGTGGGATGCAGCAAAAGCTGTCTTAAGAGGAAAGTATATAACATTCCAGGCATATTTAAAGAAGGAAGAACAATCCCAAATGAATAGTCTAATGTCACAATTATCGAAATTGGAAAAAGAAGAACAAATGAGGCCTAAAGTCAGCAAAAGGAGGGACATAGTAAAGATTAGAGAAGAAATAAATAAAATTGAGAAGAATAAAACAATAAAAAAAAATCAATGAAACCAAGAGCTAGTTCTTTGAGAAAATAAACAAAATAGATAAGCCTCTAGCCAGACTTAAGAGAAAAAGAGAAACAACACACATCAAGAGAATCAGAAATAAGAAAGGAAAAATCATGACGGACCCCACAGAAATACAAAGAATTATTACAGAATACTATGAAAACCTATATGTTAACAAGCTGAAAAACCTAGAAGAAACGGACAACTTCCTAGAAAAATACAACCTTCCAAGACTGACCAAGGAAGAAACAGAAAATCTAAACAGACCAATTAGCAACAAAATTGAAGCAGTAATCAAAAAACTACCCAAGAACAAAACCTCTGGGCCAGATGGATTTACCTCAGAATTTTATCAGACATACAGAGAAGACATAATACCCATTCTCCTTAAAGTTTTCCAAAAAACAGAAGAGGAGGGAATACTCCCAAACTCATTCTATGAAGCCAACATCACCCTAATACCAAAACCAGGCAAAGACCCCACCAAAAAAGAAAATTACAGACCAATATCCCTGATGAATGTAGATGCAAAAATACTCAACAAAATATTAGCAAACCAAATTCAAAAATAGATCAAAAGGTTCATACACCATGACCAAGTGGGATTCATCCCAGGGATGCAAGGATGGTACAACATTTGAAAATCCATCAACATCACCCATCACATCAACAAAAAGAAGGACAAAAACCACATGATCATCTCCTTAGCTGCTGAAAAAGCATTTGACAAAATTCAACATCCATTCATGGTAAAAACTCTCAACATAATGGGTATAGAGGGAAGTACCTCAACATAATAAAGGCCATATATGATAATCCCACACAGCGAGAAGCTGAAAGCTTTTCCTCTGAGATCGGGAACAAGACAGAGATGCCCACTCTCCCCACTGTTATTCAACATAGTACTGGAGGTCCTAGCCATGGCAATTAGACAAAGCAAAGAATACAAGGAATCCAGATTGGTAAAGAAGAAGTTAAATTGTCACTATTTGCAGATGACACGATATTGTACATAAAAAACCCTATAGATTCCAGTCCAAAACTATTAGAACTAATATCTGAATTCAGCAAAGTTGCGGGGTACAAAATTAACACACAGAAATCTGTGCTTTCCTATACACTAACAATGGACTAATAGAAAGAGAAATCAGGAAAACAATTCCATTCACAATAGCATCAAAAAGAATAAAATACCTAGGAATAACTTGGTGAAGGGGGACCCTAGTAAGCTTAATGTTCTTCATGTAATTGTAGATTAATGATAACAACAACAACAACAAAAAATACCTAGGAATAAACGTAACCAAGGAAGTGAAAGTTCTATACCCTGAAAACTATAGGACACTCTTAAGAGAAATTAAAGAAGACACTAACAAATGGAAACGCATCTCATGCTCCTGGCTAGGAAGAATTAATATCGTCAAAATGGCCATCCTGCCCAAAGCAATCTACAGATTCAATGCAATCCCATCAAATTACCAACAGCATTCTTCAACAAACTGGAACAAACAGTTCAAAAATTCATATGGAAACACCAAAGACCCCGAATAGCCAAAGCAATCCTGAGAAGGAAGAAAAAAGTGGGGGGGATCTCGCTCCCCAACTTCAAGCTCTACTACAAAACCACAGTAATCAAGACAATTTGATACTGACACAAGAACAGAGCCACAGACCAGTGGAACAGATCAGAGACTCCAGACATTAACCCAAACATATATGGTCAATTAATATTCAATAAAGGAGCCATGGACATACAATGGGGAAATGACAGTCTCTTCAACTTATGGTGCTGGCAAAACTGGACAGCTACATGTAAGAGAATGAAACTGGATCACTGTCTAACCCCATACACAAGAGTAAATTCAAAATGGATCAAAGACCTGAATGTAAGTCATGTAACCATAAAACTCTTAGAAAAAAACATAGGCAAAAATCTCTTGGACATAAACATGAGCAACTTCTTCATGAACATATCTCCCTGGGCAAGGGAAACAAAAGCATAAATGAAGAAGTGGAACTATATCAAGCTGAAAAGCTTCTGTACAGCAAAGGACACCATCAATAGAACAAAAAGGTATCCTACAGTATGGGAGAATATATTCATAAATGACAGATCCAATAATGGGTTGACATCCAAAATATATAAAGAAACAAACAAAAAGCAAATAATCCAATTAAAAAATGGGCAGAGGAGCTGAACAGACAGTTCTCTAAAGAAGAAATTCAGATGGCCAACAGACACATGAAAAGATGCTTCACATCACTTGTCATCAGAGAAATGCAAATTAAAACCACAATGAGATATCACCTCACACCAGTAAGGATGGCCAACATCCAAAAGACAAAAAACAACAAATGCTGGTGAGGTTGTGGAGAAAGGGGAACCCTCCTACACTGCTGGTGGGAATGTAAATTAATTCAACCATTGTGGAAAGCAATATGGAGGTTCCTCAAAAAGCTCAAAATAGAAATACCATTTGACCCAGGAATTCTACTTCTAGGAATTTACCCTAAGAATAAAGTAGCCTACTTTGAAAAAGACAGATGCACTCCTATGTTTATCGCAGCACTATTTACAATAGCCAAGAAATAGAAGCAACCTAAGTGTCCATCAGTAGATGAATGGATGAAGATGTGGTACAGATACACAATGGAATCTTATTCAGCCATAAGAAGAAAACAAATCCTACCATTTGCAAGAACATGGATGGACCTGGAGGGTATTATGCTCAGTGAAATAAGCCAGGTGGAGAAAGACAAGTACCAAATGATTTCACTCATCTGTGGAGTATAAGAACAAAGAAAAACTGAAGGAACAAAACAGCAGCAGAATCACAGAACCCAAGAATGAACTAACAGTTACCAAAGGGAAAGCGACTGGGGAGGATGGGTGGGAAGGGAGGGATAAGGGCTGGGAAGAAGAAAGGGGGCCTTACGATTAGAATGTATAATGTGGGGGTGGGGGCACAGGGAGGGCTGTGAGACACAGAGAAGACAAGTAGTGATTCTACAGCATTTTAGTAGGCTGATGGACAGTGACTGTATAATGGGGTTTTGTTGGGGGGACTTGGTGAAGGGGGGAGCCTAGTAAACATAATGTTCTTCATGTAATTGTAGATTAATGATACCAATAAACAAACAAACAAACAAATAAATGCTACTTTTTGAAAGGAAAAAAAAATGAATGAGACCTCCATGGGGATGGTAGTATAGTGCAGAGAATACAGTTAATGATCCTGTAACATGTTACTATGTTGATTGATAGTGAGCGCTGTAGAAGAGGTGAGGATTTAATAATATGGGTAGCTGCTGAACCACTGTGCTGTATAATTGAAACCAACATGAGATTGTGTATCAAATGGAAGCAACCTAAATGTCCATCAGTAGATGAATGGATAAAGAAGGTGTGGTACATATACACAATGGAATACTACTCAGCCATAAGAAAAAAACAAATCCTACCATTCGCAACAACATGGATGGAGCTAGAGGGTATTATGCTCAGTGAAATAAGCCAGGCAGAGAAAGACAAGTACCAAATGATTTCACTCCTATGTGGAGTATAAGAACAAAAGAAAACTGAAGGAACTAAACAGCAGCAGAAGCACAGAACCCAAGAATGGACTAATAGTTACCAAAGGGAAAGGGACTGGGGAGGACGGGTGGGAAGGGAGGGATAAGGGTGGGAAGAAAAGAAAGGGGGCATTACAATAAGCATGTATAGTGTTGGGGGGCATGGGGAGGGCTGTGCAACACAAGAGAAGACAAGTAGTGATTTTACAGCATCTTACCATGTTGATGGACAGTGACTGTGAACTTGGTGACAAGTAGTGATTTTACAGCATCTTACTATGTTTATGGACAGTGACTGTGAACGGGGATGTGGGGGGGACTTGGTGAAGGGGGGAGCCTAGTAAACATAATGTCCTTCATGTAATTGTAGATTAATGATACCAAAAAAAAGATTGTGTATCAATACTTCAATTTAAAAAAATGAATGAAAAAAAAATGAGCAAGCATCAAGAGACCACCCAAGTAACTAGACATACTTGAAAAAGAACTAAATAAAACTTTTAGAAATGAAAAATAAAGTCACTGAAATTAGAAACTCATTGGATGGATTAAATAATAGTTTAGATCAACTAAAGAGAGAATTAGTAAACTAGGAAATACATTTAAAAAATCACCCAGAATGCAGAACAAAGAGAAATATAGGTCACAAGATAACATTTCTTAGGATATATGGGAGAATAGAATGAAAGGCCTGAATTGGAGTGTCATTTGGAGTGCCATTAGGAGAAAAGAGACAAGATGAATGAGATGAACATTAGACAGAGGCTAAGAAATTTCCGGAAGTGATGAAAAATATAAATCTGTAGATATAAGTAGGTCAAGAAATTTTAAGAAGGATAAGAAAAAATCCACACATAGACACATAAGAGTGAAAATGAAGAACTCCAAAGACAAAGAGAAACTATTACAGAGGAAAGAGAATTTACCTCCAAAAGAATGACATTTATGCTGTACTTTTCAACAGCAACAGTGGAGGTATTTTCAAAGTGCTAAGGAAAAAATCACTGGCAATCTACAATTGTGTTCTCAGGAAAACCATCTTTCAAGACAGAGTAATAAAAAGACATTGATAGTTTAAAAAAAAAGGGAGTCACAGACCTTCATCAAAGTAGGAACTTCTAAAAGATGTACTTCAGAAAGAGAAAATGATCCTAGAGGAAGTTGGAGATGCAAGAAGGAAAAGATGAGCAAAAATTGGTAAGTCTAAAGAAAAACTGTTCATACATAATACAAATAATGATGTGGAATTTAAAGAGAATTAAAATTCTGGTCTACATGGCTTGTAAATAGGGCAGAGGTAATAGAATAATATGAGACCAGTGGTATGCTTAAACAATTGGTAAATGTTTAATTCCTAAATCAGGAGGGAAAACCTGACATAATGTTTGTGATTTCCATGCTTATATATATGTTACCCACTGTGGATGACTTCAACCTACTAATGTGATGTCATTGAACATGAGTTGAGAACAGATGATGCTAACAATTAGCTTTTGTAAACCTGTATTAGCAGACTACAGCACACCACTGTCAAAGATTCTAGTATTAGTCAGGAAAGGAATTATGATTTATTAAGAGTATATAGTAAATTTCATGGATAATAACTAAAAGCAGAGAAGTGAAATTAATAAATTTCTAAACCAGTAATGGGAAAATGGAATAAGAAACACATAACTATACCAAACAAAATATTCAAGTTTTAAAAAGCAAGAAAGGAAAACAAAGAAAGACAGAAGAATAAATAGAAAGCACAAAGTAAGATGGTAGGAAATAGTTGAAATAAATCCATAATCTCATAAAGTAAATGGACTGTTTGTCAATTAAAAAAAAGACTAGATAAAAAAATAAATCCAGCAATATGCTGTTAAAAGAGAAATATCTGAGACAAAATGGTTTAAGATAAAGTTTGGAAAAAGGTATATGAGGCAAGTATAACCAAAAGTAAGTTGAGAGAGCCTCTAAATAGTATCATATCATAGACTTTAAAATAATAATATAGAAATAAAAAGATCGGTAAATGCTAATACAAGGTTCAACTCAGAAGGAAGCTATATGATTTTAAAACTTGTTCACACTTAATAATAGTCAATTATATGTATTAGATATTACATATTAATCTTCCACATGAACTTTCAGTTGCTAAAAATGAATAATAAAGAGAAAATCTTAAAAGCAGCAAGAGATAAGAGATGTTCTGTGTAAGGATAAAAAATAATGATGTCAAACAAAAAATAATAATGATGTCAGATTTCTCATCAGGAATGCAGGAGAGAAGACAGTGGAGCAACATCTTAAAACAACAATGAAAAAAACAACTGCCAATCTAGAATTCTATACCTAGCAAAAATATCTTTAAAAAATACAAAAATATTAGAGGATGCCCTTCAGGCATAAGAAACATGATACCAGATGGAAATCTGGATCTATAGAAAAGAATGAAGAACATTAGGACTGGTAGCTACACAGGTAAATATATAAGATATTTTTCATAGTATTTAAATCTCATTAAAATAACTGTTTAAACAAAACAAAAGTAATATCAGTGTATTGTGGGTTTTATAACACATGTAAAAATAAAACTCATGACAACAATAACATGTATTATACATGAAGTGGTATAACTGAACATAGATTTCAATAAATTAAAGATGTGTATTTTAAGTCCTAAAGCAATCACTGAAATAACAAAATAGTTTTGCTAAGAAGCTAATAAAGGCAATAAAGTGAAATAATTTAAATAAAACTAAATAATCTAAAAGAATAGGAAAAGAGAGAAAAGAAGAACAAAGGGAACAGTATCAAATATCAAGATGATAGACTCAAACCTAACCATATGAATAATTACATTAGGTGTAAATGGTCTAAATATCTCAATCAAAGGCAGAAATGACCAGATTGGATATAAATAAAAAAGACTGAACTATATTCTATGTACAAGAAATACATGCTAAATATAAAGACATAAAAAGATCAAAAGTAAAAGGATGGAAAAAGACTTAATGATAATATCAGTCAAAAGAAAGGTGGAATAGCTCTATTATTATCAAAGTAGACTTCATGGATTCATGATAAAAGAGTCAATTAAACAAGAGGACATAATAATCATAAATATCTATGTGTCTAATAACAGTTTTTCAAATTACATGAAGCAAAACTGATAGAATCTCAAGGAGGAACAGACAAATCCACAATAACAGTTAGTGATTTTAATACCCTTCTATTAGTAAGAGAATAAACAGACCAAAAAGAAAAAATCAGCCAGGATATATTAGACTTAAACAACACTATCAACTGACTTGACCTGTTTGATATTTATAGAACATTTCACCCAACAACAACAGAACACACATTCTTCCCAAGTGCACACAAAGCATTTACCAAGAAAGGCTATATTCTGGGCCATAAAACAAGTCTCAATACATTTAAAAAGATTCAAGCTGTTCAAAGCATGTTCTCTGAATGGGTATCAAAAAGGAAATTACAAAGTATTTTTAAATGAGTGGAAATGAAAACACAACATACCAGAATTTGTGATATGCCCCTAAAGCAGTACTTACGGAAAAATATATAGCACCACATGTCTTAAATGAGCACTTAAATGACCTCAGCTTTTTCTCTAGGAAGTTAGAAAAGGGAGAGGAAATTAAATTCAAACTAAGCAGAAGAAAGGAACTGATAAAAATCAAAATAGGAAACAGATAAAAAAATGGAGAAAATCAATAAACTCAAAAACTGGTTCTTTTAGAAGATCAATAAAATGGATAAACCTGTAGCTACACTGATCAGTAAAAAAGAGACACAATTTGCAAATATCAGAAATGAGTGGTAACATCACTACAGATTCTAGAGATATTAAATGGATAGGAAGATTATGAACAATTTTATGCCAACAAATTCAACAACTTACAAGAAATGGATAAGTTCCTTGAAAGATACAAATTAAAAGTTCATAGAAGTAGATAATCTAGCCTATTAGAGACACTAAAATTATAGTTAAAATACTTGCCACCAAGAAAATTCCATACACAGATGGCTTCACTGATAAATTCTACCAAACACTAAGAAAGAGTAATACCAATTATACACAAACTCTTCCAAAAACTTTAAGAGGAGCAAATACCTCCCAATTCATTCTAGGAGGCCAGCATATCAACATACCTGATGCCAAATCCAGACAAAGAAATTAAAAGAAAACTATACATAAATATCCATCATGAATATAGATGCTAAAATTCTAAACAAGATTTTACTAAATCAAATCCAAATCCAGCAGTATATTAAACAAGATAATACACCATGATGAAGTAAGGTTTATCTGGGAAATGAAGGGTTGCTTTAACATTGAAAAACCAGTTGATGTGATCCAATATATTAAACTACAGAATAAAAAAATGATCATTTCAACAGATACAGAAAAAACATTTTACAAAATCTAACACCCATTCCTGATAAAAATGTTCAGTAACTAAAACTAGTAGGGGATTCTCTCAACCTGATGAAAGGCATCTATGAAAAATCTATAACTACTTACATACATACATATATACATACATACATACTTAAATACATATGGTAAAAGACTTTCCAGCTAAGATCAGGAACAAAACAGATGTCCATCCTCACTACTACTATTCAGCATTGTAGTGGAAGATCTAGCTAATACAATCAGTTAAGAAAAATAAATAAAATACATCCAGTTTGGAAAAGAATAAATAAAAGTGTATTCTTTTTGCAAATGATATGATTGTCTATATAGAAAATCTGGTGGAATCTTTAAAAAGCTACTAGAACTAATAAATGAGTTTAGCAAGGCTACAGGATACAAGATCCATATACAAAAACCATTCATATTTATATATACCAGAAACAAACAATTGGAAGTTGAAATTTAAAACAGCATTTACAATAGCATGAAAATAATGAACTACTAAGGTATAAATCTGAACAAAGGATGTGAAAGATCTGTACTCTTAAATCTATAAAATGTTGATGAGAGAGATTAAGAGAAACCTAAATAAATAGAGAAATATACCTTTTCATGGGTTGGAAGACTCAATATTGTTAAGATACTAATTTTCCCAAATCAATCTATAGATTTAAAGTAATCCCATTAAAAATATCAATGGGACTTTTTGGTAGAAATCGACAAGTTGATCCCCAAATCCACATGGAAATGCAAAGAATGAATTTGCAATGGAGAAACAAAGTTTGGAATACCAACATTACCTGATTTCAAGAATTATTACAAAGCAACAGTAATTGAAACAGTGCTAGTGGCCTAACAGCTAGACTAATGGATCAATGGAACAGAATAGAGTCCCAAAATAACCTCAGACATATAGAAACAACTGATTTTTTACAAGGAAGCAAAGGTAATGCAATGGAAAAAAGATAGCTTTTTAAAATAAATGGTACTGGAACAAGTGAATAGCTATGGCAAAACAAAACAAAACAAAAAGCCTTGAATCCATACCTCCCACCATCTATAAAAATTAACATAAATTGTATGCTAGACTTACATGTAAAACCTAAAACTATGAAATTTATAGAAGGGGAAAATTTCCATGACGTTGGCTGAGGCAAAGATTTTTTTAGCTATGATATCAAAAGCACAATACACAAATGAAAAAATGTATAAGTTGGACTTTACCAAAATTAAAAATTTTTACTCTTCAAAAAACAGTGTTAAAAGAATGAAAAGACAGTAAGAAAAACAACTTAATAAAAAAAAGGATGGGGTGATGGTGGAAGATAGGCACACAGACAATTCACCTAAAGAAAATAAATGGATGGCAAATAAATGGATGCCAAATTCAACATCATTAGTCATTAGGGATATGCAAATAGAATCACAATGATATACTGCTATATACCGATTAGAGTGGCTAAAATTAAAAACACAATTATTGTGCCAACGAGAATGTAGAGGAACTACAACTCTCACACGCTGC
The DNA here is from genome assembly GCF_040802235.1 of Manis javanica. Classification (NCBI taxonomy): domain Eukaryota; kingdom Metazoa; phylum Chordata; class Mammalia; order Pholidota; family Manidae; genus Manis; species Manis javanica. The sequence continues at coordinate 28,391,783 of NC_133160.1, read as the reverse complement.
TGGTGGGAATGTAAAATGGTACAATCACTTTGGAAAACAGGCAATTACTTATATCCCTACCATATGATCCAATATTCCAGTCCTAGGTATTTTATTCAAGAGAAATGAAAGCATTTGTTCACACAAGGGCTTGCACATAAATCTCTATAAAGCTTTATTTATAATAGCCTCAAACTGAAAACAACCCAAATGTCTATGAAGAGATGATGGCACAAACATATTTTGCTATATATATATATATTCATACAATGGAATACTACTTAGCAATAAAAAGAAATGAACTATTGATACATGCAACAACAGGGATGAAACAAAAAAAAATACTTATGCTGAGTCAAAGAAGTCAGACAAAGAAAGCATATACTGTATAACTCCACGTATGTAAAACTCTAGAAAATGCAAACAAATCTATACATGACAGAAAGCAGATCAATGGTTGCTTGAGGATAGAAGTAAGGGGAGAAAGGGAGAGACTCTAATGGGGCATGAAGAAACTTTTGGGGAATACATATGCCATATGTTTATTACATCAGTTGTGGTTATGGCTTCACCAGTGCACATGTACGTTAAAACTTTTTCAAATGGTATGTTTCAGGCAAATCTTATTGTATGTTAATTATGTCTCATAAAGTTAATTTAAAAATAAAGAATAAGGAAACATACTTATAAATAGCCCATGCATTAAAAGAGAAATCATAACAGAAATTCAACAATCCTTGGAAGTGAGTGATAATGAAAATGTGAGATATGAAAATGTGAGATACAGGGAAAGTAGTATTTTAAGGAAATATCATAGCCTTAAATGGTGATATTAAAGAAGAAGGTCAATGATTAATGAGCTAAGCATCCAACTTAAGAAATTAGAAGAGAACAGCAAAATACACCCTATGAAAGAACGGAGATAACAAAAATAAATGTAGAATTAATGTAATACAAAACAAACACAACTGAGAAAATTGATAAAAGTAAAAGTTAGGTTTTAGAAAAGACTAATAAATGTAACAAATTGCTGATAAAACTTATCAAGGAGAAAGATTTGATAAAAAATTACTATCAGGAATGCAAAAGGTTCAAAGCTGAAGAAACAGTAGAGATAGAGAACATTATGAACAACTTTATGTAAACAGATTTGAAAACTTAAGTATAATGTATAGATTCTTTAAAAAATACAATTTACCAAAACAGAGTAAAAAGAAATAGAAGGCTTACATGGTCCTATGACCATTAAAAAAGCTGACTCAACGGTTTAAAAATTCCCTCCTCATCCTCACAAACTCAAGGCAAATTATAACAAATTTTCAAGGAACAAATCATTCCAAACTCATAGAAATTCATTTAGCAAATAGTAAAAGAAATACCATGCCTCATCTAATTATTTCAGGCTGATGTACCACCTATTGTCAAATCATACAAGGACATTATATATACAAAAAAAAAGAGCCAATCACTGTTTAATATATATGCAAAACCCTAAAATATTATTCACAATGCAAATCCTGTAGTGCATAAAGAAGATAATAAATCATGATTAAGGTATATTTATACTAGGAGTAATTCAATATTAGAAAAAATATATTAATTAAATTTAACACCTTAGTAGTTTAAAGGACAAAAGCTGTATGACCAACTCTACAATACATGTAGAGAAAAGCAACATGTGAAATTCAACATTCATTCATGATTAAAAAACAAACAAACAAAACACCAAAACTTCTTACCCAACTTTTTTAACCTGATGAAGTATAGCTGCCAAATAGCTACAGTTAACAGTGTTTTAATGATGGAACATTGGAAGCATTTTTTGAAAAATAAAAAACAAGACAAGAATGCCCACAACCACTGCTTATCTTAAAGGCTATACTTGAGGCTCTAGTCAGTACTTATAAAGAAATTAAATACATAAAGATTGGATAGAGAAAAACAAATCATTATTTGCATATGAAGGCTGTCTATATAGAAAAACAAACAAAACAAGCTTAAAGGCAAAAATCTACACACAAATATAATTGCATATCTCTGTACTATCAACAAAGAGTTAGAAAACAACAGGATATAAATTACAATAGCAACAAAATATTGTATGAGAAATAAGCTACTCATACATCTGAATGGCTCACTCCCTCACCTCTTCAAATCTTTTCTCAAACTCCACATTCTCACTTTGGCATACTGTGACCACTTTATTTAAAATCATACCACTCCTATCCACAAATTCCTAATCAGTTTTATTCTCCATTTTTTCCATCTATCTTCTAATATACTTATAATAATTACTGTTTATTTCCCAGCTTCCCTATGTCTTCTCCCTTTGTAAGTACAGATATTTTTGTCTGCTTTGTTTATTTTGGTATTCCTAGAGCCTAGAACTGTGCCTGGTCCATAGTAGATGCTCAATAAATATTTATTGAATGTGTGAATGAATGAAAACAGTAAATTTATGTGGCCTTTTTGAGAAAATCACAAAACTTTACCTAAAAGCATTAATGAAGATCTATGTAAATGGGAGATAAACCATATTCATGGATAGGAAGGCTCAGGAGCATAAAGATGTGAATTCTCCTCCAAATTGACATGTAAGTTAATTGTAATAGTAATCAAAATCTCCAAAGATGTGTGCATGTGTGTATGTATAACTTTATAAGTCGATTCTAAAATGTATATGGAAACGCAAAAGGCCTAAAAACCAATATTCTCTTGAAGAACAGGAGAAGGTGGGAAACTTGCCCTACACACTTGTCTATATCATTATTATAAGGTCATAGTGATTCAAGCTATAGGACGTTCACAAAGAGATTATCAAATAGATCAAAGGAATAAAAGGAAGAGTCTAGAAACAGATGCACAAATGAAAGGAAACTTAATTTAGGACATAGATGGTACTACAATTCAATGGGAAATCATGAGCCACTTAATAGACATGGGAATAATTAGCGCTTCATAAGTAAAAATAATCATACTGATTCATTAATTCATATGATGCTCCCAAATTTGTTCCATATGGATTATGAACCTAAATGTAAAAGAAAAAAAAACTGTGAAACCTTTAGGAGAAAATACAGAAGATCTTTATGACTCAGCATAGGGAAAGGTTTCTTAAATAAAACACAGAGTAAAAGAAACCATAAGAAAAATATTGATAAATTAAATTACACTGAGATACTAGAAATATACTTTCCTGACAAAGGGTCAGTATCCAGGATCTACACAGTACCATTAAAATCAATATAAAAAAACCCAAATAATTTCAAAAGAAAAATGGGCAACAGACTCTAGCATACACTTATTGGAAGTGATGCAAATCAATTCCTTGTGCACCCACTAGACTGACAAACATCAAGAAGTCTGACATTATTAAGTGTTGGTGAGGATTCAGAGCAATCACTGTGGGTGGGAGTATTGGTTGGGAAGACCAACTTGGAAAACAGTATGACATTGACTTGTAAAGCTGATCGTGTGCATACCCTACGCTCTGGCAATTCCAGTCCTAGGTTTATATCCTAAGAAAACTCTTGTACCATTCAAGTTAAGAGACACAAACAAGTTCATAGCAGCCTTGCTTGTCATAGTAAAAACAAAATACAACAAACGATAGCAAAATGCAGCAACACAGAAAAATCTTAAAAATGTAATGCTAAATTTCTATAAAATTTAGAAATTTACAAGAGATCATTTTTATAAAGTTTAACACAGTACAGCTAAATATATTGCTTAATATTATACAATCTGTGATAAATTATATTTTAAAGAGGAAGGTCATCAAATACATACAATTCAATTTACTTACTACCTTTAGGAGTGGGGTAGGGAGTGGCGTGAGTCAGGGAAGGAGCATAGAGGACCTTCAGTGGCATTTTTAATGTTCTAATTTTAAGTTTCTTGGTAGGTTCAAATGTACATTGATTATTATGCATTATAATTTTTATTTTGTTATAGCTTTCTTTTGTATGATTATACTGTATATAGTAATTTCCAAACTTTTTCAAATGAATCAAATATTTAAATGTAAGCAACAAAACCAAAGAAGTGCTAGAAGAAACCACAGCATCAATTTGAGAAAAAAGTCTCAGTGTGAGAAACACCTTTCTAAATATGACAAGATGGAGCTAGAGGGTATTATGCTCAGTGAAATAAGCCAGGCAGAGAAAGATAAGTACTAAATGATTTCACTCATATGTGGAGTATAAGAACAAAGAAAAACTGAAGGAACAAAATAGCAGCAGAATCACAGAACCCAAGAATGGACTAATGGTTACCAAAGGGAAAGGGACTGGGCAGGAGGGGTCGGAAGGGAGGGATAAGGGCAGGGAAAAAGAAAGGGGGCATTACTATTAGCATGTATAATGTGGGGGGGGGCACGGGGAGGGCTGTGCAACACAGAGAAGACAAGTAGTGAGTCTACAGCATATTACTACACTGATGGACAGTGACTATAATGGGGTTTGTGGGGGGGACTTGGTGAAGGGGGGAGTCTAGTAACCATAATGTTCTTCATGTAATTGTAGATTAATGATAATAAAATGAATTTAAAAAATAAATAAAATAAAATTCATATGGAACCACAAAAGACTCTGAATAGCCAAAACTAAAAAGATAAACAAGTGGGAGGCATCACACAGCATGATTTCAAACTATATTACAAAGCTATAGTAATCAAAACAGTATATTAACAAAAACCAAACACATAACCCAATTGAACAGATTTGAAAGCCCAGAAATAAATCCATGTATATACGGTCAACTAATATTTGACAAGAGAAACAAGAATATCCAATAGGTAAAGGATAGACTCTACAATAAAAGGTGCTGGGAAAACTGGACTTCACCCACCAAAGAATGAAACTGGACCTCTAAAAATTAACTCAAAATGGATTAGGGACTTAAAAACCTAAGACCTCATATAAAACTTCTTAAAAGTTGAGAATTTTGAAAGTTCTTTTTAAAATTTTAATGCACACACACATATAGAAAACTGTAAAACTATGTGAGATGATGGATATGTTAAATAACATACTGTGGTTAAGTATTTTACAATATATACATATATCAAAGCATCATGCTGTACACCTTAACCTTACATGTTATATATCAATTATTTCTCAAAGCTGGAAAAAATCTTTAAATAAAATTGAAAAAAAATTGCAGCAGATATATATATATATATAATGGGATGCTATTCAGCAATAAAAAAGAATGACAGATAAATCTCCAAATAATTATGCTGAGTAAAAGAAACCAAATAGATAAGGGGTTAAGGAGATGAATTGTTAGTTGGTGATGAGTATGTTCATTATCTTGATTGCTGTGATAGCTTAATAGGCATGTATGTGTGTCAAAATTTAACAAATTGTCCACTTTGAATACATGCAGTTCAATATGTCAACTAAGATAATTTTTAAAGGTGTATCTATGTAATTTTTTATGATTTCATGCTCTAACCAATTTTTTATTAACCAACTGTATTCATCTGGTCAGGCTGCCATAATAAAATACCACTGATTAAGTGGCTTAAACAACAACAACAAAAATAAATAAATAAATAATTATAATAATTAATAATAAATAAATAAATAAGACAAGAATCCAGAGTATTAGAGGACTGAAAAATTGGCAAGTTTCACCATAAGAATCGTTAAAAGACAACAAACAACAAAAAAAAATGTGTGACTCAAGACAAAGGGCTGATTTCCTCAGTATACATTCCTACAAATCAGTATATAAGCCAGTCCTTTATAGAAAAATAAGCAAAGGATATGAACAGTTCACATGAAAGGAAATACAAATAGACTTCAAATACATGAAAGTAAGACAAATGGAATTCACTGAGATATCACAGTTCAGTTATACTATGGAGGAAGATGAAAAAAATTATGGCACCACTGCCTGTTGTGGTAATTTCTCATCCCTGAGATCATCTGCTTTATTCATTCCTTGAAGACTTTACCCTGGATCACTATATATACTCTTGAACACTGCTGTCCTGTTGCAGTTCTTGCTGACTTCAGTATCAACATAGCTAATTCTTACAACACATTCTCCTCTCCATTCCTGGAGCATCTCTTCTGTAATGACCTTGTATCCACCCTCCCTTGGCCACACATTACCAATAAACACAATCCCCACCTAATCCTTCCTACAGACAACTCAGTGTCTACTCCACATAACCTCCAACTCAACCCCCTTCTAGTGTCAACTCCCATAATTCTTCGGCGTCATCAGAAACTATTCCCATTACCCTGCCTTCTCTTCGCTCTCGCTTACTCCTCTTCCTTTTGCCATTTTTGTAAACCCTCCTTGCTTACACACTTCACTCTCTTGCCATTTTGTGTTCCATTGTATTCACCTGGCAAACCCTTACCTTTGGTTACACACAACCACTCACCTGCTTTACATCTGCACTCATGTAGCTCGGCCCGGCTGTAAAAATCTCTCTCACTTTAAATTTATAACCACAAACCTCAGGTGGGCCCTTAGTGCTGCTTGGTGATTACATGACATTTCCAGTCCACTCACTCCCCTGAACAACCAGTTCATGCCCTAGTGTCTCCCTTTCCATCCTCGTCCTCAACTGTTGACCTTGCTTCCTAATTCGTGGAGAAAGCAAAGCAATCAGAAAAGGCAATGAGCAAGTGCCCACGTTGTACCCACCCATTTCCACACTTCCCTGCCCAGGTTCTCTGTCTCCCCTGCTGCCGCCACGGATGACTGTGCTGGCTCCCAGCGGAAACCAGTGCTCTACCTGTGCGTGAGGGCCTGTGCCCTTCGCCTGCTGAAACATTGCTTCAGCAGTGCTCCCTTCTACCTCTTGCACCCTCATTTCCCCTCCCTGCTGGGTTTCTCTCAGCAGTATGTGAATAGGCCCTTTTTCCCTTGGCCTTACACTCTGCTCCTGCCACCACCCTGTTTCTTTTGATCCCTTTACAGCGAAGCTCCAGAGTTCCTCTACTCCCTTTAAAGCAAAACTACAGAGTTCCTCTACTCATTCTCTTCCATTCTCTCTCAAACACACTATCAGACTTCTGCTCCTCCACTGCACTGGATCAGCTCTTGTTGAGGTCATCAATGTCCCCCACATTACTAATCTAATGGCCAACTCTTTGTCTTTTTATCATATTCAGGAGCACCATTTGATGCAGTTGACTTGCCTGCTTTTTAGGAATATTTTCTTATCTAGGCTTCCAGGACACCCCACTCCCCTGATTTTCCTTTTACTTCACTGGCTGCTCCTTCTCCCTCTCCCTTGCTGGACACCCCAGATCCAGTTCTTGGACCTCTTGTATTTCCCTTGATGATTTCATTCATTCACATTTATATGTGCAGCCTGGACCTGTCCCTTGAGGTCCATATGCAGGTTTTCAGCTGCTTTTTAACATCCCCCCAGAGGTTTAATAAGCATCTGAAACATAGCAGGTCCAAAACCAAGCTCTTGATCTTCCTCCTCCCAAACCTGCTCTTCACCAAATTTCCCCTTTCTCAGTAAAAGGAACTCCATCCTTCTAAGTTGCTTGGGTCAGAAACCTTGGAGACTGTCTTTGACTTTGTTACTTTGTTTCTCCTTCTGTAACAAATTCTGTCCATTTTGCCTTTGAAATACATCCAGACTCCAACCACTTCTTAAAATTCCCTCTAACACATCCCTCTGTGACAGCCTCCATCATCTCTCACCTGAACAGCTGTAATGGCTTCCCAACTTCATCGTCCTGCTTCTACCCTTGCCTCCTACAGGCCATACAAGAGCTAGAGTGACCTTGCTAAAGTATAAATCAGGCCATATCATTCTTGTCAACGTCTCTCCCCCCAGTGGCTTCCAAGTCCTTCCAATGAGCTACATGCAACCTACAAGGCCCTCCATGGTCTGGTTTCCCTCCTCTCCCACCCACTGGTTCTTTGACATCATCTCCTCCTACTGTCCCCCTTGCTGTAGCCACCTGGGGCCTTCTTGCTATTTCTTAAATACATGAGGACACTCCTGCCAAGCACATCCTTCCCCTAGATTCATACATTGCTCTCTCCCTTACTTCCTTCAGGCCTTGGCTCCAATACCGTCTTTTCAGCAAGGCCTTCCTTAATACTCTAAAATTGCAATACCCACTTGCTGGGCACTCTCTGATCTTTCCTAGTGGTCTTTTGTTTCTCCTTAGCTGCTAGCACCATTCCACATGTTATATATTTCATTCATTTAGTTACTGTGTGCCTAGCTCCCCTACTAGGCAGTAAGCCCATAAATACAAGTCTTTGGTCTGGTTTGGTCACTGCTTAATCCACAACATATAGAAGAGACCCTGACACAAAGCATACGTCAAAAAATTATTTGTTGAATGAATAAACAACATTCTTAACTGGCCCAAGTGTGGGCAACAGGTATTCTCAAAATTGCTGATATGAATATCAGTTGATGTTACCTCTAAGAGGGCAAACTGGCAGTAACTATCAAAATTACAGATGCACATGCCCTTTGACCTAGAAGTTCTGCTGCTAGTAATATCCTTCGTATAAATTCCCACTGTGACACAAGGACAAACTAATTCACTACAGCATACTTTATCCCTGAAAAGGAAAACAAAATGGCCAAAATGGCCAGCAACAGGCTATTTTTAAGAAATGATAATCCACACAATGGAATGTTTTCCAGTAGCAAAAAAAGAATGAGACTTCCTGTGTCCTGATATAAGCTCCCATAAATAAATATATTATAAATATATATTTTGTAAAATACATTTTTTTTAGAGAAAAAGAAAGGTCGTGAAATTACATTTAGGATGCCACCGTTTTTATGAAAAGAAGGGGAAAGTTGCAAAAAGAGTATCTATCTGTATCTTCTTGTAGCTGCACAAACTAACTCAGGAAAGAGACTTGCGAAGCCACCAGCAGTGGTTGCTTACATGGAGGGCAGAGATGGGAGACTTTTTGCTGGAAACCCTTTTCAATGTTTGGAGTTTTTGTACCTTATGAATGTCTTATCTATTAAAAGTAGAATAAGGCAGGGTTTATGCTCCAGTACGGAATGATCTCTAAGACATATTATTACAAATTAAAAACAAGATAAGGTACAAAAGAGTATACAGTATGCTATACATGGAGGGAGAGGCCAACTTACTTTTTATATTTGCTCTTTTGTACCTTTTGAATTTTATACCTTATGTATGCATTTCCTATTCAAAAAGAAATAAAATAATTTTTAACAATTCTGGTGGGAGAATGTATTTTTTTACATGCATCACCTTGACAATCCTATGACTGAAGCCTGCCAAACATTTTTCCATTTCTTCAAATGAAAGAAACGAACTGTTCCAAGAAGTAGACTCAAGCAGCATGGAGGTGGCCTGGGGACTAGAACCTGGCTTTCCCAGCCCTGCCACACAAGCTGCGCTATCCTCCCAGCCTCCCTCTGGGCACTGGGGTTCACTTCTTTCCCCTGCATCCCATCCCCTGCCCTCTCTGGGCTCCTTCTGTCAGGGAACGCAGTCCAAAGCCCAGGCTCAGAAAATGTGCGACCAAGGGCTTCACGCAGAGGGCTATGGGTGGCTGCTCTGTGGTATCTGACAGGTTCTCTCTGCTCAGAGCACCAACAGGGGGTGGGTGTGCCACCTTGCTCTGTGGCAGCCTGCCTGAGCCTTGCAGCTCTCAGGCCACCTCCCCCAGCCTGTACCTGTCAATGATGACTGGGTCTGAGGGCGTCTCATTCCGGTTGCCACAGCTCTTCCGGTCACAGCACCGGCTGGAGGAGGATGAGGAGGGAGGGAGGAAGGCAGTAAAGGAGAGGAAGATTTCACAGTGTGTGTGTCTGTGCACACACACACACAGACACACACACTTCCAGGGTAAAAGAGACTGCTGATATCCAGTCTCTGAGAATGGAATCCCTGGGCCAGGGGGGCTCCCCCCGAGAAGCCTAGTGGAGAAGAATCCACACAGGAGCCTGGAGAGCCCAGCCCTGGGGAAAAGGTGGGCCAGGAAATCTTGTCCCAAAGTCACACTGCTTCTGAAGGAGCCAGGAAAGGGCAGGCTGCTGGCCACCTACATGGTCTCTCTCTCTCTCTGTACACTTTTTAATACACACAGGAAAGAGCTCAGACTGTAAGCACACAGCTCATAAATTATCACAAAGTGAATCCACCCATATAACCAGAATCCCAGAAGCCCCCTGGTGCTTCCTCCTTGATACTACCCTTCCCAAAGGCAGCCACTGTCCCAACCAGATTTTTGAACACTAATCTCTTTTCCACGCATGAGGAACTGCCTTTCAGGACCCTGTATGACTGGCAACTCCTGGGGAGACTTTGCCTAGGAATGCCAAGCTCGGGGGTAATATGAGAGGGGAGCCAAGAGCTGTGTCCACCTCCCTCCACCCCCACCGCCCCACCCAGGGAGGGAACTGAGGCTCACACAGGAGGCAGCAAAGTTTCCTCTTTCCTGCTCCCCTGCTAATCCGGGAGGCCTGGGCCCTGCCCCCACCTCCCAAGTGAGCCCTCTTTCCCCGGAGCTTTATTAGTTAAGCTTCCCAGTAGCGGCAGGAGGCCTCTCACAAAAACACTTGGAGAAGCCACATAAACAGGCCAGGCTAATGGGGCCTCAAGGACCCTCTCTTCAGCCAGCACGGTGCCCCAGGGGCCTCACTCCTCCCTCATCCCTCCCCGCCCCGGGCTTCCCCAGGGAGCTGTGAGGCGGGGTGGGGGGTGGAAGCAGTAGCACGCAGGGCCTGGTGGGATTCTGGCAAAATCTTGGCCAAGGTGTAAGGGACCCAGCCCTTCTCACCTGCACATGATCTCATGGGTGAGCAGCACTCGGCACATTTCGGGGTTCTTGTCCTGCCCCTCATAGATGATGGCCTGGTGGGGGCAAGTGCACAGGCTTGAGGGGAAAGAGGCTCCTCTCAAGTCCAAGAGTAGGGGGAGAGATGGGCCCTGCCCCAGTGAGGCCTCCGACTCACTCTAGGGAGACCAGGAATGCAAAAAAGGGCTGGGAGCCTGGCTCTCCAAACCTGGCTCCAGGGTGGGCAAGGGTGGCATGAGGTCTATGGATGGTATGTCCACAGGCAGCCCTTTCTGGACTCTGCTTTGTTTGGAGCCAGGGAGGCCCCCAGACCACAAGGACCAAGGTCAGGCTGCAGGGGTGGTGGCAGAAGCAGACATCCTCCCATCCCCACTGTCCTATGCCCCTAGTGGACCTCTGCCCCCTGCACTGCTTCTCTAGGCTGTCCTGGCCAGCTGATCAGCCTCTCTCCCCACCCCATCACCTCCCAGCCCAGGCCAGCATCTCTCCCTTAGACTGCTGGGTCAGCCTCCCCTGCCAGTCTCCTGCCTCCTCTCTGCCACTCTGCCCTGAAGCAAGGAGGGCGCTTTCCAAACTGCAAATCTGGCTTCCCACCTTTGTAACCTCTGGGCCTCCTAGCCATCCCTCATTCATGGGGGCCCTCTCTTTCTGGACTTTGTCCAACCCCTCCCACATTTACTCCCCGCACAACCTCACTTTGCTACTGTCTGGTCTGCCTCTAGCACCACAGTGACCACAGGCTTTCTAGAAATAAATCATTCCTTCTTCCGCCCTGGGATTGGGTGGAGGCTGCTAGAAGACTGTCAGAAAGCCCAAGTCTCCACCTGGCACTCTAGGCCACTGATGTGCCCATCTGAGACTCAGCCCCACTCCTTACCAGCATGCATGACTTCTCCGCAAAGCCCCAAGACTTGGGGTCCCAACTTGGCAAATCCATCAGGGCTTATTCAGATTTCAACTTCCTGAGCTCCTTCTGCTGGCCCTGCACTTGCTTCTGGTGACCCTCCACATCAGCAAGGTGCTGCGGGTGTGCAGTGGAGGCTCTGGGGCCACACCCAGTCCCCTTTACTGGGCCAGCACACCCACCCCTCAGCTGCAGTTAGTGTTCACTGCCAAGGGCTTTCTTCTGAAAATTGCTCTCTAGTGGACAGGGGCTGTCGTGCCTGAAAATATCTGGAAGGTCATATTCTCCCCTTGGAGCTGGTTCCCAGTGACTCGCTGATACAGGAATAGTGGCCTCCTAGCCTCAAGGGGGGATAACTCGGGTGCCATTCCTTCTCCAGAGCTCCTAGTGGGTCAGGTAGAGGTCAGACTCCAGCTGAGACCACATCCTTGCTGAGCATCTCCCCTGCCCTGTACTACTTCTCCACTCCCTTCTCCTAAGAGCCTCTCCCCTCCTCCCCAGTACACTCTGTGCACACGAATCCCCATCTAGGATGGACTTCTAGGGAATGCCAGTGAAGACAAGGCCTTTGTGAAAATACAGTCTTGTTTTAGAATAGAGTGCAAGGGTCATGCATTCCATGGCCATAGGTTAGGGCAAGAACTGGGGAGCTAGATCATGGGGATGCAGGCACAGGGATGAGGATGCCCCCTCAGATGCTCCGAGAGGAGGGTGGGACCGGCCTGAGCAGGCCCTGGCTTCACTCACCTGCTTCGACATGGAGTCGATGAGACGGACATAGAGGTCCTGCTCTGTCCGAAGTCCTAAGGGTGGGGGAAGGTAGAGAGGGTTCGCTGTATGAGAGGCACCTGTGGCCCCTGATGATGGGATCACACTCCCCACCCTCCCCACCAACCGGGGCCTCCTTAACCCTGGGAGTGAGGCATGAGGCGTCACATGGTGCTGTGGTACACAGCAGCACGGAGGGGCAGGGTCTTCACTCACCATTGTTATACACCAGCCGCAGACGGTAATGGATCCCATTGTTTGTTTTTTCAGCCCCAGGCTCCTGCATGGACCAGATGGGGAGGGCGCTCTGTTCCCAGGGATCCTCCAGCCTCCCCATTCTAGCCTCCCTCCATCCATTCCACCCCCTTTCTCTACTCCCCTACCATCTATCCTTCACTGCCCTGGGGGGAGGCCCCCCACCCCACCCCTCCTTCTTCCCAGGGAGCCCATGGGCCTCTCACTCGGTCCTTTTCCACGAAGTCGATGAAGGCTGTGCGCTCCACCTCCACGGGCTGCCCCTGCCGGTCATACATGGCCAGCACGAAGTGGAAGAAGTTGGATTTCCTGAGGTTGGAGGGGGGCTGCTTCTCAAAATGTGCTCGTGCCAGGCCCACACCACTGAGGGGAAGAGAGGAACTGAAAAACCATGGAAGAGGCCTCTGGAGAGAAAGACCCCACTGCCTCTGACCAGGTACGTGGGCTGGTCAGGACCTGGCTCTGATATATCAAGAGTTTGAGCAAGATAAAAAATTGGATCGGCCCACCCCCCCTTGCCACGACCACCTCAGTTGCAGACAGAGGCCTCCTGGGACCGAGGTCACCCCAGCCTGCTCTCTCGGGAACAAGTAGCCTAGCAGGTGGCAATGGATGCATCCCTATGACATTCCCTCCTAGGCTTTCCCCTGGGCCCCACATTTGGAAAGGCTGATCAGTAAAACCAAACATACCAAAACCCATCTTACTGATCAGAGGCTCCCATGACTGCCCCTTAAAGCATCAAGGGGCAGCTGGGAGGTTCTGGAGCAAATATCCACTGTACCCCAGCCCAAGGCTGTGTACATGAGCCTGTGGTAGTGCCTGGGAGATGGTGATGTCCATCAGGCTCTCAGGGACATTAAACTGGCTCAGGCCCACGAGACTGCTCAGCCTGGATTCTGGGCTATTGTTGAAGGCAGGGGATGCCCTCTCCGGATGTAGAGGGACCCGCCTCCGTGCTTTGGGAAAAATAGCCACTGGCTCCTTGCAGGAGGACCTTCTGGTCCGGCCTTGCCAAGGGCTTTCTCCTGGCTCTTCAAAAATGCTTCCCGGAAGTAAGGCCAGGGTGAGAGCAGGAAGAGAAGACCAAGGCCCAATTCACCAGATATTTCCCGAGCCCCAGGGAGGTACCAAGCACTGGACACATGGTACCAAGTAGGGCTGGAGTTAAATGCCTGGAAGGAGAGGGAAGACAGACACAGAGTTGGAGCACAAGACAAGTGGGTACCCCCCAAAGGATATTACTATATAAAAAACTATAGACGCAAAGAAGGAAAAAATGAATATTCTTCTGTGAGAGATGAAGGGAAGACTTCATGGAGACAGTGGCTTTTCCCCTGGACCTTGAGGAGAGAATAGGAGCTCGGCAGGTGCAGCAGGCAAAAGGGCAGAACAAACAGCACCAGAAATGGCTGCAGGTGTAAGGTTAGTGTCAGTGGACCACAGATTTCAAAGAGTGAAGTGAGGAAGGAAAAGACTGTACTGGAAGTCCTGGACTATATAGGGGCACAAAACCACGCCATGGAGTTTAGACCTTCTTCTCTGGACCAAGGACTTTCAAAGTGGGTTCTTAGATTTTTCATGGCCCAAGTTCCTTCCTTTACAAAAGGCTGCTATGGCCATAACTGCTGGGAAATGCAGCTTCATAGCATCCACTAGTGTAGGTGAGGGACCCTCTCCAGGAATGGACCCTGCTTGACCTGGCTCAGGCTGGACTGCTCAGTACGTTAGCCTGCCTCCAAGATGGTTGTCCATGATCCCCACACCTCCTGGTATTCACTGTATCAGAATTGGTCTGTGTGGCCAGTAGCGCATGGCACAAGTGATAGTGTATGATTTCCAAGGCTAGGTCATAGAAGACACTGTCGCTCCTGCCTTCTTCTCTCTCTTGTATTAGTCACTCAGGGAAGCTGGCTGCCGTATTGAGGGGACACTCAGGCAGCTCTGTGGAAGGTCCACATGGAGTAGAACCAAGGCCTTCTCCCCACAGCCCTCACTAACTTGCCAGCCATGTGAGCCAGCCACCTTGGAAGCAGAGCCACCAGCCTCAGTCAAGCCTTCGGATGATGGCAGCCCTGGCTGTCATCTTGACTGCAGCCTCGTAAGAAACCTTGAACCCAAACTACCCAGCAGTGCCGCTCCCTGATTTCTGACACTCAGAAACTGGATGACATAGTGAATGTTTGTTGTTAAACACTGCTGGGTTGGGGATAACTTTTTATGTGGTAATAAATATCTCATACACCGTGGTTACCTGACTACAGAGCACTTTTGTTGAGGAACGTGGTGTGGGAAATAGGACTAAAGGCCACCAGAAGGTTTTCAATGTGACCTAGCCCACCAGGCAGAGCTTAGAAGATGCTGCAGGTAGGGAGGGTGCCTTGCAGTGGAAAAGTGAGGGGCTGCTGCAGGTATGGAGGACAAGACGAGGCTGGGGAACCTGCCTTGAGAGACACTTAGATGAGAGACCCATCATGCCACTGGGACAGCATCTGCCCAAACCATCACTACTCAATATTTTTCTTCATATAATATTCAATCCGCTTACTCTTACTTGGCTTCATGTGAAGCCATAACATCTGGGGTGTAATGGGCTTGAGAAGCTTGTTTTGTTTTTACTCATTCAGATTACAAAAAAATACATAAAGAAGAAAATGAAAATCATTCCTCCTGCTGAAAGCCTGCTTGGGGGCCTCAGTGGCCTACGTAAAATGCTGGTTTCAGAGGCAGAAGTTAAGGGTCTTGCTTGCCCCAGATCAAGATGAGGAGGGGGGCCAATGTCTTCCCCACCAAAAGTTCTTTCTACCTGTGCTCCTTTCTCCAGGACACCCTCCTCCTCTACCCACCCTCTCAGGCTGCTGCCCAGAGGGCTTTGATCACAGCAGGTTCCCGAGTACCGTTGTTGCATATGCTAATGAGGCAGCCACCTTGACTCCTCCCTCCTGCCCTGAGGACCAGCTTAGGGAGACCGGAGGCCAGAGGGGGCGAGTTTGTGGTGTCAGCCCAAATCACTCTGCCCTTTATTCAGTGTCTAGTCCAGGAAAGGTGCCTGAAAGTTCTCAGAGGGGAGGGGCTCAGGGTATAGAGAAAGAGGCCTTGACAGACAGGTGGGTGCTGAGCAATCATATGACCCCCTAGACCTCTCAACAGACCCTTTCTACTCAGATACTCCTGCACTTCCAGGCCAAGAGTAAATCAGTGATGTGGGCCTGAGCTTCCTCTCCCATCCATCCCTCTTGGCAAAGATCAGTCAGTCCTGGGTCCTTGCCTGCCGGCTCCTGCCAGATTCCTAGGTCAGCCTAAGCCCAAGCCAAGCTCCCTTCACCGGGCCCTCCCAGCAGGAGGGAATTCCCAGGGAGAGGTCAGGGGACTCAGGGTGGGGAAAGAGAGCAGGTGCCCCTACCAGTACATGGGTGGGTCTGTGGAGGCAAGCAGTGCTGCCAGCTGGGATGCACAGAGGGCTTCCCAGCCTCATGGACTCACTTCCTGGAGGCATCCTCCACCCTTCCCCACCGTGCTTAGTGGGTCTGAGGTACAGTCTCCCTCCTGGGATGACACCCACGTGAAGCAGTGGGACAGAGATGGTCAGTCTACAGCGGTGGGTCAGGATCAGTCATAATCACGAACAGAAGAGCTCAGGAAGAGCCCCACTCCCTGCAGGCCAGGAGAGGGCGCCCCCAGCTATGCCTGGTCTCTGGCTCACCCTGTTTACAGCTGTGCCAGATGCAGGAGGATGAAACACAAAAGGTTTTGTGTTAAAGACATTCTAGTATTTCCTATGAACAAGAGACAGAATGGCATAGGATCAGCACATGAGCAGCCACCCCAGAGGCAGGTGAGGACTACGCCTTTCGCCTTTCTTCTGGTTCCCACACGCATCTCCATCCCCACCATGCTGTAGGTGACCTATCAACATCCCTAATGGAACTGCTGGCCCCAAAGGGACAGGCTGGGGAGGGAGAAGGAAAGACTTTTGTTCTTCTCCCTTTGGGAATAGCTGATGCTCTTGCAGTGAGAAAACAAACCAAGATTAAAGATCAGAAAGAAAGAAGCCTAAGAGAAAAGCTCAAACAACTCAGAGGCAGACACAGGGGATGCAGACCATCTGAGAGCCCCTGCTGGGCTAACCCTGGGTCCTGATGGGTGGGAGGTGGGATCGCTGTCCACTTGCACTAACTCAGAGTCAGAGAAATGTGGATGAAGGCCAATGTCCCTGACTCTGTGATCTCCCATGCGATCACTGGGCTGTGGGGAGAAACAGCAAAGACATCTATTGACAAGGATTCTTTAGGTTAAAGGAGGAAGGGAAGCAATAGAGGCCCCTGTGAAGTCTGGAGAGGCAAGTGTTCTCTTCGCGTTTCTCCAGCAGCAGCCCTGAGAGGAGGACTCGAATGCAAACACTTGATGTGGGAGGTGATATCAGGGAACACTGGCTCAGGTGGGGAGTGAAATAAC
The DNA here is from genome assembly GCF_040802235.1 of Manis javanica. Classification (NCBI taxonomy): domain Eukaryota; kingdom Metazoa; phylum Chordata; class Mammalia; order Pholidota; family Manidae; genus Manis; species Manis javanica. Next base: position 28,374,631 of record NC_133160.1, on the reverse strand, counting down.
AGAAAAGGCAGTCCATGAAGGGTGTATTACCAACAAGTTACTACCACAGGCAACTGCAGCTCAGTCCCACAGGGAGCACTAGAAACAGTCTAGAACGTGTGCCTGTTATCCCGACAGAGGGTTGGGGGCGGGAGCTGGGTATTTACCCACCAACTCTGAGTCATTGGTTGAGGGCTTCTGGGGTGTCATTTCTCAGGTCCTTCTGGCCTGCGGTGCAAGTGGGCAAAGCAGGCGCTGGCAGCCTAAGAAAGTCTTAGTAGGCAGATGCTGGCAGGGGAAGCAGACCCTTTACCAAGAGTCCCCAGGGGATACGGAGTGGTGGGGTGGGGGTTGACAACTACCAGCTGTCTAGAGGCCTCCGATGGGATGGAAGCCAGCAAAGCTACAGCCCAAGGGCCCAAGTGTAGCTTAGCAGACTATGCATAAAAACTGCTTCACCTGGTCCGTATTGCTCGAGCCTATAATTCCAAACCATCTCATTCACTTAGCATCATCAACGTATAAAGCATGCCACATAAGCAACTTTTTCAGATAAATGCAGCTGAGTGATGAAAACAGCCACATTAACCACTTTTGTAAGACTCCAAAACGAATTATACATCTCGCTTTCTTAAAAAGATTATTTTCAACAAAATGTCCAAAACACTTTCCTGTCAACTCCGGAGTGTGCTGAGGTGGTGGAGCATTTGCTCCTGTACTAAAGAACCTGGATGTGGGAGGAGATGATGCTCATTTGGTATTTCCACCATGACCCACCACCCCTTCCCATCTTGCATTCTGTAATAGCCCAGAGGTCAAAGAGGACTGACAGAAAAGTTTTGGTTGGCACAGCTACTTTTTGGTCAGAGGACACCTGCCTTGCAGCAAGTGTGGGTGAGGATGGGCTTCCTGAGTGCTGTGCTGGACTCCAGGTTAAAGCTGACACCAAGGGCAACTTGACCTTCACAGCCTGGGCCTCTCAGGTGGCCTGTCCTCCAAAGTACAGGGGAACACATGTGGGGACACACTGGGGGCTGCAAAGTTGTCTGGTTGCTATCGCTGGGGCCACCCAGTGGTCCCCGGAGATGCTCCTTTGTGAGGCTGAGCAGGATGCTCCGCTGCTGGACCTTGCCACAGCTGTCGAGCAGACACCATCCCTTATAGTCTCTGCTTTTTCCTTGGAAACCATTCATGGCTCTTACATCCTTGACTATGTATTTATTATAAATACGAGATTAAAACAAGCATCCCAAACCCCACAGAGGACAAGGGGCCGAGGCTGGAGCTCTGGCTTCCCCCAGAGGACCCCTCAGGCCTCCTGCCTTTCTCTGTTCCCTGCCAAATCCTAACCTTTGACCTCCTTGGCAGGCCAAGGTTCTGAGCAATGCCCTGACTTGGGCCTGATCCGTCTTGGAATCTAGGATGCTGGGGAAATGGGGCCAAGCACTGAGGTCATCAGAACTGGGGAAGGCTTCTTTTTGATATTCCCCCCAACTCCAAAGTGGAAGGAGCAAGAAGTGTATGTCTCCTGCATCTCATCCCTTGTCTCAGATTTCCCTAAATTCTCTGCTAAATCCAGCTCTTCTTTTTCCCACTCCAGAATGGCTGCATGAGACCCCCTTCCTTTCTCTGTATCTTGTCTTCCTCCAAGCATCCCATTGGGACCATTCTCCCTGCAGGCATCATCTGGGCTCCTGGGACTGCTGTTAATCAAGCTGGGCCTGGCATTTCCGGTCCCAGCCAAGACCTGTTGGCCAGTCCACCATGCTTAGAGCTTGGCTGTGCCACACACCAGGGAGAACAGACAGAACCTCACTGGGGCACACCCAGCTTGACAATGCAGACAGCAGGAGACCCTGTAGGCTGGAGGCAGAGGGGCTGGTGGACAGGAGGGAATATCCCCTATTCCCACTGCCCCAGGAATTGTCCCAGCCACCAAAGTCCCTGAAAGAGGTAGGGAGGGAAGGATCTCATTAATCAGCTCTCCCCTTCTCCCTCTTGCCCTCCATTCTACCTAAAGACTGCCCACCCTGCTTCTCTCTGCCCACCCCCTCGCCAGCCACCCATAGGCCTGCCTGCCAGGTCCCAGGCTGAGGAGCGGCTATTAATTATTAAAGCAAACAAAAGCATTTCCTAGCAGGGAGGCTAGCCTGCAGCTGCTTACAGGAAAGGCAGCCCCAGCTGGCTTTCCTCTCAGGGCCCTGCTAGAGCTTTGGGACCAGCTCGAGGGGGAGGGCTGGCCTGGGTCCTCCAGGGGTCTCCCCAGGCTGGGAATCACATCAGAAGGAGAGATGTTTCTGTTCTGAGTGCTCCAGCAAGAGGTTGTGGGTCTGCAAGGGAGTCCAGGAAAGGGGAGCTGGGGCTGGGGTATGGGTCTCAGAGATAAGTCCTGTTGGCCCAGGGAAGGGACAGTCACAGCAATGGCCAGAGGTCCTTGTACAGAGTTCTGTGCTAGGAAGACCCTGCCAGCCTCTGCATCCACCTCCCCTGCCCTTCCCTGTTGCTCTTGTGAAAGGGCAGACAGCCCCTTTTCTCCAACCCTTCTTTACTGGGAACTTTCCTTCTTGTGAGCAGAGCCTCCCTCCCTGATCTTGGCAGGCTCTGGGCCTTCTTCTCTGCTTTCTGTAGACTGTTGGCACTGTAAATCTGGGGTGCCACAGCTGTTCCAGTACCTGGTTCCTGGGGTCAGGGAGATCCTGGAGAGGGTGCCCAAGAGAAAGGGATTTGGGCAACTTCGAACACGCACTCCTGCTTCTTTCAGCGCGTACTCCTTGCCCCCCTACAGACTGCCTGAGCCTGTCCTGGTGCTATGGATACAGGGAGGAACAGGCCACCATTCTCGCCCTAAAGGAAGGTGTAGGCTGGCGGGGCATGGACATCTAGGATAGGCAGGGTACAGCTGACTCAGGACTGTGGTGGGCATCCTTAGGCAGCACTAAGCACCCTTCCCCTGGGCTTGGTGGGAGGGCACAGAAAGGAGCTGGGCAGCTCAGGTCCCAGAGGCTATAAGACTTTATTCAGTGGTTGTGTGGGTGCTGGGGCAGGGGAACTGTTTCAAGAGACATTGTTAGATTTCAAGTATCCTGCGGAGGCTGGAAGGAACTCTGAGGTCAAGCTGTTATGGGCCTTGAATGCTGTATATCTGGAGGTGGGGTCACTGAAGTTTTTACTGGGGATGGACAGAATCAGAAAAGAGTTATTTGGAATATTGCTTTAGTCCCTGGAGCATGACAGATGGTGAGAGACTGGGGATGGGGTAGTGAGATAGGCAGCTGTGGTAAACTGGGACAGGTAGGTTAACCTTCAAGCCGGGGAGGAATGTGGTGGAGGGCAAGGGTGTGTCATTGTTAGAAGTTGGCTATGGGCACTGAGATTAGGATCAGGAGTAAGACAAAGAGGGAACTGACAACCAGGGGCAAAGGCAAGGAAGCTGTCAAAGACAACAGTCAGATCTCAGGCAGCCTTGGGGAAGAGTGCCCTGGGCTCGTTTTGCAGACACATGGGAGGGAATCCAGGAAGAGGCTGGAGAGGGGGGTGGGGGCAGGGAAAGGAATCTTTGTTGTTGCTGTTTTAGGATGGAAAAACCAGAGCAGAAGACCAACCGAGGTCCTCAAGGTATAAATGGAGATGATGGGCCACCTTGGGAAGAAATGAGAAGGGTTGGCCTACTCCCCTCTGGAAGGTGGCCTAGGGTCAACCATATTGGGGTCATGCGGGGCTCCCAATCTGTGTCCTGAGCCAGAGAGGTCTCCGGATTTGGAGACAAGCAGCCCAGGTCTGAAGAAATGCCCCTCTTCAAATTGGGGAAGCCTTCTCAGTCCCAGAAATGTGGCCCTGGGGACTCAAAGCTGACCCCTCCAGTCCTCTCAAGACTCCCCAGTGCACACAGCACTGCTCATGGCCTGACCCTCTGGGAAGGGTCTCACACCACACTCTCTGCCTCCACATAGACTACAAGGGTGCTGACTCCTTCGCTCCACTTTCCCCTCGTCAAACCTGCTGGCTCTGGGCAGGGACAGAGGGAAGGGGTGGAGAAAATTGGAACCTTAAACTCCAGGAGCCCCATGGGAACTCTCCACACAATCTTATAAGGAGTTATCACAACATGGCTGGTGCTGGAGAAAAAGATGAAGCTCCTTTAAGAAACTGACCATCTCAAGTTAAATAAAAAGCCAGAACCAACAGAAAAACAGGCAGGATGCATGGCACAGGAAAAAATAAAACAAAAAACCTGTTAATGGGAAGAAAGATGGGAAGGAAATATGCTAAAATATTGGCAGGAACTGTATTAGAGAGGTGAGATTTTGTTTTCTATCTTCCAGTTCTTCTGAAATATAGTTATATCATGAGGAACACTATGTAAGTTATTTCATAGGCAAAACACTTTCTTTTCCTGAAGAGATGAGCTCCACAGGGGACCCCCAGCACTCTCTCTTGATAGTCACAGAGGGACAGAAGTGTGGAAGAACTGTTCCAGTTTGTGCATGAAACAAGGTGCATGTCTGTTAAGGGGTGAGGCTGGGGTTGGGCTACAAGTGGTGTTCCCTGAACAGGACTGGGGATGGGAATGTGTGGCCTGTGTCAAGCCTGTCAGAATGCCTTCAGGCTGCTGCACCAGAAGCTGCCTAGAGCTCTGAGAAACGCAGCTCCCAAGAGCCCCTGACCTTCTGCAGAGGCAGCACCTCCCTAGTCTTAACCACTGAGAACTCCTAGTAGGATGTTTAAACCACCCGCCTCCCCACACCAAACTTACCAAAAGCCTGGGGTCCAGATGTTGTGGGGGCAGGTCGACAAATCTTTAAACTTCCTTCCCAAATCCTGGACCCCATCCCCCAGCCACGCCCCTTGCCCAGACTCCTGCAAAGTAGGTGCTGGCCTCCCAGGGACCCTTGTCTCCTGCAGGGCCCACGAGAAAATCACCTTGAACGCTCTACCCTGTCCCCAGCCCCAATCATTGCAGCCACACTGACTACCCACTTCATCTTTTCCCCACTCTTCAGCCCCCAGCTGCTTTTCTGGCTCTGCACAACCCCCTCCTCCAACTTTGAGTGGCGTGGGAAAGCAGAAAGGAGGCTGTGTTTCCTGTCTTTCTGGCTGAGAGACTCGGAATTGGACAAGAGGGGCACTGGGACTGCCCAGGAAGGAGGGGTTGGCTGTTCCTTGACGGCTGATGGCTGCGGGTCATGGTTCTGAGACTGCGGGCAGCGGGGATACCTTCTTCCGAGCCACGGACTGCCCAACCGGCGAGCGACAGTCAGAAATCAGAGCCGGACGGTGCGAGAGGAGGCAGAAGCCCCGCCCCGCCCCGCCCCATATCCTCAAGAGGAAGCATCAGCGCTCGGGGCAGGGTGGACGGGAGAGCTTGCCGGGACCGTCCAGAGTTAGGGCTCCCTCCACCCCTAGCCCCGGCAGCTCAGCAAGCTGAGCGAAGGCGGCGCGGAACAGTCCAACCCGAGCGCGCCGGGAAGCGTCCGAGCGCTTACCTCTGCGCCGCGGTGCTGGCGTCCAGGATGCCCGCGCCCTGCATCCAGGAGCGCACCGAGCCCAGGCCGGCGGGCAGCAGCGGCTCCTCCTTCAGGTTCAGCCCGCCACGGGGCAGAGCGTCCTGAGCAGGGAACATGAGGGCGCTCAGTCGTGGGCGCCCCCACCACCGCGGATCCGCTCCCGCTGAGGCTGCGGGCGTCTCAGCGCAGCCCGACCCGACGGCACCCGGTGCCTCCAGGAGCGCCGCGCAGCGCCGAGTCCCGGCGGCTCAGTGCGCGCCAGCCTCTGGGGCGCTCCCTCGGAGAAAGCGGGTCCGCGAGCGCGGCGCCGTCCCCTCCCTCCCGGGGCGCGGGGCGGGGAGACAGAGGGATTCCCCCGCGGCCTGAGCGCCGGCGGGCGCACTGTGAGCAGGGCGGGGAGGGCGGAGCGGGCCGGCACCCGGTCGCGGAGGCGCCCTAGAGGCGCGCTCTGGTGGCTGCCCGGGGCCGCGGTCGTCGGAGAGGGGCCGAACGCCCCGGGAGCTGCCTCCGGCGAGGCGGGGGCGCGGGGCCGCCCGCCCTCCCCGCGCCGCCCCCACCCCCGCCCGCCCGCGGCGCCGGCGCGGGGCGCTGATTACCATCCGGGAGGCGGAGGCTGCGGGCGCGGCGCTCGGCGGCGGTGGCGGTGGCGGCACGAGCAGCAGCAGCCGCGCGTCCCGGGGAAAGGCAGCGGCGGCGCCGGGCCCACAGACGCCGCCGCCGCCGCCCCGCGGGCCCCGGCGCCCCGGCCCTGCCGCCGCCGCGGGCGGCAGCACCTGGAGCAGCAGCAGGAGCAGCCCTGCCGACTCCCCGCGGGGCCCGGGGCCCGTGCCGCCCCGCCGCCGCCGCCGGCCGCTCCCCGGGGCCTGGCCGCGCGCCCGGGCCATCCCGCCGCCGCCGCTCCCGGGGGAGCGGGAGCCGCAGGGAGGGCGCGCGGGCGGGCGGAGGGCTGGCGGGAGCGGGCGGCCCTGGGGACGGGGCCGCGGCGGGGGCGGGGCGGCGCGGCTGGCCGAGGGGCGGCGGGGACGTGACATCATCGGGGGAGGAGCGGCCGGGCCGGGGCGCCGCGCGGGGCGGGTCCTGCAAGGCGGTCGCCGGGCCTGGGGCTGGGGCGGGGGTTGGGGGCTGCGGCCTGGCTGAGGCCGCGGAGGGAACCGCAGGGACCGGCGCGGCCAGGGAGACCCGGCAGCGGCCAGACGGTGCCGCGCGGCGGGGGAGCCGGGCCGCAGACGGAGGAGCGCGCCTCGCGGCGCCCGGGGGCCTCCACCGGCTCCGCGTCGTCACAGGACGCAGCTCCGGTTTCTCGGCTCCATCTCCGTCTCCCAAGTGCCCGCCGCACTCCACGGCGGCGCCCAGTTCCTGCTCTCGCTGCTCATTTTGACGCCTCCAAGCTTTTCCTCTTGATGTTCTTGGCTCGCCCGGAGGTCCTCCCCGCCTTTCTCTGGTGAAGCGGACCTCGGTTTAACTCAAAACTTGTGTCTCGCTCTTAGGCTGGGCCCCAGAAAGCCAAGCTGAGTCCCTACAGCCCCACCTCTGGACTCCAGCCCTGGGCTGCCTGAACCTAAAACAACCTGTGCGTTTCAGAAACCTCTTGATTGCTAATTGCAAGTTGGACACTTAGGGTTGGGAGTTAGGACTCAGAGCCCAAGGAATCTCCTCCCAGATTTTATTCCTTTTTTTGTTAGTTGCTGGCACAGAAATCTCACCCTTGGCTCCGGGGGTAGAGCCATTTCTTCCCTTCTCCTCACATTCTGGCCTGGTGTGTCCTGGACAGGCTTTGAACAAGCCCAGATGAGTCTGGTACTTAACCGCAAAACAGCATGGGGGTGGCCTGCCCTGCCGGCTGCAAGCACTCTCCGAATCCCTGGAATATCGCTTTTCGGCCCTAACTGGCTCCCATCTTTTGGGAGATCTCTAAGTATGCAGTGGGTGGTCTGAACCACACTGGCCCAGGTGAGGGGGCCAGGGGCCACTGCTGGGCCTCCTACCACCAGAGGTTCCTGGCCTTCGCTGCTGACCTCTTCCTCCTTCCTCTCCTTGTCCTCCTCCCATCAACTGTAGGGCTGTCAGGCCCACTTAGGCTTCCCAAGGTCTCAGCTTATACCCTAGGTGAGAATATCAAAGGTAGGTCTCTCCTTAAAGTGAATTCTTAGGCCAGACTCTTTCTCACTATCCTTATCTGACTCAAAATCCTTGCTCCTTCCAATGTGGTTCCTGGACCAGCAGCATCAGGATTACCTGGGAGCTTGCTGGGAATGCAGACTCTTAGGCCCTGCCCAGGCCTGCTGAATCGGAGCCTGTGTTTTAACAAGATCCCAGCTCATGCGTGTACTCTGTACATTCGAGAAGTACTGCTCCGGAGAAAGCTGCCAAAGCTGTGCCATCCTTGCTCCATCCCTCTCTCCAACCTTCAGACTTCCCTCTGGCTCTCAGTTTCCAGCAGAAATCCTACGTCTTCACGGAGAGGATGCAGGAATCTTGGCAGACTCCTGCCATCTCTCTCAGCTGTCCATATTTTTCATCCTTTCTCAGTCTCTCTGCCCGTTCTCATCTCCTCTGCTTGCACCCTGGGTAAACGTGGACTCAGGACATATTTGCTCGGTCTATCTTCTGCACCCCCTGGTTGCCCCATCTGATGTGTGTGGGACTTGATCCTCTTTTCCTTTGTTCAAACCTCCCCATTCTTAAAAGAACCTTCCCTTTGTCCCCACCTCCTCCTTCTGTTTCTGAGAAAGTCCGCAGGCACACTCCACCAAGGGTGCCTTGTCGTCTCCCAGCATGCCACTCCTGAAGCTCTAGCAGTCTGGCTCCCTTCTAGCTCAGCTGCCGTTTTCTCTTGTCCCTGCTTCAGGCCCTCTGACCTCCCTGCAGCTTGTGCTCCTCATGCCTCTGCCTGCACACCCCTGGGAAAGCCATCTTGACTGTCAGAGCACCCTGCCTCTCCTCTTGCCCCTGTGAGAGTACCCTAGGCCACTGCACCTTGCTCCTTTTTCCCCTGTTGGAGAACTCAGGTTCCTGCACAGCCTTAGAGGCCGTCTTGGGGCAATGAGTCTGTCTGGGCCTCAGTCCTACTTCTGCTAGTCCTGAACATCTACTGGTGAGGACAGAGCCGGGCTTGACTCACAGGGAAGAGGGGAGCAAGAAGGAGACCCTACAGGGAAGGCCCCTATCACATTAGCTCTGTCTCTGGGCTGGAGGTGGGGCTGCTTTGTTTCCATATGCCTAGGCTACCTTCAGTGTCTATTCCTCACAAAGCTCTTCCTCCTGGCTCCTGTGCCTGTCCATGGCACCTCCTCCTGATGCCCGCCAGGCTTGGGGCCCAGGAGTTCATCTCCAATACTTACCTCACCCTGCTCACAGCCACCTCTTGGTCTTAAGGACCCTCCCTCCATGAGTATATACTCACCCACAGTGAGTATATTTAGCAATCTAACTTGTTCTCCATTGGACTCTACCCTGGCTTGGAGGAGAAATACGCCCTGCTCTGATGACAGCCTCTTTAGCTACCTTCATCCCCATCTGCCCACCCCAACACCCTCCATCCTTCTGCCAGTTTTTAAAAGCAGGCTGTCACCTGCTTAGAAACTTCCAGATGTGCTTCATGGCTCCCCAAGTAGACATTTAGGGACTCAGTGTAGGGACATTCTAGGTCCTCTGATGCCCAATCCAAAGGCTGTGTCTTGCCAGCCTTCCCTCCAGTCCCTTGCTTGCCTAACATAGATCTTGCTGTTTCCCAAACACGGGTCTCACCCTCCCAGCCTCATGCCTCTGCTCTGGCTGTCCCCTCCAGCCGCAGTGTTCTCATTGCTGCAACACTCTTCTTGGGGAGGCAATGGGATCTACATTTCTTTTCATGATGGTTGAAGGGCTTTGGTGTTAGAGATCTTCATGGTTCTAGAAGACTCTTCCCAGGGTAGATTTTGGGGAATAAATACTCAGAATTAACCTGGGCAGAAAGGGGAGTCAGTCAATCTGGGAAAGTGGCACTGACCTAAGGCCAGTCTGGATGGGTTCCTGACTTGTGTGAATTTTTATTCCCCATAGTAACCACATGAACTAGAAAGAAACCAAGCAGGATGGTATTTGAGGTTTTCAAGGCCTGCCGCCCCCAGAGAAGGGCCTCTGGGGTAAAGCTGCTGAACCCAGGGACTAGGCCTTGGGGGGTGATGAAGGTACCATTTGGGCCCAGCAAGTGGGAGGTCAATGTGCAAATTCTGGGTCAGCCCTTGGGGTCAGAGGTATCTCTGCTTTAAGTCCAATAAGTTTGTTCTTGGAACTTTATGTATGTTTCCATTCTGCATTGTTTTTCTTAGTTCCTTTGGCAAATTTCCCCTTACAAACTGCTGCAGCTTCTCCATGAGAAAGGGATTTGGGGGCCTGCTGTGGCTGTGGTCACAGAGAGCTGGAGGAGTGGTGGTGACGTAGAGGAGGCTGGGTCCAAGCCTGCAGAGAATGCCAGTCCTTTCTGGCCCAGGCAGCGGCTCACTCCAGACCAGCAGCCCTCAGCCTCTGACCTCCTTCTCCTCCCCCGTGGACCCTCATGCTCATGTGCTGGGAGAGGCTCTTGTCGCATGCCCAGTGCTAAAGAACAGTAGAGAGTAAAGTGCTATGTGGTGGTGGGAGACATGGAAACATTCAGTGTCACTCCAGAGTGACCTGGGCTGTTACAGATTCAGGGGTGAGTACTGGGACCAGCACAGAAGGGCTTGAGCCGGAGAGAGGGTCTGGGGGTCTTGGGCGGAAGGATCAGCGTATGTGAAGAGCTGAATGAGTGGGCTTGCTGCACTTACTTCACAGTGGAAGCTTTTAGCACATGGAGCATCATGCTTGTGAGCCCGATACCAGGAGCCTGGGATTTTTCCTGCAAGCTTGAGACTTAAAACAACATTTAAAAAATCCTCAGAACTCTCCCCATCAACCTTTTTCTTTCTTTTTTTATCTCCAAAAGGGGTGCAACATCTAAGAAAAGGTATCCAACATGATGCATTAGGCAGAAGCTCCCTTGGCCAGGCTGTATATTGGGCCGTAGCGCCTCCTGGAGGTCCCAAAGAATCAGGTTGGATCCAGTTCATGAGAATCCTGAGGGGAATTAAAATATAGGAAGAATAAAAAGCTAAAGCATGCACCAAATAATGTAGTTCACATACTTCATGCAGAAAACGGAAATGACTGGGGCCATCCCAGGTGTCCTAGTGGGTATGTCCCGGCTCTGGGCCTTCCTGCCTGTGGATCCTGAGGTCTCCAACTGCTTCAGGAGAAACCCACGCTACAGGTGTTAGTCTTTCCTCAGGAGCCACCCATTCCCCGAGTCTAGGCTCAGTTACTCTACCTTGAATGATAACACAATGGGAGTCCTAATGGTGGACACTGGCAGGAGAGTTGAGCTTGCATCTGCAGATCCCGGGTTGGAGCTAGGGCAGCATGTCTCTTCCATAGTCTTGGTTGTCCACACCCCTACCAATCACAAGCCATCTCAAAGACAACCAGTCTCAGTCGTCACTCAGGAAGAGAAAGGAAGACATTTCCCCTCCGGAAGCAAGATTTGCACTCGGCCAGCTCTTTGGTTCATCCTCCAGTTTTCCAGGATCTGCAGGTTTCTAACGTAAAAGTGTCAAAGCACCCAATGCTGTCCCAGGAGGGCTGCCCCTTAGCTACCCACAGGCAGTGGCATAAAAGCTGAAATAACTTTACTCATGAGGCAAGAGCAAATTCCTTTTATGATTACTGTGGGGTGAACAGGAAAGGAAGCCATCACCGCTAAAGTGAAGCAGGGTAGCGTAAGGGGTGATGGAGGAGGATGGAGGGGGCAGGTGAGAGGAACTGTTCCTCACCTTGTCCTAGGTGAAGTGGGGAAAGGACCCATCAGAGACCAACCAATTCTCCAGGAGGCTTAAGCTTCAGGACAATCATCCACACTGGCCCCTTCCAGAGCTCCTTGCAGCATATTCCCAAGGTTATGTGTAATTGTGTATTCATAATTTTGTATTTTTCTTCTTAAAAGCCATATCCCCTCATTTGTATAAGCTTCATTCCCCCCTCCCCACAACCTAGATCTTCCCATAGGACCTGGAGTTGAGTAGGAAGGATTCAGGTGAGAGATAATAAAGACCTAAATTAAGGTAGGTCAAGAGGCAGTGAGAGGAATGGAAGCCAGATGTCTTGATAGAAAAGAGCTGCCATTTACTGGCCTATTGCTCTTGTAGATGGGGATTTTCTCATCTCTTCTGTATCCGTAGTGTTCAGAACAGTGCCTAGCACAAGTAGTTGTTGAATGACTACTTTTCTGGGAGGTAGAGGTCAGGAACTAATGATTGACTGGGTGTGTATATGGTCTACAGGGTACCCCAAATAGATGGACTCAGCACACCTACCACCTGTCACCTAGCCCTGCCCTACCCTGTCCCCCAGACCCGCTCCTGGGATAGAGAACATCACAGCCTCTCCCTCTTTACCTGCAATGGCCACTTGACCCCGGAGCCAGGTCCTTGGAATGCACCATATGGTGAAAAGGACTTGGGGTCTGGAGACTTGAGTAAGTAATATTGCCTAATTAGTATTATATAATTAAATATTACCACCTAATTACCTTTAGCCTCAGTTACTTCCTGGGTAAGCCTGGGATGCTGAGGGTCCAATGCTGTGATGGTTAAGTGTCTAACAACTGCCTTTCAAAAATCAAACCTGATTTGTAGCATTTGCCAGTGTTCATGATGTGGATGTTCCCACCATGGCTGATTTCAGACTGCCCACGTGATGTCACTCAATATGTCAGGAATAGACGCGCACACTAGGTTCTTTAGAGCCTGTGCACGCTGATAGCAGCATATCCCAGAGTGGGTCCCAATGTTAGAAGTCTCTTAATTGAACAAGAGTGATGGGCGAAGGGGCCCCATATTCTCTGCCAGGCTATATGTGGGCAGTTCTTTTTACTGGCAAGATCATTTTGTACGGGTAAAATCTATGTGGGGGATAAATTTGACCCCAATGTCCAACTTTTTTTTAAGATCTTAAAAAAATTTTGATTTTTTTATGATGGCATAACATAATACGTTGCACGTGTATACTTCGTTTAACTTTTACACGCGTGTATAGCCATATAATCGCCATTCAGATTAAGATACAAGCCATTTCCAACATCCCAGCAGCCTCTCTGTACTTTCTCCAGTCAATACATGCCCCTCAGCAGTGACCCCTCTCTTGACTTCGAGCACCATAAATGATTTTCCCATTCTTGGAGTGCATATAAATGATATCATGCACTACATAGTTTTTTGTATCTGCCTTTAACTCATCATTATATCTGTGAGATTTATCTGCATTGTTGTGCATAAGAGTAGTTTATTTACTTTCATTTCTGTGTAGTATTCCCAGTACTCTTAATAACTTTAATAAAAGTTAAAAGAAAATGTTTCTCATGCCTGTTTTTGTCACTCATCTATGAAACTGGGTTGCACAGCTTGACTCTCCTGGCCACAGGCTCAGTCCCATAATGCCCTGTTCTCCTGGCCCTGACTCATCCTCCAGAACTTCACCTTCCAAATCATCGGCCAAACCCTTCAGAATCCCATCTCTGCAGTTAGCCTACTTCCTTATATCCTAAGCATTTCTTTTAAAGGTTTCTCATCTCTAGCCTTAAGTGAAATCTGGATGACACCTGTTATGGACTGAGTGTCTCTGTCCCTCTAAAATACTTACATTGAAGCCCCAACCCTCAGTGTGACTGTATTTGGAGATAGGGGTTGGAGGGATGTGGCAAAGGTTAAATGAGGTCATAAGGATGGGGCCTTAATCTGATAGGGCAAGTTCCTTAGCAAGAACAGGAAGAAAGACCCGGGACTCGCTCTCTCTCTCTCCAATAGGTGAGGACACAGTGAGAAGGCAGCTATCTACAAGCTGGGAAGACAGTCCTCACCAGGAAATGAGTCAGCTGGCACTTTGATTTTAGACTTCCCAGCCTCCATCATGAAGGAAAATTAGTATCTGTTGTTGAAGCCACCAACCTACCAAGCCAGGTATTTTGTTGCGGTGGCCTGAGCAGACCAAGACAACACCCAAGGACACCCTTTCTCCTAAGGCTCTCTCTAGCAGTTACTGTTTCTTCTCTTTCACCCACTACATGGAAGTATCTGGAATTTGATTTTGCCCTATTTGCAAGCTAATAAATTAACCTGTTACTGCTTCATGGAGTCTTGCAGCAGACATGAGATTCCTGGATCAGAGACAAAGAAAAGAAGTTTATTACTGCACAGCAAATAGTAAATGTGTCATGTTTGTGTCACTTCCTCTTGCCCCCAAGTCCCGCAGGGGCAATGTGGAGGAGGCCTCCTCTGGGTGCTGTGCATTCAGTGGGTTTGTGTTGCATCTGAAGAGCATGAGAACGGGGAACCCACCTCTTTTATAGAAACCAATAAGCAAGCTCTTTGTCCTAGAGATATTACATCATTCCCCAAGGCTGCTTGCTGCACACACAACTGAGAAACAGCCCAGGAAGAATGGTCATTCCTGCAGATGCTAGAGAGTGCAGTATGGCCATCAAATACCTTGACTGTTGGCCCACTGTTGGGTGGCTTATGCAATAGAGAGTGCATCAGATGTCAGACTATAGATGGTCTGAAAAGTCAAAAGCTTGACATGGCTTAGTCCCAGTGGCCATAATGGTGTGGTCAGGGTCTCCTGATCAGACTGGAACAACATTGTAACCTGGAAATGTGTCCACAGCAGTGATACACCAATGAGAGTCCAGAGAAGGGGTCAAAGGTCTGAGGTAGTCAATTATCCAGGTGCAGGCAGGAGCAATGCCACATGCAGTGTGGTCTCTTTACCATAGGACAAACAGTTCAACTTTTGGGAGATGCCAGAAGTCTGGCGTGTAGTGGTGGCTTCTGCATCAGAAACATACAGCTCTGCTTTGTGCCCAGCCCACGATACTGGATGTGTTGCCATGTCTGGTGCAATGATGGATCCAGGCAGCAATGGTGGTTGGACAGGCAGTGAAAGCTGGATGGGCAGCCTGATTCTAGCTGGTCTTATTAGAGAAGGGTCCTTACCATGCACATCTCCATGCACTACCCAGGCTGTCTGATTGGTCGCTGAACTTGTCTCCACAGTTTGTAGCTCTAGAAGAATGTCTTTAACCTGCCAGTCTTGCAGACAAGACAGCTGGGCCACGGCAACAGCACAAAAGGCAGTAAAAGCGTATCAGGCTTCATCAGGAGGGGTACTGGCCAGGGCTGTTAGCACTGCCTTGAGTTCCGCTTAATGAGCAGAATGACTATGCCTGATTTTGATTCTGCAAAGCTGGCACTGAGGCCGACTGGACATCATCAGGCGTCAGCTTAGCTGAACCACCAGTGAACAAGGCACTTAGGGGATCCTCTGTGAATTGAGGGCCCACTGAACTGGCAGTTTTGCCTCACGTGATGAAGTGAGGAATGAAGTTTTCCCTAAAGGGACTGCTGCCACCTTTTCATGTAAAACTCAGATAATATTAGGGCTAGGCCACCTGTGCTCTTGAATATAGCATTTCCAATTGATCAGTAGGCCTTTTGTGCCCTTCCCTTGATAGCCACCAAATCCAAGTTGACTCATCCAAAAAGGAAGTCAGGTTGGAGGGTCACAGGACCTCTCTGCATCAGAAACAAGTTAGGTTTTTTAAAAGGGATGTACTTGGGGACTACGTCCGGCAGGTGGCACTGTTGGGCTGGAAAATGGCCTCTGAGTTATCACAGCCATAGAGTTTGTTTCTCAGGTTTCCCTTTTTCCTCTAGGAAGGCTGTACGGTTTCTTCTGGACCATCCCAGAAGGTTCAGGAATCACCCCTGTGCATGCAGCAGCCTCTGAGTGGGCAAATCCCCTCTGACAGTCATGGGCGTTCATACAATAGGGCTGCATAAACATCCACACCAGTTATGTTCTCAGCCGTGGCAGCCTCAACGGCAGTGCACTGAATTGCCCACTGAAGGACCCATTCACGGGATGCTGTAATTTCCCTTCCCCACTGCAAACTTCGCTCAAAGCCTATCAGTTGATATTGGGTGATTATTTTACCTTATGGGAAAAGAGACCAATGAGTTTAGTGTGTGTGTGGATCAGGAGCCGCAGGAGATGAGCCATTCCAGTGGGGAGAGCAGGGAATGCGGGTGGGAGTGGAGGCTAGCCCACAGTGGGTGCAGCTGGGAGGCTCTTACTTTCTCTTAGCCTATGGCTTCAGGGTTGGCATGTCACTGCCTCTTCCCCTGTGTACCTCTAGACTCAGTCTGGAGAGCATGTGAGTCCGGCCGGTTTGCCCCTGCTCCACACTGCATTCCTTGGTGCCTTCGGCACCCCTGCCTGCGTGCACTGACGGGACTGGTAAGATGGTGACACGCAGCTTGGGTCCTGCAGAGCTACGAATGTTTGAAGCCCTTGCCTCCATGAAGTTCCTACTACACTCTGCTTTTCCATCAAAGCAGCTGAGGGTGGAATAGTAAGAGGGGAGAGGGATCAGGAGCACAGAGGGAGAGAGCAGGTCTGTGTGAGGAAGTAAGGCTTTTCATTCACTTTGGGTTTGAATGGCCACCTGAGGGGCTCACCCAAATAAACCTGTAATGTTTTTTATTCACCTAACTCTCTCTTTCAAAAAACCTGGCTGATAGCATTTATTCGTACTTTTAAGACCCTTTGATCAGCGCCACATCCATATTGCCTTTGGGGGAGGTGCTTCAGGGCTTGCTGCCCTATTACCATAACATCCCTTCTGCCTCCGGCATGGAGGAGAGTGAGCAGAAACCAAAGCTCTATTAGGATGGCTTATGTCAGTCCAACTTCTCACTGCCTAGCCTTGTTAACAGGTAGGACAGTGTGAGACCCTCAGTCTACTGTCCCCACCTTGTTTTTCACTATGTGCCAGGGAGCTTTACATGTCCCCCACTCTGACCCAGAGGATTCTTGCCCTTACTGTTCCAGAAAGCCATGTCTTTCAGTATCGCATCGTCATGGCCAAAACTGTCAGGGTCTAGCATTTGAATTTACCCTGCTTATAAGTTGTTAATAGCCTCTGCTGTTTCATGGATGCGGCCAAAATGACTCCTGGGTCAGAGACTAAGGACCTTATTACTCATGGATCAGCAAGAAGCTTAGGTGGAATATTTACATTGGTTCCCTTTCCTCCCAAGTCCCACCAGGGCAGCGTGGAGGCCCCAGGAGATGCTCTGTGTGCAGCGGATTTGTATTGCATTCGAGGAGCACTAACCTTGGGGAACCCACCTTTTTTATAGCGGGAAATAAGAAAGCCTGCTGTTTGTCCCAGCGGGAGATACTACCTCACTCATCAAGGGTGCTGAAAGCCCAGCTTGAGTGATGTCCTGATGCCCAGCCTGGGTGATGGCAGCTGAAACAAAGAAGAGAGATCCAAGCTCTTTTAAGATCACAGATGCTGTGGGGAAGTTGGGGTTCCTATGGCCAGGATCCCCACTGAACTTAAAACCACCTGATGATGTAACTGGCCTGTTGCTGGGCTGCCACTTCCACACCTTTAGGCAATAAGCTATTCTCTATAGAGAGCTTGGCCCAGTGCTCTGGGCAGAGGTAGAGACGCTAGTGCTTGACCTACTGCGGGAGAACAAGCTGGGTAATAAACCCTTTCACCCCAAAGAACGTTTTGCTGCCAATTTCTTTGGTCACACTGAATCCACAGCAAACTTGCCTGGGGCTGAAACCCATTGGCAAGACAATTGGCATCAGCAGGGTTCACTGTTGACCAAGGAAAAAGACAGGCTGCCCTTATGGGAGGGGTGCTTCAGCGGGCTGCCCCTGTGAATGGGGAGACAGTGGATCATCCCCCAATGGGTATGTGGTCTGAGGTGGCTTGCCTCCTAGAGGAGTGGACCCATGACAGGACTGGAGGCAAGTAGAGGTGACACCTGAGGCTGCAGGGGTGGCTCTTGATATAGTAAGCAGATCCTTTGAGAAGCAGAGTGCCTGTGAGGCAGCAGGGACTGTGGGTTGGCTGCTTCTCACAGTCTTAAAAAGGTCTACAGAGGAGACCCAAGAAATGGCGGCGTGAGAATGCAAGCTGCAAACTTCAGTAGATTCCCTGAGGAAAGAAATGGCATTGATGCAAGAGGCGGCATGAGAACACGAGCTGCAAAGTTCTGTGGATGCCCTGAGGAGGGAAATGGTATTGATGCAGGAGGAGGTGGCACGAGAACACGAGCTGCAAACCTCTGTGGATTCCCTGAGGAAAGAGATGGCCTTGATGCAGGAGGAGGCAGCACAAGAACGCTGGCAGCAAGATGCCATTGGAGAGGACATGGCAGCGCTGCCAGGTGTTCTGAAGGAGGAAGAGGTCATCAAGGAAAAAGATGAACTCCTGAGGGAAGCACAGGCAGAGGTGGCACGAGAACATCAGCTGCAAAGCATTGAGCTGAAGGTAAGAGAACTTCTGAAGACTGAGCTGGCATTGCTGTGAGGCACAGTAGAAAAGGTAAAGATTGTAGCAGAGGAGGCACTTGGGGGAGGGGAGAGAAAAGTGCCATCAGCCCCAGAAATGGAGGAGCTGGAGAAGGATGAAGGGGTGGTGCCAGAGGCACTGGCACCTCCTGTATTGAAAGCAAATTGTTGTAAAGAAAAGTTATAAAGAAAATTAAGACCCAGCAGCTGAAAGTTCCCCAAGGAGAGGAGCAGCCCCCTCCCCAGGTCATGGAGCACTCTATGCTCCGCCCCTATACTCAGGCTGAGCTGGAGGATTTGGGCTCCTGGTTTAGGCAGAAGCCCTTGGAGTCAATATCATCTTGGCTCCTGTGTCTGTGGGACTTAGGGGTGGATGGAATTGTTCTGTCGGGATCAGAGATGGGAAAGCTGGCTTCCCTGACAGTGCAGCCTGCCTTGAGGCAGCGATTACAAAATGCACAGAGACCCCAGGGAGTCACTCCCTCCTCGATTGGCTTATGGCTGCACTTCGTGCTGTGTGGCCCAATCCGGGTGATCTGTCATCCTCTCCTGTTAGATGGCAGACATATGCTGAGCTCCAACAGGTGCTATGAGAGCTAGGCATAAGAAATGTCATCTATAGTCCAGAGAATTATAACCCAGATGAAGAGATTTTCACTACTGGGATGAGAAATATTGTACTTCAAACGGCTCTTACATCCCTCTTTGGGTCTCTAGTGGCCATTCTTTCCCCTCATGTAGGGCATCCCATAAGCAAGGTGACACGTACAGTAGCAGACTTAGGAGAGGCAGAAGCAATGAGAATCCGGAAAGAAATAAGACCTGTTACTCACAAGAAGAATTTATAGGGCCCTATGAAGGTTATGAGGACCCAGATGTGAGTTGATTTAATATGGGGCAGGAGCAGGATGGAAGGAAATTAGATGGAAAGTCCAATAGGATCTTACTGGAGCTATGGCAACAGCTGAAACCAGGGCAGCAGTTCCAGCCATTAAGACCAAAGAGGCAGAGGTCAGAGACAGAGCCACGAGTCCGGCCTGTGTGTTTGCAAGAATTCCTGCTGGAGAATGAGCCAACCTCACTTGAGCCCACACAGGAAGGTGACTGGAGAACATGGTTTGACTGAGGGGAAGGTCAAGGTATCTTCCCTGAGGGACCAGGGGGGAACCGGAGGCCACATGTTGAAATAGCTATCCATTGGTTCCCAGTAAACATACAATGTGTCCTGGCTCTGGTGGACACAGGGGTTGAATGTTCACTGATTCATGGTAACTCTGAGCGGTTCCCCGGGACCCCCACTATCATAGATGGATATGGGTGGAAGGCTATCAGAGTAAAAAAAGCCCAAGTCCCTTTGGGAATAGGGCATCTACCCCCAAAAGAGTATACTGTGTATATATCTCCTATTCCTGAGTATAGTTTGGGGATTGATATCCTGCAGGTCTATGGTTACAGACCACTTCAGGTGAGTTCAGACTGAGAGTACATGTGCTGAAGGCAGTTCTGGGGGGACATGCTAGGCACCCACCCATAGCTTTGCCTGTGCCTCAGCGGGTGACTAATACCAAACAATACAAACTGCCTGGAGGGCAGAAAGAGATTGGAGAAACTCTCCAGGAGCTGGAAAAGGTGGGTATTATAAAGCCCACCCACAGTTCTTTCAATTCCCCAGTGTGGCCAGTAAAAAAGGCAGATGGCTCCTGGTGTATGACTGTGGATTACAGAGAACTGAATAAAGTCATACCCCCTATGCATGCTGCTGTCCCCTCTATTGCAGGCCTGATGGATACCCTTTGCCCCATAGGAACATACCATTATGTGGTAGATCTTGCTAATGCCTTCTTTTCCATTGACATTGAGCAGGAAAGTCAGGAACAGTTTACCTTCATGTGGGAAGGACAGCAATGGACTTTCACCATCCTTCCACAGGGATACCTCCACAGACCCACCATCTGTCATGGACTTGTAGCCCAGGACTTGGCTACATGGAAGAAACCGCCAAGGGTGCAACTGTACCATTATATTGATGATGTCATGCTCACATCCGATTCTCTTTTAGACCTAGAAGGTGCAGCACCTAGACTGCTGCAACATTTACAGGAGAAAGGATGGGCTGTGAACAGCACCAAGGTTCAGGGACCTGGTTTGTCTGTTAAATTCTTGGGGGTCATCTGGTCGGGTAAGACCAAAGTTATACCAGAAGCAGTTATAGACAAAGTCCAGGCCTTTCCTACACCCACAACTGTAGCATTGCTACAGGAGTTTCTGGGTCTTCTAGGCTACTAGAGAGTGTTTATACCGCACTTGGCACAAATTCTGAAGCCCTTATACCGACCGGTTGGTACAAAAGGGCGTCAGGTGGGACTGGGATGAGACATGTGCATCTGTCTTTACTACAGCAAAATGGGCAGTCAAGGCCATGCAGGCCTTGAGTGTGATAGACCCATCAAGGCCCTGTGAGCTGGATGTTCATGTCACTGAAGATGGTTATGGCTGGGGTCTCTGGCAGTGGCTTGAATGAACTCACCAGCCTGTTGGATTCTGGTCACAACTCTGAAAAGGGGCAGAGGTACGATACACTTTGATAAAAAAGCAACTGGCTACCGTGTATCATGCCTTGCTGGCTACAGAACCCATCACTGAAATGGCCCCGATAAAGGTAATAACCACCTATCCCATCTTGGGGTGGGTATGAGACTGGACCCCAAAGTACAAACACCCACACTGGCCAAGTGGGGTGCTTACCTACAGCAGCATAGTGCCCTCTCTAGTAGCCCCTTGAGTGAAGAACTCCAATGCTTGTTGGGGCCGGTGACACATACTAGTGAAAAGCAGGAAGAACTTGCTTTTGAACCATTAGTAGCAGAGAGTCCCTGTCAGGAGGGAAGAGCCCCTATACCTGAAGATGCATGGTACACAGATGGCTCCAGCCGTGGGCAGCCCGCAAAATCGAGGGCCATAGCTTTCCATCCTAAGACTGAGACAATATGGATAGAAGACGGTGAGGGGAAGAGCAGCCAATAGGCAGAGTTGCGGGCTGTGTGGCTTGTGATCAGCAAGGAGCCCTCCCCTATAGTTCTCTGCACTGACAACTGGGCTGTTTATCGGTGCTTGACCCTGTGGCTACCAACCTGGTACCATGCCAACTGGCTGGTTGGTCACCGACCCCTTTGGGGGCAAGAATTATGGCAAGACTTATGGGCCTGTGGTCAGACTAAAATAATTACAGTATACCATGTGACAGGCCATTTGCCATTGGCATCCCCAGGAAATGATGAGGCAGATAAGTTGGCCCAGATACATTGGTTAGAAGGAAAGCCTGTCTCTGATGTAGCCCAGTGGCTACATCAGCATTTGTTGCATGCAGGGCAAAAGACAATGTGGGCTGTAGCCCTTCAGTGGGGCTTGCCTTTGACCTTCAAAGAAGTTAGAGCCTGGCAGGAGTGTGTCGTCTGCTCCAAAAGGGACTTACTCCAAGTTCCACAGCAACATGGAACAATAGCTAAGGGGCCTATACCCCTTGTCAGGTGGCAGATAGACTGTATTGGACCTCTACCTGTGTCAGAAGGATATCAGTACACAAAGACTTGTGTGGACACAGATACTGGACTTATGGTTGCTTTTCCTACCCGTTGTGCAGACCAGCAGATGACCAAAAGAGGCCTGGAGTGTCTCTTTGCTGCCTATGGCCGACCACATGTGACTGAGAGTGATCAAGGCACCCATTTTACAGGACATACACTGCAAGAATGGGTACAACAACTGGGAATCAAGTGGAAGTTTCATGTGCCATACAATCCTACCACAGCAGGCATGATAGAGAGGCACAATGGCTTGTTAAAACCCAGACTAAAGTCAGATACCAATAGTCTGCAGGGATGATCAGTCCGCTTATGGACCATGCTACAGTGTTTGAATGAGAGACCCCGAAAGGGAGCTCTGAGCCCCACAGACATGTTAACACATATGGCTGCCTCCTCTATACAACTGCAAGTACAAACCAAGGAAGAATCACTGAAGCCGAGGTTTGGCCACCAGAATAACATCTTGCTGCCAGCACCAACTGCACTGAACCCCGGAGACTCCATTGAGTGGACGTGGCCTTGGACCTTTTGACACATGGATCAATGATGCTGGCTCTCCTGGCACCTTGGGGACAAGGCCTGGAAGCTGTCCTCCTGTGTATTCCTGGAATAACAGCAGAGTGGCTGCCAAAGCTTACAGTAGTATATCCTGAACAGCCAGAAGGTAGGAGCATCTTATTGGGGAGTTTTGTTTTATCACTGTGGCCAGTGCATGCACCTGCAGTAGCACTATATATAGGCCCTTCAGTAACCCCCATGGGGAAAGGAGTAAAAGTATGGTATACCAGACCTGGAAGGGACCCCCTTCCTGCTACAGTCCTATCTCACAGGACCACTCTCTTGCATGCATCCTACCTGATGGACAAGATTTACCTATGTTGGTGACATTAAAACATGTGTCCTATTGCCCCTAAAGTCTTTGTGGATTGGGAACTTCCTCTGGCTTGAGGATTATTATAATTTTTGTTATTAGGAACCTCCTCTGGCTTGAGGATTATTATAATTTTTGTATCAAAATCTTGCTGTATCTTAATTTTTATTATCTCTAAGTTGTTGTTATCCTCTGTTGCTATTGTGGAATCTGGTTACAGTGCTCCAGCCTTCTTGCACAGGGACCATTGTGGAAGATTGAAAGCATGTAGATTGTAAGGCGAGAATCCTGGAGGGGTGGAGTGTGGGGGAAGTTGGGGTTCCTATGGCCAGGATCCTCACTGAACTTAAACCACCTGATGATGTAACTGGCCTGTTGCTGGGCTGCCGCTTCCACACCTTTAGGCAATAAGCTACTATTGAGCTATATAGAGAGCTCCGCCCAGTGCTCTGTGGGGAGGCAGAGATGCTAGGGCTTGACCTACCGCTGGAGAACAAGCCGGGTAATAAACCCTTTCACCCCAAAGAACGTTTTGCTGCCAATTTCTTTGGTCACACCGAATCCATAGCGAATTGCCTGGGACTGAAACCCATTGGCACGACAGATGCAAAAGACTTAAATAGATGTTAACAGATGAAATAGAGCAGTATATTTAAAGAATAATATCTCATAACTAAGCTGGCTTTTCTAATACATAAGAATGGCTCAACATTAAAAATTTTATCAACAGAAAGTTTAACAGACTCAAGGATAAATTTCATTCATTCAATTAGCAGATTCATATGAGCTAGCAGTTGATAAAAATGACATTATCCCAGCCTTCACTGAACTTCATTCAAGAGACACAGACAATAAGCAAATATAATGACATCCAATAATGACTGACTGGTGTAATTGAGAAAACAAAGCTGAGTTAGGTGATAGGTATCAGCAGTTTCACATGGTCTGGCCTAATATATACGTGGGAATTAAGCACTTGATAAAGGTAGAATTTCTTATCTGGGGGAAAAGATAATAGATGATACTGGGGCAATCAGCTCACCTTTTGGAAAAATTGAAGTTAGATATTTATCTTTCACCTTTCACAAAACTACATTTCAGATAAATGAATGACTTGAACCTTATAAACACACAAAACCATAACAGCATTAGAAAAAATATTGGAGGATATGCTTATTGTGTAAGGTAGAAGAAGTGTTCTGAAACAAGAGCTGGAGCTTGGAAGAAAAAGACTGACACATTTCTGGGTTGCCTGGGATGTGAGTGGAAATGGTGTGTGTAACTTCCAGGAAGTGTAATTAAAGGGCTAGGGGTGGGCCTCTGCTCTTCTCCTTCCCTGTCCTTCCTGTACTTGATGGCTGAAGTTGGAATAACTGTTAGGGATCTTGAATGAACATAGGAATGGAGGCACTGCAAGGTGGACCAACAAGATAACCGAGTCTGAACATTTGACACCATGGATGGCCAGTGCAGCCCTGAACCAACTAGCACTGAACTTCCATGTGAGTGAGAAATAAACCCCTCTTGTTTGAGCTGTGGTTATGTTGTGCATTGTTATTCACACATGAATCTAATCCTAAATGCCTTACCCCAGGTGAAGCTCAAATTGGTGTAAGACACTGGTTCTGAACTCTGGTTGACTTTTGGAGTCATCCAGGGAGCTTTTAAACACCAGTTTCTGGACCCCACCCCAGACAAATTACATCAAAACCTCTGGTGGTGGGGTCCAGACATAGGTATGTTTTAAAATCTCCCAAGGTGAATCTAATGTGCAGTCAGGGTGTGAAGAATTAGTTTAAGCTAATCAGGACTAACCTCCTTCCCAGTCTACCTTGTAGTAGGAGTGGTCATGGACCTTGTTCTGGCCATGATATGTAAGTGGAAACCTGCTGAGAATGTTTCTGGATCAGCTTTTACACTTCTGGTAAGGAGGACGTATGATTGTTGGAACTGTTCTTTCTCCCTCTTGTCAGCTCTGACTGTAGAAGTGATGTCCAGAGTTGCAACAGCCATATAGTGAGTATGAGAAACCAAGGACAAGGGTATCAGATGACACACTAAGGCTGGCAGAGTGGAGAGTTAGACAGTGGGCATTGGCTTTATTCTCCTAGTGGTTGATCAAGCACTAGAATTACGCCTGCATCCAACAGTCTACAGGCCTGTAATCCTCCTTTGTCTCTGCCTCCACCCAGAGCACTGAGCAGAGCTCTTTATATAGTGACTCAGTCAGTAATAGCTCACTGCCAACATGTGTACAAGCCTGCACCTGTGAGTATTGCACACGTGCAGTGGGCAAGTAGATTAGGGTCAGGTGATGATCCTGGCCATGGTAACTTCTGTTTTCCTTACATCAAGTGTTGGCTTTCTCCATGAAATAACACACAATTGTGATGAATTCATAATAAATTCATGGTCACCATCCCAACAGGGTCCTTAATATTGCTCATGAATCCATCTCCATTTTACTCAGCCCTGGAACTTGCACCAGTCTGACTTGATACTCCTCACTGTTCCTCATCTCCTCAAACATGTCTGCTCTTCTGTGTTCCAGTGCACCATGTTCATTCTCACTGCCACAGTCAGCAGCCGCCTTGCCCAGAGCCTCTTTGCCAGCTGGTGCATCCAGTCCCTGTAACTACTTCAGTTGTTGATTGTTAACTGCTCACAACTATCCCCTTCTCTGGAGGGCTGTCCATGGCTAAATGGAGCCTCTAAGAGCCTGAGATGCCTGGGAAATTAGGCAATACATGGCCTAACTGAAATTCAGCATGCAATATAATTTCTACTAGTGACAAAGTCAAGGATACTACAGGGAGCACTGTCATTTCACTCCACATTCACAATGAAAGGAAATGCTAAATTTCAGTTCGAATTTAGTGGGACTACAGATGTGATTTTTGGATTTTCCCCAGCCAAGTTTATGGTACTGATTTGTACTTGTAGACACTTGAGGCTGTGGGGAAGTCAGGGTTCCTATGGCCAGGATCCTCACTGAACTTAAACCACTTGATGATGTAACTGGCCTGTTGCTAGGCTACTGCTTCCACATGCATAGGCAATAAGCTATTATTGCACTATACTGAGAGCTTGGCCCAGTGCTCTGGGCGGAGGCAGAGATACTAGTGCTTGACCAACTGCTAGGAGACAAACCCGCGTAATAAACCCTTTCACCGGGAAGAAATGTTCTACTGTCATTTCTTTGGTAACACTGAATCTGTAGTGAACTTGCCCAGGGCTGAAACCCATTGGCAAGACAGAGGCCCTGTGGACTCCAGTATTGGAGGATTTGTAGGCTTCAAAAACTGACTTCATTTCACCCAACATCTTACTGAACAGTCATTTATACTCCATAACAGTTAAAAGGAGCAAGATGGTATAAATTCTCTCCCCTGCCCAAGAAACTAGTTAAGGAACTTTTTAAGGGTCCTGACTGAACATCCCCATTCTCAGACAGAATCAATGAAAGACGCCTTCAAGGCAACTCAAAGGCCCGGAGAGCTTGCTAAACTCACAGGAAGAGCATAATGGCCTTCAAACAGTGAATTTCCTCTCAGCTGAAATCGGTTGGTACCCTTCATCAATCCCTTTCACCTTGCTGACAGCAGCATGGCATTATATTGGTTAGCAGATATTGTTTGAGTGCCAGGCTGGGCTCTTGTAGAATTTAAGGATGGAAATAATGTTGCAGTTACTCTCAAGAAAATTAGTATTTTCTGGGATGAAAATTAGACAAGTATGAGAGAAAGGATCAAGATGGCACATCTCTCTTCTTTTCCACCCTGAATTTCCTAACATAAAAGAAAATATAGTTTTTAAAAAGAGTAAATCTCCTTTACTTTCAACACAAAGAGTGATTGTCTTGCTAATGGGTTTCAGCCCCAGAGAAGTTCACTATGGATTCAGTGAGGAATGACAACAGAATGTTCTTGGGGTGAAAGGGTTTATATCCAACTTTATTCCCATGGTGGCATTTCAATCATTAGAATCCCATCCACTCAGAGTGAGTCTGCATGCAGCACACCGGTTTCTGCCTCAGGGCTTCTCTGCCCCCTGTAGTCATCTCGGTCTCTGTCCTCGGCACTGCCATCACTCCAGTGTCTGCTTTCTTGCAGCCTTGCAGCCCTGTAGCCATGCAGCCCAGAGCCCTGAGTGGAGCTCTAACAACGTATTGCCCACACGTGTGTAGTGAGCAAGCCAGTCAGGGCCGGGTGAGAATCCTGGCCATAGGAACCTTCACTTTCTCCACAGTGATACTTGGAGGAGACAAATGGTGGTGGGTGGCAACAGCAGTGTGGAAGTTGGGACTAGGAAGTCTATGAGAAGAAGATGGTGATGCCATCTGGTTTTGATTTGTTTCATGGGATGTCTGACCCTGAGATGGAGGAGTATGTTACCTTAAATACTATACATTAATAAATATTAAAATATAACATTTATAACAGCCTTAACACTTTCCACTTACTCAAGGCTCTTACACATTTAGTATCTAATCTTTACCTACTTAAATGAATGCAGAGAAAGAGGCACAAAGTCTGAGTTTGGTCCCCCAAATTAGAACCATGGCATTCCCTCCCTTGGGCTGTGAGGATATCCTGCCCCTTATTGAATGGATTAGGTGTGCAAATCACAAGAAACCTGGCTAGTGGTTTTTAACTTTCATTGTGTAACATCTGGGGGAGCCTGTTAAAAATGTATTTTCTGGGGCCCCTATCTTGAAATTCAGACTCAGAACATCTGGGGTGGAACATAAATCTGCATTTTTATCAAGTGCCTTTGGTCCTCTTAGATAGGTGATCCAAAACCACACTTCCAGACTACTACTGGTTTAGACAAACCCTCCTGTGTTTTAGGCATGTCATCTGTAAACAGCATGTGACTGGAATTAAAAAAAATCAGTATGAAATTCCCCTTTAGTCACACGTTTGAAGTAATTTGTTTCCAATTATGTTCCTGCTCAGGGAAGTTCAGGTCTCCTACACATTATTTGGGAAACAATTGACAGAATAAAGAACAAGGCCATCTAGGATAAAACAACGAGTGAAATTGTTTAGTAGAGAGTAACTGGGCAGGTTAGGAGAATGAAGGTGAAACCAAACGCACACTTTCTCCCATGGCTTTTTGTATTCATTAATGCTTTTAGTGCCTGACATACCAACGTTAACGAGTATTAGTTGAAAAAATAACAAACACGTAGGTATAAACACATTAAGAAACAGCAGATTCCCCAGTACTGTTCTCAACGTGTTATTAAACTCAGGTCCTCGTGTGATAAACATGAAATCTATTGACATTATTTTGAAGTTTCAACATAAATATGGTTACTGACAATAAAACAAAGACTAAGTGGTTACGTGTCCTGTCAGCCTCCAGAGAAAGAGGTGAGTATAAGTGGGAGGCAAGAGGAGGAAGAGCAGCGAGCCAGGACGTCGGTCAGAGGAAGCCAGAGACCCTCTCGGCGCCTTTCCACGGGCCGGAAGTCAGGGTGCCGGGCCGCGCGGCTGATGGCGTCACTTCCATGCGACTCCCTGCATTGAGCATGGCGGCTCTCAGCGGTGTCCGCTGGCTGACCCGAGTGAGGGCCCGGGGCGCTTGGGGCCGGGGGCGGACGGGGCAGCGGCGGGTTTGCACCGGGCTTGCTGCAGTATTCGGGTCTGGGGGAGGGGGTGAGGTCCCAGCCTCTATCTCATAAGATTGTGTGTCTCTGTCGCAGGCGCTGGCTGCTGCCCCGAACCGCGGGGCATGGAGGAGCTTGTGTACTTCGGCGGTGGCGCACGCCTCCTCGCGGAGCCAGGTAAGCGCAAATCCGGCTCTGATCTCGCGCACCTCCCTGTCCCTTTTTCCCCTGGCTTCTTCCCCACCCCTCCACTCCCCGCAGGATCCCCGCTGCCGCCCCAGCTGTAGCTCTGATGGTCCCGTTTGCAGGCCGAGGATATAAGGGTGGAGGGCGCCTTTCCCGTAACCATGCTGCCGGGAGACGGCGTGGGGCCCGAGCTGATGCACGCTGTCAAAGAGGTGTTCAAGGTGAGTGGCCTGCAGGAATCAGCCAGCAGGGACAAGGGGGTGGGTTGAAAAGGACTGACTCCATCCTGACCCCGCGATTTTTGGGACCCGATTTTGAAGGCTGCTTCTGTGCCGGTGGAGTTCCAGGAGCATCACCTGAGTGAGGTGCAGAATATGGCATCTGAGGAAAAGCTGGAACAGGTGCTGAGTTCCATGAAGGAGAATAAGGTTGCCATCATTGGTATGTGTGACTCTTTACTACCTTGCCCATAATGTCATTTAAAATCAAACACACACATGTTCATTAAGCTTCTCTGCACATACTAATACATTAACTTGCAAGTGCTCTCACCGATTCATGGCCATTTGTTCCTTCCTGTTGTGAGCCCAGGGGGCTAGAGATCATGTGAGTTCTCTGTGCAGGAAGTCGCCAACCTTTCGGAGTCTGTCATGGGGCTACAATGCATATCTTGAAGACTTGCTAATTGTGTTTCTGGAATGATGCTTCTGGCTGACTCTTTCCTTCTGTCTTCCCTTTTGCTTCCCTACTTTAATCTGCACATTAGAATTTTTTTTGGCTTCCAGTTCAGCCCCCTATGGTCTATTTTCTACATCCCTTGCAAAGACCAGCATGACTTTTTGCGAGGCACAGCCTTAGCATGGGAAACTAGTTCTGACTCTCAGCTTTTCTGCCTTCATTTCCACAGCCCTTGTTCTGTGCTTTGCTCACCCCAGACCGTGCTAAGTTTTCAAGTATATATACTATCCTGTCTCATGCTGTTCCTTGGACCCAAAATGTTCTTCCTTTGATGCTATTTTAGAATTTTTCTTACTCATTGTATTAGTTTCTTAGTATTGCCTTAAATTGCCACAAACTTTGTAGCTTAAAATATGTATTCTCTCATGTCTGGAGGCCAGAATTCTGACAGATGTTGGTAGGAGTCCCTCTGAAAGCTTAGGGGGAAATCCTTTCTTGTCTCTTCTAGCTGCTTGTGGCTCCTGGAGTTCTTGGTGTTTCTTGGCTTGCACATGCCTCACTGCAATTCATGCCTTTGTCTTCATATGGCTTTCTCTCCTTTGTGCCTCTTTCCTCTTCATTTCTTGTGTAAGAACTTGTTACTGGATTTAGGGCCCGTCTTAATCCAAGATGATTTCATCTCAAGATCCTTAGCTTAATTATATCTGCAAACACTGTTTTCCCAAGTAAGGTCACATTTACAAGGTCTGGGGGTTGGGGCGTGGACATATTTTGGGTGTCACTATGACCTACTATGCTCAACCTAATGTCTGGCTAACATGCCAACTGTTTTATGACACTTCTGATACTGTCAGAGGGAATTTCTCTCTGTGTTCCTTTATACATTGTTAATACCTCTCCTATGGTATTTATCATGTCTTTCATTGTCTTTTTTCCCCAATGTATTGTTTGTCCCTTGAGGACAGGAGTTATGTGTTGTGTTTTTAGGTAGATGTCCCTAGTGCCTAAACACTTGATATTCGATAATGTGAATATTGGTTGAAAAAATAGGAAATAGGTAGACACAGAAACAACAAGGAAGTCACAGAGCCTTTAGCACATTTCTCAACCTGTTAAACATAGGGTCTTTGATAACATGAAATTATCCTCTGCCCTCTTTTTTGGTCATTTTGAAGTTTCAGCTTAAAAAATATCGTGACTAAAACTGGAAAAAATATTTGTTTTTAACTGCATTGTTGCCTTTACCTGTTGCCTCCTGAGCCATTTAAGGGTCACTGATGTTGGAGTGGGAGATGGGAGCTGGGTTGTATTATGTCGCTGAGGGAATTGTGCACCAGTCTGGGTTCCCTTGGGCCTGGCCTGTGCTGACACCCTCCTTTTCTGTCCCGTAACTTTGTTTATGCAGGAAAGATCCACACTCCAATGGAGTACAAGGGGGAGCTAGCCTCCTATGATATGCGGCTGAGGTAGGTGGGGGACTTGGGTCTGTCATGGGTCCTGGGGCACCAGGCACAGTGCTGATGGCTTTGCCCCACCCCCAGGCGTAAGTTGGACTTGTTTGCCAATGTGGTCCATGTGAAGTCGCTTCCTGGGTACATGACTCGACACAACAACCTAGATCTGGTGATCATTCGAGAGCAGACGGAAGGGGAGTACAGCTCTCTGGAACATGAGGTGAGGTCCTAGAAACGGGTGGGCAGGGGTGAAGGTGGGAAGAGGCACCCAGCTGCCTCTCTCTCCTTAACCCAGAGTGCAAGGGGTGTGATTGAGTGCTTGAAGATCGTCACTCGGACCAAATCCCAGCGGATTGCAAAATTCGCCTTTGACTATGCCACTAAGAAGCGTCGGGGCAAGGTCACGGCTGTCCACAAAGCCAACATCATGTGAGGGATATGGCTTCACGTGGGGTAGGCTCCTGGGAAGGTAGCTCCCAGCATCCTCTTGGCTGAATCTATTCCCTTTGGCCCTCGGACAGGAAACTTGGGGATGGGTTGTTCCTGCAGTGCTGTGAGGAAGTTGCTGAACTGTACCCCAAAATCAAGTTTGAGACGATGATCATAGACAACTGCTGCATGCAGGTAAGGCCTTCCCATGTCTCCACTCTCAGGGCTGAAGGAGGGCAAGGAGTGGAGTTCTCTTCTTCATGCCTACCTTTCACCCCTCAGCTTGTGCAGAATCCTTACCAGTTTGATGTGCTGGTGATGCCTAATCTGTATGGGAACATTATTGACAATTTGGCTGCTGGCCTGGTTGGGGGAGCTGGTGTGGTCCCTGGTGAGAGCTACAGTGCTGAGTATGCAGTGTTTGAGATGGTGAGATCCGCTGTTCCCTCAGCTTTCTCCATGTGCCCTCTTCTGGCTTCAGGTCCCCTGATAGCCACACACTTTGAATCCCCCTCCTAAGTGACCCTGGCCTCCTCCTGGCCCTCAACCCACCATGCCTCTTTTCAGTGTCTGGCCTGATCTGAGCCTCCTTGCAGTGTCTGCTGCCAGTGACTCTGGCCTGCCTCTCTCCACAGGGTGCCCGGCACCCATTTGCCCAGGCGGTGGGCAGGAATATTGCCAACCCCACAGCCATGCTGCTGTCAGCTTCCAACATGTTGCGGCATCTCAAGTAGGTTGTGGTGGGCTAGGGGAGGTGGCCAGGTGTTGTAAGGGGAATACTGGTGGGGAAGTTGGACACTGGAGGAGGAATCTCAGTTTCTTCCTGTCCACATTGACAGTCTCGAGTATCACTCCAACATGATTGCAGATGCAGTGAAGAAGGTGATCAAAGTCGGCAAGGTGAGTTTAGAAGGGCTGTGGGGTTCAGGGCCTTGGTGGTACTCTCTGGGGAGCCTGAATAGGGGCCTTACCCTCCAGGTCTCAGATCATCTGCTCTCTGATCTTTCCCTGTGTCTCTCAGGGCTGTTCTTTACCCCCTTTCTCTTGATCTTTGCCTCTTAGTTCCTATCTGCTATTTCTTCTTTCCTGCTCCATCTTTTGGCTTTTATGGGCCATCTTAGTGCAGAACTTGCTTTCTATCTGGGGGAAGAACATGGGGGCGGAGGAGCAGAGGGAGATAGCAGGCAGGATGAGGCCTGGGGTCTCCTCCACACTTGGAAGCTCATTCTCACCTGTGTTCCCCTGCTCTCCTCCCACCTGGTCTGTCTTTTCTCCAAGGCATTCTCATCCTGTTTCAGGTCTGCATTCATCTCACTTCATGCTCAGCCTTCTATTCTGCTCAGGCTGTAGACTGGCTCTGGCCTATGCTCTTCCAAACCTGGCCACTTCCTTGCATCTCTGCTGCATTGCATCTGTTTTCTGGCCTCATCACCCCTTCTTGGGTTCCATTTCCATGATACTGTCCTACCCCCCCTTCATGGGCTCTCTTCTCTTCTTCCCCACGGCTATTGCCGGTGGTGGCTGTAGGTGCGGACACGAGACATGGGCGGCTACAGCACCACAACCGACTTCATCAAGTCTGTCATCGGCCACCTGCACCCCCATGGGGGCTAGAGCCCTTTATTCCCTCCAACCTCACAAGGACCATACTACCTACACCTCCCTTCAGTACAGTGGACCAGAGAGGAGCCCTTAATACCTCTAAACCATAATCACCTGGGCAGAGCCTAGGTTATCCTGGGGCTGGCTTCCTTAGGGAATCATGTATTAGGTGGTGATGGTGGGTTTGGGACGAGGCCTAGACCACAGGGATGATGAAAATTCTCCCCCACAGGTTCGAACTTCTGACATGGGTGGCTATGCCACCTGCCAAGACTTCACTGAGGCTGTCATTGATGCCCTACCCCACCCATAGGTCACACCCACACCCACATTAATGACAATAAATATATATTATATTGAACTCTTGTGAACTTGTTTTTATTGTAATATAGGGGGTGGGGTGGAAATGTCACCATTGGCTATGCCCAGCCAGGGAAATGTCCAGTCTAAGCTTCCTGGGATCGTTTTTGCAACTTTTTCTTTTTCTTTGAGATGCTCTTGCTGCCAGTGGCCTCTTCAGGTCCACTGCTGAGTGCCTCTTCTTTAGAAGAGAACTTCCTCTTTTTCTTGGGGACATTCTTATTTCCTGCCTCTTCAGGGTCACTACCTGGTTCTTTGGAGAGAGATTTCTTCCTCTTGGGAAGAATCCCATTGCCAGCTGTCTCTTCAAGATCACAACTAACCAGCTCCTCCCTGGAAAAAGATTTCTTTTTCTTGGGTTTGGAGAGACAGACAGATGGGACCTCTTCCATTCCATTTTCCTGGGGAGCCTCCTGGGGCTTTTGCTTTTTCTTCTTTTTTGGTCTTTCACTTGTCTCCTAAAGGGGGAAAGGAGGAAATGGACACAAAATGGTGTCATCTGTTGTATGAACACCACACACACCCCATAAGAATTCTAGCAATTAAGTAGAGCAGAAAGACTGGCAAAAATGCTATTAATACTGCCCAGTGTTTCTGAGATGGTTTTTAATTGCACAGATGCAGTGCTGGTATTCCACCCCAACATGACCCCCACTTGGAAGACAGGAAGAATGTACTAACCTAAGCCTGTTAGAATAGTTTGTAGAAAAACCCACCATTGCTGGTCACAATGGAACCACCATGCTAAGTTCCAGAGGGGACCCTGAAACGCTGACAAGCTGGGCACCATGTCAAAGTCCTAGGGAGAGTGACAGCAATGGTACACTCCCAGCACGGGAGACCTCCCAGCCCCCATGCCCAATGAAATGCTACCATCTCCAGACACATCTGAGAATAAGTGGGGCAGGAATCACACTACCCCCGGCTGAGGACTCCTGGGAGGCAGCCGAGGACAGAGCACACTTGCACAGGGAACAGGTGTGCTATGACCAGCTCAGCTCTCCGGGTTCCTGAGCAAGTTCTCTCAGCACCTATCATCTCCTTCCTATAGAATCAAGAGGTAGTTTTAGATGTTTCAGATTCTTATTTCAGCAAAAGCCTGGACTCAAAACCTTGGCTTGAGGTAGCACACCCTTTTCCTGCGGTTGAAAATCCTACAGCCTAGGATCTTCGAGGGCCAAGTGCCGACTTGCCCACTGACCTCACACTCCTCTGGAGTGCTACTGCTGTTTTCCGGAAATGCAAGGGCAATTGCAGCCAGCCGTTTCTTTTCTTTCTTCAATCGTTTCTTCTCCTGTTTCTCCAGTTTCCTAGTTATGTCAGCAGCCGCTTCCTCTGCCTGGCCAAAGACAAGTGCTGAAAAGGTCCTGAAGACATCTGGCTCTCCAGGCCTCCCTCCTGGCTTTACTGGATCAGGCTCATTAAATCAGTTTTTTGCCTCCACTCCACAAGGTCAGGCTCAGATAAGCTCATCACCTCCAACAGCCAGCTATGTTTCTCCCTGACCTAGCAAAGTGCCAACTGACCTGAACCATTGCCTCCTTCATAACGTCCAAATTCTTTCGTGGGATCTCTCCAGTCTCATAAAAGGATAGCCGCTCCTCAACTTGTTCTCGAAGCTTCTCCCCAAAAACACTTGTGGGAACCTCTGGATATGTGTGTGTGTGGGTAAACAAAGCCTATCAGCTCCTAAAGGGATAAACTACTCCCCACCCCAGTATTCCCCATATCCTCAGCTTCACTCAGACCCAAAGTATCAACACTCACTAGGTGAACTGCTGTTGACGAAAAATACTGCCATCATTGTAGAAGCTGCTAAGGTAGTCAAGCCTTGCCCTCCCCTCCCAGCCCCTTCTCCTCACAACTGCCACCACACCCACCCATACCAGAGAAGCAATCAATTCGGGAGGCAATACTGCATTTGTTTGCCAGGTATCGGGAGATGCGGCCTTTGTTCTTGGCAGCTGCTCGGCCAATGAAGGTGGAGTGGAAAATAAGTCCATATTTTGGGGTGTTACCCCTTGTCTTCAGGGCTCTGGGAGAAGAATATTCATTGAAGAGTTGAACACCAGAAATCTCAACCCTATTAGCCAATGCAGCTCCTTCCCTTCCCTCTTCTCCCAGCCTCCTGTGTGAGCCTCAGGGCCCACTGGGTCTCTGTTCCACCTCATGCCAACCCACAGCTCCCAGAGGCAGAGGGAAGACATCCAATGTCGCTGACCTGGAAACTTGGTCCCTTTGCTGGGCCCTGGGAATCACTCAGACACCAGGACTGGCCATCACCCCTATAGCAGAGGCCTGTATAGGTCCGGGAGCCCTGGTCAGCCATCACCGTGATCCCCAAACAAGCAGCGGGCACCAGAAGTGGCACCTGAGTGTGGGCAGATGCCCTCACTGGTACCTGAACAGTGCTTTTTCAGCCCCAAGGATCTGTACTGTGGACGCTGGGTACTTGGCCAGGTTGGTGAGGCTGCCAGCATGAGCAATCAGACGTGCACCTACCTAGAGAAAGATTCAAGGAATTAGTCAGAGATTGGAATTGCCAACCTACCAACTGCATGATCCTGCCTCGCCCCCACAAATCCAGTAAACCAGGGAGGATATGGTGGGTGAGGAAACTTTGCGGGATGGATATGTGTGCTAACACATTACCGCAAACCCCTGCCCATTTTTGCATCCCCATGACACACCGCTTCCCCAATTAGGGCTGACAGGCTGGGGGCTACTTGGCTCATCTTGGATCGCAGGTAAGTGTGTAGACTCTGGCGGTACTCTGACAATGATACCACACGACTGGAGAAACTCTCGATGTTTATCAAATCGATGGCTGATATATCCATGCCTAAGGGATAGCAAGTGTGAATCCAAAAGCCAGCTATTCAGAGTTCTGTCCTTATTCTGGCTGTTAGGCTCTGTACTGACCCATGGAGGACCTTGACGCATCCAGAATAGCCTTAGCCTTGGCACCATCCATTGTCAGCTCTTCCAGCTCCTCCAGTTTTTCTTCATTCAGCTCCCTCCGGTTTCCAATGAACTGAGCAAGGCGGCAGTATGTCGCATTGTCATTGATGATCTTCACTAGTTCCGGAAAGTGATACCCATACCACTCCCTGCAAAGAGCCACAATCACTCCCTGGCCCTGCTGCCATGTCTCAAATTAAGCTACAACCTCAGCCCTTGCCACACCTGCTTTTTGCCTGGTGGAAATGGGACAAAGTCAACCCCAAACCTCATTGCCATGTCCCCCCATTCACAATACAGACAAGGCAAAGAGCCTGGGCTGAGGTGTATATGGGGTAGGTTTACTCTGCCTCCTCTTTCTATACAGTCAGTGTAAGGACACAGCCTGTGGTAAGCACCAGGAGGCCCAGCCCTACCCCACACAGTTCTACCCATAGGCCAAAGACCCCATTTTTCAGGGGTTGACCCTGCATTTTACCTGACACGCATGGAGAAAGTATTGATGTCCTTATCCAGCTGGTCCAGGAGGCTAATGGATTGGATAATCATATTGTCTACCCGGTTCACATTGAACTTAACTTTGGCACGAGAATAGCTGTGTCCCAGCCCAAGTTGGGCTTTACAAGCAGACAGATCAGTCAGACCCTTAACCAGGTTGTGGAAGTGCAGACGAACTCCTGGAGGAAAGACAGACTGTGAGCTCGGAAGGGCTCTGAGCTAGCTCCTACACCTATGGGCACCAGTCAAGTAGGAGGGTTTCCCCAGAAGCAAACTTAAGCACCCTAAAAAGTTTACAGAACCACCCCCAAAATGTTACCAATGACATAAATGTTAATATATCGATGGTCTCACCTCTGAGGATCTCAGCTATCACGCCTCCAGTCTGGCAATTATACCCTAACTCCTCTTGTATAGCAGCACCAATCTTGGGGTCCCCAACTCCCAAGAGTACTTTCTTCTTTTTGGATGGCAGGTGAGTCTCCAAGAGCAGGCGGAGGTCCTCATGAACAACACCTCAGGGCAAAGAACAGAGCTCCCACTAACATGCTGAAGGAGGCCTAAACAGAAAAGGGATCCTGTCCCTTCAACTGCTGATTAAGTGACAGACAGCTCTTACACTGGTCCAGCAGAATATGCTGGGATGGCGTGCCTGTCCCGCCCGTTTCAGGCTTTGCTCAGAGACATGGAGACATCAGTGATTGCACTCAGGGGATTGACAGATTCAAGTCATCACTGCAAAGCTTGCATCCACCACAGGAGGTACAGACTCAGGCCGAACAGCACCAATTGTGAAATACATAACTGAAAGCTTAAAACATACCTCGGAGCACGATCAAAGTGTTCAGTATCCGTTTTGCTTTTTGAGACCAAACTCCCAACTAGGTTTTTCTGCACTGAACATTGCCATATTCCTCAGACCTTTAACTCTGTGAAAGCTATTTTAAGTTACATCCTGTACATGTCAAATATGGCTCAGCATGTATCAGATTTAGAACAAATCAGCCAAAGAAAGGCAAATACTATCACAAGTTCCCTAGGAGTACAACAGTAGCAGGAACTTTTCTCTCGGCTCATCTCTAAAATTCATGGTGGCGGCCGACTTACCTTCAGACACAGCGTTGGCATTTTCCAAGGCAACCTGGGACGAGGCAAAGGGATAAAAGGCTACGAGACGAACAATGTTGTGGAACTTGCCCAGGTTGAGCACGCACTCCTCTACCTGGGTGAGGGCGGGGCGACAGAAAAAGGATGTGGTTTCCTTCCCTCGCTCTTGCCTCCAGGGCGCAACAAAGCTGCGAGTCTCAGCCCTAGACGCACATTAACACCCAACTGAACCTTTAAAAATGAGCCGATCGTGGGCCCTAAATCCCAGTTCTATTTCCTCGTAGGGAGTGGAGTCAGGGAGGTTTACTTCCAAATATTCCTAAAGCGATTCTAATCAGCAAAGCAGGTAAGGACCTCCTGTTCGCGGGCTTTGAGGCCCAGCGCACCCCCAGCGGCCGGCCACGTGGGAGCGCGCGGTGCATGCTGGGGACCCAGCGGCCCGAAGGATTGCAGCGCGGCCGGCGAGCCCACCGCTTTCACCCACCTGCGGCAGTAGAAGGCTTATCTCCTCCACCTCCTTCAGCGCCAGCAGCGCGTAGCCGACCGCATGCTCGAAGAGCACGTGCAGCAGTACCTGGAACGGGAGCCGGGGCGCTACCGTTAGCGCGGCCCCCGTGTCCACCTAGCCCAGCGCCCAGGGCAGGCCCCGGTTCCGGCCAGAAGAGAGGCCCAAACCGCGGCCTCCACATTGTCCGCACACAGCAGCCACTCCTCACCATGATGCCCGCTCCCGGCCCGGCTCGCAATGCGGCGAGCGGGCTCTGGCTCGCGGAACCGGGCTCCGGAGGCCACGCCCTCGCGCCGCGGGCCAATCAGAGGCCAGGGACGATACCTTCTCGGGCCCTCGGAGGGACTCGCTAGGGTGGTATCGCCCGGAAGGGGTGCAGCGCGGGCGGAACGCCTTC
This sequence comes from Manis javanica, assembly GCF_040802235.1. Taxonomy (NCBI): domain Eukaryota; kingdom Metazoa; phylum Chordata; class Mammalia; order Pholidota; family Manidae; genus Manis; species Manis javanica. The sequence goes on along the minus strand of NC_133160.1, from coordinate 28,336,473 downwards.
TTTGGCCTTTGCGCCTGCGCGGGTGACCGCGGTTACCCGGGCCGCTCACCACCGTGACACCCCTGCGGGCTGCAAAACGGTTTGGGAAAGCACTTTTTAGGGTAATATTCCAGACCCTCGTGTTTCCATCTTATAAGTTGCAGGCAGCAGAGCCGGTAAAATCCGGGCTGGAGACCTCGCGTGGGCCGCGGCGTCCATCTCCAAGCAGGAACTGTTGCTAAGCCCTCTTTCCGCTTCGCTGATGACCGCGGGCCTCACACCCCTCCCTGCATCCCACGTCCTCCAGGACCCCCTTGTCCCCGCCTCCGACTTGGCGACGACCCTCCCTGGAGCCCTGTGGGCTGCGTGCTCTCACCCGCTCTCCGGGGACAAAACGGAGCGTGAGGCGCGCTGGCGCAGACCGAGTGGAAATTGTCCTCGTAACCCGTTTCGTTCTTTTGAATAGTACTTTGTTAATTTTTTCATTTTAAATGAGGGTGGCAGGGAATAGCGTAGAAAAGAAAGACGACTTCTTTGGTCGGTTTCATGGCCCCTTGCTTTAGCAGAACCCAGCTCCTTTCGCGAGGCCACGTGTTGCTCGCCCTGGTACCTCCAAGTGAACTGGAGCTGCTTTCTCCAGGACGACCTTTGGGCAGCCAAACGACTATTTTGAAATTACCCTTGCTTTAATAATTAATACTTGAATAATAAATAAAAAACCCGTTTATCCTAAAGTATATATGCTGTCAAGTTTTTAAAAATAATTTTTAGGGGATTTTTAATTCCCGTAACTAAAGTGCATCTATGTTTTATTCTATTCTTAAGCAATTCAATTACTTGAACAAAATCCAAGTACTGAGCTCACTCTTAAGACCCAGTACATTAAACTTGAAAATATGGTTGGAATATCTTAATTTATAATTTCAATATTGCTTGCAAATGTGATTTCTGTTACATATATCCACTTAAAATGGTAAGTCTGAATCAGTTACTCCACATTTTAAAATGGAATTGCAAAATCAATTACATAATCAGTATGTTAGATTCTCTTAACATTATAAATACTATTATAAATAAGTGATTCAAAACGTAATGGAAATTTGATTTACTTCATTATTTCTATACTTTGATAAGGAAAAATTCTGAGATATCCTAAAATTAAGTGACATGACGGGCCTTAGAATGGGGGGAGAGATGAGGGAAGGTAATCAGTCAAAAGCCTCTTCAGTAGCTAACCAGAAACTCCATTTTTTTTAGGTGAAGTTATTTCAGCAATGATCTAGAAGGTCCCCAGGACCACCACATCCCTGCTGGTGAGCAGTGCCTGACTATTATCAACAACCAACCCATAAGCCTTTATGGACTAACTACCTATTCCCTGATTTCTGCCTTACCTAACCCTAACACCAGCCCACCTTTATTTACAGCCAATGTAAATTTAAAGAACTTACTTTTCTTGAGACCCTTCAGTGCTTTCTCTAGCTAACATCTATAAAGCTCAATAAACCCTTCTATTTCAGAGATCTCTGGGTTCCTACTGTCTTTGATTTGTCAGCTTAATCCTAACTATTGGTGAGGTTACAGATGCTTATCTGCAAAGGAAGGGGTTTTCAAAGGAGAAATCAGAATCTGTTAATGGATTGCAGCATGAATTTAGACATTCTTGGCCAGCATTAAAAAAATAAGATGCAGTGATAGTATGTCACATAGAGTAAGGGGTATTGATTTGTAAAACTTTTGTCACAGTTAAACAAATGTACATGTGTGTATATGTATACATATACACATGTATACATGTAGAAGTGCATATGTACATACAAATATAGTATATAAATTATATGAACATTTTTGTGTGGATCAAATAAATAAAGCCTGAGAATTGCTGACCTGAAAGTTAACCATAGTCATACTTTGGATACATTTGAGTCCTCTGATTATAAAGGGGCTGTGCTGAAGCAGTTTGCTAGCTTAGAGAAGTGGCTGAAGAAAAGTGCACATCAACTACTGAGATGGCAGACACTTATGACTAGATGGGGACATGGTGTAAACACTAAATATTCCTTAGGCTTCCTCACCTCTATCTCTTTACTCAGTTATTTCCACCAATACTTTGTAATCCTGACTCCAGAGGGCATCTCTGCAGTATGTGATGTCAAAGACTATACCATCCTTCTCTGTATTACTTTGTTCACTTCTACCTAGGGTCAGGTCTTCGCCACCAAAGTGGACTTTCGTTAAACCTTTGGTTTCCCCTTCTCCAGGCTACCTTCCTTTCCACTGACAGAATAATCTAAGTGGAGTATACAGTCGTGTTCTCTTTGTGGGGGTGCTCATGATGGCAGGAAGTAATGGGAAGATAAAGGCTTGGTGTCTCAGGATCACGCTTGGTAGCTAGTCTGCAAAAATGACCACCAATGCTCCATGCCTCTTGGTATCAGGTCTTTGAGTAGTTCCTTTCTACAGTGAACTGGACTGGGTTTCTGACTCGTTATAGCTAATGTGGCAGACGTAATTTTGTGCCAGTTCCAGGCCTCAGCCTTTTGCATTCTTGGAGCCATGAGTTGCCTTATCAGAAGTTCAGCTACTTTGCTGGAGAGACTGCATAGAGAGGGAAAGGCCCTGAGACTTCATGGAAAGGTCCAGGTTTCCCAGCAGCCCAAGGGAGCCCAGCCTTCCAGCTGTCCCTGTCAAGAAGACAGACATGGGTAAAGCCATTGTGTGTGTTCCAGCCCCCCCACCATCTGACTGTTGCCACATGAGCAACCCCAGACAAGGCCAGCAGAAGAACCACCTAGTTGAGCCCCCACATCACACAGAATTGTGAGAAATAATGTATTGTTTTAAGCCACGATATTTCAGGATGATTTGTGAAGCAGTGCCAAATATAAATCAGAGTCAGCAAACCTGGGTTCAGACCCCAGCTCTGCTACTTAGAATGTGACCTTAGGTTAAAATCGCCTAGACTTCTTGAGCTTTTATTTGTTCTCCACTGAACTTTGTAATCCTGATTTAATGAAGCTTTTATTTCTTCTCCACTGATATGTTTTAATCCTGACTCAATAAAGATTGAAGATACAGTCATCTCTTCAACAAACATTTTATTGAATGCCCACTGTAGGCCAGGTTTGACACAGGTGTACCTGGCGTGGAGTAGGAACTCAACAAATGTTGGTGGTCTTTTGTCTTGTGTTTTTGTCCCCTTTGTCAATAAATAACACAGCAACATTTCCTTTTACCTTCTGAATATTTCGCTCTTTAGTATTTCGTTCTTGGTACTTGTTTGGCTTTATTTTGTTGTCCTCTGATTTTTTAATATGGCTGTTTGGCTCACTAAGCTTTTCTTCTTAAATTTGCATTTCCCCCTAAGTACTGCTTTAGCTGTATTATACAATTGTTGGTAGGCAGTATTTACATTATAATTCAATCCCAAATTTATTCTATTTTCTATTTTGGTTGCTTCTGTGACGCATGCGTTGTTTAGATTGGTGATAAAGGCTGATGTCTTTCTTGCCTCCCATTGCCCAAAGCTACATATGTTCTCAGAACCCAAACTAAGCAATTCAATTCAGCTGGTCTTTTTTGGACCCCTGAGAAAATAGGTGAGTTTTGAGCTAGCAGGCTCCTTGGAGACTGTGTGATACAACATCTTTCTTTTACAGATGAAGACTCAGCTCAGTTTTTGGTATTCAAGAAACTACAGATTCTGCAGACATCTGGAGAATAATAAAAACAGTGGTAATCCTAACCCATGATCTCTGATTTAAGAGATTTTTATAATCCTGGGAGATTGAACGTATCAAGTGTTAAAATATAGTAGTCTGGGAGAATGACTGGAAGACAGATGGGCCAGGGTCCCTGAGCAAGACTTCACAGCTAGAAGACATTTTAGGTAGTCATAGAGGACTGTGTAGGTCATTTAGAGTTTGGGGTTGGAAAGAGAGTTGGAAGGAGAAGCCAGAAAGCCTGCTAGAGGTGTAAGATTCATCCTGGTCAGTAGTTGGATAAACGACTACAGGATCTAGTATGTAAGATCTAGAACATAGGAAGCCTTGAATGAAGCCAGGATGAGTGGCTTGGCTTGGATGAGAATGACTTTTCGTCAAGCAGTGTTTGATTGGAGATTAGTTTGGAGGTGATGTGCAAGACAGATTTCCCAAAAAGTTGCAGTTGAGAAATGTCCTGCATTTCCAGCAGGTCTGAGGGGGAACTGCAGGTTTCCCAATCATGTTCCAGGCTAAAGCTTTAAAGCCATGTGGCACCTGTGACCTTTTCTTTGCGTAGATTGGACTCTTTGCCCTTTGGGAAGCATCATATTCTATAGTACCCATCCCTTTTTTGTTTAGCCCAGCCTTTGGCTCACTGTGTCATTTTGGTGTGAGTTAACCCAGAGGAGTTTTTACTCTGGGCAACGCTAACGGAGCCCAATAGAAATGAAATGTATTCATTTAAATTCCGTCAACTACGGAGAGCTTCAGGAAAGGAAATTACATAAAGTAACCACAAGATGGCGGCACTTTACACTCATTTTTTTTTTTTTGAATGAGAAAACCGTGACCACAAATTTGAAAGGTTTCTAGCAATTCCTTGGCTCTTTCCCCAAATGTGAAAACAAACCCTTCAACAGTCTTTGATAGTTATATATGCAACATTTCCCGCCAGAGACATAGAGGAATGAAAAATATCCAAGACCAGTCAACTAGCCGAGTTTCTTGTCTTTTTGTGTCCTGGAGCCCAGATTTGATGAGGATTTTAGGGTAAAAGTTTTGTTGTGAATGCTCTCTCTGTTTATAACTTGAGCATGAGGTTGAGCATATCCATGCCTATTAACATGTTATTTATTGGGCTGTTTGTGTTTATAACCTGAGCCTGAGGACATTTGATCATACCCATGCGTGTGGTAACATCTGTTTTTAATTGGGCACTTTGTATAATGCTTGGAACTTCAGCTTCCATATGTCAAGTTATAGAAGTTTCATAACAGAGTTGGAGGTCAGGTTTATATGGCCCATTTTCCAGACATGGTTTGGTGATATCAGTGTGCTCTACATATCTCATCTGCCCAACCTGGATATTGGTCCTTTCTTCATGTTTTCCATACTAACACTGCATTGAAGAACAAATCATCTGGCACAAAACTGCAGACAGCTGTCTTTAATAGATACACTCAGCATTCAGAAGCAAACCCAACTTACAGACCTGGATGGCACTCACATGACTAGTGATTTTGCCCTTGAAGACTGTATTGTAGTTTTTGTTCCTAGGAACCAAAGATGATGAAGTCCCTACTCACACCATTTTAAAGGTATCTCTTGGAAAATAGCACATAGGATTTAAAAATATTCATCTGAAAATCTTTGTCTTCTATCTGGAGGGTTTAGGCCATTTGCCTTAATTTTGACTCCTGATGTGTTTTATTTCTATCATCCTGCATGCTTTCTATTTGCTGTGTTGTGTTTTGTTTCTTGGCCTTTCCCCTCCTCTTTCTTGGAAGTACTGTTAACCTAAGATCACTTTACATTAAAATTTTCCACTTGAGTTTTTTGGAAAACAAAAAAAATATGGGAAAAAAATTTTGGGAATTTGTATCTTCTGTGTGAGTGCTGCCTTGTGGATACAAATTCTCAAGGGAGACTTTTTTCCTCCACTTTCTGACAAGGTCAAAAAGACAAACGTCTCTTTCTGCATGGCAGACTTCTTCTTTTCCTTTGCAGAGCATGAGGAACTTTGGGGCCCCAGCTTTGGCTGGGGCTCTATAGAGCGTACTTGAAGTGACTTTTTACTGAGCTGAGGCTCTCCAGCATAGTAGATACTGTTGGGACCGTGCCAGGTCTCCTTACTGGGTGGTGCATCACCCACTACTTTCCGTGAGTGTGCTAGTCACAGGGAACTCATGTACCTGCCTGGAATGTTACCAGAAGTATGTTCCTGCTTATGTGATTCTGTATACAATGGAGCACTTTATGGACATTGAACAGGTAGACTATTAAAAACAAAAGGATGTGCATGCAAATAGCCTTTGACTGATAAAATTTACTGTCTGTTTCATTTCCCCTCAGTAAGGCATACACGAATTAGTTCTCTTAATAAATTGTTAACTAGACTTTCTAGTTCAAAGCATTCTTAGGTGACCTGAGGAAAGGAAGGAAGGGAGGGAGGGAGGAAGAAAGGAAAGAAGGAAGGAAAAGAGAGGAAGAAGGAGGGAGGGAGGAAAGAAGGAAGAAAAGAGTGTCTTCATGCCTATGGCTTCTGGATAGGCTGAATAGTGAAGTTTTAAGATGAAATGAGCTGGAAGGTCAAACCCAAGGGTGCAGAGCAATCCTTAGACTGTTTTCTGATAACATGCCAGCTATAAAGTCACACCCCATTAACACCTTTCCTATCTTACCTATGCCTTCTTCCTCTACTCATCTCCCTAGCTCACCAGAAGTTTCCTGTTGCCTGTAACTGATCCTCTTATGGACAGCTCTCAAAAAAGCTTGAGTTTTCTTGATATAGTTATTGCAACTATTTGAATCAGGAAATCTCCCATTAAAATGTGTCCAAAATGCTTTGATAATCTCTGTCCCCTTCAAGAGAGGAAGCCTGCTTTCTTTCCCTTTGAGTGTAAGCTAGACTTGGTGACTCAATTCTAGTGAACAGAAAGGGAAGAGATGGTGTAACTTCTGAGACTAGGTTATAAAAGGCATTATGGCTTCCTCCTTGCTCTCTGTCTCAGATTACTTACTCTGGGGGAAACCAGCTACTATGTTGTGAGGCTGCTCCAGCAGCCTTATGGAGGTCCATGTGCGGAGTACTCAGTTTGGTACTAGCCAGCAAGGAACCGAAGCCTCCTGCCAACACCACAGGAGTGAGCCATTTGCAGACAGGTCTTCCTGCCTCTGTCAACTCTCCCAGTGACTGTAGCCCAGCCTGAGCTCCTGACTGAATATCCAGAACCAGAACTGCCTGGTGAAGCCACCTCTAAATTCTTGACCCATAGAAACTGTGAGATAATAAGTGTTTATTGTTTTTTTTAAGCTGCTAAATTTTGGGGATAATTTTTTATACAGCAACAAATTGTTTTAATTATATAGCTTATGAAATCTGTAAAATCTTCATCCCCACCAGGACTTTGCTAGATTTCCAGGGTGTGGGGGATTCTCCTGAGAACCCTGGGGACATGGGTGGTGGCTCAGGAAGAGGACACCCTTTAAAACACTCAGAGAGAAGGAGGAAGGTGGTTCCTTGACCTTGAAGCTGTCCTGCTACCCTGGGCCTCAGATCATATGGTAGATGAAAGGGCAGAACTGCCTGCACGGTCGAAGAGCCCTGGACTGTGGCTCAGCTTCTGGGGAGTCTTTGATCGTGCTGGTAAGGCCTTCTCAATGGTCTGGCCTCCCAAGCTGATGTCCTGCTGGAGACATTGGGCACAAAATCACGATATGACACTGGGTGAACACAGAATCAACAGAGACAAGGCCCGGCATTGGACCTTCTGCAAAACTCCTCAAAGAAACTATCTTCAGCTTCCCTAATACCACGAGCAGGCTATCAAATTCCATTCCAAATTTGGTGCATGAGAAAGATTTTTCCTCTCTGAGCCATCTTTAACTTTACTTCAATTAGGCAACAATTAGGAAACAATTACCTAACTTTAACACCACTCAGTGCTCCTTGCCTTGCTTCTAGGAGACCATGATGCACTTCAGGGGCTTAATAGCATCAGCCCCCTTCGGGATGGGTTCTGGGGTATCTCACCACCTTCCTGCTCACCATGGCTGGACTCTGGCTCGTTTCCTTTTTTTTTTTTTTAAATTGAAGTGTCATTGATATACAATCTTATACTGGCTTCAAATGTACAACACAGTAGTTCAACAGTTACTCATATTGAATCCTTACCCCCTCTAATGCGGTTACTATCTGTCAACATAGAAAGATGTTACAGAATCACTGACTATATTCTCCATGCTGTACTATCGTCTTCATGACCAACTTACATTGTGATTGAAAATTACCATGTCTGGCTCATTTACTTTTTTCACTGGCTTCTTGTACCTTCGATTGCACTGCCCCACCTCCTTTGGATGGAGATGATGGTCAGGAATGTGGGCCCCTCTGCCCCTTCCCCTCAGTCAGTTTTGTTGACAGAAACCTGTGTCTCAACATGGGTGCCACAAAAAAGCCTATGATGGTGGTCATGGCCCTGCGCCTCTTCCCAAAGTCTAGGGCTGAGGTGAACCAGAGTAGGGTCCAGAGCTGCCTGAACCAAGATCCTGGGGAGGGCAGTTTTGGGGGCTGGTGGGGGCCCCCAGCTCTGCTAACAGGCAGATGAACCCACTATTCCATTCTGGTAGCCAACAAGGGCCTGAGACTAAGGAATCAAAGTTTCCAAGTTCAGTGAGAGGAGAGAATGTGCCTGTGTGGGGGAGGAGAGAGAAAGAGAACACCGCTTAGGGTGTGTGAGCCGGTGGGGACCGAGGGTCGGCCCAGAACGGTGCTCCCTTGAGTCCCAGCTGTCAGTGAGGGGGTCTCTGAGCACTCTTTCCAGAGGCGGACTGCCAGGGATGAGCCTGAGGCTGGGCTTGGCTCCAATGTGGTCTGACGCCAGGGGGCCGAGATAGAGGGAAGTTCCGGGAGGCAGGCAGTATAGGCTCCCCAGTGGAACTGGAGGTCCCAGGACCCTGTGCCGCCTTGTCCAGAGTCTGGGTTTGGCTGGCAGAGTAAGCCATCGTACCTGGAAAAGGAACCAAGACAAGAATGAGGGTGTGGGGGATTTTGCTACAGTTCCCTGGTATGGGGCCGGAGCTTTGGGGCTGCCATGGTCTGTACCTAGATTTCAGTCCTGTTTGGTGACGGGAGGATGGTCAGATTGCCCTGAGGCGTCTGGGGCCACCTTGGCCTCACCTTTGCATAAACACAGCTGCTGGAGGAATATGGTCTGCTGGCTAGAGAACGAGATTTTGGACTATGGCTTTAAGCTAGACTCTCTGAATCTGGGTTTTCTTGAGGATCGAATTCTGACAATAGTAACAGCATCACAGGTGGTGGCCAGGGTCAAATACAATGATGGAGGGGCTACGTAAACTGTATGGAGTCGGATCCAATTTCCAGCTCTTTCACGTACTTGCTTCCTTCCTCTAATTCCAAGTTAAGGGCAGTTACTGGCTGGTTCTTCACCGAACCCCGTTCCTGGGACAGAGAAATAGGCCATTCCTATTGTGGATGGGGGCAGCCTGTGACTGGAGTCCAGGCTTTGGTGTGTGCCAGGTGTGTGCTCTGGGCCCTTCTTGCACAAGCTAGACACAGCAGAGTCACAGGATGGAAGGAGCCAGCGTCCCTGTATCATTGCTTGGGAGGAAGGCAGCCACCAAGTGGAAACACCAATTTGGACTTTATGTTACATAAGAAGTAAACTTTTATTGTGTTTGAGTCATTAGCTGTTTTGGGTCTGTTACAGAAGCTAGTATAATTCTAGCAAATACCTCAAGAAGAGAAGCTGAGCAAGGGCATCAACAGAAGCTATTGGAGTTTTCCAGATGAAAGGCTGACTCTCTTCCTAAGCTCTCCCCTACATCCTAGTCCCAATCGATGTGATCCCATAGTACTTTAATTTTTAAAAACTCAAATAGTGCAGTACTGACTTAATCAGTACAGAATTGAAAGGGCTTTAGATCTGTAATAAAAATCCATATTTGGAGAGGGCAAACTTTAAAACAGCAACCAGTAGGGGAAGGAGGGGGAAGGCATGGGTGGGTGGAAGGCATATAGGGACTACGGTGGCATGACCTGACCACTGTCAAGCCAATGTGTTTCTTGGTTTCTCATAGAAAACTTTTTTTTTTTTTTGAGAGGGTATCTCTCATATTTATTGATCAAATGGTTGTTAACAACAATAAAATTCTGTATAGGGGAGTCAATGCTCAATGCACAATCATTAATCCTTCTCAAGCCTAATTCTCATCAGTCTCCAATCTTCTGAAGCATAATGAACAAGTTCTTACATGGTGAACAAATTCTTACATAGTGAATAAGTTCTTACATGGTGAACAGTACAAGGGCAGTCATCACAGAAACTTTCGGTTTTGATCACGCATTATGAACTATAAACAATCAGGTCAAATATGAATATTCGTTTGATTTTTATACTTGATTTATATGTGGATCCCACATTTCTCCCTTTATTATTATTATTATTATTTTTATTTTTAATAAAATGCTGAAGTGGTAGGTAGATGCAAGATAAAGGTAGAAAACATAGTTTAGTGTTGTAAGAGAGCAATTGTAGATGATCAGGTGTGTGCTTGTAGACTATGTGTTAATCCAAGCTAGACAAGGGCAATAAAACATCCACGGATGCAGAAGATTTCTCTCAAAACGGGGGGGTGAGGTTCTAAGCCTCACCTCTGTTGATCCCCAATTTCTCACCTGATGGCCCCCCTGCGACTGTGCCTGTCTTAGGTTGTTCCTCCCTTGAGGAATCTTACCCGTCTCTGGCTAACTAGTCATCTTCTGGGGCCATACAGGGAGATGTAAAGTTGGTAAGTGAGAGAGAAGCCATATTGTTTGAAAAGGTTAGCTTTTTACTTCTTTGCAGATTTATGCCCTGTGGCTTCTATGCCCAGCATTTGTCTTGAGGTATCTTTACCACTTGGAGGAATTATGATACTCGGTAAATTCGATATGAGGCACGAATTCTATTTAAGGGTTGTAATTAGGAAGGAAGAAGAAAAGTTATAGAGGTAGCAGATGGAAGAAAACATGGGAGGATTGATTATTTCTTTGACATATCTTCTTGTAGAGTAACTTAAGCATATATAGGTTTTAACTACTAATGAAATTGCACACACACATTAACATAATAGGAATACAGTTACATAACCAAAGCAGATCAATAACTACCAGCCATCTCCAGTGAAGCCAAGAAAACCAGTTAGGCATCCTAGGCATTTGTGAAAATTTGTCTATGATATGATGGATATTGTCCAACTGTACCTGAACAGTCTGAGAGAAAGCAGACAAATTAAAACAACCCATTCCTGGGAACTGTTCACATCCCATATGTTCTTTTAAAAGTAGATAGTTTGTAGTCGTAAGATTTTGGAGCGCTACAACTTTCACTTCTCCTAATTCTTGGTTGAGTTCCAACAGTATAGATCCAGTCAAATTTGTTGCTTTAATGAAAGCACAGGCCAGCTTAGATATCTCCTTCTTCATTCCAATGGCAAGTCCAGGAACCGGTGGGATGGATGCAGCTACAACTGCAGCATCGCCTGGATCTTTGTTGAGGTTTTTTGATGATCATCTTCTGGTATGACTGTTCCAGAGAGTGCTGATGTTGGAAGTTCTTCTTCATATCATATCTTAGTTCATTTTCTGGGTAGCCAAATTAGGCTTTGATCCTCTGTATAAACACAAACAGACCCTTTGCCCTCACTTTGATATGCCCTTTATACCACTGTGTAGAACTCATTGGAGGTCACCACACAGGAACTGCTTTTTTTTTTGTTATCATTAATCTACACTTACATGACAAATATTATGTTTACTAGGCTCTCCCCTATACCAGGTCCCCCCTATAAATCCCTTTACAGTCACTGTCAATCAGCATAGCAAAATGTTGTAGAATCACTACTTGTCTTCTCTGTGTTGTACATCCCTCCCCTTTCTCCCACTTCCCCATGCATGCTAATCTTAATACTCCCCTTCTACCCCCCTCTTATCCCTCCCTACCCACCCATCCTCCAAAGTCCCTTTCCCTTTGGTACCTGTTAGTCCATTCTTGAGTTCTGTGATTCTGCTGCTGTTTTGTTCCTTCAGTTTTTCCTTTGTTCTTATACTCCACAGATGAGTGAAATCATTTGGTATTTCTCTTTCTCTATTTTGCTGAGAATAATACCCTCCAGCTCCATCCATGTTGCTGCAAAAGGTAGGATTTGCCCTTTTTTATGGCTGAGTAGTATTCCATTGTATATATGTACCACCTCTTCTTTATCCATTCATCTATCGATGGACATTTAGGTTCCTTCCAATTCTTGGCTATTGTAAATAGTGCTCTGATAAACATAAGGGTGCATATGTCTTTCTCAAACTTGATTGCTGCGTTCTTAAGGTAAATTCCTAGGAGTGGAATTCCTGGGTCAAATGGTAAGTCTGTTTTGAGCATTTTGATGTACCTCCATACTGCTTTCCACAATTGTTGAACTAATTTACATTCCCACCAGCAGTGTAGGAGGGTTCCCTTTCTCCACAGCCTCGCCAACATTTGTTGTTGTTTGTCTTTTGGATGGCAGCCATCCTTACTGGTGTGAGGTGATACCTCATTGTAGTTTTAATTTGCATTTCTCTGATAACTAGCGATGTGGAGCATCTTTTCATGTGTCTGTTGGCCATCTGTATTTCTTTTTTAGAGAACTGTCCAGTTCCTTTGCCTATTTTTTAATTTGGTTATTTGTTTTTTGTTTGTTGAGGCGTGTGAGCTCTTTATATATTCTGGACATCAAGCCTTTATCGGATCTATCATTTTCAAATATATTCTCCCATACTGTAGGGTTCCTTTTTGTTCTATTGATGGTGTCTTTTGCTGTACAGAAGCTTTTCAGCTTAATATAGTCCCACTTGTTCATTTTTGCTGTTGTTTTCCTTGCCCAGGGAGATAAGTTCAAGAAGAGGTCACTCATGTTTATGTCTAAAAGGTTTTTGCCTATGTTTTTTTCTAAGAGTTTTATGGTTACATGACTTACATTCAGTTCTTTGATCTATTTTGAATTTACTTTTGTGTATGGGGTTAGACAATGGTCCAGTTTCATTCTCCTACATGTAGCTGTCCAGTTTTGCCAGCACCATCTGTTGAAGAGACTGTCATTTCACCATTTTATGTCCATGGCTCCTTTATCAAATATTAATTGACCATATATGTTTGGGTTCATGCCTGGAGTCTCTAATCTGTTCCACTGGTCTGTGGCTCTGTTCTTGTGCCAGTACCCAATTGTCTTGATTACTATGGCTTTGTAGTAGAGCTTGAAGTTGGGGTGTGAGATACCTCCAACTTTATTCTTCCTTCTCAGGATTGCTTTGGCTATTTGAGGTCTTTGGTGTTTCGATATGAATTTTTGAATTATTTGTTCCAATTCATTGAAGAATGTTGTTGGTAATTTGAGAGGGATTGCATCAAATCTGTATATTGCTTTGGGCAGGATGGCCATTTTGATGATATTAATTCTTCCTAGCCATGAGCATGGGATGAGTTTCCATTTGTTAGTGTCCCCTTTAATTTCTCTTAAGAGTGACTTGTAGTTTTCAGGGTATAGGTCTTTCACTTCTTTGGTTAGGTTTATTCCTAGGTATTTTATTCTTTTTGATGCAATTGTGAATGGAATTGTTTTCCTGATTTCTCTTTCTATTGGTTCATTGTTAGTGTATTGGAAAGCTACAGATTTCTGTGTGTTAATTTTGTATCCTGCAACTTTGCTGTATTCCGATATCATTTCTAGTAGTTTTGGAGTGGAGTCTTTAGGGTTTTTTATGTACAATATCATATCATCTGCAAATAGTGACAGTTTAACTTCTTCTTTACCAATCTGGATTCCTTGTATTTCTTTGTTTTGTCTGATAGCCGTGGCTAGGACCTCTAGTACTATGTTAAATAACAGGGGGGAGAGTGGGCATCCATGTCTAGTTCCCGATCTCAGAGGAAATGCTTTCAGCTTCTTGCTGTTCAGTATAATGTGGGCTGTGGGTTTATCATATATGGCCTTTATTATGTTGAGGTGCTTGCCCTCTATTCCCATTTTGCTGAGAGTTTTTATCATGAATGGATGTTGAATTTTGTCAAATGCTTTTTCAGCATCTATGGAGATGATCATGTGGTTTTTGTCTTTCTTTTTGTTGATGTGGTGGATGATGTTGATGGATTTTCGAATGTTGTACCATCCTTGCATCCCTGGGATGAATCCCACTTGGTCATGGTGTATGATCCTTTTGATATGCTGTTGAATTCTGTTTGCTAATATTTTATTGAGTATTTTTGCATCTACATTCATCAGGGATATTGGTCTGTAATTTTCTTTTTTGTGGGGTCTTTGCCTGGTTTTGGTATTAGGGTGATGTTGGCTTCATAAAATGAGTTTGGGAGTATTCCCTCTTCTTCTATTTTTTGGAAAACTTTAAGGAGAATGGGTATTATGTCTTCTCTGTGTGTCTGGTAAAATTCTGAGGTAAATCTGCCCGGCCCCGGGGTTTTGTTCTTGGGTAGTTTTTTGATTACTGTTTCAATTTCTTTGCTCGTAATTGGTTTGTTTAACTTTTGTGTTTCTTCCTTGGTTCGTCTTGGGAGGTTGTATTTTTCTAGGAAGTTGTCCATTTCTTCCAGGTTTTCCAGCTTGTTGGCATATAGGTTTTCATAGTAGTCTTTAATAATTCTTTGTATTTCTGTGGAGTCTGTCGTGATTTTTCCGTTCTCATTTCTGATTCTGTTGATTTATGTTGATTCTCTGTTTCTCTTAATAAGTTTGGCTAGAGGCTTATCTATTTTGTTTATTTTCTCAAAGAACCAGCTCTTGGTTTTGTTGATTTTTGCTATTGTTTTATTCTTCTCAATTTTGTTTATTTCTTCTCTGATCTTTATTATGTCCCTCCTTCTGCTGACTTTAGGCCTCATTTGTTCTTCTTATTCCAGTTTCGATAATTGTGATGTTAGACTATTCATTTGGGATTGTTCTTCCTTTTTGAAGTGTGCCTGGATCGCTATATACTTTCCTCTTAAGACTGCTTTCGCTGCGTCCCACAGAAGTTGGGGCTTTGTGTTGTTGTCATTTGTTTCTATATATTCCTTGATCTCTATTTTGATTTGTTCATTGATCCATTGATTATTTAGAAGCATGTTGTTAAGCCTCCATGTGTTTGTGAGCCTTTTTTTTTCTTTGTAGAATTTATTTCTAGTTTTATACCTTTGTGGTCTGAAAAGTTGGTTGGTAGAATTTCAATCTTTTGGAATTTACTGAGGCTCTTTTTGTGAGCTAGTATGTGGTCTATTCTGGAGAATATTCCATGTGCACTTGAGAAGAATGTATATCCTGTTGCTTTTGGATGTAGAGTTCTACAGATGTCTATTAGGTCCATCTGTTCTAGTGTGTTGTTCAGTGCCTGTGTGTCCTTACTTATTTTCTGCCCGGTGGATCTATCCTTTGGGGTGAGTGGTGTGTTGAAGTCTCCTAAAATGAATGCATTGCAGTCTATTTCCCTCTTTAGTTCTGTTAGTATTTGTTTCACATATGCTGGTGCTCCTGTGTTGGGTGCATATATATTTAGAATGGTTATATCCTCTTGTTGGGCTGAGCCCTTTATCATTATGTAGTGTCCTTCTTTATCTCTTGTTACTTTCTTTGTTTTGAAGTCTATTTTGTCTGATATTAGTACTGCAACCCCTGCTTTCTTCTCACTGTTGTTTGCCTGAAATATGTTTTTCCATTCCTTGACTTTTAGTCTGTGCATGTCTTTGGGTTTGAGGTGAGTTTCTTGTAAGCAGCATATAGATGGGTCTTGCTTTTTTATCCATTCTATTACTCTGTGTCTTTTGATTGGTGCATTAAGTCCATTTACATTTAGGGTAACTATTGAGAGATATGTACTTATTGCCATTGCAGGCTTTAAATTCGTGGTTACCAAAGGTTCAGGGTTAGCCTCTTTAGTATCTTACTGCCTAACTTAGCTCGCTTTTTGAGCTGTTATATACACTGTCTAGAGATTCTTTTCTTCTCTCCCTTCTTATTCCTCTTCTTCCATTCTTCATATGTTGTGTGTTTTGTTCTGTGCTCTTTTTAGGGGTGCTCCCATCTACAGCAGTCCCTGTAAGATGCCCTGTAGAGGTGGTTTGTGGGAAGCAAATTCCCTCAGCTTTTGCTTGTCTGGGAATTGTTTAATCCTGCCATCATATTTAAATGATAGTCGTGCTGGATACAGTATCCTTGGTTCAAGGCCCTTCTGTTTCATTGTATTAAATATATCATGACATTCTCTTCTGGCCTGTAGGGTTTCTGTCGAGAAGTCTGATGTTAGCCTGATGGGTTTTCCTTTATAGGTGAACTTTTTCTCTCTAGCTGCCTTTAAAACTCTTTCCTTGTCCTTGAGCCTTGCCATTTTAATTACTATGTGTCTTGGTGTTGTCCTCCTTGGACCCTTTCTGTTGGGGGTTCTGTGTAATTCCATGGTCTGTTCAATTATTTCCTCCCCCAGTTTGGGGAAGTTTTCAGCAATTATTTCTTCAAAGACACTTTCTATCCATTTTCCTCTCTCTTCTTCTGGTACCCCTATAATATGGATATTGTTCCTTTTGGATTGGTCACATAGTTCTCTTAGTATTGTTTCGTTCCTGGAGATCCTTTTATCTCTCTCTATGTCAGCTTCTATACGTTCCTGTTCTCTGGTTTCTATTCCTTCAATGGCCTCTTGCATCTTATCCATTCTGCTTATAAATCCTTCCAGGGTTTGTTTCACTTCTGTAATCTCCTTCCTGGCATCTGTGATCTCCCTCTGGACTTCATCCCTTAGCTCTTGAATATTTCTCTGCATCTCTGTCAGCTTGTTTATGATTTTTATTTTGAATTCTTTTTCAGAAAGACTGGTTAGGTCTGTCTCCTTCTCAGGTGTTGACTCTGTGATCTTTGTCTGCCTGTAGTTTTGCCTTTTCATGGTGATAGAGATAGTTTGCAGAGCTGGTACGAGTGACAGCTGGAAGAGCTTTCCTTCCTCTCCTGTGGCCTTCCTCTCCTGGGAGAATAGCGACCTCTTGTGGCTTGTGCTGGGCAGCTGTGTGCAGACAGGGCTTCTGCTTCCTGCCCGGCTTCTATGGAGTTTATCTCCGCTGTTGCTGTGGGTGTGGCCTGGCTCGGGTGCTGCTCCAAAATGGTGGAGCCCTGTTGGAGGGGGAGTGGCCAGGAGGCTATTTATCTCTGTAAGGGGCCTCTGTGCTCCCTGCTGCCCAGGGGGTTAGAGTGCCCAGAGAACCCGAGATTCCCTGCCTCTGGACTAAGTGTCCTGCCCTGCTCCTTTAAGACTTCCAAAAAGCACTCTCCAAGCCAAAACAACAACAACAAAAAGAAAAATAAATAATAAATAAGTAAATAATTTTTTTAAAAAAAGGAAAAAGCACAATTTTCTTTGTCCTCAGGTGCCAGTCTCAGGCACCCGCTCACCAGTCTTGCTTCCCTGTTTCCCTAGTATTGGGGTCCCTGTCCCTTTAAGACTTCCAAAAAGCACTCACCAAAAAAACAAAAAACAAAACAAAACAAAAAAAACAATGGCCGCTCACGTTTCTTTGTTCTCTGGCGTCAGCCTCAGGCACCCACTCACAGGTCCTGCCGCCCTGTTTCCCTAGTATCCAAGACCCCACACATGCAGTGTGTCTGCGCTCTGGTCCAGAATCCTGGGGCTCAGTGTTCAGCAGTCCTGGGGTCCTTCTCCCTGCTGAGTTCTCTCCTCCCACAGGGAGCTGGGGGAGGGGTGCTCGGGTCCCACTGGGCCGGGGCTTGTATCTTACCCCCTTCGTGAGGCGCTGGTTTCTCTCAGGTGTGGATGTGATCTGGATGTTGTCCTGTGTCCTCTGGTCTCTATTTTAGGAAGAGTTGTCTTTGTTATATTTTCATAGATATATGTAGTTTTGGGAGGAGATTTCTGGTGCTCTACTCACGCCGCCATCTTGGCTTCGCCCTCCGTCTGTTGCCTTTTTTATGTCTAATTTATTGATCCTTGGCCCCTAGAATGTGCCTAGGAAGATATAATGTTGTGCCCAAAGTCGCGAATCCCAGAAGACCACCAAGGAGCCAACACCGATGCAAAAGCAAAGAGCCTTTATTGGAGCTAGCTCGAGCTCAGTCTCTCATCTACACCAACGCAGTGGCGAGATTCCAGAGAAAGAGCTAGAAAACTTTTTGTATACCTATTTTTTTCCCCTTCCATACTTAAGACCATCAGTGTCCAAATTTGCTCATTCTATTTTTTGTCTTGTTTTTGTTGGTGATGTTACATTATACTATCACATTTACTTCATTTCCTGTTCCATGTGGAAAAATTAGGCAATGTCAACGATTTTCTTCAGCTCCACAAAAGCTGTCACTCTTCTGCACTGTATCTCTGAACCAGTGTTTGAGGGCATTGATGGACTGCCAGCTGATCTTATTGGCAAGAATGTCTATAACTTTGAAACATCTTCCTTACGTTTTGAGAGACTCACCAGGAACAGGTTCTGCTTTGACAGAGACCTCTTGTCCTCTTTTTGCAGCATCCACTTTGTACTTGTTAGTTGTCACTATTCAATAGTAATTTGTTACTATACCCATGTCAATGCTGGTTACTGGAACACTGGGTACTGTTCCAATATCAACAAAATGGTCACTGTTCCATAATGTCCTGACCTTCTTCTGCAGTTACTCCTGTCATTACCAGATCTCAATTATTGAAAATAAACTGACAGGACTTTTACCTTGCAGGGACCTATTGCTTTGTGCTTAAATTTCTCTTGTTTCTATTTCTTGTGTATATGTCATAAAGGGATACAATGATAAGTAATTTCTGCACTCAAAATTCTAACTTCTAAACCATCAGCCATTACGCATCTTGTTCAGTTCTCTTATTGAAGGCCAAAATTATAGCATCCTAATATGGCTTAATTTTACAAAGGGCCACTTGGAAAATGAGATGGTCTCTTTCAATTTGACCTTTACTCACTCTCAGGGTGGAGATGGTCTGTGATCACAGCCCTCTGAAACCCTGTGACACTTCTATGTGGTCCTTTGTCATCCTTTTATTTTAGATATTCCAGTGCCTCTCTTTTTAATGAGAATATAAACCAGTGAGGTAGGAGTAGCAGCTGCTAGGTTCAAATCTCCCTATTTCTCCTCCTAAAGGAAACATTCAAAACAAAATAAATACCTCCTCCACCTGCAGCTAGCTGTGATTCACCCCATCCAACACTTGGAGCATCTTAAAGGGATCTGGGTGGGAAACTGGTAGTGTTCAAGCTGATAAGACATGGGAACTGACAGATTCAGGAGAGGAAGTGAGGAAGGCAAAATCATTTCAGAAATGAAGACTAAATTGTGAGGAACATAAAGAATCTAGTCAGAGATGTAGAGGATAGAAATGAGTGAACCGATTCTGCAGAAAGGCTGACACTACTCCCCTATTTTACAGATGTCCCTACCCCTGTCTTACCAGCTCCCCACTGGTTCTCTAAGCCAGGAATTCAGTGAAATGCTTTGCATGCATAATCCCGCCTCTTTTTCACCAGCCGATGAGGTATGCACTAGGATTTAGTCTGACTTTAACTTTTCCGGCTTTATACAGCTAATAATAGTCAGAATTTTTATTTCAATCCCAGATCCATCTGATTCCCTAAAATATGCTCTTTACACCTTTCCACATGGCCTTTTAAAAAGTGATCAGCACCAAATAGAATTTACCTTCTTGGGTGATTTGGAGCTTGGTGGCATTTTGGGAGCTGACTTTTGCTGTGTCATCTGAATCTCTGACTGTGGCTCTGCCTTTATGGCTCTTTTCAACTTCACGGAGCTGCAGGAAAAAGCTGATGGTTGGTCGTGGCTGGGGAAGTGGGTGTTTGAGGCTCAGAGTCCAGGATTGTGAGATAGAGAGGGAAAGGCTCTGCCTTCAGTTCTTGGTAATGACCTTAAATTGCCAGTTATTGGCCCTCATGACTTATGGAAGAGGGCAGTCTGAGTCTTAGGTTTGCACAGCCTTTGAAGGAATCTGGCCAGGGGAGGACAGAAAGTGCCAGTCTTATGTTTCAATGGTTTTCTATATTTGGGCAGGAACCCAATGAGATTAATAGAGGGAAATGTGGATGGGGAACTGGATGGGAGACAAATAAATTAATTCCAGAAGAGGGATGGAGGGAGCAAGGAGGACAGGGCTTAGAGAGCTTTGGGATCTGTCTCTTACCTTCTGTAGGAGTGTGGGTGGGACTGGGAGAGGGGAAGAGAGTAGTCAGAGGTCAGTTGATGGGAGGCTGCCTGTGCTGCCTGTGCGTACAGAGGACTTAAGAGACCTCTTAGACCATGAGGCATGAGCAGTACATCACTTTGATGATATTTTCTTTAGCGTTTATATTATTAATTTGAATCTGTAGGAATTGTGGGTACTGGTTTTATGATATATGAACTTTGGTGGAATCCAGTGAATTTCTCCTGCTCATTAGCAACCTCTTAGTCATTATTGTTTTGTGCCCTCAAATATCCTCAGAATATAAATGCAGTGTTCTGGGCACTAGAGGGTACTGCCTACACAAAGTTATTATTCCATATTATTCATTACAAGTATGAAATGTCAAAAGAACCTGGTACAAACCAAAATCCTACAAACACCAGAAAGAGGGCCAAGTGAAACTGAAATCACCAATCTTCCTGATAAAGATTTCAAAATAAAAATCATAAACATGCTCACAGAGCTACAGAAAAATATTCAAGACCTCAGGGAGGAATTCAAGAAAGAGATAAGAAAGTTTGAAAAATACAGTATCAGGAATGAAACATACAATGGAGGAATTTAAAAGATTTGTTGAAATAGAGAAGACTGTAAATGAAATAGAAATTAGAGAATAGGAATACAAAGAAGCTGAGGTACAGAGAGAAAAAAGGATCTCTATGAATGAAAGAATATTAAGTGAACCGTGTGACTAATCCAAACAGAATAATATTTGCATTATGGGGGTACAAGAAGAAGAAGAAGAGAGAAAAAGGGATAGAAACTGTCTTTGAGGAGGTAATTGCTGAAAACTTCCCCAATCTGGGGAAGGAGATAGTCTCTCAGGCCATAGAGGTGCACAGATCTCCCAACACAAGGGACCCATGGAAGACAACACTGAGACATATAATAAAATGGCAAAGATCAAGGACAAGGACAGAGTACTAAAAGCAGTCAGAGAGAGAAAAAAGATCATGTACAAAGGAAAACCCATCAGGCTATTATCAGACTTCTCAACAGAAACCTTACAGACAAGAATGGAGTGGCATGATATATTTAATGCAATGAAGCACAAGGGCCTCAAACTAAGAATACTCTGCCTGGAAAGAGTACATTTACATTTGAAACAGGAATTAAACAATTTCCAGATAAGCAAAAGTTGAGGGAATTTACCTCCCACAAACCATCTCTACAGTGTATTTTGGAGGAACTGCTATAGATGGAAGTGCTCCTAAGGCTAAATAGTTGTCACCAGAGAAAATAAAACCACAGTAAAGGAAGTAGACCAATTAATTACTAAGTAAACACAAAATTGAATCAACTACTTCCAAACTCAGTCAAGAGATACATAAAAAGTACAGGATATGACGCCTAATATATAAAGAATGGAGGAGGAATAAAAAGAAGGGAGGAAAAAAAAGAACCTTTAGATTGTGTTTGAAACAGGGGAATAAGCAAGTTAAGTTAGACTGTTAGATAGTAAAGAAGCTACCCTTGAACCTTTGGTAACTATGAATCTAAAGCCTGAAATGGCAATAAGTATGTATCTATCAAAAATCACCCTAAATGGACTGAATGCACCAATCAAAAGACATAGAGTCACTGAATGGATAAAAAAACGATACCTTAAAAAACCGAAGTAAAAAAAAAGAAATGAACACATGGTGTTGAATCACACAGGCTGCTTCCTATAATACAGATAGTTTTAGATTTGTTTAGCAGAAAGCCATTTAGAGCATACAGCTAGGCTCAGAGCAAATCAGAAAAAAACGTGAGATCTTTTTTCCCTCCAGAATGAGATCCTCCCGGAGACTCACCGCTTGGATTTTCTTCCTCAGCTGGGCATTAGCTCGGGATAGGCTCTTGGATACTGAGTTCAGGTAGTATATGGCCAGGCTGCAAGAGAAAAAGAGCATCCCCTGTGGTACTGAAATCTTTGGAAATTCCAAGAGTTGGATGCCTCTTCCAAGGAATCAAGACAGGCTTCCTGGCTTGGGGGCTTTGTGTAGAGGCTTTACCTCCGGGCAGGGCAGAGGGAGGTCCTACCATCCTTAGTTCCCCACTTAGTGTGGAAATGGCTTACACTTTCCTACCTCTCAGAGTGCTCAGTAAAGTTTGGCTAAAGGAATCATACCTCTTCTGGGCAATCTGAAGAGGTCAGGAAGTGGCAGGGTTTCTTGACCACTGTGTATCCTGGGTACCTGCCCTGTGCCAGGCTCTGTCGTGTGCATCCCATTCCACATCTTAGTGGTTTGGACAGAAGTCCCATGAAGTAGAAAGGATGGCTCCTGCCTTGAAGTAGAAAGGATGGCTCCTGTCTTTACAGTCAGTGCCCTGCCCTCAGAGAGGTCAAGTACTTTACTCAAGGTCAGCCCATCTATTAGCACTTGTTAAGAGCCCACATTGGAAGCCAAAGCTCTGTCCATGGTCTTAAAGTCTGGAAGAGGGCAGACAGGCACCCTATTCCTGCTCTAATGGTGCTGAGACATGCAACGGAAGATGCCCTGAAGGCTCCCTGTCCACGGACGCCTGACAGGAATTTCTGGGCCTGGGTTGGTGCTTTTTCAGAGTCCAGCCACTCAGGCTGACTGGGTGACTGAGTGTCCTTTGCGGCTATAGCCTGGCTTCCCTTTGACAGAACCTTGGGTCCAGGGTCATGATGGACTTACTACCTGGGAGGGGAGGGACCCCAAAAGTCAGGCACCTCCTGGACGAGGGGCTCTGCTGGCCTGCTGCCTGGAAGTTTTTTAGGTTCATCCTAAAAGTGTTTTAGGTTCCACCATTAATGTCTTTGTGTCCAACTCTTGGGTCTTCCTGAAGCAAAGTCTCAGAGGACTGTGCAAAGAGAAGAGAGGGGTGGAGGACAAGTGAAGGACCCATCTGTTTAGGAAGGCCCTCCTCTGTCTGTGGCGTCACCCCTTCTCCTCATTAACAACCTATTTATTAGGGAGGAACTGGAAGTCAGGACAAAATGCTCATGGATGGCTGTGTCTCTCTTGAGGCTGTTTACAAAGTTAGTATTTCCCCTCCTGCCTGCAAGGGTCAGGTTTGGTGTCTGGGTTTCAGAATTCCCTCAGTGGGTCATGGGGTCGTCAGCTTGTCACTGTCTTGTCAGCCCTCCCTCATGCCGGAGTTAGAAGCAGAGGATGTTTGAATCCAGGATGTAAGGAAGCACATGAATCCTGGAGAGCAGCACTATCTGAAAAGATTGAAGAAATGCATACGTAAGACCCAGCAATTCCACTTCTAGAGGTCTGTCACATTTGCACCAGGAGCACATTTAAAATAGCAAAAAAGGTGGCAAGAACCCAATTATCTCTATGCAGAGGAATGGATAAACTGTGGTTTAGTCATACAAGGGAACACAACAGCCATGAAAATGTGTGCTCATGTATCTGCATAGATAAATCCCCCAGACATAATGTTGAGTGAGGAAAGCTTTGTAATGTGAACCATTCATTAAAACATTTTAAACTCAGAAGACAATGATACATACACATGTGATGTAAGTACCAAAATATGCATGGAAATGATTAAAATGAATCCAAATAGTGGTTATGGAGAGGGTGAAAGAGAGAAGGACCAGGTGGGGCTTGAAGTATATCTGTAACATTTTCTTTCTTTTAAAAAGAGACAGCTCTAGAGCAAATATTGCAAAATATTAACATCTGTTTAGTCTTGTGATCAGGTACATTGTTGTCTGTACTTTTCTTTATGTTAGGAATATTTAATAATTTTTTAAAAGCATGCAAAATAGGTTTCTATTAAGGAAAAAAATACTAAGGTTTCACTAGTATATTTTTGATGGCAGCAATTCAAATTCAGGACTCTTATTTCCTGGGTTCTGTTTTTCCTTTCTTCCCTATGTTAAAAAACGAAATGAACCCCAAACGGCATCCTCCCCCAACCCACTAAACAGCAACCCAAGAACAATCTTTTCTTTTCTTTGCTAATAATTTCTTGACCCATCCTCCTTTCCATAAAAGTCCTTCAAATTTTATTTTGTGCCTATGGCTGAGCCTCACCTCTGTTGATCCCCAAATTCTCACCTGATGGCCCCCCTGCGACTGTGCCTGTCTTAGGTTGTTCCTCCCTTGAGGAATCTTACCCGTCTCTGGCTAACCAGTCATCTTCCGGGGCCATACAGGGAAATGTAAAGTTGGTAAGTGAGAGAGAAGCCATATTGTTTGCAAAGGTTAGCTTTTTACTTCTTTGCAGATTTATGCCCTGTGGCTTCTATGCCCAGCACTTGTCTCGAGGTATCTTTACCACCTGGAGGAATTATGATACTCGGTAAATTCGATATGAGGCACGAATTCTATTTAAAGTTTGTAATTAGGAAGGAAGAAGAAAAGCTATAGATGTAGCATATGAAGGAAACTTGGGAGGATTGATTATTTCTTTGACATATCTTCTTGTATAGTACCTTAAGTATGTATAGGTTTTAAACTACTAACTAATTTGCACACACATATTGACATAATAGGAATACGGTGACATAAACAAAGCAAATCTATAATTACCAGCCATCTCCAGTGAAGCCAAGAAAACCATTTAGGCACCCTAGGCATTTGTGAAAATTTATCTATGATATGATGGATATTTTCCAACTGTACTTGAACCATCAGACAAATTAAAGCAGCCCATTTCTGGGATCTGTTCACATCCCATATGTTCTTTTAACCATAGATAGTCTATCATGAGATTTTGGGGTGCTACAACTTGCACCCCTCCCAACTCCTGGTTGAGTTCCAACAGTACAGATCCAGTCAAATTCGTTGTCTCACTGTATGCACATGCCAGCCTAGACATCTCCCTCCTCCTTCTCATGGCAAGTCCAGGAGATGGTGGGCTGGATGCAGCCACAACCGCAGCATCGTCCGGATCCCTGTGGAGGCTTTTTGATGATCATCCCCCGGCACGAGTCCTCCAGAGAGTGCCGATGCCGGAAGCTCCTCCTCATATCGTATCTTAGTTCATTTTCTGGGTATCCAAGCTAGGCCTTGATCTTCTGCGTAGAAACAAACAGACCCTTTGCCCACACTTTGACATGCCCTCTATACCACTGTGCAGAACTCATTGGAGGTCAGCACACAGTAACTGCTTTTTTTTTTTTTTTTTTAATTAAGAGAAAGGAATATTATCAGAAAAGAGTACCTCCATTGATTTCGTTGATCTTTGGTTTTATCCTGTTAAGGAGTAATCCCCCTTTTCTTTCTTTCTTTCTTTTTTTTTTTTTTTTTAAATTTTTAATCTACACTTACCTGAAGAATACTATGTTTACTATGCTGGTCCCCCCTAACAACCACATTACGGTTACTTCCATCAGCTTAGCAAAATGTTGTAGAGTCACTTTGTCCTCTCTGTGTTGTGCAGCCCACCCTCCCCTTTCTCCCTCCCCCCCATGCATGCTAATCCCCCCCTTCTTCTTCCCCCCCCTTATCCCTCCCTGCCCACCCATTCCCCAGTTCCTTTCCCTTTGGTACCTCTTTTTGGGTTCTGTAATTCTGCTGCTGTTTTGTTCCTTCAGTTTTTCCTTTGTTCCTATACTCCTCAGATGAGTGAAATCATTTGGTATTTCTCTTTCTCCGCTTGGCTTATTTCACTGAGCATAATACTCTCCAGCTCCATCCATGTTGCTGCAAATGGTTGGATTTTTCCACTTCTTATGGCTGATAGTATTCCATTGTTATATGTACCACATCTTCTTTATCCATTCATCTACAGATGGACATTTAGGTTGCTTCCAATTCTTGGCTAAAATAGTGCTGCGATAAACATAGGAGTGCATCTGTCTTTCTCAAACTTGATTGCTGCGTTCTTAGGGTAAATTCCTAGGAGTGGAATTCCTGGGTCAAATGGTAGGTCTGTTTTGAGCATTTTTGTGGACCTCCATACTGCTTTCCACAATGGTTGAACTAATTTACATTCCCACCAGCAGTGTAGGAGGGTTCCCCTTTCTCCACAGCCTCGCCAACATTTGTTGTTGTTTGTCTTTTGGATGGCAGCTATCCTTACTGGTGTGAGGTGATACCTCATTGTAGTTTTAATTTGCATTTCTCTGATAATTAGCGATGTGGGAGCATCTTTTCATGTGTCTCTTGGCCATCTGTATTTCTTTTTTGGAGAACTAGTTCCTCTGCCCATTTTTTAATTGGGTTATTTGTTTTTTGTTTGTTGAGGCAACGTCAAGCCTCCTTCATTTTCAAATATATTCTCCCATACTGTAGGGTTCCTTTTTGTTCTATTGATGGTGTCTTTCGCTGTACAAAGCTTTTCAGCTTAATGTAGTCCCACTTGCTCATTTTTGCAGATATGTTCAAGAAGAGATCACTCATGTTTATGTCTAAGAGGTTTTTGCCTATCTTTAATGGTTTCGTGACTTACTTGGTAGGTAGGAATATTTAATAATTTTTTAAAAGCATGCAAAATAGGTTTCTATTAAGGAAAAAAATACTAAGGTTTCACTAGTATATTTTTGATGGCAGCAATTCAAATTCAGGACTCTTATTTCCTGGGTTCTGTTTTTCCTTTCTTCCCTATGTTAAAAAACGAAATGAACCCCAAACGGCATCCTCCCCCAACCCACTAAACAGCAACCCAAGAACAATCTTTTCTTTTCTTTGCTAATAATTTCTTGACCCATCCTCCTTTCCATAAAAGTCCTTCAAATTTTATTTTTTTGTACAACTCCTTGAAGCATCTCTCTACTTGGTAGGTGGGATGCTGCCCGATTCAAGAATCACTTAATAAATCCAATTAGGTCTTTAAATTTACTGGGTTGAATTTTAACACCTGTTCCTTCTTTGCATATTCATTGTTTGCCCCCTATGCTTAGACAAGGGGCTTGTTGTTGGGGTTACAAAACCACCCCCTCTCCTCAGTCTTAGAGGGGTAGTGATGATGAACCAAATGTTCCAGGGCACAGGGTGCTCTGTGGGAAAGTCCCAGGGCCCAGCCAGGAACAGAGGCCCAGCCTCTACTTTCTCAGACACTCAGAGCCCAGAAGTCTTTGATGTTGCTAGTGAACCTTTGGGAGGGAGTTGAGATAACTGTCAGGAGCTACCTGTACTCCTTGGATCCTATCTCCAGTGTGCTCCCTGGAACACTCAGACCAGCCAGTACCTTCACCACTTTGCCTGAAGCTTCCCTTCCATCCTGGACTTTATGCCCAGGATTGCAGCTGGCCCAAGCTGCCCTGGCATTACCCAAAGCCTCTCCCCTCCCATTTCTCCCAGAAGCACTCAGTCAGTGGTAGGGCAGCTGGTCTACCAATGCCCTGGAGTGGGGTAACTCAGGCACACTGTTTCCTAGGGCTCCCCAGCAGGGTTAAGGTCCTCTCCGTGGTAATAAGGCACCTTTCTGTCCTTTCTGTCTCTTCCCTACCCCCTCCCCAATAAATGACTTGCATTTGAATCTTTGTCTTAGGATCTGCTTCCTAAGACACCAGGCTAAGAAGCACCAGGCTAAGAAGGCAAGAAGGAATGACTTGACAAGGAGGTGTGAACTGTGAGGGGAGGTTTCCATGCAGTAGAGCTGCCCCGGCTAACTTACAACATCAGCAGGATGGCTGGAATGATCAGGCCTGGATTGGCGAGGAAAGCAACGATCTTGCCCAGGAAGGTAGGGAAATCGTTTTCAACTGTCTCTTGGATGACATCATACATTCTGTTTTTCCCACTGGAAACAGGACAGGACACACGAGCATGCTGTGAAGCTCATAGGGCACACACAACTGTGACCACGCCCCCAGGGGCCCAAAGCTGCCACTCACCACTGCTTTCCTGGAAGAACCAGAGCTGCAGAGGTTTGACATCTTTGGGCACAATACTGAAAATGTCTTTGCTCTACTTTTCTCATCTGTATAATACAGTATAATAATAGCATAGTTTAATCTCATATTATAAGTATAATATAAGTATTTGTTTCAGAGAATTGTATAGAGGGCATAGACATGAATGCATATAAAATATTGAGCTTAGGGCTGTCAAATTATAAGTGCCTTCCAAAATATTGCAGCTAGAAGCCTCATTTTTCTCTTGTGTTGATCAAGGGTGGCAAACAATGGCCCATGGACCAAATTTGGCTTGCTACTTGTTTTTTTATATGGCCTGTGAGATTAGAATGATTTATTTGTACATATTTAAATTGTTGGAAAAATATTAAAAGAATAATATTTTATGATACATAGAAATTGAATTAAGAAATTCAAACTTAAGTGTTTATAAATAAGTGCTACTGGAACGCAGCTATACTCATGTATTTACATATTGTCTAGGGTTCCTTTTGTGCAATAATGGCAAACATGAATAGTTATGCCAAAGACTGCTTGTGAACATCTCAATGCCTAGCACTGCTGCAGAGCACATGACAAATCGCAGTAATGCAGTTACATGACAGCATTTCAAGTGCCAAGCATATCACCAATATTATGACATTTAATTAATTTACTTTTTGTTATCAGTATATACCCATCATGTAAAATATGGATTATTTTGGGACCATGTTAAAAATGCATTATTTTGTCATTGCGTCATGACATATTAGATGATACATGAGTTTCTAGTGCCCACAGGAACAAATGACCATTTCTGCCATGTGGCTCTCCCTTCAGCCTGGTGTCCCAGACCTTCCTCAGCTCAGCATGGTCTTCCACTCTAGATCTAGCCCCGCTTTTCCTTCTGTCTGAACCCTGTCCAGCCAGAGGACAGTCTGCTGTGAGCTCCTGCTGCTGTCCCCTTGGAGCACCCAGCCCTCACTGAGGGGCACCAACCATAGGGCTTTAACTGGTTAAATTGCTTGTAAACTGAGAAGTACCACGTCAGCATTCCCCAAAGTGTGTTGCTCCACACTGGTAGGCACACCGGGATGAGAGTGGGATGAGATGCGTGAAGCCCTGGGGAGCAGCAGTCAGGGAGGTACTGACTCAGGGCCAGGCAAGTGCAGGTCCCTGCCTCGCTCGCCTCACACTACTCCCAGCCCCGGTCAGTAAGGATGGAAACACTGGCTTGCACACATTATCTTACTGAAGGATTCTTCCAAGCCTTTAATGAAGGACTGTGCTCCTTGAGCATTTCTAAGTGAAAAGGTGGCAGATAAAAGGGGAAGCCATCCAAACTACTTGAGCCACAGAACCCTTTTTATGGAGGAGAGAGCGAGCTTTGTTTTCAGAGGTTCTCACATCTGTAAAGATAGCAGTAGATGCACATTATTTCTTAGTCCACCTCCTTACATAATTATTTATCTCTTTGTACAATGTCCAGCTCCTAAACGAGTCCAGTTTTACTCTGAACCCACAGTGCCTGCAAATGCTCTGCAGAGCATGGGAACCCAGTTAAGAGTCTCCAAAGCTGCTTCACATTTGAATGGCACTTGTAAATAGCTGGTCATTTCATCTTCAGCACCTTCCTGGTCCTCATTCCCACT
Source organism: Manis javanica (assembly GCF_040802235.1). Classification (NCBI taxonomy): domain Eukaryota; kingdom Metazoa; phylum Chordata; class Mammalia; order Pholidota; family Manidae; genus Manis; species Manis javanica. Next base: position 28,307,118 of record NC_133160.1, on the reverse strand, counting down.
GTAAGGTAATCCAGGGTAGTAGATTACCCGTATGTTAAAAGATTAGAGCTGCACTGTCCAATATTGTAGCCACTGACCATGCGTGGTTATTTAAATTAAAATGAATTTCAACGAAATAAAGAAATCCAGTTTCTCAGTTTGGTTCTCATTTCAAGTGCTCAACAGCCACATGTGGTTGGTGGCTACCATACCGGATTGCACAGACATGGGACATTTCCATCCTTGTAGAAAACTATTGAACAACACTGATGATTTGCCCAGAGCTCTGTGGCTTTTTGCAGGCTGATATTGACACCAGAACCAGAATTATCAGCCAGTGCTCTGGGCAGGCAGCCCCAGAGAGGAGCTGCTCCTGTGCAACCAAGACTATGCACCTGAATGGCCCGCAGTCAAAGGAGGGCGGGAGGGACATGATGGTGTAGGCCACTGGCAGGAGGCTGAGGAAGAGCACCAGCAGCAGGAGGCCCATGTAGAAGTTGTTGGAACGGGAGGCTTTGAACACACGTTCATGGGGGACGTTGCTGCTCATCACCGCCCAGCACTGGAAGTACATGGAGGTCAGCAGGCGCAGCACATTGATGCCCACCAGTCCTGGAGCATAGAAAGAGCCCATCCTGGGAGTGCAGAAACCACATTCCTGGTCAGCTGGACACAGGGCAGGTCAGGGAGGGATGACAGAAGGAAATGGGATCGATGGGTTTGGGGTATGAGGCCTAGTTGCTTTCTCTGCAGGTCCCATGGGAAGGGGTCTCCCTTTTAACTAGTACATTTACCACCAAGCCCTAGCCACCTATTCCTTAAGACAGGGGGATACCCTGAGCATTACTGGGCTGGGTTCTGGCCAGGATTTTGCCACTGCCTCATCACTAGGTATAGCAAGTTATGTGGTCTCCTGTCTGTTTCTTTATGGTCTCCCTAAAACCACATTGGTGTTCAAAAAAGTATTTCAAATCCTTAAATTAAGAGAATTGGACATTGGCTTGCAGTGAGCTCTTGGCATCTTGGAAGTCTTCAGCTGGAGTTATGCAGCCTCTTTCCAGCTCCCTTCTAGACAGGGACGCAAGCTCTGTAGTGCATTTAGCTTAGCTTCTTCTCTCCTTCCTTTTTTCTCCCTCCCTCCTTCTTCTTTCTTTCCTCCTCTTTCCCACCTCCCTCTCTCCCTCTCTTCATTGTACCTCCTTCCTCCCCTCCCTACTTTTTCCTTTGTTCCTTCCTCCCTGCCTCCATCAAGGGCAGCACATGGTGGGGCCGGGGCAGGGGCAGACACTCTCTGGTTTCCATTGACTCCTGCCCTCTATTTGTCATGTGAAAGAAGGAAGCTCAGAGAGGACAGACAGATAAGCTTTGTTCAGCCACTGCCCAGCTAGTTGAGAAACAAAGTCTGGCATTCCAGTTTTTTTGTTTCCCCAAATGAGATGATCCCCAAACAAAATGTACAGCTCACCAGATCATTCCTTGGTTGAAGATCAAACCAAGCACATTTCCGCTAATATCAAACTCAGCGTATGAGGGCTGCAGAGAGAGAAAGGAGGCGGACTGTTAAGGGTGTCAGCCAGACCCCACTCCAGCCCACTGGCTAAGCCAGGGCCCTCCATCCTAAGGAGCCTGCTCTCCTGATTGGAGAGGAACTTTAGAGTCCGAGGCCTGTTTCTTTAGCACGTTGTCAGCTTTTTAAGAAAAGTTTTGAAGTTCACAACGTTGAAACCTTTTTTCCATTTCTTTTTCAATCAAAAATGTGAGAATCTTTACCTTTTAGGACCTGCAGGCTGACACTGTGGTCTTGGGAGGACTGGGGCCCCTAAGAGAACATTGTATCAAGGCTCTAATCAGAAATGTACTTTGAAATTATAATGAAGAAGTAAATCCAATAAATAATGAAATGCAAACAATTAAACAAGGAGTCAAATGAAAAGCTTAAAAAAAAACCAGCTGTGCAAAACTAAATCAACAACTTTTCTCTCCATTTTCCTCTAGTCTGAGAGCAATTCATTGAAAGAAAAGAGCTCAGTCAGATTCAAATCTTCAATCTGATTCTGATTACCAGAGTTTTGGAGATCTGTTGATTATGTGAAAGAACACACTGTGTGGAAGCCCTGGGGAGTCCAGGTTCTTAGGAAGCAGGCCTGAGCCGACTCCCCATCTGTCTTCCAGAAATGGAGGTGAAGCGTGACAGGAATGGGAGAGAGGAAAGGAAGGTCGAGCAAGTACGGATCAGAGGGGGAGACAAGCATAATCCAAATACATGAGAGTTCACTCTCGGGAATTTAAAATTTAACACTAAAATATTGTAAAAACTTTTTTATCTACTGGGTTTTGTGTCCTGCTTAGAAAAATCTTCCTCACCCCAAGGTTATCAGTTTATATATGCTTTCTTTTAGAGATCTATGATTTCATTTTTTGGTATTTAAATCTTTGATTCCTCTATAGTTGATGTATTTAGGTGAAATGGGTGAGAGATATAGCTCCCCCTGTCCCCACAATGGTTAACCAGTTGTCTCAATGTATTTGTTATATAATCCTTTTTTCCCACTGGTTTGACAGACTCCCTTTATCATAAACTGAATTTCTACATAGATTGTACCCATTTCTGGACCTTTTATTCTGCTCCATCGATAAGTTTGTCTATTCCCAGTTTTTCATTATGACAGCTGCATAGTATGTTTTGGTATAATGGTAGGTTAGTCCCTTTCATTCTGCTATGTTAAAAGTTTTCCTGGCTATTTCCCCATGCCTATTTTTAGTATAAACTTTAGAATTATTTTGGGACCTTGTTATACTTGTAAATTAATTTAAGGGCAATGATATCTTAGCAATGTTGTGTCTTCCTTTTAGAGGGCATCCTCTTTGAGCCTGAGGTCTTTCATCCTTGCTCTCAGATGAGATTATGAAGATATCCTTGTTGGTGAGGAGAAGTTGAGTAGGTGTCTTAAATTGTGGCTGGTTACTAAAAGAAAAAAATATGACAGAAACCTGTACTAGAGCCCTTACCTGGACCAGATACCCTGCTGCAGGCCAGGGTGAGGATGACATAGGTAAATAAGACATGGAGCTCAAGGAGGAGGTCGCCTCCAACACCAGTGACTATTGGGTTGGTGAGTGAGGTGTTGTGGAAGAGTCCTTCACAGGACAGATGAAGCCAGAGAGTCTACCAGATCACAGAAGGCCACTGCAGAGAGGAAGTGACACACATTTAGAATGAACAGTTTTCCCATGCAGGTGGGGAAGAGGCATGTCCAGGTAGAGAAAATAAGAGTCAAAAGTTTCTCAAAGCATAATATAGAAGACAGCACCAATGGTCACTGTGTTCTTGGTGTGTTCCAGGACTTTCTGAAGCATTCGACCCTCCCTAACTCCAGAATTTCATTAGTCTCAAAAATTACCCATACCCACTTTCTGCTCACACAGTGTGGACTTCTAAGACTAGTGTTCTTTGCCTTCCCTGCTGAAAGGTGGTGCTGCTTCAGCATTGCTCTACCGATCTATCTGCTCAGCACTGAGGCGTGTGATCCACCTTTCCCAAGGCCAAAAGGCTCCATTTCCCAGATAAGGAGCTCACATTGTTAATTACACTGGGAAAAAGCAGAGTCTCCTCTAAGAAGGGCCCTTAAAGGAAATACAGATGAAATACTTTTCTACTTCACAGAGCAGAGACTGACATTAAGCATCTAAAGAAATGCATAAGAATGCATCTGACTATATCAGATAGATGACTGAGATGTCTTTCTGTGGAATGTCCATGGAACAGTGACCTACAAATCCAGCCTCCAGGTCCCAGCACCAGCAGTAGTTCATGAACCGGACAAAACAAGCCCGCAGGAAGTCCCCCAGCAGGATGGTGATGTAGGTTACCAGCATGTCAGACACCGTCAGTCTCATGAATTCCTGCAAGGCAAACACAGAAAGAGGGGGTGGTCACTGTTTGATCTTGTCCCCTTCTCCCGACTGACTGCAGCCAAGGAGAGTCACCCCCACCCACCTGAACTCTTCTCTGTTACCTTCTGGTTCTTGGTGGCAGAGTGGTGGTGCAGAGAAAGGAACCAGGCTTTGGAAAACCAGGCTTTGGAGGTCTCAGCTCTACAAGTTACTAATTGTTTGGTCTGGAATAACCTCTAAACCTCTTGAAGCCAATAATGGTATTAACCTTCAAGGGTTATTGTAAAGCTTAGTGATTATATGTGCAAATTTCCTGTCATGTTGGCAATACTCAATGCTTGGTAGTCATCAGCACTGTGGCACAGCTAGAGGACCTCATGGCTCCCTCCTTGCTTCCGCCACCTGTTCAGAAGTGCGAGGTGCCTCAGCTAAGACTCAATCTGACCATCACACACAGGGGACAGCAGCCAGCTTTCTTCACCTCTTGCTACTTGGATTTTTTTCTTGATTATAAACAAAATAATGAAGGTTTTTCATTGAGGCACATAGCAGATGAACCAAAAGCCAGGATTTTCTGTTTTGTTGACTATATATAATTTATTATTATTTTTTTAAATTGAAAAGATCTAGCAGGCATCATTACAACACCTAACAGACTTGGAGTTCCTAGGAGGCACAGGGTCTGCTTTATTAATTTTTGTAGCCTCCAAGATGATTAAAAAATGTTTGCGGGATGAATGGCTGATGAGTTTTCAGGGTTATTCCTCCATAAGATATCAGGTTAAAGCTTCTAAATGGAAGACAAACTGATGTGAGTCAGGTCTCCACCTCTGTGCAAGACGATGCACCGGGACCCCGGGTGGAGGTGGTGGAAGGCATGGGTGGGCAGGACACAGGACCTTAAACCCATCACCACCAACAAGCTCAGAGAGAAGTAAGCTTTAATCAGTGATGGGCATTCAGGGAGGAAGGCAAGAGATGCTTTCCAAGGACATGGAGCAGCAGATGAGACATTCTATAGCAGAATATTCCAAAGGAATTCTGTAGGTGATGAACTCCTTTTTGCTTTCTAAAGAGGTTGAATTGTATTGACCTGAGGACTTTCTCTGTTACACACTGTGATAGGTTTAAAATGTAGGAGGGGAAGCTTAGTTGCTCTGCACATTAAAGATGATGAGGATTTGAGAGTGTGGGGGAATCTGAACTGGAGGAGGCAAGAAATGGTGAGTCTGAGTCCTCCATGAAGGAAGTGGGGAGAAGGGCCCCAGTAGGGCCCCATGGGAGGTAGACTGTGCAGCAGGAACATGTCTGCGGGCCTGTAGGCAGTGTTTGATGGGGTGTGTGATGTAATCCTCTCCTCCCTTGTACATCATCATCCTCAGTTAGGAACACTGTTGTCTAATGCTCTATGTGAGTGGATTCTTCAGGGGACCCACAATGACGTAATAAACTGTGCATCTTAGTGGGGCGGCAGGTGAATAGAAACCGCACGTTGAGAGATGGAGTTGAGGAAGAAAAGGTAGTATTACCTAGTATTACTGATCCTGGTATTACCTGGGAATACTTCAGGTTTCTATCTAGGAAGGCAAAGAACATTAGCCTCTGAAGTCCACACTGTGCAAGCTACAGGAATGGTAGTGAAGTGGACAAGGGGAAATGGTAGTTATTAATGTTTGAGATGCTAATGAAAGTCATTAATTCTCTATAGAAAAATGCACAGGCGCATATACACACAAAAGCTGCATCCAGTTTTTAGGAGCATTCATAACTTCCAGGTGGAGAAGCTTAGGCTTTTGGTGAAATCTGCAGTGAAACTAAAGAAATCCAAGTGGTATTAGTTTGATGAAAGGAGCATATAGGGAAACATGTGAGAAACTAAAAACAATGAGAATGTGAAAAGATGGAACTTTACTAAGAAATATTGAATTGATGTTTTGGTGGCTTAAAAATGGAAATATCAAGGAAGGAATAACAAAGAACTGAGAACAGGCAGGGGTCCCCTTTTCAGGAGAATGTAACTACTCACGATGCCCACGGCTGTTTCCCAGCAAGAACCCCGGGGCACATCTGCAGGGTGCAGGGGTGGCCGGGGGATACTCTCGTTCCAACCCGAGGAGTTGTAATAATTAAAAACAGTCCAGTGAGTGATGTTCTTTATTGCTTCTTCCTGAGAAAGCTAGAACAGAAGATGGAGATGCGGAGGTGGAAGGAGCCAGGGGTGGTCCGACTGTTTCCAGAGGAGCAATGATTAATCCCAGCATACGCCACAATCCTATACCTAGCCTCTGCCCTGCCCCTCAACAGAGTCTCTCCAGAAATGCCCTCCCTGCTTTCAATCTACACAGGAGAGAGGGGAAATTTCCATGAAGTTAGACTTCTCTAAATCATTATCCATCCATCCATCCATCCATCCATCCATCCATCCATCCATCCATCCATCCAAGCATTCATTCATTCTTTTGAGACTAGTTTATTCAGGGTCTATTCTGGGTGTATGAGGCAGTGGTGATGCAGGAGTGAACAAGAGAGCTGGTGCTTTCCTGAGAAAGTTCACAGTCTAGTATGTGACAGCGATGAACAGACAGACAATTGCAGAACAATGATAAGAGCTACAGAACATTTTCTCTGAGGATTGAGGAAATCCACATCAGCAGGGGGAGTTACAGAAGACCCCCTGGAGGCAGTGACATCTGAGCCAAAACCTTAGGGAGGAATAATCAACTCATTAAACATGGGGAGAAGGGTAGAGAGAGGGGCAAGAGAGGATTTTGCCCTGTGGAGGAAATGTGAGCTCAGGAGGGTGGAACAGGAGGGAAGGCAGAGATGCAGGTTAAGAGGCAAGGGCCAGATTCAGTCACTTCCATCCGTAGAATCTTCCAACAGCTTCCCGTTAACCTCAAGAAAGAGTTCATGCAACTCAGTAATGGGGCGGACCTGGGAAGGAGCCTCATCATTTGGCCCTTCCCCCCAGCTTCATTGTTCACTTCTCGCCCTCTCCTCTACTATTCAGCCACTATGCAGTTCCCTGTTTGCACCCTCTGCTTTTTCCAGTCTCCTGAGGTTCCCCAGGGTGGGGTCTGGCGGCCTCCTCTGCACACCATGCTGCTCTGCGCTTGTCCCCACTGAAACACATACCACAGCATGCTGTGATCAATGAGTCTGTCTCCCAGCCAGTGTGTGGACACTCTTGGATGTGTCTTGTTGTCTGCTGTACCCCCAGCACCTGACCTTGTGGGTGCCCCATAGCCATCTGGTAAGCAGTGATGATAGGTCAAGTCAACTATGACTCGTCATCTCAATGGACGCTTACTTGGCTGGTAAATATTTATAGCCACATGAAACCGTAAGGGAAAGGCTGCAGATAAAATATTAAAGGTACCAAAAGACATGTATATGACATGAAGAAAGAAAAAGGCAGTGAAGAACTGCAGCAAAATGTTAACAGTGGTTGTCTTTGGGGTGTAGGATTCTGGAGATGTTTTTTTTTTCTCCTTTTACTTTTCTGAACTTTCCAAAAGTTCATTAATTAATATGAATTATGCATAAGGAAAACATTATTATATTCTAAAAGGGAAATTTGGTGGTCACTAGGGATTTGGGGTAGTCTGTGGCCTTACTTTGAGGTGGACGTCATCCATCAGGGCCAAGAGAAATGTGTAGAGGTTCCCCAGGAAAAGCGCAAAAATGCGGCCCAGCTGCCACTTCAGTCCAATGCGTGGGTGGTAATGCTCCAGGGCAGCGATGGTCTCAAACAGAGGGGGGCAAAACATCCCGAGCAGGGACATCACAATTTCTACCTGAGAAATCAGGAAAGACTAGATTACTTGTGTCATCAATATCACTAGCTTGGCCACCCCCAGGGCCCTGCACTGCCATCTCCTTATTGCCCCCTCCTCCACCTCAGGAGATGCCCTAGGGTCTGGGCAACCTGCTGTGTGATCCCAGCTAAGGTGTCAACATGCCCTGAGCAGTAAGCTTATGTCCTACACATAATAACTGCTCTGTGACTGGTTGCTATCACAATTACTGCTATTAGTATTGATAAAAAAAGCAAACTTTCTTTGAGAACGAAATGGATTAACATACAGGACAGTGCCTTGTGTTCTGTAAAAGTTGTGAGCTAGGTAAGAGTCACCCGTGGAGTCCTCATCCCAGAAGCATGGTGAACAGGAAGGTCAGATCACAGAAGGGAACTGACAGTAGAGGGATGCAGTTAAGAGTATGGCATTTGGACTCAGCTCTCTAGGTTTGAGCCCCAGTTCTATCACTTGCTGGCTTGTAAATTACGAAACGTTACATAGCTTCTCTGAGCTGATAGTTTCTTTAGGTGTAAAATGGTGATTCTAGGTGGTTCTTCTGCTGGCATTACCAGGATTCATTCGTGTATCTCTGGTCAGCTGACTCATTCACATGTCTGGTAGTTGATTGGCTATCATCTAGGGTAATGAGATAACTGGGCCATGTGTCTCTCATCATTCAGCAGGCTAGCCCAGGATTGTTCATAAGGTGGAGGTCCCAGGGTTCCCAAGAGAGCAAGTTCCAATACACAAGCACTTTTAAATCTGCTTGTATCATGGTTGCTAATGTCCCATTGGTTAAAGTAAGTCATATGGCCAAGCCCAGCTGGATTCAAGGGATGGGGAAACAGATGCTACCTCTTCTTGAGAGGACAGAAAAATAACTTTGCAAAGAAATGTACATACAAGAATGGGAAGAATTTGTAGCCATTTTTACCAACTACCACAGATGTCAAACTCCCAAAAGAGATTTATGGGTTCAATATAATCATAATAAACCTTAATGAGTTTTACTGTGGATCTCAGTGAGAGAACTCATTCTACCAGGTATCAAGACATACTATAAAGACATAGTTTGTCAGTGTGTAATTAATGCAGGAACAAATAGACCAATGAAATAGAAAAAAGAGCCCATGATCATGCCCACACATTAATAGACTCTTGATTTATGATGTATGGCACTGTAGAGCCATGAGGAAAAGATCACTTTTTAAATAATTGATGTTAGGACAACTGGCTGTCCAGTTGATTGACATGCTAATTACAATCCAGCTTTACCTAGCTGTGAAAGCCTAGTAACAGTGACTCTTTGTTCAAGATGGTCATGCTACTTGACTAGAAAAGGATGTAATTTCACTTTTTAAAACAAGTCCTGTGATCCAGACTTTCAGTAATTCAACGGAATGGCGTAGAACTAGTATAATTTCAGTATTTGCCCTCAACATTCACTTCAGCAGAGATGTCCTCCTTACCTCATTTCTTTCATACCAGCTGATGTTCTGCATTTTGGAGAATTCCTGGGATCGCTTAACCACAAAGTAAATGAGGTACCCACTTCCACACAAGCAGCAGATGATGAGAAAGTTGGCCAGGACACGGAGAAATCTTGTCAGATGGATATTTTCGTCTTTGTTACTCTCTTGTTCATCCACTATTGATTCCTTAATTTATGAAAATAAGATGTGAATAATGACAGGCCAGGAACCAACAGGCACCACTGTTGCTGAGCTCCTGAGATTACTACTTCCTGTATTTCCATAAATGAAATAATACAGAGGAGGGGGTAATATGGAGCACTGTTGCTCTATGAAGAATTGGTTGTTTTCTTTAAGAAAATATATTTTGTTGTTAATGTTGTTTTGGTACATGTAATAACAAAAGCTTAGATTTCTTGCATACTTACTATAAGCCAGATATAGTGGTAAACACTTGCCATGCATTATCCCTCTTAATCCCAACCACAGCCAATAGTTACTGTTGGTAACTAATCACAGATACTAAGGCCCAGAGAGATTTCAGCAACTGTGTGACTGAGATTGTTTTAAATCTATAGGTCAAAAGGTTAAAACTGAATCTTAACAATACGGATTCTTCCAATCCAGAGGTCAGCAAACTTTTTCTATTAAAAGCCAGATAGTAAATATTTTTGGCTTTGCAGGCCATGTGGTCTCTCTCATAACTGCTTAACTATGCTGTAGTAGCATGAAAGCAACCACAGACAATATGTGAATACATGAGCATGACTTTATTTCAATAAATCAGTAATTCTGTAACAACTTCCTATGTTGACAGATAATAATTACACAGGTTGGGATGAGCAGCTAATAATTAGATAATTATAGAATCATTGTTGTTGTATACTTGAAACTAACATAATACTGTGTATCAACTATTATTCAGCAAAAAAAAAAACATAGGCAGCAGGCTGGATTTGGGCCCTGGACTATAGTTTACTAACCCTTGTTCTAATCCATGAACATAGAATATCTTTCCATTTATTTAGGGCATTTTAGTTTCTTTCAGCAATGTTGCATATTTGTTGTTGTGAATCTATTCCTAGCAATTTTATGTAATTCATGTAATTTTATTGTAAGTGGAATTAAAAATCATTTTCTAATTGTTGTTAGTATATAAAAATACCATAGATTTTTTATTATAATCTTCATATCCTGCATCAATAACTGCCTATGAAGACAGAGATAGTATGGCAGAGCCAAAATGGTAAAGGTCTCCTGGGTACCAAAGTGCCTGGAAGGAGACTTTTCTAATCAATGAACAGTTCCTGTGTTTAGGTTCAGGTTTAACTTGCTAATCAAGCAGTTAATATCTATTAACTCACACAGTTCTCATGTGCCCTGTTATGTAAGGGGATGATCTTGATGTTTAATAGACTCTTCTCCTCCCTAGATTTTCAGAGTGCTTCGTAGACACTGACCTTCTTTGTCTCACTCTGGTAGGCCTGGAAGAACAGTCAAGGCCTCCAGCTGACCCTGCCCTGCCTTGGATGCTCCGCCAGAGCTCCCGTAGCAGGGAGAAGGAGAAGGGGAGGGGAACCAAGTCAGCTCCCTGCTCCACCTACTGCCAAGATGACAGGACTCTGGGGCTCAAGTAACTCATGTAGTGAGCTGCTGAGCCCCAGCCCTGACCCTGGAGGGCATAGCTGTCATCTGTAGGTATTAGTCAGTGGGCAGCAGCCCCCTTTCCTCCCAGGAAGGGCCAGAAGAGAGGAAACGGAAGAAGATAAGACCACCAAGCATGCTGCATTGTAACTCTGACCTCTGCGGGGTCTTGGGGGAAAGAAAGTCTGAGTGATCACACAGGAGAAATATTGAACTATCAAGAATTCCGAATGGTTTGTACAGTTGAGGAGGAAAAAAATAAGATGAGTGGTGTTTTGGTGTACCAGTTTCTGCCTTCATTCATTTGCTTACCCTCAGGTTTGCTTTAATTTTGTGGAATAAATAGAGATGTGTAGGCCTCACATCTCTTTTGTGAACAAATTAATGAGATAATTACGTGGGAAGTTGCACATTTAATTGGTTCCTTTATTCCCACACTCTAAACCAGGGTTCTCAACTCTTTCTGGGTGTTCTAATCACTTGGGGAGTTTAAAAAAAAAATCTGATGCCCATTCCCTGCCCCAGACCAATTATACCAGAATCTTGGGGTAGGGCCTAGAAGATTTTCAAAGCTCCTTAGTTGATTCAAACTTGCATGAAAGGTTGAGAACTGCTGCCCCAAATGAGTCCTTTCACTTCTTCCAGAAGAAAACAGTTCTACAAGGATACAGAGGACAGGTCCCAGTATCCATGATTCTCTGCTGTACTAAGAAACAGATGGTAGGTACCAGCCTTGAGCATTCTTTTTTGTAGGCTTGAGAGCTAGACTTTTACCTTTGGTAAAGCTCTTGCCACAACTCACGTGGAGATCTTATTCCCTATGCCCGTGCGGGGCCAAGTTTCCCAGTCCCAAAGGGACCCAGAAGTTCCTTGGGGAAGTGGGAAGTGCCCCGGGGTGACTACCTTGAAGCTGGTGGTGATGGAGGCATATTTGTTGTCGGCTGTCTCTGAATTCCCGATCAGGTAGTCCCAGCTGGTGAACATCTTGAAGCTGAATGTGAAGTTATCACTGTCCCCCTCGCTTGTGCTGCCCTGGGTGTTGCTGGCCATCCTGCAGGGTGCACACACTGTTGTCACGTGTACCCTCTCTCTGCTGAATTCCCCAGGGAAGCTTGGCCCGAGCCGTCTTGGGCACGGGAAGCAGACATTCAGTGAGGGGAATGAGCCAAGATAGATTTGAGTCAGACGAATGATAGCCAGGGTGCCTTATTCACAGTCCCTGTGAGCACAGTGGTGTCAGCTGGGTAATAAGAAGCCTGCAGGATACAGGACATTTAAGCATGTTTTCTGCCTTGATGTCTGATTTCCTGTGACTTGACTCACCTGTCGATGTCGTTTGGGAACTCTTTATGAGGATTTTGTTCTCAAAGAGGAACATCCCCTCTAATTCATCTGCTTTCTTGAACAGAAAAAAGATTCTTTTCTGATGTACAATCCAGTACACCCGAGGCAGTTGTTACTGCAGCCAGGTAACATGCACATTCTTTTCTTAAGCCAGCTTGATTGAAAGTACCTTGGACCTGCCAGGTTACCTGCCCATTTCATTTACCTATCTTTACCCTCTTTGTGGAGTTCTCACCCTAGAGTTCAGCCCTGTGGGAATCAGAATTCCCAGCAGGGGCTCTATCAGATAAAGTGGTGGTGGTGGGAGGGTAGTTTGTGCCTCTCTAAACCTACCTTACTCTATCGGTGGCTTTTGGGATTTGCTGTTCCAGGAGCTTGGTTGGCTTAGTTAGCTTTTTGGGTCATCAGGGAAACAGAACTTATCCATATACTTACTGGAGACAATAGCAGGGAAAAACATAACATGAGGGCTAAGAATAAAACAAAGCCTGTCTCCTTGGTTTTTTCTTTCTCTTGATAGAGCTAAGCAGCCTCATATCACTAGTGGTCACTGTTGTGTACCACACAAGCTCTGAATAGCAGCATTTTCTCCTAAGATGAGGTGCTAGAAAGTCATGCTGGGCCCACACAGTTCCCTTTCAGGGCTTCTAACCAGGCTTCCAGCATTCTCTACTCTCCTGCAGACACAGCTAGCTATGCTCTTCTGGGAGAAGATGTGGCCATGCTAAAGGGTGGGTGGGCCCTGGTGGTCAGGTTTATGCAAGAGGCTGTGCCCCCAACCCTGCACTCACTCTTGCTGATTGGGGTTCTCTGCCTTAGAAGGAGGCAATTCATGGGCTGGGCCAAATTTTTATTCGGAGACTATGAATTAAGAAGCATAAACATATTAAAAGGCCATTTCTGACCACAGAGACAGGTAGAGTTGGGGCCAGAAAGGACACCATGGTTAATTACAGCCATAGATATTCATTTAGGCTTACTGTGCATAACTATACATGCTGGGCTCAGTACTCACATGCAAGCTAGAGTTACAGAATTCTGAAGAGTTTCTCTGAGGAAGCTGAGTTTTGGGGAAAGCAGAAAAAGACCTTGAAAATTTCTCCAGCCTGATCTCACCAGGTACGCCCTCCCAAGCCACAATGGCCTTTTCAAGTTTATGGAATTCATTAGAATACTTGCTGCCTTAGGGCTTTAGCACATGCTCTTCCTTTATCTAAAATGCTATGTCCCAGACTCTGAGTGACTGGCACCAATCAGCATCATCTAAAGGAGTGTCTATCCCATTTCCTAGAATTTTCCGCATTACTCTATGTCTCGTATACCACATATGACAGTCTACATTTGCTTTGTTTCCTTGTTTTCTCCCTAAATTCCCCAACACAAGAAGTTAAGTAGGCAGAGTGGCCATGGGAGTGGGCTGTGTGTGTGAAGAAAATTACAAGCCTGTAAATGAGGTGGTCATACTTACGATCTAATGACGATCATCAGGCTATAGCCAAACACACTGACCCCCACCATGAAGTAAGCCATGGGCAGCCTGTACCTCAACCACCCTATGGTCCTCTGGTCGCTGTAGTAGCCGTAGAAAAGAGCAGAATACTTGATGTAGCCCTGCGGGACAGCAAACCCAAATGCTCGGGGCTTTGTACGCTCAGCACAGATAGTCATCAGACATTTCCCTCCCACCAGGGATTGTTTTCTCAGGGGCCTAATGGGAGTCTGAGGGAGGAAGGAAGAGTCCTGGGTGTTCCTGCTCTTCCCTTCCCTTCCCGCAGAGTCTATCCACATCTCCACATCTCCCCCTTTTTTGCTTCATTCTCTTTATTTCTCCATTGTGCAGAGTGCGATACAGGATGGAGAGGTGAGTGTTGCTAACATTTGGGATGAAGTTAGGGATGGTGGTGTGTGTCTCTCTGTGCACATGCACATACAGCTCCAAATTCTTGCCTCATCCCCAGATCTTAATTTAACATTTTGGATGTAGATGGTAGTCTGTACACTTTCTCAGTATTTCAAAACTTCTAAAGGAAACTATACTTAGTAAGGCTCACAGTCTAACCTGAACTTCAATTTTGTTTTTGGTTTTGGTTTTTAGGTATAATTGCCTTTTGATGTAATTTGTGCACATTTTAGGTGTAATTATTTAGTCAATGTTAACTTAAAATTTTAGCACTTGTTTTATGTCTGTGCTGGATATAAAACAGGGGGTTATTTTGGCCTCAGATACGTAGTTGGAAAGGGGAGGCAAATCTTAATAGTTTTTTCATATACTTGCGACTGTTTGTTTGATATTATACTAAACTCAATGAATAAATAGTTATTTCTTAAAGGTTAGTTGTAATGTGGAATTTCAATCACATAATGAACTTTCCATACCTTGCTACCTTAAAATAAATTGTTCTCCCCCAAACACTGATTACAGTAGTCCCCCCTTATCTGCAGAGGATACATTCCAATATCCCCAGCAGATGCCTGAAACTGTGGATAGTACAAAACCCTATATATACTATGTCTTTTCCTATACATACAGATCTATGATAAAGTTTAATTTATAAATTAGGCAGAGTAAGATTAACAACAATAACTAATAATAAAATAGAACAATTATAACAATATGCTGTAATGAAAGTTATGTGAATGTGGTCTCTCTCAAATTGTCTTATCGTCTGGACACCCCATCTTCTTGTGATGATGGGAGACGATAAAATGCCTCCGTGATGAGATGGAGTGAGATGAATAATGTAGGCACTGTGACATAGCTTTAGGTTACTACTGACCTCTGATGATGCGTCAGAAGGGGGATCATATGAGTTATGGAAATATGCCAAATGTTGACATATTTTTCATACCATATCAAAAAAATTACATTTGTTAATATCTCCACTGAGCTCATCAGAAAAATATTTAACTATGGACAAACTGCCACTGTCATGGTGATGGAGAGACATCTTCCAGTACTTTCATTTTTGCTTGAAAAATACAATTTTATCATTGGCAACAACAAAAAATAAAACAGGGGGTTATTGTTGAATAAATCTAGTTTTGGGGGGTAGATAGAATGTTTCACCAGGGGTCCTTGAGTGAAATCAAAAATAAGTCCTTAGTAGTGGTATATAGGAGCAATGGTCTATATTCTTTAATAGTATAGGAATAGTATAATAGTTATTCAGTATTGTTCCATGTGGCTTGGAAAAATACTCCACCTCTGTTTCACACATTTCTGAGGGGTCTCGAATCAGACTGTGAGAGTGACAAAGGGCAGCAGCAATGCTCTGTTGCTTGAACCACCACTGCCAGGCCTCCCAGCCTTAGGAACTTCTTGGAGCTGCAGACCAAGACCAGGCCAGGGGGGATGGGGATTCAAAGAGGAAGGAGGAGTGCTCCAGCCACAGGACCCTGAGCAGAGGCAGCGAGGCACTGGAAATATGTGATGCACTCAAGGACTTCCCCCAGACTTGGTAACATTGGGACGTGAAGTGTGAGGTCTTAGATGGACATGGGCTGGACAGATGGGGAGCAGCCAGGTCATGAACAGCTGTTTTGTAAATCCAATTCAGAACACTGGATTTTATTCCATCTGGGAATGGGAATGAATGAATATCTGACATAGGGAAGTGACAGGGTCAGGTTTACATTTGAGAAAGATCATGCTGGCAGTATAGGGAATGGAGATTTTAGGAGCCAAGCCATGGCAAGGAGAAGAGGTAGCAGATTCTGACAGTGGTCCTGAGACGGAGGGGGCATTATTCAAAGGACAGGTAGAGGGATGGAGAAAAGGGGACTGATTCCAGAAATGTTTAGTAGATAGGCTCAGATTTAGTGATTGACGGGATGTGGGGGGTGAGCGTGGAGGAAGAGGGAGAAGTATAGGATGACTTTCAGGTTTCAGACGGAAATGACCGGATGGAAGGTGGTTCTGATAAAGGAGATGGGAAAAAGCTATGTGGGTTTGGTTGGATAGATGTTGAATTTGAAGTAGGATGTTCAGTTGAAGATGCCATGGGAAGCTCGGGGAAAGGCTGGACTGGCAAGAGCCCTAGTGTCTTAATGTGGGGACGGGGAGAAAAAAACATCTGGTACGATCACCTATATAGATCTGGCAGAATGAGGGTGCAGTGACGGCATGAGGGACTCAGCGTCCATCAGAGTGTGGCTGGAGAACAGACCCATGAAGGGGACCTAGGAGGACAAGATTGGCTAGCTCATGTGTTATAAAAAAATAATTGATTTTCCAATAATTAAATGCATCTTTTCACATTTATCTGTGCAATCTTTAAGCCTCATAATCACAAAATAGAAGTGCACCGGTATGTTGGCAATGGTACCTCAAAATCCCAAAGGACAGAAAAATCCATGGCTTCTTCTTCTTCCGCCCGAGGCACTGTCTTTCTGGGTATGCTTCCATAGGGCATGCCCATCAGTACCTTGTGGAGGGACAGAATGACACAGTTATGGAGAAAATACAAACACATAGAGACGATCATATACTGGGTTGAATACTTCCCTTCTCAGAGCAAGATACACCCATTGTCTTCTTTAAAGAACATTTATCACTTTCCTTATTTTAAAAGTATCACACACTCATTGTAGAAAGTATGAAAAGTACAGAAGAGCATTTAAAAATTTCCCCGTCATCTCCACATCCCCAAAGATAATGACTGTTAGATACTCACATAGTTCCTTTCAGCTGTTTCTGAGTTTTATACATATTTTAATATGGTTATTTAGCTTGATATTATTATTATTTTTTTACTAAGGTATAATTGAAATACACTCTTATGAAGGTTTCACAAGAAAACAATGTGGTTCCTATATTCTAGCTTGATATTATTTTACAACCAATACTCTATGGCATATGGTATTTCTCAGTAAAATGCCTTCAAAGTATCAAATTATATGTATGTACCATAAACTCAGTTAACAAATCCCCTATTGTTGGAAATGACAGTACTTTTAGTTCTTCATTATACATAATTGTTATTAATACTCTGATATATGTGTTTGTTTTCACATCCTTCATTAAGAAAAATCAGAATTGTATTAAATTTGCATTTTGATTTAGGAAGGACTGATTCGTTATTAAGTTTTCTCTTCCAAGAATGTGTCCTCCTATTTATTCAGTTATATTTTTGTCCTGTAATGCTTTGAGTGTTCCTCACAGAAGTCTTCTAATTTGTTAAATTTATTCCTAGTTATTTTGTAGATTTGTTGCTATTGTGTGAGAATGTTACAAATCATTTCAAATCATATATTGACTATAGAAAATGCCACTAATATTTATTTAAGATGACCCTAGCCATCTTGGTGTACTCTTTCATTAGTTCAAGTAACTTTTGGTAGACTTGCTGCAATTTTTACATGTATAATAATACCACCTGCAAACTTAAATAATTTTGTGTTTTTTTATGTAAAATACATAAGCTTAATTTTCTTGACTTACTGCATTAGGAAGAAAATTCAAAATAATGTTGAAAAAGAATGGAGAAAGGGGTACACCATGTTGCTGTTGATTTTTAGTAACAGGTTTTAATAGTTCACCATTTAATGTAACATTTTTTTTCTTTAATTTATAGGTTCATCACTTGAGGTAATCCCTCCATTTCTTTTTGTTTATTTTAAATTTATATTCTTATTGGAAAATATGTTGTATATGTAAGAGTATATATAAATATATAGCTATATTCTCTTTATATGTATAGTTGATTCATAATGAAAAGAAAATTAGTATGTATGCACTATCTAGTTTAAGAAACAACATCACCAAGCCTTTATAACACCCTGGCTGTGCCTCTTCTGAGTCACAGAAACTGTGAGATAATAAATGTTGTTTTCAGCAAAAAAATTTGAGGTACTTTTTGTTACACAACAAAAGATAACTAATACATACCCAAAGAAATCGACAGGAAAGAAATGATTAGAGCAGAAATTAGTGGTATGGGAAATAAAGATACATAAGACAAGAGCTGAATGTGAATGTTTACCATAGCTTTATTCATAATAGCCCAGATGTCTATAAGGTGGTGAATAGATAGCAAACAATGGTGCATCTGTAAAATGGAATGTGACTCAGCAATAAGGAACCAACAACTGACCAATCCAACAACATGGATGAAATTCAAAGGTGTGCTAAATGTAACAGAACACTACATAATATAAAACTACATACTGCACAATTCTGTTTATATTATGTTCTGGAAAAGGCAAAACTTTAGGGACAGAAATCAGATCAATGCTTGTCAGGGGCTAGAGATAAGGAGAGGAAATTGTTTGCAAAGGGGGCCCAAGAGAACTTTCTGGGGTGATGGGAATGTTCAATATCTCACTTGTGGTGATGGTTACCTCACTGTATATAGTTGTCAGAACTCATCGAACTGCACACTTAAAAATAATTAATTTTACAGAATGTAATTTCTATTCCCCCAAAAGCCTGAGTTAAGAAAAAAGAGAATCAACAAAGCTAAAGTTGTTTTTTAAATAAAATAACTAAAAGAGACAAACCTTTGATGTAAATAAGGAAGAGAAAAATTACACTGTAATGTAAAAAGGATGTAACTCCCCCTGGAGAGAAGCAGCCTCAGTGCAAGAGCATTTGTACACACTTGACAGAATTTCAAAATCCTTACATCTCTATCAGAGAGTAATAAGGGCTTAAGAAGACACAAAGGAGTAAATGAACGCATAACACTGGTTTCCAGGCATGTATATAAAGGAGTTAAAAAAAGCTAGTGACATATTTTTTTTCATTCTTTGTTTTTTTTTATATGGAACGCTTCACAAATTTGTGTGTCATCCTTGCACAGGGGCCATGCTAATCTTCTCTGTATCATTCCAATTTTAGTATATGTGCTGCCGAAGCGAGCACTAGTGACGTATTTTAAGTATACTTTTTAGGTAATGTAGAAAAGAATCCAGTGATTGAATAAATAAAACAACACTCCTTTGCTACCGAACACTATTATACACCATCAGCCTCTTACAACTAATCTGCTTTAATTCACATTCCATGGAGGTCTTTCAATTTCCTGAAAAGA
Source organism: Manis javanica (assembly GCF_040802235.1). Lineage (NCBI taxonomy): Eukaryota > Metazoa > Chordata > Mammalia > Pholidota > Manidae > Manis > Manis javanica. The sequence continues at coordinate 28,287,954 of NC_133160.1, read as the reverse complement.
GGATGTGCAGAGAGGTTTCCCAAGGATGTGACTACAGAAATTGACTCCAATATGCTGCTGGAACCACTTACATTAAAATAGGAATCACTAAGCTCTCAGAGAACCAATTAATAAACCTGGAAGGAGGAAAATATTAAATGCAGACATGGCGTTCCCTTGAAAGTTGCTGCAGTCAATGCACGTGTGTGCCCAGCACCAGCACCAGGTGGTTCAGGCAGGACTGTAGCACCTGCTGGGCTGGGTGCTTAGCAGACCACAGGTGCCCTTGGGAAAGATCCCAGGCCAACACTCGAGATCTGGTATCTTAACCACTACAAACACTCTGTGTGGCTCGGTACAAGTCGCTTATTCCTTTTGGCTCCTCAATTACCCATGTACAGGTAAGCTTATACCTACATCCACATGTGATTACGACTGGGAGAATGTGAGTAGCACTACTCAAATGCAAGGTTTTTGGGCAATAAATGATGATATGATACATTCTCTCTTTTCTTTTTAGGGTAAAAGAAAAAGAAAGCTCTGAGATATGAATTCTCCACTGATTTAAGTAAAATGAAAAACAGAAAATTTCGGAGTCCACCTCTTAATTCAGAAACATAAGTATTTTGGTTCCATTCTTTGTCCTGAACTATCTGGGTACTCGATATGAGTATAGAATTTAAAGTGAATGACTGCCTGTGTTGTGAAACAGAGAGTATTTGATTAATATAAATGAGGATGGTGATCATGGTAAGTCTCAGTGCTACCCTAAGGCATAGGAAATTCTTTGCTTACCTCTGGGATTATGACTAGGCCAAATATCAAGCCAAAGAGGACAAGGTTGACTCCATACATCCATCGGAGGAAGATGAAATAGGACGCCACCGAAGAGCCAAAGTGACCTGGAGAGAAAAGAGGGTGGGATGAGAGTGCTGCAGAAGGAAGGCGGTAACCCTGCTGAACACTTTGCATGTGGGGTGGGTTCAACTTTCATGTTACTACGTGGATGGGACATCCTGACCTCCACTTACTTTGTCCAGGTAAATAACCTGATGCTCTGTGGGATTAACCCGTCTGCCTAAACTCCCACAATCAGAAAGTGAAGAACTGTAATTTAAATCTTGGTCTGACTAGTCCAAAGCCCATTCTTTTTTCTAATCCAACAGTACCTATGAGGAAATCTGAATGGTTGGTCGAGAACATAATCCAAGCCCTTGGAACTTGAGTAAGCCAACTAAAAATAGTGACATCAAAATACTAACTTTCAATATCCTTGATCTTCATTTCCCAGGGAATACACTGAGTCTTGAAATTATTGAAGTCTCTCTTAAACTTGACCCATTTCTGAAATGAAACAGGTAATAACCTCAATTCATTAACATGCTGCCTTGGGGCCTGGAGGGGCTTGTTGGAGGTGTACATTGATGTTGACGTGTCAGCATGAGGTGGCCACATGGGTGATGCTGCCATCTTGAGACCTTGAGTGCAGGCTGCCAGAGGCGAATGCTCAGATCTTCACTTTCCAACGTCAGGTGTGGAATGAGAGAGAAGTCAGGGCTGGTAAAACTTCAGGTTTGGACAGGTTAGATATGAACTTACAAATTCTGTGTGTAATTTCTGGTTTGGGGGGTCAACTTGGGTTAGCCATCTCTGACACAACTTTCTTTACCTTAAAACAAAAATTCAAGGGAATAAAGAAATCTCACAAGTTTCACACCCACATGTGGCAGAGAACCAAGTACCTAAAGCTGATAGGCATTGTTGCTGAGCTACAGTGAGGGTGGAACTGGTAAGGAGACCTCAGCCCATGGTTTTTGATTCTTCTCCCGGTAGAACAACAGCCTGGTTTTCCCTGAAAGGAGTTAGGAAGGCACTTTGCTCTTTTCCATGGCCTATTCTCAGCTCCAACACTCAGAGTCTGTCCCAGTCAGAAACCTGAATAGCTATCTGTCTGCGGGCTCGGGGACAATTTGTCAATTCCTCAAGGGGCTGCTGTCCAGCAACCCAACTCCTGGACATAAATCCATCTGGAATTTAAAAAACTCAGAAAACAGCAGGCAAAGAGGTAGTAGGGAGAAGATTCTAAGATCAGTTTCTATTATTACAGAGGAAATAAGAACTTGAAGGAAATGAGGTAAATTGTAAATTCACTAAAGGATCAAAGGATCAAACAATATATTGAAAGAATCAGATGGGCTTCCAGACTGGAAGCCTTTGACCATATCCTGATTGGATGGTTAAGGAAACCACCTGTCAGAAGAGGGGACAGATGCAAAGAAGGGGACCCATAAGCAAAGGCTGGTTGATAAGCATGGTAAAGATGTCCCTAAAACAGGAAGGGGTGTGGAGAAAGCAGATGGTAGAATGGGGCATTCTAGTCCTGTTGCTCCATCTGCCTTCCCGAGTTCTGACTCCGTGCTCAGAAATCTTCTTTGGCTAATTTGGCTTCCCATGGAGGTCTGTATATAAGGAAAGTATTTGCCCATCACCTGGACTGAAGTTTCTATGGCAGCAAATTAATTAATGGATTGGAATTGTGATTAAGATTTAGATACCTACGTAGCTAACTCTGCTATAAAAAATAAAAGGCACTGCTGATGTGGACTTCAAAATTTCCAGTTCTTGCATCAGTTATTTCTCCTTATAAATGAATAATCCAGCACTTGGTTTTATATATCAGTCTCATAAGCTTTATTAATGTGAGTCCTCCCCTGAGAGGATGGATCCCCTGTCAGGTGCTGATAAAATCAGTACAAAATAGAGGCTTGTGAGGCTGAGGGCCAATAGGGGTAATGTTGCTAGATGAGGCCCCTGGAGACATCAGCTTGTCAGTTGGCTGCTTGGCAACCACCCAACAGCCCCTCAAGGCTGTGGGCATCTCAGCCTGAAAAGTGCTGCCCTGGAGGTGGGGGTGGGAGGTGGGGAGAGAGAGGCCTCAGAAAAACTGCACTGAAGCTCGTATCCTTCATTGGTTTAGAGAATCAGAAAATGGGGCTGGTGCATGGGCAGGAGAAGGCCCCAACTCCCTTCCTCAGGGCTGCATGAGACGGTAGCTATTGCCCCTGGTTATTAGTTGAGCATGCCATCTTGCTCTCCAGCTATATATTGGGGGAAAAAAGGATTTCAAACAGTAGTTGAACAAGACACAGGCCAGCTGTGCATCCTGTCTGTGGGTGAAATCTGGGTCTGAGTAACTAAACCAGGAAGGCCTGAGAAACAGTACTGCACAACAAGGAAAAGGGGACACGGTTCTTTGAAATTTTTGGAAAGCATTTCCTCTAGGACACATGAATATATTTTGAGAAATGGTTCAACACTCTTAATAGGATACACAAAATATCCTATGGCTTCTAGAGTAAAGGATAAAAATTTGAGATTTTAAAAAGAATATAGGTGACGTGTGGAAGGATTACAAAGTAGCTAGAAGGTCAATGATAAGATGAAAGTAAATATACTGTAATTGAGACAGAAGAAAACTGATTCAGTGATACTGATAATAAACCTGAGAAATTTCTGAGAATACAAAAAGAGAGAAAGCAAAAAATTAAAAACAATGAAGGGAGACAAATACAGAGGACAGAAGATCAGCAGACATTTTCCTAAGGAAGTAACAAACTCTCTGAATAGAAACATGATTGAACAGTAGTATCATTTATCAAAGATATATATATTCCTTAGCTGGAAAAGGATCTGAGTGTGTAGTTGTTAAGTGGCAAATAGTTTCTAGATAAAATTAATTAAAAAAACCCACAAATAGTCATCAGGCAATTAAACCTGAAACAAGAGAAAAAATAATATTGGAATAAAAAATATTCAAGCCCAGCATATATAGAAAGGAATTACAAAAATCATGGGACAACCATCTGTTACTATCCATTAAAACATGAAAATCTTAATGAAATGACTGAGTTTTGGGAAGAGTATGAACTATCAAAATGGCCACAAGATAAAGTTAAAACTTATACATCAATAAACAAGGAATGCACAAAAAAATCCTGAAGGTATTCTATAAAAATGGATGATTCATCAGAAAAGGTCTCCTGATTTGGGGGTTGGAAATAAGATTCTAATGGTTTTAATATTATTCATTCTGTGAATTAGTTATTTCCTGGAGAGAAAATAAGTCTGAAATATTTTGAAGCCCTCAAACATACGGATAGAGACATAGGCAGGATCCAGTTGGTTTCCATTACTGGACAAATTGGAATGGTCAGCTGGAGCTCATGCTCTGGATTCTGGGGAAGCTGGAGCCTACAGGTGAGGCGGGACACGTGCCTGTGATGGTAGCCCACCTTCGGAAGCTGAGCAAGCCCTCCACAGGCTTGCTGCCTCTGCACCACACACCTTAGCCATCAGCATCCTGTAGGCATAGAGACGCTTGCCTTTCCCCTTTCCCAAGGCTCCTTCATACTTCTCCACAAACTCTTGAGCCTCCCTGGTTAGAAAAAAAAAAAGAAGGGGCAGGAATTCAATTAACACTTAATCCGAAGCAATCTGAACCTTGCATGTGTGTATGTGGCTGAAAGCATAAGGTGTTTTTATACCCCTAGTTAGACTGTAAGTCCCGTGAAGGCAGGCCATTGTGTCTGTTTTATTCACTGAAGTTTCCCAAAAGCCAAAAGCACTTGATACCTGTAGGCAGACTTTTAGTCCCCATGCCCTGCTTCTCGGTGCAGCCCCTCCCCCGCACCCCCCCCCCCTTGTGGTGCACCTGTGAAGAGCAAAAGGAATTTTGCAGATGTAATTAAGATTATTGACTTTAAAATAGGGAGAGTATCCTGGATTCTTTGGAAGAGTCCAAGTAATCACACAGGCTTTACAAACAGGAGAATGCAGATATGGCAGAGGGGAAAGTCAGAAATTAGAAGAATTTTGGTCCCCTGTTGCTGGAGTCCCTCTGGAGGATGCCACAGGGAAAGCAAGAGAAGGAAATGAATTCTGCCTGTGAGCTTGGAAGAGGGCTTTGAACCCCAGATGGGAGCTGCAGCCTTGCTGATACCTTGATTTTAGCCTGGTGAGACCCTGAGCAGAGAATCTAGCCACGTTATGCCGGACTTCTGACTTACAGAGCTCTGAGCTAATAATGAGTGCTGTTTTTTTTTTTTTGTTTTTTTTTTTGAGAGGGCATCTCTCATATTTATTGATCAAATGGTTGTTAACAACAATAAAATTCAGTACAGGGGGGTCAATGCTCAATGTACAATCATTAATCCATCTCAAGCCTAATTCTCGTCAGTCTCCAATCTTCTGAAGCATAACGAACAAGTTCTTACATGGTGAACGAATTCTTACAGAGTGAATAAATTCTTACATGGTGAACAGTACAAGGGCATTCATCACAGAAACTTTCGGTTTTGATCATGCAATATGACCTATAAACCATCAGGTCAAATATGAATATTCATTTGATTTTTGTACTTGATTTATATGTTGATCCCACATTTCTCCTATTATTATTATTATTTTTATTTTTAATAAAATGCTGAAGTGGTAGGTAGATGCAAGATAAAGGTAGAAAACATAGTTTAGTGCTGTAAGAAGGCAAATATAGATGATCAGATGATCAGGTGTGTGCCTATGGACTAAGTATTAATCCAGGCTAGACAAGGGCAGCAAGACATCCACGGATGCAGAAGATTTCTCTCAAAGCAGGGGGGGTGAGGTTCTGAGCCTCACCTCTGTTGATCCCCAAATTCTCACCTGATGGCCCCCCTGCGACTGTGCCTGTCTTAGGTTGTTCCTCCCTTGAGGAATCTTACCCGTCTCTGGCTAACCAGTCATCTTCCGGGGCCATACAGGGAAATGTAAAGTTGGTAAGTGAGAGAGAAGCCATATTGTTTGCAAAGGTTAACTTTTTACTTCTTTGCAGATTTATGCCCTGTGGCTTCTATGCCCAGCACCTGTCTCGAGGTATCTTTACCACCTGGAGGAATTATGATACTCGGTAAATTCGATATGAGGCACGAATTCTATTTAAGGTTTGTAATTAGGAAGGAAGAAGAAAAGCTATAGATGTAGCATATGAAGGAAACTTGGGAGGATTGATTATTTCTTTGACATATCTTCTTGTATAGTACCTTAATTATGTATAGGTTTTAAACTACTAACTAATTTGCACACACATATTAACATAATAGGAATACGGTGACATAAACAAAGCAAATCTATAATTACCAGCCATCTCCAGTGAAGCCAAGAAAACCATTTAGGCACCCTAGGCATTTGTGAAAATTTATCTATGATATGATGGATATTGTCCAACTGTACTTGAACCATCAGACAAATTAAAGCAGCCCATTTCTGGGATCTGTTCACATCCCATATGTTCTTTTAACCATAGATAGTCTATAGTCATGAGATTTTGGGGTGCTACAACTTGCACCCCTCCCAACTCCTGGTTGAGTTCCAACAGTACAGATCCAGTCAAATTCGTTGTCTCACTGTATGCACATGCCAGCCTAGACATCTCCCTCCTCCTTCTTATGGCAAGTCCAGGAGACGGTGGGCTGGATGCAGCCACAACCGCAGCATCGTCCGGATCCCTGTGGAGGCTTTTTGATGATCATCCCCCGGCACGAGTCCTCCAGAGAGTGCTGATGCCGGAAGCTCCTCCTCATATCGTATCTTAGTTCATTTTCTGGGTATCCAAGCTAGGCCTTGATCTTCTGCATAGAAACAAACAGACCCTTTGCCCACACTTTGACATGCCCTCTATACCACTGTGCAGAACTCATTGGAGGTCAGCACACAGTAACTGCTTTTTTTTTTTTTTTTTAATTAAGAGAAAGGAATATTATCAGAAAAGAGTATCTCCATAGCTGATCATCTGACACCCTTTAAGTGATCAACATTAAGGATATTTAAAGCATGCGTTGATCTTTGATTTACCAATAGTTTTATCCTGTTAAGGAGTAATCCCCCTTTTCTTTCTTTCTTTCTTTTTTTTTTAAATTTTTAATCTACACTTACCTGAAGAATACTATGTTTACTATGCTCTCCCCTATATCAGGTCCCCCCTAACAACCACATTACGGTTACTGTCCATCAGCTTAGCAAAATGTGGTAGAGTCACTACTTGTCCTCTCTGTGTTGTGCAGCCCACCCTCCCCTTTCTCCCTCCCCCCCATGCATGCTAATCTTAATACCCCCCTTCTTCTTCCCCCCCCTTATCCCTCCCTGCCCACCCATCCTCCCCAGTTCCTTTCCCTTTGGTACCTGTTAGTCCATTCTTGGGTTCTGTAATTCTGCTGCTGTTTTGTTCCTTCAGTTTTTCCTTTGTTCCTATACTCCTCAGATGAGTGAAATCATTTGGTATTTCTCTTTCTCCGCTTGGCTTATTTCACTGAGCATAATACTCTCCAGCTCCATCCATGTTGCTGCAAATGGTTGGATTTTTCCACTTCTTATGGCTGAGTAGTATTCCATTGTGTATATGTACCACATCTTCTTTATCCATTCATCTACAGATGGACATTTAGGTTGCTTCCAATTCTTGGCTATTGTAAATAGTGCTGCGATAAACATAGGAGTGCATCTGTCTTTCTCAAACTTGATTGCTGCGTTCTTAGGGTAAATTCCTAGGAGTGGAATTCCTGGGTCAAATGGTAGGTCTGTTTTGAGCATTTTGATGCACCTCCATACTGCTTTCCACAATGGTTGAACTAATTTACATTCCCACCAGCAGTGTAGGAGGGTTCCCCTTTCTCCACAGCCTCGCCAACATTTGTTGTTGTTTGTCTTTTGGATGGCAGCTATCCTTACTGGTGTGAGGTGATACCTCATTGTATTTTTAATTTGCATTTCTCTGATAATTAGCGATGTGGAGCATCTTTTCATGTGTCTCTTGGCCATCTGTATTTCTTTTTTGGAGAACTGTCTGTTCAGTTCCTCTGCCCATTTTTTAATTGGGTTATTTGTTTTTTGTTTGTTGAGGCGTGTGAGCTCTTTATATATTCTGGACGTCAAGCCTTTATCGGATCTGTCATTTTCAAATATATTCTCCCATACTGTAGGGTTCCTTTTTGTTCTATTGATGGTGTCTTTCGCTGTACAGAAGCTTTTCAGCTTAATGTAGTCCCACTTGCTCATTTTTGCTGTTGTTTTCCTTGCCCAGGGAGATATGTTCAAGAAGAGATCACTCATGTTTATGTCTAAGAGGTTTTTGCCTATGTTTTTTTCCAAGAGTTTAATGGTTTCGTGACTTACATTCAGGTCTTTGATCCATTTTGAGTTTACCTTTGTATATGGGGTTAGACAATGGTCCAGTTTCATTCTCCTACATGTAGCTGTCCAGTTTTGCCAGCACCATCTGTTGAAGAGACTGTCATTTTGCTATTGTATGTCCATGGCTCCTTTATCAAATATTAATTGACCATATATGTTTGGGTTAATTTCTGGGGTCTCTAATCTGTTCCACTGGTCTGTGGCTCTGTTCTTGTGCCAGTACCAAATTGTCTTGATTACTATGGCTTTGTAGTAGAGCTTGAAGTTGGGGAGTGAGATACCCCCTACTTTATTCTTCTTCTTCAGGATTGCTTTGGCTATTCGGGGTCTTTGGTGTTTCCATATGAATTTTTGAATTATTTGTTCCAATTCATTGAAGAATGTTGCTGGTAATTTGAGAGGGATTGCATCAAATCTGTATATTGCTTTGGGCAGGATGGCCATTTTGACGATATTAATTCTTCCTAGCCATGAGCATGGGATGAGTTTCCATTTATTAGTGTCCCCTTTAATTTCTCTTAAGAGTGACTTGTAGTTTTCAGAGTATAAGTCTTTCACTTCCTTGGTTAGGTTTATTCCTAGGTATTTTATTCTTTTTGATGCAATGGTGAATGGAATTGTTTTCCTGATTTCTCTTTCTATTGATTCGTTGTTAGTGTATAGGAAAGCTACAGATTTCTGTGTGTTGATTTTGTATCCTGCAACTTTGCTGTATTCCGATATCAGTTCTAGTAGTTTTGGAGTGGAGTCTTTAGGGTTTTTTATGTACAGTATCATATCATCTGCAAATAGTGACAGTTTAACTTCTTCTTTACCAATCTGGATTCCTTGTATTTCTTTGTTTTGTCTGATTGCCGTGGCTAGGACCTCCAGTACTATGTTAATAACAGTGGGGAGAGTGGGCATCCCTGTCTGGTTCCCGATCTCAGTGGAAATGCTTTCAGCTTCTCGCTGTTCAGTATAATGCTGGCTGTGGGTTTATCATATATGGCCTTTATTAAGTTGAGGTACTTGCCCTCTATTCCCATTTTGCTGAGAGTTTTTATCATGAATGGATGTTGAATTTTGTCAAATGCTTTTTCAGCATCTATGGAGATGATCATGTGGTTTTTGTCTTTCTTTTTGTTGATGTGGTGGATGATGTTGATGGATTTTCGAATGTTGTACCATCCTTGCATCCCTGGGATGAACCCCACTTGGTCATGGTGTATGATCCTTTTGATATACTGTTGAATTCTGTTTGCTAATATTTTATTGAGTATTTTTGCATCTACATTCATCAGGGATATTGGTCTGTAATTTTCTTTTTTGGTGGGGTCTTTTCCTGGTTTTGGTATTAGGGTGATGTTGGCTTCATAGAATGAGTTTGGGAGTATTCCCTCTTCTTCTATTTTGTGGAACACTTTAAGGAGAATGGGTATTATGTCTTCTCTGTGTGTCTGATAAAATTCCGAGGTAAATCCGTCCGGCCCCGGGGTTTTGTTCTTGGGTAGTTTTTGGATTACTGTTTCAATTTCTTTGCTTGTAATTGGTTTGTTTAACTTTTGTGTTTCTTCCTTGGTCAGTCTTGGGAGGTTGTATTTTTCTAGGAAGTTGTCCATTTCTTCTAGGTTTTCCAGCTTGTTGGCATATAGGTTTTCATAGTAGTCTTTAATAATTCTTTGTATTTCTGTGGAGTCTGTCGTGATTTTTCCATTCTCATTTCTGATTATGTTGATTTGTGTTGACTCTCTTTTTCTCTTAATAAGTTGGGCTAGAGGCTTATCTATTTTGTTTATTTTCTCGAAGAACCAGCTCTTGGTTTCGTTGATTTTTGCTATTGTTTTATTCTTCTCAATTTTATTTATTTCTTCTCTGATCTTTATTATGTCCCTCCTTCTGCTGACTTTAGGCCTCATTTGTTCTTCTTTTTCCAGTTTTAATAGTTGTGATGTTAGACTATTCATTTGGGATTGTTCTTCCTTCTTCAAGTGTGCCTGGATTGCTATATACTTTCCTCTTAAGACTGCTTTCGCTGCATCCCACAGAAGTTGGGGCTTAGTGTTGTTGTTGTCATTTGTTTCTATATATTCCTTGATCTCTATTTTGATTTGTTCATTGATTCATTGATTATTTAGTAGCATGTTGTTAAGCCTCCATGTGTTTGTGAGCCTTTTTGTTTTCTTTGTAGAATTTATTTCTACTTTCATACCTTTGTGGTCTGAAAAATTGGTTGGTAGAATTTCAATATTGTGGAATTTACTGAGGCTCTTTTTGTGAGCTAGTATGTGGTCTATTCTGGAGAATGTTCCATGTGCACTTGAGAAGAATGTATATCCTGTTGCTTTTGGATGTAAAGTTCTATAGATATCTATTAGGTCCATCTGTTCTAGTGTGTTGTTCAGTGCCTGTGTGTCTTTACTTATTTTCTGCCCGGTGGATCTATCCTTTGGGGTGAGTGGTGTGTTGAAGTCTCCTACAATGAATGCATTGCAGTCTATTTCCCTCTTTAGTTCTGTTAGTATTTGCTTCACATATGCTGGTGCTCCTGTATTGGGTGCATATATATTTAGAATGGTTATATCCTCTTGTTGGACTGAGCCCTTTATCATTATGTAGTGGCCTTCTTTATCTCTTGTTACTTTCTTTGTTTTGAAGTCTATTTTGTCTGATATTAGTACTGCAACCCCTGCTTTCTTCTCACTGTTGTTTGCCTGAAATATGTTTTTCCATCCCTTGACTTTTAGTCTATGCTTATCTTTGGGTTTAAGGTGAGTTTCTTGTAAGCAGCATATAGATGGGTCTTGCTTTTTTATCCATTCTATTACTCTATGTCTTTTGATTGGTGCATTAAGTCCATTTACATTTAGGGTGACTATTGAAAGATATGTACTTATTGCCATTGCAGGCTTTAGATTCGTGGTTACCAAAGGTTCAAGGTTAGCTTCTTTAGTATCTTACTGCCTAACTTAGCTCGCTTATTGAGCTGTTATATACACTGTCTGGAGAGTCTTTTCTTCTCTCCCTTCTTATTCCTCCTCCTCCATTCTTCATTTGTTGTGTGTTTTGTTCTGTGCTCTTTTTAGGGGTGCTCCCATCTAGAGCAGTCCCTGTAGGATGCCCTGTAGAGGTGGTTTGTGGGAAGCAAATTCCCTCAGCTTTTGCTTGTCTGGGAATTGTTTGATCCCACCATCATATTTAAATGATAGTCGTGCTGGATACAGTATCCTTGGTTCAAGGCCCTTCTGTTTCATTGCATTAAGTATATCATGCCATTCTCTTCTGGCCTGTAGGGTTTCTGTTGAGAAGTCTGATGTTAGCCTGATTGGTTTTCCTTTATAGGTGACCTTTTTCTCTCTAGCTGCCTTTAAAACTCTTTCCTTGTCCTTGATCCTTGCCATTTTAATTATTATGTGTCTTGGTGTTGTCCTCCTTGGATCCTTTCTGTTGGGGGTTCTGTATAATTCCATGGTCTGTTCGATTATTTCCTCCCCCAGTTTGGGGAAGTTTTCAGCAATTATTTCTTCAAAGACACTTTCTATCCCTTTTCCTCTTTCTTCCTCTTCTGGTATCCCTATAATACGAATGTTTTTCCTTTTGTATTGGTCACATATTTCTCTTAGTGTTGTTTCATTCCTGGAGATCCTTTTATCTCTCTCTATGTCAGCTTCTATACGTTCCTGTTCTCTGGCTTCTATTCCTTCAATGGCCTCTTGCATCTTATCCATTCTGCTTATAAATCCTTCCAGGGATTGTTTCACTTCTGTGATCTCTTTCCTGACATCTGTGATCTCCTTCCGGACTTCATCCCACTGCTCTTGCATTTTTCTCTGCATCTCATCCCATTGCTCTTGCATTTTTTTCTGCATCTCTGTCAGCATGTTCATGATTTTTATTTTGAATTCTTTTTCAGGAGGACTAGTTAGGTCTGTCTCCTTCTCAGGTGTTGTCTCTGTGATCTTTGTCTGCCTGTAGTTTTGCCTTTTCATGGTGATAGAGATAGTTTGCAGAGCTGGTACAAGTGACCGCTGGAAGAGCTTCCCTTCTTGTTGGTTTGTAGCCTTTTCCTGGGAGAATAGCGACCTCTAGTGGCTTATGCTGGGCAGCTGTGCGCAGACAGGGCTTCTGCTTCCTGCCCAGTTGCTTTGGGGTTTATCTCCGCTGTTGCTGTGGGCTTGGCCTGGCTGGGGCTGTTCCTCCAAAATGGTGGAGCCCCGTTGGAGGGGGAGCAGCCAGGAGACTATTTATCTCCGTAAGGGGCCTCTGTGCTCCCTGCTGCCCAGGGGGTTAGAGTGCCCAGAGATCCCCAGATTCCCTGCTTCTGGTCTAAGTGACCTGTCCTGCCCCTTTAAGATTTCCAAAAAGCACTCTCCAAACCAAAACAACAGCAGCAACAATGAGAGAGGGAACAGAAACAAAGAGAAAAAAAAAAGGAAAAAAAAGGAAAAAACAAGCGATTTTTTTTTTTTTTTTGTTTTGTCCTCAGGTGCCGGTCCCAGGCACCCGCTCACTGGTCTTGCTGCCCTGTCTCCCTAGCACCAGGGTCCCTGTCCTTTCAAGGCTTCCAAAAAGCACCCACCCACCGGTCCCGCAGGGAAGGAATGCTCAATATTCTTTGTCCTCAGGTGCCGGTCCCAGGCACCCGCTCACCAGTCCCGCCGCCCTGCCTCCCTTGCACCGGGGTCCCTGTCCCTTTTAGGCTTCCAAAAAGCACTCGCAGAAAAGAGAAAAAAAAAAAGGGGAAAAACGTGCGATTTCCTCTGTCCTCAAGTGCCGGTCTCAGGCACCCGCCCACCGGTCCCGCAGGGAAAAACGGGGGATATTCTTTGTCCTCAGGCGCCGGTCCCAGCCACCCGCTCACCAGTCCCGCCACCGTGCCTCCCTAGCACTGGGGTCCCCGTCCCTTCAAGGCTTCCAAAAAGCGCTCGCCAAAAAGAGAAAAAAAAAAAAAAAGGGGAAAAACGCGCGACCTCCTCCGTCCTCAGGCACCGGTCTCAGGCACCCGCCCCCAGGTCTCGCAGGGAGAAACGCGGGATATTCTTTGTCCTCCGGCGCCGTTCCCAGGCACTTCCTCACTGGTCCCGCCACCCTGCCTCCCCAGCAACGGGGGCCCGTCCCTCTAAGGCTTCCAAAAAGCGCTCGCCAAAAAAAAAAAAAAAAAAAAAACCGCTCCGGTTTCTCTCCACCCGCCGGGAGCCGGGGGGAGGGGCGCTCGGGTCCCGCCGGGCTGGGGCTTGTATCTTACCCCCTTCACAAGGCGCTGGGTTCTTGCAGGTGTGGATGTGGTCTGGATGTTGTCCTGTGTCCTGTGGTCTCTATTTTAGGAAGATTTTTCTTTGTTATATTTTCATAGCTCTATGTGTTTTTGGGAGATTTCCACTGCTCTACTCACACCGCCATCTTGGCTCCCTCTTCCATGAGTGCTGTTTTAAGCTGTTAAGCTTGTGATAATTTGTTACAGCAGCAATAGAAAATGAATACAGCCTTCAGTGGATATTTGTGGACTGGATGAATGCTGAATGAATGAGTGAACATTCGGGAAAGGTTGGATGAAAAACACATGGATCAGTTTGTCTATTAGATAGTCTGGGTGGTGTGCCAGAGCTGGTGAGGACTGGCTCCTGAGAACCGATTATTAAATGTTCAGGAACTTAGCCAACCAGTTGTTAAACTCTTGATAGCTTGAAATTGGCTGTAGTGGGAGCATTTAGACCATGGAAATCAGCAAATGTTATGAATCAAGACTTCCCTCATCCCACTCCGCAGAGAAACAGTTTATCAGCAAGCACTGGATAAATAAATCCAAACAGGTGGATGAAAAATGAAGTACATTTGGAGGTGGATGGAAGAAGGTGTTATGGAGCTACTTGTCTGGCTGCTAGTGCGACAGTCCTTACTGCTTGCTCCACAGTACCTACATTACCTCCAAAGGGTAAGTGCAGGCAGTTGACATGTGTTAAAGTCACATTCTAACCTGGAGTTACTCCCGAGGCTAGTTTTATTAGATCTCTATGATGGCTCAATATTAGTGAGGATGACTGTCTAGCTCCTGAGGCCAGGGTCAAAAAACCAGGCTGTATGGGTTCCACTAAGACTCCTAAGTGCAATCAGCTCCATGTTCCCCCTGTAGGCAAGACACGTCCTGGCAGTGAGTTTTATCTGTGACTACCAATGTTGCCAAGGCACCAAAGAATGTTTTCATGAAATTTGTATTATTGTCCTCTTCCTGTATCTTATGAGTGGGCAGAGACTCCTAAGCATTTGGAGTTTGTGAGTTTAAATGTGCCAGCTTTTAAGATTTTGGGATTTCAGTGCCTGAGCCATTGAGCATGGCAGCAAATACTTCTCTTCTTGATGTCCTTGCAACTCCAAGGACCATTCACTGAAAAACCTCTTGTTTGAGAAGTCTGATGGACACAGCAAACTTTTTTGGATCCCATGAAGGTATATACAGAATAATGACTAAGATCTTTACAGCAAACTGTGATCCAAGCTATCATGTCCTTCCTTATCAGAGATAGTATTTGGTTTATGGACACACTAGATCTTGCCCTGCACATCCAAGTGTTGCAAATGTTTCTTCTGTAAGGGGCTTTTGTTTCCCTTGCCATCTCCTTTCAAATGGGAACCTCCCACAAACTCACCTCTCTGTGTCCTCAGGCCGCAAGTTTGTGGTCAATGAAGTGAAAAAGCAAGAGAGGAGGGATGTTGCTTTGAGGAAGCTTCTGGGGGTCACTTTGGGCAGGTGATTGTTAACCCTTTCAGCTCAGCCCCTGCAACACTCAGCAGAGGAGGAAGTTACTGAAGAAAGGGCTTTCAGGGGCAGCCACGTTGCAGACAGCTCTTCAGAATCCCCTCACGTTTGCCTCTAGGAGACCCTCACTGCAGACATAGTGGCCTGAATCACAGTTTGGAAAACTCTATTAGGGTGGCCAGTGATGACTGCAGGGAGGGAAGGAGGAGCATTGTGTGTTTTTTAGTGTCAGAGAGACCCAGGCAGGGTTCTGTATCTTTCAGACGGGTGAAATTTTCATCTAAAAATGGGATAAGGCTATGAGAATCTAATGTGGGAATGCATGGGGTGTGAGCACAGTGATTCCATTCAGCAGACAGTCCCCCTTATCTCTGCTGAGGACACAGCAGCTCTGAGAGCAGGCAGCTGATAAGATTCTCTGTTGGCCCAGGGCGCTGATGGAAGGAACCCTCTGCTCCCCCGGTGCCTGCACAAGGGGCTTGGCAACACTTGAAGTTGGCCAAGGCATCTCTCATATACCTCCCAAACACAGTGAAAGGGATCAGATTCAAAATCACACTTAATCTTGAGATGCATAAGTAAAATTTCTTTCTGACAATTCTTTTCATTCAGCATTTGAATAATTGTTGTGCCACCTCTGTCGGTCCTCCATGGTTTCTAATGAGAAATTTGCAGTCGTTCTAAGTGTTTTTCCCACATAGACTAGGTATTGTTTCTCTCTGACCATTTACTAGTTTTCAGAAGCTTGACTATGATGTGTCTGGACATGGATTAATTGGGTCTTTCCTGCTTGGGCTTTGTTTAGCTTCTTGGATCTAAAAGTTTTGCAAATTTTTCAATTATTTCTTTGAGTATTTTTTCAGCCCCCAGTCTCGCCCCTCTTCTTCCTGGACTTCTTTCCCCCTACCCTTATATCTTGGGGAAGAGATGGAGAAGCCACTAATGTTGGATCTTTTATGATAGTCTCACATGTTCTACGGCTCTGTTCCCCCACTCCACTATTTTCTCTCTAATGTTCAGACTGGGTAATTTCTCTTTTTCTACCTCTGACTTTACTGATCCTTTACTATTTTCTCTCCATTCTACTATTGTGCTCATTCATTGAGTTCTTAAAATTTTAGCTACTGTATTTTTTTCTTCTAAAATTTTCAGTTGTTTCTCTTTATATCTTCTATTTCTTTTCTGAGCTTTTTTATTTCTCCATTTATTTCATGTGCTCATAATTGCTCACTGAAGCATTTTTATGATGGTTTCTTTAGAAGTCTTTGTGGGTAATTCTAACATCTATGTCATCTCAGTGTTAAGCATGTGTTGATTGTTTTATCATTAATTTGCAATCTTGCTGGATCCGATATGATAAGTGATTTTCAATAGAAAGGTGGGAATTTCAGATATTATAAAACTCTGGATCTTATTTAAATCTTGTGCTTTAGCAAGCATCCTCTGACCCTGCTCCAGTAGGTGGAGGGGGATACCACCTACTTTCTTCCAGGTGGAAGCCCATGTTCTTCACTGGACTCCTCTGACTCCACAGCTGGATAGGAGCTCCTTGTTAGTGCCGAGCAGGGATGGGAGTTCAGGCTGCTGCTCACCAGGCTTCCACTCACATCATCCTGGCTGGGAGGGATGCCTTGTAACTGCCAGGTGGTGGTGAAAGTCTTTGCTCCCCACTTGACCTTCTCTGACACACACTGGTGGGGATGTTGGGGACAAGGGAGAAAATCTAAGCCTCCCTACTTGGTTTTTGCTGCCAGAGGGGGGAATGGGGCTGCTCTTCTGTTTCTGGGGTGTGGTTGGAGGAGGGTTGTTACTACTGAGTTGTCTGACTTGCTGGGCTACTCCTTCCCTAGTCCTTTGGTTAGAGACAGCAGACCTTCCTTGAGGATGTTTTCGTGTGTCTGTTGGTGTTTCTGGGTTGCCGGCTTCTCCAAGATCCAGTCTGGGATACGTAAGGCAGAAAGAAAACCCAGAACTCAATGTCCTGCCATTCCTTTGTTCCTGAGGTCCTTAGCCAGTCTGCTTCTTCTCTCCACCTTTCTGAGTCTTCTCATGTTTGTTTTACATATAATGTTCAGAGTTGTAGCTGTACTTATTGGGAAAAAAAGGCAAAGGTGGACTTCTTCAGATTTCTCTCAAGGAAGCAAGTAGTTTGGGTAAATTTCTACGAGACTAACCTTCTGACAACATTGAGGAACATACCTGACTAATCCTATGATTAAAGCGAACAGCTGACTCATGGGCCCTAGAACCTCTTGTGCCAACATCACAGCCAAACTTGTGTTGTCATCAGTGGGGTGCACTAATGGTGTCTTCTCTGACTCATCGTCCCTCCCCGTCCTCACCTCTCAGGCTTGGCAATGTGTCTGGCACAAAAGATGTTCAAGGTTTAATAGTAACAATAACTACTATTTATTAATGGCATATTATGTGCTCGGTACATGAAGTAAATATTTTGATTTTGTAAGAACAATTCTGCAAGGTAGATATTATTATTCCTGTTTTATGGCTGTGGAATGTGAGGCTCAGAGAGGTTAAGGGAAGGAAACCAGAGGGGGATGGAAGAGCCAGCCAAAACCATCCCAATGTGCAGAGGTGGGAGCATGGGCCGGCCCCATTTCACTGCTGTTGCTCTTTATGTCCTGCCATCCTTCTTTGATTGTCTATGACACCTGTGTCCAGGTCAGCCAGCTCCCTGAATGGGCTGCAGACTGGAATTCCCACACCATTGCTTCTGAAAAAAGATGTAGTCTGGGGATGCAATCTGCAGTTGAAGACTAACTGCCAGAGGAGGAGGTCATACAGGAGGCAAAAGGGTACATTCTAAAATGCCTAGGAATTCTGGAGAGATGATTACAAATAAGAGTGCAGGTTTTGGGGCCAAAATTCCTGAGTTCAAGTCCTGTCCAGGCCACTTTACTCTCTGTGTGACCTTGGATAAATTATAAATTACTTGATTGCTGTGTGTCTCTGTTTGCTCATCAGTAAAATGGGGAAAGTGATACTGCTATGTAAATCACAGGGTAGTTATGAGGATTGAATGAGTCGTTATACATACAGCACTCAGAACAATGTCGGGCACATATGGATTGCTCAGCAGGTGTTGGCAATATATGAGAGAGAAAGAACATTAAAAGAGAGTAAGACACAGCTCTGCAAAGGAGTCCAGTCATGTGGGAAGACAGTGCCTTGGGGATCAGAAGGGCTGTAAATGACTCAGCCTGAATGCGGGAGGGCAATGGGGCTTCCATGCAGTAGGCACACTTGGACTGTGTCTTACAAGGTGTGTAGGAATCAGTCAGGTGGACTGGCAGAAAGCAGAAATCTTCTAGGCAGAGACACTGCCTGAGTGGAGACTCAGAGGCTGCAGAGCCTAAGACTTGAGTCTGGGAGCAGTCTGGGGAGGACGAGGCAAGAGAGAGGCCTAGGGGGAAGACAGGAGTGTTTGCTGGGGAGATGTCCTCTTATACTAGTGAGAGAGCCCTGTGTCTTTTCAGTTCCTCAGGCCTTGTCCACTTAACACCCCTACAAGACCAGGAATTCTCCCTGTAGAGAAAAAGGAAGTTCCATGGCCAGAATTCTCGCCTGACCCTGTCTGCCTGCCCACTGCGCATGTGCAGTGCTAGCAGGCACAGGCTTGCATATGTGTGGGCAATGAATTATTATTGACTCGATGTAAAGGACTCTGGGGCAGAGAGGCCCAGAGGCAGAGAATGGCTTGCTGCACACAAATGGGATTCTAGCCCTTAACCTGCCACCACGAGAATAAAGCTGGGTATAAACCCTTTTTTCCCAAGAAGGGTCAGTTATCATTTTTCAGTCTCACTAAATCCAGGGTGAACTTGCCCAGGGATGAAGCCCTCAGGTTAGACACTGCCCCTCAGGCCTGGAGATGTCAGACTTCTCCTCTGGGCCACTGAATGGCCCTCAGGGATTTTATGGTCCCTGAGACTTCCAGCCAGGTGGAGATCTCATTTCCACAAGTATCAGGGTTGCTCTTTTTCCACTGTTAATAAAAGATGTGTTCAGGTGACACCTGAGAGGGGGTGGCTTTCTGGTAGAGTGACAGATGGCTGTTCTGTGCCTCCCCCTCCCCCTCCCAGGAAGAACCTGGCCCTGAGAAAGCAAGAAGAGACTCAGAAAAGAGGTCTAGGAAGGAAGACAGCCCCCCTTGCCTGGAGTTGCATCTACCTCCCAGCTGTAACCACTAGCCACACGGGATGATGTAAACTTAAATAATACAAAACAAAAAAATTTAGTTTCTCAGTTACATAAACTACTTTTCAAGCTCCCATTGGCCGGCCACATGTGGCTGGTGTATACTGTATTAGTGCAAAGTTAGTGCATTTCCACAATTCCAGGAAGTTAGGTTGGTCAGCACTGGCCTGGAGGCACCACAGGGAGGCACTTCTTCTGTGGTACAGGAGGCCATGGAGTAATTTGCTGGGCGTAGAGCAAGCTCTGCAGCCTTGTCAGGGTCTGTACTGTCTTTGCTGTGCCTCCTGGGGGCAAACAGTGAGGGTGAACTGTCAATTATAGCTGCCACATTGTCCTACACTATAAAAGGTGAGGTGTTTGGCTTGGACAATAGGGAACTCAGGTATGAGAGGAACCAGGAAAACGGCTTTGCATAGAGGGAAGAGGAAAGGGAGTGTTATGCTCAGCCTTAGGGCAGAAAAACCACAGGGCCTTGGGAGAAAATGGTAATGTTGAATGGATTTTTAAAGTAGGAAACCAGAACCTAAGCAGTGTAGTTTTCTGTCCCTGTCTCAAACTGCAGCAGACACACAAGAGTCAAAGAAATACTTGGTGTGCCAGCTTTTCATCTGCAAACCAGAGAAGAGGCAGAGTTACCAGTAAGTCAGGGGAGTGGGTAGGAGGCCAGAACAATTGTCACGGAGCAATCACTGCAAGCCTGGCCCCAAGTTAGGCATTTGGGACACGGCAGTCCCTGAAGCAGACTCTCCCTGCTATCCACACTACAAATGTGAGAAAGCCACATGTGGAGGGACTCTGGGTGCTGAGGGAACACAAGGGAGTTTTGAACTTGTTGAGGACAGGGCGGGGGTCACAGAAAGCCCCCAGGGAAGGCATGTGTTGTTTTGTGAGGGAGGCACAGAAGATAGCAGATGAGGCGGGGCACAGGACAGAAAGGGTGCCAGGCACGGAAAGGCTGGGACCTTCCGTCTGTGCTGGCCTAGAGCAGGGCCTCAGTCAACAATCACAGGTCACGCGTGTCTTGACTCCGTACCCCACTCCCCAAGTGTGCCTGTGCTAGGGATCAGGAGGACCGAAGCAGTGCAGGAGGGCGGCTCCCGGTTCCTGTCAAGCCGTCTTGGGGCAGAGAGGAGGAAGGGACTCCCATGCCCATCAGAGGCAGCTGGGCCATCGGCACACCCAGACGCCCTGGCTGACCACCGCCTGCTCACCTGAGCTCCCGAAGCTTCTTTGCCATGGGCCAGGGCTTGTTCCGCATGGTGGCCATGAGCTTCTTCTTGTCTTCCACCTGCTCTAGGATCTGGGCAAGCTCCTCCTCAGACAGAGACTCTCCACGAGAGGCGCTGGAGGCCAAGGAGGGTGATCTGGAGGCAGAACCATGGAGCAGAGGAGAGTGAAGGAGGCCTCAGGCGCCCATGGAATGCAGAGGAGCACCCCCTTACCCCTGCAGGACAGGTGAGCCGTCTCCCCTACACTCCTAGCTCTGACTACCCCTCACAGACTTGCCCCTGCTCAGAAGCCCTCAGTGACTCCCACCACCTGTCAGAAGAGGCCACAACTCTGTCCTGTAGCCTAAGACACCAGGAGCGCTGCCTTCAAACTCCATTTCTCTGGGTTTCCACAGACACGGCACTCTAGCACGGTGCTACCCAATAGAAATATAACACGAGCCATGAATTGTAATTTAAATTTTCCCATTTACCCATTTAATGTAGCCACATTAAAATGGTAAAAGAAAATGGCAAAAATTAATTTTAATAATACATTTCATTTAATCCAATATGTCGAAAAATAATTATTTCAGCATATATAAAAAGTATATGAATATGTACTTGTTACATGTATATATAGTATGTATGTGAATTATATAATATACAAATCATTAATGATATATTTATATTCTTTTTGCACTGTCTTCAAAATCTAGTGTTCACCATGGGTGCAATTCAGACATTAAATTTTCATGGAACATATTTGATCTGTATTTGGATTTCAAAAAATTTACAGTTGAAAAAGTAGATTCACATACCCAAATTCTTTTAGACATGCTTAAAAGGTTCCCAATAAATAGTCAAGCAGCAGACTATCATATTCCTTTGACATTCACATCTGCTTTGAGAAAGTTAGTGTTTTTTTTTTTTAAAGAAATGGTTTGGCTTCAAAGTTAAATCAATTTCAAAATTACATCTGTCCAGGTTAAGAAAATTTACTAACTCTTGTGTCAACTCAGTAGTATTAACATCATATTAAAAGTAAATTACAAATCCAGTTTGTCAGTCACTAGCCACATTTCAAGTGCTCAACATGTGACTGGTGGCTATTGTGTTGGACAGTACAGGCGAAGAGACCCACTCCCGCCCACAGTCAAGGCCATGTGCTCGGGCATCACAAAACCCAAGTTGTCAAATGTGTGCCTCACAGCCTCCTTCACTCCTAAAAACAGTGATTCCACTAAGCAAGACCACAGCCAGCCAGGCAGTGAGAGAGAAGGTTAGACTGGAGAAGGTTATGCCTGGGCAGCCTTCTTAGCAAGTTTCCTAAATGGAAATACCCAGATGTGGACTTGGGTAACCGCAGGTTTTAGAGACCAGTTTGCAGCAGCATCTGTGATATTTAGCTTCTGTGAATGCCTGACGAGCACGACTCAAGGACAGAGGTGAGAGGAGGGGCCCTGGCCCTGGGACGCTGGAGGCTTAGAGCACAGGCAGGTTTGCCATGCTTCATGCACACCCCTGACAGCTGCCTTTGAGCCTCTGCGTAGGCATTCCCTTGGTCTGGAGCTTGGGGGGCATTCAGGCATTGCTTGTTCAGATTCCTTCTCTGCTTCAGATACTATTGAGATGCTTACCTTCTCCAAGGGTGGCCCAGCACCCCACCAAAACAATGCCTCATCAATTCTTCCTCATATACACATTCCTTCCTGCCTTGTCTTATGACTGGCGCCCATGTCCTATTTCCTTTGCAAGACTGTCAGCATCTGGGAATGCGGACTGAGTCTTTTTCATCCCTCTATGCCCTGCCATGGCACTAAGCCAAAAATGGCATGAATGAGCCCTTGTCTGTGTCCCTTCCGCTGCATCTGCCATCCAGACACATGGGACTCGTTTAAGATGGTGCAGCCTTCCTCTAAATTTCAGGACACTCCTAGGCCCATCAATGATGCATTCAAGTTCTCTCCAACTTGCTAAGGCTCCATGCATCCTTTACCTCTTCAGCTCATGTGCAGGAACAACCAGATAGTAGACAAAAGCTGTAAGTGAGCCACAGATGGCTGGCATGGGGGACAGAAGAAATCAGCAGCCCTTTTTGAGGGCATCAGCTCCCCCTCTGTAAAGATGGGAGTAAGGATATGGGCAGAGATGGTTTCTTAGAATCCAGTGGAAGAAGCATCAATTCACCGTCATCCTGATACCTCCCACTCTTTCAAAAGCCTCCCACCCCTTATCGACAGGGATTGTTAAAATACCATGAGAAGTGAGTAAAAAGGAAAAGGGAGGCAGAGAGGGAGATGTCCCATCAAAACTGGTAGCAAAAGGTGGCACTAAAGTCCTGCTTTCCCCTGCTGATTCCCTAAGCTGGCTCTGTCCACAGCCTGTGGGTGCCAGCGCTGATGGAATGATGGAAGAAAGGAAACAAAGCAAGTAAATAAAATCCTAAAATTTCAGAGCTGGTGGGATCCTTGAAGGCCTTCTAG
This sequence comes from Manis javanica, assembly GCF_040802235.1. NCBI lineage: Eukaryota > Metazoa > Chordata > Mammalia > Pholidota > Manidae > Manis > Manis javanica. The sequence continues at coordinate 28,265,110 of NC_133160.1, read as the reverse complement.
ATCAACGCCATACTTCCCAGAAGAGGACATAGGCCCAGACTGAGAAAACAGCTCTGACGATGCCTTAATCTAACTTTGTTCATTTCTCTCAGCTCCTATTCAAGAGCTGTGGTGAGTCACCAGCTGAAATTCTGGAGACTTGGGATCTGGTTAAACTTTGCTGCCATGTCACGCTCAAAGCGTCCACTTGACATGTGTAACGTGAGGCCTTGCTGAGAGTGCCCAGTGGCCAGTCCACCTGGGGTGGCTGTGACCGTTCTCCGGGTTCTGGCCCAGACCTGGAGCTGGGCAGCAGCAAAGGCAAGAGGAGAGAGCAGGGGAAGGGGATGGGAACCCCTGTCAGGGCAGGGAGAAGGGCTAGGGGGAGAGGGCGAGAACAGATTGGAAATGTGCCTGTGTCATCACAACATACCTGTGTTTCTTCAGTGGCTTCCACATCTCCTCCTTCTTGGGCACCTCCTTTTCCTTCTTTGGGGGTGCTCTCTGCTCCTTGAGGGAAGCCCTCCCATCCCTCCTTCTCCTCCCCTCACAGATCCTCTCTGCCTGGCTCTGCTTCCGCTCCTCTTGGCGTCTCCCGCGTTCTGCCTGCTTCCTCCAGGGGGACCCTGGTCTTGGGCTGCCCCTGGCCTGCTCCTTCCTGCCAGGCTGAGCTCCACGACTGCCTGGTGACCTCTCGGCTTTGGGAACCTGCTTCCTTGAGGGTGTCCTCTTAGCCCTGTCACCTGCAGGGACAGGAAATAGACAGTTCTGATCTCACTGGACCATACCTCATAAAAGTGCCACCCCCAACCCACCCAGGCTGTGAAATCAGAGGTTCATGATGCTTCCTGGAACTTGTTGGCCCCACAGGCCACCTCTTCCAGAGCTTCTGGTCTGCCATGGGAATTAATGTCTGCCTCCGTGGACAGGCTGACCTTCCCACCCTTGCCTACACCTCAGGTAAAGATTCCTCATTGTGGGTGTGAAGTTCCTGGGGTCAGAGGTGGGTCATCTCCTGACCCTCTGTGTTAAGGCCAAGCATGGGTTTCTGTTTGGCAAAGCTGGACCACTGAGAATGGAGGGCCTGCCCCTCATGCATCCCCATCTGGCATGAGGGAAGGGACAGGAGGTGAGAGCAGGAGAATCAGTTCAAGTCCTGTTCCTCAACATGCCTAAGCATTTTTGTTGGGTTTGTTTTAAGCCATGACTTTATATCTTTGGCAAATGACCTGATTAAGCAGAATCTTCTCTACAGTATGAGGTTTCTCCAACAGTTTGTCCTGCCGGAGTCCAGCTCCAGCCAAGGTGTGGGTCACGAAGGAAAGGACAGCGTTGGTGAGTGAGGAGATGAGTGAGGAGACGAAACACCCAGTTAAGGTTGTAACATCTCCTGACATCAAGCGATAGGGCTTTTATTTTTATATTTTTTTAAGGTTTACATAATGTTACACATTTTCTTTGATCATGGATGGTACAATGTTTTTTCCTTTCAGTTTTTGTATAATTCTGGCTTATTACAGATGTTAATTATTTTTTTGAACAGCTTTCTTGTAACATTTAATGTTTAACTTTCCCTTAACCTTTTTGGCCAGAGATATAGGTTACGTACTAGGTGCTAGACAGGAAATGGCGTAAGACAGCATGTGGGCTAAGCATGTGGGCTATGATTTTCACTTTAAGTGTGTAAGATTATATAGAGTTTAAGATATGTGTCTAAGGTATGTGTCTAAGGCTATATAAAGTTTAAGCAGGTTATATAAAATGAAAGCTATATGTCTTTTGGTTATTAAGTATAACTATATTATTAATTAAATCCTATCCTACACATGTGGGTTGAGGCTTACATTTAAAATTTAGGGGTGGTACTTCTATCACCCATTCCTTAACATTCCTATGAATACAATAAAAACACCTTATTCTTTTATAATATTCATTCTATAATTTCAGGTGTTTATACTTTTCCTCCTGCATCTACAGGCACTAGGGCCTTGCAGTCCTCTTTTGTCCGTTATATAATAACACTAAATCTGCTCTTACTACCTTACTATTAATATAATAATATTTTGTCATAAATTTATTATAAACTTCTATATATGGGATATTTATAAATGTTAAGTCTTCCTATTTTGCTCATAAATTCTTTCTTTAAGGGGGATACTCTTCTAATATTATAAGCAACTTAAAGGGGGCTGTGGGCAGTAGGGACTATTAATCTCTTTTACTTGGCTGTTTCATATAAATTTCTTGGAAAAATGGGTTTTTCTATGGGGGTTTTTCTATGGCTCAGTTTACCATAACTCCTGGTTAATCATGTTTCAATTGTTACAAAAGGAGGAACAAACTGCATCTAGTTTTGAGAGGCCTGGGTTGTTCTGCCTCCCTTCTTTGTGGCAGTCTGCCTGAAACAGTTGGTCCCATTACACTGCTTTCATTTCCGGAATTGGTGCTTTGATCAATATTTTGGGTTATGTTATTTACTAAAGATTCATAAATCTTAAATACATAAGATTTCCCATATATGAGCCCAATCACCAACATCATAACTGCAAAAATAAGTGCGGGAATTAGCAGGGGCCAGCTGTGAGGTTGCCTGTTTTCAGGATTCCTCCTCATGCCTGGACCTTGTCAAACAGCATGAGCAGCATGGCCCACACCATTGTCCAATAGCCTCTTTAAGCAGAGCTATGTGTGTAGGCATTTACAAATTAAATGTAGGAATAATTATTATTTATATTGTAGTTAAGTATAAGGTGGTGGGATTCATAACTAACCTCTCCACCACTTACTAGCTGGGTGTCTTTGAGCAAGTCACTTACCCTCAGAGTCTCACTCTACTCTAACCAGGGGGTGTTAGCACTCACTCCGTTACCTTCCTAATGAATACAGCCCGGTGATTGACATCTGAGAAAGGATGTCATTGCTCCGATACTCAAAAACAGAAACATGATTTTTTACTTGTAAAAAGAACACAGCTTTGGAGTTAGGCTGGTCTGTGTGAAAATATCAGTTCTATGAGTTGTTTATCTTTGTGTGCACAGATAAATTATTTAACTTTTCTGCACCTCAGTTTCTGTTAATGGCTCTAGTATCCCCATGGTTCCGTAGGCAGGTTAATGAAACACAGAAGTGTCTGGCTCACGGGAGATAATCTCAGCAAACTGGGAATAGAGAATAAGTAAAGAATTTCTATGAAAAATCTTATACCTTTCACAAAAATTATCTCAAAATCAATCATAGACCCAAATGTGCAATGCAAAACTGTAAAACTCCTAAGAGCATTAGAGAGAATCTAGGTGAGCTTGGGTTTTCGATGTGTTCTTTGATACAACAAACACTAAAGGATGATCCATGAAAGAAAAAATGAATAAGTTGGGCCTTGTTACCATTAAAAACTTCTGCTCTGTGAAAGATACTGTTAAGAAAATGAAAAGACAAGTCACAAGCTCAAGAAAATATATGCAAAACACATATCTGACAAAGGATACAAACTATACAAAGAACTATTTGACTTCAGCAAAATACTGCCTCAGAACCCCAGTTGGAAGTATTCTGTCAGGTGCTGTTAACAACCGGCACAGTAGTGAAACTCTTAAGGAGGTGATTCTTGGATTCATGTTCTTCAACGAAAGAGACATAAACCAATCTCAAATTCCTGGAAGACTGTCCCTACTGGTGACCTCAGGCTGAGGGTTCCTAGGTGTCTGAAGTAGACAGCCTTTAAATGTAGACAGTTGTGCCTGAGGTCCGTGGAACAAGACCAGAGACTGTCACTTTATATCCTGTATTCCTCTGTTTTGGATTCTTTACTTAATTCTATCCTCTCATTAATGTAAGGCTACTTTTAACTGTGTTTCTTACAAGCCCCTATGATAAATATTGCTGTTTGTGTCCTTAATCCCTCATTGGTATGACTCCGGGACCCAGCTAAAATTCACACATGAACTGTGTAAGGGGCACACCCAGCTTCCTTTGGTCCCAGTTCCTTATAAGAAATCAATTGGTTTCCTGAGTAACTGGACTTCACTATTGGGTGACTTTCTGGATGGCAAACTCCACAACAGGCCAGAAGGCTAGAAAATTAAAACCCCCATCACATCCTAGGAGGGTTTTGCCTCCAGTGAAACAATACTTTTGTGACAGCTAGTCTTTGTAACTGAACTTTCACTGACCTAGAACTTGGAAGGAGATTAGGTGGTGTATGTTTGGAGACTGTCTCATTTTCAAAGACCTTACAAGTAAGATTTGTTCCTTTCCTTTTGCTTTAGACCCACCTAATGATCTTGATACTACCAAATTCACTGACACCAAACTCTTCTTGATGAATGGTGTCAAACATTTTCAGTATTATTTGACAACACCATAGGAGTATTCTGGCTAAAACCAGGCGACTGGCTGGCCCCCAGTGACTGATATTGCATCTGACACAAAAGCCTACTAACTACCACCCACAAACTGGACAGGAACTTGTTTCTTTGGTAAACCAATACTTATTCCCAAACTTGCCTCTGACATCACCTAAGGTCCATTTTTTCCCCATTGTTTGGTCCTCTAGGAAAAAAGATCAGTAGATAGTATCACTGAAGAAAACCTGATTCAAGAACTGAAACCTTAACTACTCTAGGGGAATTCTGGAACTCAGGACTCTTCACTGAATACTTTATGAGAAGCATGGATAACAGGGTACGTTTTTAATGCTATAACTGAAAGAATAGCAAGTGATTTAGACAATGCCATTGAGGCCATAGAGCACATCTCCTGAGGTGTGTATGAAATTGGATGGGTGACTGGAACAGAGATACTTTAGACAGAATTTTGGCCTCTTGAGGGTAAGGTGAGCTGTTTCAGGGGAAGGATGTTGTCCTTCCATTACTGAAGCCCTCTTAGATATCTCCAATATTACTAAAAAGACCTTAGGAAGTGAGCAAAGATACCATAAAATTGGGTACTTTGACTAACAACCCCATATCTGCTCTGTGAACTCTTCTGCTTTGGCATGAGATATGTTCTCTTGTTCAGTCTGGGCATCCCTGGCTCCTGGCTGAAAAGTGGACTGTACAAACTCTGGTTATAATCCTTCTTTTAGTATCCCTCTATGCACCACTGTTTAGAAGTGCCATCTCCCAAATTTGAATGCCATTGCATTCCTGCTGTGTGTGACATGATCGAACAAAGTGTCATCGAGCAGAAAGAACTTGAACAACTGACACACAGGTTGAAACAACCACTACCAGGAACTTGGAGGTTGAAAGAACTCTCAGCAGACAATTGGCATGCAGCCATGACATCTCAAACAGCGGTGAACACAAGGACTGCCTGCTCAGATACTGTGGTCTGTCCAGCCGTGGATGAGGGATGACCACAATGACAGACTGGGAACTGACAAGGAGCGCAGACTACACCTTAGTGCATACAGTAAGGTGATTTGTGCTATGCCTCTGTCTTCATTAGCATGACTTTATTTTTCCAGGAGTTCTTGCCCAGGAAAATGGCTTGATTGTTCAGTATGGGATTTTCTCAAAGACCATCAACTCCTCAGTGGAAATCATCACAGACCCTGATTTGCATCCTAAGATTCTTTCAATGCTTTGCCTCAAAATCCTGGCCTTGCTGTTTATTGTGATTCTTATCCAGTCCTAATCAAGCCCCCACTTTTAAAAGTTCTGCCTTTAATTAAATTTTCAATTCTCAGTAAATTCTGACATTACTTTCCCCAGTCTGAGATGCTGCTAAAGCTTTGCCTGCTATAAGCAATAAATCTGTTTTGCCTTATCAATAGGTCATGTTGGTGATATTTAGGGAGCCAGCTTTTGACAATAACTCAGAGAAATGTATTTTGTTTTTCAGAAGAAGAATAAACAAAAAGGGCCATGGAAATACAGAGAATGTGAATTATAATTGGGATGGTTGGAAATGCTTCACAAAGAGTCAATGTTTACTCTAATTCTTAAAGGATGAATAGGAGTTTGCCAAGAGGAGAAAGGGGTAGAGATAGAGAGGGGTGGTGGTACCAGCAAGTTGGGGAGATTCTGGGCAGAGTGAACAGGAAACAGGGCCCCAGTGGAAATGCCAAGAGGTCTGGGGCACGGTGTTAAAGGCAGAGCTGAGCCTTGGGTATGAACCACGCTGGGGCAGGGAGTATGGGGAGAGCAGGGTGCCCAGGGAGCCATGCCCTTCCATGGGGAGCTGGGTTCAGATCTGGAGGGTGAGGGTGTGACGCTAGAACATGTTTCTTAGGATGTGGTCTGCGTGAAAGAATCACACTAGCAGCACTGAAGACACTGCTGCAGAGAGGGGACACTGGCTCCCAGTCCCCACAGGGCGACTCTGTGAGCATGTTGCTGTGGCTGCTTCACTTGCTGTGAAGGCAGCAAAAGGCATCAAGCAAGGACTCCACCATGAACAATGTCTGTGTCCCTGGGACTCCTTTTCCAGTGCTGGTGGAGCACACCAAAAATATCCAGTGCTATTTACAGGCTCAAAGCTAGGAGACCATCTCTGTGGCAAGACAGGTTTTCTTTGCCCAGTCCCGCCCTAACCTTTCTTCTCCTCACCTCCTATGGGAAAGGGATTTTGTAAAAAAAAATTGTAAAGAAAGATTATTTCAGTGTAATAATAATTCCTCTATGTTCAGAAGCTGGTCAGTATCAGCCTGTTGAGAGATGGGTTTGTTCAATAGATGTTCTTTGCCATGGATCTGGGGGCTTCGCCCCTCATGGAGGAGAGTGGAAGCCGTAAACACATCCATTCCCTCCAAGGACATGGGAACTAGTGTGAGAAACTGGGTGTCACCTCAGCTGTGAGCCCTTGGAGGGCTCTAGAATGGGGCTAGGCTCTCAGTGAGGGCAGAGGATCAGAGAGGGGACAAGGGCTTAAGGAGAGGGTCTCCTGGGCCCCTGTCCTAGACCAGCTCCATGTTATGTGAAAGGACTATTCGAGAAAGTCAGTATATTTGTATGCTCTTCTGAGCACTGGGTGTCCTCCATCAGCTTCTAAGTGGCTTTCTTTGGGGAATGAGCTGTAGCAAGCGGTGCGGTGTAGCCATAACCTCGGGGCTCATGCATTTTTCACAAGCTGTCATTTCTGTTATGATTTCATTTGCTGATTGAACAATTCATGTGGAATGTGGAGGGCAAGCCAGAATTTGTCCCACAATCTTCCCCAAACCTCTTCTACAGTAAAAAAGGTGCTTTCTAAGCTTTCCATTCAGTCAGTTTTCACTGGACTCCATGTGATGTGTAACTTAGGAGCTAGGAAGGCAGCTGTTCCGTTAGGAGACCCCCCAGGCCCCACACGCACTCCCACTCACAGAACAGACCGCCTCGTGTTTGTGCACCTGACTTGAGTGAGAGAATTCAGAGTGCAGAACAGGCTGAGGGGAGAGAAGCTGGAAGGCCCAGCGGGTCTGGCTCCCCCTCAGCTTGGTGACTTTACACTGCAGTGCACTTACAAATTAATGTAGGAGGAGGGGCGGTTCTGATCCTCCTTTGCACTTGATGGAATAACATTTCATTTAATAGCACATGTAATTTTGCAGCATCTCCTGCCTCTGACTTTCTGTGGCTTCTCCAGGAGCAGGTCATCCCCTGCTGGTAAAACCCTCACAGACTCACAAAAGAGCTGCGGCCACCTGAGCTGTCAGGTGTCCTGGATGCATGTCCTAGCTCCCCCACCTACCAGCTTCCCTGCCCCCTAAGCTGGTGAATGTTCACTGCTTCCTGAGGCTCAGCTCTGTGTCACTAACTCTGGGAGGGTCCCTTGACACCCAGGGCTGAGGGCAGGCCCTCCAGGAGCCGTGCTCTGCCCTCTCCCTGATTAAACTATTAGCCTGGGGAGGGAGGGCTCCCTATGGTGAAAGAGAGGGAGGGAGCAAAGGAGGAGGATGAAAGGAAACACTGGGTGGTGGCTGGATTGCCCAGGCTTCCTGGGGACCCACCACCCATCTCGCCTGTAGCTGGAGAGCCGCTCATGGCCCCGCCTCTCACTCTACCACCTGCTGGGAGAGAGTGCGGGGAAGAAAGCTGAGCTCTGGACTGTATGCTCCCTGCACAGCCCCTATTTCACTGTGGGAAGCCTCCCTGGTTTATCCTTGCCTCACACTGGAACCTGGATCCCATCATTTCACTAACAAGCTCTGGAGTCCCTAGTCCTGACATTTCTATGACACCTAGAAAAACTCGGAACTTCCTCACAACCCTTTCCTCAGACAGACAGAGAGACAGGGAAATCTGCTGAAAGACCCTGGCAGGCCTGATGACCTTTGCTGCTCAACATTAACAAAGGTGCTATGCGACGTCATTTGCACATGCCCTTTACATTTTTTAATCCTTCCAACAGCCCTTCAAGGAAGTGATGGCTGCCTTCATCTCACGGAGGAGGCAGGAGGTTCAGCAACCACATTGAAGTTGTTCAGTGAGCAAGAGGCAGGCCCTCTGGACTCATTCCTGGGTCCCTGTGCCCCAAGTCGCCTGCTACTACCCTGGAAGCCTGTGAGCCCCACACAGATGAGGGCAGACTCACCTTCCTCCCTCAGGGCGTTTAGTTGGTGGCTCATGGTCAGCGGAGCTCACTCAGCCTACCTCAAGGGGTCATGTGGCCTTTTGGCCCATGCACACCTTCAGCTCAGGGTGCATTCCGCCCTCACGGTGGCTGGCTTCTCTTTCTGGGCCCCGACAGCAGCCAGGGCTCCTTGGCTGGTTTGAGACTGAATGTGCAGGTGGGTGAGTGTGGGAGACAGGTGGGGGAGGAGGCGGTGCGTTCCCAGCCCTTCAATCCTGCCTCATACTCCTCCGCTCAGGTTTCCCTGCAAAGCAGTGGTGAGACTCATGTTTCAGGCATCGCTTACATGCGGTGGGGCCCCTTAGGGGCCAGGAGCTGCGACTCATCTCCTGGCAGTGACTGCACTTGCTTGCCAGCCAAGGAAGGTGTGACGAGCTCAGTCCCTTCACCTGGAATCCCAGCTGGAACAATGCACCAGGGGAAATTGTAGGATGTTTGTGAAAGTTCATCACAAGGGCTCTGTGTAAAATGCAGATTCCCAGGACTCCTACTGGTCTTCGAATCAGTGGGTCTGGGAGGGCCCCGAGGGTGTCACTCTGGATCCTGATGCAGGAGGCCTGAGCCTGCTCTAATGGACTGGCTGCCTCCCACTGCTCTCTCACTTTCCCACTGCTGCCCTCTTTCAAAAGGCACATTTGGCTGCTCTGATATAACCATGACTGAGTTCGAGTTCACTGGAAGGCAGTTACAGGCCCTGGAGTGTGGTGTTCTTCCTCTGGGATCTCTTTGAATAGAAATCAGGGGAAACGCTACATCTTTGCTTCTCCTGGCCTTTAACGGAAAATAAACATTTCCCTTGGAAAAGTGATTTTTTCCTTTACAAAAGTCACAGGTGTTTTCCCAGCACATTAAGCTGTTGGGATATCTCAAAATATCATTTATGCTTATCACTGCTTTGCAACTGTGACAGGTGACACACACCTGCCGCTAGAGCTTGCTATTTAATGATTAATGGCCTGGCTGTCACCTGGCCACCGCGGAGAGGGGAAAGAGCAAAAGAAACACCAGGTGTCATAGCCCCTGCAATGCTCGCTCTTTAGCTCAAGCCTCAGAGCTTTCTATCACCTCACCTTCCTCCCAGATCCCATGGTTCTTGCAGCACCTCCCCAGCTCCACCCTGGGTTCAAGGGCAGGGTAGGGACATTCAGTAGCACTCTCTGTCCTCAATGCTGTAGGACTGGGGTCCTGAGGTGCTTGCAGCAGCCCCATCTGTGTTGGGTTGGGGGATGCCAGTGTAGGTCCTGTGCTGACTGTGCAGCAACAGGCTGGCCTGCTGAGGGTGTTCCAGCTCTCTTGCCACCACCCTGCCCCCTGCTGAGCGAGTACCCTCCCAGCTGACCCTTTGCCCTGCCCCTCCTGGTTCTCTATTGTCTGAGGAGGAAGGCTTTCTACATCTTCATTTCTGCAGGGAAATTTCTTGGGTTCCAGCACCTGCCCTGTCTACACAGTGGAATACACCACTCCTTCCCACAGAGAATGAAGAGCGCCTACTAGGGCCAGACCCAATTCTAGGCACTGAGGATTCATCAGGGACTAAAGAAGAGGCCCCTGCCCTGAGGGGCTGATGTACTTTCCTTCTAAAGTAGGCAGGTTTAGGCTGTGATGTCTCAAAGGGTGGTCTTGGCATTAAGCATTTCTTCTCTCAACAATACCTGTTTTCCGCAATTACTGGTATTGAACTCAAAATCAAAGTATGGGAACAAAACAGTCTTTCACATTATTCTCGGGATATCACTTATATAAATTTCAATGCTTCCAGAGGTAAATACACATTTGGGGAAGGGTGAGAGGTCCATATCAAGGAGTGAGAAACAGAATGACATTGATACTGTCATTTCATGTTCCGTGTCCATGTGCGTGTGTTGTGAGCTGCATAGTGCTAGGTTGTGCTCATGGAGCTCTCTGCAGGACCATTAGAAACTGTGTTTCCCACTTGGGGTATGCCTTCCACAATTGCTGATGTTCAAGATACCTACTTTATGGGGCAGATTATCCAGACTTTACAACATCCTTGCAAACCTGGAGTCATCACTGTCACTATCATCCTCAATCTTCAGGCAACAAGGAGGGACCTGTTGGGGGAGCGTTGTGTATTTTCCTTGACCCTTGTCCCTGCCACAACAAAGAATTAAAGGGCAGAGACACAGTAGTGAAGCAGAGTAAAAATTTTGTTTAAAGTTACTTAAAGAGAGAAAAAGTACGGCCAAGGAGAGGCACCCTGAAAGGTTGGAGAAAGTTTAAGATTACAAGTTTACACACTTAGAAAGTGTGGGTGACCTCAGAGAGAGGGGCGCCCCCTGAAAGGTTGAAAAGAGAGAGTTTAAAGTTAAAAGGTTACACACTTAGTGTGGGCGACCTCAGAGAGAGGTGCGCCCTGGAAGTTTGGGGGTTCCTCCTTTTAAGGATTCTTTAGGAATGTGACAAAGGGCTGGGAGTGCAGACTTGTTAAGTGGTCTTTGAATATTTAGAATTAACTTAACACAAGGAACTTCCTGCTCGAATTTCTCCCTGGGATACCCGTGTCTTGGTCTGGGAGCAGATTAAACAGCCTGCCTGCCCGGAGGGTGGGCTGAGTTATTGTCTGTTTGCTAAGGAGTAAGTTAAGTGTAAGATAAATTCTAGCTGAAATAAGCAGGTGACAAGAGGCAACAAAGGGCCAGGCAGTTTATTTGAGTGCAATTCCCTGGTGAGGTTCACCAGTCCCAGGGACAGGCTGGGGAAGTCATGCGTAACCAGATAGGTGGGGAGTTTTAATAAGCACAGGGAGGGGAGGAGGAAGTGGGCTGTGCCAGGGGCATATGGGGAATTTTTATTGGCTTAGGGTGGGGTGATGGACAGCCAGATGTCTCCTCCTTCCGTATGGAGGGGGTCTGCATCCGGGGTTTGTTGGCACGTCATGGGACTGGAATCCAGGAAGAGCTGTTCGTTCCTTCCCCATAGGGCACAGAGCCACTTGATGCTGTCTGTGCTCCGCCTGCATTGTCCTTGCGCTTCTCCCTCCAGTACCTCCAGCCTTACATTAAGAATCTTACATTTTTAACTTCCTGGGTATTAAAATACAGTCTTTAAGATGGAATCCTTCCTGCTTTTCTCTATGTTGTTTATGGCTGGGCCTGCATGCTAAATTAGTTGTCTAGGTTACAAACTACTTAATTAGGGCCGGAAGGAGAAAAGAAAACAGTGTATAGGTAAAGGTAAAAAAAATAAGCTGGGCCTGCCTGATTAACACAATAAAGACATGGGCTATGCTGAGGTACCCTCCTTTATCTGGGGAGTATTCAAACATCCCAGGCCAAGTTGCTCCTGGCTTTTTGGGCTTTAGTTGATTAATTTTGGGCCTTTTTAGTGGACTTTCTGGCCTTTTTCTCTTTCCATCCCACTCATATCTATTTTCCCGCCCAACAGACCTAATGGGATCCTTCACTCAAACTTTCTAAACTTGTTGAAACTGTAAGGCTGGAGGCACTGGAGGGAGGAAACCGAGGACAGTGCAAATGGAACAAAGCACCAAATAGCTCTGTGCCATATAAGGAAGGAACGAACAGCTCTTCCTGGATTCCAGTCCCATGAAGTGCCAACAAACCCTGGATGCAGACCCCCTCCATCTAGAAGGAGGAGACCTCTGGCTGTCCATCACCCTATCCTGAGCCAATAAAAAAAATTCCCCTCACTAGGGCGCCCACTTCCCCCTCCCTTCCCAGTTCTCTTAAAATCTCCCCGCCTCCTCTCCTGGGCTCGACTTCCCCAGCCTGTTTCAGACTGGTGAACCTCGCCCGGGAATTGCACTCAAATAAACTTCCTGGACCTTTGTTGCCTCTCATCGCCTGCTTATTTCGGCTAGAATTTATCTTACAGAAACTACTGGGCTTCCCTGGTGTGGGTAAAATTGTAACATTTTCAGAATATCTTGCCTGGCTTTGGTACATCTGCATATCAACAGTTCAGAGGTGGAAAGAAGTTTGGCTTTGGTGTATTTGCATCATTCCTCAGGGGTGGAGAAGTTCATCTCTATATCAATGGGTAATTACATGAGCAAAGGAGGTCTTTCTTATCTGTACCTGAGAGGTGAGGGGGAGGGCCTGTTTTGCTGCTGCTGGAGCAGGAGAGAGGGGCCGGACTGCAGTTTTGGGAGAAATAAACGGATTTTAAACTTTATTTGTCCCTTTGAGTGATGTTGGTTCTTAGAGGTATTTTGCCCCGGGATTTCCTCTCCCCGGACTTACAGTGTTCTTCTGAGACACTACTCAGACATATCCCTGCCACACTGCTTGATGTCCTGTTAGATGCAACCGCTTTCCTGCACGCATCTCCGGTTGTAAGAAGGCAGAGACAATTCGCAGACAAGGGCCTTGGAGCCCTCACGTCAGAATTGTGATTGACAGCGCTCCCGGGTCCTGGCCCTCAGTAAGGGTCTGAATAAACTCTCTTACGGGAGAGGCGCGTTTGTTTCAGCTGACGTGCTACACAGCCTAAGCCTGCGGGAGGACGAAAGGGAAAAGGAACAACTAGCGCGGGGGTTTTGGCTGGGCTGACGCGCCAACCCGAAATGCCTGGGCAGCGCTGTCCCGGGCCCGGCGGCCGCGCGGGATCTGGGAGCCGCGCGCGGGAGCTGCCGCCAAGACCTCTGGGACTGCGAATCTTTCCGGAAGGGGCGCAGCGGGTAGCGGCTCCGTTCGGGACCCGTGCCTGAGTTCTGCAGGGGTGTCGCCTGAGACTTGAGGCGGGCGGTCACTGCAGTGACGGGCCGGTTAACCGCGCGGTGCGGAGGGAAGCGGTTGTCTAGCGGCTGGGGCGGCGCGGCAGGGATTCTGGGAAGTGCAGCTGTGGCGGCGGCCAGCGCCGGAGGCGAGTGAGCGAAGTGCCGCTGGGCAAGCCAGGCTGCATGGGTCCTGGGCGCCCGGTGTGTTCCCCGGACGGGAAGGCGGGTCGGGAGAGGCCGGCCTAGGGTTGGAGCTTGGGCCGAGTGCGGCGGCTCGGCCGCGGGTGCGGGGTTTGTGCTGCTTGGAGGAGGGGGCACGGCTTTGGTGACGAAACGGGGGGCGCCCAGCCAACCCCGAATCCCCGATGTGCTGGACGCCGCGTTGAGCCCCTTCGCCGGCCGCGGCGAGTGACCTGGACCTCCAAGTTCTTTTTGGGCGGGGGCCGTAATTCTGGGACCCGCGATTTCCGAGTAGCGAGGCGGCTCCGGCGTGCGTCCGCGGAGTGGCTTTGGCGGTGGGGTGAGTCCAGTCAAGGCTAGATAGCCCAAGGTGAAAGGTATATCCCGCGACCCCAACGGTGCCGCGCAGGGAGAAGACAGGAGGCACGGTACTCGCGGCAAGGTTTATTATCTGCAGAGACAAAATGACTGCCTCAGAAGACTGAGAGCAGCCCCAAGGGTAGGGGATCTTTGGTTTTTATACTGGTCGCAGGGGGGAGTAGGTCAGGTGTTTTCTGAGAAGCAACGTTTTACAGGGATATGGACACTTCAGGACCATTGGTGCTGTTTATTTTGGCGGGCTGTCTGTTCTTGGCTGGCTCATATCCCAATGTGGGTTCCTTATATTCCCACCTTTTGTGTTTGTTAAAAATATGGAAATTGGAGTAAGGGAAACGGGACGAAGAAGTACTCTTTCTGGCTCCTTCCTGCGTGGATAGGGCAGAAGACGTTGCTGAGGTGGTGGTTGGCTCTTAGCATCTGGTGATAGCATCTGGGGTGGCTCGGGCTTCGTGGCTGTCTCGCTTGGGTTCTGCAAAAGCTGATAAACTTGTATAAGTAGTTGGTTAATAGTTTGATTAGTGATTTTTGAAATTTGAGTTTGGATGAGAGTTCGGAAGCAGTTAAGAAGACAGGGGGCTATTAGGAGCAGAGTACAAATAAGGAGTGAGGGGGAGAGAAGGGGTAGTAGAACAGTTAAGAAATGGTCTGAGAAGGGCCACCAGGGGTTATTGTTGAGATTTTTTTCTCTTATTTAGGAGTTCTTTGGAAAGATTGGAGAGATGTTGGAGGTTGTATTCGATTTTGCCTGATTAATTGATGTAGTAGCAACATTCTTCTTGCAGAAAGACGCAGGTCCTGCCTTTTTCTGCTGTTAGGAGGTCTAGGGCTCTTCTATTCTGTAGGGTGACTTCAGCTACGGAGGAAAAGTTGGAGTTGGAGGGATCGGATGGACTGCGCGGTGAATTCTGTCGTTGCAAGTTTATCAGTGAGGTCTAACAGGTCTTGGGTGAATTGGTGGGAGGTTAATAGTGAGTGGGCTAGACTCCCTGAGGCTAGTCCAGCGGCAGTGATGGCAGTGACAAAACTGAATCCCACCAATATTGCTAGTGAGGCAGCTCGCTGCCGCCTGTGGTGAATTTCGGGAAGGGTGGCCCTGTGGATTACATCTCTGAATTCTCCTTCAGTGTAGATGGTCATGCGTGGGATGAGAGTTACTAACTAACGGATGACTACTATTATGAGGGAGGCATGCGTATAGGATGGAATCGCATAGGAAGAGAACACCGGGGGATGGTGTGGTGTTTTGGGCTAATGGGTGGTAGATAGAGGAGGGAGGGCATAGCGAGGAATTACTTGCCCAACAGTCAGATATTAAAGAAGGGTGGTAGAGAGGGGACAGGAGATGAGATCAAGGGTTTAGGGCGGCAGGCTTTTGCGCTGTTAGTACTGTTGCTGGGTATGGGGATAGGAACAAAGGGGAAGTTTTTGAGTAGGCAACAAAGAAAGCATGAGGAGGTGTTAAGAGCAGAATAGTTTTCAACAATGTGAGGGATGTAGAGAGGAGGTTGACTAACTAGAAGTGGAGGGAGAAGTTCAGGTTTTGCAGTGATTTCAGAGTGTGTAGTCTGGTTCTATTGAGGTTTGTAATGGCTATGTTGGTGCGTGATTGTTGCAAAGTTTTGGTAATGATAATCTTTCCTCTTCTGTCAGGGGGGTTTGTATTTCTGAGTCCTACAGCTGCTCTACGGGAGTTCCAGGAACTGGGATTGGATATGGTGAAGGTGACATTAGGGTGGCTGCTTGTGGAAAGGAGGCTGGTGGGGTTTATTCCCCAGGCTCCGCTCTGCTTGGGAGTGGGATACGAGCAGTGATATTTACAGCTCCATGAGGGACACCCTACTCATCCTACTGGATCTCTTTTACAGGAGGCAGAGGTTTGACCCTCTGAGAAGCAGAGGTATTTGGCAAGGACTGTGGAGGCGCAAGTAGGACAGTGATGGTTTACACAGGTTTCGAGGGCGTTGAAGGTTAGGGAGATAGATGGACAGCTCAAGAGAGGGCATGAAGAAGAATTTAGGAGTTTGATTTTTCTCTCCATTATGGAGCTTCCATACTTCGAACGTGTATTGTCGGGGGAGAGGAGCAATCTTTTAGGAGGAATGGGTGGAAAAGAGGAGGAACAAGGTTGATCTGTGCATAATTAAGAAAGGGGGGATTCCTTTGAGATGGGGGGCAGGTTTGAAGATATCTTCTTGAGTTGAAGAGTTAGTGGTCTGGTTGGCTTGTCTGAGTATCGTTCTGTGGAGTGAGAAACAGGAAGGGAAGGATGAGTGTAGGGTTTGGTACGGGAATTGTGGAGCCAGTATGGGATTTTAGCTAGCTTGACTGCTGTCGGGGTAGTTAGTATTACTCAATAAGGCCCTTGCCATTTGGGGGTGAGGGGGTTGTGTGTTGCATGTGGGCGGGGGGAGATAAGGACTTCATCTCCTATGTGATATGGAGTTGGGGGGTGCTTGCTGGGTGCTGGGGTAAGGGAGTCAGCCTGAGACCACAGGAGATGTCATATGAGTTGGAGGAGAAGAGTCAAGAGAGCAGGGGGAAGTTACGGGGGTTCAGGAAGAATCCCGGGAGGGAGCGTTGGTCTTCCATACATAGGTTCAAAGGGGGATATAAGAGAGGGCCTCCTCAGCATACTCCGTACTCTTAGTAGTGCTAGTGGGAGGAGTTGTATCCAATCTATGTGGAGCTCAAGAGAGAGCTTGGTCAGTATGTTCTTTAGGGTCCGATTAGTTCTTTCTACCTTCCCAGAAGATTGAGGGTGGTAGGGTATGTGAAAGTGCCAAGGGATACCCAGCAATTTCACTAAGGACTGGGTGACTAAGGAGGTGAATTCGGGACTGTTATCTGATTGTAGGGATGTGGGAAGGACGAACTGGGGAATGATATTGCTGAGGAGAATGTTGGAGACGGTGGAGACTCTCTTGTTGGTCGTAGGAAAGGCTTCTACCCACCAGGTGAAAGTATCTACTAGGACTAGGAGGAACTTATGTTTTTTTACTGGAGGCATGTGGGTAAAGTCGATTTGCCAGTCAGAGCCCGGTAGGTATCCTCTGGCTTGGTGGCAGGGAAAGGTGGGCTTGTGGGATGGAGTATTGGGGTTGGCTTTTTGGCATATGTCACATGATGTTGAAAGGTCTTTTAGGAACTTGAGATCTCCAGGTGAGAGGCTGAGGAATGGTTTTAGGTAACGCTGTAATATATGTGCATTAGCATGAAAGAATTTGTGTAGGTAGGTTAAAAGATCTTGAGTAGGGGGAGGGGGAGGACAATTATCTTCAGGAAGAGTGAGAAAGAGCTGCCTTTTTTGCTGCTTCATCAGCTCGATTATTGCCGAGAGAGGTAATGGATTGATCTGTTTGGTGTGCTTTGCAGTGGACTAAGCCTATGGCTTTTGGAAGTTGCAAGTCTTGGAGGACAGCTGTGATATGAGGGTCATTGGTTACCGAAGTTCCTTTGGTAGTAAGGAAGCACCTTTCTTTCCAAATGGCTGCATGGAAGAGTAGGATGTGGAAGGCATACTTAGAGTCTGTGTAGACTGTGAGTGAAGAGTTGGCGGCAAGGGTAAAAGCTCTGGTTAGGGCAATTAATTCTGCCTGTTTATTGGTGGTGCTGGATGGGAGGGGCTGAGCCTCAGTGACTTTGGTGAGGGACACTATGGCTTATCCAGCGAAGCGGGTGTGTTCATGGACAAAAGAGCTTCCATCTGTGAACCACATGTGAGTGACCTGGGGTAACGCTCTTTCTTGGAGGTGAGTGGGATGGAGGAGTAAATCTTCTAAGAGCTGTATGCATGAATGGGAGGAGTGTGGTGTTGCTGGTTGGTTGGATAGAAGAGTGGCAAGATTGTGAGGGGGACAGGTTTCAAAGGCTAGTGAAGGGTCTTCGATGAGAGCTGTTTGGAGGGTTAGGATTCGGCACGGGGGCAACGTTTGGAGTCTTTTGTAAGTAAGGAGCTCTGAGAGATGGTGTGGGGATCGTATGGTGGTGTGCTGACCAAAAGTCAGTTTTTTTGCTTCTTGTATAAGAAGAGCAGCAGCCGCGAGGATGCGAGGTGTGTAGGCAGGGGGCCCAACCCCAAATGGTGACATCAAGTTGCTTTGATAGGTATGCAGTGAGGGCTAAGGTTGGACCTAGTTGTTGAGTTTGGGCTCCGATTGTGAATCCGTGGTTGTCAGACACAAAGACAATGAAGGGACGAGCTAGATCAGGGAGATGCAGAGCTGGGGTGTGAAGTATAGCGTTTTTTAGGACTTGGATGGGGTGATTTATAGGGTTAAGGAGAGGTTCTGAGAGGGTTCTTTTCGCTGCATTGTATAGAGGGGCAGCAAGTAAGGAAAAATTGGGAATCCAGCTGTGGAGGAAATTAGCGAGACCGAGGAAGGAAAGGATCTCTTCTTTCATGGTAGGGTGGGAATATTTTGTATGAATTGTGTCCGGCAAACAGTAATAGCTTTTTGTGTGGGGGGAGAGGAGGACTCCGAGGTATGAAACTTGTGATAATGACAGTTGCACCTTGGAGGGGGACACCTGAAACCCACAAGAGGAGAGGTGGTTTAGGAGAACTGCAGTGTCTTGCTGGGAAATGGTAAGGGAGGGACTGCAGAGAAGGTCATTTACATATTGCAAGAGGGTTGAAGAGGGTATGGAGAGGTTTTGAAGGTCATGGGCTAGGGCTTGCCCGAAGAGGTGTGGGCTATCTCGGAAGCCTTCCGGAAGGACTGTCCAAGTTATTTGTGTTGAGCAGTGGGACATAGGATCAGTCTACATAAAGGCAAATATGTCTTGGGAGTCAGGGTGGAGAGGTATAGTAAAGAACACATCTTTAAGGTCTACTATGGAGAAATGGGTGGTATTTGCCAGAATGGAGGAGAGGAGGGTGTAGGGGTTGGGAACCACTGGATGGATGGGGATGATTGCGGTGTTGACGCAACGGAGGTCCTGGACTAATCTATATGCCCCATTAGGCTTTTTTACTGCTAGAATGGGTGTATTATAGGGGGAGTTTGCGGGCCTTAAGAGTTGCTTGTGAAGGAGATCTGTAATAATGGGTTGTAGCCCTAAGAGGCTTTGGATGGGGAGAGGATATTTGGGCTGTGAAGGGAAGGAAGAGGGGTCTTTAAGTTTGACGTGGATAGGGGGGCATTTCGTGAGGGATGGGTGGACAGTGTCCCAAACTATGGGGTCAACTACGTCGGGGGGTAAGGGAGGTGAAGAAACCGAAGGCGCGGAGGTGAGGGCTAGGACAAGAAGGGCTGCAGACGAGCTGGGGTGCAGGTGTATAGAGGGATGGAAGGTGACAGAGTCGTGGAGCTTCTGCAGAATGTCTCGCCCAATTAAGGGAGTGGGGCATCGAGGCAGGATGAGGAACTGATGGGTGAAGGCAGATTGTTGGAGGGTGCAGTGGAGTAGGGGGGTTATTAGTGGTTGGTAAGGGGACCCGCAGACTCCGACTATGGATATATTAGAGCGGTGAGCGGGGCCTTTGAAATTGCACAGGACAGAATAAGTGGCTTCTGTGTCGAGGAGGAAAGAGATGGGCTCTCCAGCCACAGTGATGGTCACCCTAGGCTTCTCTGCTCTGATGGAAGTGGCCCGAGGTAGGAGCCCTGGGCCCCATCAATCTTCGGCCTCCAGGCTGAGAAGAGTTGTGTCAGTGGTGTAGGAGGAGGCTGGCCCAGTGCCTCTCTGAGCGCTGGGACAATCGATCCCCCAATGACCTGGCAAGTGACACTTAGGACAGGGCCTGCGGGGCTTTTGTGGATTAGGGTATGCTCTAGCCCAGTGGCCTGTTTTACTGCACTTAAAGCATGGCCCTGGCAGGCTCTGCTTGGTGGCTGGGGTGACTGTTTTTGTGGCCATGCTAGGAAAGGCCTTGACCATGAGTTGGTACTTCTGCTGGTACTTTTGTTTGAGGGCTTTCTCATCTCTCCCATTGTATACTTTGAATGCCACTGCTAATACCTCTGCCTGTGGAGTTAAAGGCCTGCGCTCTAGGCGCTTAAGTTTTGCTTTTATGTTGGGGAAGCTCTGAGAGAAGAAGTAGATCATAGGGAGTTGCTTCCCGTCTGGGGTTTCTGGGTCTAGATTGGTGTACTGCAGGAGGGCTTTGGTTAGCCATCCTAGGAAAATGGAAGGATTCTCCTGTTTGTCTTGAATGATCTCTTGGAGTTTTTCATAGTTGATAGCCTTATGGGCTCCCCTCCTTAGACCAGCCACTAGGCAGGTGGTTAACTGATCTCGCTTGATTATGTCGTGAGGATCGTTGTAGTCCCAGTTGGGGTTTCTGTCAGGAACTGCCTCAGTTCCTATGGGATGTGTGGGGGTGGTAAGGTGTATGTCATTGGCATGTGTTCTGGCTTGCTCCCAAACTTGTCTGCGCTCCTCTGCTAGCAGGGTGCTGGATAGAATTACGTGAAGGTCATGAAAAGTTAGGTTATAGGATTGGGTGAGGTACTGAAACTCCTTGATGTAGGTAGAGGGGTTAGAGGTATAAAAGCCCAGTTTTTTCTCAGTCTGTGAGAGATCAGAGAGAGAGAAGGGAACACGAACTCTGATGACGCCTTCAACACCAGCTACTTCCCTCAAGGGGGCTATGAAGTGGTGTTTAGTTTTGCTTTGGGTAGCTGGTGGGCTGGGAGGAAGCAGAATGGTGGGGGGGTCGGTGGGTGAGGGAGAGGGTGAGCTGGAGGGAGAGGAGAGAGGAGGAGTAGGGATAGGTGCTGACGGGGTTGCTGGAGGCAGGTGAGGTCGGTAAGGAGGAGATTCATCGGCGGGATCACGGTCGGAGATGGAGGAAGGTGGGGAGGTTTTAGGGGTCTGAAGGATGGCAACAAGGTGCTTTGGGGCACAAGAGACACAGAGAGGGTTTGTTGCAGAGGAAAGTGAAAGCTTGAACATAGGGGATTTCCATTTTCTGGAACGCTCACAGAAATTGTGGAGATCCCTGATAACTTTAGGATCTAGTGAGCCTTTAAGAGGCTACACTGTTTGATTGTCTAGTGGATATTGGGGCCAAATTTAATTACAAAAACAAATGAGTTTAAAAGGCTTAAGATCAGGGTGTAGGTGTAGGGCTTTGAAGTTATTGAGCAGACACCCCAGTGGGGACTCGGCGGGAATAGAGGGCCTGTTTCCCATTGTGACTTAAGTGAGAGACTGCAGTCTGCACTCTAAGGCATCCCGAAGAGGCAGGTAGGCAGGTTGCTAGGGCGATCTCAGGCAGGGGTCGTCACCCCTGCTTCTGAGGCTGCCGGCGTAGAGCTGACCAGAGCCCGGTACCGGGGCTTTTGTAGAGAATGGGAGAACAGTCACAGCAGGAAAGAGGGTCGGACAACGAGGAAGGTGAAAAGGAAAAGGAAAAGGAAAAGGAAAATATTCGGGCGGGCAAGATTGGGATCCGGTTATGAGGACCAACCGTAACTATGAAAGTCATGGTTGGGGGTTTCCCCACTCAGGACAGCCTCCAGGACGATCAACGGTCATCTCTCGAGTCTAGTCACAGAACGTTTTAACCAGGGATGGGAAATTCACCAATTGAAGCGTGTTGGATGCCGACGGAGCGTTTCGGGAAATGGAGAGGTGAGTTTGGCCAGGCAGCCAGAGTGGGGTTGGGGAGGGGGACCTCAAGGCAGCTTGGATTCCCAGAGGGAAGAGCAAGATCAGTGAGGGAGCCTCATCTGAGTCATGGCACCAATGAAAGGTATATCCCGCGACCCCAACGGTGGTGCGCAGGGAGAAGACAGGAGGCACGATACTCGCGGCAAGGCTTATTATCTGCAGAGACAAAATGACTGCCTCAGAAGACTGAGAGCAGCCCCAAGGGTAGGGGATCTTTGGTTTTTATACTGGTCACAGGGGGAAGTAGGTCAGGTGTTTTCTGAAAAGCAACGTTTTACAGGGAAATGCAAACTTAAGGACCGTTGGTGCTGTTTATTTTGGCGGGCTGTCTGTTCTTGGTGGGCTCGTATCCAGATGTGGGTTCCTTATACAAGGTCCCCGGGGGGATGGTGGGAAGGGGAAGGGTGGCCGGAGCCACGCAGCCCCAGTGTGTTTGGGTGGGGTAGCTCCCTGGAAGAAAACCCACATCCGGGAGCAAGCCCGCCAAGAAAAACAGCACCAACGGTCCTTAAGTTTCATTTCCCTGTAAAGCAACGCTTCTCAGAAAACACCTGACTTGCTTCCCCCTCCGACAAGTATAAAAGCCAGAAATCCCCTACCCTTGCTGCTGCTATCATCTTCTTGAGGCAGCGCTTTTGCTTCGGCAGATAATAAACTTCATTGCAGGTTTCGTGCCTGCCTGCTCTCCTTCCCTCTTGTCACTGGGGTCGCGGGAAAACCTTTCATTGGTGCTGTGACTTGGATGAGGGCTTCTCATTGATCTTGCCCTTCCCTCGGGAATCGGAGCTGCCTTGAGAGCCCTATCCTGACCCCAGCCCAGCCGAACTTGCCCTTCCATTCCCCCGAATGCTCTGCCAATGCCCAACACCTTCCGACTGGTAAGTTCCCGTCCCTGGCTTAAACGCTCGGAGACCATACTTGAGAGATGACTGTTGATTGTCCGGTGCTCTCATAGGCAGTCTTGAGCAGGGGAACCCCCAACCACGACTTTCACAGTTATGGTTGTCCCCTGTAGCCAGGGTCCTAGCATCCCTCCAGCCTGACATCCTTTCCTATCAAGTTAGCCTCACTTCCCTCTCAAAGCCTCTTTCCATTGTGACTTCTCTCACTGACTCAGAATTCCCTACAGGAAGCCCCAGTACTGGGCTCTGGTCAGTCCTATGCTTGCAACCTCAGCCACGGTGGTGACGACCTCTGTCTGAGACTGCTTCTCTCTCACAGACCCTCAGTCTCCTTGGGATGCCTTGGGCACTGAGCAGAGTCTTCACACAGTCACAATGGGAAACAAGGCTTCCATTCTGGCTGACTTCCCTCTTGGGTGCCTTCTCAATAACTTCAAAACTCTCCACTTGCACCCTGACCTTAAACCCTTCAAACTCATTAGATTCCGCAATGACATCTGGCTTCAATATCCCTTAGACGACCAAACCACCTGACCTCTTAATGGTTCTCTCGAACCAAAGGTCATTAGAGACCTCTACAATTTTTGTGAGCGTTCGGGCAAATGGAAAGAGATCCCCTATGTTCAAGCTTTTACCTTCCTCTGCAATAAACCCTCTCTCTGTGCTTCCTGTGCCCCTAAACACCTCCTTGCAGTCCTTCAAACCCCTCAAAACCCCCCATCTCCCTCCATCTTTGACCACGACCCTGCCGATGAATCTCCTTACCGCCCCCTCCGAGCCCCTGCTACTCCTTCAGCACCTATTACAACTCCCCCTCCTTCCTCCTCTTCTAATTCTCCTACTCGTTCACCCACAGGTCCCTCCTCCATTCCTCTTCGGCGCAGTCCACCAGCCACCCGAAGTAAATCTAAACCCCATCTCCTAGCTCCCTTAAGAGAAGTAGCAGGAGCCGAGGAGTCATCAGAGTCCATGTCCCATTTTCCCTCTCTGATCTTTCATAGATCGAGAAGAAGTTAGGTTCCTATACTTCCAATCCCTCCACGTATATAAAAGAGTTCCAGTGTCTCAGTCCTACAATCTCACCTTCCATGACCTCCATGTAATCTTGTCCAGTACCTTCCTCCCAGAGGAGCGCAGACGAGTCTGGGAACAGGCCAAAGCACATGCAGATGACATACACCTTACTACCCCCTCTCATCCCATCGGTACCGAAGCTGTCCCAGACAGAGACCCCAACTGGGATTATAACGACCCTCAAGACATAATCTACAAAGACCAGTTTACCACCTGCATTGTTGCCGGTCTCAGGAGAGGAGCACACAAGGCCTGTGAGAAGCTCCAAGAGGTGATTCAAGACAAAAATGAAAATCAGTTTTCCTCGAGAGGCTTACCAAAGTCCTTCTCCAATATACCAACCTAGACCCCGAGACCCCAGATGGGAAGCAACTCCTCATGACCTACTTCTTCTCCCAGAGCTTCCCTGACATAAAAGCTAAACTCAGACACCTAGAGCATGGGCCTTTAACCCCACAGGCAGAAGTTTTAACCGTGGCCTTCAAAGTGTATAATGGGAGAGGTGAAAAAGCCTTAAAACAGAAATATCAGCAGAAGTACCAACTTTTGGCTAAGGCTTTTCCAGCCACAGCGACCAAATCCTCTGTCACCCCTTCTTCCAAGTGGAGCCTGCCTGGGCCCTGCTTTAAGTGTGGCAGAACTGGCCACTGGGCTAGAGCTTGCCCCAACTCACGAAAGCCCCCCAGGCCCTGTCCTAAGTGTCATTTGCCCAGCCATTGGGGAGTAGATTGTCCCAGTGCTCAAAGCAGTGCCAGGCTATCTCCCTACACCACAGACACAAAACTTCTCGGCCTAGTGGCTGAAGACTGACAGGGCCCAGGGCTCTCACCTCAGGCCACTGCCATCACAGCATGGGAGCCTAGGGTGACCGTCACTGTGGCCGGACAGCTTATTTCTTTCCTCCTAGACACAGGAGCCATGTATTCTGTCCTGTGTAGTTTTAAAGGCCCCACACGCCACTCCAATATTTCTATAATCAGCATATGCGGGTCTCCCTACCAGCCTCTAATACCCACCCCCACTTTACTGCACCTTTCAGCAGTCCACCTTCACCCATTAGTTCCTTGTCCTACCCTGATGTCCCACTCCCTTAGTTGGGTGAGATATACTACAGAAACTCAACGCTGCCGTCCCCTTCCATCGCTCCATACGCCCTCACCCCAGCTCATCTGCAGTTCTCCTCCTCCTAAGCCTTGCCTCCGTACCTCCCGCCTCCTCTCCCCCTTTACCTCCAGATATAGGTAACCCCATATATGGGACACTGTCCACCCATCCATCGCAAGATGTCCACCCATCCGCATTAAGCTCATAGACCCTACTTCTTTCCTTCCCAGCCCCAATATCTGCTCCCCACCCAAAGTCTCTTAGGCCTTCAGCCCACCATCAATGACCTCCCCTGAAAACGTCTCCTTAAACCCACCAATTCACCTTACAATACACCCATCTTAGCAGTAAAGAAAACCAATGGGACATACCAATTAGTCCAAGACCTCCATTGCATTAACGCTGCAGCTATCCCCATCCACCCAATAGTTCCCAACCCCTGTACTCTTCTCTCCTCCATCCCAGCCAACACTACCCATTTTTCAGTCATAGATCTCAAAGATGCATTTTTTACCATCCCTCTCCACCCTGACTCCCAAGATCTCTTTGCCTTTACCTGGACTGACCCCACCTCCCACCAGTCCACACAACTAACCTGGACTGTTCTCCCAGAAGGGTTCCATGACAGCCCTCACCTCTTTGGGCAAGCTCTCGCCCATGACCTTCAGAACCTCTCCATACCCTCCTCCACCCTCCTACAATATGTTGATGACCTCCTCCTCTGCAGCCTCTCTCTCTATGTGTCCCAACAAGATTTGGCCGTCCTTCTGAACCACCTCTCTTCCTGCGGGTACCGAGTATCCCCCTCCAAAGTACAGCTTTCACGGCCTCAAGTTGTTTACCTAGGTGTCCTCACCCCCACACACAAAGCCATCACCGCGTGTAGAAAACAATTCATACAAAATATTCCCACACCCACCACAAAGGAAGAAATTCTTTCCTTCTTAGGCCTTGCCAACTTCCTTCGTAACTGGATCCCCAATTTCTCCTTGCTTGCAGCTCCTCTATACACTGTGGCAAAAGGAACCCTCTCTGAAACCCTCCTAAATCCTGTGGACCACCCTTTTCAAACTCTAAAGAACGCCTTAATCCGCGCTCCAGCCCAACATCTCCCTGACCTCACCTGCCCCTTCATTCTCTTCATCTCTGAAAATCGCGGGTTCGCCTTCGGCGCCCTCACCCAAAACATAGGCCCAACTTTAGCCCCCATAGCATATCTATCCAAACAACTCAACGAAACAGTTCGAGGGTGGGCTCCCTGCTTATGTGCTCTTGCTGCTGCCACAATTCTTATACAAGAAGCAAAAAATTAACCTTTGGCTAAGCCACCACTATACGCTCACCACATCATCTCTCGGAGCTCCTTACATACGAAAGACTTCAAACGCTATCCCTGTGCCGAGTCCTAACCCTCCAAACAGCCTTCATTGAAGACCCCTCCTTCACCTTTGAAACCTGTCCCCCTCACAATCTAGCTTCCCTTGTATCAGACCAAGCCATAACACCACTTTCCCATTTGTGCATACAAATATTAGAAGACCTATTATCCCATCCAACTCATCTCCAAGAAGGAGCGCTACCCAAGGCCACTCATACCTGGTTTACAGACAGCAGTTCCTTCATCCATAACAACACCAAGTACTCAGGCTATGCTGTAGTCTCTCTCACTAAAATTACTGAGGCTCAGCCTCTCCCACCAAATACTACCAATCAATAAGCAGAGCTTATTGCCCTAAACCGGGCCTTCACTTTAGCTGCCAAGTCCTTCCTAACAGTCTACACAGACTCCAAATATGCCTTCCACATTTTACTCTCCCATGCAGCCATTTGGAAAGAAAGGGGTTTCCTCACAACAAAGGGAACCTCAATCACCAATGGCACACACATCACTGCCCTCCTTGAAGCCTCAAAACTACCAGCAGCCATAGGCATAGTCCACTGTTAAATCCCATCAGACAGATCAATCCACCATCTCACTTGGTAACAACAGGGCTGATGAAGTAGCAAAGAGGGCAGCTTTAACATCCACAGGACTCTTCCTTTCCCTCTCCAAATCTGAGACTGCACCCTTCCCCTTACCTACAAAAGATCTCTTAACCTACTTACACAAGCTTTTTCACACCAGTAGTCACACCTTGCAGCAATTTCTAAAACCCTTCATCCATCTCTCACCCGAGGACCTCAACTACCTCAGGACCCTCTTTGCCTCATGTGACATCTTCCAAAGAACCAACCCTAACACCCCTTCCCACAAACCCACCTTTCCTTGCCACCAAGCAAGAGGTTTCCTCCCTGGTTCTGACTGGCAAATCGATTTTACTCATATGCCCATTTTGAAAAAACATAAGTACCTCCTAGTCCTAGAAGACACCTTCACCGGGTGGGTAGAAGCTTTCCCTACAACCAACAAGAGATCCTCCACCGTCTCCAACATTCTCCTCAACATCATCCCTTGATTTGGGCTCCCACCTCTCTACAACCAGACAACGGCCCCGAGTTCACCTCTACCATAACTCAAACCCTAGCCAAGTCACCAGCCATTCCTTGGCACTTCCACATACCCTACCACCCTCAGTCCTCTGGAAAAGTAGAGAGGACAAACCAAACCCCGAAAAACATACTCACCAAGCTCTCTCTTGATCTCCATATAGACTGGATAAAACTTCTCCCTCTAGCATTACTGAGAGTAAGAAGTATGCCGAAAAAGCCCATTTGAACTTATGTATGGAAGACCAATCCTCCCTCCTGTAATTCTTCCTGACCCCCCGCTACTACCCCCTCCACTCATGACCCCTCTTCTCCAGCTTATACGAAATCTCTTATGGTCCCATGTCAATTCTCACACCCCCATGCCAAACAAACACCCTACAAGACTTTACCAAATAGGGGACCGAGTCCTCATCTCCCCTCCACACAACACACGTAACTCCCTCACCCCCAAGTGGCAAGGTCCTTATTGAGTCATACTAACCACTCCCACTGCCGTCAAGTCAGCGAACTTCCCGTACTGGCTCCACAGCTCCAGTATCAAACCACACACTCATCGTTCCTCACTTTCTCCATCCACAGAGCGATACACAGCCAAGCGGACCTCCAACTCCCCAGTTCAAGAAGATACCCTCTACCAAACTCCCTTCAGTCTCAGAAGAATCCCCTCCAGTTCTCGAAGATGGCCAAACTTAACCTACTCTTAATCTTCCTCCTAATTACCTCTTCCCACACTTCTCCCTCAGCCAAAGACTGCACCGCTCCCCTTTGCCAATACACTTTCGAAGTTTGGAGTCTACATACCAAGCTTCTGAACTCCTCCTCTTGTTCCCTCACTGGCTGCCCCTCTAGCTCCTTAACCTTCAATGCACTTGAAACATGTGTAAGCCATCACTGCCCCACCTCTGCCTCCAGAGTTATGGCCAAATACCTGTGCTTCCAAGAAGACCAAACCTCCTCCTCCTGCAGAGACCCGGGAGGATGGGAAGGATGTCCCTCATGGAGCTGTAAATATCACTATTCCTACTCCACCGCCAGACAAAGTAGAGCCTGGGGAATAAACCCCACTCGCCTTCTATCACCCAGCAATCAGCCTAATGTCACCTTTACCATTGATAACCCCGCATCCTGGGGAACCCGAATAGCTGCAGTGGGGCTACGAAATGCCAACCCCCCTGATGGCAGAGGAAAAATTCTTATCACCAAATCCCTGCAACAATCTCGTACCAACTGAGCCATAGCGAATCTCAACCAAACGCGAGTACATACCCTTAAATCACTGCAAAACCTCAACTATTCCCTCCACTTCTCACTTATCAACCTGCTATCCACCTCCTTAACTCTTCCCAAGAACTACTCCTCCCTTAACACTTCCTCATGTTTCCTCTGCTGCCCTCCCAAAGATTCCCTCCTTGTCCCCATACCCATACCTAGTAATACCAGTGACAAGCCCTGCCGCCCTCGGCCGCTCCTCTCCGCCCCCATCACTGCAATACCCTCATTTCTTAATAGAACCCACTGTTGGGCAAACAACTCCACACTCTGTCCTCCCCCTTCCACCCACCACAACTCAGCCCCTAATACAACTGCCCCTCCCTGGCGTTTTCTTCCTCTGTAACTACATCCTCTATGTCTGTCTTCCACACAATGTAAATCATCCCTGTTACTCAGTCACCCTCATCTCTTGCATGACCATATACACCGAGGGAGAACTCAGCGACCTACTACACAGCCTTACCTCCCTTCCAGAAATCCCATCCCACCATCGGCAACGACGGGCTGCCTTACTCGCAGTGCTAGTAGGCAGCCTCGTCACAGCCGTCACCGCAGCCGGACTCGCCTCAGGAAGTCTAGCCCACTCACTCCTAGCCTCTCACCAATTCACCCAAGATTTAACAGACCTAACTGATAAACTCGCAACTACAGTTGAAGTCACTGCGCAATCCGTACAACCCCTCCAGCTCCAACTTTCTTCCCTAGCCAAGTCACCCTTCAAAATAGGAGAGCCCTAGACCTCTTAGCAGAAAAAGGCGGAACTTGCCTCTTCCTATGGGAAGAATGTTGCTACTACATCAATCAGGCAAAATCGAATATAACCTCCAACGTCTTTCCAATCTTTCTAAAGAACTCCTAAATAAAAGAAAAAAACCTCAACAATAACCCTTGGTGGCCCTTCTCAGACCATTTTTTAAACTTTCTACTACCCCTTCTCTCCCCCTCACTCCTTATTTGTACTCTGCTCCTAATAGCCCCCTGTCTTCTTAACTGCTTCCGAACTCTCATCCAAACTCAAATTTCCAAAATCACCAATCAAACTATTAACCAACTGCTTATACAAGATTATCAGCTCTTGCAGAACCCAAGCGAGACCAGCCATGAAGCCCGAGCCACCCCAGATGCTACCACCAGATGCTAAGAGCCAACCACTACCCCAGTAACTTCTTCAGCCTCATTCACGCAGGAAGCAGCCAGATAAGAACTTCTTCCCATTCCCCCTACTCCAGTTTCCAATTTTTAGCAAAAACAAAAGGTGGGAATGAAAGAAAACCCACATCTGGGAGCAAGCCCACCAAGAAAAACAGCACCAATGGTCCTTAAGTTTCCAACGCTTCTCAGAAAGCACCTGACCTGCTTCCCCCTCTGACAAGTATAAAAGCCAGAAATCCCCTACCCTTGCTGCTGCTCTCATCTTGAGGCAGCCGTTTTGTCTCCGCAGATAATAAAACTTCATCGCAAGTTTCGTGCCTGCCTGCTCTCCTTCCCTCTTGTCACTGGAGTCGCAGTAAAACCTTTCACTACCGTCTTGGTTTCTGCGTCTTGGAGTGGTTCTGGGAACCCAGGACTGATGGTGATTCAGGTTTGGGTTTTCTTGTTTGTTTTGATGAGGCTGAATGTGGCCCAAGAGATGACTGGGCTGGGTGCTAGGTGTGTGGCACGGGGTTTGGCAGAGGTGATGTGGCTGGCCTGAGTGTCTGAGGCACTGCTGACCCTTGTTTTGTTGGGAGTTGGTACGTGTAGGTGTGCTTGACGGGGACAAGATACAGCAAGAGAGTCGCTGGTAGTGTCTTGGGTCTGGAGACCTTGGCGTTTTAGGTGGTGGGGAAAGTTTTGACCTGGGACAAGCATCCTCCAGTGATGGCGGGCTGTATCCTGGAGCCTGAGTCCAGCCAGGTGTTTGAATGGATTGATCTGCTGCTCTGGGCCCTGTTATCCCAGGGTTTGTGGTGGGGGCAGAGGCCCACTGTACTTAGTTGCAAAGATCCTGGGTTTGGTTGTAATATGAATACCCATTTTGGTTGATCCCCCAATTCTTGTCTGCTTTCCCCGTATGTGTTGGGTGTCCAACCTGTCAATGAAAAGATCATTAATATAACCTTGAAATAAAGGCAGTTTTCTTTGAGTCAAACTGAGGACAAGCCCGTGTGTCATCACTTTTATGGGCAGAAGTCAATAAAGCTTTATTCCCCCCCCCGCCACTTAAAACGTCCCCAACTGCAGGTCCCAGCAGTGCAGTGCACCATTACTGGGGATGATTCTCCCAGGTGAAACCATCCCTACCACCTAGAGTACATTTCATTTACAAAATGTGATGCAGAGAAAAGATTGATGTGGGGTTCATATATATCACAGTGCCTAAGGAAATTAACTGGAAGTTATTTTCCTGCAAATATCCTTGTTTATATTTTAGCAGAAACTTGTATGGCTTTTATCTTAATTAACAGATGGTATTGAGTTAGGAAGTTTAAGTTTTCATGTGTGGCCATTTTGATACTCCCAGAGTTAACGAAACCCTCAAACAGGCTGTAGAAATTTTGGCAGCCCCTAGTATGTGGATCAGATTTTGTGCAGTTTACCAGTCTCTGCTTTGGGGATTGAGGGGGTTTGGTAGGGTGCGGACCTCTGGCGAAACCACTTCTGGAATATGAAGGGATATGTATCAGAACTTTAATAAAAAAATTTTTTTTGGTAAAGACAAATTTTAAGCCTATTTGGTAGAATAGTACAGTGAATTCCCATGGTCCTTTTACCAGATTCAACATTTATTAGTTCATGGCCAATCTTGTTTCCTATACATCTCATCCACCTGTATGTGGATACATTTTGGAAAACCGGAAAACCTGGACTCGATCGCTGGCGGAAGAACCAAGTGGTACTTGGAGGTCTTGGAGGCTGGAGGTTTATATTACACTGGTGGGCTCAGGAGAGTGATCTCCAAAGGTCTGAGCCCTGAGTACAGCAGGGCCATGGCTTTTATACATTTACTATAAAGCTAAGGGGGGAGTTAGCACCCACAAACTGTTGCAGTAGGAGCTATTAGGTGTTTATACACTGTAGGTGTATTCAGGATGCTAGTATTTTAATCTATTTCTGTAAAGGTTACTGGGATACCCTATTATAAACTAATGGGCTTCCATGGCTATGATTAACAAGCTGTTCCATACCACTGAGTCCTCCTGGGGGGAATACATTGTTACATTATTTTAATCTCAAGCACCCAAGCACCTTGTGATTCCTTTATATTTTTGAAGCCTTAATAGAAACTTTGTCTCTTTGGCTTCCTACCAAACCTGTAGAGGGGGAGGGATTTGAGAACTTTCTGAATATTTCCTTGTCAGATACACAGGGGTGGGCATTGCTACTGGCCCAGCTGGCACAGCACTGCACAGCTGGAGCTCAAGTCTAGGTACTTTCTAGATTTGTCAACTTGAGCAAGATTTATAACTCAGTTTATCACAAGTTCTAACTTATGGACCTTTGGGAGATAAAACTAGTACAGTGCCTGGAATTGTCTCTGGTACATGCTATTAAAAAGAGAGGCACAGGCCCAACATGGAGTCATTTATTCCAGGCCAGGTACCAAAGCAGGGTTTCCTACTTGGCCTAGCTGCAGTTTCAGCCTTCCCTAGAAATGTAGTCAGGAATTTTCTGGTCAGCATCAATAAGGTAACCTATCACTCAGAGTCATAAGATGAGATAAGAATGTTTGCCCTTCCCCTTAATTCCCTTTGGCACCAGGATGTAAATGACCTGGACATTTTTTTTAAAAAGCTTCTCTTAAGTAAATGAAATGTACCCCTTTGAAGTTTGTCTTTCTTGCTTGCTTCTTCTAGGATATAAAACCTTCATATGCCTGTAGCCCCTGGGAATGCTCCTATTAGTAGAAGTTGTGACTCCCAGGCTGGTACTCACTTTGGCTCAAAGAAATCTGTCTTTATTTCAAGGTGACTTTAATGGTCTTTTTGTGGACAAAGCTTAGAATTTAGGAAGTGTTAACTATTGCTGGTGGTATTACAACTTGAGGCCAATAGACACAAAAAGGATTAATTTCCTTTTCAGTAGCAAAATATCAGGGCAGGATGCATTCTGATGGCCAAACCTGGCTGTCCTTCAGAAACTTCCTATCTGTTTTCTTCTCTGACAGATCTGAGGCTTTCTTGTCTCTTCTTGTTTTTTTAAAGGAAGAGGAGCACCCTTTCTTTTAAGCTTGGGATTTCTAGCATGGAAAGTGGGGACGGCGAAACAGTCCAGAAGCTCACACTGCCCATTTCATCCTCGGGTCTACCTTCTCATATCTTGCCTGCCTAGAAAGCACTGTGTAGACACAGAGAGGACTTCTAGGTTCCTGCAAGGTGGGTACTATTCACCTTTCCTGTTCCTGCAATGTCTCTGATGCTCCAAACCATGGGTAGTGCTTTTGTGCTCGGCACTGTCTCCCACTAGAGGCTCAGAGGCACTGCTTGGTTCCCTAGGATACCAGGGCTGATTGAAGGGCCAGGCCTTTACAGAGAACATTACCCCAGACCAGTGCCCTCATGGGGGTTACTGCCATCCTTATCCAGCTACGTTTCTCTTTAGGTTTATCCCTTATTTTATATTATTGATGCTTTTGGAAATGTTTTTGTAACGTAATTTTCCAGTTGTTCCCAACTAGTATTTAAAAATCCAATGCTGTTTGTATATTAACCCCTCAGAGCCTGCCCTCTGGGGAGATTTAAATTCACTTAGTCATTGTAGTTTTTGCTTTGAGTTTTTTGGATTTTAGGCCACAGTCATGTTGATGCAAGTAAAGACAGGTTTATTTCCTCCACATAATCAGTTTTGCTAATATTCTACAAATCCTTCCAGTATTTCTTTATGAAAAGAGAAAGTTTAAACATACATATATGTATTTTTCCCTCCCTTCTACCCTTTTCTAAAGGTGTCTTTGGTAAAACTGAAGTATTTTATTGATATATAGTCAGATTTACTCACCTCTTCCTCATGGCTTCTGGATTTTGTTTTTTTTCTTTTAAAAATAGGCCTGTCTTTCCCCATGGTCCTGTGTATAATGTCTGATATGTTTCTAAATGTTTATATTTTGTTTTAATGTTTATCTCTTATTCCGAATTTATTTTGATGTAAGGTGTGAGCTAGGAATCTAACTTCCAATTAGACAGCACTTTGTCTCAGCCCTTTATGAAGAGACATCCTTTTCTGAGTGTGTTGAGATGCTATATTTGCTATATGCTAAAATCCCAAATATACCTGGACTCTGTTCTGTTCCATGTCTACTGCTGCACAAATACCAGTTCTATTTTCTGTGCCGCTATTTCCTTTTATAGTAGAAGATAATGCAGAAAATAAAGGCACTCAAAAGAGATGTACAATGTGGAATTAGAATATAGTGAACACCTGGGTCAAGAAATAGGTCTTTGCTGCTCTCTCTGAGATGTCTCTTCATTTGTATCGTCCCAGTCACAGCTTTTTCCCTCCCTTCCAAAAGTAACCTTTTCCTTGAGTTTTAAAGTCAGTGACCTAACTATGTCTCTCTAAACACTATCATTCAGATTTTAAAACCATTTTTTTTGAAACCTAAGACTGACTTTTTTCAAAAGTTTCTTTTGATCTACAGTTTCATCTCCCGTTCTGTTCCTTTCCTTACTGTTTATCTGTTGAGGAACCCAGGCCATTTGACATGTAGAGTTTCTATAGGGTGGCTTTTGCTGACTACACACTTATTGTGCAGAAAATGATACTCCTTTGTTATTTCCCCCAAAGTGACCATTTGGGGTAGAGTTTACTTGTACTTAGGTTCATTCCCTTTAAAAACAGTGTAAGTGATGTATTCTTTTATCAGAATGAAAATAATATGTGTTTTTTGCTTTTTTTGATGTTAGCCATTCTTGATTCTTAGTGCCTAAATTATGAATAGATTGGGGAATATATGCTAATTCTGACATTTTCCTATGTTGGCTGAATAATAATATAAGGAGAAACTTCCACTCATCTGTTTGGCACTATTGGTGGCACAGTTCTTATAGGAAAGGCATAATTCATATAGGGAAGGAGATTAAATACCTAAGTTTCTTACTTATCCAGGCTTCAAGAAAATGTTTGGTTACCTGTTAATAGATGTTGACCTTTAAAAAAAGTATACTATGAAATCCTAGTTTAAACACATCATATGGATGTCTGTTGAAAGTCCTCTTATTAAAACCAGCATTTTCCTATCTTTGGCAACCTTATATTGTTAGTGAAACCTGGAGCTCAACCTACAGTAAGAAGGACTCAGTTTAGACATCCCAAATTCCTGTGTCCTGGGACCTGGGGGATCGAACACAGCTGGAGCCTGGGGCCAGGGGAGGAGTCAGGAGCTGAGTTCTCCATGCCCAGACTGGTCTGGGAGGAGACACTCTGAGGCTCTCGCTCCACTGACACTGTGTTATGTCTTCACTCTGACTCAGGCTCCAGGTAGCAGAGACTGATAAAAGACTTGGAGTTGAACCTGAGGTGTGCAGGAGGGAAGGAACTGTAGATTTTGACAGAGAAGGGAGAGTGGCAGGAGACTTGAGGGCTTACAGGCAGGAAAGGAAGGAAGTAAAATATGCAAGAAGCCCTGTGGAGTGAGAGGGCATGTTGAATAAGGAGGGTGTGAGAGGACAGGATCCCTGCTGAGGAGGGCAGGGCTGGGCCCCCAGGAAAGCTCCCATCACCATCCCATTCCTTCTCCATTCTGCAGGTCTTGGCTTCTTGGAAACAGATGGACTTTATAACAAGGAAGGGCCAGAGAAGTCACCCTGGGCAGCAGAGATCAGTCTTGAGATGAGATGACTTGTCCGGCCCTCTGGCAGAATTGCAAGAGCACTGGGCTGACTCTGGGGCCATAATGTGGCCTGATCCTCATGCCTGGGGACAGCAGGACTGGGAGGAGACTTTGCGGTTGGAGCACAGGCAAGATACAGAGACCGTAAAGACAGTGACTCAAAATCAGGAGGCAAAAGGTGAGAGCTGTTGTGGGTCTGGAAGGGCTCCAGGTTGAACTGAGAATGCTTTAGTGACCAGACCTGAGTCAAGGGACTGCTTCCTCCATCACAGGCTTCAGGGAGCTACTCTGGGGGCATTATGGGAGGCCTGGTCCCTTACTGCTCCTTTTTCTTCCCCTAGGTTTGCCTCCTAATGGTCCTGAGTGTCTCCATGAGAAAGAGGAAAAGCCCCCAAAACGGGTGAGTTGTGATACAGTTTTTTCCTGCAATGCAGACTTGTTTCCCAGAGAATAAGCCTTATATTCTCTTTATTGGGAAGGGAAGAGAGAGTGGACATTTAGGCAGCTCATGCCTGCTTCAGGAACTGTGTTGGTCACTTTGTAATGGATTCTGCATTTGTGTGTGTTATTTTTGTTGACAGGTATACCCAAGATTCATAGGAAGGGGACTTTTCAACATTAAGGAATACTTTTGAAAAATAGGTTATTGGAATTTTCATGTGAACTATTACTCCTTGTACGTCCATACTATCTAATGATACGGTGCACTAGACATCTTTTTCCTTCTTTATTATTTAAGTTTTGAACATATATCAGAGTGGAGAGCAGAGTGATGACAGGCCCTAAGGTGTCATCACCCAGCTGCAGTTGTCACCCACAATGGCCAGTCTCATTTTCTTTCTACCCCTCACACTTCCCTCATTGGATGATTTTAGACAAATCTCAAACATCATCATGTTTGCTCCATAATTCTAAAGAGTTTGTAAGAGGGTAGTGGTGGTGATAATACTATTTATTTCAGAGGGCAAAGGTTTTCATCACGTAAATGTATGATTTCTGCAAGGCCACACATTGTGGAACCAGGATTTAAACTCAGTTTCCTCTGACTCAGATTTCCCACATCTTCCATTGTATTGTATAGTCTCCTTACTGCCACAAAAACCCACATCTAAAAATATGGGAGCAAATTTTCCTACCCTCAGAGATGGTTCTATAGTATATAAGGAATGACTCAAATAGAAGGCTCTTGGAGCATAGAGCCCTTTATCCCCATCCAAAAAACCCCAAATCATTTCTAGTGAACATTTGACATATTTTGTGAATATGTGAGATTCTGTAAGCTAAACCAATAGGTTTATAAATATACCATCATTATCCTGGAGCTTACAAGATCTTTGGAAAAATAATGTGTAAAAACAAGGTGATAACAGTAATTTTTATTATAATGGTTAAAATGGTTACATTGTGGTGCAGTACAAGTCATTGTAAGGTGCTAACCTAAAGCTTTCAAACCCGTGTCCAGCCCCTCACAGTGGACTGACAGTCAGATTAAAAGGATGCAGGAGAAGCCCTTTTGGAATGGTGGTGGTGAGGAGTTCCACAGACCCTCTCCCCAATGAAACAAACAAAGTATTTAAAAAAATAATAAAAATGTAGTTTGCAAGTTGATGTAAGGACATAACAGCACCTGGAGAAACATTTATTCCAGGAAATCTACTAAGCCTCAGTAAGAACAGCCATAGTGTTTGTCTCCCAGCCCGCCCCTCGTGCTCTTCTTCAGCTCAGTGTAATGGAAGCCTGCTCCAGTGGGTGTGGCCAAGTACAGGGCCACACTTCTGAGGCGGAGCGGCCACCAGCAATTCTCATGCCCTTTAGCTCAGTGTTGCAGGCAAGTGTGGCCAAGAGATCTGGGTTTTTTTCTTCTGCCAGCCCCTATTTGTAAGATAGATGCTCTTTCCCAGGCATAGGAGGTATCAAATCATGAGGGACCTGACTTCCCTCTCCCCAGCTTGTTCAAAGAGCAAAGATTTTACTCATGAGAGGCAAGCTGAGCAGAATGGGAGGTGCTGTCCCCATCCACTGCCTCGCTCATGGAGCAGGAGTGGCCCTCTGAGAGAAGTGCCTGCCCAGTGGGGCAGAGGTCCTGTCTGAGAGAGGAGGGTGAGCAAGCAGGGACCAGCACAGTGCTTCCTGAGGGACTGGCTTCATTTGGAACATGGCATAGGGAAGTGGAAGCCTAAGGGTGCTGTTGAAAACAGTGGAGGTTTTGGCATTGAGCAATTAAAAGGAAGCTGGTCCGTGATAGGAACAGAAAATGGCAGATCAGCTAGATATTTAACAAGAGAACCGGGGAAATAGGTAGCTCAGG
Organism: Manis javanica; assembly: GCF_040802235.1. Lineage (NCBI taxonomy): Eukaryota > Metazoa > Chordata > Mammalia > Pholidota > Manidae > Manis > Manis javanica. The sequence continues at coordinate 28,227,740 of NC_133160.1, read as the reverse complement.
AGAGCCCTCCTGGGGTTGGAGCAAGTTCCACACTGGCTTCAAAGCTCCCCTGTGAAAGGGCTGCCTTGAATTGGATCAGACTGTGGGGCCATTTATAGCCCATGATACTGTTGAGTAGGAATGCACGGAGGCTAACAGCTGGGTATGATGTTGGTGGAGTCTGACCAGCCAGAAGCTTAGCAGGGGGTCAGGGAGAGACACAAAGAGAGCCCCGTGGGAAGGAGTGTCATTCCTGGATGGGGAAGATCAGAGTGACTGCGTGTGTCCCAGGCTGCATGCACCCTGATGTGTGTGTCCCAGGCTGCATGCACCCTGAAGCCCTCTCTTCAGGGTAATAGCCTCTATTGAGCTAGTCCAGACAAGTCACAAAACAACAAGGATCTAAGCAACAGTCTGGAGAGGGGCAGGTTAGTTCAAGAGTTGGTATAATATTTTACCTAAAATTTGAAGTAGTCAATAAAAGTTAAATATATCTGTAGGGAAAAGGAGAGAGAGAGAAAGAAAAAAAATACATGAATGCGAGAATGAGAGAAAATTGAAATAAGTATTTTGATTTGTAAAATGTAAACAGCTTTTCAGTTCTCTGTTAAATTCAATCTCATTGGATTGTATTGGTCCTCCCTTTATTGGCAGGGCTTTCTGTTGGAAGGTACACTGTGGACACAGTTATTCTCCCAGGGCATCAGTTGGGCTTGTGGGGAGAAGGCAAAGTGAGCTACATGCCCTGCTTTCATTCCAGGAAAGCTTAGTAAAGTGTGCTTCTGTAACATATAACAAATTTTCTTGATTTTGGAAAAAAGATTTTTTCCCTAATGTGTAAAGAATATTGATGTCCTAAGTATTTCTAAGAGGAAGACACTTTGATGGAATGGAGTAAGCAGGGAAGTCTTCCTAAGAGTAGTGAGATTTGTGCTGATCCTGGAGGATACTTGGATTTTAACAGAGTAGGAAGAAATAGAAACGACGTGTCCAGATTGAAGCCATCATCATGAAAACTAAGATGAAGAGTAAACAAGACCGTGAAGACTCGGACCTGACCAGAATAGGGAGACCTAGTGACAGGATAGGAAGGGGTAGATTGTGTTCACTGGGAGACGCTGAGTACAGGCAGGCCTTAGATGTCAACCTGAAGCAGGTGGGGGCCTCTGCAGTGTTGGGCAAAGGGGATGGATGAATGGAAAGCCAGGGATAAGCTGTAGATGAAAGAAGAACCAACATTACTTCAAGGTGTCTGTGGCATGAGACACAACAAAATAGGAGCTGTTGACAATAGGATGTTGAGTTTTGCCTATTAGAAAACAAAGCTCATATGGTCTAGATGGTCTTTGCAATATTGAATTATTTCAAGATCAGTTACATTGAATTTACCCTAAAGATTTAGGTTCTAGTTTTCTTTTCTCATTAAAGGAAATTAAAGTGCTTTGCAGATTTTGATTAAACCAACATGGCTGTTTTATTAAGACTCAGCCTGAGGACTATAGCCCAGGTGGAAAGTCAATCAGTTTTTGTCTGAAAACAGCTTACATATACACTTTATGGGGAGGAGGGTGATGGGGTGTGCGTGTGATGGGATGTGTGTGTGTGTGTGTTGGATACATACAGGAAAGAGTTTACACTTATCAGTGTATCAAAGCAGTGTGTCAAAGTACCTCTGGTTGGTGTTTTAAAAGGACATACTCCACATGTGCTGATGTGATCTGTATGTGAGAGGAGGTGTGGATTAGGATTGTTGATTGTTCTCCTAAGGATTGCCACCAAGGGCATGAGAATCAGACACCATTCTGTTTCCTTTGAGCATTCCAGGCGGTTTTGCTCCTCTCCCTTGGGTGAGGGGCCGGGCGGTCTTGCTGCTGCAGGTGAGACGGGCTGCTTGGCATCTTCCCAGCACAGCATGTGGTGATGTGGCTGCCTTAGCGCCTCTACAGCCTGCCCAGCTCTCCTTCCTGTGTACTGCTGCGGGGAACCATAGCATTTTAATTTTATTTGACACAAGCCAGTAGTTCCCGTATTGACAGCTGGGATGTGCTTGAGATCAAGGACACCCATGCAAATGTGGCATTACACAACCACCACTGCTTAGGTTATAAGAAGTAACTTATAGGATTCAGAGAATTGAAATTGTGGAGTCTTTGTAGTATTTTTAGCTTCAAGAAGGATACTCAATGTAAAACCTTTTGATTCCTCTATGTTGAATTCCATCTATAATGTCTAGTTAAGGATGAATTTGCTGTGTGTAGCTCTCAAATGCTGCTGTCACAATTGAGTTCTAATTCATGAACATTCAATGTGGAAACTGTTCTAGACAAACATATCCCCAATATTTTCAAGTTAAATATCTATTGAATTTCTTTTTAGAAAAGCCAGATATTGGGCACTTAGTTAACAGAGGATTAAAGTATGTGGATCCCATCATTTTCCCCTTATGCACTTTGACCTGCTACCACTATATGGTAGATTGGGCTTCTAAAGCCAAAAAAGGGCCTTCAATTGCACTGTTGCTGATCGGCAAGCATTGTAAATCATAAGCAGTTTTCTGGGAAAGAAACACTTTAAGTATTAGGAAGGCAGGAACTCCTGCCTAACCAAGTTAGTGTTTCAGTTTAAAATTTTTTTGAGGTCTAATATACATGTAACAAAGCGGACAACGGACAATGTGCTCAGTTCTGAGAAGTGAAAACCAGCACCACCTCACCAGCACCTGAGTCAAGATGCAGAACACTTGCCAGGTTCACACGTGACAGGTTTGAACTCCGTAGTCACTACTTCCTGGAGGACAAGTCTTGTAGCTTCCATACCACGGACTAATTTTTATACTGATTTTGTGTTTGTATTTTTTAAATGAATATAATCACATGGTTTGTTTTCTTTGGCGGTGTGTTATGTATCAGTTATGCTTCTCTCAGATTGAACACAAAGGCACAGGAACGCCCAGAAGAACTTGACAGGGAGAAGCCTGCTACCTGCTAGGGATCAGATCAGCTGCATGCATTCCAGACTCTCCAGGGCCCCACAGATGTGCTTCTCACACCGGGAAAGGGGGTGGTGACAGGCTGGCCATTAACTTGCTGCTTGTTTCCAGGTCCCAGTTACATTCAGGGATGTGGCCGTGTTCTTCACGGAGGCAGAATGGAAGCGACTGAGGTCTGAGCAGAGGAAACTATACAAAGAGGTGATGCTGGAGAATTACAGGAATCTGCTCTCGTTGGGTGAGGCTGTGTTCTTTCCTCATGAACTCCGTAGAGATTTATGGAGCATGCAGTGTGAGCCAGAAACTATTCTGGACCCTTTGAACACATTAGTCGGTGAAATATGAATCCCTGGCTATGGGGGCTCTTGCTTCCTAGTGTGTGGGGACAGACAACAAATGGAAGTGTCGTACCCCTGTATGTTAGAAGGTGATCAGCACTGTATAATACAAAAAATATAAGAAATAGGGCAGGATAAAGGAGTATCGAGGTGAGGTGGTGGCTGGCTGGCTTTGAAATTCGGTATTTGACATTAAGAATGAAATCACATTTGACCAATGACATACGGGGTGAGGGAGTTAGAAGTCTGGGTATCTAGGGTAAGAGTATTTGAGAGTGAGGCTTTCCTTGGTGCTCAGACCTTAAGGAAGAGGTGTGGTTTCTGGGCATTAGAAACTGCAGGGAGGCCCCTGAGCCTGGAGGCACAGTTTTCAAGGGGAGAGAGATGCCTTCTCAGACAGAAGTTAAAATTCAGTGTCCAAGTTAGTACAGCTTTTGGGTTTCATAAACCACATTTTTTTCTTTTCCATTCATTTAAAAACTTACATTGGTCCTTTAAATCAAGGTTAAGAAATACTTTCATTAAAGCATAGCTCTGGATGAGGTGTTGGCTAACTTTTTCTGTAAAGGGCCAGATAGTAGTTCCCTTAGGCACTGTGGTCTCCCTAACCACTCTTCGCTTGCTGTTGTAGTGTTAAATAGCCCCGAAGGTCTGCGCGTGAATGAGCGGACTGGGTTCCAGTCAGGCTGTATTTGTGGACACTCAATTTTACATAACTTTAATGTGGCATGAAATGCTATTATTATTTTGACTTTTTCCCAGTGACTGAAAAATTTAAAAACCATCCTCAGTTTGTAGATTATACAAAAACGGAGCTGGATTTTAGCTCATGGGCTGTAGTTTTTTCCCCCTTGTTCTAGATCAGTGCTGTCCAGTAGAAATGTAATGTGAGGCATGTGGATAATTTAAAATTTCCTAGTAACTGCTTTGACAAAGTAGTTAAATAAATTTAAAAGGAAATAAATGAGTGAGAGGAGTTTTAATAATATATTTTATTTAACCTATCAAAATGGTATCATTTAACATGTAATCAATATAAATATTAGATAAAATTAGATATTTTACTTTTTTTTCCTCTACAGAGTCTAAAAAAATCTGGTGTATATTTTATCCCCATAACACATTTTAGTTCAGACTCATCTCATTTCAGATGCTCAGTATACACCTGTAACTAGTGCTACCACATAGGATGGGGCAGTTCTGGATGGCCCTTTATTTCTAGATAATGCATGTAGGGAGGAATTACCTTTTTTGGAGATACAAGCTAGTTTTTGGTAGGAGTTTATTCAGGGGCATGGTTGTTTCCCTGATATGAATTGTCAGATTTTCTTTGTTCCATTTTCATCTTCTTTGATGTGTATTGATCTGATTCCATCTAGTTTGAGCTCCATGTAATTATGTGTGGGTTCATCCATTTCAGTCTGGTTCTGTGTGTTTTGATTTGGCCTTAGCTAGTCAGTCTAACTAGATTTTGTTGTTATTTTTATTTTCTTTTGGTCATATTATTCTCTTTCACTATGTTAATATATTTAATGGATACAGAGGAAAATGCTACAATGATGTGGGTCCACTTAGTGTTGATATTGAAAGCCTGGATCTCAGTTATATTTCTTAAAATTGTTTCCTTTATCTTGCCCTATGCCACAACATTTGGCAGTTCTCCAGCCTGTTATGGGCTCTTTGGGGCTTTTCTCTTACTTCTTCCTCTTTGCTTTGGACATGGGGATTGTAGGGATTGTGGGGTTAGTGCCACATACTCTTTTTTGCTGTGTCTCTCTATTCACACCCTTAAGCAGTTTGTGAACTTCAATGATTTTGCCCTCACATACTATGATGAACATGTTTTCTCTGTCACCGTCTCACCTGTGCTTTATCCTCATATTTCTGTTGGTTACAAGACAGCACAAGTGTATTCTCAGACTATCAACAACAGAGATCATACTGCTTTTCCTCCTAAACCAGTCTATTTTTCTGTATTTCTTCACACATTCATGTTATGATGTTTCTTCTTCAAGAGTACTGTAAGGAAGAAATGGGCCAGTTTACCCTGAAATCACCTTTAAAGCTTTCAGAGAGGAGATAATTCAGTTAGTCTGGGATAGGCAGTGCTGTGATAACAAAAAGACTCAACCTCTGGTGGCTCATAATAGCAGATATTCATTTCTCACTTACATTGTCTCAAGTTCAGGTGTGGTTCAGCTCTGTTGGTTCTGGAATCCAGGCAAAGGGTACATGCTCTGTCTGGGTCAGGGGTTCTTAAGGAAGAGGGGAAAATGGCAATGACAGCTGTCATTGTGGCTCTTAAAACTTGATGGAATGTGGCCCTCACTTTTCATTAACATTTGTTGCCTAAAAAAATCCTATAGCCAAGTCTGATATCATTGTGCTGGGATGGGTTTAGGCACAAGGTGCCAGAATCCTGAAATCATGGACTATGTTTTTCTTGTCCACTGCCGAACCCCAGTAGTCTAACCGAAAACTCTCTGTCTTCAGCAGAAACAAAGCCAGACATCTACCCCTATTCCTCATGCCTTCTGGCCTTCTGTCTGCAGTCCCTCAGCCAACGTACGTTCCCGATCTTCTCAGGCTCTCCTATAGAGAATCACTTCCATGCAGGGGATTCTGACCTGGGGCATCAGGAACAGCAGTATTCTGCTCAAAGCTATTGGAGTGGAAACACAGAAGGCCAAGTGAGGGAAGGTGGCTTGAAACCCTTGTGTGCAAGGACAGAGGAGAGAGAAACCTCAAACGTGTTCCCCAGCCCACCCCGAGGACAGTCAGCAAGTTCTAGAGAAGCCAACATGGTGGTAAGCATAGAGCCCACCTCAGCCCAAAGGGAAAAGCCTGGGCAAACAGACAAAGGAGAGAAGGAAACCTCAAAATCTGGAGCTGTCAACTGCAGAGATGGTGAACTAGACCGAGGCCTACAATCAACATTCATTACAAACCAGCCAACCCTCTCAGGGGTGAAACCCCATGTGTGTAGTGAGTGTGGGCGGGGCTTTAGCCAGAAGTACTACCTTATCAGACACCAGAAGACACATGTAGAAGTGAAGCCTTACATTTGCCCGAAATGTGGACGGGGCTTTAGCCAGAAGTCACATCTCATCAAACATCAGTGGACACACTCAGATGAAAAGCCTTACATTTGCAGGGTTTGTGGGCGAGGGTTTTGTTACAAATCATACCTTATCACACACCAGTGGACCCACTCAGATGAGAAGCCTTACTTTTGCAGCAATTGTGGGCGAGGCTTTTGCAAGAAGTCGACTCTCATCAAACACGAGAGAACACACTCTGGGGAGAAGCCTTATGTGTGCAGAGAGTGTGGGTGGGGCTTTAGCCGGAAATCATTGCTCCTTGGACACCAAAGGGCACACTCGGAGGAAAGTCCTTACATGTGCAAAGAGTGTGGTCAGGGCTTTGGCTGGAAATCATACCTCCTTCAACACCAGAGGAGGCACTCAGGGGAGAAGCATGTTTGCAGGCAGTGTGGGCGAGGCTTCAGCTTCAAGTCAAATCTTAAGAGACATCAGAAGACACACTCAGATGAGAAGCCTTACAAGTGCAGGGAATGTGGGTGGGGATTTAGGCGCAAGTCAAATCTTACCAGACACCAGAGGAGGCACTCAGGTGAGAAGCCTCATTTGTGCAGGGAGTGTGGGAGAGGCTTTAGCTGCAAGTCAGATATTATGGGACACCAGAGGATGCACTCAGGGGGAGAGCATGTTTGTAGGGAGTGTGGGCAGTGCTTTAGCCGCCTGTCAAATCTTATCTGACACGAGAGGGGGCACTCAGGGGAGAAGCCTTACCTGTGTGGGGAGTGCAGGTGAGTCTTTAGCTGCAAGTCAGATATGGGACACCAGAGGATGCACTCAGGGGAGAAGCATATTTGTGGAGGGTGTGGATGAAGTTTTAGCTGCATGTCAAATCTTAAACAGACATCAGAGGACACACTGAAAGATAAGCTTTATGTGTCCAGGGATCACGGGAAAAACTTTAGCAATCAGTCAAACCTCATCTTGACCAGAGAGACACCCAGTAAGTACTTGCTATGATGTGTGTAGTGTGAGTAAAGCTTCAGAGATGTGTTGACCCTCATCATACACCAAGGATGCATGTAGATGGAGTCATATATGTGCAGAGTGGGTGACTGAAGCCATAACTCAACCTTTATTGCACAAAGAAATCACACTTAGGTGGGCAGTTTTGGTTGTGTAAAGACTGCATGAGACTTTAGCAGCAAGTCAACATTGAGTGAACATCCAGTGCAGACTCAGGAGATTCGTTGCATTTGGGGAGTGTTGGTGGGCCTTAGCAAGACCACACAGGAGGCACAAAAGGGCACACCTGGGGAGGAGTGGTGTGTTTGCAGGGAGTGTGGACAAGGCTTTTGTAATCAGTTGGACTTCTTTACACACCAGAGAGTAACCCTTTCCTAGGGATATTCTGGAACAAGACCACCTCGTCAGGGCCCATACCCTACTGCTCTGGATAACTGCTGCTCATGGTTGCAGAGATGAACTCACTAGGATTTGCTCTCAGCCACAGGAATGGCACTTTCATCATCTTCCCACAGAATGACTTCTGCCCAGTGACTCTTTGATGAGACAAATCCCCAACCCATGATTCAGCTGTGACAACTCCAGTGGGTCATCCTGGATGCAGAGGTCTCGGACTGAATGAGCTCTTGGGTGCAAACAGTGCAGGTCAGCATCTTTGCACACTCCTGCCCCATTCCCCGTGAACCACTCGATTCTCCATCTCATTGTTAGGGTATCTGCTTGGAGACATTTTAGGTAATAAGGAGAGTGGACAAGGCTTGGCTGGAAGTCACCTCTCAGCCATCCTCAGAGTGTACAGAATCAAAGCTGTATGTGCAGGGCCAGTGAGTGAGAAAGGACTCGTGAAAGCACACCTCGTTATGCATAAGAGAATTTCTTGCCAGGGAGAAGCTCTGCTTGGACAGGGAGGGAGATGGCGATGCTTTGACAATAAGTTACACCTAATCCTGCAGCAGAGGACACACTCAGGGAGAAGACCTAGTGGGTGGAGTGTTATCCTGATATCCCTCCCCAACAGGCAAGAGGACAGAGCTGTCCCCACAAACCACTACCTCACCAGCCTTTGAGGGCATTTCAGAAGGCTTTGGCCTTCCACACCCTGTATCAGGCACTAACACCTGAACAGACATGTTTTCCCCACTTTTTAAGATGGAATAAAGAGGAAGGGTATGTTGAAGTAATCAGTGATAACTTGTTTTATTTTTTGACACCAATTCTTTCCCATGTTTTCTTGTCTTTTGTTGTAGTAAAATCTTCAATAAGCTTAGGCTGTGTACTTTATTCTGTCATCTGTCTGGAAAGGAATTCAAATCCACAAATCAGATTTCCTGCAGGAATTCAACCCTTGATAAAAAATAAGTCCCAAGTCATTCTAATTGATCTACTGGGGCATTGGAGCCTTTGCATGGGGAGGATGATGTAGGTTTTGCATACATGCCAGTGCAGGGAAAGAACTTTCCAGGTCTTTGGGGGCTGGGTTGCCTCCTCTCCTAACTGGTCACTCCCTTGGTCTTCTGTGAAAAAGCTTCCATCTTGGGTTTCCTTCCTTCTTTTTCCCTAGTCTTAATTTAGGTTGCTACTGAATCCTTCTGTACCCTCCTCAAAGCACTGCTGTCTTTTGATGGTCTTTTCACATCCTCCATGTCTAGGTGTTTCTAATCACACCCTGCAGCCTTCCAGATTCCAGGATCAAGTTCTTTAACCATCCCAAATGCCTACAGTCATGAATGATTGCTTTGGGGATTTTAGCTACTCCCCATGTCAAGATAGGCCCAAAGGCCCCTAAAACAGCCTCAGTACCATGTCTCCTCAACCCTCCATTTCTAGGACCCAGTTCTGCTAATGGTACCCTGTGTCATCCACCAACCAGCAGGTATAAGACAACTTAACCTAACTCTCGTCCTTGTATTTCAGCTGTGAGATTCTCTCACTGCATGATTTTCCTAATGGAAATGTAATGTAAATATCATGTCATGCTTTTTTATTTCCTGGTCCTAATGTGAATGTCGTATTCAAGGGATGAAAATTTATGTTCTTATTACATAAAGATTTTTATCTAGCTCTGCACCATATTCATTAATTTTAATCTAGAAATTTTTCTGGAGAGTAGCCATACAGTCCATAGCCTTTTAATGAAAGAAATTTGGGACAGGTTGAAATAAGACATCCTAGAATGGCAAAAAAAATGAAACCAGGTTCCTAGAGTTCCATCCACCTCTGTCCTAAAAAGCTTAAAAGAATTGTTTGTGTGAATACTGGGACAACAGCCAAGGACTGGAAAGTCTCACAAAGCTAGGGAACACAAAAGGGATAGGCTCCACCTTCATCTCCTGCTGATGGAGACAGCAAGGACAGGTCCCAGCTTGCCCTGCTCCCCAATCTGTAAGGCAGAGTTGGCTCCACAGAACTCCTGCTGCTGGTAGATGTCAGTTTCCCTTTTGCCAACTTCCCTTGTCCTCTGGGAACTAGGAAGGAATTCTTTGGCCTCGAGGAAGGGAGCTTAATGTAATGAATTTCCATGTTACTTATAATAGTTTTTATCTAAGCTGCCTCTCTTCCAGGCCTGTTCCAATAATGAGGTAAAAGCAGGGTGGGCACCTTCCCCAAGGCCAGTAAACCCACCGTGAAAGAGGCTCCCTTATCTTTTTCATAGAGGAGCCCAACACATAAAAAGCTTAGAGGGAATAAGGTGAAAATATGGTGGCATGAGAAGTGAGGCAGAAACCTCCTCCCCAAACCACATATAACACAAAAAATACGGCAAATACAACTAATCCTGAAAGAGTGACTGAAGACTGCAATGGCCTGTCTACATCTGGGGAAAGAGAAGACCTCACAGAAAGGGTAAAGTAGCAACACCATGATCCAGTGGGACCCTCATAACCTGAGCTCATAGGCAGGAGGAAGAGAAACAGAGTGGGAAGGGAGTAGAAGCCCTGGACTGCTAAACACCCAGCCCTGGAGATCTTCTCTGGGAGCATGAACTCTGGAGATTAGAGGGGTTGGAAAGCAAAGACAGGCAGAGAATACTTGGAGAGACTGAGATTCCAGCTGCTTTGGAGAACAGGTACCCACAACTGGTTGCTCTGGAACAAAAGAAAGGCAGGCACTTTGAAAGACTTAACCAACAGTGAGAGGGGTGCTAAAGGGGCAAGGATTGTACAGAGCATGCTGCTCAGGAGAAAGGACAGGTGGACAAAATCATCCCGGCACACTCAGCCCAGTAGGTTGGGAACTTTCAGGAGCTTCAGATGCTCAATCCCCCTGGCTGACAATGCAGCCCCGAGGTCCACCCACTGTGATGCACAGCCTGCTGCTCCTTCCTCCTGGCAGGCACCAGTCACACCTGCTGCTCCTGCCATTGTGCCAGGCAAGCTGGAGCATGTCCCCACCTACGGCAGCTACAGGGATGTAAGACAGAGGCTCCTCCCTGCATTCCCACTATGGCTGTGAAGCAGGAAAGAGCTTTTTCCTCCTGGCAGGCACCAGCACTGTGCACCTGTGGCCAATGCCATTGCTCCAGGTTCTGTGCAGCTCCATAGAGTAGAACTTCTGGGCACCAGAGGGCATTATCTATACAGTTATTCCATAGTAATCATTAGAAATATGAAACAGCAAAAGAATCTTATACAAACCACAATCCCTCAAACACCAGAAAGAGGGCTAAGTGAAACTGAAATCACCAAACTTCTTGATAAAGATTTCAAAATAAAAATCATAAACATGCTCACAGAGCTACAGAAAAATATTCAAGACCTCAGGGAGGAATTCAAGAAAGAGAAACTCTGAAAAACACAGTATCTCTCAGACAAAACAAAGAGATACAAGGCTTCCAGATTGGTAAAGAAGAAGTCAAACTCACTATTTGCAGATGACATGATATTGTATATGAAAAGCCATAAAGACTCCACTCCAAAACTACTAGAACAAATATCTGAATTCAGCAAAGTTGCAGGATACAAAATTAATACACAGAAATCTGTTCCTTTCCTATACACTAATGGTGACCTAGCAGAGAGAAATCAGGAAAAAAATTCCATTCACAATTGCATCAAAAACAATAAAATACCTAGGAATAAACCTAACCAAGGAAGTAAAATACCTATACCCTGAAAACTACAAGACACTCTTAAGAGAAATTAAAGACGAAACTAATAAATGGAAATTCATCCCATGCTCTTGGCTAGGAAGAATTAATATTGTCAAAATGGCCATCCTGCCTAAATCAATCTACAGATTCAATGCAATCCCTATCAAAATACCAACAGCATTCTTCAATAAACTGGAACAAATACTTTTAAAATTTATATGGAACCACCAAAGACCCCGAATAGCCAAAGCAATCCTGAGAAGGAAGAATAAAGCAGGGGGGATCTTGCTTCCCAACTTCAAACACTACTACAAAGCCACAGTAATCAAGACAATTTGGTACTGGCACAACAACAGACCCACAGACCAGTGGAACAGGATAGAGAGTCCAGATATTAACCCAAACATATATGGCCAATTAATATATGATAAAGGAGCCATGGATATACAGTGGAGAAAGACAGCCTCTTTAACAGCTGGTGTTGGCAAAACTGGACAGCTACATGTAAGAGAATGAAACTGGATCATTGTCTAACCCCATACACAAAAGTAAATTCGAAATGGATCAAAGACCTGAATGTAAGTCATGAAACCATAAAACTCAGAAAAAAACATAGGCAAAAATCTCTTGGACATAAACATGAACAACTTCTTCATGAACGTATCTCCCTGGGCAAGGGAAACAAAAGCAAAAATGAAAAAGTGGTACTATATCAAGCTGAAAAGCTTCTGTACAGCAAAGGACACCACTAATAGAACAAAAAGGCATCCTACAATGTGGGAGAATATATTAATAAATGACAGATCCGATAAAGGCTTGACATCCAAAATATATAAAGAGCTCACGCACCTCAAGAGACAAAAAGCAAATAATCCAATAAAAAAATGGTCAGAGGAGCTGAACAGACAGTTCTCCAAAGAAGAAATTCAGATGGCCAACAGGCACATGAAAAGATGTTCCACATCACTAGTCATCAGATAAATGCAAATTAAAACCACAATGAGATATCACCTCACACCAGTAAGGATTGCCACCATCCAAAAGACAAACAACAACAAATGTTGGCGAGGTTGTGGAGAAAGGGGAACCCTCCTACACTACTGGTGGGAATGTAAATTAGTTCAACCATTACGGAAAGCAGTATGGAGGTTCCTCAAAAAGCTCAAAATAGAAATACCATTTGACCCAGGAATTCCACTCCTAGGAATTTACCCTAAGAATGCAGCAGCCTAATTTGAAAAAGACATATGCACTCTTATGTTTATCGCAGCACTATTTACAATAGCCAAGATATGGAAGCAACCTAAGTGTTCATCAGTAGATGAATGGATAAAGAAGATGTGGTACATATACACAATGGAATATTATTCAGCCATAAGAAGAAAACAAATCCTACCATTTGCAACAACATGGATGGAGCTAGAGGGTATTATGCTCAGTGAAATAAGCCAGGCAGAGAAAGAAAAGTATCAAATGATTTCACTCATATGGGGAGTATAAGAACAAAGAAAAAACTGAAGGAGCAAAACAGCAGCAGACTCACAGAATCCCAGAATGGACTAACAGTTACCAAAGGGAAAGGGACTGGGGAGGATGGGTGGGAAGGGAGGGATAAGAGAGGGTGGGAAAAAAGAGGGCATTATGATTAGCATGTGTAATTTGGGGTAGGGCACGAGGAGGGCAGTACAACACAGAGAAGACAAGTAGTGAGTCTATAGCAGCTTACTATGCTGATGGACAGAGATTGTAATGGGGCATGTGAGGGGACTTGGTGATGGGGGGTGTCTAGTAAACATAATGTTCCTCATGTAATTGTAGATTAATGATAAAAATGAAAATAAAAACAAAAACAAAAGTGAAATACAAAAAATAAAAATTCCGTATCTGAAATTAAACATACAATGGAGGGATTTAAAAGTAGATTAGATAAGGTAGAGGAGATGGTAAATGAGATAGAAATTAGAGAACAGGAAAACAAAAAAGCAGAGGCACAGAGAGAAAAAAGGATCTCTAGCAATGAAAGAATATTAAGAGAACTGTGTGACCAATCCAAATGTAAAACAGTATTCACATTATAGGAGTACCAGAAGAAGAAGAAAGAGAAAGAAAAAGGGATAGGAAGTGTCATTGAGGAGGTAATTGCTGAAAACTTCCCCAATTTGGGGAAGGAAATAGTCTCTCAGGTCATGGAAGTGCAGATCTCCCAACACAAGTGACCCAAGGAGGACATGTAATAATTAAAATGGCAAAGGTCAAGGGCAAGGAGAGAGTGTTAAAAGCAGGTAGACAGAGAAAAAAAATCACATACAAAGGAAAACCCATCAGGCTGTCATCAGACTTCTCAGCAGAAATGTTACAGGCCAGAAGGGAGTGGCATGATATATTTAACGCAATGAAACAGAAGGGCCTCAAACCAAGAATACTGTATGTGGAAAGATTATCATTTAAATTTGAAGCACGTATTAAATGATTTGTAGATAAGCAAAAGTTGAGGGAATTTACCTCTCACAAACCATCTCTACAGTGTATTGTGGAGAGACTGCTATAGATGGAAGTGCTCCTAAGGCTAAATAGCTGTCACCAGAGAAAATAAAACCACAGTAAAGGAAGTAGACCAATTAATTACTAAGTAAATGCAAAATTAAATCAACTACCCCCAAAGCCAGTCAAGAGATACACAGAGTACAGAATATTACATTTAATATATAAAGAGTGGAGGAGGAAAAAAAAGAAGGGAGGAAACCCGCCCCCCTAAAATTGTGTTTGAAATAGCATAATAAGTAAGTTAAGTTAGACTGTTAGATAGTAAAGAAGTTACCCTTGAACCTTTGGTAACCATGAATCTAAAGCCTGCAATGGCAATAAGTACATACCTATCGATAATCACCCTAAATGTAAATGGACTGAATGCACCAATCAAAAGACATAGAGTTACAGAATGGATAAAAAAATAAGACCCATCTATATGCTGTCTACAAGAGACTCACTTCAAAGCCAAAGACATACACAGACTAAAAGTGAAGGGATGGAAAAATATTTCATGCAACTAACAGGGAAAAAAAAGCAGGAATTGCAGTACTTGTATCAGACAAAATAGACTTCAAAACAAAGAAAGTCACAAGAGACAAAGAAGGACATTACATAATGGTAAAGGGGTCAGTCCAACAAGAGGATATAACCATTATAGATACCTATGCACCCCACACAGGAGCACCTACATATGTAAAACAAATACTAACAGAATTAAATTGGGAAATAGAATGCAATGCATTCATTTTAGGAGACTTCAACACACCACTCACTCCAAAGGACAGATCAACCAGACAGAAATGAAGTAAAGAGACAGAGGCACTGAACAACATATTAGAACAGATGGACCTAACAGGCATGTCCAGAACACTCCACCCAAAAGCATGTACACATTCTTCTCAAGTGCACATGGAACATTTTCAAGAATAGATCATATGCTAGGCCACAAAAAGCGCCTCAGTAAATTCAGGATTGAAATTGTACCAGCCAGCTTCTCAGACCACAAATATCAAATATATGAAACTAGAAATAAATTATGCAAAGAAAACAAAAAAGTCCACAAACACATGGAGGCTTAATAACATGTTCCTAAATAACCAATGGATCAATGACCAAAAAAAAACAGACATCAAGCAATATATGGAGACAAATGACAACAATAACTCAACACTGCAAAATCTGTGGGATGCAGAGAAGGCCATGCTAAGAGGGAAGTATATTGCAATACAGGCATACCTCAGGAAAGAATAGCAATCCCATATGATCAATCTAACCTCACAATTAATGAAACTAAAAAAAGAAGAACAAATGAGGCCCAAAGTCAGTAGAAGGAGGGACATAATAAAGATCAAAGCAGAAATAAATAAAATTGAGAATAAAATAATAGAATCAATGAAACCAGGAGCTGGTTCTTTGAGAAAATAGACAAAATAAATAAACCCCTAGCCAGACTTATCAGGAAAAAAAGAGAGTCTACACACACAAACAGAATCAGAAACAAGAAAGGAAAAGTCACTATGGACACCACAGAAATATAAAGAATTATTAGAGAATACTATGAAAAATTATATGCTAACACATTGGATAACCTTGAAGAAATGGACAGCTTTCTAGAAAAATACAACCTTCTAAGACTGACCCAGGAAGAAACAGAAAACCTGAACAGACCAATTACCAGCAATGAAACTGAATTGGTAATCAGAAAACTACTTAAGAACAAAACTCCTGAACCATATGACTTCACTGCTGAATTTTATCAGACATTTAGTGAAGACCTAATACCCGTCCTCCTTAAAGTTTTCCAAAAAGTAGAAGAGGAGGGAATATTTCCAAACTCATTCTATGAGGCCAGCATCACTCTAATACCAAAACCAGGCAAAGACACTACATAAAAAGAAAATTACAGACTAATGTCCCTGATGAGCAAAGATGCAAAAATACTCAACAAAATAGCAAAACAAATTAAAAAATACATCAGGAAGACCATCTATCATAATCAAGTAGGACTTATTCCAGGGATGAAAGGATGGTACAATATTCGAAAATCCATCAACATCATACACCACATCAACAAAAAGGGAGAAAAACCACATGATCATCTCCATAGATGCCAAAAAAGCATTTGTCAAAGTTTAACATCCATTCATGATAAAAACTCTGAACAAAATGGGTGTAGAGAGCCAAGTATCTCAACATCATAAAGACCATATTTGTCAAACCCACAGCCAACAGCATAGTTAATGGTGAAAAGCTTAAAGCTTTTCCTCTAAGATCAGGAACAAGACAAGGCTGCCCATTCTCCCCACTTTTATTCAACATAGTACTGGAGGTCCTAGCCACAGCAATTAGACAACACAAAGAAATACAAGGCATCCAGTTCATACAGAAGAAGTTAAACTGTCATGGTTTGCAGATGACGTGGTAGTGTACATAAAAAACCCTAAGGAATCTGCCCCAAAGCTAGTAGAACTAATAATAATTCAGCAAAGTTGCAGGATACAAAATTAATACACAGAAATCTGTTGTATTCCTATATCCTAATGATGAACTAGCAGAAAGAGAAATCAGGAAAACGTTTCCTTTTACAATTGCACCAAAAAAAATAAAATACCTAGGAATAAATCTAATCAAGGAAGTGAAAGACCTATACCCTGAAAACTATAAGACACTCATGGGAGAAATTAAAGAAGACACCATTAAATGGGAATACATCCTGTGATCATGAATAGGAAGGATTGATGTCAAAATGGCATTCCTGCCCAAAGCAATCTACAGATTCAATGCAATCCCTATCAAAATACCAAAAGCATTCTTCAATGAATTAGAACAAATAGTTCTAAAATGCATATGGAACCACCAAAAACCCCAAATAGTGAAAGCAATCCTGAGAAGGAAGAATAAAGCAGGGGGGATTACGCTCCCTGACCTCAAGCCACAGTAATCAAAACAATTTAGTAGTGGCACAAGAACAGACCCATAGATCAATGGAACAGAATAGAGAGCCCAGATATAAATCCACACATATATGGCAAATTTATATATGATAAAAGGATCCATGGATATACAATGGGAAAAGGACAGCCTCTTCAACAACTGTTGTTGGCAAAACTAGACAACTACGTGTAAGAGAATGAAACCGGATTATTGTCTAACTGCATACACAAAAGTAAACTCTAAATGGATCAAATACCTGAGTTTAAGTCATGAAATCATAAAAATTTTAGAAGAAAACATAGGCAGAAATCTCTTAAATATAAACATGAGCAACTTTTTCCTGAATGCATCTCCTTGGGCCAGGGAAACAAAAGCAAAAATGAAGAAATGGGACTACATCAAACTAAAAAGATTCTGTACAGCAGATGACCCCACCAGTGGAACAAAAAGTCATCCTACAGTATGGGAGAATGTATTCATAAATGACATATCCAATAAGGGGTTGACATCCAAAATATATAAAGAACTCATGTGCCTCAACACCCAAAAAGTAAATAAACTGCTTAAAAAATGGGTGGAGGATCCTAACAGACACTTCTCCAGAGAAGAAATTCAGATGGCCCACAGGCACATGAAATGATGTTCCACATTGCTAATCATCAGAGAAATGCAAATTAAAACCACAATGAGATATCACTTCACACCAGTTAGGATGGCCAACATCCAAAAGACAAACAACAAATGTTGGCAAGGATGTGGAGAAAGGGGAACCATCCTTCACTGCTGGTGGGAATGTAAACTAGTTCAACCATTGTGGAAAGCACTATGGAGGTTTTTCAAAAAACTCAAAATAGAAATACCATTTGACCCAGGAATTCCACTCCTAGGAATTTACTCAAAGAATGCAGGATCTCATATTCAAAAAGACATGTACACCCTTATGTTTAATTGCAGCACTATTTACAATAGCCAAGAATTGGAAGCAACCTAAGTGTCCATCAGTAGATGAATGGATAAAGAAGATGTGGTAAGGAATATTATTCAGCCATAACAAGAAAACAAATCCTACCATTTGCAACAACATGGATGGAGCTAGAGGGTATTATGCTCAGTGAAATAAGCCAGGCGGAAAAAGACAAGTATCAAATGATTTCACTCATATGTGGAGTATAAGAACAAAGAAAAAAACTGAAGGAACAAAACAGCAGCAGACTCACAGAACCAAAGAATGGACTAACAGTTACCAAAGGGAAAGGGACTGGGGAGGGTGGATGGGAAGGGAGGGATAAGGGTAATAACGGGCATTTTGATTAGCACACATAACGTAGGGGGAGTGCATGGGGAAGGCAGTATAGCACAGAGAAGACAAGTAGTGACTTTATAGCATCTGACTACACCGATGTACATTGACTGTAATGGGGTATGTGGTAGGGACTTGATAATGGGGGGAATGTAGTAACTACAATGTTGCTCATGTGATTGTATATTAATGATACCAAAAAAAATGTACCCTACAGTATGGGAGAATATATTTGTAAGTGATATATTCGATAAGGAGTTAATGTCCAAAATATATAAAGAACTCACATGGCTCAACACCCAAAGAGCAAATAACCCTAATAAAAAGTGGGCAGAGGATATGAACAGACACTTCTCCAAAGAAGAAATTCAGATGGGGAACAGGCACATGAAAAGGTGCTCCATATTGCTAATTATCAGGGAAATGCAAATTAAAACCACAATTAGTTATCATCTCACACCAGTTAGGATGGCCAACATCCAAAAGACAAGGAACAAGCAATGCTGGTGAGGATGCAGAGAAAGGGGAACCCTCCTACACTGGTGGTGGGAATGTAAATTGATTCAAATGTTGTGGAAAGCAATATGGATGTTCCTCAAAAAACTAAAAATAGAAATACCATTTTGACCCAGGAATTTCACTCCTGGGAATTTACCTGAAGGAAAGAAGGTCCCTGATTCAAAAAGATGTACTCACTCCTATGTCTTTTGCAGCAATATTTACAATAGCCAAGATATGGAAGCAACCTAAGTGTCCATCAGTAGATGAATGGATAAAGATGTGGTACATATACACAGTGGAATATTATTCAGCCATAAGAAGAAAACAAATCCTACCATTTGCAACAACATGATTGGAGCTAGAGGGTATTATGCTCAGTAAAATAAGCCAGGAAGAGAAGGACAAGTACCAAATGATTTCCCTCATTTGTGGAGTATGAGAACAAAGCAAAACTGGAGAAATAAAATAGCAGCAGACTCATAGACTCCAAGAAGGGGCTAATGGTTACCAATAGGAAGGGGTTGGAAGAGCAGATGGGCAGGGAGTGAGAAGGGGATTAAGGGGCATTATGAGTAGCACACATAATGTAGGTGGGTCACGTGGAAGGCAGTATAGCATGGAGAAGACAAGTAGTGACTGTATAGCATCTCAGTACACTGATGGACTGTTTCTGTACTGGGGTGTGAGGCGGGGAATCACTAATATGGTGAATGTTGTAACCACAGTGTTGCATGTGAAACCTAAAATTGAATATCAATGATACTTTAATAAAAAAAAGGACAAAAAAATCTTGGAGGAAATAATTTTGCCATAGTTGAAGTATGCCTGACTAATAAGATTGAGAGAACATTGTGGATCGGGTTTTCTGCTGAGTATGTTGTCACAGGACTTATGTGGGATTAAAGGTCTGGAGTAATGATGGGAATCTGAGAGAAAGCTGAAGAGAAAGATGAGGCATGATGGACAGCACTGAGACCAGGATAAATTTGGCAAGTCAGAAGTGCTGCAGTTGTCCAGGATGAAACTACAGCGCAGTGATGGCAATAGCAGAGGGACTGAAAGAAGACAGATGTGGTAGGGTTTGTGCTCAGAGGGGAATTTGAAAGGATTCTCAAAACAGCTTTCCATTAATAGAAACATTTGCAAAAGGTTAAAAGTTCTCATTTCTCCACAGAATTCAAGCAGAAGGGCAACAAGCATCCTCCCTGTTTATCATGAGAATAGTTCCCCTCGAATGATTAAACAGTTATTTAATGACCGAGCAATCGCACTCCCAGATATATACCCAAGAGAAATGAAAACATATATCCACCTGAAACGTTGGACACAAATGCTTATAGCAGCATTGTTCATAATAGCCAGAAGGTGGAAACAACCCAAATAATGTCCATCCATGGATGACAGGATAAATAAAAGTGTTACATCCATACAATGAAATATTCAGCCATAAAAATAAATGCAGTACTGATACATGCCATGACATGGATGAACCTTGAGGACATCCTAAATGAAAGAAGGCAGTCACTAATGATCCCATGTAACACGATTCCCTTTATAAGAAATGTCTGGCATGTCCTTCACTTCCTTCAGGTCTTTGCTTACATTCCATTCCTCAGGGAGGCTTTTCCTGACCATCTAGCCAAAACTAGCTCGTCACTCTCAGTCCCCCATCCTACCTTTTTCCTCCATATCATTCTAGTTTTTCTTTGTATACTTATTCATTTGTTTTGTCTTTCTCACTAGAACATGTAGTCTTTCAGGAAAGGACTGTATCCCAGTAACAGTGCAGGGTGTTAGTAGGTGCTATTTAAATATTTTTAAAATACACACATGAATGCTACGTTAGAAGGCAAGGTAACTTGGGAGCCAGCTGAGGAGCCAGATGGCACTATATTTGCATAGGCAAGATGATTCAACGTTCTGAGCCCCCATCTCTTCTTCTGTGTGTTGACAGAAACAGGATGATAGAATATGCATCTTGGAGATGGCATGAGGTTTACAAAGCCTTGAGGTGGAAACTTTCCTTGCTGAGGTTGGGAAACAGCTGGGAGACTAGTGTGGCTGGAGGATGATGAATGAGGGGAACATTGAAGGAGATAAAGTTGGAGAGGGATGCGGGATTGGATGTTTTTCCACGTGCACTGGGAAGTTTTTGGGAGGTGGAGAACAGCTCAGTTATGTCATCTCATATAGTCCCAGTACTTTATAGACAGGTCCCTCTGGCTGCTGTGAGAGCAGGAGAGGAAGTAGAGAGAGTAGTTACAGGCTCGTTTAATGATGCCCTGAAAGAGATCATGGTAGTAGGACTAGCATGGTAGTGGTGGAGCAGAGACAACAGTCATATTCAAGACACTTTTAAGGTGAGGCCCACAGGGTTTGCTAACGGATTGATTATGAGGTGGGAATGGGCGGAATAAAGGTTACTTCCGAGTTTGTTCTTTTACTGTTTGTTTTTTAACCGGAGTGACTTCTGAGATGGGGAACACTGTTAAGAAGTGGTTTTGGGAAGAAGAGTGAATAGAGTCAGGAATCCAGTTTTTGCCATGTTAAATTTAATATACTTATTAGACGTCTATGTCAAGCAGGTGGCTGGACTAGAAAAGGCCAAGAGTTAAAGGAAGAGCCCAGTATTAGAGGAATACATTTGAAATTCCTGAACATTTAGATAGTATTCAAGTCATGGGACTGGATGGGATTGATTGATTCATTCATTCATTCAAAAAGGTTTTGAGTTCTTCTTTTGTGCTAAGCAGTGTTCTAGGCACTTACAGCAATGAACAACTCGAAAAGGAAAACCACCTCCTTTCTAATGGGGAGTTGTAATACAATAACTAACAAAAACGCATGGTATATTAGCCACTGATGTTAAAGAGAAAAATAAAGCAGGGACAGGTTGGAAGGATGAGTTTTAAATAGGATGGCCAGGAAAGTTCTCAGTGGGAAAATGTAGGTTGAATTTAAGTCTTGAAGGAGGTGAGGGCATGAGCCTTGCACATACGTAGAAGACTAGCATTCCTGGCAGAGGCAAAGGTAAGTGAGGAGGCGCTGAGGCAGGAGCTCGTTACCTAAATTCATAAAGGATAGTGGTTGTACGGGGCAGAGCCAGGGGATAATGAGAGGAAATGAAGACGGAGAGGTAATGGGCAGGGGCAGGAGGATAAGGATGAGGAGACACAGCTCCTGAATGGACTGCAACTAGGAAGGTGTCCAAGCTTTCGGAGTTCAGTTTGATGTTAACGCGGTCCCGAGCCCCGCCCCGCTCCGAGCTCACGGCTCCGGGTCGTGGCCGGAACTCCAGAGCGGGTCATCGGGCCCGGAAGTAGTTTTCTACTCGGCCCTATTTCACTGGCGGCCGCATTTCCGCTAGCGGCGGCGGGAAGCAGTGTAGTGGAGGGCGGCTAGGCTTCCGTGGAGGCGAATCCAGCGGTAATCGGAGCCATCAGAACCGCCACCATGGTGAGGAGGTGCAGGCCGTGGCCGCAGATCTTTACGAGTTTGTTTTGCAGTGGAGACGCGGGGAGGAGGCGCTGGGTTGGCCACTCGGCGTTGGAGGCCTGGTCTGCGGTCCTTCCGTTTCGGCGGGTTAGCCCGGACCTTAGTAGTACGGCGCGGTGGGGGAGGGGAAGGCTGGAACTGAGGGATGGGGGCCGCGGTCGCTCGGTGGGGGCGATCGAACCTTGGATATCCACGCCGCTGTAGCCATAGTGCTTGGGATCCTGTAGGCACTGCATAAGCCTTTGTGGAATAATTATGTGTCTGGAGCTTAGTGTCTAGGAGCAGGCGCTAGAGCCGCGGGTGGACTAGGGAAGATCCGGTAAGCGACTCCAGACTTGTGAAGAGGGGACGGTGAGGGTCTTAGAAGTAAGAAGTGGAAGAGCTTGTGACTTAGAGTGTACTTGGGTCTGGTAGATGGGGAGGATGGAACCGGAGGGTGAGTGGGAATGTTTGCAGCTCTTGTGTTCAGCATATGTACAACGTATATGTTTGAGTATATCTGACTTTTCAGGCTCTTGGGCTACGCAATGAAATGTTTCCTTCATCGACTTCGCTTTCTAGTTGGGGACACGGATAATATAAGTCGAAGTTGCACTTAAGCATTATTAAAAAGTAACGGGGGGAGGGCCGCAGGGTAAGAAATTCCTTTTGGAGTAGATGATTACTGAGAAGAGTCCTAAAAAAATCTGTGTGTTCTTAGCGAAAATGGGAGGGAATGTTGTAGAACAGAAGGGTTTAAAAAGCAAAGCAGGAAGGGTAGCAGGAAAGTTCCTGCAGAGCAAGAGGGAGGGAGAGGTGGAAGGTGATGGGAGAATTGACAGCAGCCTGTTTACTAAAGACTTTACATGCTACTTTAATCCTGTTGGTGATGAGGCATGTCATTGAAGGATTTTAACCAGCAAAATGTCATGAATTGCCTGGTGTTTAGAAAGATAGCTTTGTTTTGTGTTGGGTGAGCTGAAAGCAGGGAAATCTGGTAGATATTGTTTGGAGAATTGGTGAGACAGAATTCAGGCTGGCTAGGTTCCAACACAGCTTCCTGGCTATGAGATTTGCCTTTCCCAGCCTCAGTGGCCTCATCTGTAAAATAGGAATAATAGGGACCTGATGCTGAGAAGTAAATGAATTATATGGTGCTTATCACAGTGTATGGTACGCAGCACCCAGTAAGAGTTAGCTATTTTAAGGCAGATGGACCAATACATGTTGCCATAAAGGTTAAGATGCATCTGGCTAGCTGTGTGATTACAAGCTGGTTAACAGTTATCTGAGGGAGACCGAACCACATAACTTGAGTCCCCCAGGTGGCAGTCCGAGTTCCTGATCCACACATTTGTAGGTTCAGAATCCTGTTTTTGTCCTAGCTCAGAGAGGTGAACAGCAAGCACAGAGCTTGAGATACATAGAAGGCACTTGGATGAGTTTGGACTGGTTCATAACAATCAGATGCCAGGTCATTTATTTCTGGAGAGAAATGTAAGTGCCAAGGGTACTGACAGTTCGCACTGTGATGTTTATATAGTCTCTCTGTTCTAGTAATACTACATTGGAGGCCAGGCTAAGGCAGAAAAAGTTGTTGGGTTAATTAAGAAGTATGGTTAGTTACATAGCCTTAAAGACCATTATATGTTCAAACTGATTAGCATCCTGGCTACCATTTCCTTCTAAGGCCGTCCTGGACGCACACTAACGTAAAGTTTTGATTTGGGGACTCCATTCTCTACCTCCAAGCCCATCATCTCCTTTCTGATAACAAGCTTCTCATTGATTGGATTTTAGTGCCAGTTCCATTCCAGTTTTTTTACTCGGTCTTTTTAATGGGATGTGGGTGTTCTACAGCACTAGAGTCAAAACACCATATATATCTTATAATTATAGTATGATTATATATTATATTTAATATAAATCTGCCCAACTGCCACTGGGCTAATATCTACTATGGGTGGATTGGATTAGTTTGGAGACACCTTACACTCTTCACCTCTGAAACTGATACAGCATAGACAAGGCAGTTGTAATATGAGAAAGATGATTTTGAGGGAAGGAGAGATAACAGTAGTGGGCAGAGGTCAGGGCTGTACACAGAGTGACATGGGAGAATTATTGGGAAAGGGTTGTGACTGGAAGACAATACTGACAATCTTTTGAGAAAGATGGACACATGGAAAAGAAGGCTGAAGTGGAAGATTTTAGGAAGGAACGGGTGTGGGTCCAGAAGAGTTGAGTCTCATTCTTGCTGTTGTCCCCTTGCCCTTGTAGACTGTGGGCAAGAGCAGCAAGATGCTGCAGCACATCGACTACAGGATGAGGTGCATCCTGCAAGATGGCCGCATCTTCATTGGCACCTTCAAGGCTTTTGACAAGCATATGAATTTGATCCTCTGTGACTGTGATGAGTTCAGAAAGATCAAGTAAGGAGTTGCCTGGGTGGGGCTGATGGGGGATTTGGGGCAGGGGAGAGTGGATTGGGTGGGTGGGCCAAGTGACAGGTGGTGATGTAGCTAGTGGTTCCTCTGTTTGCTTTCCTGTTTTAGAGGGCAGATTTAAATGGGGTTCTTGGATGCGAAGAAATCTTCGTCCTTAGCCCAGCTAGCCTTGCTCTTCAGTTCTAGCAGAGTACAAGTTGTAAGGAGGGCTGCTAGGCTTTTTGTTTCTCTGACTGTGTGCCCCTGGGTACTGGGGTTAAGGGCTCTCATGTTCTCCCTACAGGTGTGTAAGGGGGGAGAGCTTGATTTTCTGGCCTCATTGCATATTTGTAAAGCTGTAGCCTAAAGGGCTCTCCCAATGCAGCCTGGTCTGAAACTGCTTTAAGAAGCCTCTGACCCTCTTCAGGGTAAGTGCTCAGCTCCCCGTGTGGGTTTGGGGCCAGTGATTTTTATTGGCATTTCTAGAAACAATTGGAGATATTTTCTACTTTCTTACAATTCCTAAAGTTAATTGGCGAACTCCCTTGTCTCAAGACTCACAGGTCTTCAGTTTCTGGCCTATTATTAATTAAAAGATGTAATCTACCTTTTCATCCTATTTTTATATTCAAGGCATCTTAAGGCCCACAGATTATGTGATTTCCATGATCATCCAGCTGTCTTTTGCCACATGTAGTGGTCCATAGTGTTTTGTCAGTGGCTATAATTTCCCTTTGATTCCCTTTAGGGCCATTGTTTTCTTTTTGTGGTACAAGGTCAAGAAGTACAGGACAAAAAATATAGAGATGGCTAAGTGCCAGGTACGCATTAGAGGGGCCAGCAGATCAGTGTAGAACTATTCCAAATAGTTCTCTTCTTAAATGAAACTAATTTTATTCTGATAATTTAAAAATGTTTATTAGAAAATATTTTAAGAAAATACATAAAAGTATATTGAGAAAAAAGTAAAATACCCAGAAGTATTGGTTTTTTAATTGTGAAAGGGCAACACATATTTTTGTTAAAAATAAGAAAATAAAGATAAGCCAAAAAAGAAAAGAAAAAAATGTCTACCCTCAGAAAGCCAGTTAATACAAAGTATCAGTAAAATGAAACCTTTAAGTTGTTTTTTTAAAATCAGGGCATTTTGTCTTTCCTTTATTTTTAGGGTATTGGCTTGGCTTTTCCTTCCCTTTCCCTATCTTACTGTGGTTGTTTTTCTGTTTACATTTATACTTAATCCCTCTCTGGGTGTTTCTCTTGGAGATTTCAGTTTTTTGTGCTTTGAAGGCAGGTGTAATTTCTGTGTAATTAACTCTTACCTTTTCCTTTATGGCTTCTATTTCTGATGTGAGTTCAGGGACAAAATGACAGGCCTGTGCCTGTGGGGTTGAGTTGGTACTAGAAGGATGCCACGTGTAAGCGGGCTGAGTGGGAGCTGGTTAACTTGAGGAATTGTCTAGGCTACTGCCTGACACTGGTGAGGCCTGAGGCTGAAGTGGGGAACAGGGCAATAGCAAAGAAGACTTGACTGAGGAAGGGCCTGCATGATGGTCACAGTTGAACATTGAGCTGGGGGTGTGGGCTTTCCCAACTCTCGTCATAGCTCTTGGTCTGTGTATCCTCTTGTGCATGGGAGACAACTGCTGAAGGGGTTTACAAGTTGAGCCTGTGGAGACTATCCCGAGGAGCTGTCTTAGGGAAAGCTTATGTTCCATTTTTTGAGAGAGAGGGTGTAAAACAAACCTTTGAGGCCCCTAGGCAGGTGAACATGAACTTTGCCCTCTTTATAATGTGTGCTTTTTTTGTTTCTTCTCCTAAATCTGTCTTTAGGCCAAAGAACTCAAAACAAGCAGAAAGAGAAGAGAAGCGAGTCCTTGGTCTGGTACTGCTTCGAGGGGAGAACCTGGTCTCAATGACCGTAGAGGGACCTCCTCCCAAAGATGTAAGTCAGAGCAGAGTGCCAGTGCAAGGCCAGGAACCCTTGGGGAGGTACTGCTATGAAGCAGGCTGTGTAGGTTCTCTGCATTTTGTTGCGTTACTCATAGGCACCCTGTGGTTTTTCTTTCCCTTTTACAGAGAATAAACTGAATCTTAAGGAGGTTACCCTGCAAATAAGAAGTGGAGGTTGGGAACTAGAGTTTGAGGGTTTCTAACTTTAAAGCTCTTCCTTCCTTAATTGATATACGTGGTGAGTCAGGAGATAAAGCACCTAAGACCATCTGGGTCATTTCTTAATGTGACGATAGTCTAGCTAAACCTTAAAAAATTGTGACTCAAAACAGTAGAATATGTGTGTATTTTATAGAGTTAACAGAGTAATAATTAACATTTATTGGCCATCTGCTGTGTGCCAGGCACTTAGGTATTTTATTTAATACTTGTAACATTTGTTTAGATTGTCTAAGACAAATTGGGGTTTAGTAACTTGCCCAACGTGTCACAGCTGGTAAGTGGTGAAACTGGCATTTGATCCCAGGCAGTTTGGTTCTATAAACACCAACCTACATTTGGAAATAGAACAGGCTTTAAAGAATCTAACCAAATTTGTTTTCTCTTTTTCATTTTAAGACATTGTTCATCAGAGGAATAATGTTCTTCCCTTATTTTTATTTTTGACCACATATATATGTTTTGTACTTAACACCTAATAAGTTTGTAATAATTTTTTTCTGCTTTTTCACTTAATATTATAAACATTACTTTTTAGAAGTCATGTTAATGACTTAGAGATATTTTCTTAATGAGTACAGAGTAGTTTATCCTAGTCATTTCCTTCTTTTTGGACTCTTACATTGAAGCTTTTTCTAATTATAATTGCCTGCAAAGGATCGTACCATATTTTTTGGTTGAGGATGTGTGTACATATTTATAACTTTTGGTATCTATAGTAGAATTTGCTACTCTAATGTGGCCTTTGTAAACCTTCATTAACACAACCAGTTTTATCATAATGCCATCATTTACATATGAGGAAATAGTCCCAGAACTGTGGGATTTTTTTTGATTGCCCACAGTCACCTACCAGGTGAGAATCGAGCTGGGACTGATCTTCATGTCTCTCTGATGGGGTCAAGTGCTCTTGTCTACCATCCCCTCCTGAGTGGAGCCCTGGCCCTTTGTTGGTTTAATTTTCATAGGAATGCATACAGGTTGAGTTATGGTATGTTTCTCTAGATTTACTCTTTTAAGTTCTTCTAGCCTGCTGCAGAGGTGACAGATGATCTTGGATGGAGGTGGAATGGGCTTAACAGATATGGGTGGGTAGTGTTTATGAGCTGTTTTGATGCCCTAAAAATCTGAGGGGCTCTTTTGGCAATTGAAGTGTATTTCCAATTCTTTAGGCCACAAGCATTCTAGCACATTTCTTATTTTTCAGACTGGCATTGCCCGAGTGCCTCTTGCTGGAGCTGCTGGGGGCCCGGGGATTGGCAGAGCTGCTGGCAGAGGAATCCCAGCTGGTGTTCCCATGCCCCAGGCTCCTGCAGGACTTGCCGGGCCAGTCCGTGGGGTTGGTGGGCCATCCCAGCAGGTGAGGAATTGGGGAAGGGCACCAATTTCTAGTGGTTAAAATAAAGGGTAGAGTGAGTGTCTGTAGTTAGGATAGAGTCCAGAATGACCAACCTGTGACTATCAGGCTATCCATGTTTCACTGTTTTTTAAATTTTATTTCCCAAAATCAAGTGAAAAGGAAAACTTGCCATTGTAAAGTGTTGTTGATGCTAGTAAGAGATGCATAAAAGGTATTTTAGCCCACTATATTGGAGCAAATGGTTTCCATTATAGCTTCTGAAGTCTATTCTCTTACAACGTATTATCAGTCAGTTATATTTGAAAATGCAATTGCCTTCTCTAATTGGATTGGGCATCCTTAACTCGGGCCTAGAAGATGGGAACTGGGCATTCAAGCTTGATCTCCGGCAGATGGATTTAGATAGGCGGTCTTGTGCTGTGAGTTGTAGCTTAGGGGCTGTCTTCACTGTGTCTGCTGCTGCTTCACCGTGGTGGGGAGGTGGTGGGGTGCTGTCCTGCCTGGAACTGTTCTACTGACTCCCTTCTGCATCCTTGTAGGTGATGACCCCACAAGGAAGAGGCACTGTTGCAGCTGCTGCAGCTGCTGCCACTGCCAGCATTGCAGGGGCCCCAACTCAGTATCCACCTGGCCGTGGGGGTCCTCCTCCACCTATGGGCCGAGGGGCACCCCCTCCAGGTGAGGAATCCATAAAGAGACCATTGCTAATGGATAGACGCTGCTTGAGCTGGATTTGTGATGAGATTCAACCTTGACTGAAACTGATGATGAATTTGTGTAATTAAGCAGGATTACTCTGAGATCCAGCCTGGCTGACTGACCCTGAAACTAGTTGGGCAAGAGCCACTGGGAGCCGCACCTCTTTGGCTCAGGTCCCAGTTTTCTAGGAGAGACTGGGAGGGTGGAATTGTCCATCTGTCTCAGAGCTTGGTGGTCAACTTCGTATCTTTCCTGCTGTCTTTTCAAGACAGACACTTGAGGTATATTCTTGTGGCTTTTCTCTTAAAGGCATGATGGGCCCACCTCCTGGTATGAGGCCTCCCATGGGCCCCCCAATGGGGATCCCCCCTGGACGAGGAACTCCAATGGGCATGCCCCCTCCAGGGATGAGACCACCTCCCCCAGGGATGCGAGGTAAGTGCCTGTAGCAGGGAATTTGACTTCTTTTAGAGATATATTAGGATGGGAAATGGAGAGAAGATTGGGTTTTGACCATACCCTTGGGGCTTTTAGGCCTTAAGCCTAGAAAAGTGAACTCTTAGAGGACAACTTTTCCAGAAAGGAAAGAGGGAACAAGCATTTCTTAAGTTGATCGTACCTCTTTCTTAAAAGAGCTAGAGTAGCCCTGTACCCAGAGTACATCTCAGTGTCCAAGGCATATTCTAGTGGCACTCTGAAATAATGCATTCTGAGTCTCCCACAAAGATCATGGGATTGTCTTATGCCCTTTGGTTTGCTAATATTCAGTAATTAAGAGGGGGCTTTTCACCTTGGTTTACTATTTATTATGTATATCTGTTTAACTCCAGTTTGAGAAATGGTGATAAAGATCAGCCTTACCATTTTTTATAGATAAGGAAGCAGGCCCAGAGAGAGCTCAGTTTCTTGCCTCCCAGACCAGTGTTCTTCCCACCCAGGCCACAGTGGCCTCTGAGATAACCCACAGCCACACTTGGTGACCCCTGTGTCTCTAGGTCAGATTTCTGTTCATGGGTTTTATAAGCATAGGAAGCAGTCAGCCCCCAGAGAAACCCCCAGTTAGCACATGCCATGTATATCCCTCTGATAACTTGGTAACTGTGGGATGTGGGAGGCTGGGGCAAGGCTGGGGATTTGAGTTGCAGATCAGGCACTGACTAAACTTCTTACTCTTACTTCAGGCCTTCTTTGACCCTTGGCCACAGAGTTATGGAAGTAGCTCTACAGAGGCGTGAGCCCGAATCCCCAGGGCCACATTACCACAGACCTGTTTGTTTGTTATGCCGTTGTTCTCGGAGTCTCACCGGATTGTCTGGTTTCCCTTACAGGGCCCCCTCCCCTGGGAATGCGCCCACCAAGGCCCTAGACTCATCTTGGCCCTCCTCAACTCCCTGCCTGTTTCCCGTAAGACTGTACATAGTCCTTTTATTTCCTGTGGCCTCTGAAGCTAGTTTATAATAAACTCTTAAGAGAATATTACAGATGCACCTGGTGTGTTAATTTTAGAAGCCTTTGATACATTGAATGCTTAATGGAGTCAAGAAGGGTTGCCTTGGAAAATTCAGCCCTAATCATAGTTGTTTCCCTTAATTTAATGACACACTTGCAGAGATGCAAAATCTCAAATGTATAGAGAATTAAAATTGACCTACAGTGAGTCATTTTCACCTATCAAACTGGCAAAGATAGATGGCCCACATAGACATATGACCTAACCCAACTTTTGAATTGTGGGATCTCCATGGTTTCTTCCACCCAAAGCCTGTGTTTTTAGTTGACAAGATGGGTCACTGAGCAGTACTCCAGTACATTTAGTTTCAGGGGTACAGAAATAAATGGATGCTATTCTTCAATTACTGTCTAGGGGGAAGACAATTCCAAATGCAAACGAGACCTTGATGAAAAAAAGATAGTGTATTGTTGGGATATTCAGGAATGTGAGGGTGGTTCAACATAAAAACAATGGAATACACTGCAATAGTACAGAAGAGAAAAGCCACATGATCATCTTAATAGATGTAGAAAAAGCATTTGACAAAATACACCCTTTCATGATAAAAACACTCAGCAATTAGGGATAAAAAGAACTGTCTAAATTAAATAAATGCATTTGTGAAAACCCACAGCCAACATAATAATGAAAGGCTGAAGACATTCCCTTTAAGATCGGGAACAAGAAGGACCCACTTTCACCACTGCTATTCAGCATTAAACTGGAAGTTCTAGCCAGAAAATTACGCAAGTAAAAGAAATGAAATACCCAAACTGAAAAGGAAGAAGTAAATCTTAAATAGGATCCTAAATACAGAAAAACCTAAAGAATCTATAATAGAGCAAATGAATTCAGAGTTGCAGGGTGTAAAATCATACAAAAACCAATTGTATTTCTGTACATCTGCAATGAACAATCCAAAAAGGAAATTTAAAAAATTGCATTTGTAATAGTGTCCAAAAGAATAAAATACCCAGGAATCAACATAACCAAGGAGGTGAAAGATCTATACCTTGAAAACTACAAACATGCTGAAAGAAAAAACCTCAATAAATGAAAAGACATCTCATTGAAGACCTAATACTATTAGAATGGCAATACTTTACAGTGATCTGTGGATTCAATGCTATCTCTATCAAAATTCCGATGGCTTTTTTTATGCAGAAATGGGGAAGCTGATCCTCTTAATTCTTTTGAAGCTGCAAGGATCCCTGAAGAGCAAAAACAATTTTGAAAAAAGAACAAAATTGGATGTCTTAATACTTGCTGATTTCAAAGCCAAAGCTTAAGTAGTCAAAACTGTGGTACTGGCATGAGAAAGACCAATGGAATATAATTGAGAACAAGAATAAACGCCTGCATGTATGGCCAGTTGATTTTTGGCAAGAGTACCAAGGTCTTTCAGTGGATAAGAATAGACTCTTCAGCAAACGGTGCTGGGACAACTGGATAACCGCACCCCAAAATAAAGGACTTCTACCTAACTCCATATATCACTCATCAACTCAAAATGGATTAACAATCTAGGCAAGACAAAAAACTAGAAGAAAACAGGTAAATCTTAATGACCTTGGGTTTGGTGATGGGTTCTTAGATTTGACACTAACAGTACAAGCAACAAAAGAAAAAAATAAACAGAACTTCATCAAAATTAAAAACTTGGTGCATCAAAGGACATTACCAACACTGAAAAGACAACCTACAGAGTGGGGGAAAATAATTGGAAATCATGTATCTGATTTGGGTTTTAATATCCAGACTATAAAGAATTATCACAACTCAAAAGGATAAACAGCCCAATGAAAATGTCAGCAAAGAAATCGAATAGACATTTCTTGAAAGAAGATACACACAAATGGACAAGCACATGAGGCGTTCAGTATTAAAGAGATGCCAATCAAAACCACAATGAGATACCATTTCATACTAAGATGGCCTTAATGGAAAAAAGGGGAGAGTAACAACTGTGGGTGAGAACATGGAGAAATAAACCTTTGTGCATTGCTGGTGAGAATGTAAAATGGTGCAGCCACTATGGAAAATTGTTGGTGTTCCTCAAAAACAATCACTATATGGTCCATCAATTTCACCCCTAGATATACCTAAGAGAAATGAAAATGTCTGCACAGAAACTTGTATATGAATGTTTGTAATAGCATAATTCATAATAGCCATATGGTGGAAATAACCCAACTGTCCATGATATGAATGGATAAACAGGATGCTACATTCAATGGAATATTAGCCATAAAAGAATGAAATGTTAGCACATTACTACTTGAAAGGACCTTGAAAATGTGCTAAGATAAGCCACACACAAAAGGTCACATATTGTATGATTTCTTTTGTATGAAATGTCCAGAGTAGGTAAAACCAGAGACAGAAGATTGATGTTTTCAGGTCATGGTGATGAGGTCAGGGAAAAGGGAGAGATTACTTAGTGGCTATGGGGTGTTTCTATGTGGTGATGAGACAGTTTTAAGATGAGAGATAGCTGGTAGTTGGACAACAGTGACTATACTAATACTGAGTTCTAATGGTCAAATTGAAGTGGTTAATTGCATGTTGTGTGAATTTCTCAATTAGAGTTTCTTCATGGAAAGAATTTGCCAAGTCTTTTTGTTGTGGGAAATATATGCCTAGTGGAGGAAATTGAGTACTGAGGACATCAGGAAGGTGAGCTTGGCAGCAGCAGCTTTTGACAAAAAGCCAGTGGTTGGCTTAGTGTAGCAAGAACCTATAACCTGGGCAACAGAAATTGCAAAGGAGGGCTAAGGCTACTCTCTGCCTAGCCTCCCATGTACTTGCCAGGTGTGACCTGAAAGTGTTTTACACTACTAGCTTGAGCTAAAAGGCATGGACTCTTACTTTCATCACACAAATAAGCCTAATCAATAAAGGAAAAATGTGAAGTCAAGTATTGCCTAGTGGTTAGCAAAGTAAAAAGACTGGATGCTCAAAATGGTTCTTGAAAATCCATTAAACCCTCTTCAAATGTGGTCTGTATAGTTCTGTGTGTATGACCCTACACAGAAAAAGGCACATTTGACTTCTCAGAATTGTTGACCAAACTAAAAGAACAAAAGGAAAAGTCTGCGACTAGACATGTGGGCATTCCAAGTCTTGTATCTCTTAAGATAACTGCTAAGTCCCTGGTGGTGAAAGAGGTTAGGGTGAAGAATTCTTTTGTGCTTTTTGACCTACCTGTGGGGTTTACTTCACATTCCAGTGTGCTTATTAAGCCTCTGTAACATTAGTCCAGTTAGTAAATTGGTCTGTGGCTGTGAGGACTAAATGAAAAATAAAGTCATTAGCATTGCTGCTGGATTTAAATCTAAATTCTGCATGGTCAGACCTGCACACAACATATTCCATATAAGTTTTCTACTTGTTTCCTTAAAAAATATTTATGAACTCCCATTGAAGAACAACTATGGAAAGAAAATATACTGAGAGTTACAACATCCCAGTCAATGTTAGCTTTTGCCTGCTCATTGGGTTTTGTGATACCACTGTATGCTCAACTTTCTCTTTCTTTCTTATCACTGATACACAATCTGATGAAAGTTTCACATGGACAATATTGTGGTTTCAACATTCACCCATATTATCATGTCCTCACCACCACCCCTGCCATTGCAGTCACTGTCAGTGTAGTAAGATGCTATAGAGTCATTACTTGTCTTCTCTGTGCTGTACTGCCCTCCCTGTGACTTACCTATTTTGTGATTGCAAATTATAGTGCTGCTTAATCACCTTCTCCCTCCCCAACTCCTCCCCTGTGGTAACCACTGGTCCCTTCTCAGAGTCTGTGATTCTGCTGCTATTTTGTTTCTTCAGTTTTGCTTGTTTTTATACTCCATAAGTGAGTGAAATCATTTGGTACTTGTGTTTCTCCACCTGGCTTGTTTCACTTGAGCATAATACACTCTAGATCCATCCATGTTGTTGCAAATTGTAGGATTTCTTTGTTTTTATGGCTGAATTGTATTCCATTGTATATATGTACCACCTCCTCTTTATCCATTTGTCTATTGATGGACACTTAGGCTGCTTCCATATCTTGGCTATTGTAAATAGTGCAGCAATAAACATAGGGGTACATAACATCTTTTAGAATCAGGGATCTTGTTTCCTTTGGGTAAATTCCTAGGAGTGGAATTACTGGGTCAAAAGGTACTTCTATTTTTAGTTTTTTGAGGAGCCTCCATACTGCTTTCCACAGCAGTTGAATCAATTTACATTCCCACCAACAGTGTAGGAGGGTTCCCCTTTCTCCGCATCCTTGCCAGCATTTGTTGTTTCTTGTCCTTTGGATGTTGGCCATCTTAACTGGAGTGAGGTGATATCTCATTGTGGTTTTAATTTGTATTCCCTGATAATTAGCAACGTGGAGCATCTTTTCATGTGCCTGTTGGCCATTTGAATTTCTTTGGAGAACTGTCTGGTCAGATCCTCAGCCCATTTTTTAATCAGGTTATTTTTTGGGTGTTGAGGCTATGAGTTCTTTATATATTTTGGATGTTAAACCCTTATCAGCTAAGGCTTTTATGAATATATTTTCTCATACTGTAGGATGCTGATGGTGTCCTTTGTTGTACAGAAGCTTTTTAGTTTGATGTAGTTCCACTTGTTCATTTTTGCTTTTGTTTCCCTTGCCCAAGGAGATGTGTTCAGGAAAAAGTCACTCATGTTTACATTAAAGATATTTTTGCCTATGTTTTCTTCTATGAGTTTTATGGTTTCATGATTTACATTCAGGTCTTTGATACATTTCGAGTTTACTTTTGTGTGTGGAGTTAGACAATAATCCAGTTTCATTCTCTTACACTGTCCAGTTTTACAACAGCAGTTGTTGAAGAGGCTATCTTTTCCCCATTGTATATCCATGGCTCCTTTATCATATATTAATTGGCCATATATGTGTAGGTTTATATCTGGGCTCTCTATTCTGTTCCATTGTTCTATGGGTCTGTTCTTAGGCCAGTACCAAATTGATTACTGTGGCTTTGTAGTAGAGCTTGAAGTTAGGGAGCATAATCCGCCCCTCTTTGTTCTTTCTTCTCAGGATTGCTTTGGCTATTCGGGGTCTTTTGTGATTCCATATGAATTTTAGAGCTATTTGTTCTAGTTCACTAAAGAATGCTGTTGGTATTTTGATAGGGATTGTATTGAATCTGTAGACTGCTTTAGGCAGGATGGCCATTTGACAATATTCTTCCTATCCACGAGCACGGGATGTATTTCCATTTATTGGTATCTTCTTTAATTTCTCTCAAGAGTGTCTTGTAGTTTTCAGCATATAGGTCATTCACTTCCTTGGTTAGGTTTATTCCTTGGAATTTTATTTGTTTTTGATGCAATTTTAAATGGATTTATTTTCCTGGTTTTTCTGCTAATTCATTGTTAGATGCTCAACTTTCTTTTAACATCAAAAATGTACTCCCAAGTCTTTGCAAACATTGTAATGACTTTAAGTTATTTCATTAAGTGAACATATTACTGCTTAACCAGTTCTCTGTACTTGGACATTTAGTTTTCTCACTAACAAATGGATGATCATATTTTTGCAGAAAAGTTGTTTTATATTTAGATAATCTAAAAAGAAATTTTTGAGTTAAAGGACATAAACATTTTCATTAGCTTTATTAAAACTGGAGTCAATTTGCCCTGTTAAAAAACACAAAACTATGCTTTCACAACAAGCTCCCCTGAACAGATAATTGTCATTAAGAATAATATATTTTTCTAGTTTGATAGCTGAAAATGATATATCTTGTTCTTTCTATTTCAAACGAGGGATTTGTTTTAAGTTATTTCCTTTTTTATGTATTGTCTTAAAAAATTTTGTGAGAGACATTTTTTCATGTTATCACTTAAGTCTTGATTACTGCATGTATATCTAGTAAATGAACATAACTTGGTTATCATGTTACCTCTGACTTTTCATGACTACAGATCAGGCAGTAATGATTATTTTGTGTAGAAATATTTTTTCTTTTTTTTAAAGGTTTTAGAGATTCATGATTTGAAGGCAGGTGGTAGAATTCATTTACAGAATCCAGTTGTAGGTATAAAATACCTCTGGAAGGCCTTATACAAGGAGTTGGCCAGTGTGGTTGCTTGTGGGGAAAGAAACCTAGTTTGACGGGAACAGGAATGGAATGAAAAGTTTCCATTGTGTATCATGTAGAATTTTAAAATTATTGAGCCATGTGAGTGTATTAACTACTTAAAATTAAGTAGTTTTAAAAATTAAAAATGGTGAATAACAATGTACTTAAAAGTATAAATCCACCAGAAGGCAGCATTGCTCTGTCAGGAAGGGAGCAGCAAGTGTATGGGTTAAGTCTCATGTGCAGGTGCTGGGATTCTGAGGTTTTTCTGCCTCATTTTCTGTATCATTTTAATTTTCTACAAAGAGCTATATGTACTATTGGAAAGAAGGAATTGTCAAGCCCTGCATTTCTGTAGCTGTGGGGCCATGCCTCTGTATATGTGTATAAATTCCTAAAAGGAGAGTTCACCTTTGAAGAGGGGATGGCATTTGAAATGTTGATAGATATACAAAATAGCCCTCCAAGTATATTTTCCTACACCCTGAATTGCTCACATTCTTGTCAACACAATGTATTGTTGCATCGTTAAATCTTGTTCAATTTAAGTTTAAAAAATCTATTTTAGTTAATATATTTAATTATAGGTGAGACTAGTTTTCATATTTTTAAAAACAGTTTATACTTAAATTTTCTATAAACTACTTCCCCTACTCTAATGAAGACAGGGAATTCATCCATGTAGTTTCCCATTGCTCTGCACTCAACACATGTTGAATGAATAATAAATAACTTTTCTGAATTCCAGCTTCCATATCTATAAAATAGGGTTGTGTCTTGATGCCTTTTGGGGGCAGGACTGATGCCCCCACATACCCAAATTTGGTATTGATAGCTGGGACTGATGACCCTGCACATGCATCGAGGCATATGAAAAGATTTATTATTGACATAATGAGGCTTTTTGGAGAGTGCAGGGTAGGCTCCCCAGTAAGTCTGAAAATGGCTCAAGAGAGCAAGGAGGGGCAGTTGGTCCATTTCATTGTGCTTACGGTGTGGGGCTATGGTGAGGGCTCGTAAGAGGGCTTGCATGGTTTGCATTTCCCACAGGTGTGAAGGGAGGCAGCCGACAAGGCTTTCTTAGGGGCTT
This sequence comes from Manis javanica, assembly GCF_040802235.1. Classification (NCBI taxonomy): domain Eukaryota; kingdom Metazoa; phylum Chordata; class Mammalia; order Pholidota; family Manidae; genus Manis; species Manis javanica. The sequence goes on along the minus strand of NC_133160.1, from coordinate 28,190,187 downwards.
GAAAGCTGTCAGCAGCGAAACAAAAAAATGAAGTTAGACTTTGTTTAATAGATTGGCATCTATCTCATTGATGATTAAATGAGGTTCTATAAATAAGAAGGTTAGCACAGAGCAGGTAGTCATTATTACAGTTCTTGAATCTTTCAATTCCAACTTTGTAAAGAAAGAGTTTTTTCTTTTGAATATAACCTTAGCATATTTTTTTAGGAGTGAGATCTGTAGTCACAGGGTTTGGCCACTCTTATGTATGAATATAGCTTATTTGTCTTTATTTTGTCCCCTTGGACCAGCTACTATGCTTTGCATAGAGTCAAAGGAAGGACACGTTCATTTCCAAAGTACTCATATTGAGAGCCATACACAGTGCTGGGTACTTCATCCAACTTATGTCAGGGAATACTAGCTGACAAGAATGAAGGACAATATCCCAGGGGTGTGGGGTGGAGAGGTTGGCTGGTGAATCTGAGCATACATCTGTTTACATCTGTTTTCCAGCATAATTATTAATGATCCTGTGATCCTTATCTCGTGATCCAGCACTTCCACTCCTAGTTATATACCCAACAGAAATGCTGACATGGTCACAAAAAGACATGTACATGAATGTATAGAGTAACTCTTCATAATAGTCCAAACTGGAAACTACCTAAATCTCCATCAACAGTAAAATGGATAATTTGTAGTATATCCATACAATGGAATATTACACATCAAGGAATAAGAAAAATCTATAATACTTCACAGCAATATGAATGAATCTTCTATACATGTGTCAAGATGGGAGCCAAGGTCGGACACAAAACACATACTGTGTAATTCCATTCATCTAAAGCACAAAAACCAATCTGATTCTACAACCTAGGATAATGGTTATCCTGGGGCAGGGCACAGAGGGGCTTCTAGGGTACTGGTAGTGTACTATTACTTGATCTAGGTGCTGAATACCTGGGTGGGTTCAGTTTGTGAAAATTCAACAATCTGAACACTTTTGATATGAACACATTTGTGTATGTATATCAAACCCCTATTTTAAAAAATCCTTATTAGGGAAAATCTGAAGGGAAACTCAGCCTCATGCTAACTGTGGTAGTATCTAGGGGATGAGACTTTAGTTCGTGTTCCCCCTTTTCTTCCTGTATGTTCATAATTTACTTGAATTCATGCATTCAATAAATATTTATAATATAAATATATCAATAAATAGGTGGAATTCTACTCAACTCTGCCTGGTATAAAAGTGTGAACAAAATAGACCTCTGTATTTGAGGAGCTTACATTCTAGAAGGAAGAGACAGACAATAAACATGAAAGTAAGTTATGTCAAATGGTAACAATTACTATGGACAAAAATAAGTTAGGAAGAGGGAGACGGAAAGTGCCATGAGTGTGGTGCTATTTAATTGGAGTGGTCAGAAACGGTCCTATTGATCAAGAGCAGTTTGAGCGAAAACCTGTTGGGAGTAAGATATGAAGATATGGTTGGGATGGAGAAAAGGGATTCCAGGTAGAGGGTACAGCAACTGCAAAGGCTTTGGGCAGGAGAGCACTTTATTTTTCAGAGAAATGTTGAGAAAGTCATGGTACCAGTCATCAGTGAATTGCAGGCATCTCAGCTCCAAATCGACTGTTCATCAGCTGGCATGATGTTATGGTTTGTCAGCAGAGGGTGCTGGAGAGACACTGCAGGAAAGAGAGGGCTCTCTTCTTGTTCTGGTGTGCTCTCAGTAGGCTTCCGCAGCCTGCACTGCTTCTCCGTTTCTAGAATTTTCTCATTTCAAGAATGTTATATTAACAGGATCATATACTATGTAACCTTTTAGGATTGGTTTTTTTCACATATTCTGTGGAGATTCCTCCAGGTGTTGTGTGTATCAACAGTCTGTTCCTTTTTATTGCTGGGTAGTATTCCATGATATGGATGCATCACAGTCTAATTACTTACCAGTTAAAGGACATCTAGGTTATTTCCAGTTTGTGCCTACTACAAATAAAGCTGGGATAATACTCATGTGCAAGTTTTTATGTGAACACAAGTTTCATTTCCTATAATAAATGGCCAGGAGTGCAAAGTGCAATTGCTGGGTTCTATGTGAAGTGCATGTTTCTTTTATTTTTGTTCTTTTTTTTTTAGAAACTGCTAAACTGTCTTCCAAGGTGGCTGTAACATTCACATTTATACCAGCAATGTAAGAATTTTCAATGTTCTCTGCAGGCTTGCCACCATTTGGTATTGTCACTAATTCTTTTAAACCATTTTGTTGGCATTTAGTGCTATCTCACTGTGGTTTTAATTTGCATTTCCCTATTGGTTAATAATATTAAACATCTTTTCATGGGCTAATTTGCCACCTGTTATCCTCTTCAGTGAAAAGTTTATGTCTTGCCTATTTTCTTAATTAGATTGTTTTTTGACTTTTTTCTTTTTAATGTTGAATTTCCAGAGTTCTTTATATATTCTAGATAATAGAACATGGTTTGCAAACATTTTCTGGGTCCCCACAGCCTGTAAGACTCTGAACTCCCTGTTCTGTCCTTCCTCTGAATGGCATTGTTTGGGTGTTGCTTTACCAATAGAAAGGTAATCCCTACCTGCACATTTTTATTTGCAGCTTTCAGAGCTGCGTTTCCATCCACACTGCTTTGGGCTGTCTTCTCTTAATGTCCCCAATTCTCCCACGCGCAACCAGGGTGTTCATTGGCGGTGAGGTAGCTTCTGCTTTCAACTGGGGCCGGAAGAACCTGTGGGGCCAGTTTTGTCCCAGTGAAGTGCTATCTCAGTTTGACTGAGAGGCACCAACGGCAAGGGGTTTGAACTGGAGACAGAGCTACCTGCCAGGCTGCTTAACCTTTTTCAGACACACACACACACACCGGGCAGGCCGTGCTAGCTCCAGAGCTGCCTGTGGGATTAGCCTAGGCTGTCCCTGGGCCTGCATCATGGTTCAATTTCTCCCTCTGCCCACGTCTGCTAACTCCCCTTCCTTCCATCATGTCGATCCTTAGTCATTCCTTAATAAATGTCCTGCACCCTAAACTCCATTGCAGAGTCAGCTTCCTGGGAAGCTCAACCTGTGACAGCTGAGCTTGAGGAAGATGGGCAGTTGGCCTTTGCTTATAAGAATGGGTGTCTGGGGCCACTGCAAAGGGAGACCATATCGGTCTCCCTGCTGAAAGGGGTGTCTCTTTTGCTGAGAGTGGGAGGTTACCTCCCGCTGCCTTCAGCCCCTGCGCCCCTTCCTGCTGCTCAACCCTGAGGAAATGCTTCCTGCTCTGAACCCCCAGCTGCCCATCTTACACTGGATAAGCATCCAAAACTGGTTTGGAAAGGGGGTCCTGGAGCTGAGGCAGCCCATGAGCCTGACTCATTACATTTATCCACTTCTCTGAGTTCTCTAAGCTGTCCCCATATTGTAAGAATCATCTGAGAATTGCCTTCACTAAGGCCTTGGTCATAAGGATCATCCATCAAACACAGTCCGTGTGTTTGCCTGACCCTCTTTTTGCAAAGAACCACTACATAAGTTGTTTCCACTCAAGTTTGTATCAGGAAATGTCTCACTGCAGATGAGCCATTTTGTTCAGATTGCTTAAATTATATGGTCAGTTATGATTCTTTTGGCTATCTAAGAAATTTCTGAGCTGATTTCCATGTCTATTGCACTTATCTTCAGGGCCTAGTGGTCTCCATTTGGTCTTCAGCCCAGAGATCTCTGTCCTGTTTCGATGCTAAGTATGTGATTGTGTGTGGTATAGGCTGCTGGGGAAGTTTTGCAAAGTCAACACTGGTTCCAAAGAAACAGAGAAACCCTGGGCTGGATGTATTTGATAAGTGATGGCCCTAACCCGATCAGATTTGGGGCTGCATTCCCAAATGCAACCCAGGCTTGATGGCCCCATCTCTGTCTTCAGCTTCTTCCAGGTGGCAGGAACCCCTTAATTGCTGGGCCTGTGTCTTCACTGAGGTAAAATCTCCCATTGCTTCAGATCTCATGATTTTCAGGAACGTGACTTTGGGGTTAAACTTAAGTGATATAAAGTGATGGGGCCCCAGTTCTGCCTCTGCTCACACTGTGGCTGTGAGCAAGGCTCTTGCCTCTGCGTACAGTGGGGGTGGTGGGGGTGTTTGGGTGTCAGCACTAATACTTTGGGTTTTCTGTCAGGACTGGGAAGGTTCTTGGGTCTGGATGTGGTCAGAGCATTGAAGAGCTGAGAGAAAAGCAAGGAGCGCCTAAGGGTCAGCCAGGGCTCTGGAAGGTCTGCCAGTACGCTGGCAGAGCCAGCGGGCCGGGACTGCTGTGATGCTCCGTTTGTCAGCCTGCCAGCACTGAGGGTGATGGATGAAGGTGGTAGAGGCCCCCGACACCATCCCTCATTGTCCGAAAGCTTAAAGATTACCAAGTCCAGAACCTCATTTTATAGGTGGGGTAACAGGCTCAGGAGAGGAACAGACTTGCCCAAGTTCACAAAGTGGGGCAGAAGTGGAAGCAGCCCTGGGACAAAGGCCTCCCGGCTCCCCCATGGGAGGGGCAAAGAGGCGGGCAGGAGGGAATGCGCCATCTCCTTCCCTCTTTGCCCCCTGTGGCCCATCACTGGGCTGTGGCCACGTGGATGATCACAAAGCCCTTGATGTCCGGGAAGCGAGGGCTGACGAGGTCCACCTGCAGCTGCCGGGGGCCACTCTTGGAGGGGGTGATGTTAAACTTGACTGAGGCCCTCTCCTGGGGCTCCAGGCTGGGCACACTGGGGAAGGGGGATGGGAGAAAGGCAGACCATCAGCTTGCTCTTCTTCCTGAGCCTGGACTGCCAGTCCATGGCCCTCCAGAGCCCTTGGGATCAAAGTCATACCTTGTGGCTTGACATTCAAACCTTGTCCATTTGCTTCCAGCTTAATCTTCCCTCCCACTACTTCTTGCTCTTTCCAACCAGCCAGGCTCATCTCGGCCCTGTGTCCTGAACATGCCTTACACTTCCACTCTCCGGGCTTTTGTCCACACTCTTCCTCCCACCCAGGGGGCCCTTCCCATTCCAGTCATACTCGATATCCAGCTCAACTTTATCTTCTTCCAGGAGACCTCCCCTGACCATGTCAGCCATGGAGATCTCTCACTAGGAAGCCCTCCATTCTTGATATCTAAAAGCTTCCCAGTTCATCATTTAAGGCCCAGCTCAAATATAAGCTCCACTGGGGCTTTCCCCTGGTCCCACCCTATCCCCATTCAAAGGCTGCCTCTGATCCCCTGGACACTGGGGAGCCATCCCTTTGCAAAAACGACACTGTCCTAATTTGAAGGGCCAACTGTCTCGGAGAGCCCTTTTCCAGGTAAATCCCCATCTGTTCATCTTGGTGTTCCCAACAGTTGACATGTTGATCAGGTCAGTATGATGAAGGACTACATGAATGAGTGACTGGATGATTGAGAATGAATGAATGCACGAATGAATGCAACATGTGGGAATGAGTGAGTGAATGCGTAAATGGAGACCGAGTGAAGGGACATGTAATGAGTGAGCAAATTGAAGAAGGAATGAGTGGGTAAGTGAAACAGTCAAACTGAGCTGAGTAATCAATGAATAAGTGAATAACTGAAAACATGAATAAAAGAGTGAGTGAATGGGTAAATGGATAAATGAGTGAAAATATAAATGAATGAGTATATGGAGGAGTTACATGACAAAGTGATTAAATGAATGAAGGAATGAATAAGTAAATGAAGTCAGGTGTGTCTAGGCAGTGGACTGGTTTCTGGGGTCCAGAATCTCTGCCATCCTCCTTCACTGACAGCTTCTCTCTGGTGCATCTTACAGGAAAGGCAGCCCTCCCACTCCCAGGCTGACACTTACTCAACGCTGAGCTGTCCCTGGAGAAGACCACTTCCCTCCACCATCAGCATACAGTCCTCCACCTTCTCCAAGAGGGGGTTGACCACCATCACTTCCACCACAACTGCCACCCCCACCACAGCTGGGCCCAGCACCTGAAGGGACAATACTCATAAGTCATCCCTCCTCCTCCCCATTTCCCCAGGAAACCTATGGGTCCTGGCTGGGACCCTCACTGGGTTCTGGTATGGAGATTAATCATGTCTATCCCTTGTTCCCACATACCCCTACTGAGCCCTATCATTATACCCATTCCTTGCATCCACACCACTTCTCCCTACCCTTAAAAGGGTACAGAAGCCAGAGCTAAAAGTACACCCTCCCACCAACTTCTGATGTCCTCCCCCAGCTCTGAAGGAGGCTTTCTAGGAACAGGGTGGTGGATGCAGAGAGTAGCCACCTTGATGGTGATGAAGTCCTCCAGCGTGATGTCCTTCTCCACTAGGAGCTTCTCTCCTTTGGCAACAAGACACATGGCGGCTAATAGGATCTTCTTGTCCTCTGTCAGGTCTTGCTTATATTGCATATAAGATATTGCAATTGGGATCTTTTTCTCTGGAAGGGAAAACACAGGTAGGAATTGGGAGTCCAATATTCTTTTTCAATAGAACCCAGGAGGAGGAAGGGAAGGCTCAGTTCATAGTTGCACTTTCTTCGATCTTTGTTCACAGATTACATGATCATCTATATAGAAAATCTGAAAGAATAACAAAAACCTCCTGGAACTAATAAGTGATTATAGCAAGGTGACAGGATAAAAGGTTAATATATGAAAGTCAATTACATTCTTACGTACTGGCAATAACAGCTCTATGCCCTATTTTAATTAAAAGTGGAATCTGAAATTAAAAACAATACCATTTACATTAGTTTTCAAAGGAAATGCTTAGAAGGCATTTATATAACAATGCTTAGAATGCATTTATATAACAAAATGTGCACAAGATCTACATGAGGAAAACCATAAAAGTCTGTTGGAAGAAATCAAATAACTAAATAACTGGGGGAGATATTCATGTTCATGGATAAGAAGGCTCAATATTGTCAGTATGTCAGTTCTTCCTAACTTCTTCTAAAGCCAATCCTGTCAAAATCCCAGCATGTTATAAAATGGATATCAACAATTTGATTCTAAAGTTTATGTGGAGAGGCGAAAGACCCAGAACAGCCAACACAACATTGAAAGAAAAGAACAGCATCAGACTGGTGTTGGGATTGATACTACCCAACTTCAAAACTTACGTTAAAACTATAGTAATGAAAACAGTATGATATTGGTGAAAGAATAGCCATATACATCAATGGTACAAAGTAAAGCCCGGAAATAGACCCCCACAAATATAGTCAGCTGATCTTTGACAAAGGAACAAAGGAAATAAAATGGAAAAAAGATAGTCTTTTCAGTGAATGCAGCTGAAACAGCTGAACATCCATGTGCAAAAAAAAAATCTAGACACAGACCTTTTTCCTTTTACAAAAATGAACTCAGAATGGATCATAAGACTAAATGTAAAATGTGGAACTATAAGCCTCCTAAAAGATAACATAGGAGAAAATCTAGAGGTCTTTGGTATGGTGATGACTTTTTAGATACAACACCAAATGCATGATCCATGAAAAAAAAATTGGTAAGTTGCACTTCATTAAAATGAAAAACTTCTCTGTGAGATCACTGTCAAGGGAGTAAGAAAACAAGCCACAATTTGGAGAAAATATTTGCAAAGACATATCTGATAAAGAACTGTTATTCAAAATATACAAAGAACTCTTAAAACTCAACAATAAGAAAATGAACATGATTAAAAAATGGGCAAAAGATCTGGACACTTCACCAAAGAAGATATATAGATGCATATGAAAAGATATTCAATATTATATATCATTAAGGAATTGCAAACTAAAATGGGATACTCTACATACTTATTAGAATGGCAAAAATACAAAATACTGACAACACTAAATGTTGGAGAAGATGTGGAGCAACAGAAGTCTCATTCATTGATGGTTGGAATGCAAAATGGTACAGCCACTCTGGAAGACAGGTTGGCAGTTTCTTAGAATCGTACACATACTCTTAGCATACCGTCCATCAATCCTAGTCCTTGTATTTACCCAAATGAGTTGAAAACTTGTATTCACACAAAAACCTGCATATGGATGTTTATAGCAGCTTTATTTGTAATTGCCAAAACTTGGAAGCAACCAAGATGCTCTTCAGTAGGTAAATAGATAAATTAACTGTGGTACATCTATGTTAAGGAATACTATTCAGTGGTAAAAAGAAATGAGCAAGAATTAGAGAGGAGATAAGATGGCAGAGTAGGAAGGCAAGGCAGAAACCTCCTCTCGTGTACACACCAAGGAAGCAACTACAGCAAATACAAGTAACCCTGAAAACAACCTGAAGACTGCAGAATAGTCTACATCTGGTAGGGAAAAGAAGACCACAGTGAGAAGGGTAAAGAGGCAGAGCTGAGATTGATTGGGACCCAAGCCTGTCACCCATCCCAGGCCACAAGTGGAAGGGAGAGGAAGAGTGGGGAGAGAATAAGTGCTCAGGAATCCTGCACATCTGGCCCTGAAGATATGCTCAGGAAACATGAGTCCACATTACATTGGCTTTGGAGATTAATGGGGCTGGACACAGGGAGGCTGAGACTCCTGTTGCTTTTGTGAAGGACAGGGACACTTCATTGGTTCTGCTGAGACCCAACACAGAGACAGAGATTTGAAAGATCTACCAGCAGTGGGAAGGGTACCAGAGAGGTGGGGGTTGGAGGAAGCACTCCCCCAGAGGAGGAAGGGCAGCTGGACAAGGCTCCCCAAGCCCTCCCTCAATCCAGCTGGTTGGGTGCTCAAAGGAGCCAATTCCAAAAGCTCCATCTCCCTTTCTGGTCACTCATCCTTCTGTGCACTTTCCTGTGCATCTGCCCAGCCAGGCTTGCTCTGCCCAGCAGTGGTGAGACTTTGCTGCCTGGCAGCCAGAGGGAGGACACTCTCCCAACTTTTCTGGCCCTCTTTCAGCCCAACTGATGAGATGTTCAAGCTGCCCATGGAAGTCAGCTCTAAACTCTCCAACTCCTTTACTGGCGGTTCAGCCCTGAGTCACACTCCCCTGCATACCCCCACTGCCCAGCCCAGCAGCAGCCACCATTGCTTCCTGGCAGGCAGAGGGTGGCCCTGCCCATAAGGAATCCCAGCAGAAGTCCCTCCTAAGCCACAGAGGCAAGATGTCAGCTTTTGCTGACAGAGATCAGTCACTGTTGGCAGACGGCCAGAAAGGCAGGCCTGCCAACAGTCCACCAACATCAAACGTGGCTCCACCACAAAGGAGAAGCAGGCACTGGTAACAAAGAGTCTTGAGCTTCTGGGCACCACCAGATACCTTTTTCAGAAAGCTATTACTCTCTAGACCAGGAGGTATAGTGGATCTATCTAATAGAATGGAAGAAATACAGAAACCCAGACAAAATGAGGAGGCAGAGGAATATGTTCTAAACAAAAGAATAAGACAAGACACCAGAAAAAGGGCAAACACAGCTTAGCAATCTTCTTGATAAAGATTTCAAAGTAACAGAAATAAAGACGGTCACTGACCTAGGGAAAAGAATTGATGATCTCAGTGAGAACTTCAACAAAGAGAACATTTGAAAAAGATCCACTCAGAGATGAAGAATATAGTAACTGAAATGAAAAATACAACAGAGGGAATGAACAGTAGACTGCTGGAACTGAGGAAGGGAAACTCCGTAAGGCTATTGGTACATTTCTTGGTAGAAACTTTACAAGCCAGAAGGGAGTGGCATGAAATATTTAATGAATTAAAATGGAAGAACCTACAACCAGAATCCTCTACCCAGGAAGGTTATCATTAAGATTTGAAGGAGAGATTAAGACTTTCTCAGATAAACAAAGGTTAAAAGAATTCACCACCACCAAACCAGCTTTACAGGATATGTTAAAGGGATTTCTGTAGATTGAAATGTTCTTAAACCTAAATATTTCTCATCAGTGAAAATAAATTTACATTAAAGGTAGTAGACCATTACTAAGCAAGTATGAAGTTAAAAAAACAAAAGTACTAAAATCAACTATACACTAAATCAGTCAAAGGATACACAAAAGATGTAGATTATGACATAAAGTGTGGAGGAGGAAGAAGAATAAAAATAATATTTTTAGATTATGTTGGAAATAGAATAACCATCAATTTAACATAGACTGTCATATATTTAGGAAGCTACGAGCCTTATGGTAACCACAAATCTCAAGCCTCTAATAGATACACACAAAAAAAATTAAAGAAAAAAGGAAATTCAAGCACAACCCTAAAAGAAACCACCAAATAACAAGAGAAGGGTATAAGAGAAGAAGAATGGAACAGTGAGAGACTATAAAAACCACCAGAATCAATAAAATGGCAATATGTATATACCTACCAATACACCTTAAGTGTAAATGGACTAAATGCACCAATCAAAAGATATAGGATGGCAGAATGGATAAAGAAACATGGTCTATCTATGTGCTGCCTCTAAGAGACTCATTTCAGACCTAAAGACATACATAGACTGAAAGTGAAAGGATGGAAAATGATATTTCATGCAAATAAAAGGGAGAAAAAAAGCAGGAGTAGTAGTGTTTTTATCAGATAAAGTAGACTTCAAAACAAAGAAAGCAACAAGAGACAAGGAAGAACATTATTACATAATGATAAAGTGATCAGTCCAACAAGAGGATATAATAATTGTAAATATCTATGTGCCCAACATAGGAGCACCTAAATATATAAGACAAATATTAACAGACCTAAAGGGGGAAATAGACAGCAGCACAATCATATTAGGGGATTTTAACACCTTCACATACATCAATGGACAAATCATCCAGACAGAAAACAAATGAGGAAACAGAGGTGTTGAACAACACATTAGACCAGATGGACTTAACAGACATCTACAGAATTTTCCACCCAAAAGCAGGAGGATACACATTTTTCTCAAGTGCACATGGAACATTCTCCAGAATCACATACTAGGACACAAAAGAGCCTCAATAAATTAAAAAAGATTGAAATTGTATCAAGCGTTTTTTCAGATCACAATGATATGAAACTAGAAATCAATTATATGAAGAAAACAAAAAAACCCCACAAACACATGGAGACTAAACAACATGCATCTAAATAATCAGTGGATCAATGAACAAATCAAAGAGGAAGTCAAACAATACATGGAGACAAATACTGTCACAGAAACACAACAGTTCAAAATATGTGGGATGCTACAAAGGCAATTCTAAAAGAGACGTACATAGCAATACAGGCCTACCTCAAGAAACAAGAACAATCCCAAGTAAACAATCTAACCTCACAGCTAAAGGAACTAGAAAAAGAAGAACAAATGAAACCCAAAGTTAGTAGAAAAGAGACACAATAAAGGTCAGAGCAGAAATAAACAAAATAGGGATTAATAAAACAAGAAAAAAATCAATGAAACCGAGAGCTGATTCTTAAAGAAGATTAACAAAATAGGTAAACCCCTAGACTGATCAAGAGAAAAAGAGAAAGTACACGAATAAACAAAATCAGAGACAAAAAAGGAGAAGTTACAACTAACACCACAGAAATATAAAGAATTATTACAGAATTCTATGAAAAATTACATGCCAATAAATCAGACAACCTATAAGAAATGGATAAATTCCTAGAAATGTACAGCCTCCCAAGACCGACCCAGGAGGAAAGAGAAAATCTGAGTAGACCAATTACCAGTAACAAAATTGAATTGGTAATCAAAAACCTCCCCCAAAACAAAACCTGGAACGAGATGGCTTCACAGCTGAATTCTACCCAACCTTTAAAGAAGAGCTAATACTGATCCTTCTGAAAGTATTCCAAAAAATAGAAGGGGAAATATTTCCAAACTTGTTCTAAGAGGCCAGCATCATTCTAATACCAAAACCAGACAAAGATGCTACAAAAAAGAAAATTATTGACCAATATCCCTGATGAAGATAGATTCAACACCCCTCAACAAAATATTAGCAAACTGAATTAAAAAATATATGAAATGGAGGATCCATTATGACCAAGTGGAATTTATTCCAGGGATGCAAGGATGGTAAATCAATCAATGTGATACACCATATTAACAAAAAGAAGGATAAAAAACCATATGGTCATCTCAATAGATGCTGAAAAAGCACTTGACAAAATTCAAATCCATTCATGGTAAAAACTCAACAAAATGGGTATAAAGGGAATATACCTAAACATAATGAAGGCCAGGTAAGACAGACCTACAGCTAACATACTGAATGATGCAAAACTGAAAGCTTTCCCTCTAAGATTCAGAAAGATTACAAGACAAGGATTTCCACTCTCATACTTTTATTCAATATAGTGCTGGAAGTCCTAGCCATGGCAATCAGACAACAGAAAGAGATAAAAGGCATCCAAATTGGTAAGGAAGAAGTAAAACTGTCGCTATTTGCAGATGACATGATACTATATATAGAAAATCACCAAGGACTCCACCAAAAACTATTAGAACTAATAACTGGGTTCAACAAAATCATGAGATACAAAATCAATACCCAGAAATGTTGCATTCCTATACACTAACAATGAACTAGCAGGAAGAGAAATGAGGAAAACGATTCCACTTGACAAGTGCATCAAAAAGAATAAAATACCTCGGAATAAACCTAACCAAAGAGTTGAAAGACCTATGCTCTGAAAACTATAAGACACTCATGAGAGAAACTGAAGTAGACAGAAGTAAATGGAAATCTATCCCATCTCATGGATAGGAAGAATTAATATTGTCAAAATGGCCATCCTGCCCAAAGCAATTTATAGTTTCAATGCAATCCCTACCAAAACACCAATGACATTTTTCAATGAACTAGAGAAAATAATCCTAAAATTTATATGGAACCACAAAAGATCCTGAATAGCCAAAGCAATTTTGAGAAAGAAGAACAAAGCTGGAGGTATTACACTCTCTGACTTCAAGCTATACTTACAGTAACCAAAGAGTATGGTACTGGCATAAGAACAGACCCATAGATCGGTGGAACAGAATAGAGAGCCTGAAATAAACCCATAGTTATATGGTCAGTTAATATATGACAAAAGAGCCATGAATATACAATGGAGAAAAGACAGTCTCTTCAATAGATGGTGTTGGGAAAACTGGACAGGTACATGCAGGAGAATGAAACTGGATTACTTTCTAATTCCATATACAAAAGTACCTTGAAATGGAATAAAGACCTAAATATAAGACAGGAAACCATAAAACTCTTAGTAGGAAACAGGCTCAAATCTCTCAAAAATAAGCATGAGCAATTTTTTTCTGGGCATGTTTTCTTGGGCAATGGAAACAAAATAAAAAATGAGTAAGTGGGACTACATCAAACTAAAAAGATTCTGTACATCAAAGGATACCATCAACAAAACAAAAAAAGCAACCCACAGTGTGTATTCATAAATGATTCATCCAGTAAGGGGTTAACATCCAAAATATATAAAGAACTCATATGACTCAACACCAAAAATACAAATAACCCAATTAAAATATGGACAAAGAACTAAATAGACATTTTTTTTCCAAAGAAGAAATACAGATGGCCAACAGGTACATGAAAAGATGTTCCACATCACTAATCATCAGGGAAATACAAATTAAAACCACAATGAGATATCACCTCACATCCAAGAGAATGGTCACTATCCAAAAGACTAGAAATAGAGAGTTTTGGCAAGAATGTGGAGAAAAGGGAACCCTCCTACACTGTTGGTGGGAATGTAAATTGATGCAGCCACTATGGAAAGCGGTATGGAGGTTTCCTCAAAAACTAAAAATGGAACTACCATATGACCCAGTAACTTCACTTATAAGAATTTACCCAAAGAAAGTATCCATCAATAAAAGAATATATAAAGAAGATGTGGTACATGTACACAATGGAATATTATTCACCCATAAAAAAGAAAGATCCTGCCATTTGTGACAACATGGGTGAACCTAGAGTGTATTATGCTACATGAAATAAAACAGTCAGAGAAAGACAAATACTAAATGATTTCACTTATATGTGAAATCTAAAAACAAAATAACACAAAATGAAGAAAACAGCAGTAGACTCACAGACACTGTGAAGTGACTGGTATTACTATGGGGGAGGCATAGGGGTGGGTGGGTGAAATAGGTGAAGAGGCTAAAGAGGCACAAAATCTCAACCATAATATACATTAGTCACAGGGATGAAAGTACAGTATAGAAAATAAAATCAATAGTTCTGTAACATCTTTCTATGCTGACAGTAAGTGCACTAGTTGGGGTGGGGACTTACTAACAATATATAACTGTTAAATAACTATGTTGTATACTTGAAATCAATATAATTTAGTATATTAACTATACTTCAAGAACAAAATTAAAAATATATAATGGTCAAATCACTATGTTGGATACTGAATCCAATATAATACCGAATATCAACTGTACTTCAATAACAAAAAAGGAATGACCCAGCAAGCCATAAAATCTAAGGACATATTTCTAGGTGAGAGAAGTCAATCTGAAAAGGCTACAGACTGTATGATTCCAACTATATGACATTCAGGAAATGGCAAAACTATGGAGACAGCAAAAAGACCGATGGTTGCCAGGTGTTTGAGGAGAGGGAGCAGGGAGCGAAAAGGTGAAGAAGAGATTCTGTCTGGTGTTCTGACACGTGTCATCACACAGTCATCAGAACCCACAGGGTGTACAATGGAGAGTGAACCCTAATGTGAACTATGGGTGTTAGCTAATAATAATATACAGGTATTAGCTCATCAGTTATAATAAATGTACCACATCAATGCAAGGTGTTAATAATAGGGGAAATGGAAGGTGGTGAGGGGGTATATGGGAACTCAGTACTTTCTGCTTTATTTTATGTAAACCAAAACTAGTAAAAATAGTCTATTAATTTGAAAAATTATAAATTTTAATAAATTATATTTTAATAGATGTTTTGGTTCAGTAGTCCCATTTTTTGAATCTCTTTTAACAAAACAGTTGAAAACCCAGACAAAAAAAGGGATATTTTTAAATCAAGCTGTTTGCTTTAAAAAGAATAGTAATAAGCTGATAACTATTGAAAAGAAGGGAAAAGATAAATCGCCATACATTTATTTAAAGATTACACATTTATTAGTGTTATATGAATAAACAGCGTACAAAAATATTTAAATTATAGTGTAATGTGAAGAGAGCAGGGCACCAATGAGTGTCTGCCATATAATTAGAACTGTTTTCAAAAACCAACAGGCATTTAAATTTTGGAAGGAAAACATGTTAAATAATTTGTAGATGGGTGGCAGGATCATAGGCGATCTTTCTCTTGTCTGCCCTCTAAATCTTTAGTGAATATGAAAAAAGCCAGGAAAAAGTGTATGTTAATTGATATTTCCTCATAAAGTGTTATTCTGTGATGATTTAGATTTTGTGAAGAACAAATAACAAAAATGTGAAAAATGTGTGACACCTCATTCACATATTTTCACATCCTGTCAAAACACAAGTTTCACATACTAGAAAGTGGCCCAGAGGAAAAGTTTCGCTGTTTAATTGAATCCTCAATTCAGAATGTCTGTGAAGAGAGGAAGGAAGAGGGAGAGGACGGGAAGAGAGGAGAGGAGGAGAGAGGGTGGTCCTGGAGGTGGGCCCTGGTGAAGGTGGAAATCTCAGGACAGGGCCTGGCACAAGTCAGCACTTAATAAACGTCACTTACTAGTCCACCCCTGCCATACAGAACACCTGGAGCCAGATGGGCTGCAGGAGTTGTTGGATTTTAGAAAGGCAACGCAAAGCATACTCCATATATTGGGAAATGCTTCCAGGAGGGATTTATTCCGTTTGTGAATATTCACACTAGCTGGGATCATCTCACTATCGCACAAGTTTGCCACCAGAGGATTGTGGACTTTCATTACTATTCTTATTCACCTTCTCTAAGCTCAGTTTTCTCAGCTGTGAAGTGGGCACAAGAGGCAAGGCTCTGAGCAAATGCTCAGAAATAACCCCACCTTCTCGGGAATGAATGCATTTTTACATTATTCCCGAAGTCCGGCCCCGCCGCTCCTGGACAGGGGTCGGGCTGGTCCCACCGCGCAGCGGGCGGCGCTCTTACCTTCTTCCGGCCCCAGCCTCACTGTGTGTGATTCGTGCAGGATCTCTGCCACCGGCCTGCGGGTGTACAGGATAGTGGCGCCGCTCAGGTTGACTCGGATCCGCCGAGCCCGGGAGGTGAGGTTGGCCAAGCACAGGGCCAGCCTCAGGTCGTGGCCCAGCACGGGCGGCTCCAGCACCTTGAACTTGCCGGTGATGCTGGGCTTGGTGGCGGGCTCCAGGAGGGCGTCGCGCCGGAGACCGCGGCCGCCGGCCCTGCGCAGCCGGGCCCTCCTCCCGGGAGCTTCCGCGCTGAACAGCTTCCTCACGGCCTTGCTGTACACCTGCCTCTCCTTCCGGGACCCTGTGGGGCATCGCGCATGGTGAGGCCCCTGTTCCTCCTGCACCTGTCCGGGGCCACCTATTCTCATTTCCCCTCTTCTTTAGGCAACACCACCGTTCCTTCACCATGTTAGCCCACCAGGGCTGTGGGAGGTCTCAGATTGGCAGTCCAAAAGCCATGTGCAGACCTCAGTTACAGGCACTGCGTTTGATTCTGGGATCATTTAAGGGAATTTTAAATCAATTGCCAACAACTTCAGATAAGAAAATTTCACATAAAAATATAGATTTGCAGCTTCTCTGACAACTAGGTCTGAAGTCTGATGATAATGATAGCTGACACTTTGTAGACTTACTCTGTGCCAGGCACTATAGTTCTAGTTACGGTATTTTTCCTTCTCGGAGGTAGGTACTATTGTCATTCTGGTTTTACAGACGAGGAACTTAATGCATCGAGGAATAAGGCAACTTGCAAGGGAGCCAGGATTTGAACCCAGGCAGTCTGCTCCAAATTCCACATTCTTGAGCATGTTGCCTTCCCTCTCTCTGCACAGCAGTAATGGTTTCCTGCTGAGTAGTGGCTGCTCTCTCTGGTTCTCCGGGGTCCCCACCCTGTAATTCCCACTGGACTTGCACTCACGGGGTACCATCTGCAAGGCTCCCACAGACATGTGCATTTAGGACCCCTGATCTCCCACTCCCTGTTGCTACCGCAGACCTCTCTTTTGACCATCAGACCAATACATGCAACTGGACAGCTGCTTCCCTCCTCTTGCCCCAGGATGTCCCACAGGTGCCCCCAATCCAACCAAACATGACATCTTCTGCCTGGCAGCATTTTCCATCTCAGCAAATGGCTCCACCATTCACCCAGTGTGCAAGCCAGAAACTATGAGTGTCCCTAACTCTTCCCAAACCCTCACCACCCACAACTGATGAGTCTTCAAGTCCTGCCGAACATCCTCACTGATCTCTAGACTCTGTACTCTTCTCCCATCAGACCACCATATAAATCACCTCACCGTCAGGTCTGTGTACCACCAGAGATAGTGGATTTTTATTACTATTATCATTTCTTAGCCCCTCCAAGCCTCACTTTCCCCCCATCTGTACAGTGGAGACAAGAGGCCCACAGGGAAGGCACGGAGAACAATGCTCAAGTATGGCCCCTCCCTCCTGGGAATGTGGGCCCCACCGCCTGCTCCAGTCCTTTTTCCACCCCTGTCAGCACCAAATCCAACTGTGATGGTTCCATTTCCCTGCTTGAAACCTGTGGTGTACCCCTTCCCATACGTTATCCCCGAAGTACCTTAATACTGTGTGGCTGGGGCTTGAAGGACCCATATGGACCTAAAGGCTCTTTAACATCTCAAGTTTTATTATTAAAATGTATGTGAACTTTGCACTCTACTCCATAATGTATCCATAATATATTCAATATATAACTATATCACTATAAAAATCTTTCACTTCCCTGCCAAAGAATGTAATGTCATTTTCTTAGGGAGACCTTCTCTGACCACCTGGTTTATTTTTTAATAGCTTTATTCATGTCTAATTCCATAAAATACAATTCACTCATTCAAAGAATACAATTCAGTATTTTAGTATATTCACTGTCATGTACCCATCACCATGATCTAATTTTAGAACACTTCATCACCCCAGAAAGAAACTCCATAACCATTAGCAGTCACTTCCCATCCCTCTTTGCCACAACCCCAGCTCTAGGCACTGCTAATCTAATGTCTAATTTGCTTATTCTGGACATTTCATATAAAAGAAACCATAGACTGTGTGGTCTTCTGTGGCTGGCTTTTTTCACTTCGTGTTTTCTAGGTTCACCCATGTTACAGCATGTATCAGACTTGATTCCTTTTTATTGCTGGATAATATTCCATTGTGTGGATATACCACATTTATTTACCCAGTTGGGTTGTTTCCATTCTTTAGCTGTTTTGAATAATGTTGCCATGAATGTTCATGTGCAAGTTTTTGTGTGGATGTTTGTTTTCATTTCTCTTGGCTATGTACCTAGAAGTTCATCTGTTGGGTTGTAATGGTAACTCTGTGTTTAACATTTTGAGAAACTGTCAAACTCTCTTCCAAGGTGGTTGCACCATTGTACATTCCCACCAGCAATGTATGAAGGTCCCATACATCCTCACCAACACTCATTGTCTGCTGCCACGTGCATAGTGAGGGCTGGTGCAGGAGAGGCCAGGTGGGGAGAGAGCCCCAGCCACCCCAGCAGCCCTGTATGAGGAGTCAGACATGCTCCCGCTGACACCGTGTGGAGCAGATGAGCCATCTGAGCTGAGCACAGCCCAAATTGCTGACCCACAGAATACTGAGCAAATAAACCATTGTTATTTCATCTATAGAACCACCTGGGACATTTGGGTTGTTTGGCAGGTTCTGGATGCCACAGGTGCTCCAGGTTCTGGTTTGCAACCAGAGCTGCAAACCACCATGCTACAGGTGAGAGGATGGGTGGAGGCATCCAGAGTAGACCATGCCCTTCATTTACAGCAGCCTTCTGGGTCACTGGCTTGTGCTCAGGGATGGGGAGGAGAATAGCTGTGCTTCAAGTTTGAACCTCAAGTCTTAAGTACTCAATGACATTGTTTTGATGGGCAGAAATGGCTGAAAATAGATGGATCAGATCACAGCATTGCTAAGGGGCCTGTTACTCCATGGGGCAACTTTTACAGTATAGCTGGAGGCAGCAACTAGAAAAGACACCAAAATGTACAAGCTCTTCAAAAAATACCAACAAAGTACTGGTGACCACAAATTAGTAGCCATGGTATAGGCTCTGGCTGGTGATAAATGGGAGCTGCTATTATTGTTATTATTTTGAACTTTGCCCAGTGCTATGTTTCCTAAGGTGTCAGAAAATAATGCTTGCTACTATCATCCTTATTTTTAGTAATTATTATTGTCATATGTGAATAGACAGTGCCTGGCACATAGTAAGTGTTCAAGGAAGTGTAGCTATTATTATTAGATGTGGGAAATCTACTTACAAACAGAGGAAGCTATTTATATAATGTGGGAAATCTACTTACAAACAGAGGAAGCTATTTATATAAGCTAAAGGCACTTGGTTCAAAAGCACAGAGACAGTGCTGAATGAAGCTATCACCAGCCTAATGCATGGGAAAGGGCCTGGCCCCAGGCCAGGCTGTGGTTGCCCCTCTTCAGCAGACGGGTCATCCTGGGGAGGCTGGTAGAGGCCTCCGTATTGCTCTTACCTTCTGGGTACTTGTAGAGGCCGGTGATGTCCTCACGGGAGTCGCTGCCCACCGCCTTGGTGCTGATGCATCGCCCGATCTTCTTCGTGTCTGAGTACACACGCTCCCGGCTCTTGTCCTCTTGCCAGAGCCAGGTGATGTAGTCTGCATTGACCTCTGCAAACACGAAGGGGCCATCGTGGGCCAGGTGCACGTCACCCTCACGGATGGCAGTGACGGAGGCTGGGCCGCACCGGAACATGCCTGGGCAGGAGGGGTGGGTGTGAGCATCAGGGTGAGGAAAAGCAGGGGTCTGGGACCCACCCACGGGAGCTTGTACCTTTGCTCTCCTCCTGGGGGGTGGCATCCAGGACCTGCCAGCCATTGTAAGAGGGGCCCAGGTCCTCACGGGCAAACCAGCTCTCATTCCAGACATGGAAATTCCTGCCACAGAGAGGATGGAACAAGGTTGCCTACAGTGAGCACAGAGGCCCAGAGAAGGTAAGTGACACTGTGAGTCAGGCGCTGGGCTGGAGCTCTGCAGGCACACTGTGGCTGAGTCTTGTGAACTATTCATTCAACTGTATGAATGAGCACATATGATCTGTATATATGTATATATATATGTGTGTATGTATAGGTATGCATGTGTGTATATATTTCAACAACTTGTTGTTCAGTGTAAGACAGAAGATCCTTGCCCTCATGGGCTTACATTCTAACAGGAGACAGACGAGGACACAGGCAGTTAAGTAAGCAGATAAATAAAACAAATGCATGTGACAATAAATGCTGTGAAGAGAGAGAGACTTGAGTAGAGAATGACTGCTGGAAACCTACTCTAGGTAAATGTTGTCTAAGATGAGACCAAGTGAGAAAAGATTAGTTATAGAAAGAGGGAAGAGAACAGTGTTCCAGGGAAGGAACAGCATGTGCAAAGTCTCTTGAGACAAAAAAGAGCTTAGGAACAGAAAGTATGTATGTATCTCTGGGCTATAGCTAGCACAGGAGGTAGGTAGCATGCAGATTTGGTAGAGCTCTGTAGGGCTTGGTAAGGAGGTTAGGCTTTCTTTTAAGTTTCCTATGTTAAAGATGAGAATATGAGCCTAGGAAAAGTGACATAATTTGCACATAGTCACATAGTAAGGAGGCAGCAGAGAGAAACCCTGGTTTGCCTGAGGTGGCATCTTTATGGCTGGCCTCGGAACTCCTTTTTAGGAGGTAAGGGTCTTTGTTTGGGAAAATATCATGATAAGCACTTGCGGGTGAAAGGGAGGCACTAATACCCCGTGTGGTGACAGAGGCCCCAACATCAAAAAGAAGCATCTGTCCATTGTGCATGAAGAGAGAAAAATGCAAGTTTTTTGGTGCTCCTGCAGGGAGAGGGAGTTAAGAAAACCAAGAAGAGAAAGGGAAGGGGAGAAGAGAGGCAGAGAGATGGGATGAGGGGGCACTGGGGGGCTGGAGCACCTGGGCAAGCTCCCCTGGGGCGGCTCAAGGACATTCCAAGAACAGGGATGCCGAGGCTGTCTACGTTTCTGTATTGTGTGCTCTTCACTGTTGCCCCTGCTCCTTAGAAAGTTGGCTTTGTGGGACAACTTCACATGCATGGGACAGACATCAGGGCATGGTCATTCAATGAAGCGTTGTTTGTAAAGGCAAACATTCGGTCCATCCATGTGCAATGGTTAGATTACTGTAGTTTCTCTACAGTTGAAGGCTGACCAGGTTCATACCCCTGATCTTCCACTCACTAGCTGTGAAGTCACATCACTTAACCTCTCTGTGCCTTGAATTCCTCCTCTGCGACATAGAGATAGGATTTGGGAACCTTCCTCGCATGCTCACAAGGCTATTTGGAGGAGTACATGGGTCAGTATACACACAGCACTTAGGGCCTGGTTTACACTAGCTGGTCACTGAGTGTGGTGGTGTCATTTTAAGTACTACAAAAAATAAGGAAACTTTGTATTTACTTATTGTCAAGGGTATGAGCAAGATGAACAGTATTACATTATGCTGCCAATTTAAAGTGGGTAAAAAGTGGGGCAGAGAGGGGCCAGATGTATATGTGTGTGCTTGTACCTGCTGAGCCTCTTCCCGAAAAGAGATGTAAGAAACTAGTCATATTGTTGCCTCCGGCATGGAGGAAAGGGAGGCTGGAACCAGGCAGGGGAGAGGTGTACACGGTAACCCATTTTGTACTCTTTGAATAGTAAAGAACATGAATGTATTCCCTACATTAAAATATTAAATTTAAATTAAAATTTTAAAGCTTGGTGTGAACAGTTTTGTTTGAGCTGGGGAAAGAGGTTGTCTCCCACCTGGGACACACAGCATGGTGCACGGGCAGCTGTCAGAGAAGCAGGAGCTGATACGGGTAACAATGGGGAGGGAATCTTGGCCCCACTCCCAAGTCACAGGAATCCTGGGGAGGGCTGAGTCCCACAAGGAGAAGTGGGGGTTCAAGGCAAGCCCCCTTGACCTCTGAGTCATGTGCCCAAAGACCCCTGCGTCTGAGAAGAGGAGTCACCCGCTCACAACCACCCCCAAGGCAGGGCGCCTCTTTCTCCTTCTGCACTCGCTCAGGCTCCAGCTCTGCGTCTGCCTTGGGGAGCCCCTCTGGTGGGCTGCGGGCAGGGACCCAACAGGCCTAAGACCCACCACATGCTGTCTTCTGTCAGGTCCTCCAGGGTCCGCCCGAAGAAGTCCACATATTTGTCCACACTCAAGTTCCTGTCCGTGTCATGGGCGGAGTTAAAGTTGGACACAACACGTGTGGCGATCCCCAAGCACCTAAGGACTGAAGAGCAGGAGGCTGGCGTGGCTCCAGGGGCCAAGACCCTGACTTCAGGGTGAGGTCTGGCCTTCTCCCCCACTGCCCACAGCTCCTCTCTGTCTTTGTGTACTTTTCCAGGACTGACACTCCTGTCTCCACCCTCAGAAACACCTCCATCTCCTGTACACCCTCTCAGGGGATTTCTGGAGACATGACTGCCACCCTATTTGAATAGACAGGCTCTTGGAAGCCATATATTAGCCATGTAATAGCCTGTTAATTTTTCTGAGGGGACTGGAGGCCTAGGGGACCACAGGAATCGCCCAAGGGCATTCAGTGAGCCTGGGTGGCAGAAGGAGGTGGGATTCTTGCAAGATAAAAGATCAGAAGTCATGTAAATGAACCATCTCATTTCTCTGGTCATTAACCAGGCTTCCAGCTCCCCATCACCAGTAGTGAAAGACTGGTTTGGGGGAGGGTCTGTGTAAATATTTGCAAATGAAGGAACATGAGGGTGCTGATGGGGGTCCTTCTTTCCCTGGGTACCTGTGCACATGACTCCAGCGAAGACCCAGCACTGGCCGTATTTGACTGGCTTGAACCTGCTCTTGAACCACTTGTGCAGAATGGCCACGCTGCCACGCCAGTGCAGCGGGCTGGTGCCACCACCGTATTTGCCCTGCCACTGGCCTTGAAGGACACCCCGATCATTGTTGCTGTTCACCTGGGCAGAGGAGGCCATGGGTCCACCACCAGGCAGGGCTTCCTTCTTCAGGATCCTTGCCATCGTAAAATCATCTCCAACTTTGGACCAGTCATTTAGGGTCACCCCTTACTATTAAATTATCTGAAAATTGGGGGCATCTGCTATTTTGAAATACCTACTTTTTGGTACTATTTATCATTTTCAGTATCTACCATCAAGCTACTCTATTGTGGAAAATTCACTGTGGTTTTAGGGCATTTCCTGTTTTAAGTGATTTGTTTTGGGGACTGTTGGCAGTATGATAACTATAGAGACAGGTAACCTACATTAAACACTCACTGGGGACCAGGTGTGCTCTAAGGACTTTGTGCATACTACATTAACGTCTTTAAGGTTCTATGGCATTCTTATTTTTTTTTATTCAGATGAGAAACTGAGATTCAGAGAGGGTTTAGGGACTTTCTCAAATCACACACCAAGTTATCAAAAGGTGCAGGCGACCCCAAAGTTCAGGACTTTGACTGGGAGCCTGTACTGCTGTCCCCCGGGGCTGTACCACTGCTGTTTGGAACTGATCGCTGCTTGTGGGTCTCTGTGCTCTGACTCTCTCTGAGGTCTGGAGGAATGCAGAGAACCAAATATGGGATAAACAGCTTTGTCCATTTTTGGCATCCCAGCTACCCACCCGCTGACCCTAACACCTGCTTACTACCGAGAGAGAGCTAGGAGGCCCTCTGGCTGCTCTTTGAGGAGGGAGCACTACTGCGGTGAGTAACAGATTAAAGATGGAGAAGTGGGTCTGTGACCCCTTCCCCTGCATCTAGGCTGGCCGTGACTGCTGTGATGCATGGCTGTGGCAGAAGTGATGCTGCATCAGTTTCCAGGCTTAGACCTTATGAGACTGGAAGCTTCCATTTCCTCTTTATTGGAAATATTGCTTGGGGAGAAGCCAGCTGCTGTACCTGACTACCCTGAGACTGCCATGCCGTGAGGAAGCCCAAGCTAGTCACGTGGAAAGGCTGCACGGAGAAACAGAGCCACAGCTGGCTGGCTGCAGCTGTTCTAACCATCCCAGCCCAGGGACCACGCATGAGAGTGAGCAAGCCTGTTGATAGTCCAGTCCCAGCAGACGGGGCATGGGAGAGAACCAGGAACCACTGACTGGCAGAACCAAGGCCCCAGATACATGGTTTCATCAAACCATCCAGACACCTGCAGCCATTCAGACACCCCAGTGACAGCGTTCTGGAGGAGAGACAAGCCATCCACACAGTGCTGCGCCCAAGTCCCTGACAGACAAAACTGTAAGCATGGTAAGTAGTTGTTTTATGCTGCTGAGTTTTGGGTGGTTTGTTAGGCAGCAATGGAGAATTAACACAAGAGGTGATGGGAATGATCATTGGGTGTGGCCCGGGACCCCTGAGGGAGTGTCAGATGGGTTGTGGGGCTACTCACCATGGCACTGATGGTCCTGGAGACATAGATGGGGTTGTGGCGGTGGGACACATCAGTGGCTGGGTCATCTTGGTGACTAGGACTTCGGTCCAGGATGGAGAGACAGATGTTCAGGATGTCCTCCTCAAACTGTCCCCAAAAGGCTGTACTTAGATGCCAGAGCCTCTCCCATATTCCAGACCCTCCCATAACCCTCAACTAGTCACTTGGGCCATGCAGGGGAGTTTGCTGACCCTCTCGGGGACATCACAGAGCATTCCCACATCTCAGAAACCCTTCCTTGAAGGGTTGCCATGAACCAGAAGCTCACCCTTACTCACGACCTTCCCCTGTTCAATAACTGCCCCTGGCCCCCCACTACCCATAGTTAAGTTTGTGGTAAATGGGTAACCCCACTGGGTGCTCATTTAGTTTACATGATTCTTTCAAATACATTTGAATTAACTGAGAATATTTAAAAACTGGGGGATTTTTACATATAAATTAGGATTTCTGGTCTCTGGAAATTTGAAAAGTCTGGGAACCTGGGGTCACCTTCCCACATGCAACAAGAGGTGGGTGCTGAGAAGTGGTTACCCCTTAGGTAACTCTCCGGTGTATCCCTCAGGTGCTTTCAGGCCCTAGCTCCTCAGCCTGACAGTCAAGATCCTTAACTTGCCTGGCCAGTCTTCTTCCAGGTGGGTGCCTGAGGCCAGGCAGACAGAACTCCTCCAGCAGAGCCAAACCATGCCTTGACTTCCCACCTCCGCTAAGCTCTGTCTGCTCTTCCCTCTGTCCAGATCCTGCCCAACTCTGGACATGTAGCCCTGCCGTCATGACGCCTTCTGTGATGCCCAGGGTGGTTTTCTCTCATGCTCTTCTGAACTCTCCCTCACCTCTCACCTCTGTCACTCTGACTCTCACCAACCCCTACACTGCACCTTGAATTGTAAGTGTTTATCTAAGCCAGTGGCCCTCCAGTGTAGCCCCAGACCAGCAGCAGCAGCTGGGGACCTTGTTAGCAATGCATATTCCCAAGCCCCAGCCCAGACCTACCAAATCAGTAACTCTGGGGATGGGGCCCAGCCATTTGTGTGTTTTAAAGAGCCTGCCATGGGGTTTGGCTGCATGCTCAAGACTGAGAACCCCTGATCTGAGCTATGTATCCTTCCACAGCAAACTGTCCAAGGCACCCACCCTCCCAAGGACCCAGGGCAGCCCTGCACAACTGAGAGTGCTGAATGAGTGAATGAATGTGCTCTAGGTGTCAGCCCAGCTTGTCCCTCCTGTGGAGAAGTGAGCAGACAGAGGGGCTCCTGGGCTGTCTTTCTGCACACCCCAGCCTGCATGCCCTGTCTGGCGGTGCCCCTGGAGACCTGCCCGTAGTTCCAGCCCTGGGCTCGGATGTGCTTCTCCACGCCTCGGAAGATGATCCCGCTGTCGTTGAGCACATACTCCTGTCTCTCCTCTTCTGATGCCAGAAACACGTCATCCTCTGAAAAGCAGTCATCAGGCCCAGCATGGGCTAGGGCTCTGGCCTTGCTGGCCTGGGGAAGGGGCTACATCAGGGAGAGCAGCAGGATGGTGCCTGGAGGCTGGCTGGGACAGCAGAGGGCAAGAGGGGGCTTGCCAGGCTCCCAGGCTGCCTCTGGCCAAGCCCCATTCTACCAGGCTGGCCTTCCCCAGGTAGGGATCAACTGCAATCTGGTCCAAGAATGAGGGATTTTAGGACTCCTGATGCCCTTGGGTGATTCTAGTTGATGCCAACAGTAGCATCATATTTCTTCGATATTAATAAGAATATTGACCTTAGTATCCCTTATGAGGTACCTTGTACATTACAAGCATTAGTATGAATTATCACCATACCCCTTAGAGGTGGGCACCACATTATTCTCATATTATAGATGAGGACACTGAGACTTACGGAGGGAAGCAGCGGAGCCGGGACTGAACCACGGCTGCTCGCCGGCTGCGGCCGGCTGCTCTCCCCTGCGGCGCCTCTCCTCCCACGAGGCTCCGTCCCTGCCTGCTGGCCTCTGCACACCAGAAACCTCCGATTCCTGCCCCTCTGGCCCAGAGGCTCCTCCGTAGCACCTGCTACCAGGTTCCTGCGCCCAGTGCCCGCCTCTGCTTAGGTCTGACTCTCGTCAGGCTCTAGGCATTCACCTACTTGTTGCCTAACTGCCTCCTGGGCTCCAGCTGAGGGCAGGCCCACCCCTAGGACAGACTTGCCAGCTCCCACCTGGGCACCATGGGTTGAAAAGGAGAACAAATCTGCCCAGCTTCAGGTCACTATGTCTGCGGCGAGAGGAAATCCTGGTGCTCAGAAGGTAGCGGCCAATGATGGCATTGGGAGGGCTGGTGAGGCTGACAGTCAAGGTGCTCCCGGTATGAGCCTCCTTCGTTGCTGTCCAGGATTTGCCCACTTTGAGCTCTGATGTCTGGAAAACAGCTTTGGTGCGGAGGGTCTCGGAAGCCTGTGGTCCTGGCAGAGAGGAAAGGGAATCAGGACACCCAGATGCCCCTGGGGTAACCCAGCTCCAGAGAAGTGGAAAAGCTACAGGCCTGGACGGTCAAACTGCTGAGCTGCTGGGACACTGCTGCGGGGAAGGACCTCGTCAAGACACAAGGTCAGAGGCGTACTGGGGCCCACCTCAGCTGTTCTGATGGTCCCTTCATCCCCTCCACCTGCCACCTCCTGGATAAAAGAGAAAGACCCTTTGAAACCATAGTCTGCCTTTTGTCAGTCCAGGAAAGAAAAGATTGAGCTCAAAAGTCCTGGATTCCTTGGTATGCAAGGAATTCCAGAGTCATCTCATCTCTCCCACTGCCTGCTAACAACAACTTTAAGCCATCCTCAGAAAGCTGTCATCAAAAGTCTCCAGGGTCTGGGGCTTAGCCCACTTACAGGGACTTGCTTCCCTTGAAGTCTGGGCTGATGACCACAGGGTCTCAGGTCACTGGTCACCAGATAAATCTTTCTGACTGTAGACCAGTGAAGGGTGCTGGTGAGCCAGTTACCTGTCTTCACTGTGAAGATGAGGGTCTCCTCGCTGTCCAGGGGTCTGTTCAGCTCCAATGTGAAGACGAATGTCTGGCCCCTGCGAACCACCAGCTCAGGGCCAGGGTACTCCCTTGTGCGGTGGGCAGCACAGTTCCTCAGCTGCTGCCAGTCCACCTTGGTGACTTTGACCCCTGAGCAGGGAGAGGACAGCAAGAAACCAAGCCTTCAGCACATACCTTATCCATGCCTGATTTGCCCTGCTATCTGCTTTGGCCTGCCAGTCATTTGTTCATGAAGCCACTTTCTGTGATATACAGTTGGTTCTGGTTATTCGAGGCAGTTACGTTCTGTAAAGTCACTGTGAACCCTGAGTTAGCCAATACTGAGTGTCGCTCAGAAGGAAAATACAGTAGGTTCCTGTGAGCCTCTGGTCACAACAACTTTTTCTCATCCAATCAGTACATAACCTTATTTTATATGTGTTTCTGTTAAAAGACTTTTTATTTACTATATTGTTGATTCACTAACATTGAATTCATGGACAGCAGCACTACAGCTCACGCCTGAACGAAGCTCATCTGACACACTTGTTTTCTCTGTAAGGCACATCACAGCCTCCCCGTGCACAGGAACCGTGCTTCAGCCCTGCTGTGGGGCTGTTGCAAATGTGAAATCACCAGCAAAAAGGGACAAACATGCAAAAAACATGGCATTAAATGGACTGCGAAAGGATGCTTGTTCACAGTGTGAGAGTGAGAACAAGCAGAGTGTCACCTCGCTCGATCTCAGCTGGGAGCACGCGTGGTAGGTGACTCTGTGTTTTACCACTCTGTGCATGGCTATGAACGACCACAAAAGTGCCAAGAGTAGTGATTTGGAGTTTAAAATAAATTTTAGCAAGTAAGCCAGTTTGCAAACATGGAATCTAAATACTGGGACTGACTTAGGGGCATTCTTTTTTCCAGGCTGCTGTCTGGTCCTTTGATATATTGGTGAACAAGATAGATGTGGGCTTGCCCTGGAGAGATTCTTAGTGAGGCCATTCTCAGTTGTTATGAGCACAGTCTCTGGGGTCAGTTGAGTGGGTTCATATCCTGACTTGCTCTACTGGCTAAACTATCTTCTGTTTGACCTCTCCAAACCTCAGTTTCGCCTTCCGTAGGGTGGGAAAAATAATATGTTGTGGGACTGATCGCAAGGCTAACTGATTGTCATTTAGAGCCCTTAGAATACAACAGTCCAATAACTGATAGTTATATTCCAGATAAGCAAGGGTGACATTAAACAGGTGAGCTGACAAATAACTGTCATTTAGATACATGCTGTCAAGAAAAGGTACGTGGAGCTGAGAGAGTGCATAACAGTGGGGCCTGGCCTGGTCTGAAGGTGCCAAGCCAGGCTTGCTTGAGAAGGTGGCACTAAATTGAATGGAATGTCTCCAGGGGAGAGGTGGGTGGGGTGTCCAGCCTCAACCCAACCATCCTCTACCTCCCTCTGTTCAGGGTTCATTCATTCAGGTGTCAGGCATCGTGCTGGGTGCTACAGACCAAAAGTCCATGGGAGAAAAAACAACCCTGGGGTGAGGCACTTGACAGTCCAGTGGAGGAGGTCAGCGTTAAGCAGATACATCTCAAACTTCTAAGAGCAAATTTGACAAGAGTCCTCATAGTGTGGCATCTGTTTCCCCCCAAGCAAGTGATCCAGCAGACAAGGTGGGAGCTGGAACGCCTTCTCTGGCCTAACCTCAGAAGTTACACTGCTGCCTCCATGCTCTGGTGCCGGTCAAGGCAGTTACAAAGATCTGTGCAGGCTCACGGGAGGGAATACATGCCACTCTTGATGAAAATGGGCCTATATCACATTGTAAGAGCACAGGGGATGAAATGTAAATCGATATGACCATCCTATGAAACACAGTACCACAGCTGAGAACTACTGAAGCAATGTCCCCAAGCACCCCCTGCCCCAGGGCACCTGCACTGGGCCCTTGGCTCTATTCTATTTGGTACCCAGCACACAGTAAGTGCTCAGTAATTCTTGGCTGGACTATTGGATAGGTTTTATTTAATAAAACTTCCTATGAACCCATCACTTTTCTAAGTAATTTATAAATATTATCTCATTTAACCTCCATAAACCATGTGAGGGAATGTCATTATTATCCTGACTCCACAGATGAGGAAACTGAGGCTCAGAATCACACAGCCTGTGAGTGATAGAGCTGGGCATCTGGCCCGGAGTCTAAGCTTGTATAGGACCCCTTGGCTGTGCTGCCTTTTTGACCACACAGGAGTCACAGGCCTGGAAGTCCCAGTCTCGGACCCTGGGCATCAGAGCAGTGCTCACCTGGGCCAAGGTCTAGAGACAGCCAGCCAAAATGTTTAGCTTTTGAAAGACTCTAGAATCTTCAGCTAATCTTTTGGTTGGGGGAGTGGCAGATTATATTTTCCGAAGTGTTTGCTGTATTATCTCCCATTGCATCTATTCTTCCTGTAATATGGTGTTGATATGCCTCTCATGGAGAAGTGGGATATATATTCTCTCCCACTGAATCTGGGAGAACTTGTGGCTAAGACAGGGTGACGCTTTGTGACTTCCAAGGCTAGATCATAAAAGTTGATATAGCTTCTGCCTGGTTCTCTTGAGCTGCTTGATCTTGGTTGGAATCCAGCTGCCATGACTTGAAGAAAGCCAGATGGCCCATGGAGAAGCCCAAGTGGAGAGATACCAGGACCCCCAACCCAGAGCCCACTGAGCTCCCAGCTGACAGCCAGCACCAACCTGGCAGCCTTGGAAGTGAGCATCCCGCAGGCAAATCCTCCAGTCGCCCGGCAGGCTGCCTCAGCTGGTACCAAATGCAGCAGAGACAAGCTCTCCCCACCAAGGTCTGCCCAAACTGCAGGTTTGTTAGCAAGAGGGGGATTGCTGTTGTTTTAAACCTCTGAGTAGGGGTGGTTTGTTACACAGCAATAGGTGACTGAAGCATGGAGGGATCCCCAGTAATACCTGGGATAGAATTTTCTGACAAGCCCAGTAAGGTCAGGACTCAAGGTTAGATTTAATTAGATTTAAGTAGTGTCAGTAAATGTGACATATCTTTCATATCCAAGCTTGGGTTGTTAATTTGTACCTGCTAAACTTCTCAACATGAAACTCTCGTGTCTGGATAAATCTTTAGGACCCTTCTTCAGTAATAACATTCAGCTCTTCTTTCCAATATGCAAACCCTAACTCAGAGCTTGGGTAAAGCTGTCCCAATTGAGCCTCCTGGCCCCCAACTATAATAAGAAGAATAAGTCAAGAGCTAACATATGTAATACTTACCATGAGTCAGACACTATCATCTGTGCTTTACATTGGTAAACTCACTTAATCTTAACAACAACCTTGTGAGATTAATACTATTATCACCCCAGTTTTAAAGATTAGGAATCAGAGACACAGAGAGGTTAAGGAACTTGATGAAGGGCACACAGCTAGTAATGGTAGTTCCAGGGTTCGATGCTATCCTGCCTCTCTGATCAAGGGCTGAGACCAGGAATTGTCAAATCTTGAGTAGTCAGGTTGTAGAATGGAGAAAACACAGGCTTCGGAGCCAGACAAACCTGGACCCTGACCACAGTTCTGCCATCTTTTATGTATCCTTCGGCAAGTCATCTCAACTCTCTGAGTCTCAGTGTCCTGATCTAAACAACAGAGGTAAGGATAGCACCTATCCTACAGGATTTTAGGAGGAGTCAACCAAAAAGACTGCTTTGGAGCCCTGAGCCTTATCTGTTTATCTATCTGTCTGCCTGCCTGTCTGTCTATCTGTATCTATCTATCTATCTATCTATCTATCTATCTATCTATCTATCTATCTATCTATCTATCTATCTATCTATCTATCTATCTATCTATCATCTATCATCTATCTATCTATCTATCATCTATCTATCTATCTATCTGTCATCATCTGATAAAGTGCAACAAGACAGAAAACATGTGCTGGAGGGGCCACAAGGCAAGATCACCATAGAGATGTCTGAGGAGCCCAAGCACCAGATATGAGCAGAAGAAGCCTTTGCAATGGTTCTGCCCCAGTCACAGTCAGACTGCAATGATGAGGGGGACCCTGGGCAGGCGCTGCCTGGCTGGGCCAAGTCCAGTGTCGGTGATAATCATAAAATGATGACTATTGTTTTAAGCCACTCTCTTGGGATGATTTTTATGCAGCTGCAGTGCAGAAGAATTTCAAAAACCACACTGGCTTTTTCTATATCAAAAAGAAGAGAAAGAAAGCACCTTAGAACAGATTTTATTTGGAAAAAAATCCCTGGAGTGACCTTGTTTACTTATACACACTTACAGGCACCAGATGCCCACTCTTGGGGGAAGGAAAACAGGACCTTTGTGGCCAAAGTAGTTCCTCTGAGTCCTGCCTGGTACGTGAAACTGGGGAGAGGTGGGCATGTTTATATAAGGAGCATCTCTGGAGGGAAAGAATGGAGCTTCTAAACTCCTATCTTTTGAGGTTTTATACTAATGGAATTTTTTTGGTAGAATCAAGTGGTTTTGATTGAGGTCTGCTGCTATCACTCAAGTTTACGTTTCCACTCTGTCTCTTCTTTTGAAATGCAAATAATAGATTCAAACATCTATCTGAAATCTCCATTTGGTGGGCTTCTAGGCAAATCCAGCCTAAATGCCCAATACAGAACTCTTGATTTCTTCCCCACCCCATCCCCAAATCCCTGCTGTCCCTGTCTTAGTGGAAGCCAGGGAATCTGGGCTTCCTGGGGCCCAGGCTCAAACCAGGGAATCTTCTGTGATTCCCCTTTGCACCCACATTCCTTATCTAATCCATCATTGAGTCCAGATGCACCACTTCCAAAATCTGCCCCAAATCCATCACAGGTCTCCACCTCCACCGCTACCCTAGGGCAAGCTCCTCACGGCTCTCCTGTCTAGACTGCAAGAGCTTTCTAACCAGTGTTCACTTATGAGGAGCTAAGCTGCTACAGTCTCAATACCCAAGCCTGAGCTCCATTGAAAAGGCTATTCCTGGCTTGGCCTATGCTGGAAGGCCTAGCCTGGCATCAAGCTTAGGGGATAATGACCGAACATGTGAATGGGAACTTACAGAGCTGACACATGTGTCCCAAGCTTGGAAGCTCCTACAGCTGGAACAACAGTGTAAGGGGACCTCCATTCACTGCCAATTCTCCCATTTGAAAGTAGAACCGAAGCCTTCACACTGAGTTAGTCCCGCAGTTCTTGGGCAGGAACAGTCCCAGAACTTTGAGCTCAGGTGGCCACTGTTTGGTCTGCAAACCCAGGCAGGAAGCCCACTCGCCTGGTGCACAGGCTGTCTCACCTACCAGCGGAAGAGCTGGAAGGGCCTGTATAAGTCCAGGTCTCCATTTCACCGACAGAAACTGAGACCCAGAGACGGGAAGAAAAGGACTTCTTGCTGCCTTGGATTTGTAGCTCATGGAGTCAAGCTGCAGCCTATGCAAGGATAGGCCAGAACAGGATGCAATTGTTTTCCTAGGGGATGAGTCAGAAGTAGGGGAGGAGGTAAGTCGCTCTAATTATCTCAGCCCTGGCATGCCCCAGGGATGCTTACAGCTAGGAGATGGGGAGACTTCCTAGACCTCGGGCACAGGTTCAACCGAAGGATTCTGCCATGGCTTCCCCTTCCCTTGTCAGCCCAAACCAGCTCCCACCACCCCCTGGGCATCTGTAGACTCATCACATGGGGGGCAGGAGAGGGCAGGATGAGTCAGAGAGGCCATTATTGTCATTATCTCCAGATCTCAGAAATTCTCTCTCTCACAATTTCCTGCCCAGGTCAGACTCCCTCAGCCAAATTCCTGGTGGATACTCGATCATAATTGCAGCTTGCATGGCTCTGCAAGGAGCTCACACACCACCCAGATGTTAAGCAGTCCTTCCTTCTGCCGAACCAAGGCCTTTTGTCTGGCAGCTTCTCCCCATTTGCCCCCACTCTGCCTCCCCGTTAGACCCACAGAACACATCTGGTCCTTTTGCCCCATGATGGTTTTGCAGAGCTATTACCAAGAAATCCTGACCCACCACCCCCACCAGCTACACCGTCTGAACCCAGGTCTCTGCTCTGGAGCCTGTGTGACCTGCCCCTGGAGCTGCAGCTTTGGTAATCTAAGCCATCTGACTCATCAGCATCATATCCCCATGACCTGGCATGTGTGGGCTGATGGTCAGGGCCGGGGAGCCAGGATCCTGCATGGGGAAAGCAGCGCTTCTGGTGATGACAGCCCAGCTCTGCCCTAGCCAGCATCCTCTCCAGCCCCCACAGGGACTAAAGGGCACAGGGGTGGGGAGCCTATATACGGGGCAGCTCAAGGCCAGGAGAAACATGTGCTTGTAGTATTGCTTCCAGAGTCCCCATCAGGATAAACCCATCACCTCCTCCATGTGCTCAGCTCCAATTCTATTATCTGAGACTCAGGCTTCTGTCCCAGAAAGTCATAAAGGGGGCCTGGTCACAGTTACTCCCTTGTGTGTTACTCTCCTCCACTGGACTGTGAGCTCTGTGAAGGCGAGGCCTGAGTCTCATTGTCTCTGGATTGTGAGAGCCTGGCTCACGTCTTGGGCATAATAGATGCTCAGTGAATGTTGGCTGGATGAATGAATGAACATCATTCGCTGTCCCTTGGCTGGGTGTAGAAAGAGGAGCTGATGCCCACCAGCTTCCTGGCACACCCTTGAGGATCGACGCCCACGCCCCATCAGCGCACCAGGCTCCCCACCCACCCGTAATCCTCTCTCTCAAGCTGTCACATTCCAAGACCTGCCCTTCCTTCCTTCCTTCCTTCCTTCCACAGTCATGGACCCAGGAGATGGGTGGAGTGTGTGGCTTCTGATTCAGGCAGGCCAACCTGACACTTGTTCCCTGTGGGACCTAGGCTATGTCGTTTCCTTCTCTTGGGCCTCAGTTTTCTCATCTGTGAAATGACCTATAAGGACTCTGAGGGTTTGAGTCTGCGGCTTGCTGAATCAAGTGCCTCTGATACCCCCAGGACTCCTGAAGTGTGCTGATGTTGTCACAGCCCCTTGGTGGGCACTGGGAAGGGATGGGAGAGGCCATGTCTCATCTGGGACTCCTGTGGTTGATGAGGCCCCGAGGACAGAATGGGTGGTGTTGCCAGCCCTGGGCCCGCATCCTGGGGATATAAGAGGCGAGCTCCCAGCCCTGAGCTCAGGGCCCCTGACCCCAGCCTTTTGCTGTGTCTGCTAGACGCAAGGGAAAAGGGATGTAGTAAGGTCATTCTCTCCACCCACACTGTCACCCCAAAGCCTCCAGACCCCCAAGTGTGGTTGTCCTCCTTCCCTTCTCCCTCCCACCTTCTTCTCTTGACCTTCCTTTCCACGGTGCACAGTGATCAGGAGCCTGATTGCAGAGGCCCACACAGGAGTTCACATGCAGGCTTTGCTGCTTGTCAGCTCTGTGACCTGAGGCAGGTGACTGAACCTCTCTGAACCCCAGTCTTATGGTGAAAATGGGGGTGATGATAGCAGCCACCTCCTTGGGTTGTGAGGACTGAATGAAATAATTCACATAGAGTACTTAGAACAGGACCTGGTACATATTAGGAATTCAGTAAATGTGCATGTTATTAATCATACTATCATCAGTATTTGCACAAGAACTCCTGGCTGCCATTCCAGTGTTCTGCCAATTAATGCTCTCCTGAATCTTCCACTTATGCACTGTGTGGCCTGGATAAGTTAATCAACTTCTCTGAGGCTCAGATTGCCTTCCCAGGAAAATGGCAGTAATAATAATAATCCCTTTCTCATAGAGTTCTAGCATGAGGTAATGGTCATAAATAGGGTAATGAGAAAATCCATCTCCTAAATCTGGAAATTCTGAGAATGAAAGGAAAATCCATTCATAAAGACCCTAGGACAAGCTTCAACCAAGGGGAGTGGCCTCCCCACTTAGAAGGCACTGAGCACAGTTGTGAGCCTACAGTTTCAAGGTCAGTAGACGGGGCTTTTACTTCGCCAGCTCTTCCTCTCCCCAGATCCCACCACCACCTCGGGCCTCCTCTCCCGGCTACCGCACACATCGTTTTCTCTTTACTTTCCCCTCTTCCCCTCTTGCTTAAATTACTGTGTGGCCCCAATAGCCTCAGGACATTCTGTTCTCATCCTGTTCAGTCCATCTTGTTACTGTGGGGAAACTGAGGTTCAGTGAAGTGCAGGGACTTTTCCTATTGCATCAGGGCCAGCACGTCATTTTCTCTGTTCAAAAGTCCCCAAACTCACATTCACGGTCCCTCACAATCTGGCCTGCCTTCCACTCCCTTCCAGAGAAACTCACCCTCTGTCTCTTGCTCACTTGCTCACCAGCTGGCCCCAGAAGTCAGCCTAAGAAAGAGTCCTACTTGGAGGGAAGGGTCTGTGTGCAGAGGTGGCCTCCCACTCACTCAGCTCTTCGTCGCCAGCCCCAGCCCAGCCCTCGCTCAGCTCAGCTGCTTCTCCTCCCACCCTCGGGTGACAGCAAAGGGCTGATGATGCCCTCCTGCCCAGGTCTCTGGGGCAGCCCCAGGGATGGCGCCAGGGCGCTCTGCTGAAGGCAGCAACATCTCCCAGACTCTGGACCTGACGTAATTCGTTTTTAATGGGCTCCATTATGACCTCATGCTTAGTGTCATGGGCACCTGATGTCCACGGCTAAGTGATTAACTAGGGAGTGGCCTGGGGCCACTGCCCAATCTCCCTTTCCTTCCCGGTCCTTGTGGAAGTTGCTGGCCCCTCTCTCACCACTAGGCAGTGGCCCATCAACTCTAACCCGATGTCCCTCCCAGTCAGAGCCAACCCCACACAGAATATTTTCTTCAATTCTTGGAATTTCTGGGTTGAATGACTATTATAATTCAACAACAGCAAAAGGGTTGGCCTATCATTGGTCAACTGATAGGGACTCCTTGAAGACCTATGTTGAGGAGTATTTTGGGGTCACATCCAGGTTCTGCAGGGAAGAGCTCTGGGGTCAACTAGTGATGTGTCCACAGACAGCGTGAGGGAGGGAAAGGAGCGGAGCGGCATGCAGGCCACACACTTTGTACCCAGGCTTTGCACGGGTTGCTTGGCAGGCGTGGTCTGCTGCTCTGAGGCACAGGTCCCCAAGAAACAAGGAAGGCCCGAAGGCTGGGGGATTGAATGCAGCCTGTCAGCTTATGCACTGGTGTGAAGGCATCCAGCTCTGACATTTCACAGATGGAAAAATTGAGGTGCAGGGAGAAGAATGGCCACCTACCAAGTTAGTAGCAGACCTGACATTGTAACCCCCATCAGTGACTGTGCTCCTCAAAAGGTCCTTTCTTAGCAAGTAAGCTGGACTGAATTTAAGACTGAGACTATGTCAGATACTTAGGGAAGAGGGACCTCTGGGTGAGCTCTGAAAAGCAGTCCTGAAGGAAGCAAAGCCAGTCCCCAGTAATGCAGGGCTAATGGGGAGAAGCAGCTCAGGTCTCAAAGCAGCAGTCTGGGGTGTGAGCTGGGGTGACGAGGCCTGGTCCTAAGGGAGCAGGCCCACCCCAAGAGCCAGGAGGGCCCAGAACGCCCAGGAATATTAGCAACCATCAGCAGTGAGTGAGAAGAGGAACTTCCAATATGACAAGGCAATTTAAATACCTGCCTTTGAAAGTAAAAATATAAACAAGAGCTACCTCATATAATTGTCACGTGATGTTGAACAATTGAAAATAGGGGGCATAGAATTAGAAACATCCTTTAAAGGCCTAGAAGACTCCCTGTAAGATCCCCTCTGAGATCCTTTAGGACCCCTCCTTCTGCTGACTTGTTCATGACTGGCCCCCAGCACCTACCCAGAGTAGGTATAAAACATGTCATTGTTTACTAGGGAACAAGGCCGCAGGGTGGGAGGGGGATTCGCCCTCACTATCTTGGGGCCATGGAGGGAGGCACATTTTCTGAGTTTACTGTCTACAAGACCTGACATGAGATATTGTGGAGGGTATGGGCACTTGGTCTCACTGATTCCTTACAACAAGCCTGTGAGATGATTTGTGCTGTAATTCCCATTTTACAGATGAGGAAAGGAGGCACCAAGGGAAAATTCTTTTGCTCAAGTTCACATAGCTCTTTTCATGTCAGACAGAGCTGCTCTTGCCCCCGAACCTTTGGGATGGGAAATAGAAGAGGATGCGTCCATGGGGCCTTTCTGTCCTCCCCACCCTGCCCACAGTTCCCATCTACGCCCAGAGATGTT
The DNA here is from genome assembly GCF_040802235.1 of Manis javanica. NCBI lineage: Eukaryota > Metazoa > Chordata > Mammalia > Pholidota > Manidae > Manis > Manis javanica. The sequence goes on along the minus strand of NC_133160.1, from coordinate 28,152,373 downwards.
TCTGGATATGCACAATGTACACAGTGTGAGAAGATCTCAGTTCCCCTCTTCCCTTCCTCCAGTCGAGCAAGGGGCATGGGCATGTAGGCCTGGCCCACGCCCAGGAAGGGTCCTGCTGCAGACTCGTTGGGTGGTCTGGGCTGGCTCTTTCCATCTTTGGGTTCCTATATTCTCATGAACGTGTGGGAACAGCTCACGGACCACGCAGCTAATCCTAAGGATCAGTGAGCAAAGTTTCATCCCAGACTCCCACTTCCTGAAGCTCCTCTCAGGGGCCCTTGTGCCCTGAGGCCCCCAGGCCCTGCCCACTCACCTGCCATGCCAGGCCCAGTCCGAGTCCTCATTTCCTCTGTGCGATGGTGTGGGCCGTCAGCACGGCGTGTTGGAGCAGCCAGGCCCGAGTTAGCTAGGCAAATCTGGGGACGCTCCCAGGCAGGACAGGCAGAAATCAAGAGCAGGCGTGGCCCTTCTCACCCCTAATCACACATAATTGCCCTGGTTTGCACCTAAAAGGTGTCCAGTGTGGGAAGGGCTCTAGTCAAAAGGCTTTCCAAATGCAGAGTTGAGAGCTGGTGTGTGGGAGAAACTGAGGTCAGGAAGGTCGGAAGCCTGGCACGGACCAGGAGGAAGGAGAGGGAGGTGGGTGGGATCTGGGTTTATGGCCACCCAGTCACACCCCTCACAACAGCCCAACCACAAGAAAAAGAAAATGGAGGCTAGGGACTTTCTCTAAAGTGTAAGCTGCAGAGCTGGGACTAGGACCCAGGTCTCATGGCTTCCTGTCTGGGGTGTCTCCTCCCCTCCTGGCTGTGATGAGAAGCTTCTGTGGTTCTTCTCTCTTCCACGTGGGCTCCAGCAGCATCTACAGGGGCACGCTGGTGATCTCTCCCAGCACCCTGCCCACCACACCCCACCCTCCCGCACCCCTGCACCCCCACGCCGTGGGCTCACTCTTGCTGGAGGAGCCCTGAGTTTCAGAGGAACAAACTTTAGGCCCACACAGGCCTGGGGCTGAAGGCCAGCTCCTGCCCCTGGTCACTCCGTGACCTCAGTGAGGTCTGTGGTTCCCCCTGAGCCTTTGGAAGATGAAGACAGTGACCCCTCTTTATGGGGAGACTGAGGAGGTACTAGCATAACTCATGGAAAGGGTCTGGAGGCATGGGAACCCTGAACGGCTGGTCCCTTCTCTTTCAATCACCTGTATGTTGGGAGTTAGACTGTTCCTGAGCATGTGCACCCCTTCCGTGTCTCCAAACTTCCACTTGGGGATTTCTGAGCTCTGAGGTGGGGAGATGGGGATGGTGTGTGGTCTTGCCTCTGCCTGGGCTAAATCTACCCTGGAAATTAGAAGGAGACCCTCAGCCTGATTTCTTGTGGGGTCTTCTGTCCTTTGGATGTCTTGCAAGGCCTCCCTGTTAGGAGTGATGTCAGCCTAAGCTCTGGGAGGAGGTGACTAACCAAAGGGGAGTGGCGCTCTGGTCACAGGCAAGGCTGATCCACCTGGACTCTGAGCTGGCTCCAGCCTGGAGCTTGGAGACCTGGCAGCTGTTGGTGCCCCGTATACCACGGGCAACACCTCTCCATCTCAGAACCCCGGCTTCTCCTCCTGTCAACTAAAGGGGCTGGACTCAGTTGTTCTTCAGTGCGGTTCTACGTCAAAGTCTAAGATTCCAGGGCTCAAGGACCCTGGACTTCTAAGCTTCTAAAATCTTCTATGGAATGAAATAAGGGGATTTTATTTTCATGGGAGATGGGAGGGAAGTTTCTCTTTGTTGGGAAGTGCCTTGAGGGGATGGCTGGGGCCACTGAGGCTGGGAGGGTCCGGGACAGGGGGACAGGGGAAGTGGGAAGGGTGGACACTGAGACAAGGCTGAGGAGCAGCAGGCGGTCTGTGTGCCGTGTGGGCACCATTGCTCCCTATGATCACCTGAGAATTTGGGAAAGTGTATAAAACCCCAGTGTTTGATGTGGCTGGATTTTTTATAGAAAGTGCAAAGGGGTTGAGCTCAGCTTGCCAGTGTGGTGCAAGGCAAGCATCTTTAATGGGCTACTTGCATTGCCTGTAATTACTGACATCTGGCATGGGCCCAGGGCCGACTTTCCTCATATGTGCAGCCTGTGCCCCATGGGCAGGCAGCCCGGGACCCTTCTGAAGCTGCTTTTCTGCCTGTGCAGGATCAGGCTCCACCTTACTAATCACTGTCTCATTCAGGGCTCATCTTTCATCCTGGGTTTACCTGGACTGGGGTGCCCAGAAGACAGGCCATTCAAAAGTACCCCCCACCTCCCCAAAAAAGAAAGAAAACCCCAACAACAATTCATACTCAGGCCTAGGTAGGAGAGAGCAGCATAGCCCTGGGACCACAGAGCCCTGGGCTGTTATCTCTGGGCGAAACTGGCTGTGTGACCCTTGGCAAGTCATGTACTTTCTCTTGGCACCCTAATCTGTGAAATGAGGTTGTGGGCTGGGTCTTACTGGTTCCAACATTTTCTGATGCTAAATGATCAGGCTAGAGATGGCAGTTGGGAGCCAGAGGCTGGGGCAACACAGGACACCCTGATGTCAGCAGCTGGACCAGCCCCTGCCCAACATACAATGGGTGCTTCACCAATGAAAATCCGTGCCTGTGGAATAAACAGATGCTTTAAAAAGAGTTTCTTTTCCTGACTGTAAATATAATACATATGCATGTAGAAAATCCAAGTGATACAGAGAAAGAAGAATTCATACATACATGTCACGCCAACAAATATAAATAAATACACATACACCCATTGTACAGAGAAGTGTATTTGTAACCTGCCCTTTCGCTTAACCATGTGTTTTGCTTGTATTGGGCTCCCTTTTGAAATCACAGAAGATAGACAAGCATTGTCATTACTAGTGGTAATTCTAGTGTGAGTTTACATGATTTAGCTTACCTTAACCAAATTGAGGGGAATTTGTGTTGTTTCCAGACTTTTGCTATCATAAAGAAATGTAATGCTCTTTTTGGCGGTATTTTGAGTACTTCCCATTTCGGTCTCCTTGACTGAAGGTGTCTTGAAGGCTTATGAACTCCCTGCCCTCCTACCTGCCTCCCTACACCAAGCCTCAGGTCTGGTGGAGAGGAGGTCACGTATTGAAGTGTCCTGTATTTTTCAGTGGTGGTGGGGATATAGCAAAACAGGGGCCTCTCAGTGGAGGATGGAGGGAGGGCTTTCTCCAGGGGACAGAGCAGCAAAGCCCTGGACAGGGCTCCTGGGCTGTGAGTAGTAATCGATTATTCAAATGCCTGAGCCCAGTAAAACCTGGGCACCAAAACCTGTTTTTAAAAATTAAAAAAAAAAAATCAAAGTGATCACCTTGGGGAAAATAAGAATTATATGGATTGGGAGAGCCCCATGACTTCTTGAGGACTCAGAGCCTCTCCCTGGCCCCGCCTGTGGGAGCGTCAGAGGCAGAGCTGTGAATCTGTGCATGCGTGGTCCTTGGATCGGCAGCGTGGCCACCACACCAGGGAGCTCCCCAGATCCCCAAGCCAGAAGCTGCCTTTTGACAGTTCCTCAGGTGGCTCACAGGCACATTAATGTCTGAGACTCCCTACCCAGAGCATCTCTTCTCAAAGGGAGGTCTTGGGTCCCCAAGACTCTTTTAAGGAATCTGTGAGGTCAAACTATTTTCCTAATATTATTAAGTTTTATTTCTTGGGCCTATTCCACATTCATTTTCTCATTAGAGTTCCAGATACTGCAAAAAATTGAGTGCAAAATCAGATACGAGAATATAGCTATTTTTCCATTAGTCCTTCTATTTAAATAGATTTGCCAAAAAAAAAAAAAGTAAAACAATGCCACTCTTACTAATATTATTTTTTGTTCTGGAAAATATAGTTATTTTTCTAGAATGCATGTTATTTGTGTTAGGATGACATGAATTTATTAGTATGTAAATGAGCTAATAAATAAATATTTTGTAAGTTTCTCAGTGTTAGTTTCTAAATCAGTAAATATCCATAGCTACAATCCACATAAGCAAGGGTTCTTTGGGGTTCTCGATAATTTTCAAGGGTGTAAAGAGACTGAAATGCTTCAGAACTACTGGTTTAAAGTATGCTCCGCCCTTAGGATTCCAGTTCTGTCCCTCAAGAGAAAACCCTAGGCTGACCCAAATCACAGGGGAAGGGACTGGAGGCTGTGGCCTCAAGTGAAGATGAGACCTGGGCCAGAGAAATCCAGGGACAGCTGTACGCTGCAGGGGCAGCTCACAGTGCCCTCTGGTGCTGAGCACCCCCATTTCCTGAGCCCTGTGGTTCCAGTGACCACAGGCCTGGTGTTGCCTATAGGCGTATATCAAGGTAGGAGGTACGTATCTCAAGGTATATGATGTGTAAATCCCCAGTGTGCTCAGGCTGTGAGTCACCTATGTCATCTTGGGAATTCATCCTCATAGGTCAATGAGTCAAAAGGTCCCATGAGAGCAGATCAGGATGGTCTAGTGGCAGGCTGCCCTTCTCTTCTCTGGGTCTCTGTCAACCTGGTCTATAAAATGGAAGATGATACTGCCCCCTCCCATTCCTGGGTGAAGTCATTAGGCAACTAATAAAAGACTGTGAAGCTCTCACTCATCTGTACATCACAACCTGAGAGTAATAAATATGATGACATAGACAGCCAGCATTCAAACTCCGGGAGGGAGGTGCTTGCTGAGCCCGAGGGCAAGTCACCAGCAGACATTGCTCACTGTGTGCAGGCCCGGAGCTGTGGGGCAAGCCAGGAGGTTAAAGGTGGCCTGGTCCCTGGCCCAGAGTCCAGGTTAGTTGGCAAAAACTCTTAATTTTGGCTTTCCCCTCAAACTGTGTAGCTACCAACACCTCCAACACCTCCCTGCTTGCCCTCCTGTCTCTCGCTCTCTGGAAATTTGGTCCAGAAATCTGTCTGCCTTTCCTTCTTCTATTTCCCACAATCAGCAAAGTGGGTTTCCTTCACTTCCTGGATGGAGAGGACTTTCCTTAAGTGGTGTACCTGGACATCTCTGGCCCTGGCTTATAGTAACCTTGAAGGTCAAAGGCATTAGGCTCAGCTCCTGACTGCTAATGGACATTTAGAATTTACTAAGCCCTTTCTTGGCAAAGACTGGATTTAAAGATGATTGTCTGGTGGAGGACCACACAAAACGAACAGAAACCAGAACACCCAATCAGGCAGCCAGTGGCAATTGCCCATTGTTCTTGCCCCCTCCTTCTTTCTCTGAAGCACTGAGATTCTTGGCTTAGCTGGGTGAGTAGCCCAAGAGCAACATAATCCAGAGGAAATACAGCCAAAAATACTTCAAACACATGATCCCTGTTACTCAATGAGTGAACCTGATGAACCGAGGGGAGAGTACCAAATCGGTCATCTAGGCATTGATAGGCAAGTGCCACAACTCTGATGTGTCAGTAGGCTCCACAGGGATTTGCCCTTTAGTGCATGTGAAGAGGTGTTTGTTGAATGAATTTTGGAAGGAGTGAATGACCCAAGTTTGAAATCTGTTGTTTCTGGGACCCACTGGACCTGGGCTTATGAAGATTAGACCAGTGATAGAAAATTTTAAAATGATATTTTCTTTACCTTTTTGAGCAATTATAATAACTACCATTTACTGTGTGCTTCCTATGTGCCACTGCTCTAACCTGATTCTTATGTATCAGTAGGCACCAATGCTGTCCCCAATTTCCAGAGGAAGAAACTGAGACTTAGAAAGGAGACATATGTGTCTTAAGGTCACAAATCTGATTACTGATGGAATCAAGATTTGAACCTGTGCAGCCTGAGGGTAGAGCCTATGTGTTTAACAATGGTATTAGGCAATGAATCAACTTTCCAGCCCCACTACAATTCTTTGTCTCTTCATTTCTTCAGTAAATAGCTAGTGCTATTTATTGGGTAAGGAACAGCACAGCAGAAGTACAGGAAGGTCACCATGATCTTGGTTCTGTGGCTCAGTTATCGCTGTTTAACATTCCCCACTTCCTTTTGCCAGGAACTGAACATATATTAGTGCCTGTGTTGGGCAAGGCACTGTGAAAGGTTAAGGAGTTAGACACACTCCTGCTGCTGGGGGTTATCTTGTTCAGAATCCTTCAATTCATTCATTTACTGACTAAATCATTTATAAAATGCTTGTTAACACGTGCTCCCAGCAAAGGGATAAGGGGAGTGGGGGCAAAGGAGAGAAAAAATGAATAAGACAATCTCTAGCCTTAAAGAAACTCGGTGTTTGTGAAAGAGATTTAAAAAAATACACCAAAGAATTACAACAGATGGTAGAAATGGATGATTCTCAAGAAATACATAAATAGAGAATGTGTTAGCTCAGAGCTGGGTCAGGCCATTTCTAGCAAAAGTTTCATGGGAAACAGAATAAAAGTAATTAACTCTGTTGAGAGAATGGTATTCTTCCTGGGACTCCTGAGTGCTTTTTTATTAAATCCCAAAAAGAACCAAATGGAGAAAATACTCTCACTACCTAATTTCCAATCTTTCCTGCCCCAAAGCACTCTTCAAACTTGCAATAGAGATGAACCAGGAAGAAAAAGATGAACCATTCATTTGGAATGAGAATCTTCGGATTCTGTGCCCAGGCCAGTGCAACCTGGGTGGTCCCCATGCCGTCCCTCCAGAAAGAAGTTGTAAATGTTCTCCCCAAACCTTACCAAAAGCTTTGAAGACCAAGGAAGGAGAGGACATCCAGAAGATGCAGAAATGAATGCCTGCAGTCATTTCCTGAAACCTCACCAAAATGGCGGGAAGGAGCTTCTATGCAAAAGGTGTAAATGTACAAAGACAGGAGAACCAGGAAGAAGGTCACAGCAGCAAAACTTGGAAATCTGGAAAGCAGAGGCAAGAATGGCAGATAACCAGCAGATCTGAGAAAAGCTATTCCCAGCCAGGCACTGGAGAGACCTAAGCAGTGGTGAACACCAGCCACCACTGCTTAGCTCTCTGGCTAAGTAAAAGAGCCCCTCCAAACTCCACAGCTGCCAGCACGGGTCAGTTCTGTAAGTGGAGGCTGGCAAAGGTTGTGGGAAAAAAATAACAATTGGCTGAAAATCTGTTCATGAAAGAGTCAGTCCTAGGCCCCCTCCCAGTCTCTGTGAGCTGAGTCACTTCCCTTTCTCCAGCCCACTAGAGTCTGAGCTTTATTCTTTGGAGAGAGTAGATACAGGCTGACACATAGCACGCCAGGTTGAGTTTAAGTCCAAGGAAAGGAAATCCCGGGGCAAAATACCTCTAAAAAACCGAAATCAGGGGCGGAGCCAAGATGGCGGCGTGAGTAGAGCAGTGGAAATCTCCTCCCAAAAACACATAGAGCTATGAAAATATAACAAAGAAAAATCTTCCTAAAATAGAGACCACAGGACACAGGACAACATCCAGACCACATCCACACCTGCAAGAACCCAGCGCCTTGTGAAGGGGGTAAGATACAAGCCCCAGCCCGGCGGGACCCGAGCGCCCCTCCCCCCGGCTCCTGGCGGGTGGAGAGAAACCGGAGCGGTTTTTTTTTTTTTTTTTTTTTTTTTGGCGAGCGCTTTTTGGAAGCCTTAGAGGGACGGGCCCCCGTTGCTGGGGAGGCAGGGTGGCGGGACCGGTGAGGAGGTGCCTGGGAACGGCGCCGGAGGACAAAGAATATCCCGCGTTTCTCCCTGCGAGACCTGGGGGCAGGTGCCTGAGACCGGTGCCTGAGGACGGAGGAGGTCGCGCGTTTTTCCCCTTTTTTTTCCTCTTTTTGGCGAGCGCTTTTTGGAAGCCTTGAAGGGACGGGGACCCCAGTGCTAGGGAGGCACGGTGGCGGGACTGGTGAGCGGGTGGCTGGGACCGGCGCCTGAGGACAAAAAATATCCCCCGTTTTTCCCTGCGGGACCGGTGGGCGGGTGCCCGAGACCGGCACTTGAGGACAGAGGAAATCGCGCGTTTTTCCCCTTTTTTTTTTCTCTTTTCTGCGAGTGCTTTCTGGAAGCCTAAAAGGGACAGGGACCCCGGTGCTAGGGAGGCAGGGCGGCGGGACTGGTGAGCGGGTGCCTGGGACTGGCACCTGAGGACTAAGAATATCCCGCATTTTTCCCTGTGGGACCGGTGGGTGGGTGCCTGAGACCAGCACCTGAGGACGGAAGATATCGCGCGTTTTTCCCCTTTTTTTTCTCTCTTTTTGCCGAGTGCTTTTTGGAAGCCTTGAAGGGACAGGGACCCCGGTGCTAGGGAGGCAGGGCGGCGGGACTGGTGAGCGGGTGCGTGGGACCAGTGCCTGAGGACAAAGAATATTGAGCGTTCCTTCCCTGCGGGACCGGTGGGTGGGTGCTTTTTGGAAGCCTTGAAAGGACAGGGACCCTGGTGCTAGGGAGACAGGGCAGCAGGACCAGTGAGCGGGTGCCTGGGACCGGCACCTGAGGACAAAAAAAAAAAAAAAAAAAATCGCTTGTTTTTTCCTTTTTTTTCCTTTTTTTTTTCTCTTAGTTTCTGTTCCCTCTCTCATTGTTGCTGCTGTTGTTTTGGTTTGGAGAGTGCTTCTTGGAAGTCTTAAAGGGGCAGGACAGGTCACTTAGACCAGAGGCAGGGAATCTGGGGATCTCTGGGCACTCTAACCCCCTGGGCAGCAGGGAGCACAGAGGCCCCTTACGGAGATAAATAGCCTCCTGGCCGCTCCCCCTCCAACGGGGCTCCACCATTTTGGAGGAACAGCCCCAGCCAGGCCAAGCCCACAGCAACAGCGGAGATAAACCCCAAAGCAACTGGGCAGGAAGCAGAAGCCCTGTCTGCGCACAGCTGCCCAGCACAAGCCACTAGAGGTCGCTATTCTCCCAGGAAAAGGCTACAAACCAACAAGAAGGGAAGCTCTTCCAGCGGTCACTTGTACCAGCTCTGCAAACTATCTATATCACCATGAAAAGGCAAAACTACAGGCAGACAAAGATCACAGAGACAACACCTGAGAAGGAGACAGACCTAACTAGTCTTCCTGAAAAAGAATTCAAAATAAAAATCATGAACATGCTGACAGAGATGCAGAAAAAAATGCAAGAGCAATGGGATGAGCTGCAGAGAAAAATGCAAGAGCAGTGGGATGAAGTCCGGAAGGAGATCACAGATGTCAGGAAAGAGATCACAGAAGTGAAACAATCCCTGGAAGGATTTATAAGCAGAATGGATAAGATGCAAGAGGCCATTGAAGGAATAGAAGCCGGAGAACAGGAACGTATAGAAGCTGACATAGAGAGAGATAAAAGGATCTCCAGGAATGAAACAACACTAAGAGAAATATGTGACCAATACAAAAGGAAAAACATTCGTATTATAGGGATACCAGAAGAGGAAGAAAGAGGAAAAGGGATAGAAAGTGTCTTTGAAGAAATAATTGCTGAAAACTTCCCCAAACTGGGGGAGGAAATAATCGAACAGACCATGGAATTATACAGAACCCCAAACAGAAAGGATCCAAGGAGGACAACACCAAGACACATAATAATTAAAATGGCAAGGATCAAGGACAAGGAAAGAGTTTTAAAGGCAGCTAGAGAGAAAAAGGTCACCTATAAAGGAAAACCAATCAGGTTAACATCAGACTTCTCAACAGAAACCCTACAGGCCAGAAGAGAATGGCATGATATACTTAATGCAATGAAACAGAAGGGCCTTGAACCAAGGATACTGTATCCAGCACGACTATCATTTAAATATGATGGTGGGATCAAACAATTCCCAGACAAGCAAAAGCTGAGGGAATTTGCTTCCCACAAACCACCTCTACAGAGCATCCTACAGGGACTGCTCTAGATGGGAACACCCCTAAAAAGAGCACAGAACAAAACACACAACATATGAAGAATGGAGGAGGAGGAATAAGAAGGGAGAGAAGAAAAGACTCTCCAGACAGTGTATATAACAGCTCAATAAGCGAGCTAAGTTAGGCAGTAAGATACTAAAGAAGCTAACCTTGAACCTTTGGTAACCACGAATCTAAAGCCTGCAATGGCAATAAGTACATATCTTTCAATAGTCACCCTAAATGTAAATGGACTTAATGCACCAATCAAAAGACATAGAGTAATAGAATGGATAAAAAAGCAAGACCCATCTATATGCTGCTTACAAGAAACTCACCTTAAACCCAAAGATAAGCATAGACTAAAAGTCAAGGGATGGAAAAACATATTTCAGGCAAACAACAGTGAGAAGAAAGCAGGGGTTGCAGTACTAATATCAGACAAAATAGACTTCAAAACAAAGAAAGTAACAAGAGATAAAGAAGGCCACTACATAATGATAAAGGGCTTAGTCCAACAAGAGGATATAACCATTCTAAATATATATGCACCCAATACAGGAGCACCAGCATATGTGAAGCAAATACTAACAGAACTAAAGAGGGAAATAGACTGCAATACATTCATTGTAGGAGACTTCAACACACCACTCACCCCAAAGGATAGATCCACCGGGCAGAAAATAAGTAAAGACACACAGGCACTGAACAACACACTAGAACAGATGGACCTAATAGACATCTATAGAACTTTACATCCAAAAGCAACAGGATATACATTCTTCTCAAGTGCACATGGAACATTCTCCAGAATAGACCACATACTAGCTCACAAAAAGAGCCTCAGTAAATTCCACAATATTGAAATTCTACCAACCAATTTTTCAGACCACAAAGGTATGAAAGTAGAAATAAATTCTACAAAGAAAACAAAAAGGCTCACAAACACATGGAGGCTTAACAACATGCTACTAAATAATCAATGGATCACTGAACAAATCAAAATAGAGATCAAGGAATATATAGAAACAAATGACAACAACAACACTAAGCCCCAACTTCTGTGGGATGCAGCGAAAGCAGTCTTAAGAGGAAAGTATATAGCAATCCAGGCACACTTGAAGAAGGAAGAACAATCCCAAATGAATAGTCTAACATCACAACTATTAAAACTGGAAAAAGAAGAACAAATGAGGCCTAAAGTCAGCAGAAGGAGGGACATAATAAAGATCAGAGAAGAAATAAACAAAATTGAGAAGAATAAAACAATAGCAAAAATCAACGAAACCAAGAGCTGGTTCTTTGAGAAAATAAACAAAATAGATAAGCCTCTAGCCCAACTTATTAAGAGAAAAAGAGAGTCAACACAAATCAACATAATCAGAAATGAGAATGGAAAAATCACGACAGACTCCACAGAAATACAAAGAATTATTAAAGACTACTATGAAAACCTATATGCCAACAAGCTGGAAAACCTAGAAGAAATGGACAACTTCCTAGAAAAATACAACCTCCCAAGACTGACCAAGGAAGAAACACAAAAGTTAAACAAACCAATTACAAGCAAAGAAATTGAAACAGTAATCAAAAAACTACCCAAGAACAAAACCCCGGGGCCGGACGGATTTACCTCGGAATTTTATCAGACACAAAGAGAAGACATAATACCCATTCTCCTTAAAGTGTTCCACAAAATAGAAGAAGAGGGAATACTCCCAAACTCATTCTATGAAGCCAACATCACCCTAATACCAAAACCAGGAAAAGACCCCACCAAAAAAGAAAATTACAGACCAATATCCCTGATGAATGTAGATGCAAAAATACTCAATAAAATATTAGCAAACAGAATTCAACAGTATATCAAAAGGATCATACACCATGACCAAGTGGGGTTCATCCCAGGGATGCAAGGATGGTACAACATTCGAAAATCCATCAACATCATCCACCACATCAACAAAAAGAAAGACAAAAACCACATGATCATCTCCGTAGATGCTGAAAAAGCATTTGACAAAATTCAACATCCATTCATGATAAAAACTCTCAGCAAAATGGGAATAGAGGGCAAGTACCTCAACATAATAAAGGCCATATATGATAAACCCACAGCCAGCATTATACTGAACAGCGAGAAGCTGAAAGCATTTCCACTGAGATCGGGAACCAGACAGGGATGCCCACTCTCCCCACTGTTATTTAACATAGTACTGGAGGTCCTAGCCACGGCAATCAGACAAAACAAAGAAATACAAGGAATCCAGATTGGTAAAGAAGAAGTTAAACTGTCACTATTTGCAGATGATATGATACTGTACATAAAAAACCCTAAAGACTCCACTCCAAAACTACTAGAACTGATATCGGAATACAGCAAAGTTGCAGGATACAAAATCAACACACAGAAATCTGTAGCTTTCCTATACACTAACAACGAATCAATAGAAAGAGAAATCAGGAAAACAATTCCATTCACCATTGCATCAAAAAGAATAAAATACCTAGGAATAAACCTAACCAAGGAAGTGAAAGACTTATACTCTGAAAACTACAAGTCACTCTTAAGAGAAATTAAAGGGGACACTAATAAATGGAAACTCATCCCATGCTCATGGCTAGGAAGAATTAATATCGTCAAAATGGCCATCCTGCCGAAAGCAATATACAAATTTGATGCAATCCCTCTCAAATTACCAGCAACATTCTTCAATGAATTGGAACAAATAATTCAAAAATTCATATGGAAACACCAAAGACCCCGAATAGCCAAAGCAATCCTGAAAAAGAAGAATAAAGTAGGGGGGATCTCACTCCCCAACTTCAAGCTCTACTACAAAGCCATAGTAATCAAGACAATTTGGTACTGGCACAAGAACAGAGCCACAGACCAGTGGAACAGATTAGAGACCCCAGAAATTAACCCAAACATATATGGTCAATTAATATTTGATAAAGGAGCCATGGACATACAATGGCAAAATGACAGTCTCTTCAACAGATGGTGCTGGCAAAACTGGACAGCTACATGTAGGAGAATGAAACTGGACCATTGTCTAACCCCATATACAAAGGTAAACTCAAAATGGATCAAAGACCTGAATGTAAGTCATGAAACCATTAAACTCTTGGAAAAAAACATAGGCAAAAACCTCTTAGATATAAACATGAGTGATCTCTTCTTGAACATATCTCCCCGGGCAAGGAAAACAACAGCAAAAATGAGCAAGTGGGACTACATTAAGCTGAAAAGCTTCTGTACAGCGAAAGACACCATCAATAGAACAAAAAGGAACCCTACAGTATGGGAGAATATATTTGAAAATGACAGATCTGATAAAGGCTTGACGTCCAGAATATATAAAGAGCTCACACGCCTCAACAAACAAAAAACAAATAACCCAATTAAAAAATGGGCAGAGGAACTGAACAGACAGTTCTCCAAAAAAGAAATACAGATGGCCAAGAGACACATGAAAAGATGCTCCACATCGCTAATTATCAGAGAAATGCAAATTAAAACTACAATGAGGTATCACCTCACACCAGTAAGGATAGCTGCCATCCAAAAGACAAACAACAACAAATGTTGGCGAGGCTGTGGAGAAAGGGGAACCCTCCTACACTGCTGGTGGGAATGTAAATTAGTTCAACCATTGTGGAAAGCAGTATGGAGGTGCATCAAAATGCTCAAAACAGACCTACCATTTGACCCAGGAATTCCACTCCTAGGAATTTACCCTAAGAACGCAGCAATCAAGTTTGAGAAAGACAGATGCACTCCTATGTTTATCGCAGCACTATTTACAATAGCCAAGAATTGGAAGCAACCTAAATGTCCATCTGTAGATGAATGGATAAAGAAGATGTGGTACATATACACAATGGAATACTACTCAGCCATAAGAAGTGGAAAAATCCAACCATTTGCAGCAACATGGATGGAGCTGGAGAGTATTATGCTCAGTGAAATAAGCCAAGCGGAGAAAGAGAAATACCAAATGATTTCACTCATCTGAGGAGTATAGGAACAAAGGAAAAACTGAAGGAACAAAACAGCAGCAGAATTACAGAACCCAAAAATGGACTAACAGGTACCAAAGGGAAAGGAACTGGGGAGGATGGGTGGGCAGGGAGGGATAAGGGGGGGGAATAAGAAGGGGGGTATTAACATTAGCATGCATGGGGGGGAGGGAGAAAGGGGAGGGTGGGCTGCACAACACAGAGAGGACAAGTAGTGACTCTACCACATTTTGCTAAGCTGATGGACAGTAACCGTAATGTGGTTGTTAGGGGGGACCTGATATAGGGGAGAGCATAGTAAACATAGTATTCCTCAGGTAAGTGTAGATTAAAAATTTAAAAAAAAAAAGAAAGAAAGAAAGAAAAGGGGGATTACTCCTTAACAGGATAAAACTATTGGTAAATCAAAGATCAACGCATGCTTTAAATATCCTTAATGTTGATCACTTAAAGGGTGTCAGATGATCAGCTATGGAGGTACTCTTTTCTGATAATATTCCTTTCTCTTAATTAAAAAAAAAAAAAAAAAGCAGTTACTGTGTGCTGACCTCCAATGAGTTCTGCACAGTGGTATAGAGGGCATGTCAAAGTGTGGGCAAAGGGTCTGTTTGTTTCTACGCAGAAGATCAAGGCCTAGCTTGGATACCCAGAAAATGAACTAAGATACGATATGAGGAGGAGCTTCCGGCATCAGCACTCTCTGGAGGACTCGTGCCGGGGGATGATCATCAAAAAGCCTCCACAGGGATCCGGACGATGCTGCGGTTGTGGCTGCATCCAGCCCACCGTCTCCTGGACTTGCCATAAGAAGGAGGAGGGAGATGTCTAGGCTGGCATTTGCATACAGTGAGACAACGAATTTGACTGGATCTGTACTGTTGGAACTCAACCAGGAGTTGGGAGGGGTGCAAGTTGTAGCACCCCAAAATCTCATGACTATAGACTATCTATGGTTAAAAGAACATATGGGATGTGAACAGATCCCAGAAATGGGCTGCTTTGATTTGTCTGATGGTTCAAGTACAGTTGGACAATATCCATCATATCATAGATAAATTTTCACAAATGCCTAGGGTGCCTAAATGGTTTTCTTGGCTTCACTGGAGATGGCTGGTAATTATAGATTTGCTTTGTTTATGTCACCGTATTCCTATTATGTTAATATGTGTGTGCAAATTAGTTAGTAGTTTAAAACCTATACATAATTAAGGTACTATACAAGAAGATATGTCAAAGAAATAATCAATCCTCCCAAGTTTCCTTCATATGCTACATCTATAGCTTTTCTTCTTCCTTCCTAATTACAAACCTTAAATAGAATTCGTGCCTCATATCGAATTTACCGAGTATCGTAATTCCTTCAGGTGGTAAAGATACCTCGAGACAAGTGCTGGGCATAGAAGCCACAGGGCATAAATCTGCAAAGAAGTAAAAAGCTAACCTTTGCAAACAATATGGCTTCTCTCTCACTTACCAACTTTACATTTCCCTGTATGGCCCCGGAAGATGACTGGTTAGCCAGAGACGGGTAAGATTCCTCAAGGGAGGAACAACCTAAGACAGGCACAGTCGCAGGGGGGCCATCAGGTGAGAATTTGGGGATCAACAGAGGTGAGGCTCAGAACCTCACCCCCCCTGCTTTGAGAGAAATCTTCTGCATCCGTGGATGTCTTGCTGCCCTTGTCTAGCCTGGATTAATACTTAGTCCATAGGCACACACCTGATCATCTGATCATCTATATTTGCCTTCTTACAGCACTAAACTATGTTTTCTACCTTTATCTTGCATCTACCTACCACTTCAGCATTTTATTAAAAATAAAAATAATAATAATAATAGGAGAAATGTGGGATCAACATATAAATCAAGTACAAAAATCAAATGAATATTCATATTTGACCTGATGGTTTATAGGTCATATTGCATGATCAAAACCGAAAGTTTCTGTGATGAATGCCCTTGTACTGTTCACCATGTAAGAATTTATTCACTCTGTAAGAATTCGTTCACCATGTAAGAACTTGTTCGTTATGCTTCAGAAGATTGGAGACTGACGAGAATTAGGCTTGAGATGGATTAATGATTGTACATTGAGCATTGACCCCCCTATACTGAATTTTATTGTTGTTAACAACCATTTGATCAATAAATATGAGAGATGCCCTCTCAAAAAAAAAAAAAAAAAAAAAACCGAAATCAGTCAAAGGGAGAAATAAAGTTTAAAATTCATTTATTGCTCCCTAACTGCAATCCAGGGCCTTCTCTCTTTCCAGCTCTGGCAGAAGCAAAACCAGCCCTCCCTCTCCTCTCTCAGGTAAAGATAAGCTCTCTGTTGCCCAGGTAATTATCCATTGATATGGAGATGAACTTCTCTCCACCCCTGAGGAATGATGCAAATGCACTAAAGCCATACTTCTTTTCACCTCTGAACGCCTATTGATAAGCAGATGTACTAAAGCCAGACGAGATATTCTGGAAATATTACAGTTTTACCCACATTGGGGCTAGGGTGTACTGTCCAGAAAATAGGGACAGTGAGGGGACGTTTACATGCTGGCCTCCATGTCTGACTCCTCACACGTCCCACCCAGGATGCTGGCAGCCAGGAGGAAACACCTCACAGGAGCTCAAAAAGGAACGACCTAAAGAAACTGAATTGGAGTCTCCCCAGCTAAACAGCCCGCTTGGTCATGTTGGTGTTAGGGTCTAGGACTCCAGGGTTTCCCAGAGAACAAGACATACGGACACGGAGATGAAAATCCAAGCAAAGTCTTTATTCAGCCAGCAAGCTGGGGTCGACAGCACCTCCCCTGACACGAAGGCCGAGTCCGAGCTGCCGACCCCGAAGCAACTTTGGGTACTGATTATATAGGATCTTCACAGCCGTTACACCAAAGCCCGCGCAGTTCTACAACTAATAGGTTTAAAACACACTCTATATTGTAACCAATGGGAAACATTGTAACCTTTTTAGGGAACGCACCAGTTGCCTGCCCGCTTCAATTATTATCTCTTGCTTACCCAAGCATGTCTATGTGACTTATCACGGGTTACATCCCCAGGCGTTCCCAGGCTGTTGCCCACTTCTAGTTATCTAACTTAGGGTAGGCGCATTTCTCAGAAGCCTTGGGTAATTTACACAAGAAAAGACTGGGTGGCTCTTGCTCTAGGCAGTCAGGTTAAGTGTCATTAGTTCTTTTTCCTGACTCTTGATGCTCTCTGCACTCCGTTACATTTCTCCCCTTTTCTTGATCAGACTAAGGAATCTTCCGCAGCGGTGTCTAGGGCCTGATATTTTTGGCGAAGAACCAGGAGTTGGACGGTGTCAAACTTCTCCTGCACAGACTTAAGCAGCCTGTTTATTATACACGGGCCGATGGTAAGCAAAAACAGCAGGATGACCAGTGGCCCTGCAACGGCCGAGAGGAGGGTAGCAAACCATGGCTTGTGCTTGAACCAAGACTCAAACTAGCCTTCGCTGCTGCTGCTTTCATATTCTTTACGCCGCCTGTCAAGATCTTTTTTTAGTTTGGCTAAGGAATCTCTGACTGCACCTGTCTTATCTACATAGAAACAGCATTCTTCTTTTAGGGCTGCACATAGCCTACCTTCTTTTAAGCACAAGAGGCCTCTTTGGTTCTGTAGGACCACCTCTGACAAGGAGGTGAGGGATTGCTCCAGGTCTGATATTGACTGTCAGAGTTGTTCTAGGTCCTTGTCGACTGCCAGCCTCAGGGCTGTGAGCCCTTTTTCACAAGGGCTGTGACTCCAGTGCCTGCCCTTGCTATCTCTAGGGAGAAGAGGGTCCCAATGGTCAGGGCGGTAACAACCTCCCTCTTGCTCCGGTGGGGGCTCGGCCTTTCTTCCCAATAAGAAAGGAGAGATTCATGAGAATGATACATTAGGCGAGGTAGAATGGCTATCAGCACACAAAACTCACTGTTAGCATTGAACACAGAGGTGGATAGGGCTGGAGTGAGGCCTGTCTTTGAGCAGAGCCACCAGCCCGAGGAGGGTATAATCCACTTTCCCTGCTCCCACGTAGTGTTATTATGGGAGGAGCATAACTGGCTCTGGGTTGTCAGGACTGTGCCTACACACATACCAACAACTGAGACTTGAGCGATTGTAAGTCTCCACGGTCTCCCATCCTAGTAAGTGGGATGGGAGTTGTTGATAGTGTAGGAGCCATTTATCCCGATTGCCTCATAGAAGGGGGGTGAACCTGGGTAGCATAGCCAACAGGGATCAGTGAGGGAGGAAGTGGTGTGGTTAAGAGTCTCTACTACTGCTTGCACCATTTCCCACATGGGATTATCTAACCCGGAGGGAGTGTGCTGGGCCCATAACCCAGAGGTTGATGGACCCGGTCCTCTCGTGGGCTCTGGAGCAAGCGTTCTGGTTGGCATTTTCTCATCCTTTTTGCTCAGGCCCTTGTCCTGGATTGAAGGTTTCTGGGGATTTATAACCGGGTTGGGACCTATGGTGGCGGTGGGAGTTGACACGGTTAATTTAATGATGAGGGTCGAGCCGGCATGCTCCCCATATTTACAATACACCATTCCCTACATTAGTCCGTTTATCCAGCGCGATACCTCAGTGTTTTTGCCCATCTTGGTGAATTGAACTCTTACCTAATCCTGGTCCGTTTTGTCACAAGCCTTGGTTTTGTAAAGGGTCATAGGCTGGTGACGAGGGATGACCTTGTTGACATAAGTAAATTTGACAGAATCGATTTTTGTAACTGTCTATCTCTAATCCCCATCGTTCGAGGTTACACAGTCCCAGCTGGCACAAAAGAAGTCATGCCCCCCCGCCACAGTGCCTTCTTTTACCTGTTCCTGGGCAAGCATAAAACCTATGGGAGCGAGCCAAATTTGGAGGGACCGATCGGTAAACGGGGTTGATCTGCTGAAAACAGAAATACAGGTCAGGCCACCAGGTTCTGATTGGCACACTGTGTTGTGTGGAGTTGATGACTTCCCCATTGTCGCTATCAATCAGTATCCAGGTCAGGTTCCTTGGTTGATGGGGGTTGGTGCCTCTGATCCCCACAGATGTGGCTCCCATGAAGATCTATACTAAGGAGCTTATTAGCAGGATCTCTTTCATCTTCGGCTTAAGTGCAGTTTTAGGGGATTGGCAGGATGCTGCTGCACCTTCCACTCTTCTTTTCGGTTCCTTGGATCGTTACGAGGTAGGATCCGAAAGTGGGTGTGGTGCACCCGTGGAGCGATGCCATCAACCTTGAGAGCAGTGGGGGTGGTAAACAATACAATGTAAGGTCCTTTCCACCTGGGCTCGAGAGTCCTCACTTGGTGTCTTTTGACCCATACCATATCCCCTGGGACTATGCCATGTTCCGGGCTTGGAATTTTCCCGCCTTCGTAATATGCTCTGATCAGGGGCCAGATTTCCTGCTGCACTTTAGCAAGAGCTTGCAACACATTCAGATAGTCAGGGGACGGGTCTTCTGCACCGGGAAGCTGCACTCGCCGGGTTATGGGTGGAGGGGCCTCGTACATTATCTCAAATGGAGTTAAACTATGTACATAGGGGGAGTTCCGAGCGCAGAAGATGGCTAAGGGAAGGAGGGTCACCCAGTCCCTGCCAGTCTCCAATACCAATTTAGAAAGGGTCTCTTTCAGGGTCCGATTCATTCTTTCTACCTGCCCAGAGCTTTGTGGGTTATAAGCACAATGTAACTTCCAATCTACTCCTAAAGCTAGGGCTAGTCCTTGCAGGATTTTGCTAATGAAAGCCGGGCCATTATCGGAACTTATTGCTTCAGGGACCCCATATCTGGGGATGATTTCTTCAATTAATCTTTTTGCTACTACCTGGCTAGTCTCATGCTTGGTTGGAAAGGCCTCCACCCACCCAGAGAAAGTATCTACCATAACCAGCAAATACTAGTATCTATACTTCTCTGGTTTTATTTCGGTGAAGTCTATTTCTCAATTCCTCCCTGGAGCCCTCTCCCTTTCCCGGGTACCTGCCGGGTGCAGCCCTTTTGGGGCTGGTCTTAGCATTGCACAGCTACTGCATTCTTTCGTGATCTGACAAGCTGCCTCATTCTGGTGGGGAAACACCAACTGCCTGGACTGGAAAAGGCTGAGCAGCTTTTTCCAGCCTAGATGGGTGGACTTATGCAGATTAGCAAGCATGTACTGCCCTAATGCTTCTGGCAGAATCAACCTACCTTCTTGGTCCCTACTCCAATTTCCCTCCCCAAACACTTTCCCCGAGACTTGTTTCTTAATCCACTCAAGATCCTGGGGGAATACTCAGGTTTGGGTGGCAAGGCGGGCAGTTCAGGTATGGGTATTTTGAGGGCTGCAAGTACAAGGGAGTCTGAGAGGGCTGCCCTCTTAGCTTCCGCATCAGCATGGCTGTTGCCGATGGCCTCAGGTGTCTTCTTTGATTGGTGGACCGGTACATGTATAACTGCTACGGCTTTGGGTTTTTTGACAGCAGCTAGTAGTCTTTGGACTTCTTGCAGATTCCTCAGTCCCTTCCCTTCCGCAGAACGGAATCTTCTTTCTCGGTAGATGGCACCATGGACACGGACAGTGACAAAGGCATATCTGCTATCTGTGTAAATGTTGGCCCGCTTGCCTTCTGCTCTTTCCAGGACTCAGGGAGTTACCCAGGACTCAGGGAGGGGTGCCATGCCTCAGCGAGAGCAATAAGTTCCGCCTTCTGTGCTGAGGTGCCAGGGGGCAGAGCTGCGCTCCAGACAACTTCCCCTTCGTGGGTTACTACTGCTGCCCCTGCTCTCCTGACCCCCTCTTGCACAAAGCTGCTCCCATCCATATACCAATTTAGCTCACAGTTTGGTAATGGTGTGTCTTTCAGGTCTGCTCACACCTGGATAATTTCGGAAAGGATGTCTCTACAGTCATGGATGGGGGTCGTCAGATCTGGGTCCTGCAGAAGGGTGGCAGGATTTAGGGTCACCGGGTCAGAGAAGGTGATTCGTGGAGAATCTAGTAGGAGCCCTTGGTAGTGGGTGAGTCTTGTGTTCATCATCCATTTTCCTGGAGGATGCTTGAGGATCCCCTCTACGGTATGTGGGGCTGTTACTCTCAGGTTCTGGCCAAAAGTCAGCTTGTCTGCCTCCTTTACCGGTAGAGTGATAGCTGCTAGGATACGCAGACAAGGTGGCCACCCGGAAGCCACTGGGTCTAGCCGCTTGGACAAATAGGCTACAGGTCTTTTCCACGGGCCCAGCTGCTGAGCCAGGACTCCTTTAGCCACTCCCTTCTTTTCATCTATAAACAGGATAAAGGGTTTTTCTGGGTCTGGCAGAGATAGGGCGGGGGCCCAGAGGAGAGCTTCTTTTAGTCTGTCAAAAGCTTCTTGTTGTTCCTGAGTCCATTGCCAGCCCGGCCCTTCTTTGGTCGCTTCATATAGCGGTCGGGCTATTTCTGCATACCCTGGAATCCAGAGCCTGCAAAACCCAGCTGAGCCAAGAAATTCTCTCACTCCCCGGGGTGAGGAAGGGACAGGGATAGTCAGGACAGTTTGTTTCATGGCCTGCGTTAGCCACTTGGCCCCATTAGATATTTTGTATGCCAAGTAGACTACTGACCTCTGACAGATGTGGGCTTTCTTGGTGCTGGCTCGATATCCCAGTTCGCCCAGTTCAGCCAGCAAGTTCCCCGTGGCTTCTTCGCACTCTTCACGGGTTTCTGTGGCCAGCAACAGGTCATCTACATACTGCAGCAATGTCACACGGGGGTGACTCCTGCGAAAGGGCTCCAGGTCCTGGCTTAGGGCTTCATTGAATAAGGTGGGAGAGTTCTTGAAGCCCTGTGGTAGTCTAGTCCAGGTAAGCTGCCCTTTTCTTCCCCCCCACCCCCCCGGCTCTTGCCACTCAAAGGCAAACAAAGGCTGACTAACTTCAGAGAGTGGGATACTAAAGAAGGCGTCTTTCAGGTCCAGAGTAGTATACCACACATGCGTGGGTGGCAGGTGGCTGAGTAGGGTGTAAGGGTTGGGCACTGTAGGATGGATGTCTTCTACCCTCTCACTGACTTTCCACAAGTCCTGCACTGGTCTGTAATCTCTACTGCCAGGCTTCCTCACTGGAAGCAGGGGCGTATTCCATGCAGATTGGCAGGTTTTAAGGATTCCTGTCTCCAACAGTCTATGGATATGGGGTGCTATCCCTTTCCTAGCCTCTTCTGGCATTGGATATTGCCAGACCCGGATGGGTAGAGCCGTGGCTTTGAGTTGAACAACAACCGGGGATAGGTGTTTAGCGAGACCAATTCCTCCAGTCTCGACCCATGTGGAAGGGAACTTCTGCAACCAAGAGTCCATTTCTCTCTGGCCCCCCTTTTCTTGATCTGCCTGAAACAGACGATGTTCATCGGCCAGGGACAGAGTTAACACATGCGCCGGTTGTAGGGGCTGCCCTTCTTTGTCCATGATTTTTATCCCTTTGGGTTCAAAATGAATGCACGCCCCAACCTTGATTAGTAAGTCTCTACTTAACAACGGTGCGGGGCTCTCAGGTACGACCAGAAATGAGTGAGAGACCTGATGCCTTCCTAGGTCCACTTTTCTGCTAGTGGTCCAGGCACATTTCTTGGACCTTGTCGCTCCCTGGACTATACTTGTGCGTCCTGGGTTCAGGGGACCGTGGGCCTGCTTAAGAACTGAATATTGTGTCCCAGTATCTACCATGAACCCAATGGGAGTCTCCTCCACGCACAGGGTTACCCAGGACTCAGGGAGGGGTGCCAAGCCCCATCTCCATCAATCCTCCTCTCCTAGGTGCAGGGTCTTAACAGGGTTCCCTCTTCCTTGTTCTCTCCTTTGGGGGCATTCCCTCTTCCAATGTCCATATCTCTTACACAGGGCGCATTGATCTCATCCTAGTCGGGATTGGCGGGGTCCTGTTCCTCGAGGTGGCCTAGGGCCCTCCTTCACCCTCCCAGGAATATCCTGGCCATCTCCTCCCTCTGTTTTTTGTTCTCTCTCTTCTGAAATTCTCTGTCTTCCTTCCTATTTTTCTCCTGCATTACCCATTTCTCTTTCCTCAGCTTTTCCTCTCTATCCTCTGGAGTTTCCCTAGCACTGAAGACCTTCTCCGCCTGCTGCAGCAGTTCCCTAATAGAGATCTCCCCCAGGTCTTCCCGCTTGTTGAGTTTTCTCTGGATATCGGGGGCTGCCTGGTTGATGAATGAGAGGACTACAGCTGATTTATGTTCCTCTGCTTCCGGGTTTATGGGGGTATACTGCAAGCATCAAACAGCCTTTCCAGATACGTGGCTGGGCTTTCCATTTCCCCTTGAACAATAGTTTTTACCTTAGCCAGGTTAGTGGGCCATCTGGTGGCCGCCCGGAGACCGGTTATCAGAGTCTGGCAGTAGACCCGGAGATGCTCCCTACCTTCTGCAGTCCCGAAGTCCCAATCCGGGCGCTTAAGTGGGAACGCTTTGTCGATGATGGGCTGGAGGGTAGTGGGTCTTCCATTCTCTCCGAGGACATTTTTCCTGGCCTCATTGAGGATATGCTCTCGCTCTTCCATTGTGAAGAGAGTGTGGAGCAATTGCTGGCAGTCATCCCATGTGGGACGATGGGTAAACATAATGGACTCCACTAGACCTATAAGACACTTGGGGTCCTCTGAGAAGGGAGGATTCTGAGTCCTCCAATTATAGAGGTCACTAGATGAAAAGGGCCAGTATTGATATTGTTGAGTGATGCCCGTACCGATGGCATGCACAGGCAGAACCGGCACTGCTCCTTCTGAGGTGGAGGAGGGAGCCTCCCCTTCTTGTTCCCTGGCCCCCTGAGGCCTTAACTGCATTCCTCCTGTTCTACCTGGCGCCCAGTGTGGGGCCAGGGCGGGGGAGTGTGGGGAAGCTCTTTCCGGCCTCCTGCTTCCCTCTGCTGAAGAGTCTGGGGAAGCTGCGGCCGCCTGGTTCCCGCTGAGTTCCCCAGCCTCGTTTTCTATCCTCCCGGCAGCTTCACCCCTTTCCTCCACATACGGGGGTGGCTGCTCAGTTGGCAGAAGGGGGTAGAGAGGAGAACTGTCAGGGAGGACAGGCGGCGCACTCGGGCGCACAGGATTTCTGGCCCTGCGATCAGAGGGCTTTAATTTTTCCTGAGCAACTAGGACGGAGGTCTTTAGTGGGTCGTTATGAGGTTTCCCCACCAAAAAGGGCCTCAGCCAGGATGGAGGATTCTCGGCTAGATTTTCCCAGACCAAGATATAGGGGAGTTGGTCAGGGTGGCCCTCAGGGTCTGGTCGGGAGATAATGGTTTTGACTTTGCCGATAAGGTCCAGGGAAAGAGACCCCTGGGTCAGCCAACCTACTCTAAAGGAAGGCCACTCGACCAAGCGAAAGGTGTCGAGCTTACCCTTCTTGATGCCAAGGCTCATATTTAAGGCCTGTTCCTTGACCTTCGGGAAATGGGAAAGGATCAGACTCTTCGGAGTAGCCTGAGTCTGACCCATAGTGAGAAAGAAGAAGAAAAAGAATATGAGGGAGACAAAGGCGAAGGATGAAGATGCCACTTCAAACAAGATGACTGTTGTATGTGCTTGTGAATGGGTGCCTGTCGTTGCACAGTTTTTCTTCTGTGGGGGATGCAAATTTATCTGGGATTCGCGGCTGTGACCCCCTTATCCTGTCACGGGAGTCTTCTAGCGGCGGGCGCCCTAATGGCTCTTAATTGCCCGACCCGTGCCCACGGGGAATGATGTAGTGGCAGAAAGGAGGAACAGAGAGAGCAGGAGAACCTTAGAACAAGGAAACTTAAAATGAGAAGCACCAAAAAAAATATAAACTGAAACCAAAACACAATAAAACAATCAATGATAACACCAAGCACACACACCACATCTGATCACACTTGTTCGGACCGGTCCTTCTTTCACTCTGGTGCGCACCACCCTCACCACTTTCAGGATCCTCAAAAACTCTTGTGATTCTCCCGAAAGGCGTCCACTCGGACTGCCGCAGGGTGACGAGCTTGATCCTTTCCTCCTCAGGCGCCAGGTTCCTGATGATCAGACTTGCTTTCCTAAGGCTTTTCCTCAGACCCTAGGGCCAGGATTAGTCACCTGGACTTCACTCAGGGTCACTAACCCGGGGGCCAGGACTACCAACCCGGACTCTCTCACTCGGGGTCACTAACCCGAGACCATACACGGGATGGCAACTCCTGCTTTATAATGGATTTATGCAGACACGAGGGGGTGACCCTCGAATTACACTGCCCCATCTGGACAATTAGACCTTGCCTCCAGCCGTCCTTTGTTCTCAGGGAAGCGGCACGGATCCCAGATGAGTCCCTAAATGTTAGGGTCTAAGACTCCGGGGTTTCCCAGAGAACAAGACACATGGACACGGAGATGAAAATCCAAGCAAAGTCTTTATTCAGCCAGCAAGCTGGGGTCGACAGCACCTCCCCTGACACGAAGGCCGAGTCCGAGCTGCTGACCCCGAAGCAACTTTGGGTACTGATTATATAGGATCTTCACAGCCGTTACACCAAAGCCCGCGCAGTTCTACAACTAATAGGTTTAAAACACACTCTATATTGTAACCAGTGGGAAACATTGCAACCTTTTTAGGGAACGCGCCAGTTGCCTGCCCGCTTCAATTGTTATCTCTTGCTTACCCAAGCATGTCTATGTGACTTATCACGGGTTACATCCCCAGGCGTTCCCAGGCTGTTGCCCACTTCTAGTTATCTAACTTAGGGTAGGCACATTTCTCAGAAGCCTCAGGTAATTTACACAAGAAAAGACTGGGTGGCTCTCACTCTAGGCAGTCAGGTTAAGTGTCATTAGTTCTTTTTCCTGACTCTTGATGCTCTCTGCACTCCGTTACAGTTGGGGGGAGGGTGTTGTGTATTTTTCCTCAATTCTTGTCCCCACTGCAACAAAGAATTGAAGGGCAGAGACACAGCAGTGAAACAGAGTAAAAGTTTTATTTAAAGTTACTTGAGAGAACGTGCAGGCGACCTCAGAGAGAGGAGTGACCTGAAAGGTTGGGGGTGCCCCCTTTTAAGGATTTTTCAGGTGTTGTGCCCTGTTTCTTTGAGTCCCCGTGCGGAGTTGCAGTCACTAAGCTCAGTCGCGAGATGCAAAAACAGAACAGGTCTTTATTGCTAGTTTGAACCAGGGTCTCAGCAGCCGGTCAGAACACTGGACACAATCTGAGACCCTGAACAAAGTTCCCTTTTTGCTTTTATACCTTGGTAAGTGGCAAATACAGCAAAAACAGTTAGCAAATATAGCTAAAATGGTTAGGGGCTTTCCAAGGGGCAGATCTAGCAAAAATGGATAATTACTGAAAGGAAAGGAGCGACACACAGCAGCAATTCACCAGAGAAATCCGCTTTATTAGGGAAAGGTGCTGGGTTATATAGGAAGGGGCATGAGCTGATTGAAGTGTCACTTCTACTGGGCTGGTGGCTATTGGCTAGGTGCTGGGATTGGGAGGGGGGTGAGAGGTGATTGGGCTTCAGATGGCACTGGCGGGAACCAAGGAACCCCCCCCCCCCCGAAGAGAAGCCGGAAGTTCACCATCTTACTGGTGGAGGCCCTTCATTCCCCCTTTCTCCTCTATGGAGCTGTGGACGTTGCTTTCTCTCTGCTTCCTGCTGAATGGGGGCAGAGAAGGGAGTGAGGGCTTGAGGATTGGGAGGAAAGGGTTGATTGGACTCCCCACAGTAAGGACGAGTTGATGTGGACTTCTTCAGGTTGGAAATCAATGAAGGTTCCCTGTAACCATAGGTCGAGGACTTGTTGGTGCCAAGAGGATATGGGTGCCAGAAGCCAGGCGTCTGTGGCCATTGTTTCTAGGAACAGTTTCCAGCGGAGAGAGGGGTCCATCTCAGTGTGTGGTGAGGAAGTTACGTGAGGGTGAGGGATCTTCTGTGGCCAGAAGCTGATAGTTCCTGAGTAAAAGCTGGTTGAAAGTTTGATTAGAGATTTTTCCGACTTGGGATTTGATGAACTTTATTATACAGGGTAAGAAGAGACAGGCGAGAAGAATGATTATTATGGGGCCTGCAGTGGGCCAGAGCCAGGTAAGGAGGGGATTTGTTAGTATTGAAGGGAATGGGTTGGAATTGGAAGCAGAGTGGAGGCTGGAGGCAAGGTCGGTGAGTTTGGTAATGTCAGTTTCTACAATGCCGGATTCGTTAATGTAATAGCAGCACTCTTCTCGAAGGAAGACGCAGGTGCCGCCCTTCTCGGCTGTAAGCAGATCTAAGGCCCGCCAATTTTGAAGGGTGACTTTAGCTAGCAAAGTGACCTGTCTTTGGAGAGAGGCCAGGGAATCGGCAGTGGATGTCAGGGCTCCCTCAAGTTTGGCGTTGAGATCTCTAACTGCCCATAGAGAGTGACCTAAGGCTCCCCCAGAAAATCCTGCCTCAATGGCTGAGGTGGTCAAACAGATACCCACCATGAATGGGAAGGAAAGCAGCCCTTTTTGTGCATGAGGGCAAGGGAGGTTGGAGCTCAAGGAATTCTGCCATGCTGTAAAGTGTAAGCTGTGGGATTAGGGTGATGAGAATGCAGGGTGTGCTGGAGTTGGGAGGCAGTGAAGTGCGCTGGAGGAGGGTGGAGTCGGGCCTACACAGTGGTGGATGGTGAGATTATCTGCGTATTCTGGTTCTCATAGGGGTATGTCTGCCAGGGGGCAGAGGGGTTGTCTTTCTGCATGGAAGGAGTAGTTGGAAATATTAAGGGGCATGGTGGCCAGCAGTGGGCGCTGTAGTGATGCGCACAAGAAACAATTGGCGGTGTTAAGGGTGTGGTTGAGAAAGATGGTGGTGTCCTGAATGAGCTGTAACGAAGAGTAGGAGAAATTGGAAGAGGGGCGGGGATGAGAAGATGAAGAGGCGCCGTCAAGAGTTTGGATAATGACTTTTTCGGAATGTCTGATATCTGATGCAACTTGAGAGATCTGGGAATGAGAGGGAACATACTTTTGAGAGATATGAAGGGTACCATGGGGGTACCCTTGGTAGGGAAGGGAAGATGGGGGGTCGAGGACCCCCCATAGTAAACTGAGGCTGTGACTCTGGCAGCTCATCGAGAGTCCCAGGGATCTGGGATTGATAAGGAGAATGAGCCATTGGGATATTTCATGAAATGGTTGGAGGAGTAATACTGTGGGTACCAGGAGTTATCCATGTAGTGAATGGTGCAAGACCAGTAGGGACATCTCCCGTAGGTGTCTGGCCATCACCTGCAATAGGCTTGTTTTTGGTCATAGAGGAAGCAGAGATAGGGAGAATAAGGGTAGCTGCTAGTGAACACCTCGGTGGAGGGAGGAAAGTGGAGGTATAAAGGCTCAGAGCAGCTTTTCAGAGGGCAGTCTGATGTGGCAATGAGGGCAGTAACTTTTGTTTGATGCTGTGGTAAGTTTGTCTGACTTTGAATCGCCATACAAAGGAGGCTGGGGTGGCGGGGAAGACAATAGGAATGAGGAAAAAAAGCGAGAGAGCAGTAAAGGAGGAAAAAGTCATGATTCGGGTATGGATGGCAAAGGGGGTGAACGGGATTTTGGAGGAAAGAGGACAGTAAGGTCAGGAGTCTGGAGGGAGGGAGAGTCTGTAAACTTTTGTAGGTTAAGAGATCTTTTAGGTGATGTGGGGACAGAATGGTAAGGGGCGCCCTGAATGTTAGTTTATGAGCTTCCTTCTGCAAAAGCTGTCCAGCGGCTAATGCCCATAGGCAGGGGGCCCATCCCCGAACTGTGGGGTCTAATTGCTTAGAGAGATAAGCTACTGGGGCAAAGGATGAGCCATAATATTGGCCTAGGACTCCTAGAGCTTGAATGGACTTCTCATGAATGTATAATGAGAAGAGCTTCAACAAATCAGGAAGATGGAGAGCTAGGGCTTCCACTAGGGCTTGACAGAGCTTAATGAAGGAGTGTCGGGGTGAGGAGGATAATGGTTCTTCAGAGGGGCTTTTGCTGAGGTCGTATAGGGGTCTTGCTAACAGGGAGAGGTTAGGGATCCACACTCTAAAATACCCAGCCAGGCTTAGAAAGGAAAGGATTTCTGTCTTGGTTTTGGGAACGGGGAGGTCAGAGAGGAGCTATTTTCTGTCTAAGGTAATGGACTTTCTTTGTTGAGATAGAAGGAATCTGAGGTAAGTGACAGGAGGGGAAGAGATTTGAGCTTTGACAGGGGATACTTGGTAACTCTGGACGCTAGAAGGTTAAGTAGGGAGGCAGTGTCAAGTTGAGACTGTTCCCACGAGAGACTGCAGAGTAGAAGATTGTCTATGTATTATAAGGTGGACTTGGAGTGATCATGATGAAACTGTTTGAGGTCCTGAGCTAGGACTTGTCTAAAAATATGGGGACTGTCTCGGAAGCTTTGTGGCAAAACTGTCCAAGTGAGTTGTTCAGAATGTCTTGTGTATGGGTCCGTCCAGGTGAAGATGAAAAAATCTTGGGAGCAGGGGTCTAGAGGGATAGAAAAATGGGTCCTTGAGATCTAGGACTGAGAAGTGGGATGCTGAGGCAGGGATCTGTGATAAAAGGGTGTATGGATTTGGAACTAAGGGATGGATAGGGACAATGGCTATGTTGATGAGGCGAAGGTCTTGGACAAGGCGGAAAGATCTGTTGGTTTTTTTAACAGCTAATATGGGGGTATTAAATGGGGAATGAGTGGGTCTTAGGTAATTTTTGTTTAAGAGATCTTGAATGATGGGTTGGAGGCCTATGAGGGCTGAAGTGGTTAGGGGGTTTTGGGCCTGACAGATATACTGAGAGGGGTCACGTAATTTGATAGAGGCAGGGGGACATAGGGTCACGGAGGAGCTTGTAATGTCCCAAACTTTGGGATTTACAGGGTGTATGAGGGCGGAACTGGAGCTTTCACTGGGTAGAGGGGGGTCGTTGGCTATGAGGGCCATCAGAAAGGGAGTACTGGGGGTTGTGGGAGTGGATATAGTTATGGAAACGTGGAGAGGGAAAGGATGTCCTGTCTTAGTAAAGGGATGGGACACTGGGGCATAACTAGGAAGGAGTGGGAGAAAGGTATGGGATTGTCTTGGATTGTACATAAAAGGGGGGTTTTTAATGGGAAAATCTGTTTACTTCCTACCCCGACTACAGGAGTAATGGCAGGCATGGTAGGGCCCTGGTATTCTTGCAAGACTGAGAAGGTGGCTCCTGTATCTAGGAGGAAGGAGATGGGGCGACTGTCTACTATTAAAGTAATACTGGGCTCCTGTTTGGTGATGGAAATGGTCGGGCGAGAAGCCCCCGGGCCCCATCAATCTTCTGCCAGCCCCACTATGGTGGGCTTAGGATGGGGGTTGTTCACACAGCCTCCCCTTCGGGTTGCTGGGAAATCAGACCCCCAGTGGCCCTTTTTGTGGCATCTGGGGCATGGGGTGGTAGGAGATCTGGGGGAGGGGCACGCCCTTGACCAATGCCGTTCTTGTCCACACTTGAAACAAGCTCCTGGGGGGGCTTGTTTGTAGAAGGGCGCCCAGGTTGTGGTTTTATCAACTGGGCCAACATTTGGAAATTGGCCTGATCAGCCTTTTGTTTACGGCGTTCTTTCTCCTCCTCCCGGTTATGGAAGACTTTAAAGGCCACTGTTAGGATCTCAGTCTGTGGGGTAGCGGGGCCCTGTTCTAACTTTTTGAGTTTAGCTTTAATGTCGGTGTAGCTTTGAGCTAAGAAGTATGTCATAAGGACATGTCTTCCGTCAGGGGTTTCTGGGTCCAGGCTGGTATACTGTAATAGGGCTTGAGTGAGTCTGTCTAAGAACTTGGAGGGACTTTCGTCCCTCCTTTGAATTATGTCTTGGAGCTTTTGAAAATTGACTACTTTACGAGCTGCCTTTTTCAGACCTGCTATTAGGCAGGAGGCGAAAATATGTTGAGAGCGGAGACGCACGGTGGTGTTATAATCGCAGTGTGGGTCTTGTTCGGGGACAGCGGTGGGGCCAGTGGGGTAGGTGGGGTCAGTCCTGTGGGTTTCGGTAGCGTGCATTTGGGCGAAGTCCTAAACTCGTCTACGCTCTTCAGGAAGGAGGGAATTGGCCAGGAGCATGAAAATGTCATGATGTGTGAGGCTGTATGACTGGAGGGTCAATTGAAACTCCCTGATGTATGTCGTGGGATCAGTGGAAAAGGAACGTAGGCGTTTCTCAAGTTGGGCTAAATCTCCTAAGGAGAAAGGGACGTGAACGCACACGATGCATTCGGATCTTGCTACCTCCCGAAGGGGGGCAATAATTTTGGGAGGCCCTCGGGACCGAGTCTGAGGGGGACTGAAGGGTTCTGGCTCAGTCTGTGGGGGAGAAACAGGTGATGAGGGCAAAGACGGAGGAGGCCCCCGGGACGTAGTTAAAGGGGGGCTGAAAGGCTCAGGCTCAATCCGTGGGGTAGGGGCAGGTGAGGGGGACGAAGGTGGAGGAGGTGAGATGGGGGAGGAGATGGTGGGGGAGGAAGGGAGAAGGGCTGTTGTAGGAGAAGAAGGGGAAGGGGGTGAATGGGAGGCTTCTGCGGGGGGGGTGGTAGTGGAGGAAGGGAGAGGGGCTGTTGTAGGAGAGGAGGGGGAAGGGGGTGGGCGGGAGGCTTCTGCGGGAGAGACGACTTGCAGGCTAGGAGAACTTGGCGGGGGGCAGGAGGCGGCGGCGGCAAGGGAGGCGGGAGGAGGAGGGGGAAGGGAGTGAACGGGAGGCTTCTGTGGGGGAGACGGCTTGCAGGCTAGGAGAACTTGGGGGGAGGCGGGGGATGGGGGGAGGAGGCAGAAAGCTTCAATATAGGGAATCTCCTTCCATTTTTTCAGGCACTGGCAGTAGTTAAAGAGATTGCCAATGATGTTAGGATCAAGAATTCCTCCTGCGGGCCATTGGTTGTTATTGTCTAGGGGGTATGTTGGCCAATCTTGGGAGCAGTATTTACAGAGAAGTTTTGGTTTTATATCAGGTGTCAGGGAGAGGGTAGCCAGATGCTTAAGCAGGCATTCAAGAGGTGAATCTTTAGGGAGGGATGAGGAGGCTCCCATGGCTGAAGGACAGAGAAGGAGACAAACAGGGGAAGACGAACGGAGATCCTTCGACTGGGAGCAGACCGCAAGGAGGCAAAGGGCATCCCCAATGATCTTTGGTGGTCTGCAGAAACTCGTATATGAGTCAGAATTTATTAGGAAGTGTGGGTCATCACCCAGACTTCTCTAAGAAGGCAGAGTGCCGGAGTCACGAGGTACCTAGCACTAGGAATTTTTGGCAGACAGAACGGATTTCGGCGGATGGAACAGAAGGAGGAGGGGGGAAAAAAGGGAGCGTTCTCATCCGCAAAGGAGTCACCTCATTTATGGCTGTTGGAGGAGGGGCCTGAGGGTCCGCCGCAGCCGTGGAGGCCTGAGGCGAGGAGAGTTCCCTCCTCATCCCCGAGTGTCAGGGCCTTGCCGGACGATCACGGTCAATGGCACTGCGATAACTTGGGGAAGAGTGGCCCGCTCCGGGGGGAAAACTTACCTAAAGGCCAGAGAGGAGTGGTGAGTGTGATGAGCCAGCGCCAGAAAAAGAGGACGAGGGCAAGCTGCTGCTGGTGTCGGGGGAAGATGGGGCCCAGTTGGGGTGTCCCGTCTCCCGGGTTTTGGCACCAATGAAAGGAAAGGAGCGACACACAGCAGCAATTCACCGGAGAAATCTGCTTTATTAGGGAAAAGTGCTGGGTTATATAGGAAGGGGCATGAGCTGATTGAGGTGTCACTTCTAGGGGGCTGGTGGCTATTGGCTAGGTGCTGGGATTGGGAGGGAGCGAGAGGTGATTGGGCTTCAGGTGGCGCCGGCGGGAACCAAGGACCCCGAAGAAAAGCCGGATGGTCACCATCTTACTGGTGGGGGCCCTTCAATTACAGTTTCAGCAAAATGGACATTTACTCATTGTGGTTTTCTAGCTTGTGGCTTTCCCAGGCATAGGGTACTTCCTTTCTCTTATTTTGCTTAGGACTGTAATTTTACTGATTTTGCTTATGACTAGGGTTTTAACACAAGATGGAGTTAGTCAGGTTAAGCTTTGCAAAATGGAGTAAGTTATGTCAAGCTAACTTTCCAGGGGTCTCACACAGGAATGTGACAAAGGGCTAGGGGTGAGGACTTGTTAAATGGTCTCATCTTTGATGAGACATTAAGTTTCTTATCAGTCCTCTAGGTAATTCTGCAACATTAACGTAACACAAGAAATTTACTGCTCTGGTCCCCTCCCAGGATGGCAGCTTCCTGGTTTGGGAGCATATCAATCAAGACTGTCTGCCCTTCCTTCAAGGTGGGAAGAGTTACTTGTTTGTTGTTTGCTAAAGAGTATGTTAAGAATCTTTCTTCTTAAACTTCCTGGGTTTTTTCAAAATGCAATTTTGGCTTTAAGGTGGGATATCCCTGTCTTTATTATGCTGTTTATAGGTGGGCCTTTTAGCAGGCTAGAGTAAGTCTTACAATGATCTAATTGACACAATGAAGACATGGGTTGTGCTCAGATACCTCTGGGGAATATTCAAACATTCAAGGCCAAGTTGCTCTTGACCTTTTGAGCTTTAACTGATTAACTCATTAACTCTGAGTCTTTTCTAGCTTTCTAGTTTTAACTGGTTAACTGAATCCTTTCTAGGGGGCTTTACTGACCTTATTCTCTGTCCACGCTGCTCATATATATTTTCCTGCCTAACAGCCACCCACCCTGATGTTCCCCCACAAGTCTCCTTCATGCCCGCAGGGCTTCCAATCAGTGCGTTAGTCTCCACCCTTAAATACCAGCGGACAAGCATTACCAGGCTGCTGAAGAAAACTTCCAATGTGAAAGAGAGAAAAGGACAAACATTCTAAACAAGAGCCCTGGAGGAAACAGCCTATTTGAGGAGAAACACTTCAGGAAAATAAACATTCTTGATATCTCCAGAGTTGTGAAAAGATATAGCAACCATGAAACAGAAATGGGGAATGATCAAAGAAACAACCCAGAAACATTCAAAACAAACAGCTCTAAGAAGTTAGAAATAACTGTAAGTCTGGGGAGAGGAAATCCTGGGGTGAAATACCTCTAAAAACCAAAATCAGTCAAAGGGAGAAATAAAGTTTGAAATCTGTTTATTGCTCACAGACTGCAGTCTGGGGCAGTTTCTCTCTCCTGCTCCAGCAGAAGCAAAACCGGCCCTCCCCTTCCCTCTCAGGTACAGATAAGCCCTCTTGCCCAGGTAATTACCCATTGATATGGAGGTGAATGTCTCTCCACCCCTGAGGAATGATGCAAATACACTAAAGCCATACTTCTTTCCACCTCTGAATGCCTGTTGATATGCAGATGTACTAAAGCCAGGTGAGATGTTCTGGAAATGTTACAATTTCACCCACAATAACAGAATGAAAAATTTGAAAGTAAATCTTGGAAAATAAAGTTGAAGATATTGCTCAGCAAATAGTGTGAAAAGAACAGAGAAGTATGCCTGATAATGAAAAGATAAAGAAAATTCAAGTCCACTCAGTAAGGTTCATTATCTGAACTATAGAAGTTTCAGAAAGAGATAAATGGAGACAGAGAGAATGAGACAAATTATCAATGGAATATTAAAAAAATTATCAGAACTAAAGGACATAACTTTCCAGGTTGAAAAGACTTGAATGTTAAATACGTGGACAGTGGATGAATCTGAACACTCACCAAGTCTTGTGAAATCACAAAGTACTAAAGACAAAGTGGGGATCCTACAAGCTTCCAGAGAAAAGCGATAGATCACAGAAAAAGAAATGGAGATGGAAGTGATCTCAATTTTCTCAGTAACACTAGGATGCAGAAAATTCTGGGGGAAAATCATTTTCAGTTTAGAATTCTCTACCCAGCCAAACTACAAGCCAAGTGTGCAGTAAAATAAAGACATTTGTAGACAAGTTCTCAAAAGATTTACCTCCACGGATCCTTTTTTGAAAAATTGCTGGAGAATATCCTGCAACATAAAAGAGGGAGCAAGCCAGGTAAGAAGAAAATATGTGTGATACATGAAACAAGAGCTCCAACAGGAAGAGAGGCAAATTTCAGGATGATCCAAAAGGAAACCCCAGGATGCCAGCTGGGCATTGGGCATAAGAAGCAGCCAGTCCAGAGTATGGCAGGTCAGAAGGCTCTGGGAGAAACTTCTTTACCGTGTTCAAATGGACAGAATACCCCATGATGTCTACAGATTTTGAGAGGCTATTTCAACAACTAGCAAAGTGTTTGGCTTTTGAAACAGTCATAAGCACATAGAAAATGAAGCAAATGTAAAGCCTAGATTATAAATCATTAACTCCAGGGAAAACAAAAAGAAGAGTAAGCACAGTTTAACTACATGGACATTATATTAATGTAAGTGCCACAAAATAATCAGACCAAAATTCAGACTACTCATCCTGGAGGGTGGGGATGGGATGGCTGTACTTGGTGTTAGTGGTGGGAATTAAGAGGATCTTTAACCTACATTGGGAAGTCACTGGATGGTTGTCACTATTTTTCTGAAAAATAAAGAAGCAGCGTAAATTATCCCAAACATGTTATTTGGAGTCATGGATATAAACTTGAGAAAAATATCAGGTAAGACAAAGATGTATTTGTTTTCTAATTCTGCACAGTAACTTACCACAAACAGCTTAAAACAACATCCATTTTGTCGGCTCCTCAGAAAGTTAAACATAAAATGACTGTATGACCCTGCAATCTACTCCTAGGTATATACAGGCTCCTTGTTTTATTGTGCTTCACTTTACTGAGCTTGCATGAAGGCAAATTCTGGCGCACTAAGACCCCCATCCCTTAAGATCCAATCACCAATGCAGAACACACCCTACCCCTACCCCTTAGAAACGCGCTTCCTCACCCCCGAGCTGCTGCTCCCTCTCTCTGGGGGCAGCCATTTTCTCTTTCAGATAATAAAATCTCTTGCTTGGGCCTGTGTATCCTGAGTCATTCTGGAGTAAGGAGGGTCGTGGCAAGATACCCTTTCATTGCAGATATTGCATTTTTTACAAATTGAAGGTCTGTGGCAGCCCTGCATCAAGCAAGTCTATTGGCACCATTTCTCCAACAGCATTTGCTCACTTCATGTCTCTGTATACCATTTTGTTTCAAACTTTTTCACCATTATTATATTTGTTATGGTGATCTGTGATCAGTGATTACAACTCACTGAAAGATAGATCATGGTTAGCAATTATTAGCAATAAAATATTTTTAAGTTAAATACCTTATTTCTTTAGGTATAATGCTATGGCATATTTACTTGACTACAGTATAGTGTAAACATAACTTTGATATGCACTGGGAAACCAAACCATTCATTTGACTTGCTTTATGACAATATTTGCTTTATTGCAGTAGTCTGGAACCAAACTCGAAAGTGCTCTATTTGTATTTCTCACTTTCCTAAGATTGAAAAGAAGTCCTCAAAAATGTACATGGACACCATGTTCATGGCAGCATGATTCACGATGGCTGAAAGGGGGAAACAACCCAAATGTGCATTAATGTATGAATGAATAAACCGGTCATGGGATATGCATACTGTAAGATAAATTCTAGCCAAAATAAGCAGGCAACGATAGGCAACAAAGGGCCAGGAAGTTTATTTGGGTGCAATTCCCGGGTGATGTTCCTGTTGTGCCCCGTTTCCTCGAGTCCCCTGTGTGGAGCCGCAGTCACCAGCCTCAGTCGCGAGATGTAAGAGCAAAATAGGTCTTTATTGTTAGTTCGAACTAGGGTCCCACTGGCCCATCAAAACACAGGACTCAGTCTGAGACCCTGAACAAAGTTCCCTTTTTGCTTTTATACTGTAGCAAAAAACAGGTAGGGGCTTTCCAAGGGGGGTGGTTTATTGTGACCTTAGCTGATTGGCTGAGGAGGGTTGCTGGGCAAGGTTTCTGTGGGAATGGGCATGGCTTAAGCGGGAAACTCAAAATGGGGGCACAAAACAAAATGGAGGGACATAGTTATTCAAAATGGAAGACACAAAATGGAGGCAGGGATCATGTAGGGGATACAGCTATTCAAGATGGCGGACACAAAATGGAGGCAGGGTCCCACATTCTCAGGTCTGGCTATCACAGGCCAGGGAAGTCACACCCGGTCAGGGAGGTGGGGGCCTTATAGGGGGATAGGAGGGGGAGGAGTGGGTGAGCTATCCTAGGGGGCATGGAGAGGTATGATTGGCTAAAGGTGACATAATAGACAACTAGAAACTTTTTTCCTTCCAAGAGGGCGGAGGCTGACATCTGGGTCTTAGTTGGCACATCAGAAGGATGGAATTCAGTAAGAGCTGTCCCCTTTCCATATAAGCACGGACCTTGGGATCTGGTCTGTTCTCCTTCTATGGTATCTCTCTGTTCTGTTTGCATGTCCTTGTTTTTCCTTCCTCCAGCCTAACACATACAATGGGATATTATTCAACCACAAAAAGGAATCCAGTAGTGATACATGCCACAACATGGATGGACAGAACATGGATAAGTTTTGCTAAGTGAGAAAAGCCAGACACAAAAGGCCACATACAGTATGGTTCCTTTTAGATGAAATATCCAGAATAGGTAAAACCAGAGAGACAGAAAAGCTGGTTGAGAGTTGCCACAGCTGAGGGGAGATGGAATGGAGAATGGGTGCATAGTGGGTATGGCGTTTTCATTTGGGGGATGAAAACATTTTAGAACTATATAGAGGTGGTCATGGCACAGCATTGTGAATACGCTACATGCCACTGAGTTGCTCATTTTAAAGTGTTCAGATAACAATTTTATGTTATGTGAATTTCATGTCAATTAAAAAAAGCTACATAACCTTATTGTGCGGTATCATTCTGGGTCAGTGAGTGCAGTGGCCCACTAACCTGATGAGGAGACCCTACAGTAAGGCGAAGTTACAGCCTTATTTTCTTGCTCTTCCTTTTTTTATTTTTTGACTGTTTCATTCTGTTTTTCTATTTAATTCCACTCCAAGAAGTGGAGTAGTACAGTTCTCTTTAAAGAATGGAGGAAGGGGTGTGTTTATTAGCATCTTTTGAAAATGTTCTGGGCCCTTTACCTTGAGTAGTAACTAAATATAACAAGTCTAAAGTTTGGCATGGTTATAAAAGAACAATCCTTTTATATTAGGATCTTTACAGTGAAGGAACTGTTCTGTATCCTGTCTGGGGTGGTGGATACCCAAACTTATGTGATAAAAATTTGCATAAAACTAAATATACACATACATCTATATGAATAAAATGGGAAATCTGAATAAATAAAGTCTATGGAATATACCAATGTCAGTATCTTGACTGTGATATTGCACTATAGTTTTCTAAGGTGTTACCTTTGGGAGAAACTGGGTAAAGAGTATCTGGAATCTCTCTGTGTTATGTCTAATAACTGCATGTGATTTTTCAAATCTCTCAAAATTTAAAGTTTGATAAAAAAGACATCTCTTCCAGTGCCATCTGTGCCCATCTGTCAATGGCCAGCCTGGTTCTAGATTCTCAGATCTAGGGAATATAGCAGTGTCCAGTACACCAACAAGAAGACTAGCCTGGGGAAGAGACCTGCTCAGGACTGAGATGCAGGCTTGGAGCTATTTGACCAAGGGATTCAGTGGTCCGAGAACATGGTCGGAATTAGAGGTGGGGTCACAGGCTCCATGTGGTCATGGTCTCTTGGCTCCAGGAAACCTATATGGGGAAGGGCATAGTATATGGCCCAGGTCTAAGGATAAATCAGATATCTCAACAAGGTTTGCATAAAAAATACCAGTCACCCACTCCCTTTTCTCCATTTGCTCCCTCTCCAAAGGTAACTTTTTTCCCTTCTTGTGGTAGGCAGAATTCTAAGATGACCATTGTGATAATTCTTTTTTTTTCTTTTTATTGAAATGTAATTGACAGATATTAGTTTCAGGTATACAACATGTGAGCATTGATAAAGGGAAGCCTTTCTGACATGGAGTTGGAAGGTCTGCAGAGGAAGCTCCCATGTCCTACCACTCCTGGTCAATTGCAGCCCCCACTGGAAGGAAGAAGAGACAGACATCCTACAACCCATACTATTTGGCTACTTTACCCCGCAGCAGAAAGGAAGAACTTCTGATTCCTCCAGGAATAGCCAGGCAACAGCCCAGCCAATGAGAGGCTGTGAGAACTCAGCCAATGAGCAGCCACAACAAATGAGACTCCAAGTTTCCTCCAATGGCTTTTTCGCTTAGAACAGTCCCCCAGCCTTGCCTCTTTCTTCTTAAAAAAGCCTACCCTTCTTTGTTCTCCAGAGATGCTTGTGGTTTTGCGGTAGCTTGCTTGTCCAGAACTGCAGTTCTCTG
Organism: Manis javanica; assembly: GCF_040802235.1. Lineage (NCBI taxonomy): Eukaryota > Metazoa > Chordata > Mammalia > Pholidota > Manidae > Manis > Manis javanica. The sequence goes on along the minus strand of NC_133160.1, from coordinate 28,113,244 downwards.
CTCTTCCTGAATAAACCCAGTTTGCTGGTAAAATAACTGACAGCTTTATTTTTAAGGTTAGTAAATGATAACAATTCAATATTTGTATATATTATGAAATGACCACAATAAGTCTAGCTAACATCTGTCACCGTACGTAGTTACAGAACTTTTTTCTTGAGATAAGAACTTTTAAAATTTACTCTATTAGCAACGTTCAAACATGCAATACAGTATTACTAACTTTAGCCACGGTGTTGAACATTACATCCCCACGACTTCTTTTATAACTGGAAGTTTGTACCTGTTGACCATCTTCATGCATTTCACCCACCCCACTCCCAGCCTCCACCTCTGGCAACCACAAATCTGTTCTCTGTATCTATGAGCTTGGTTGATTTTGCGTGTGGGTTTACTTCATGCGTCAACGCAACCAGGCCACACAGTGCCCAGATATTTGGACAAATGTTATTCTGAGTGTTTCTATGAGAGTTTCTGGTTGAGGTGAACATTCAAAGCAGTAGCCTGAGCAAAGCAGATTGTCTTCCCAATGTGGGGGGCCTCATCCAGTCAGTTGAAGGGCTGACCCTCCTGTGAGTAAGAGGGAACACCTCCTGCCTGACTGCCTTGGAGCTGGGTTGTTTTTATTCTGCCTTTGGACCCAGACTGAAACATCAGCTCTTCCAGGGTCTCAGGCCTGTTGGCTTTCGGACTGGAACCACACCGCTGGCACTCCTGAGTCTGCAGCTTGCCAACTCACTCTGCCAGTCTTGGATTTGTCAGCCTCCATAATCATATGAGCCACTCCTTATAATAAATATATTTTTATATTTTTTATTGGTTCCATTTCTCTGAGGAACCATGACTAATACAACCACAATAACCCCTGTCCTTAGAAGTCCCCTCTCCTTTGAGTGTGGATAGAAACTGTGAGTGTGGTATCACTCCATGATTGTGTTACAGTGTATGGCAAAAGGGACGTTATTCTGGGTGGGCCTGGCATCATCAGGTGATCCCTCTGAAAGCAGACTTTTCTCTGCCTGATTGCAGAAGAGGAAATCGGAAGGACCTGCTCTAGCCGGCCTGGAAGAAAGCAAACATCCGTGTGCAACTGCCTGTGGGGGCCATTTGGCAAGTTACTGCTGGTGGCATCTAGTAGCTGAGAGCAGTCTCCATTGGACAGCTAGCAAGAAAACGAGGTCCACAGTTGAACAATGGCTAAGAACCTGAGTGAGTATGGAAGAGAACCCCAAGCCTCCAACAAGAGCAGCCCTGGCTGACATCTTGATTTCAGACACGTGAAGCCTGCAGCAGAGAATCCAGTTAAACTAAGACTAGACCTGCATGGTTTGTGGGTTTGGTTCAGTTTGGTTTTTTCAGAAACAGAGTTTGATTCCACATATACAGCATCATAATTTCTGGAGATTCCTCCCCATGCCAACCTCTCTCCCCCCACCCCCCTCCACAGCTCTAACTACTGACAACCACTAATCTATTCTCTGTTTCTATAATTTTGTCATTTTAAGAGTGTTATATAAATAGGATCATGCAAAATGTAATCTCTTGGGACTGGCTTTTACTTTTCTATATGGCATAGAAGTTCTGTGAAGTTCATCCAAGTTGTATGTATTAATCGTTCATTCCACTTACTGGGGAAGATGTGGAGAAACCGAATCAATCATACAATTCTGGTGGGAATGTAAAATGGTACAGCCAATCTGGAAACAGTTTGGCAATTTCTTATAAAACAAAACATATAATTTCCTTATGACCCAGCAAATTCACTCTTTGGCAATCATCCCAGAGAAATGAAAACTTATGTTGACACAAAAACTGTTCATCAACGTCTATAGTAGTTTCATTTGTAATATCCCAAAGCTGAAAACAACCAGTTCTTCAGTGGGTAAATTGTTTAGCAAACTGGGGTACATCCACATCATAGAATTCTACTCAGCAATAAAGGGGAATGAAGCTTGGAGGTCAATATTGCAACCTGGCACCAAAACCAGGTAAGGGTAGGACATGAAAAAAATTGAGAAGTGCTCCTTTTTTTCTGTTTTCTGCAAAAATTGCACAAAATTCATGTTAATTCTTTTATTTTGGTAGAAGTCTCCAGTGAAGCCATCTGGGCTTGGAGATTTCTTGGTGTTCATTATGGCATGATCCTCTTTGCCACTGCCACTCAGCACCTGGCATCTCTTCCCACCTGGTGGGAAGGGAAGCCCAGGCTGCCTGTGTTCAGCAGGGCTCTGGATTGGCCCCCCTTGCCATGGCGGGGTCTGCCTTGTGGTGTTAGAATGACTACTTATTCGTTCCAGCGAGGAATGAGCCTACATGGACCCCCTTCAGTTGTTATGTTGGGATGGCTGGGTTGCCTTCATCTGTTGGATGGGGGTGTGAGAAGCCAGCCTCGTGCTGATCCTTTTGTCCTGGGTCTGTAGCTGGTTCATCTCATCTTACCATCTTTCTTCTGGAAGGTTCTCCTTTGGTTGCTTCTTGTGTTGTTTCGAGGGTTGTAGTGGGGACAAGCAAGGAGATCAAGTCTGTCATCTTGTTTGGAACTGAGGTGTCCTTTTGCACTCTGAAGAGTGGCACAGAGCCACCCATGGGTGTGGAGGAAAATGGAACTGACCTAGGGCCAGAGGCTGAGGCTTGGTTTTTCTACACCATCATTTGTGGCATACAATTGGAGGAGGAGTTGAAAATTCATGTCAGGTTTTCTAGGTAGTTGTTTATTTCTTTTTTATTATGATAAAATATTGTTGGCTCACAACCTCAGGAGTTCCCTGGGTGAAATCTGAAACTAGGCCCTGTACACAGAGGGCAGGGAGTGACTGCAGAAAGAGGGGGCCACTCCAGACCTGTAGGTGGCAGGTTAAAAAGCAGAGAACCTACATATGAGGTGTAAATGGGTGGCTGCAAGATGAATAGATCTCTACACTGCCGCCAAAATCCTCAAAGTTTATAAAGGATCTTTAACTGGCTTCAGTCATGAATTTAGTCCAGATGGTTTCAGTGACACCTTACAAGGTATGTCCTTGAGACAGCTCCTAGTATAGGAACAGAGGGCAGAGCATGCATCCCAAGGATAGGGTAAGGCGTGAGGCGTCTCTGATTGTGCAGGTTCAGCCCAAGGGACAACTGGTGGTCACATCCTCTCAAAGACTTCTTCCAACAAATATGCATAACATAAAATTTACCAATCTCAACCGTTTTTAGTGTACTGCTCAGTGGTATTAAATATATTCATAATGCTGTGCAACTATTACCACCAACCATCTCCATAACTTTTTACTGTGAAAAACAAGCTCTGTACCCATTAAATCATAACTCCCCAATTTCTCACCCCAGCCCCTGGTAACCACCATTCCACTTTCTGTCTCTATGAATCTGACTGCTCTAGGTACCTCATATAAATGGAATGGTACTGAATCTGTCTTTTTGTGACCGACTTATTTCATTTAGCATAATACCCTCAAGGTTTATCCATGTTGTAGCATGAATCAGAATTCCTTCCTTTTTAAGCTGAATGATATTTCTAGGTCATTTTGAAGATATATTTGTTAAGGCTGGAGGAGAGAATGCATATTTTAAGGAGCTCATTCACTTGATTTGTGGCTTTTAAATATTTACAACCATAGTTCACGGGCTTCCATTTCTATTTTTGCCCCAGCTGGGTATGTAAAATAAATCATTAAAAATGAAAATAAAATAAAAATACTTTCTTTAAAAGAAAGAAAAACATCTTTCTTGTCTCTCTATTCAGTGAGTAGATTAGGAAAAGCAGACTTTTATTTTATTTTATTTCTTCTTTGCATGTTTTACGGTAGGTCTGAGGAAGAAGACAGGGTGTTCACTGGGGAATGAGGTCTGGTGTCAGTCCAGGGCTGGTCCAGCTTCCTCTGCAGCAAGGTCTTCCCACCAAGCTCTTAACTTATGTAGGATGATACTAAAAAGGGCATAGCTGGTTTAAAGAAAAATATGAAGTAAATGGCAGAAACAGTACTTCTCAGGAAAAGATGAAAATTGCAAAGATGGTTTACATTTGACTGAAGTTTGGATTCATGGATAGGTGCCCTTCAGGGTCATCCTCTCTAAGGAGGAATCCTTGTGCTTGGAAGCAGACCATTCCTGGTGACAACAGTGGTAATAGCAATTTCGTGGCAGTGCATTGGGCATTAACAATTTACAAAAAATTTCAAATATATTGTGTGATTTTGCTCAAAGAAGCTGAAAAAAAGTATGTGTAATTATTTCCGTTTTATATATTAGAAAACGGGGGCTCAGAGAGGGGATATTTGGACCAGGGTTGACTGTGGCAGGATTGGGGGCTGCGTCTCCCTCATTCCCACTTTGACCCTAATCTCCTCCTTCTCTGTGTTCTGCCTTGGCTCCCCAGAAGCACCATGGGTGGGGTCTCCCTTTGGTAACTTTGGGAGTTTCTGGTAGATGGAGCCTTTGGGGAAGTTGGCATCTCAGCCGGAGTTTTCTAAGTGTCACTCTTCATCAGGAGAGCAGGCTGATCCCTATTTTGGGGAACTGCCCTCTGAAACAGCCCTCTGAACTGACTTGGCAACTGTCAAGTGATGACTCTATAGAACAAATAAACCCATTTTGCCTCTCTTGAGCAAACCTCACTGGCATGCAATGTCTGGGGTGCTGGGCAGGCCTCAACTAGTTAACATCCAGAAGATGGAGCAAACCTGCCCACTGAGCTGGGAGGATGCCAGCAGGAGCATCCGGCAGGTACAATAGGAGGTCTCCATAGCCCTGTCTTTGGTTCCCTTCTCTCACTCTCAACTACTGCAGATGAATATGTGTAAAACAACAAATCAAAAGTGAATTAAAAAAAAGTCAAACTCATAGAAACAGAAAAGTGCTTTTTGGCAAGGGGCTGGGGGTGAGGGCAGTAGGGAGAGATTGGTAAAAGGGTACAGGCTTTCAGCTAGAAGATGAAAAAAGTCTGAGGATCTAATGTAAAACGTGGTGACAACAGTTGGCAACACTGTACTGTATAATTGAAATTTGCTCAGTAGAACTTAAATGTTCTCTCTCACACACAAAGATAAATATATGAGGTGATGGATGTGTTAACCAGTTGGGGGGAATTCTTTCACAATGTGTATGTATATCAACTTGTCATGATGTGCATTCTAAATATCTTACAATTTTATTTGTCAGCAATACTTCACTAAAATTGTCTAAAGTTAAAATAGAAGTTCCTTCAGTACCTGGCTGTTAGTGTGTGCTCAATAAATATTTATGGCATGGCTGGGTGATTAAATGAACCACTATGCAAAAAAAAAAAAAAAGGAAGTTCCTTCATTCTACTACCACTAAAACCCCACCCTGCAGAAACCCCCATGCTAAGTCTTAAAATAGATTTTTAAGCTTCTCTTATGCTCTGAGCATTCACTTTGAGTGATCTCACCCACATCATGCCTTTGAATATCACATATAGCCTGATGTCTTCCTGAATTCCAAATGCTGATAACCAGTGTCTACTAGAAACTCCACCAGGGTGTCCCTTAGGCACTAAAAACACATATTCAAAACCAGTGCTTTTATCTCCCTCCAATTTGCTCTGAAGCCTTCATTTCCCACCTTCTAACCTCACCTCTTCCCCCAAGGAAGCCGGGAGCTCCCTCTCCTCTGCTCCTTTTGGCCCTCAGCTCCTGCTTCCAGGTGCCAAGGCCTGTTTATTGTGTTCTTATTTTACATAAGGAATTCTAAATGTTGTATGAAGTCAAGTGCACTGATCTTTTCCTTTTGGCTACATTTTCTTGAGTCTAGATGTTTCTTGGAGGTGAAGGAGGCAAGGCAGTCTAGAAGCTTGGGTGCTAGAGATACTTAGGGTGGCGGTGGTCACCCACATGGAGGAGCCTGGGCAAGTGTCTCGGGAGACACGTTGGAGGCAGTGATGAGGGAACCTTAGATTGGCTTTCCCTGAAAGCAGAACTTAAGACAAGGTGTTGGGTGCATGTAGTGGATGTAGGAAGTGATCCAAGGAGGCAGAAATGCGGGGGAACTAAGAGGGACACAGAATGTCAATAAAGTATGTGTTAATGTTAGTAAGTGTCCCACCCAAAATTCATGTTGAATTGCTAACCTCTGATATGATTGTATTAGGAGTAGGGACCTCAGGGAGGTGTTTAGGTTTTGAGGAAGGAGCCCTCATGAGTGGGATTAGTGTTCTGAGAAAAGTGACCCAAGAGAGCTCCCTTGTCCTTGCATCATGTGAGGATGCAGCAAGAAGTCAATAGTTTGCAACCCAGAAGAGGGTCCTTACCAGAAACTGAACATACTGGTCCTCTGATCTCAGACTTCCAGGCTTCAGGAATGTTTATAAGTTATCCAGAATATGGTACTTTGTCATAGCAGCCTGAGCAGACTAAGCAATTCCTATGGGCAACTGACATTTAATCTTGCTGGGTACTCTCTGAAGAACTGTATGGAATATTCCTTAGAATTGCCTTAGAACTGCCTCTGCAAAGATGGTAGGGCTCACTCCAGTCTCTACTGGTAGTGGGTCACCTCCAGAGGTGTAAACTTCCTCACCTTTCTGGAATGTGCCTGCACATGGCTGAGCAGCCTCCTGAAGCTTATCTGAAAGCAAAATAGAGACATTCCATGGTTATACACTTGCTATGGGACCCTGGCAATAATGCATGGGGTGCTCTACCCCACTGTGATGAGAGGAAGGCACAATCCAGGAGTGTCTACCTTAAGAATTGGTGTGAAACCAGCTCCTGGTCTCAATCCCACCAAATCATGGAATTTCCCCAATTACTTCATATGTATTAAAATCCCATTAATTGATTTGAAGAAAGGATTTTGCAGATAAAATCATTTCAAAGACATTTCTTTTTATAGTTTGACTTCAATTTTAGCATCAGTAGTAAGATTGACTGTGTGATCCTCCTCCCCAATATTTGAATGGATGTATAGCACAATTCCCTGGCAGGTGCCTGAAATTGCAGTAGTAGACTCTCGATCATTCATGTGACTCACACTGAATCTGTTAAGACACAAGTGCCCCTGAGAGTACCTCCCTGAGCTGCTGTCAGCCATACAACTTTTCATCTTACTATGATTGTTGGGGTCTCCTAAAATGTTTCTGAAATGGAGAAAGTACCTGTAGACCCCAGTGTCTTGCCTGAGGGTTTCACCCACAGGCAAGTTCACTATGGATTCAGTGAGACTAAGAAATGATAATGGAACATTCTTGGGGTAAAAGGGTTTATACTCAGCTTTATTCTCCCAGTGATAGGTCGAGCACAAGAATCATGTCTGCATCCAGCAGTCTGCAGGTCTGTAATCCACCTCCATCTCTGCCTCCACTCAGAGCACTGGGCAGAGCTTTTTCACAGCTGTCTCTGGCCTTCTGTCCTTGGTGCTGCCACCACTCCAGCCTCTGTTCTGCTCTCCTGTAGCCTTGCAGCCCTGCCACTGTGGCATGCCCAGAGCACTGGGCAGAGCTCTTTATATAGAGTCAACAGCCTATGTATTGCCCACAGGTGTGCAGTGAACTAGTCAACCACAGCCAGGTGAGAATCCTGGCCGCAGGAACTCTCATTTTATCCACAGATGGTTACCTGGGAGAGAGTTGCTGGTCAGTCACAGAGTACTGGCCCAAGGGAGGGGTGGAGAGGAAACAACCATGCTCTCCTTTCCCTGTGTTCCTGGTACATAATTGGTCAGGGGTCCGCCAGTCACCAGAGACCCACCCACAGAGTTCTTTCTAGTGCCAGGGGCAGGGAAGTAGGGCTCACAGCTGGAAAGAGCAGGGAGCAAGGAGAGACTGAGATCTACTTCTGTGAGAATGAACCCCCTTTTAAACCCCCAACTTCTTGTCCTTGCCTTAATTCAGTCTCAGCGAATTCATAAGGAACTTGACCCAGGGAGGGAATCTTCTCCTCCTAGAGCAACACTATATAAAGAGCTCTTCCCAGTGCAGAGATGGAGGTAGATTATGGACCTGCAGACTGCAGAATGCTGATCTGATTCTAGTTCTCAATCTACTGCTGGGAGAATAAAGCCAGGTATAAATCCTTTTACCCCAAGAGTTTGTCTTTTCTAGGTCTCACTGAATCCATAGTGAACTTGCCTGCAGATGAAATCTTCAGACAAGACACAAGTCTCCTGATTTTTAAATGTTAGCAATGTATTCAAACACTTTTAAAACAAAATATAGGCTAAGTTAAGTCCTCCATGGGCCTACTATATTCACCAAAGATTATTAAACATTAGTGTTCAGGAGAAGCTTCTGAACTAAAGATAAATATATGTATTTCTGGACTTTGTCTGCAGAGACCCTGCACCAGGAACTTGCTTTATTTTGTCTCTTATAGGAATTTTTGTCTTAAAGTCTATTTTGTTGAATATTAGTATAGTCACTCCAGCTCTCTTTTAGAATTGTTTGCATGGTATGTATTTTTCCTTCCTTTTACTTTCAATGTATTTCTGTCTTTAAAACTAAAGTGTGTCTTTTGTAGATATCATACAGTTTGGTCATGTTCTTTTTGTGCATTTTTTTTTAATCCAGTCTACCAACATCTGCCTTTCAATTGGAAAGCTTAACCCATTTACATTTAATGTAGCTACCATTAAGACAGTATTTATGTCTGCCATTTTGCTATTTGTTTTCTGTCTTATGTCTTTGTCCCTCTTTTGTGTTACATAGGTATTTTCTATTGTACCATTTTAATTCCCTTATTGTTTCTTTCACTATAATTTTTAAGTTATTTTCTTTGTTATTTGATTGCCCTGGGGTTGCAATTAGCAACTTAAAACAATTTAGTTTGGATTAATACTAGCTTAATGTGAATTGCATATAGAAGCTCTACTCCAGTAAGACTCCATTTCCTCCCAATCCTTTGTTTAATTATTGTCATACAAATGATATCTTACACATTATAAAAACATCAACATAGTTTTATAATTATTGTTGTCTTATGCTGCTGTTTTTTCAAAAATTATTTGTTTTTAAAAATTATGGTAAAATATACATAATATAAAACTTACCATTTTGGACACTAACAAATGGAAATTCATCCCATGCTCTTGGGTAGGAAGAATTAATATTGTCAAAATGGCCATCCTGCCTAAAGCAATCTACAGATTCAATGCAATCTCTATCAAAATACCAACAGCATTCTTTCATGAACTGGAACAAATAGTTCTAAAATTCATATGGAACCACAAAAGACCCCAAATAGCCAAAGCAATCCTGAGAAGGAAGAATAAAGCAGGGGGATCTCGCTTCCCAACTTCAAGCTCTACTACAAAGACACAGTAGCCAAGACAATTTGGTACTGGCACAAGAACAGACACATAGACCAGTGGAACAGAATAGAGAGTCCAGATATTAACCCAACATATACGGTCAATTAATATATGATAAAGGAGCCATGGATATGCAATGGAGAAATGACAGTCTCTCCAATAGCTGGTGTTGGCAAAACTGGACAGCTACATGTAAGAGAATGAAACTGGATCATTGTCTAACCCCATACACAAAAGCAAATTCAAAATGGATCAAAAACCTGAATGTAAGTCATGAAACCATAAAACTCTTAGAAAAAAACATAGGCAAAAGTCTCTTGGACATAAACATGAGCAACTTCTTCATGCACATATCCTCCCAGGCAAGGGAAACAAAAGCAAAGATGAATAAGTGGGACTATATCAAGCTGAAAAGCTTCTGTACAGCAAAGGACATCATCAATAGAACAAAAAGACATCCTATAGTATGGGAGAATATATTATAAATGGCATATCTGATAAAGGATTGACACCCAAAATATATAAAGAGCTCAAGCACCTCAACAAACAAAAAGCAAATAATCCAATTAAAAAATGGTCAGAGGAGCTGAACAGACAGTTCTCCAAAGAAGAAATTCAGATGGCCAACAGATACATGAAAAGATGCTCCACATCACTAATCATCAGAGAAATGCAAAGTAAAACCACAATGAGATATCACCTCACACCAGTAAGGATGGCCACCATCCAAAAGACAAACAACAACAAATGTTGGCAAGGATGTGGAGAAAGGGGAACCCTCCTGCACTGCTGGTGGAAATGTAAATTAGTTTAACCATTGTGGAAAGCAGTATGGAGGTTCCTCAAAATGCTCAAAATAGACTTACCAGTTGACCCAGGAATTCCACTCCTAGGAATTTACCCTAAGAATGCAGCACTCCAGTTTGAAAGACATATGCACCCTTATGTTTATTGCAGCACTATTTACAATAGCCAAGAAATGGAAGCAACCTAAGTGTCCATCAGTAGATGAATGGATAAAGAAGATGTGGTACATAACACAATGGAATATTATTCAGCCATAAGAAGAAAACAAATCCTACCATTTGCAACAACATGGATGGAGCTAGAGGGTATTATGCTCAGTGAAATAAGCCAGGCAGAGAAAAACAAGTATCAAATGATTTCACTCATCTGTGAAGTATAAGAACAAAGAAAAAAACTGAAGGAGCAAAACAGCAACAGAATCACGGAACCCAAGAATGGACTAACAGTTACCAAAGGGAAAGGGGCTGCGGAGGATGGGTGGGAAGGGAGGGACAAAGGGGGGCAAAGAGGCATTACGATTAGCATTCATAATGTAGGGGGTGGGAGCACGGGGAGGGCTGTACAACACAGAGAAGACACGTAGTGATCAATAGCATCTTACTACGCTGATGGACAGTGACTGTAATGGGGTATGTCGAGGGGAACTTCATGATGGGGGGAGTCTAGTAACCATAGTGTTGCTCCTGTAATTGTAGATTAATGATACAATAATAAAAACTTACCACTTTAACTATTTTTAAGTGTACAGATCAGTGGATGGCAAGCTGGGTCCTTAACATCAGAAGGAAAGTCATGGGCAGGGGATGAGTATCTAAAGTTCAGGTACAAGGGAAAGTACTGTCAGATACCAGACTGGGACATGTGACAGGTAAGACCAAGAGAACTTTGGTGTCTGATGCACATCTATGTTCCACCCCACTCCCTGTTCCCCTCCCATGCTGGATGAATACAAGCAGGTGTAACAAGCTTCCCAGGTGATTTTAATAAATCCTTTGGGGTGCTGGTTCTGTCTTGACTGCACATTGAAATCACTGGTTTCCTAAGTCTGGGGTTTGCTAGTTGCTAAATTCTGGAGGCTGGTTCTGGTCTAGGTCTCCCAACTTTGGTTATCATTAAGATTGCAGCAGGCTGTCCCCAGCCCTCAGCAGCCTTGGGTCCTTCCTTAATATCCAGGCCAGAGCTCTCTATCCTTGTGATTTCTGCAGAGAAGGGGGCCTCTGTTCTACTACAGGAAAACTGTTAGACCTCTGAACTAAGCCTCAGCATAGGTCTTTCCTAGTCTGGTGCTGAGGACTCAGCCCTGATTAGACCACGCCTGACCGAAGGAGAAATCACATCTTTCTTTAAGGATTCTTCCCAACTATCTCCAGGCAGAATGACTGTGTCCTTCCTAGTATCCTCAAACCCTGGTGCTGTGGGGTAGGGGATGGGAGGACCTCCTTGACTAAGATAATGCTTGGACCAGTGCTTGACCCTGGCAATAATAATTAAAGTTGACCTATGCTGAATACTTAATCTCTACCAGGCACTTTTCTAAGAACGCAACATGATTAAGTCTCTGATCATTACAACTCCATGTAGTGGGCACCATTATTATCTGTATTCGACACATGAAGAAACCAAGGCACAGAGTTTAAGTAATTTGCCCAAAGTCATACAGTCATCTGAGAGTCAGAGCCAGGATCCCCAGGCAGTATGGTAAAATAAGTAATATGATCTATATTTCTGTGTCCAGGTACTGTTAGCTACTTGACATTCATTTTCACACTTTGCTTTGCAGATGAGAAGTTGAGACTCAAAGAGAAGAAAATGGAGCTGAACCGGATTTGCTTGTCCTGATGCCCCTCTAAACGGGGGCTCCTGTGTTGGCGGGATTCAAGTATCTTCAGGGGACTGCCTCTATCAGATGCATCTGGATGCCATAAAAATGCATATGCCTTGCGATTCTGAGCCAGCAAGGTTGGCAGTGGGTTGTGAGAATCTGCGTTTTACCAAGTATTCCTAGCTGATCCTCATTTACACACAAGGGAGCCCATTAGAGCACACCCTACCAGTCATCTTAGATAAAAATCACTTGAGCATGTGTTTCTTTTCCTCTTTAACAGTTAAAAATGCTTTTGCTGCAAGTAATAGTAAATTCTATTACTATACTAATTCAACAGTAAATTCTAAGAAAATTTATTGTTTACTTAATAAAATGCCCAGAATTAGACAGTCTCCAGAGGGGTGTAGCAGTTCAGCAGTCCCATCAAGCACCTAGTTCTTTTAAACTTTCTCTTACACTATCCTTGCCTGTTGGCTTTCCTTCCTCATGCTTGTTGCTTCGTAGTTGCAAGATGGCTGCCTCAGATCCAGACATCTTGCTCAAAGTCCCCAGACTGTGTTGGAGCAAGAGGATAGTCTCATGGCTCAGGTCCAGTCAGGCACATGTTCTCACCTGGAATTTTTAATCGGGAGCTGATGGCAAGAAGAAGTGGGGACAATGAGGGCTTCATTCTGGGGGACAATGGGCTTTGGGCCGGCACACCTACAGCAGGCCTCTCCGTGTGGCCTGGGCTTCCTCACAACATAGAGGCCTGATCCCAAGGGTAAGCGTCCTGAGAGAGAGCCAGGCAGAAGCCATGGTCTCTTTCATGATTTATCAGAAGTCACTTGTCATTACTTCCACTGTATTCTGTTCATCAAGGCAGTCTCAAAGGACATTCCTCTAAGGAGGGAGGAATTGGACTTGGCCTTTTGACTGAATCTGGAAGAGCATATCGAAATGCAACTAGTATTGTGGCCATTTTTGAAAATATGCTCTGCCACAGCCTCCCCCACCCTTACCCACCCCCTCCCACTGCACCACCAAATTCAAATCAACACTGGTCAGCCAGGGTCAGGCTTTCCAGTCTTTATCACCTGTCTTATCACATTCCTCTTTGACAACACATCTTCCTTCTCATGCCTCCCTCTGCCAGGGTCCAACCGCCCTGTCCACCACTGGATGGTGAGTAAGTCCTAATGAGACAGGGACCATGGGTATAGTCAGAGTAGGGTGAGGGCCTCTGGAAAAAGCAAGGCAGGGTATTTACAGTCAGAGCAGTGTAACTACACGCAAGAAAGCCCCCCTACCAAAACTCTGTGTTAAACATTAAGCTCTAGGGTCATTCTTCAGTGAGATCGGTTAATATTCCCCAGATAAAGAAGAGTAGCGCATGTTTTTATGATGCTAATCATTTGTAATCATGTGTAAGATTCACTTTAGCATGCTAAAAGGCCCAGGCCTATGTGCTGTCTTTCCTCCTTCAGATCTGATGAGGTGATTTTGCAAACTGGTCAACTAATTGGCCATGCAGACCCAGCTGTAAACAACATAATAAAAAGCAGGAAGGATTCCACCTTAAAGATAAGATTGCATTTTAATAGCCAGGAAGTTTAAGAAGTAAGATTCTTAACTTACTCTTTATCAAACAGACAATACCTCAGTCCACCTTGGGGGCTGGGCAGGTGGACTTTTGATATGCTTCTAGACCAAGATGCCAGTATCCCAGGAGAAATCAGAGCAGTAAATTTCTTGTGTTAAGTTCATTTTTAATATTCAGGGACTACTTAACAAGTCCACACCCCTAAGCCTTTTATCCAGTTACCAAAAATCCTCAACTGCCTATAAAACCCCTAGACAACGCACCACTACGGGCTCTCTTGTCTCCTCCTGGCGTGAGCAAGGAGCTCTGTCCTCTCACTGTATCTCTAAATAAAAGCCTCTCCCTGGCTCTCCTACCTTGACCGTTTGCTAACTTCATTCTTCGACTCCACAGACAAGAACCCCGGCATCACTAGCAGCATTCATCTGAGAAGTCCTCCCTGACTGCCCCAGTCTTCCAGCCGAATCTCAAGTCTTGTTTTCCCTCTGGAATCTGCCTCTCCTTTCAGGACTGGTGTGGGGCTCTAAGCACCTGGGAGCTCCACTGAAGAAGACGCTTCCTGGGCCTAGGCCAGGGTCCCAGCACAGTGGTTAGGGGGTTAGACACGGAGAGGTGGCTGATTGGGTGAGGGCAGATTGAGCCTGGAGGGGGAGCTAAAGAGCTTCCTGCTTCACAGCCCCCAGGGGTCAGCTAGTGGAGGGAGAGGGAATCCCCGAATTGCTCGAGCTAATAGATGGTGGTGCCCACTGCATGCCTCCTTTCTTCACACCCCACCTTCAGTCCCTTGGGATGTCTGGTGGGCTCTGCCTTCTCCAACACTTCTCACCCCATCCTTGCTACCACCTTGGCCTGTCATCTCTTACCTGGATGGTTTTAATAACCTCTTCACTGGACTCCCTGCAACAGCAGAGGGTTTCTTTTAAAACACAGGTCAGATCCTGTCTCTTCTCTGCTCAAAATCCTCTTGGGCTCCCCATCTCATTCAGAATAGAAGAAAAAGTCCTTACAGTGGTCTACAAGGCCCTGTGGGATCTTTGCCCCCTCCAGCCTCCTCTCTGCCTTCACTGGGGTTCCTCTGGCCCTCATAGCCCCACGGGGAGCACTGCTTCCTGTATGCTCTGCGTACATACCAGGGATACTCCCACTAAAGGGCTTTGCCCCACTGTTCCTGGAACTCACTCCTTTAGGTCTTCACATGACTCTTCCTTATAGTTCATGTTGGGTTTCTACCCAAGTATCACCTATCAGAGGGCCAGCCCAATCCAGTCACTCCCTAACACCCTCCCCCCATCAGTGTATTAATCATTACTTGAATTTACACTTTATATTTGTAAGATAAATTTTAGCCGAAATAAGTAGGTGAAGAGAGGCAACAAAGGGCCTGGTAGTTTATTTGAGTGCAACTCCCGGGTGATGTTCCATGGTCTGGGTATTACAGGCCAGGGAAGTCACACCCGGTCATGGAGGTGGGGCTTATAAGGGATTAGGAGGGGGAGGAGTGGGCGAGCTATCTTAGGGGCGTGGAGAGGTATGATTGGCTAAAGGTGACATAATAGACAACTAGAAACTTTTTTACCTTCCAAGAGGGAGGAGGCTGACATTCGGGTCTTAGTTGGCCCATCAGAAGGATGAAATTCAGGGAGAGCTGTCCCCTTTCCATATAAGGCATGGACCTTGGGGTCTGGTCTGTTCTGCCCCTAAGGCATCTATCTGTTCTGTTTGCATGTCCTTGTTTTTTCTTCCTCCAGCCTAACAATATTTATTTGATTACTCATTTTATTATCAATGTTCTCACATCCTCTCCCATACCTCTGCCTCCCTGTGTTAACAAACTTCTTGAAAGCATGTGTCATTTGTGCTGAATCCCTGGAACCGTTTATAGTAGGGGCTCATTAATCATCTTTGATTCATTGAAATTTTGGCTCTGGAATTTAATGGCTTGGTGATCCTGGGAGGTCACATTTTCCAGGAGCAGGTAAGTTAAGTTGCTAATGTCATACACAAAAATACCAAAATATTTCTGTGGAGTTATGCCCCCATTCCTCACAGACATTTCAAGTTTAAACAGAAGGCTGGCCTTCAGTCTGAAGCACTGATTTTACAAAAGCCTGTAATTCCCAGAGTGGAACACTAGGAGGCACCCCACTTTCAACCCCCAAGGGCTTAGAAATACTGAGAAGGAAAGAACTCCAAACTTATAACTTACATGTCCTTTGGGGGAAAGGAGTGCAAGAGAGTAGGGAAAGGGAAGAGTTTATTTTCTCACTCTCTTATATGCTTATATATTGAAGGAATTTTTATACTGTAAATATATTTGTCTAAAAATATTTTAATAAATGTGTCTATGTATATTAAAATAATTTTATTTCACAAGAGAGAGCAAGTTACTTTATTACAGAGTGGCCATAAAGTCAGAATACATCTTCTGAGGCATGCTAAAGATGCAGGCTTATTAGTGATAGTAAGTCATAGATCACTGAAGGCAACATGCAGGATTAATGGAATTGCTGTGTTAATAGGCCAACTTCATTGCACAACAAATTATGTTGCCAATAATTCAAACTCATTGAACTCACCATGTAATGTCAATGAGCATATCATATATTATAATGCAATATCAATATATCATTTTTATTCATGTTTGCCCATGTTTCCATCCTGTAAGATTGGCATCCATCGACAGATAACCAAATGATTGCAGTGAAGTATTGTAGGTGATCATAAAGGTGTGTGAAGATTAGAATAAGAGCAAAGAATGGAGAAAACTGGCTCTAAGCCTCCATTTTCCCATTGGTATAAAATGGAGGATAAATAATGCCCAGCTTTAAAGTCTGCTGGGAGGAGAAATGACATAATGGCACAAAGCGTCCCAACTACTGGGTAGGCTCTGGAAGATGCTGGTTGAATCCAGCTGCTTGAGGCTGGCTTTTGAGGCAGGTGTGATCAAGGCTGGGAGGCGGTGTAGCCCAGAGCTAGACACAGGGCAGGTTGAAGAGGCTGCTTCTGGGAAGAGGGACTCTCAGGTCCCCTGCTGATGGCACTTCATCATTATAGGAAAAGAGAGCCAGTAACTAAGTCATTGTAAGGAAGTAGGCTGGAGGAGGCATCCTCCTTGAATGTCTCTCCAGGGCCGGGTGCCATGGCAGAGACATACTTCCTTGGGTTTCTGCATCTACTTCCCTGTCTCCTTGCAAATCTGTGATGGCGTTTGTCACTGGATACCTTTTAGGAATCTCTGCAGGTCATATTGCTTAGCACAGAGGTTAGGCGCTAGAGCCAGTCTACTTAGGTACTAGCACTGCCATTTACTAACTGCCCTGGGACCTGATTGACTCTAAATCTCAGTTCCCTCATCTACAGAATGAAGATGTTATTAGTCCTTTCCTCAAAAGCTTGTTGGAAGGATTAAATGAATAAATAACTATAAAATGCTTATAACAGACTTCCAGCTTCCAGCCTGGCATGCAAGAATCTTGGAAGTTGCCACTTCATCTTAACAAGTAAAAAGCTGAATACACTGAAAAAACCAACAACTCTTAGATGTGTAAGAGAAGGGACTCCACAGGGCACACGGCTGTCCCGGAATTAGAGAGCCTGCCAGGTGCTGCAGAGAATCACAATTTAGGGAGCAGAAACCCATAAGCAGCAGCCTCTGCAGGAACCAGTGAGGTCCGACTGGCGCTTTGCTGGAGGCTCAATGTGGGCCAGTATGAGAGTTAAAAACTCCAGGTAGAAGCCCGTCAAAGACAGGCCCCAACTCTTTTTTTGTGAGTTTTACCTCCAGGAGCTCTACCAGGTTTTCATGATGAAGATGGGAGAATTTTGCAACATGCCAGAGCATTCTGTTCTTCTTAACCAGATCCGCCCTCAGGAACATCTATTCAACCAGAGCCTGACCTCCTAGCAAGGAAGGAGAAACGACCGTAGGTCACCAACAGTGTTGGGCACATTAGCATAGTGAATTTAGCTCTGAAGATAGACAGAAGGGTCTGAACTCCAATTTCTCCACTTCGTGGCTCTGGGGTCTTGTGCAAATGACTCAACGTCTGTGAGCCTTACTCCCTCAACGGTAACATGGGAGATACTAGTATTTATACCGGTAAGTTCGTTGGGAGGATTAAATCAGATACTGCATCTAAAGCTCTTGGTTCACAGCCTGTCACATAATGAGCGTTGTCAAGAGGTGGTGATTAATTGTATGTTGAATTGTATTATCTCTTCAAATGTGTAAGGGTGGGACTCAAAAGACGGACAATTAAAACAAGTAATGGAAAGGGTTCCCAGGGATCACACTTCGGTCTCCTGCTATGGCAGCTGAACATATACCCTAACCGAAGCCATCTGATTGTGGGGTTCAACTAGCAGACCCACTTGCATTTTGCACTATGCTACATCCCCCAACTTCAGTTCTACCAGAAATAAATGTAGCATTGTGGCCTCTGTCTGCTCTTTCTTTGTTTTATTGCTAAAATTCTTTGGAACCCAGGTAGGGTGGAGGGCTGTTAGATACAGCTTTCACAAGACACATGGCCTGGGCCTTGGAAACTCCACATGGATTTTTAATGTCATGCCTTAGGAGGGATCATGCTGTTGGTGGTTTTTAATCTCTCTGGACCCTGTGCTCAGCACAGAGCCTAGCACAAAGTGGTGCTCAGGAAGTGCTTGCTGATGGGGCTCATGCTGGAGGGAAGTGAGGTTTGGGGCAGGTCTCACATGGATGGGAGGAAACAGAAAACTCTGGATTTCTTCAGAAAACAGAGCAGAAGTCTGTCAGTTTCTCAGAAGTCCTCACTGGGGACCGAGGCAGGGTTTCTGAGGAGGAATCTCTGGGTTGAGGCAAGGGGCAAGGCCCCAAGAATACTTGGAGAGAGTGGTGAAGCCTGCAAGAGGGGAGACAAGCTTCTTGCTCTGCAGGAGAGGCTGGCTGCCTTCAGGCACCAGAGCTGCACCTGGTGAGGGTGCCTTGTCAGTGGGAGCAAAGGGGGGACCCAGGTGGTGGTGCTGGCTGCCCCCAGGGGAATTGTGGAGGTGGGACGCTGAGGCTGGGGCAGCTTGAGATGCAGGAGGAGGAGGAGGGGGCACCGGACTGCCTGCTTGCCCCGTTTGGTGGGATTAGGAGGTATGAGATTCCCACAGGCCAGTGGACCCCCTGAAAGGGAAGCGGGCTAAGCCATCATGCAAGCCAACTACCTGCAGCGCAGTAACGTCCCCCTAGCTTGCACTTCTGGAGGCTGAACCAGACGGCATATTGCCCACAGCGAGGAACACAGGGAGCAGGAAACCCGCCTTTCCATGCCGGCCTTGCAGAGGGCATCAGCGGCCATTGCTGTATCAGCACCAGAGAAACAGACCTTTGTCATTTTCCTCTGAACTCCCTGTCTCCCTGCTCCAGCCCTGATGGACCAAGCAACGGGAGGGGATGGGGAAGGAAGACAAAGAATGTTTCAGGCCTGAGCTGAGCACAGGGCAGAAGCCTAGAGCTGGATGTGAGTCCAAAGCTTCTGCTGAGGCTGGGCTGGTCCCTTCAATTAGAAAGTGAGGTATGGTTGCCAAAATGAGTTCGTCAGCACAAGTGACAGAGAACTGTGGGATCTGTCTGGGGTCATCCCAAGGGGCAAAGACTGAGAAACCGTCAGAGTGTGTGTGAAGGCAGGGAAGGCTGCAGCTGAGTTAGCTGTGCTGTGTTGCTGGGAGCAGCCCATTCTCTCCTGGCTGCAGGAAGAGGATGGTGCAAGCTGGGAGGAGCCCAGGGTGAGCAGGGTCTGGGCACCCCTGGTGTCTGCTTTGCAAAAGGGTTCCAGGGCAGACTTTGTGAAGTGCCTTTTCTGACGCCTGTAAAGGGTCCTAAAAGAGTTTGCCTGGCCACCCAAAGAGTGCTAGAAGCCTGCCTGTGACAAGGAGCTCCCTCCTAAGTCAGTCTAATCTATTTTTGGATATCATATTAGAAAGTTCTCCTAAATTGACTTGAAATATCTCCCTAGTTTTGCGCCTAGAGCTACACAGGACAAGGGAGCCCACTCCCTTTGGATATTGAAATGCAGAGAACAAGGCCTCCCCAAGGTCATTCCTTCTCCAGAAGGACATGGCCCCAGCCCCTGTCTCTCCTTCTCCACTACCTTAGGCAAAGCAGCAGTCTTGTAGAGTTGGTGCTGGGCCATCGCACTCTTTTAAAACATTTATTTGGAATGTAAGGAATGTGAGTGCCATTGCAGATGGCTAACCATGTCCTCTCCTTCCCAGTGGCCTGAGGAAGGTGCAGGAATGTTCCAACTACAAACTGGGGATCAGCAAAAAGTCCAGACTGTCTTCTCCCCCGTATCCATTCAGAGAGTGGCTGGGTCAGGTGCCACTCGGTCCTGCAGCACTGGTGGGCATGAGGGCTGAGAGGGCCATGGGGCTCCATGGGAATGTGCAGAAGTGGTCAAGTCACGGGCCAGGGTGGAGCCAGTCCAGCCTGGGAGTGTGTAGGGGATGTGTGCCGGAGGCTGGAGGCTGTGTCCAGCCCTCCTTGGGGGACAGAGTGGGTTTCCCAGGCTGGACAGCAAGGGCAGGGGGCTCACTCCACAGGAGAGCCTGCCTGCTCAGTGGTACCCAAGTTTGTATGGGGCCACCGAGGCCCTTCACTCATCCACGTCGATGGACAGCATGGCCTTGATTGCAGGGAACTTGTTGCAGGAGAAATCGGCGAGCAGCTGCTTGGTGCCACTCCGGGTAGGCAGGACCTCAAAACGCACGCGGGACCGCTCCTTGGGGCTCAGATTTGGCACGCTGTTGGGAAGGGCACAGGTCAGTGCTGACGGTGAGAGTCATGGACCTCAGGCTAGGTAGGCCTTCTGCAGCCTCGGCCCTGCCTCTCCAGCTTCCTCTAGCACCTTGTTGGGTCACGGGGCCCCTTCAACCCTGGAGTCCCTCAGCAGGAAAAGTGGGGGTCCTGTGGTCTCCCAAATATGCTGAGCCCCGAGGACCAGCTCCAAGCTCTGGTGACCTGGACTTCCAGGAGTTCAAGTTTGGGGAACCTCGAAACCAAACGCAAATGTGTATTCCTGCGTGCAGACTCCAGAGTTCCTAAGCCTGAGGAGCTCTGTCTGCTCTGCCCGGAGCTCTGGGAAGGCCCTCTCCACCCCCTCCCCCATCCCACGCTGTCCCCTCAGGCTGGGGACTCACTCGATCTTGAGGCTGCCCAGCAGCAGGCCGCTCCCCTCCACCATCAGCACGCAGTCTTTGACTGGCTCATCCAGTGGGTTGGAGAAGAGCATCTGCACGTTCAGGGGCTTCTGCACCTGGGCCTGGTCCAGCATCTGTGGGGAGAGGGGCTGATGGAGTCTCATCTGCCACTTGGTGGGAGCTGGTGGGGCTGAGCTGGTGACTTGGTGATGCAGAAGATGTCACTGAGGACAGAGTGAGGGAGGACTGTTTGCAGGGGCCTCCTAAGTGCCAGGGACACCCGTGCAGGGCGTTCCTAGGGAATTGTTTTCATCCGCGTGCTGCAAACAGGACACTCTCTCACAGGGAGAGGCAGCACGTCGTGGTGGCTGGGAGCACTTGAGCCTCCCTGCCGGGTTCACCGGCCCCTTTCCATACTCATCCGGGCGAGGGCAGCCTGGACTATTTGCTCCCAGAGATGAAAGCCTGTGCTTTCTCCAAGGAGCAGCCATGATTCGGCAGACACATCATCTCTTCAGACATCAAATCCCTCCTGTGATGAAGAGGACTAATCATCTCTCTCTGCCTTCCCCTCGGGCTAGAAGGAACCAAATGAGATCATGCGAATAGACACTGCCACTGTATGACTGATGGCTTTCTTTTCCTCTTCTGTGGAGCATCACTAGAGGTGAGGGCTTTTTGTTCGTTTGGGTTTTCTTTTTCTTGCTCACCAATCCTCACTGCACACATTTTGTAGTATTAGAGCAGCTCTTCAGACTGATAACACAGCCAAGGTCTCTCTGGTCGCAGAGTGCTTGCTCTTCTCACTGGGCCCTGTAATGTCTACCAATAATTTGTGCAAATTGAGATATTTTTAGAGACTGTGACTGATACTGTGATTTCTCCCACGTAACTCATTTAAGTATATGGCATAATTTGAAGTGTGAAGCATAATTTTATGCCATTGAGATACAACAAGGCCACATAAAGGGTGCCATCTTTTTGCATTGATATGCAACTTGAGATTTTCATGTATTTGCTTTTCTTTTTTTATTTACTACCCTGTTCTATTGACCCAAATCTGCACATGCACCCCAAGGAGAGGGTGAACCACCAGAAATGTATGTATGATTGTCAGTGGTTCATGGGCCAACACTAAGGATGTTATTCTGTGGAACAAAGTTCAGATTTTATGGGCTGATTCTGCAGTCTAAAAGTCCTCATTGTCTATTGCTAACCAGTACTAGATGAGATAAAGGGATTTTACCCAAATTATTATCTTTTCATACATATCACCCCCATGAGTTTAAAAACACGCCTTGCTCTGAGTTAGCTAGGCATTGATTTATTCCATCAAGACAAGAATGTATTGATTCTTTGAAGGCTGACGTAAAGGAGAGATTGTGTTAGAAGGAAATTACACAAAGATGCCCAAAAGAAGAAAGACCAGATGCTTTTTAAAATGGTTAAATAAGAAAGTTCTTGATAGCATATTTCCAGCCTGTGTGAATTCTGATTTCTTTTCTAAAGATGTTATAGTCTTCTTAAAGACCAGGCTGACTTGATATGAAAATCCAAAAGATGTAGAGCAAAATCACTGAATAAAAGAGAAAGTTCTAAAAAAGTTTGGGGGTATTGGATAGGGAGCATAAAAGGGAAGAAAATTACCTTCACTTAAATGTGAATCATTTGAACGTAGAATGTTTTCACAACTGATCTGGCTACTACTCAGCAGCATTTCCCAGCCTCAGGAGTGGGAATCAGTGCACAGCTGTCTATTGTATCTCTAGGGATGGAGTACATTTCTTGGAAATGCCTTGGGAACCAGGAGAGGCTTTAACAAGTGGGAGGACAAGCATGGACTGATAATCAAAATGCTTGTAGGTGGGGAAGAATGCAAGCCTGGGGTCAAGTAGCTGGTTTCCAATTCTGTTTCTGTTTTACAAATACAGATTAGCTTCCAAGGTATTATACCAGGGGAGATGGTGATGGGCCTGGAACAGGGGTATCACTTCCCTTGTGGAATTTATGGTCAGCTAGGAGACTACCACCAAGTAATTGCACCAATAATTAAGTGTAACTTCAACTAGAACAAAAGCCATGGTGTAAGCGGACAGAAGGCTCTGAGGTTGTATAACTGGGCACCAAGCCTAACTGGGGACTGGAGCAGGGTCCTTCAGGGAAGGCTTCCCTGAGGAAATGATACCCTGCAAAGGAAGTACGTTATCCCCGACAGCACTGGAGCAACTGGGGCACAGAGATGGAGCGACTGGGTGCCGACTGCTGAAAGTGTCACTGCCCCTCTGCTTTGCCCCATGTGATGGCCAGTCACTGGCTCCCTAGACCCTAAGGTGGGAGACCACCCAACTCCAAAGAACAGTCCAGACTCACCAGGACAGTGATAGGGCTCAGACTCAGGCTGGTTGCCCAAGAGCGGGCAGCACCCTTGGTGCCCCTGCGCTCTGTCTGAGGTCAGGAATCCCTGCAGCTAAGGCACAGCTTAAGGAGCAGTGGGAATGAGGGCAGCCACAATTACCAGGCTCCTTTAAAAGTCTGGGGCTTGGGAGGCACTGTCTATGCACAGAAAGTCACCCCTTGTGCATCTGTGACTCCTGAGCCTGGCACAGCCCAGAACACAGCAGAAAAGGCAATCATTGTCTGGACAGTTGGGGCCGATGGTAGACATAGTAGGTGCAGGAGGAGCCTGACCATGAGGCTTTCTGTGGGACCCCCATGGGAAGACTCCACCTCCTCTGCCCAGCCAATTGCCTGTTCCTGCCTGCCAGCCTGTTCCCCCTCTGATCTGTGCCATCGGCTCTGGCACTCTCCACCTGAGCTGGGAGGGTGGCAGTTAGAGAGGGAGGCTCAGGCAGGGAGTCCCCACATGTACTCCTGCCTAGAGCAGAGGAAGTGACAGGGAAGCCCCAGTCTCCTGCAGACCTCAAGCCTCACTCCTGGGCTCCTGGGAGGGAGCCTGGGAGCTGAGCTGATAACAGAAGCAAACCCTAAGAGCGGAGACACAGTCATCCTCAGCCTCTGTGATGGTGACATGCCCAGATGCCCTGGGAAGGGCCCTGGGCTGGGAGGCTGGCCCTGGCTCTGGCAGTGACTGACTTTCCTTTCCCTACCCAGGCCTCAGTTTGCCACGTGTGAAATGGCAGGTAGGGGAGACAGACTAGGCTCCTAAGGGTTCGCGATTCTGTAGCTCAGGGGTCTCGAGAGTGCAGGTGCATGTGAGTTGTGCCCATTTCTGATCTGTTCCCCAAATAAGTTGGGTGGGGGCCGGGCTGCGGGCTCCCTGAGGGCGGGAGCCACCCCTCGTGCCTCTGGGACTCCTGAGCCTCACACAGCCCAGAGCACAGCAGAGGCTCAGAACTGAGTGCCTGGGCGAGGGCGTGGAAGAGCCCCCCAGCTAACAGCCCTGGTGGGTCAAGAGCTGGAACCAAAGAAGTGGGCAAATGTGCCTGTTTGTTTTGTCAGATGGGGAGTGAGGACACTGGAAAGCCTGATGGGCCCAGCTGCCTGCCCCGCTCAGTGGGGAAGATCTTCCTGTGGCCTGGGGGCTGGCAGTGCACCCAGGGGCTGAGCTGGCTGGAAGGTGCCCCTTCGCCAGCCCTTTACCTCCAGGGTCAGGGTGGGGTTATCCAGGATGATGTCCCTCTCCACCACCACCTCAGACTCGTCAGGGGCCTGGCATACGGATGTGACCCGGATCATGTTATCCGACTTCAGGTACTTCTCATACTGGGCGTACGAGATCTTCACGGGATACTGCGTTTCTGGAAGGAGAAGCCAGGAAGCAGAGTGAGAGGGAGTGGATTCACTTCTGAAACCTCCATAGCCTGCCTCCAATGTGGAGGTGACAGGCCCTTATACCTGCTGGTGAACAATGAGGCTCAGAGAGGGAGGAGGACTTACAGGGCCACCCAGAAAGTAGGTGACAGCATCAGGCTTCTAGGACTACTTTACCTGCCTCCTCCCCACTCCCCACTTTACTTTGCTGCCTCCTGCAGAAGTATGGTTTTTTAAAACCATTTCCCTCACATGAATTATTTTTGGCCTATAAAAATAGCTCTTCCCTTGAGCTTTGAAGGTGAATAACAGCCAGGCAATTGCTTCTGGTATGGGGAAGAGTTCTGCTAAGATCCTGCCAGAAGACAGGTTACTAGGGATGTTGCCTTCTGGCAGATGTAACACACCTCAGTTTCTTTGCAGACAGAATTCTTTTAAGATGTGCTGCATAATTAATCAGTTTTTATTGGTTCCTTATATGAAGCAAATAGCCACCCCACCTTTGTTAATCTGCTTTGTGAATCCAGATTTTTCATAACAGCTTGAAGGATTTTGCCAGTGTGGGCACACCTGCATTCTAATCCTTCCAGAGCACCAGCCTGTTTCTGCTCCACCTTATCACCTTCCATCTGTGCTACCCAGGAGCAAGGAGTCCCTGTTTCTCCTGATTCTCAGACCTCCAAGAAAACACATCAGTGTTGACAAAAATCAGGAACCTTCACCCCACTCTGCTGGTGGATGTGGAGGAACACCGGACAAGGGGCCAAGACCCCAGGGTATATTACTACCCTACGAGTGTCAAATCTGAAAAGCGATTCACTGTGGGATGGGGGGTGACAAATGCGAGAGATGTTAACAGTACAACCCAAAAAATGGGGTGTGGCACTGCATTTAGCATCAGGAAACCTAAGACCAAGATCCTGGCATTGTCACTTACTAGTTATGACATTTAATCTCTGGAACAAGCCTCAGTTCCTGCCTATGTAAAAAGGGATGAGGAAACCTGCCCTTTTAAGAAGGTCAAATGAGGCAGAATATAAGGAAGCATGCTGCACAAGGGGAAAAGTGGCGTATGCCTATATGGGATATTGCAGTATGCCTGTTAACTGCCAAAGCCTCCCTCCTTCCTCCCCCAGGGTGCAAAAGGATTTGGTTGGCACCACTCCGACTTGTACTATTCATCACACGACAACTTCTAAAACTTCAGAACCCACAGATTAACTACAGAAGCCGTGTGCACCTCCTCCCTAGCCAGCTGAGTCAGTTCCAACAGGAACTGTCCCCCTGCAGCAGAATATTAGCTACCTTGGATGCACGGCACCCCGGCAAACCACAGGGTGCATTACCTTCACTGGGATCCAGGGAGATTGTGACAGAGTCCTTCCACACCTCGTGAACTAGCGTGCCGTTGTAGACGATGGTCCAGGCTGTCATGTTCACGGTCACTGTCTTCATATCACTTGTCAAGTTTTTGAGTATCAAGCCCAGGTTGACTTCTTTGCCCACTGCCAGTATGCCAGTGACCTTGAACTTCCCAGAGATGCTAGGGTCCCGCTCCTCAACTTCCAAGCCTCTTGCGGATGTTGGGCCAAGAGATGCACTGGGTTTAAGTTTCCCCAGAGCCTTTTCAAACACTTGTCTTTCTTGCCTGGAACCTGGGAAAAGAGAGAAGCATGGCAGGGATGCAGTGGCAACTTGGACAAAAGACAGTGTGCTGCCTGGAGAGGCAGCCTAGTACTTCCACTGGTTCTGCTGCTGCACAAGGATTTGGATCCAAGCAAGTGTCCGACTTCTCCAGGTCTCCATTTGATCCCCCTTAATGTGAGGCTCACAGAACAGCTGGTCTGTGGCACTTTTCCAATTAGCTCTACATTTCCAAGGAGCTGTAGGGAGAGCTTTATCAGCAGAAAATTACTATATGGCTTGAATATTTTGCTTAGGTGAATTAGGTTAGATTTCATTCTTTCCTCTTTTTTGGATACAAGGTCCCTTGTAAGACTTAAAAAACAAACAGATCCTTTTTTAATATATAACAAAAACTGATCTGGAAAGGGTAGAATGAGTTTATAAGCAAAAAAAGGAAAAAATTATGATTGAGAACTGATATCATTAGAACTTTTTTCAAATCACTTTACTCTTTTCCACCTTGTTTCTAAGGTACTTTGAGGGTTAAAGAGTGACACCTTTGTGTCAGTTGACAAGAACTTCCCATGGTTGGTATGGTTCTGAGTTACTAGTTAAAATTGTCAACAGAGTTCAGTTTTCAAAAATACAAAGGACAGGTATTCTGATTATGACTCCAACCATGGGTGTTGCTGACTGTGATGGCATAAATAGCCCCGAGGATGGCCAAAAGGTACCCTAAAGATCATGGCTCTGGGGCACTAAGGGCTAAGTAACCAGCTCCAAGCCTGTGAGTCAGCGTTGACCACACAGTTCACACTAGACTCCCCACCTTGACCTGAAGATAGATCTGCCATCAAGGAGAAGGGGTTGACCTTCCAGGAACATAACAGAGGTACACGAAGAGAAGAATTGTCATTTATATGTGCAGACCATGCTTATGGCCCCCACTTTCCCCAACCAACCTGTGAAATTTTTAAGACACCAGGCGACTCATTATAAGCCCTTTAAAATTTAGCAAAATCTTTCCCATAAGTTACATGTGACAATGCGCTGAGACACCAGGGGGCAACTCAACCAAGCCCATCATGTTAGAATGAAAGTTCTAAGAAGAGAAACAACTGGTTCAAGTGACTGGTCAAACGTGGAAGAATGGGCTAGTTCCCAGGTATCTAGACCCACAGTCCAAAGGTCTTTCCAGACACCCTACTGAAAAGGAGGCAGGCAGATTACCCAAGCTGACAGCTCCTGGTGGGCTGAGCTCCTTTTGGTGACTTTCCATTCTCTAGCTGAGTTGCAAGGTCACACCCAGGGCTGATATCTGTGCAAGGAGCTGAGCCTTCTGTGCTCAGGATCTCGAAGCAGGCATGTTTTGCATAATGAGGTTTGGAGCCCAGATGCCTCTATAGGTCACCTGCTGAGCTTATGCAAGACTAAGCTTCCTGCTACTATTTTCTCCCTTGGTGTGGTTGTTGCACAAATGCTTAGCAATGCACTTTATGAGCTTTTCCTCCCTGGTGTTCTCAGGGGCAAGGTGACGTCATTAGGTAAGGATGGGCAACGGCAAGCAGGGGCTGCAGCATGGCTAGGAGTCCTGCAGGGATACCCATAACTTGGCATGGCCCCTCTCTGTTGCCTAGAGGGTTTGGTTGGGACAGCCAGAGCTCCCAAGAAGCAGAATCAAGGTGAGACAGGTAAGCAACCCCCCAGGATCTTATATCCATGTGAGCAGTGCACTTCTAAAGCCACCTCAGGAGGTTGCTATTCCAATGGGGCTGCAGATGTTGAAGCTGATAACAATCCCTACTGTGTATTAGGCTTCACTAAGTGCCAGGCACTGCACATGGCATTTTATGTATACTAGCTCATTCAGACCCTGCTGAGGACATGCACTGCTATTTGCCTTTGCAGGGAGGAACCCAGGAATCAGAGATCCTAAGAATCCTGCTTGAGGTCACACAGTTATAAATGGTCAGACTGGAGTTCACTTCCTGCCCTGGGTTATTTACTCCCTGGCTCCTACACTCGTTTCTATATCATTGCAAATATTTGTCCTACATCTGCCACCCCTGGCCTGCAAGCTTGGTGAGGGCAGGGGCCCCATCTGCTATGTTCTTTGCTGCCTCCCCGAAGTTGAGCATGGAGTAGGTGCTGGGGTAGGTCTCAGCACATGCTTATTGACAGAGAGAAGGGCTATCGGACCTTAGTCGTGGGAATGGCCTGCAGGGGCAGTTTGGGGCCAAACTGAGGCCACTAATCTCATTACCCTGGAGTTGTGCCTCCAAATGTCCACGAATATCACCACCCAGAGGGGTCACCGTGTGGACTTGGCGTCAGACCCCATCTCCTGTGCTCAGTTTTCCTCTTTAGTGAACCACAGCCAGCACCCCCAGCCAGCTCCCTCCTCTAGTGCTACGCAGGGCTTTACCAGAGCACTTCATTGATCCCCTGGAGTCAACTGTCAGGATCAAGGGAAGCAACTATTTGGAAGCATTTTAGAAGACTGGCCCTATTAAGGAGTGTGGCCTGCTAGAGCAAGAGGCTACTTCTGCACTGTCACTGCATGTGTGCCATTGACAAAGGGACGCAGCTAGAGATGAGCTAGACTGACAGCTGTCTGCACTCTGTGACAAACTTCTGCAGGCACTGCATCCACTGTCTCCAAGGGAAACCAACTGGGTTGTTGGGTGTTAGGCGCCAGGGAGCAGTGCCATCATTCAGGCAGAACTGGCTGGGATCCCAGGAAGAACAGGAGGTATTTTCCTTTCTTCACCCTCCATGCTGTCTTCCCACCATCAAGCCCGGGATGGCACAGCCCCGGCGGTGACCTCCTTACCTTCAGGGTACTTGTACTTGTCTGTGATGTCCACGCGAGAGTCGCTGCCCACTGCCTTGGTGCTGATGTATTTGCCAATAATGCCTGGGTCCAAGGAGTTCTGCCTCTGGGTACCGCTGGAGGCATCATAGATCCAGGTGACACGGTCAGCATTTACCTCCGCAAACACGAAGGGCATGTCAAAGTCCCGGTCCACATCACCCTCTCGGACAGCAAACACTGAAGCAGGGCCACACTGGAACACCCCTGGGGGCCAGGGTGCAGAGATGGGTGCATGCTAAAGCCAGGCCCCTCTGCAACAGCCCCACCTCCCAGGGCCTGTTCCTCTGGGGGGCCCTCTACAGCCCCCAGCTCCCCTGTCCCTGCACCCCCACTCTTCAGCCCCGACTTTGTGCCCCACTCATTTGGCACTCAGCACAGCCCCTCCCCGGCCACTCTTATTTTCTGCACCACACCCTTGTCAGACTCCACCTCCAAAAGGCTGGCCCAACGCTGTGCTCTGTGGACACACGGTTCATGTTGACCCACCGCCCCCGGTTTGTTTCCTAGAGAGGAAATTCATGCTGTCTTGTGTTCAGGGCCTAAATCATTCTTTAACCTGTAAATCTACCTCTGTAAATCATTCTTCCCAAATCATCACCCCCATTCCTGGAAGACTTCCTAAACACCCAGCCCACAGGGTCTCTTGTTCTTCTGGGCACCCAAGCCCTGGCCATCCACTCCCTCCTCTGGTGCTCAGCATGCGTAGGTGGGTGGATAGACGGAGAGACGGAGAGATACAGATGTAGACATAGATTTGAATATATAGATATAGTTCCATTCATAAAGTGCTCAGCTGAGAAAAAGCAAGGTGAGTGGAATAAAAAGAAGAGCATTATTCTAATTGTGTTTTTAACAAACAAACAAAATACATGTATACACACACACACACACACACACACACACACACACACACACACACACACTTTTTTATGCCTGGAACAGTGACTTTCAATTTTTTTTTACCATGACCTCTAGAAAGAAATAGATTTTACATTGTGGCACATTTGTGATCCTGAAACAGGACAGTAGTTGTTTTCACTATGTCCAAAGCACCCTGATATTTTCTTTTCTTTTCCTCCCCACCTCTTCCATGACAATCTATTTCATTTCTTCAAATGATGGTCACAACCTTCTAACTTGATTGCATAGCCACTAATGGGTTGCAGTGAGATGAGAAGTTTGAAAAACAGTGGCCTGGAAAGTGTCTGGAAGTATTAACGCTACCTTCAAATTCCCCCAAATCTAGTAACACTCGTTGCTTCTGGAAGAGAGGCTGGGTTGGGGGAGGCAGTAAGACTTAATTTTCACTGTGAGTATTTTTAGAATGTTTTGAAGTTTTTTTTTTAAACTATGTGTGCTTATTAATTTTATAATTATTGTTATTTTTCTAAGTCAGAAAAAACTCAAAATGAAAGTTACAGATGAGACATGCTCTAGAGGTTGAAGGAGGGAAGAAGAAAAGTTTTTGGAGAGCCTGGGAGCCAAGCTCAGACGGGAGAGGAAGGGGGAGAGGGCAGGGGTGGTGGCAGAAATCTGGGAGCTTGGGGACAGGGATGGGGCCAGCTCAGCTTGGCAGAGGCACATGAGTGGAGGTAGGTGAAAGAGATGCCGGGGTCATGATGTGAGGTCTGGGGCTGGGCCAGGAATTTGGGCTGAATCCTGTGAGCAATGGGGAACGGGAAGGTCCCTGTACTGGAGGAATAGGGTACTAAGGGCGGTGCTGTAAAGTCACTGCTGGCAGACGCTGCCTTCTCTCCCTCCTTTCTTGGCACGTGCTGGGGACAGCAGCGATGGCCGCCGCATGGGCAAAGGGAAGCCACTCATTTGAATAGCAGCTTGAGCCAAGCAAAATTAGGAGGGGAAAGCTACTTTGAAAATAGTTTGGTTTCATCCCATCGCGCCTGGCCGAGATGGAGGAGACTCAGTATGTCACTGTAAAGAACTGAGAGGCCAAGACTAAGAGGGAGACCCAGGGAGGGGGCGTGGCCAGTGTGCCGGCGGGGGTTACCGTGGCTCCTCTCCTGGGGCGTGGCGTCCAGAACCTGCCATCCGTTGTAGGAGGAGCCCAGGTCAGCCCGCGCAAACCAGCCTTCATTCCAGACATGGAAGTTCCTGTAGACAGAACCAGACTGCTGAGCTTGCCCGAGGCCACAGGCAGGTGGAGGACTCCCTGGGTTGACACTGCAGCACTCCCTACTCATCAAGTGAGTTTATTGTGTGCCAACTATTGTGGTAAACCTTGGTGAGCATTGATTCACGTAACTCCCTATGCGATGAGTATTATTTTTATGCCCATCTCATAAAAGAGGAAACTGAGGTTCAGAGAAGCTAAGCAGCTAACAATGGCAGAGTCAAAGTTTGGTCCCAGGAATGCCTAACTCCAAAACCTGGGTCCCTGACCACCATGTTTTGCTATCTTTTCGAGGAGCCAAATGGATCTAGGTTAGAGCCAGCAGCCCAGCAGCCTACGCCACACAGCTTTCTTCTGTGCGTCCGACTGGGGTACACACGTGGGTTGAAAATGGATAGAGCTGTGGCCAGAGTGACAGGTCTGGCTAAGAGCCACAAAGCCTCTGGGCTGACGTCTGGATTGAACAATGACATAACTAGTCCTAAAATATTCATCACCCCCATCCCCTCATCTCCCAGTCTGTATGTCTCAGGTTCAGCCAGTTAGCCAGTCTTAGTCATTCCATCCCTTGACTTTGTCCTCTTTTTTCTCCTTTCCACCCCTAATGCAACCACATTAACATCAGCTTGGGTGGGTTTGGAGCCAACTGGAAGAAAACAGAAGTCTGGCATGAATCCAAGGTCTATCCAACTTGAAAAAATATTTTTTTATGTTCATGAGGTGGCGAAGGTAGTTTTAAGCAGAGTTGCCATGAAAGAAAAGACTGATGAATTCGAAGAGATAAAAATATTAAACTTGCATATACCAAACCAATGAACAAAAATTATAATTCTGTTTCCAATATGAAAGAATAAGCTCCTAATAGATGATCTCTTTTGCAGATAAAAGTAAACACTGCAGAACAAAACAAAACAAAACCTGAGGGTGAACAATACAGGAAGGTTTGGAAGGGAGTCAAATCTTGGAGGACAAGGCCAGCATGGAGTGAGTTTTACTTTTGGTGATTTTGCCCTAAAGACAGGTCACAGCTGGGATAAAGTGCAGGGCACTAAAAACTCCAGTAGACAGCCTACATCTTCCTGACCTGAGGAGCCAAGAAACAGAGCCTGGGTAAACCAGGGTACCTAGAGAGTGAGGGGAAAGGCCTGGAAAAGAAAAAGTCAGAGAAGGGACCCCAGACTCATAGATACATAAACTCTGCCCAAGCCTTTGGGTGACCTCTGAACCATGCATGTAGGAGGCGACAAGCAGTCCAGCTAAAGATAAAGGAAGTGAACTGAGACGTGAGTTGCTGCCCACCACAGGTGAGGAGACAGTTTGCATCTGCCCTAGGTAGGCTGCTAAAACAAAATGCTTGAATGCAGACACACCCAATGCCTGGGACACAATCCCAAATTACTTAATATACAAAGAACCAGAGAATGCAACTTACCCTCAGGGACTAACCCTAAAATAATCCAGATGTTGGAATTATTGGACAACGACTCTTAAAGCAGCTATTATAACTATGCTCAGTGAACTAAAGGAAAATATGGTCACAACAGGTGAAAAGAGAGGAACTGTTAGCAGAGACATAGACAATATTATGTATTTATCTATAAAAGAGCCAAATGGAAAGTTTTAACTGGAAAAAAGACAAATATCTGAAATTAAATAATTCAGTGGAGGGACTTACTAGCAAGGTAGAGATGACAGGAGAAAAGTTAGTAAACTGGAAGACAGATAAGTAGAAATAGTCCAATCTGGAGAAGAGAGAGAAAAATGGAAAAAAAATCACTTAAGTAGGGGAAATGCATGTAACATATATGCTAGACAGAGATTTACTGTATTTTACATATTTACTGTATATGATAAAGTGCTTACAATCAATACAAAAAACACAAAAGAAAAAGCCAAACATGCCAATAAAAGACAATGAGTGGGCAATTTTCATTAAGAAATAGCAATGGTCACTAGCCATATGAAAATAGTTTTAACCTCGCTGCTAATAATGGAAAATTAAGGTGAGAAAGAGATACTATTACAACTATTAGACTAGTCCAAAATGAAAGCACAGGACAATGCACTTGCTGTGTGATGTTCGTTTCTGTGCGTGGGGAAACAAGCATTGGCATTCATGGCTGGTGGGAGCTTAAAATGGTATGGCATTTGTGGAGGGCAATTTGGCAATGAGTAGGCAAAACCTTTAGAAATCTACATACCTACAGAGTCAGTCTTTCCACTTCTAGGAATTTCTCCTATTAAAAACCTCATGTGAATGCACATGGCAAGATGTGCACTGTAGCACTGTTTGTAATAGCAAAAATAATGGAGGAAAAATTCATCAGTAAAGGAATTGGATAAATTGTGGCACAGCCATGCAACAGAGTATTATGCAGCTGTCCAAAAGAACAGCAAAATCAATCCAGCATTTCATGAGAAGATGTTCAAAATATGTCCTCAAGTAAGAAAAGCAAATTACAAAATAGTTTGTAGACTTATAGGCATAATAATGCATATAAATATGATGGACCTACTTGGATTTAGAAAATTATACATAAAGAAATCAGAGAACTTCCCCAATAATTCTATTATCTTAGGTAATCACAATTTTGGTCACAGTTTGATGTATATAATTGTGTATATGGACAGATTTTGGTGTACACTGAATTAAGTGTTACACCATTTATTTCTCTAATTGTTTTCATTTTCTATAAGAATTACTCATTACCTCTATAATTTTATAATTACAAAATAAATATTTTAAAAATGTGTATTACATAATAATAACAGTACAGTGTCAACATAGAGAGTAGTGTGTTTTAACTGCCTTACATAACTTATTTAATCTTTACAACACTCTTATAAGATAGGCATAATTATTTCCCCCATTTGGCAATTCTGGCAACTGGGGTACAGAGAAGTTCAGTGACTTGTTCAAGGTCTCACAACAAGTAAAATAGGTAAAGTGGGATTCGAACCCAGGGAGATGGGTGGCAGGGTCCATGCTTTTAACTTACAAACTATACTGTCTCCCTAAATTTTTATTAATTAACATAGAAATATATACAAAAATTATAACATAGACTATTTAAAAAAATTTTTTAGCTTGATCCCATTTGGGTAATCAGAACTCAATGTACATACATCAAGGTGTGTGACTGTAAGAGACTGAAATGTCTGGAAGGATCCATCTTAAGATGCCTTGGGTGTTTTCTTTGGGTAGTTATAATAGTAATGACTCTCCTTTATATATTTTTTATTATTTAATAATCAAGATGGCACTTTTATTTTGCATGCTCTAAGAGGCTTCCTGTGGGGACCAGATAGGATATGTGTGCCTGGGGAGTGCTTTACACTTTGCAACTATCAGGAGTTTCTTAAGTACTTACCAGGTGCATTGTGACCCTGCTTTGTCTTTCAGGAAATATAGGGGAAATATAGTTTCAAAACAAGGCAGAAAGGGATAAATCCATAAGAGGTGAACAAACAGATAATTAATAATGCTAACCAATATTATGAGTGAGGAGAAAGAATACTCTTATTCACTACTAAAATGAAACACAGGTTGTTAAAGTCTTTCTGGAAGGCAACAGCAATAGATGTCACAAGCCTTTAAAATGTCCATTCCCTTCAACCCAAGACATATCATTTCTAGGACTTTCTTATGGGACTAATCACAGGTGTGCTCAAGATTTACATGTAAGAGTGCTCATCCTGTGCTATTTATAATAGGGAAACAACAGAAGCAGATAGGAAACTGAGGGATTAGGAAATCATAATAGTAGGGAAAGAAATAATATTCAACCATATAATGGAAAACAAGGCATTTAAAATCTTACTTATGAGGATTTTTCAATGACAATAGGAAAATGCCCAGAATATAATGCTTCATCGAAAAAGCCCACTATTGAAAACGGTTTGTGAAGTGGTTGGTTTCCAGGTGTGGAGAAAAGTAGATATATTTACCTTAAGTTCTCCCTTTCAAAATGTATAACCCCAAATCTGTAAACAATAATCAATAGAGAAAAGATTGGATAGAAAACTACCAAACATTGGAAATATGTGAGTGAAATAGGATTACAGATAATTTTCACTTATTTATGTTTTCTGGAATTTCCTATCATTGTGAAAAAAATCATCATAAAAATGATGTGTAGAAACGCACAGAATATCTTTTTGAATGCGTCAGGATTCACTCAGGGGAAAGAAGGAGGCGTGTGGGGAGATGATCCTGGGCAAGGCGAGAAAGGGATAAGAAATCGGTAAGAACTCAGATTTCACACTCACTTTGTTCCTGGGGGAGAACCCAAAGAGAAAGGGGGATTGGTTAAAAAAAAAATTTGGTAAGTGGTTGTGTTTTTATACTTATTTGCAAGATTTAAGATGGAGCAGATAACAAGTGGTAAATCCTGGTTCCTCCCTCATTCAGAAGCCAGCACTTTACTCACACTTATTTTGCATGTATGTGCCTTTCAGATGCTCAAAGGCATCGTCATGGAAACTCTGGTTTGTTTCTGGTTGTGTGCCACATTCTCTCCCACCCCCCAACCTAGGGCTCTGTTCCTGTCTTGAGGGGTTTCAGGGGCAGGAGCTCAGGAAAAGGACCAGTTGTAGGTATTAGAACTACCTCAGGCATTTATTCAACGATGCAGAATCTGGTGTCTCTTATCTCTCTCTATGGGAGTCAATTCTAACGTCATTGTTGAAGTTATGAACCACTGACCTACAGGAAGCAATTGAGTTATGCTGACCTTTGAATTCACAGGGTCAGGAGGCCCTGTCTAGAAAGTGATCCCAACCCCTACCCTTTGCTCTAATAAACACCTGTTTGTCCTTCCAAATGCAGTTATGATACCATCTCCTCCAAAAAAATATTTTCCTGACATGCCTAGGGAATGTTAGGCACATCTCTGCACTATCTCTGAATCTGGCACAAAATTCGTTCATTTGACTACTCCACAGTGGGTAATCTTCTCAGGCAGCTGCGCCTCCTCTAGTGGGGTCCCTGTATCTCACTCCTCTTGGTGCCCAGTGTGCAGGGCAGGGTCTGGCACATGGTACATGCTTGGCCACGTGTGCTAAATTGAATTATTCTGGGGTCACCCTTGGAGCTTGTTTTCCTTGCTGCCAGTCTGAGCAAGGTGCTCTGGGTACTTGGGAGACCGGCTAAGTATCCGTGGAGGCTGGTGGCCAAGGAGAGATTGAGTTAGGGGCCAGGGGCTTGTGCTGAGGTGTGGGTGCCGACAGCTCTTCCCCAATACTGGCTGACTGCACCTCCCCAATCTCAGAGCGGGGAATCCCCAAGTGCCTTCCACCTCGGGGCTCTATAGATTTTATAAGTAGACTCAGATCTGTGACTCTAGAAATACAGGAATCAAGTCAAATGAATAAAGAAAACAAGATGGAAATGTCAAGATAAAGATAACCTTGGCCAAACTGCTTTAAATCATTTGGTGCTGCCCAGGGACTGAGCAGGCCCTCCTTTCCAGAGGCCCAGAAGGGAAACATATGAAAGGAGGGTCCCAAACTCCTGCAGACGTCCTGACTCACAAGAAGTGCACACTCCAGAGCCTCGTGCCTCTTGAGCCAAACCAGCAGCACGAGCAGAATGGCTTGGAAGAAAATATATCCCACTGGATGGAGTGAATGTGACTTAAAGGAAGATCTGGGAGAAATTGCTGAAGTCCCTGATCTAGCTACAGAAAAGTTTAATAACTTATGTAAAGTCATGCACATACTTAGAATGCTGTTTAACATTCCTTTTCTCTGGGCTTTGTTTCCTCATTTATGAAAAAAGCCCTTCCTCCTCTAAGATCCTTCCAGCCCTAATGTTCTTTGACTTGGGAGAGTCCCGTTGCAGGGACCTGTGTTCCACCCCTAATTCACAGCTTGACTTTGGGCTGAAGTTACTTCTCCTGAGAGCGTGTGCTCCCACAGAGAAGCAGCATTTCCTGCCCAGGTGTGACCCAAAGACCCCAGCTTCTCCATCTGAGCGTGTTGGGCGTCACCCAACCTACCCAGGGAAATCTCAAGGTAAGAGGTGTTAGATTTCTCAAGGTAGGATCAGCCAGGAGTAATAACATTCTGTGGCATCTGCCCTGTGCTTTGTAGTTTACAAGGCTGCCTGGATTCAAATCCCAGTTCCACCATTTCCTAGTGATGTGCCCTTGGGTAAATGACTCTGTCTCTCAGTTTCCTCCACAATCATAATAGTGCCTACGTACATCTTCTTCCCTGAAGAATAAGCCTAAGCACTTAGAAAAGTACCTGGCATACAACAGTTGCTCAACAAATTATTAGTTGCCGTTAATATTAAGCACTTTTAGATGCTGAACTGCACTTGATCCTTACATTCTATTACTTAAGGCAAATCTGGACAAGATTCTAAAAGCTTTCAACATTTGCAATATGCGAAGACTCAG
The DNA here is from genome assembly GCF_040802235.1 of Manis javanica. NCBI lineage: Eukaryota > Metazoa > Chordata > Mammalia > Pholidota > Manidae > Manis > Manis javanica. The sequence continues at coordinate 28,075,795 of NC_133160.1, read as the reverse complement.
ACTGAAGGTTTTCTGTCTAAACCCAAATGACCCTAATAATAATAGGCTAGTACATTCTCTCCAGGCAAAAAATGACTCACGGTTTGGCTCCCTTCTGGGTGGGATCTACGTAGAAGGGAGGGGTAGCTCTCAAACGAGAGTGGGGTGAGCTGAAGATGCAGAGAATCAAAAAATTGATGCTGGTAAGAGATTTAACTCTAGTTGTAGGCCAACCCTTTATTTCACTGATGGAATTATTTGGGACCAGAAAAATGAGCTGCCTCACAGAAGTCCTAGCTCAATATGGTGGAGGAGCTGGAGCTAAGGCCTGGGACTCCCTGCCCTCAGAGCTGCCAGTGCAGGTTCCCCACCCACAGCCGGAAGGGAGTGGAGGCCGGGGAGGGGCCATCCGCTCTCTCTGCTTTCTGAGGAGGGCTCAGGAAAGGCTGGTGGGGGAGGGAGGCAGAGGGATGCTGAGACTCACAGCAGAAATCAGAGCTCTGGGCCCTGACACCCTTCAAGGAGGCCCCTCAAATGAAGTGGTGACACCCTGGAATGTCCCCATGGGCCCATACTTGTCCCAAGATGATTATGTTAGGGATGACTTATGAAGCTAATGTAGGGTGGTAGCGTGAACCATTAACCAAGAGATCTGGGTTTTACTTCCAAATTCAGCTTAAAAGCCCCACCTTCCTGTTCCCAGGAAGCCGTCCTTGACAACTCCTTCCCTGAGTTCCCACAGTGCTTACTGTCTGAATCACCACACACCGTCCCGTGTCGCTAAGTAGCCTCCACTGATGGTGCCCCGACTCCCTGTTCCCAGACGGCACCAGAAGTGCTTCCAGTGGAGGGACTGGAGTCTTAGGGTTTCTGGTCTCTCCGCAGGTTCTAGCGTGCAGGACGATCATGGGAGGGTTATGCCGAAAGGGACCGACCCCCTGAAGCAGTCATTTTTTGGACCAATCATCTCCTTTGTGAAGCAGACCAAGGCCAGGAGTGGCATTGCCCCAATGATCAGAACAGGCTGCAATAGGATTTGGGGCCCAACCAAAGAACATACCAGGAAGAAGAAAAGACACTGATTTATGAGAAGCCAGGAAACAAATCCTTGGTGAAATAGCAGCGTCATTACAAAGAAAGGTGTATATGTGCAGACAAAGAAAGAACATCCTAAAATAAGCTTTCTCTCCTTCATTAAATCCTGGATCCATGTGACCTTGGGTGAATTATGTAAGCCTCACTCTCCTTCAGAGGGTAGGGTATGCTTACATCATTCAGTTCCATTGGTGGCTCATTGTTTATCTAACAGCTTTTCCCATTAACTTTTATTTTCATTAGTTACACTAGACATATTTCAGAAAAGTTGGACCCACTAATTCTGGGAATCACAAATAAAGAATATTTTGTATAGACTATCTCAAACTTAAACATCTGGAAATAAGATGCCATCTGCTGTCAGGTTATCTAGCTATCATGTGTGCACATGAGTGATTATGTGTGTGTGTGTGTATGTGTATGTATCCTTTGAAATGGATTAAAACAACCGATTATTGACGTGTGTGTAGTACATTATGTATATAGACACATAGATATCTATGTGTGCATACAGATATAGATAATTATTTTCAGTTGCCATCTGGTAATAACTTGGTATGTGATATAACTTTAAATAGCTGTAATATTATCTATTTTATGCATACATACAGCTATATGAAGTTATAGATATATGTCTATAAGTTTTATATAACATACTTCCAGTGGGCATCTATTATATATTACACATATATATGTATGCATAGATACATGTATATACATATATAGGTACATACATAGCACATGGCATATTTAAGGTTAGAGATATATATGCCAAATTACATATAAAGCTTATTATTTTCAGATGGAATCTAGAATAAACTTTTTATTCTATCAACCAAAGTGCATAAAAAGCATATATGCATAAGAGAAAATGTGTTGCTTTTCTTTAAGAAAGCCCATAAGTCATATAGTTTGCCCAAAATGAAATAAACTCATATTTATTACTGGGAAATCAATAGCTTAAGTATATATCTTCTAAAGTAGTGCAGGTTCTAAGGCCCCTATAAATTCAGGGCAGTTTCATGGGGCCCATGAGCCATAACTTTCATGGGTAGCAGATGTCATCCAATGGGGAGGTAAAGCAGACCATCAGACTCTGCAGACCCCTGAGAAGAGTGACTTTGGCTCTTGCTAGTTGTGTAATCAGCATCATCAGCGTTTCTGTTCTCAACCACTTTACTTGCCTCCCAATTCCTGTTTGGAGCTGGGTCCAGGGGCCGGCAAGAGCAAGAAGCTGCCCAGACTGGGTGCTCAGGAAGGGTCAGATACTCACCATACGCTATCACTGCCCCTCTGCATAGGTGTTCCATCGGCGTCATAGTATACGTCCACATTGAGGTTTCGGTCCGTGTCATGTGCTGAGTTGAAGTTGGTGATTACCCGAGAAGGAATCCCCAGTGACCGCAGTGCTGCAAGTCAAGGGGCAGGTGAGGACTCGGGCTGCAGTGGGGATGGGAGCTCAGGTACCCTGCAGCTGCCCACCGACCCCTCAAAGGCACGTCCCACCCAGCGTACCTGTGTTGAGGGTCCCAGCAAAGACCCAGCACTGGCCATACTGGACTGGCCTGAAGCCAGTGCGTTTCCACTCCTTGAGGATCTCCACGCTGCCATTCCAGCTCCTTGGGTCCTGGCCACCAGTGTAGTTGCCACTCCAGTTCCCAGCGAGCACCCCACTGTCATCGTTGCTATTGACCTGGGCAGGAAAACCCCCAAATGGATCAGCACAGAGTTACAGGCAGAGTTCAGGGGATAACGGTGGGCTGATGAGGAAGAAAGCCAGGGAGCTGCTGAGTGCCTTTTCTGTATCTTTCTAGCTGATTTGGGAATAATAGTAATAATGGCCCCCGAGGGGCATAAGCAGTATATGAAGTTAAAATGCGTTGCCTAGTGGGCCATGTTTTGTTGCCCCTCACCCTCAACCCTGTGCAGCAGGCTCAGGCTGCTGAGCTCCATGGCTTGTCAATGGCAAGGCAGGGTCAGAAAACCAGTCTGCAGACCATTTCTTGCCACGACCCCCAGCTGTCACTCATGTCTGACTTGGGGGGCCCATGGCTTGAAATTCTCTTTTCTTTTATTGCTCTTCTAAAATGATCCTTTTAGAACTCTAGCAACTAACTTCTTCTAAGAAAGAATAATGGTGGCCTTCCATCCATTTATTCACTCATTCATTCATTCATTCAACTTAAGGCATGATTCTTGTGTAAGTAACAACCGCAGTGCTGTGTGAAAAGAGCACTGGGTGGGGAATCAAGAGACCTGAGTTCCACTGTCTTTTAGAAACACAAATTGAAATATTTATGGATAGATGATGTAATGTTGCTGAGATTGATCAGATAATCTGTGGAGGAGGGGGTCAGAAACAAGACTGGCCTGGAGCTGGTAATTGCTGAAGCTGGTGATGGCCACATTTTATTTTTCACTCTACTTTTGTGAACGTCTGAACCTTTCAATAACACTAAGGTAATGGAGAAATCGGGTTACCAGCCCTGCTTTGCTGCTTGTCAGCTCGGTGACTGTCGGTAGGTCAATTCACCTCTCTGGGCCTTAGTTCTTCACATTCCAATCCAGGGAAGGTAACAAACATGTGACCTCTCAGGTGGCTTCCAGCAGCCAAGTTTTCAGAGTTTAAGAGACTTGGACCAGCAATTATGCCAATTGTATAATGAGAGCCTGGGCCAGGATCTCCCAGGGCTCTCCCAGCCTGTGAGCCCTGTGCCCTCTCTTTGTGGAGGTGGCAAGGCCTGTGTGAATGGACAGTCTGGAAAAGGAAGGATCCTTGCCCGAACAGGCTGACCCAGCCTTCTACGCTGCGTGGAAGGCCTGCACTGTCGTCTCAGGATCAGACAAGTTGGGGCCTCCTCCAGGATGGAAGATGGTGCAGCCCATCGCCGTCTCCTGAGTCATAGGCACTCCAGACACCAGGGTGGTAATCAGCAAGGTCATATCTGGCTGAAAGCTGAGTGTTTCAAAGCCCTGCACAGGCCATAATTAGCTTATGGCCCAGCCCCACCAAGGGCTGGAGAGCAGCAGGGAGGTGCAGCTGAGGAAATTGGTGCTGAGCTAAAGTGGCTTGTCCTGAGGTGGGAGTGAGTCAACCTCACCCAGCCTCTCCTGGGCCGAGGAGGCTCTGCTCCATGAGGCATGCTAAACGCCAGCTTCCCTTAACCGAGGCCTCAGCAGTAATCCCAGGCCACTTGGTTTTCAGGGTTCAGCCCAGGCCCACTTCCTTTCTGATCTTCTGGCTGCTCTGCTCTCTCCCCTCTCTTCAGTGCCTTCCCACCCCCTGGGCCTCTCCTTCTCTTCCTGCAGGTCTCCATCAGACTCTGTACTTCCGGGAAGCCCGCTCTGATTACCCCCAGGTATTTCTCATGCAGTCAGAAGATTGTTCAAGTTTCTAACCACACAATGAACTCCTTAGCTTGGATATCCAACTCAAAAGTAAAGAAACTGAGAAATGCCTAGTTCATTAACAACAATGAAATGTTGCCTCTTCTGGGTAATTATTTAGCTTCAGAGAATTTAAGTTCAATAATTCTCTAATTCTCTAATTTGTATTTTTTTAATTTGTAACTTTTGAGCAAGTTGATCTCATGTTTGGACACTTCTGATGGAGGGGTTCTCTTCACACTGAGTACAGAGAGATAGATTCCTCCAGGATCCAGCTTGTGTGTGTGTGTGTGTGTGTGTGTGTGTGTGTGTGGCATGTCTCTCACATGGAGGGACTGGGTGAGTGAAAGGGGCCCTGGGCAGGCAGTTTGGGGCCTTGTTCTAGTCTGACTCACAGGCCATGTGTTGTAAGCAAGTCACTTCAGCATCCTGGGCTTCGGTGTCTCCAGTAAGATAATGAGGGGGTTGGCCCCTCCCAGTTTGTCTGCTATGGAGGGGATGGAGCAAAGCCAGGGAGGTTACCACTTCAAGCTCTCTCAGGAGCTTGCACCCTTCCCCAGAAGGCCCAGTGATGGAGCAGTCTCAGCTCTGCCCCTCCTGGCCCTGGTGGGCACCAAAAGGGCAAGTTCCCTTGTCATCTCAGAAGGGCCTTGGGTGCAGTGGGAAGGGCTTTGGAACCAGGCAGACCTGGGTCCACCTCTGTCTCTGCCACTTCCTCACTGCATGTCTCGGGCAAGTCCTTTGTTTTAGAGGAGCCTTATGCTCCCCATGTACAAGGTGAGGTTAACATCCCCCAACTGCGTTCTCTGAGGCTTCAGCAAGATGACATGGAAAGAGCATGTGTACCAACCCCACGGGTGGTTTTGATATGTGGTAACAAGTTATCATGGTTGTTCTATTACTCACCATTGCACTCAGCACCCGGCCAACGTATTTGGGGTCACCTCTGCGGGCCACATCAGTTGCAGGGTCACGGCGGAAATTCAGACTTTTATCCAGGACTGTGAGGCAAATGCTCAGAATGTCTTCTTCAAACTGTACAAAATGAGACCAGATGTTGCGATGGAAGAAATGACAGGTAGTGCTGACTAATGAAGGGCATGGGAGCTGCACTGGCGGGAGCCGTGGGCACTTCCCAGGTCCTTTCACTGCAGGGCCTCCAGAAGCAAGAGCTTCCGAGGAACAGCCACCACCCCCCCTTTAACCCAGCAAACTCATCCAATGCCCCCACAGTACAGGAGGCCCTGTGCTGGGCCCTGAAAGGGAACAGGGCTCACTCACTGACGTGAACTTGGGAGTAAATCCCTTAACCTGTCTAGGCCTTGATTTCTTCATTTGTATAACAAGGGATCAGGCCAAGCCCATCTCAAAGTTTCCATCTAGCTCTATGATCTGGAGACTAATCATAAAGATAAAATATCTCGTTAAATGGCGGTATTTGAAAACATTTTCACAAGATGAGATTTATTTTTCGCCATAGCTTCTTACATGGAGACGGCCAGGCTTTCTCTTGCCTTAGGGTCTTTGCATGTACTGTCCCTCCTGCCTGCAATGCTTTTCCCCAGGGTAGCTGTGTGACTCCCTTGCCTCCTTCAGTAGTCTGATCAAAGATCCCATCCTAAGAGATGCTCTCCCAGACCATGCCATGAAAAACAGCTCCCTTCCAGCCCTACGTATGCTCTAGCCCTTACCTCCCCCCAACCTTCCCCCAACTTTTTTTTTCCTCTCAGTATAATGTGACAAGACACCCAATATATAAAATATATAGTAGACTTGCTCTGGTTGACTAGAGGATGAGGCAGATGGCCGCACCCTCCCCCAGGGGACCTCATTCTAATGCTTTCCTTTGTCTGCTGGAAAAAAGAAAAGGTGGGGACTCCCTGTATGTTTTCTAGGCTCAGTACACCTGGGAACTCTGTGGACTCAGATGGGGGTCAGAGGATGAGGGACCGAGAGGCTATGGCTTCAAAAGGCCAAATGTTCCCACCAAGGAAGTTCCATCACATCCGTACATGGAGTGAACAACAGAAGCTATGTTAGTGTCCCAGGTGTCTCTACTGGGCCTTACCCTCCTTTGGTACCATGGTACCTTAATACTGCATTGCATCAATTTAGTTATATGACTGTTTTTCCCACTAGATCTTGATGTCCTCAAAGACAGGACATCTGTCTTTTTTTTTCCCCCATTTTATTTAATTTTATTTTTTTATTTTACTTATTTAATTTTTTTATTTTGGTATCATTAATCTACAATTACATGAAGAACATTATGTTTACTAGGCTCCCCCCTTCACCAAGTCCCCCCCACATACCCCTTCACAGTCACTAGGACATCTGTCTTATCCATCTCCTGTGTCCTTAGTGTGGCACACAGTAGTTGGCCAATAGATTCATTCATTCTGAATGAGTGCATAAATAGAAGGGCAGGCAAATGGACATATCTGGGAACTTCCACTTCTCTGTGGGACCAGTGCTGAGGTTCTTGGGTAACAGGAACATTACTGCCAACCTCCTGATGTCCCTTTTACCTGTCCAAAGTTCCAGCCAACCACACCAATTCGATTTGAGCTTCCCACATAGATGATGCCAGCATCTTCCTGAACGTACTCCTCTCTCTCAGCATGGTTACTCATAAAGACACTATCCTCTGTTTGACATAAAAATCAGGTATCAGGGACTGGAATCCTACACAGTCATCCTCTCACTTGGGAGTACTGGCCTGGAGGCTGGAGCAAGCCATGCCTGCAGCTTTCCCCAACCTCCACTGAGGAATGAAGCCTGAGGCTATAATGCTTCCAGTTCATGTTGCGGGAACTCTGAGCTTGAAAGAGAAGCTAAAATGACCTGAAAGTCTGGAAATGAGACCCCAGGAATGAAATACTTGCTCCTTCAGGCAGGAAGCTATCTTCATACTGTGGTCATTGTCCTGTACAATTACACCGTACTAGGCAGTTTGTAAAAGCTCATGAGATCCCTGCAATAGTCCCAAAGGAAAGGGCAGGATATCCATTTAATGGTGAGGAAATTGAGGCTCAGAAACTTAGAGTATCTGCCTAGACTCACATAGCTGATTAAGTGCAGAACTGGGAGTCCAACCCAGGGCTTCTCTCATCTTGCTTCGATGCTTTGTCCATATCCCCCATGTTTCCTAATCAAACCTGAGCCTAATGAAAATCATTCCCCTAACTCCTTTCCATGGGCGTTGCTAGGTGGGTGGCTGGGAGTGAGGGTGGTTAGGTACCTACCTTGTGACCAGGGGTTGAAGAGCAGTATGAATTTCCCAAGTTTCAGAATGACGTCTTTGCCCCCAGAGGAGATCTGGATGTTCAGCGTGTACCATCCTATGGGGGCACTGGCAGGACTGAGGACGGAGACGGTCAGAATGTTGTCTTTGCTGTCCAGGAGCTGTGCGCTCCAGCCGCCAGCACTCGTCCCACTGGAGAGTGGAAACACAGCCTTTGTCCTGGCTGACTCTGAGGGGTTCGGCCCTGTGAAAGCAGACAGGACAATGGAAACCAAGAGGTGCTGGCCAGACTGTGGGGAGAGGTCAGACTCCAGTAGCACCGAAGGGGCCTTTGGGGGACGACATCTAATGAAGCACCACACTACAGGGCTGGAAGCAACTGGAGAGAACATGGAGGTCAAATCCATCTTGATTTGGACACAGGATCAGAGAGAGGTGGAAATTTGCCCAAGGTCACACTAAGTCAATGGCAGAGCTGGGCTAGAGCCCAGAGCCCAGTGACCACCCCAGTGTCACCAACCACAACCCCCTGGATGCATTGTCCCAAGGGCTACTCAGGTGTGTTTTGGGGGCTGGTAGGCAGGTACCTGTGGAGACTATGAACCCCACACGTTCTCCATCGCCAAGACTTCGGTTCAAGAACAATAAGAAACTGAAGGGTTGGTTTCTCCGCACGATGAGCTCCTGGCTGTAGAACTTGTCCGTGTGATGTGCCTGCCGGTTGGAGGTTGTCTGCCAGTTGATATCCTTGGGTTCTAAAGCTGTGAGACAGACAAGATGACCTGAGGTTCTGCAAGGAACCGTGGCAGGGAGAAAAGGGGGAAGTTACCAGAGGGACAGAGCTGGGTGGGGCTCATCAGGGAGGAAAGAAGCTCATAGAAAGGATCACGATAAATTCAAAGACCTTGGCCCAGCAAAGCAAGTCCTTCACAACCTATTCCCACCCCGGCCTTCCAGGCAGCTGGACCTCTGCACACTCTATTCATGCTGCTGAGAACATCTTCCTCCTTCACTTGGCCAACTGTCACTTGGCCCTCCAGGAACAGGCTGTGTGCTCAGCTCACCTAGAGCAGGTGGGGGGCTACCTCTCTCAAGCCCACCACCTGGACTGGGCTTGCTTTCCCCTTTGCATCTGCCCAGACATCAACTGCCTTTCACCTCTCCAGTATCCAGCAAATGATTACTTTTGCATTCTTTACTATCTCTGTATGTGCAAACCTCGGCATCGCTGGCTTAGGCCCCTGATGCTGGAGAGGATAGCATGTCTCTGAGAAGCATTTATAGGCCAACTAGGATATAGGAGTACACAAGAGCAGGTCAAAGGCCCATTGGATTTTTGGATAGGACCTTGAGGACAAACACCCCAATTCCATCCTCTTGCCTTTTTTCTCATGTAACTGTGAGGGTGAACTGAGAAGGGTTTATGAGAGTCAGTGTGAAGTCTGGGGAGTTCAGCTTCTATAAACCTTTTAAGAAATTTTATTCCTTTGAGCTTTGTTTGAGATGTTCCATCTCTCATTCCTCTGCAAACCAAACTGGTATTTATGATGAGGCCAAAGCTCTGATGGGGACGTCCCAGCACCAGGTATAACTATTTTTTATATGTGTCTGCCTTCTTGTTCTATATAATTACTCAGATACCTAGCACCTGGCTTGACTGTATTAGAACAATTAGGTAATTAGATGAACAAACAAAAAACTAACATCATGCAATGACCATGTAACTACAGTTCAAAATTTAGTCCATAAGGAAAGGTGAAGATGGGGCATTCATTCTATTAACATATATAGAATTCCTATTATTTGTGGGACACCGTGTTAGGCACAATGTTGGCAGGTATGCAAGTGTATGAGAAGCAGTTTTAACCCTCAGAGAGCTTCAGCAGTGGGTAGGACAAGCACCAGGAGAATGGATGAAGGAATGGGTAAATCCAATCTACCTATACAGGGTATCTAGGAGAGGCAGGCAGGAAATAATTGGTTTCAATTGTAGGGATCAGAAAAAGCTTCATTGAAAATGCTGGGCCTTGAAGGAAGAGAGTATTTTTGTCAGGTGCAGGTCAAGCAGCCTGCCTCGCAGATGATGGGAGGAGAGGCCCAAGACACCAGAGAGCAGATGAACTATTTGGCTAACACAGAAGCTCTGCGCAGAGGAGAAGGTGAGGTGGGAGAGAGTGTGGCTCCAGGGCTGGCTCCCGGCTAGGGCTGCCACCCAAGCAGTTTTGCAGATGGGCACATGCTCATCACAGATACTCTCTCACGGGAAATGCAGACTCTCTGGGGTGGTTAGCCAAAGACTGCCACTGGAGAGGGGGATTCAGGAAATGACCCTTTACTAGCTCAGGGTACTAAAGATTCATTCATTCACATCTGCTCATTCATTCATCCAACAAATAGTTAATGACAGAAAAAATTCGTTTCTGCACAAATTCAGGAAATCTAAACCATTTGCGCAATCAACAAGTATCTATTGAATAAAGAGAAGGGCAAAGGAAGGTAAGGAGGGACATAGGGAAGGAGGAAAGGTGAATGGTCCTGTATATAAATATCGAATAGGGACAGCCCAGAACCTAGGTACTCTCTGGCAAAGGGCAAGTTCTACATGGCCTGTATAGAGCTAACTTGCTAGATGTTAGCTTTCTAGGGCAATAGTCTCACTTTTTAAAATCCGTGCCTCCTACCAACCTTGCTCAGTACCTTCTGTGCATCCCTGCCAGGTGAGATTTCGTAGAGCTTTACTCTGTCTTGCTTTAGAAAACAGAAGAGCTGTAAGGAACATGTGGTTTCAGATCACAGAAGTCTCTCTAGTGATTCTTTATCCCCCTTCCAATCCAAAAGGATGCATTCTCTTCTCCCCCAAGTGAAGCTCACTATTCTAGACCATGAGCTCTTTGAGAACAGAAAGTATGTCCCCAGACAGCCCTCTGCCAAGCATAGGGGTAAAGGGAGAGGTGTGGCAGATGCTGCATATCTGCAGCTGGCACCTGCCTCCTTTCCAACAGACCCACATCCTTCTTTGCTCTGCTAAGGGTTATGCATTATTTGTTGTAGGTGTGTTGATAGTAGAGGCTTCTCCCTTTCATCCTGGAGACCAGTGAGTTGTTTGTAGGGAAAAGGACAAAGAAAAGCTGAGCTCCAGGGTGCCTTGGCTGCAGAGACTCTGAAGGACATGAGGGGCACTTCGAATGCCCCAGTTGCTGAGGCCCTGGGTGACTGCAGTGGTCATCTCTGCATTTCCTGGCACCATGCATGTACCATGGCACATAGGAAGCTTGCTCCTCATTGGGGTGCTTGTGGGATATGCAAGGCTTCCCTGAGCTGGAGGGTGAGGAAGGATTCTTGTTTGTCAGCAGTCTACCATATGTCAACTGCTTTTAACAGCATACAGAGTGCTTTACATGTATCACTGATGAGATCCTTGCAGAAACTACAAATGGACGCTCAGAGAGATAAATGTCTCCTTCGAGGCCATACACCTGGCAATTGGCAGGGCCAGGATTCTGAGCCTGGGTCCTACTGGCATTCTCCTGTTGCTGTGGTTCCTGGTTCTCCACCTGGAAGGGGGACCCGTGCAGGACCTTCAATCCAAAAGGTACCCAGGTGATGAGGGGCCCTCCCTATGCATTGTTCTCCTTACTGGCCATTTCTATTCTGACAAAGAGATGAGAGTGAGCACCTGGAAGGAAAAGGTATGCTCCAAAAGGGCATCCTACCTGGGAGGTGAGTGAAAGGGGAGTGACCCGCCTCTGCTTCCCTGGGCGGGGCTGCCAGGTTGAGGGCATGCTCATAACGCCTTCAGTGTGGTATCTGAAAACTTTCTCCTTCCACTGGCTGCTACCCACAGTCTTCGTCCTGCCTCTGAACTCTAGGATTGGCTCTGTCTAGTCCCCAAATCAAGGATCTGGTGGTCCTGTGTGTGAGTTATCTGGATTCCTTTCCATGGCCCCCATCTCCTGATGTAGCAGCGACCACAGCCCCCTCTGCCAGACTGTGTCCTGGATGGCAAAGGTCAGAGCTGGGGGCAGCACACAGCCGTCTCAGATGCTCCTTGCGTGTGCAACTGCAGGGGTGTGTATGAGCCTTAGGGCGGGGTTCTCAGCAACAGCCTGGGTGAAGAGAGCAGCATCGCTCCTACAATTGACTCATCAATGTAAGTCAGAGGGAAAGGAACAGAGGAGACAGATCACATGCTTCCCACCCTTATTCTGGAGCTGTGAGGACATGGAGGCCTGGAAGGTGACTTGCTCACACTGGGACAGCTCTGGGCTCTCATTCTAGTCATCTCCCAATTCTGTGCCATCTCCCTGCATTATAGCTTGACTCCAGTGTCAGTTAAGGGGCAATTTCTCCAGTTTTTTTTCCTGAGAATATCAGTGCCACCAGCAAATCCTAATGTGACAGAGACTGCTAAAGGTCTTTCCCAATGTTCACTCACTCATTCTTTAATGGCAATTAAACCCCCATGTTAATGGGCACTGCATGTCCCAGCCTCCCCTGCCTAGGGGAGTGGAGCAGGTCACGTAAATGAATTCTGCCAAGGATTTTTCGGTAGAAGGTGTCTGTATTGACTGCCAGGAAACCTCTCTCTCTCTCTTTTTGAATTGAGGTAGAATTTCCAGAAAGTATACTTCACCATTTTAACCATTTTAAAGTGTATAGTTCAGTGGCATTTAGTTCATTTATAATGCAGTGCAGCCAACACCATTATCTAGTTTTGGAACTTTTTCATCATCCCCAGAGAAACCCCCTCCCTACCTGTAAGCAGTCACTTGTCATTCACCCTTAATTCCTGGCAACCACTAATCTACTTTCTGTTCCCAAGGATTTGCCTATTCTGGACATTTCGTATGAAAGGATTCAGAGAAATGTGTGAATTCACTGGTTTTTCTCACTTGGTATAATGTTTTTAAGGTTCATCCATGTGGTGGCATCTATCAGTACTTCTTTCCTTATAGGGTTATTTTCTATGGCTGTATGGTATTCCATTGTATGGCCATACCATATTTTGTTTATTCATTTACCAGTTGACAGACATTTGGACCATTTCTACCTTTTAGCTCTTGTGAATAGCGCTGCTGTGAATGTTCATTTGCAAGTATTTGTTTGAACATCTGTTTTCAAGTCTTTTGAGGAAATCTCTTTTTAAAAAGGGCAAATGCCTTTAGCTTACTTACCTCCCTCTTCTTCCATCCTGATGCCTGGAGTGTGGGCATGCTGTGCACAGAGCTCTAGTAGCCATCTTAGCCATGTAGGGCTGTACCCTGAGGATGGCAGAGAGGGTGCCTGCACAGACTCTGGGCCCCTGGGGATTGCCCTGTTCCTTAGCTGCCCAGAACTGCTTACATCCAGATCTGTTATTTAAGGAGCAAGCACACTTTAGTCTTGTTTATGTCTCTAAGCCATTGTTATTTGGGGGTTCATTGTCATTCACAGCCAAACCTGATCATGTTTACCTGGAGTGTGACCCCCCAACCACTTATTCTGTGGTCCACCACTGGCAGAGGTAACATGAGAAGCACAGAGCAGACTCCAGACTGTGAATGGGAGGTCATGAGGCCGCTGTGTCAATCCTTTCCAGCCTGACTTTGTAATCAAATCACCTGCAGCAGACTGGTGAGTGTAACCTGGTTACTGGGTATGTGACTGGGGTTTTCACCTCTTGTTCCTGGGAGAACCACCCAATCCAGGGGCTGGCAGGTAGCCCAGAATTACATCACTGACACTCCAGTGGCTGGGCACCCCCCCCCTCACCTGTCCAGAGCCTACTCCCTGTGTCCCTTCTCTAGACAAAAGCATAGTTTTGTCTTACAGATTTCTAGATATGCTGAAAATCAGCTAGCTGAATGTCTTCAAGGCTTTTTGTTAGATACCACATGAAGAAATGCACTTTACACAGTGTTTACAAGTTACATGGGTCTATAACTGACATTAAGTTTCACAAAACAGTACTAACTCTTACTGGGTATAAGGCACTGATATTTTCTATTTCATTTTTTAAGAATTGCTGGTCACAATCCACTACACTGATTTCACAATCTGCTAATGGGTGACAACTGGCAGCTTGGAAAACAGTGATATAATCCAATATTCCATATTATAGGTAAGAAAATGGGCCCAGAAAGAGGAAGCCATATGCTGAAGTTACAGAATAGTGTAGAAGCAGAGCTTGGCCCAGAAACTAGGTCTTAGATCCTGGTCACCAAGGGACTGTGAGTCATTCCTAACACCACCCTCTCTCCCCACCACTCCCTTCTGGGCACCTGGGACCGCTCCAGCTCCTAGCCTGGCCTGCACTGGCTCTGGGAACCCAGGTGCCTTCCTCTGAGCTTTCCCTCTCTAGCCTGTGCCATTTCCCTTTATCTTTCCCCTACATTCAGACATTCTCAATCCTTGTGCTGCAGGAGTGGCGTACAGTTTTTGGCACTTATGTGGTGGGGAAGATGGGGGGTCCTGTTGGCAGCTGAGCAAGGGCCTGATGAGGCTTCCTGGGATGGGGTGGAATGAGCACTGGACATGTGGTCTGAAAGGCTGAGAGCCCTGGGGCAATGCCCTGGACTGTACTTTCCCATCTGTAGAAGAAACACTAAGACATGAACACCCTCCCTTGTGGGGTTATTATTGGATCTAACATGTATCCATCACCAGCATCTGGGCCCCCAGAAGCAGAGGGGGACAAATGCCCTGGGATCCCACACACAATGGCACCAGCAGTACGGGATAGAGGAGGGTGGGGGATTTTTCTATGGGCTGCCGTTGAGGACCTAAGACGTGCCAGGCACTGTGCTAAGCATTTTACCTGCACTATGTCCTTTAGTAGTTACAGAAACCCTGATTTGTTATTCTCATTTCACAGATGAGGGATTTGAAAGTCCAGTTAGGTGACGTCACTTGCCAAATATCACAGAGCCTGGACCGAAGCCTGGACTAGAAGCCAGTTTTGCCTGATCACATGTGACTCCAACTGCCAGCCTGCTAACCGTGGTGGTGTTGGTGGCAAGGACTAGGGCATGGTGCCAGGAAGCTGCCCACCCACAGCCTACTCCCTGCCTCAACATTACATGGTCGGGGAGAGGAAGGGAAGGAAGACACACTCCTCAGCTCCTGTCGCTTGCAAAGGGAGGTCAGACTATCTTAGACCAGTGGTTCTCCAGCCTTGCTGTTCATGAAATCACCTAGAGAGTGTTGTATTGGCCTCAGCTCCACCCTAGACCAATTAGATTAGAATCTCTGGGTTGGAGACAATAGTTTATTTTTTATTTTAACTCTCCTGGTGGTTCTAATGTGCAGTCAGGACTGGGAATCGTTACCTTAGACCTATAGGTCATTTCACACTTACCAAGTCTTTCACATGAATTGTCTCACCTGAGCCACACAGCCGAACGAGGAGGAGGCAAGGGGAGATCACTGCTCCCGTTTTCCCACAGGAGGAGAATAAGGCTAGGAGTGGGGAATGCAGAACCCCTCGGAAGAAATACCCCCATCCCTACGGGAGAACCTGGGCCGCATTCCCTCCACTCCTAAGCGACAGGGAGAAGAACTTCCCGCCTCCAGTCCACACCCAGGCCGGCATGTGGGCCCTGGGGAGGAGGCAGAGGGCCCAGGTGTGGCGCACAGCCCGGCAGGGTGGAGGCAGAACTAAGCTGTGTGACCAAGAGCAGCACCCAGACACGGGGACTAGGGACTCCGAAACGTGTGAGCGGGGCTAGTGAGGGGGCAGCAAGGATTTCAGTGGCAGGGTTTCCCCTGGGAATCGCCCTTGATTAGAAAATGGATTCACCTCACAGGGCTTTTCTTCAGACCCCAAGGCAAGGAGAAAACAGACTCATGAAAAAAGTTCCCAAGTAATGATAAGTTACGTGGACTGAGCACCTAAGAGGTGGATCTGCAATAAGCCCGTTTTAGAGATGAGGAAGCCGCGGCACACAGGTCACGTGACCTGTCTCACTCAGCGGGGACGGAGCCGAGACGCGATCGGAGGGCATCTCTGTGTCCTCGTAAGCCTCTGGCTATTCTGCCTCTGTATATACTCTGGGTAACGGAGAGTTGAAGCCTGGGCAGCCCTCCTTCCAGGGGGATGCGGCGGCTGGCAGGTCCGTGGGAGGAGCAGGGGGCAGCGCTGCCCCGGGCGGGCGGGGCGGACGTGGGCGGGGCTGGGGCAGAGAAGAGGCAGGTCCGCCTCATCGCACACCAGGGGTGGCTGGAGCCCAGAGTGTGAGCCCACAGGGGCCGCTGCTTTCAGAGAGAGCCTGGGTGTTGCTCTGGTCCAGATGACTGAAACACGAAGCCATCGCCCAGTGGGAGGAGAACCCAGGATTCTCCTAGAAGATTTACGGAGGAGAAGGAGGCAGGAACCCAGGCGGGATTCCGGATTGCTTCCATAGCAGAAATAACCACTGGTTATTTCCCAGCTCTAAGGAGAAAGGTTTGGCGGTAGACGCACATCCCAGATGGCATAGACCTCTGTAGATTGGGGAATGGGGCCAGGCAAGGTAAGTCCCTGAAGCCATGGCCAGGGCTCAGTGCCCCAGTGGGACAGAGTGGGTCCCGGGACAGAGGTTCTGGCCTCCGCCAGTGTCTGCCCTGAGACAGGGCCTCTGACCCAGGGCCACTGAGTGGCTTTGGGGATGTGGAACAAGGCTTCCCCTCCGCAGTGGGCCCACATCTCTGTTCACAGCAGGCACTCCTGGCCGCTTGGGGGCTTTGGCCTCAGCGGGCGGCAGGCAAAGCACGCCACACCGTTTTGTTCAGAACACCACCGTCCTCCCCACACACAACCCATGGGCCTCTCCACCAGGAGGCGGGGATTCCAACAAGAGCTTTAAATTAGGAACTGGACAGAGTCATCTCAAACCAGCACACCTGTGCCCCTGATAGTCCCCTGGGTCACACCTGCTGCTGACCCAGCCACATTTGTTTTCCCATCTCCTCTGCCCAGAACACTCCTCACCCAACAAAATGACTCCTGACGAGGCCTAACTCCTCGTCCATGACCAAATGCCATCTATCCCAGGGTCTCCCCTGTCCCAAACACCAGCCAAGATTAGTTTTCTTGTCCTCTTGGCCCCATGGCCCTTGGTTTGGATTTGTGATGTGGGCTGTGTGCTCACCAAGGGCAAGAATCAAAGCTCATTTAGCTCCATGCCCCCATGGCACCTTCCGTGGCTCCTTTCTGTAGATGTCCAGTAAGTGAATTCACTCATTCAGGAAACTTTTACAGAGCACTGGCGGACCGAGGGACTAGTTGCTGGGGTAGGAAATGCATGTGTGACAGGTTGAAGGGAGCAAAGGCACTCACTGTCTTTCCCCTGCTGTTTTAAAAATTGACTTCCTCCTAGCCAGCCATTGCCCACACTCTGGTGTGATTTAGGTGTTGAGCTCTAAGAGCTCGATGGCTCCAGGAGACACAGACACTGGCATATTGGGCCCTTCAAGATGTCACGCAGGGCTCACAGCAAGCAGGCTATTCACGGCCCCCTGGAGGGCCAGCAGAGTACATGTACAGGCGCCCCCACCTCCCCGGCAAACCCTAGTGCATGTGTGTGTGTCTGTGTGAGCATCTCCCTTTCTCCCTGGTTTCCTCTCATGGCAAGGGCTGGAAGGAGCCTGAAAGTCCATCTATTTCAAGTCCTTCACCTCTCAGAGTGGACCCTGAGGCTTAGTGGTGGCAGGGAACACATCAGCTGTAGGTCACAGAGTTCAAATGGGAAAGCAGTTTCCAGTATTGCGTTCCCGTGTTGCCGACGTCACACTCACTTGTCTGTGAGCTCAGCTCTGGTAGCAGGACACAGTGGGAAGGGCATTGCTGGGACTTAGTCTGGACTCTGCTACTAACTTTCTGTGGGACCTTTGTTAAGTCTCTACCCCTTCCTGGGCCTCTTCCTCCTTTTGGAGGGAGGGAGATGGCCCAGGGGACAGCTGACATCCCCTCTTGCTAAAGTCTACAGGATTCCAAGCTCCTTTTCTTAGCCAACCAGCAATGCTGCATGTTCACAGGAGGAAATGGGGGACAGGGGAGGGCTCCATTTCTGCAGCCACCCTATCCTGGTCTTGGGGGTTTCTGAAGTAGCCAGCATTCGCCTTTTGCATCATCATGCTCAGCAGTTTCTCTGGCAAATACTTCCTGTGGTCCTAACCATGATTCACAATATTTTACAGGTTTGACTCATGCCTTGTTTGGATTTGGCGTCGCTGTCAACCCACCAGGCTGAGAGGTGAGGGTAGGCAATAATTAGCATGCTTCCTGGCAGGGGCACTAAGAGGAGCCCGAATCCCCCACAGTGAGTGCGGAGCTAAAGAATGAGTGCTTCTTGTCACTCTTTTCACCCCCCTGTCCTGGTGCTGCTTGGGGGACCGTCTTATTGAACACCTGCTCCTGCTACTGGGAGGTTTCAGCTCAGCAGGTCACTTTCAAAGTGCCTGCTGGTGCTTCCGGATGTATAGTTTACCTGGGAGCATTCCAGCACCACTAATGATTTCTCCTAAATAAACATACACGCCGTCGCTAGCCCTGGATGTGTGCTTCTCTTCACCTAGGTTACTGGCAGCCTAGTAAACTTGCATTGAGAAACAAGGAAGCAGGTACCAGCTGGTCTGAAAAGGCAAGGCTTCTCCATCTCTCTAAGGAATGTGACCTCCGGCTGCATTGCATACCCTGCCCACTACTTAGGACTACATTCTAAACATATTCTCCCCCTGGAAGCATGTTAGAGAGACCGGGCAGCCCCCGAGAAAGAGTCACCTCTGAATAGAACCCTAAGATACTAAGATCCAGCCTTCAGAGGTCCCAAGGAAGCTGTCCTGAGCTGGACACTCTGGCCTCCCAGGCTGGCCCAGGAAGAGCTGGGTCTCCTACAAAGGACCTGTAGGGAACATGCCAGGCACTCACCACTCATGTTTCACCTTCCTTTGCCTCTTCTCTGGTCTCGTCTGGGAAGGGCACGGACCGTGTCGGGAGACAGGCCAGGGATTGCCTGACCATTTATAGAAGCCTCTCCTACACACCCCAATTAGAATTGTAATGAAGTGGGCGAGGCACCAGATCAATCCTGCAGTGCCTGTAAACGTTTCACTTACGACATACTTGTCACCCAATGGAAGGTCATACTGCTTGTGCAAGACCAGCTCAGGGAGAAGAGCAGAGATAATAGAGAGATGCAAAGAATTCGCTTTTAGGATTTTTTTTCAAAGATGAACAACTTCCTGGACCGGAGGGTTCAGAAAATGATGTCATGATTATCTCGAAGTATCTTGTCCGGGGCTGGTGCTGAGTAGTCCTCTTGGTGGGGGTGGTGGGTCAAAGAAATGTCTCTGTGGAACCAGAAGCTGAAGATTGCTCAGCCTTCTCTCACTATACACGGTGCTGGTGTGTTCCACTTGCACAAAGGGTATGAGATGCTCATCACAGCCTGCTTGCTCAGGGTGGCCATATGGCAGAAAGCACATTTGACTTAGAGTTGGAAGGGCTAGTTTCCAATCGCTGGCAGGGCCCCGGATCATCACTGAACCTCGAAGCCTTGGAAGCCTCATTTGTGACTAGGGCTGATCATGCCCACCCATCTCAACTCACCAAGTGGTGGGAATAACCAAATGAGGTAGGGCAAGTGGAAAGGCATTTATGTGGACTATGATGGATTAAATCCAGACATGAACTGGAATCGAATGTCAGTTTGATTCCAGATTGGGGTGGGGGGCTGCTGTTCTCTCTCATGATGCAATGGGGGCAGTCAGTGAATGTGTAGTGGTGACATGCTTTCACCCTGGTTCTGCCACATGCTCTGTCTAAGAGTTGGGGGTAAGTCATGGTCCCTTCTGGGCTCAGGTTCTACACTGGTTAAGAAAAGGGAACAGAGTGGGTGGGGGATATGCTGACATTCTACCTTTGTGTTTGCTTACTTGTTTTAAGAGGATGTATTTGTCGAAAGATTCTATTATGAATATTTGCAAGTACCAAGGTTTCCTGTATTTGACAAAGGAATTTTTTTTTAAATGCTTCAAGGATTCATGACAGAGCAGAAATTTCTCAAGGCTTTGCCCAGAGATGGAGTGGGAATGAAGACCTAGCACCATGATGACAAGATGGGGTCCTTAGGGAGACGGTGGGAAGGCTGGGTCCTGAGAAGGGTGAGGCTGGTGGGCAGGGGCCTGGGGAAGAGGAATCAAAGTCCTCTCTCTGTCCTCTGGGCTCCCACAGCACTTTGTGCATTTAGGACCTCTGTTACCACGTGCCTCTCAGTGCACTGGAATGATCTGTTTGCCCCCATCCCTAGACTGAGCTCTTTGAAGGTACACACTGCATATTATTCACATCACCTCAGAACTCAGCATAGGGCTTGAACACGGCAGGAACACAAGAATTTCTGAATAAGTGAATCAGTCAGCCACAATAAAGATGGAAATAAGAACTGCCACCAATTGAGTGCTCACTCTGGGCAGGTAAAAACACATCACCTATATTAATTTTTTCATCTTCATAGCAATCTTATGACATGGGTACTATTATTAGTGCCATCTACAGGGGGAGAAACAGGCTAACCCAAGTCTATGCAACCAGGAGAGTCACACCCATATGTAAGTGCCTCCGGGGCCTGCCTGTTGGCTCAGTCCCTGTCCCGCTGGTGCGGGACCTCAGCCTTTCCCAGACCTCTGGTGGCTCCAAGGCAGGTGGCTCTGCACCCGTGCCAGGCAGGATGTTATCTCTGCTGGCTGTGGCAGATGACCAAGAAAATGGAGTGTAGAGAAGTATACAGCAAGGAATGCTAGCCCATGATTAGGGAGTTTGAGGGTGGGTCCTGGCCCCTGCCTGGACCCCACTGTGGCTCTGAGAAAGGGCCTCCTGATGCTGAGTCAGTCCTGTCAGAAGCCCTGAGAATTGCATCACTTGAATGGGCCTAATGGTCTGCACACTCTCAAGTATGGTGTGAAGAAATGGAGGGGTTTACATATTATGACTATTACTGTTGGCCTGGGAGCTGAGAAGAATTGGACCCTGGGTTTTCCCTTTTTAGGGTTCACAACAAGTCACCCCAAGATGTGCCACTTTGGCCTGAGAATTACTTTGAGCTGAAAACAATCAAGGCCCAAAAGATTCAGGTGGAAACTTGGACCTCCTTCTATCTCCACCAACTGCCTAAAAATCTAAAAATCTTTTATGAAGGAACTGTTACAGGAAGGGAGTCATCACCATAACTACATTACAATGTGAATGAGGCATGGTAGACAGGAAGGAACTTAACAAGGCCTGTATGAACAAAGTCCTCTCTGGGTCCCATTGTTTCTGGATGGCCAAACAAACATTTGTTTGCTAAACATTTACTCTTCTTCATCTTTCTGTGAATTGCCTTCTTTCCCTCTGAAGCCCCAGACTCCTTCCCCCTTCTCCTTAGTCCAGAATAACATATGTACCTCCTTTGCCCATCTTTGGATTCTCTCACGTTTGTGGATTCCCCAGACTATGTAATTAATTTTTCTCAGTTAACCTGTCTCATGTCCGTTTAATTCCTAGACCAGCCAGAAGAACCTTGAAGGGTGGAGGAAAAACTTTCCTTCCTAACTGCTGGCATAGCTGGTAGTATAAACTTCCCTGTCTGGACACTGCTTACTCAATGGCTGCTGCAGCTCAGAGATCCTGGGACATCTGACAAAAGCCAGCAAAAGGTAAGCATTCTTACCATGCCAGCATCCCTGAATCTCTGTCTGCAGGATCCAGTGGAGTGAGAGGTGTGAGTCCATTTCCTCTCTAAATTTAGATTGGCAGGAGAAAATATTTGTGGCACTAGTTCATTGGGGCTTAGAGACTCTGGTAAATGAGGTAGAGTATTCTTGGTATTGCTGACCCATTTCCTTCCAGAAATCATCATTGTGTTTTATTATTTATTTTTGTCTTTTGGATCATTTGTTGTAAGGAGAAAAAAAATCACAGGACAGAACTCAGGCATCAGCCCTATATGCCTACTGTGCCAGCCAGCCTCACAAATCGGGAGTTCATGGTTCTCATCAGACCAGTGTCTGTTCAGACAAACTTTGCTCTGGGTTAATGTGCACACGAGGTAAAGGCTGTTGCAAGGGACATCTTGGAAGCCAAAGCCACAAAATTGGTGGGCAGGGTGTGAAGGCTTATGGGCTGTTGGAGCACTCGCCCCCTAACCCAAAGATCCCTGAGTTCCGATAAGTTGGTCATAGGACCTGTTAGATTAACACCAGGTTACCTGCCTACCTCAACTTGGTGCAGTTGGGGACACTGAACAACACAATCCCCAGCCCTGAGCATATCCCTCCCAGGTATTGGTTTGGCTCAGAAGGATGAATCTCTAAAGCTATTAATGTGCATGTAAGAAAAATCGGATGACATTTCTCCTTTTGTCTTGCTAAGTCTGGGGAGTCTAACTTTATGACCAGTGAGAATAGTTCTCTGACCTCTTCCATCCAGGGAGTGCACTTACTGGGGTACACCTGTGGCCAGTCAAATAGACTGGGGGTGCAAGACATGCTCTTTGTCTGGCTGTGCTAGCTCTCAGGGGAATTTGTCACAACAGATCCCAGTCCCTAAGGGTCCTTTGTTGTCCCAACCTCCGTTGCTGGTTAGTGCTGGAAAAGCCCCATCCTAGGAGCACCTGCCCAGTGTCTCAGATCAGTGGGTCTGTGACTGGCGGTGTCCCAAGTTCCCATGGGAGACGGGAGACACAGTGTTCACTACGCCACTCTTCACTTGTGTAATGAAGGCCATTGTTCTCTTAGACTATTTTTGGGAATTAACTTTTTGGATCACGGGTGCTGCACCATCTACACTTGTTCTAAGGACGCTTCTTGCATCCATGGTACTAAGCCTGGGAAGTTCCTTCCAGCATTTCCATAAACAGGCTTACTGATGGAATTGCTATTGGAATAAACATGCTAATAGAGTTCTTACTCATCTGTCAGACAATGGATCTTTTGAATTGGAAATCCTTCTATATTTGAAAAATTTTGTAGGGAACTCTCTTTCTAAGCATCTGCCTTATTGGCATTTACGGGAAGGCCAAATTTAAAAAAAAGCACACACTAAAAAGTA
Organism: Manis javanica; assembly: GCF_040802235.1. Taxonomy (NCBI): domain Eukaryota; kingdom Metazoa; phylum Chordata; class Mammalia; order Pholidota; family Manidae; genus Manis; species Manis javanica. The sequence continues at coordinate 28,053,044 of NC_133160.1, read as the reverse complement.
ACTCCCTTAATAAAGTAGAAGAATAGAAGTCAGACTTAGAACAAAAATTAAAAACCAAATCTGATGTGAATCCCTGATTTATACTCCCTTTATCCCCAACTCCCTGGCCCTGACCCAGAAGATCTTTTTGGTTCTTGGGCCTCCGGTCTAAAGCCCCCTGTCAAAACCCAGCCCCATCTCCCCAGCCAATATCCTTAAATCCTAAAACTCCAACTTCCCCAGAAAAACTGTTAAACAACCAGCTGCTTGTTTTAATTTTCCCTTCTTTACAAGATCTGCAGCAAGCTCTCCAGCCTGATCTCTGGGCCTGGGGAAGACACGTTACTTACGTAAATACGGAATGCCAGGAAGTGAATTCAGCAAAAGCACTGGGGAAGGGCCACAGGCCTGGCTTTGCTGTCCCTTATAATCCCTGCTTTCCAGGGCTTTGTAATCAAGCTCTGCTGGCTTCAGGTGTTCCTATGCAATGTCCTTCATGTCCCCTGGACAGTAGCAGATCTTATAAATTATAAAGCTCTTCTACCTCTGCTTTCAGAAGATCCTACCAAATTTCGAGAAGAATCAGACAGATTAGTGGCTACTCACAGTCGCACTCACAGGGAATTAGACTTCTATTAAGGAGTATTCTTCCCTCCCATGATTGTTATGCTGTGGTTATCAGGCGAGACAGATGGCCCTCTGAAAAAAAAAACCCCTCACAGAAAACACAGAAGGCCAGAACCTCTCCCAGGTGCTCCTGAAAATGAAGAGGGAAATGACACAGCTGGAGGCTGAGATTCAAGCCTTAGTAGGAGCACCAGTAACATTGCCCCCCAAAGTAAATAGGTCGAAGGTCGAACTACTCAGCACTGGCAGGTCTCTGTTGAATGTTTCATATCAATTTTTCAGTCACACTGCATTAAATCTGGAAGCCCCAAAACATAGGAATCTTCTAATTTCTGCCTTAGTGGGAAATTTCCTCCCTGCTGTGAAAAAACAAATTCACAATAGTGTGGCCACTTGAATGAGGCAATCGCCAAGCATAGTAATTGAGGCAGCTACTCAATTCTTTGAAAATAGTTTGCAGGAAAACAAGGGGAAAAAATAATTAAAAGCAACAAGTCTTGCTTTGCAACTTGAATCTTTGGGAAAGCAAAAGTGTGATTCTGTTAGGAACTCAGAGCCCTCTTAGAGCTTTGCCTCCAGACAATTGCAGATATTGTAAGAAACCAGGACATCGGAAGGAAAGTTGTCCTACACTTAAGAAGGGAAGTTTAAGAAGCAACTTCTCCAATCCCTATCAACCTTGGGAAGATTATTTCTTTTTACCTCTGGAGGGACAGTTCTCCCTCAACGATGGAGTCAACGGATCCTTAGTCTCACCCCAGAGCCCACCATTAAACTGAAAATAGAGGATGGGAGCTGGAGTTCTTAACTGACGTGTGTGGCTTTCTCTCCATCAGCTTAAGGGTTCATCTCTGTCACCTGAGCAGTCGGAGTCCTGGGCAGCCTAGTCCAGCGCTTGCATCTCAGCCCACCCCAGTATCTTTAGGACCTCCTAATACTCATCATGTTCTCTAGTTTCTAACTGCTCACCAGCAAACCTTCTTGGTAGAGATTTGTTATATAAATTTAACAACACTTATGAAATATAATGACAAGGGCATTTTTTTTTCCTTGCCCTGAAACCAAGTCCCAAATCTACTTTCCTTACTAGACACTCTTCCTGATTTAGCGCCTCTGTAAAGGACGAGTCTTTAAAAGATGTCCGTCTCTGGGCTACACATGCAAATGAGGTCAGATCGTTACTGAGTGCAGAGCTTGTGTGTGTTACTTGGAAAAGAAATAAACCATTTCCACCAGTCACCCTGTACAGGTATCCCCTGGTATTTGAAAGTAGAGCGTTTCTATGAAACCTTTTGTAAGCCATAAAGCAAAGAAGCAATTACCATGAATTTAAATGGAAAAAATTTTGAGCATTCCCAGACCCCAAAAATAACCTCTTTTAGGCTTTTCTGATACCTTAAGATGTATCTTGCTAACAGATGCACAAAATAAATCAAGATAGAGCACCGATGCGCCCGGACACAGTTCAAAGCTATGGTGGGTTGATGCTGAGATGCTGAGCATGGTTCCCAGGGAAGGAGCTTGGCAGGGCCACCATTGCTGCTTGGGCACATGCTGCCTCTCTAACAGATTCCTGCAAAACAAACACTGAACGCTATTTTAACATTTCTCCTTTTTTCATAGCAGTGAAAACCCTCTTAGGGGTTTCTTTCGGTTAGCAAAAACAGGTACCAATGTAGGTCTCTCCTAAGAGTGAAGTGGTGTGATGCACACTTTCAGGAAATGGGGGATGCCTGTACCCTTTCTCCAGAGATGCAGAGCCAGGAATTGATCTAGAATAGCCTCTCTTGCAGCAGGGTGAGCTTGTCTTTATTCCTTCACCCTGTAACACTCTGATAATGCCGGTAAAGAAGGTACATTTGCCTCAGACTGGAATCAGCTCTACTGATTTATACAACACCTAAGGGCCATAAACTCTTTCGTAATTTCTCGGCATTCTGTAGCCCCAAATCTGGCTATCATTCTTACTTCAGTTCCTGCTGATACAGCCTGGTTTACAGTAATTGGCCCCTGCTCGCTTTCTTTTCAGTCCCACTGCATCCTGACTTGCCGTTTCTTTTTGTATTTGCATTTAGAGGGAGACAATAACATGGACTCTCGAAGACCTCAGGGATATTGTGAGCCTCTCTCAATACTTTCCCAAATGCTTAAAGCAGACTTTGCTTGTTCAACATGTTGATGACCTTTTCCTTTGTAATCAAACCAAGCAAGGGAGTTCTTATACACTCCTCATTCTGCTAAGGGCACTAGGTGAGAGGCCAGGGAGCGTCCAGAGCTAAACTTCAGTGGGCGCAAACAACTGTTACTTGCTTAGGACATGAGATACCTCAGGGTATTCAAAAGCTCACCCCAAAACACCTTGAGTCAGTTTCGTCCATCCTGTTCCCCTAAACAAAAAAGCAGTTATGTAAAATTTTAGGGGCAGTGGGACATTGCTGCCAATGGATTCCTGATTTTGCAGCCCTTGCTAAATCTCTCCACTTCCTTCTCCCAGAGACCAACCCAGAGCCCATTTCCTGGCCTTCAGAGGCATTAACTTCCATTGAAGTTTTAATATTACTGAACATTGTCAACACCCCCAGCTCTTCACTGACTAATTTTAACAAACTTTTTCATCTACATGCCGTGGAAATAACAGAATTGCTACAGATATTTTAGGACATCCTAAATTTTCCCTCTCTGAGGCACCTTACAGTTTATTTCTTGTAACAGGTAGACCCTGCGGCATCGGGTACGGCCCCATGCTCGCATGTGGGAGCTGAAGCTGCCGCCTTGATTGGCAAAGCCAGTGCTCTTGCGGTAGGCTCCCCCGTTTCCCTCGCAGACACCTCTGTGTCCTGTATGCTGCATCTGTGCTCTCACAAGTTTGTAAGACAAGCATCTCTCTACATGGTGCCAGACCACTTACAAACAAGCTCTTTTGGTTACCCTGCTCTCATCTGACATTGTTGTTTACTTAAAATCCAGCTACTGTACTCCCTCCTTGATGATGGAGAGCCCACTCCAGTCCCCATGATTGCCTTACAACTGCAGAGATGGTCTCAAAGCCAGAAGAGGGTCTCTCAGACATCCCTTTTGACACCCAAACTTATTTCTACTTTATGAGGGCTCCTGTAGACAAAATTTCTGGGGAAATATAATAACTGGTTATGCCCTGGTTTCCCCACATGGAACACTGGAGGCCTATCCTTTACCTATTGTAGAATCAACCAAGCAGCTGAGCTCACAGCTCTCAAGAGAGCTTGCACATTGACAGAAGGGAAAAACTGCCACAATTTACACAGACTCCAGATGTGCTCTTGGAGTCTACCACCCTGTTGGCACAATTTGGAAATCCATGGATTCTTAAATTCTGCAGGTTCTCTATTGCTTGTGGGCATATGATTTCTGGTCTTTTACAAGATACTCACCTCCCTTCCAAAACCACCACTGTTCATTGCTCAGCTCATGCTAAGGCAGCTGATGCTTTATCTTTAGGAAATGAAATGATAAACTAACAGGGCTGATAAATATGCAGCCCCAAATAGACCCCCCTACCCTTTCTCCACCCAACTTTTAAAACCTGCTTTTATCCTTGACTGATATTATTATCAGGCACGTGCTCCACAATGTGAAAAAGACAGTTGGATACAAAAGGGTGCCAAACAATTATTAAATGGATTAGGCACTGGGCCAACAGACTTCTCGTAACTCCTTTCCTTCTAACCTATTGGCCTGCACTTAGATTCCATGAATGGGGCATCTGTGCGGATGGAGGTTGGTTAAAGAACTAAAAGATGGTCAGTTTTGCCCTGGCATCCACAAAATTTCTGACCAAATTATTTCCCAGTGCATTTATAAAGGTTGACAAGTTTCTGGAAGAAATTGATATATCCCAGGAAGTTCTCCTAGGCCAACACTGCCCTTTGTGGCTCACAAAACGGACTTTACAGATGTGCCTTCTAGATCTGCGCTATTCTCACTGTCTGGTTATTATCTGGATGTTCAGTGGATGGACTGACTGCTATCCAACTAGATGAGCTAATGCCACAACAGTGGTAAAAAAATAAACTGAGTTTATGCCTTGTTTTGGCATTCTTTTATGGACTGGAGCAGACCGAGAAACTCATTTTACAGCAGAGATAAACCACTTGCTTGCAAACACTCTAGGGTTCTCATTAAAATTTCACAGCCCATATCATCCTCAATCATCAGGGCAAGTGGAGCATAAAAATCTAGACATAAAAAAATACTTCAGGAAAGATTTGTCAAGAAACTGGACTTAAATGGCCAGGAGCATTACCCGGGCCCTTGTAAAGATTCAGAATGCTCCAAATAGGAGGCATGGATTGACTCCTTTTGAAATAGTGTTTGGTTGCCCAATGCCTACTGGCATCTCTGAACCTTCTGTTTGTTGGTTATGTGAACATTGTGGGGACTTAAGCGAGCAATTCGATGCTCTTACTAGCTGTACACTACAACTAACTAGTATGGTTGAAGCTTATCATCAGTAGGTAAAAGAGGCATGGCCCCCACTGACTGACAAGACTTGCCATACCTTCCCACCAGGAGACAGGTGTGTACAAGGTCTTTAAATATTTTAAAAACCTTGCAGGGAAGGACCTTGTGAGGTACTGCTGCCATCTACGCTGCATCACAATAAAAGAAAAATAATCCTGGATTCATTTAAACCATGCCAAAATAGACTCAGATCATTGCTCTTAAGTCAACTGGGAGACAGTCCCAATAAGGGTGATATTAAAGTAGGGATTTTCAGAGTCAATTCCCAGGCCTCAGAAGCAGCCAGCATCACAAAGTGGACAGCTTTTCCCAAGATCCTGGATCAGGAAAGTTTGCTTTCACCTATCTGAAAACAAAAAACCCTAAACCCTATACACACATTAATAAAACCCACAAAAACCCAGCGCCCTGTCCCCATCTGTCTTAATTCCTTTCTCTAAGTTTCCCCCATGGGCTCCTTTTCAATCTATATCTGGCTCTTATTAACACTCTCTTTTTCAACAGGTTGAGTGCAGACCAAACATCCTTTCTGCCAGTTCATCCAACTCTAGCCCCACTGTTGGCCTAACCTGCTTCTGGGACTGGGGAACTGGTCTAAGGGGGGTACAGGGGCATGGGCCCCATTTCTCCTGTTCTGTTCCTTTTCATTCTGATCTGCTTTCTTCTCTCCCTTTGTAGGTCTCTCGCCACATGGTTACTAACCCATTTTCTCTCTCCATAGTCACCAGCTCAGTTCTAGGGTGTGAAACTTCCAGGGACGTTTTGGAGGAGGGAACCATCGGGGTTCAGAATGAGTCACCCCAAGATGTGCCACTTTGGCATGTGGATTATTTCAAGCTGAAAACAATCAAGGCCTAAAAGACTCAGGAAGAAACATGGACTTGCCCCACTCCCCAACTGCCTAATAAATTTTTTTATAGAGGATCTGTTCCAGGAAGGGAGCCATCACCACAGATCACTGCAGTATAGTATCAACTAGTCTGGAAGACAGGGAGGAACCTAGCAAGGCCTGCGTGACCAAAGTCCTCTCTGGGTTCCATTGTTTCTGGATGGCCAAGCAAACAATTATTAACCAAATCTTTACTCTTTCTATTCTTTCTGTGAATTGCCTTCCTCCTTTGAAGCCCCAACCTCCTACCCCTTCTCCTTCATTCAGAATAACATATGTACTTCATGTGGCCTGTCTTTAGAATCACTCATGTTTTTATGTGGATTCCCCATATGTATATAATTAAATGTGATTTTCTCCTGTTAATATGGCTCATGTCAGTGTAATTCTGAGACCAGCCAGAAGAACCTTGAAGGGTAGAGGAAAATTTTTCCTCCCCCATGCTTTCAATGACCTGGTAAAGCCACCTGCAGAGGTGACAGGGAAGCAGTGCTGCCCTGGGAGAAAACCCTGAGGTCACACATGTGGGCCCAACTTCTGCCTCTGCTAAGTCCCTTCGCCACTTTGGGCCTCCGTGTCCTCTGTCAAACCAAGGCAGAACTGCAGTGCGAATCAAGGGCGATGGTGAATGTAAAGTGCCTCGGGCAGTGTCCGTGCAGCTCGGTGTAATAAGTTAGTGTCGGCACTATGAGCATCCTCAGCATCCTGAAAGCACCCACGGGCCTGAGCACTGCAGGTTTGACAATGAGACCCGCAGGTGTGGACAGTGGTCCCTGACCACCAACCACTTGGTCTTCCCTTGGAAGGGCCTGCCGCCGACCAGTCTCAACCCTGGCATGGCGTGGTGGAAGGATGTCCACATTGGATTTTGGACCCCACTGCCAGCCAGGCTCAGAGGCTTGCCCACTGTGTGGGCTTGGTGGAATCCCTTCCCTTCCCTGTGACTGTGTTCTTCATCAGCCTGCCCCACACCTCCCAGGGCTGCAGTGAGACTCAAAATCATAGAATTGTGGAAATGACACTCCTCTGCAGACAGGGTGGTGTTGCACCAATGTCAGGTGCTGGCTTCCCTTCTCCCCTCCCGGCGGCTCCAGCTGGTTCTCCTGCTAGGCCAGCAGCAGGGCCCCGCCTCTGCCTCTGGCTGACGAGAGTTAACTTAATGTTAGCAGCTGGAGGATTGCACCATGGTCTAGCCCAGCCACAGCCCCAACCTGCAGGCGGGCTATAATTTGCACGCTATGTCACAATTTCAGCTAAATGACTTTCAGCTCTTAGGTGGAGTCACCCAGCTACACACAGGATGCAATTTCTGCTTGGCTACACCCTCTGCAGCTCAGACTCCAGTTAAGATGGAACATGCAAATATGGGCTTTTTGAAAAAGGAGTCATTTGTTGATCATTTGCCTTTTTCTTCCTCTAATTAAGGGATTTAGGCTTGCTGAAGATTTTGAAACACACAAGGCACAGAATCACATGAGAAGTCTTCCTGCCAGCATGGAATCCCCTTTCCTGACACATTTCTCTTAAAAACTCCAGTGATGAGGACTGTTTGCCTCTCAAAGCAACCCATACTCACAGTGGAGGCTCTGCTGGAACAATTTTGGGGGCTTCTGTTTGAGGCGAATATCCCCCAATTTCCTAGGAGCCCTATGAAGGTGGGGACTATACTTGTACCTATTCCTGCTCCAGCCCTCGGGCACCACTGTGCCTCGGGCACACCTGGGCTCTCTGTAAACCAGGTCAAAGCACATGAAAGGACCAGGAAGGTCTTCCTTGTTTTGCTGAGAATTTGTCTCTTGGAGGGTCTGTCTACTGATCCTAACTGTATCCTCCAAGCCCCTCACGGGAAACAAGTCAGTTTCATCCTTTACCCAACAGGGATCACATTCTCCCCCAAGTCTGGCAAACACTCCTTCCTGCCAACAAGTCTTTGCTTTTCTAGGCTGAACATCAGTTTCTTCAACCATTGCTGGTGAGTCATGGCCTGAGTACCTCTTACCATCTTGGTGAGATCATATTATTCCTTTCCTCTGACACCTTCAGTGGCTCCCCATGGCCTGTTATAGCCCGGATTCCTTAATATGGCATTCAAGTCCTTTCAGTGTCTATGCAACCTTAATGTCATTATTTTCTAACACTCCTACATGAACTCTCCTATTCAGCAAAATATATTTAATTGTTGTTACTGGAACCTTTGCTGATTGTTCCTGCCTCTACACCTACTTATAAAGCACCTCCGCCTGGAACACCTTTCCTATTCTCTCTGTATCCAGGTCTCATCATTATCAAGCCCAAAGCAAGTCTCTCCCCTCCTTCTGATCATTCCAGTGTGTTATAGAAAGAGGGTTTGCCATGAAACAAGCAAACATAGGCCCAAGCCTCAGAGATACATTCTGCCTTAACCACAAGTGCCTATTTTTATAATCAGACAGACCTTGGGCAAGTCACTTAACCTCTCTGGGCCTAAGGTTTCTCCTCTGAAAAATGGGTATAACGATACTTGCACTGTTCACCCTTGAGAGCATTCTGAGGAATTACCATGTGACATACATAAGAGCCCTTTGTAAATGACAAAATGCTTTGACTTCCCTACCACTGAGCCTCCTGAACACACCTGTGTCATTCATCAGGTACCTAACAACATGCAATCTAAGTCTGTTAGCAGCAAAGGCAATCTTGAGAAAGAACTAAGTTGGGGATATGCTCCCTGATTTCAAACTGTACTATAAATCTACAGTGATCAAAACAGTATGTTACTGGCACAGAAACAGAAACACAGACCAATGGAACAGAATAGAGAACCCAGAAATAAACCCATATTCATTATGGTCAGTTGATCAATGACAAAAGAGACAATATATACAATGGGGAAAAAACAGTCTCTTCAATAAATGGTGTTGGGAAAACTGGAGAGCTACATGCAAGAGAATGAAATTGGATCACTGTCTTATACCATACACAAAAATAAACTCAAAAAGGATTAAAGATCTAAATATAAGACCTGAAACCATAAAACTCCTAGAAGAAAACAGGCAGTAAACTCTTGAACATCATTAGTAAATTTTTTCAGCATGTGTCTCCACAGGGGAGAACAAAAGCAAAAATAAACAAGTGGGACTACATCAAATTAAAATGCTTCTGCACAGCTAAGGAAACCATCAACAAAATGAAAAGGCAATCTACTGTATAAGAATATGTTTGTAAATGATGTATTTGATATGGGGCTAATATGCAAAATGTATTAAAAACTCATTCAACTCAACACCAAAAAAAAAATTATCCAATTAAAAAATAAGAAGAGGACCTTAATAGATAGACATTTTTCCAAAGAAGAAATACAGATGGGCAACAGACACCTGAAAAGATGCTCCACATCGCTAATCAACAGGGAAATGCAAATCAAAGCCACTATGAGATATCACCTCACAACAGTAAAAATGCTAATATTAAAAACAACAAGAACACACACACACACACACACAATAATAACAAGTGTTGGCAAGGATGTGGAGAAAAGGGAACCCCCCTGTCTGTTTGTGGGAATGTAAATTGGTGCAGCCACTGTGGAAAGCAGTACAGAGGTCTCTCAAAAAACTAAAAATAGAAATACTATATGACCCAGCAATTCCACTTCTGGGAATATATCTGAAAAAAAAACAGAATCACTAATTTGAAGAGGTGTATGCATCCCTATGTGCACTGCAGCTCTATTTACAATAGCCAACCTATAGAAGCAACCCAAGTGTCCATCAATAGAGGAATGGATGGAGGAGGTGCGGTGCATATGCACAATCGAATGTTAATCAGCCATAAAAAAGAATGAAATCTTGCTATTTGGAACAACCTGGATGAAACTTGAGGGATTACATTAGGTGAAATAAGTCGGACAGAGAAAGACAAATACCATGATTTCGTTTATATGTGGAATCGGAAAAACAAAACCAACAAACAAAACAGAAATAGACTCATAAACACAGAGACTGGACTGTTGATGACCATGAGGTGGAGGGGAATGGGTGAAATAGGAGAAGACAATAAAGCGGTACAAACTTTAAATTATAAAGTAAATTAGTCACATGGATGGAAGCACAGCATAGGGAATATAGCCAGTAACATTGCGATATCTTTGTATGATGACAGAGGGTAACTACACTTATCAATGTGAGCATTTACTAATGTAGATAATTGTTGAATCACTGTTATACATCTGAAACCAAAATAATATTTTATGTCGACTACATTTCAATAAAAAAATTCTGTTAGCCATGTCTCTTCAGGCAGGGAGCATGCTAATAGTCTCCACGGCTGGCCACCATTTCCTCACTCCAGGCTCTGTGCTAAGAATTTCGCATCACTTCTAAGCCTCACGACGGCCCTACGAGGGAGATATTACTCTTCCATTTTATAGATAAGAAACCAGAGGCTGAGAGAAGCAGAGTCACCTGACACAGCTAACAAGTAGTCTCACCTGAACACAGGTCTGCCTGGCAGCAGAGGCCCTGGCTCTGTTACTGGTACTGGTGATGATGGTATTAACTCAAGGTTGAACAGGAAGGCAGGGCCTCTCCAGGACTAATATCAAAGCCTCGCCGTTAATGTGTTTGTCCCATGCCCATCCAAACAAACAAATAACAGAGGAAAACCTGGAAGGAAGTGTGGATGTGTAAAAGACTCTTAAAACTCATGTCGGCACTCATTTCATTGAATGGCTGCTTGTAGGAAGTAGTGAGTGCTAAGAGATACCCAGGCTTTGGGAAGATGTACAGGGAGCCCTGAAACCATTTTTAAGAAATGAAAACTGATAAGAACTAAGAGGAGGTGCGTACCATTCATGGAGAGAGTTCAGGGGTGACTCATACCAATTACGGAGCTAGAGTTATTGATTGATGAGGCAATTCAGGCATACCCTGGAGGAGAGATCATAGGCAGAGACATTCCAGGCGGGAGGAAAATGAGTGGTGGAGTGAGTGAGCATGCAGCCTTGCTGGGATAAGACTGCAGATGACTTTATCTGGAGCACACAGCCCCCATGACAGTGGGAAAGGACCAGAGAGGTCTGGTGTCACCCTGAGCCAGAATGAGGACTATGAATCCTGGGGCATGGGGAAGGTAAGTCAGCGGGCGGCCAGGCTTACCAAGGGTCTGAGGCATCTTGATGGAAAAGTCGGTTTATCTGCCAATCTGTCACTTGACAGTTGGTAAGCAAGCAGCAGAAAAACCAAACAGATAGACCTCTGCCAAACAGATAGATACTCCCAAATCCTCCCTAAGATACACCCAAACTCCAAAACACAGTCCATCACTTGTGGGCACTGAGGCCACAACCAGGAAGGCCAAGTGGTGGTTTGCCCAAGAGTACGGGCACCAAGAGCACGCTAGAGAACAGGGAGGCCGGAAGGCAGGTGGCCAGGCGGTGAATTCTCAGAGAGGAAGCCACCAAGAGATCATCCATCCCAACCCTTCGTTTTACAAATGAGGAAACGAGGTCTTCAGACATGATTTGCCTAAGGTCACGGAATAACTGATCTACCTTTCAGAACCAGCAGAGTAAGGAGTTCTGTTGTCTGACTCCTTCCCAAGAACGCTCAGGCCTGAATCCCCTGGGACCGAGTGAAGTTTTCCAGGCTCCAGGCTCTGTTCTCTCCCCTCTGCCATTCTAGTCCCTTCCTTGCCTTCCATGGCGAAACCCACCTCAGAAAGCCCGAAGGGGGTGGGCATGCAGGACTGGGGAAATAGTTTTCAATGTTATCAGTAGCAGCAAATGTTATTAACACTGTTAAACATTTGCACAGTCATCACACGGTTTGCTGGTATGGTCACACTTCACCTGATCCTTACCTGGCTCGCAGGAAGCAGGTTTTAGTGTAACTGCCATGATGAGGGGAGAAATGGCTGCCCAGGCAGAACACTGTGTCTTAGCAGAAGCCAGGCTCAAATCTAAATTTTTGGATTCCAAATTTCATGCTCCTTCTTCCTCACTTCATGTTAGGTGTTGATAATAAATGGGTCTTAGAGAAAAGTGTCTTCAATGCCATATGTGTGCTGAATGCATTATAGTAACTTGTACGTACAGGGTTTTGCTTTGTTTCTGCCACGTGACATAGCATAAGCTCCTTGAATGTAAATGCGATTTATGAAGAAACCTAAAGGTTTGGGAAGGGGTGACAGGCTGTCCAGGGGATGTGGGAGGTGGGGAAGGCACAGCTGGGCTAGGAGACTATAGCCTCAGGGAGCTTATCACCTTATCACAGATGTTAGTGTCTCTGTTCTGAGGCGGGATATCAAAACATGGTCTTTGTCAGCCTGCATCTCATCTCTGGGAAATGGGTGAAGGAAGGGAGACACCCACAGCAAGTGTCCCTCCACCATGCAGCTTACCTGGTAGATCCTAGAGAAAGCAAGGCTGGCTGCTCCAGGTTCCAAGAGGAGGGTCCTGTGTCCTTCTCATCCTCTGTCTCTGAGTCACTGTGTGCCCTGGGTGAGCGGTCACTTTCCCTTATTGGGACTATGTCCATGCTAAGGAGGAAGCTGGCTTTGTGACGTTTCCTTAGCTCTATAGTTCTGTGGAGGCCCCATGGGAGGGAGCTTCAGGTCAAGGTCAAAGCATGGCTGACCACCAACTGCCTCTCAATGCCTCTGCTCTGCAGTCTGACCTTTTTAACCCCTGACTATTTACCGGGTACTTTTTCTCTCTTGAGATGTAAAATCTGTGTTCTAGAGACTCATGGCCCAGGAGGGTCAGGCAATGGGGTTAGCAGAGCATAAATTACAGCTCACTTGCCCCAGCAAGAGCGGGTCTGATGGGGCTGCTGCCTGAGCTGCAGGGAGGGGTGGGAGTCTGTCTACCAGGAAGGATCTTCTGGACAATGTGGTCCCTTGCCCTGGGCTGGGCCCAAGGCAAGGAACTCTGCCATTCTTCCTTCGGGCCTAGTGATCAACACTTGGAGTTCTAAACCTCCTCTAAGATGTCTCTTTTCAATCTTGAGCATGGGCCAGACCCAGACCCTGATCGCTACAGTGCCGAGGTATTAAATTGCCTGTTACCGTGACAACCCAGAATAGTCTGGGGCCGTGTGGACCCTACCAATTCTAATGTTTCGGGCCCTGAGATCAGAGACCATCCTTCCACCCTGCTATCCCTCCTCACAAAGAGGGCATTTTTCTAAGGTCACAGGTGGGTGTCAAGTAACCATTCTGGAGGAAGTGCCCTCTGCAGTTCAGACTCTGGGCTCCAGTGCTCAGTTCTGAAATTTGGCCAGGAAGATGGCTATGATGACAATGGGCTCAGAAACCCAGGTCTCGGAATGTTTTAAGGGATTGCCCTGACTGGAGGTGCTTCGCTTAGAGGTGTTTGGCTGCATGGGGCAGGAGCATCATGAGGACACTTCTCAGTCATTGATGGGCTGTCACACTGAGGATGGGCTGTTACATTGGCTTTGTTCGGAATGGGCTCCCATGTAGAAGCACCTGGGTGGCAGGTTTGGGCTCAATATAAGGGCAACGCTTCCCAGAACTCTTTTAAAGAGAAATAGTACTTCAGGGGACAGAGGAGTTGTCCACCACTGAAGGCCAAATGGAGGCTCAACGACCATGACAGAAATGTTTTGGAGACAGTTGGCAGACCAGCCAGGGTCAAGGGGGTTATACTAGACGGTCAGTTGTAGGTCTCTTTCAATTTGCAGACTTGAATTCTGGAAAATTCCTGAAAGGGAGAAGTTTGGCTTTCTAAGCAGAGGTCAGTAATGCCTGATCCTTCCTGAAAGAAAATGATTTGCACATTTCTCTAAACACGTCTGGATTGACAGGACGTGTTTGCCTCACCGCCAACTCTGCCATTCTTCCTTTTGGGCTTAGTGATCAACACCTGGAGTTCTAAACTTCCTCTAAGATGTCTCTTTTCAATCTTGAAATTCTTAGAGAATAAATAAGCTCTCTCTTCTCTGTTGAGACATCTGTCCCATAAACTGGGATTTCAGTACCGGCTGTTGGCTTGGGTTTGTTTGTTTTTTTAGTGTGTGTGTTTTGCCTGCTTTCTTTGCCATACTGACATTATTTTACACTTGTGATTGTTGGCTCAGGGATTACTCCTTCTGCTTTGATTTCTTGAAGAAATGATTAGAAATTTGGAGAACTGTTCACGGGCCATCTTTGCTCTGCCTTTGGCTGTTTGAGAAGCAGAATGGCAATTTGGTCTTTTTATTGCTCTTCTAGAGAAAGTGAATAATGATTTAATTTGCAGAAATGTAGCTGATTAGGAATGATGGCAGAGATCTAAGATACTCCCAAATCCTTATTTTATGGAAAGATCAACTATTTCCCCTACTGATATTCCATGGTGCATGTTCAGAAACCAGATCTCGAGGGAGAGCTCATATAGGAAGTCGAGCAGACTTGAACTTAGAAAATATGGGTTCCCTCAATGGGACAAACCACTCAACCTCTTTAGACCTCAGTTTTCTCATCTGTAAAATGGAGATCTATTCATTCATTCATTCACTCAACAAAGCACTATATGCAAGAGGTAATAACTGTTTTATTGACAGGATATATCTGCAAGTTTCGTAAAGTATACAGTGCATTGAGAACAGAAGGGATCATATCTTATGTATAAAATGGGATTTAGAGCATTTTTTCTTTTCTAATGAAGCCCATTATGTTCAGTTCTTGGGAAGTGCTTTTTAGCAATGATCCTACTTCTTTTGTTGCTGATGCCCCTGGAAATACATTAGATGAGAATAGCTGTTTTCCTTTCATCCTGTCCAAAGCGAGAAGTCTATGCTTTTAGGAGAGAATGGAGGCCAATCTCCATTATGCTTGAGTTCTCTTCAGTTAGCTGAAAGTGTGCTTTACTGCTAGGACCTCTCTAGCCACAGACTCTTCTGAGAAGCTCTACACATACCCTAAGTTGTGTAAGACATCAGGGCCACTTTTCTCTTCTGGGGGAGCTGAGGAAGGCAGCAAGATGATAAAACGAAACAGAAAAACCACTCTTACAGACATCTGTGCCATTGACTGTAAGCTTCTGTCTCCTTATCTGTAGAATGATGAGGATTGTAACATACAGCTTACTCACCATGCATAGCTGTTGTCATGCTCCAGTGAGAAAATGTTGTGAAAGCACGTTGCCTTTGCATCGAAAGGCCATGTACCAATGTCAGGGATTATTTTCTGATGTTTACCAACTGAACTTGCATTACCAATGCTGGTTTGGGCTACTGTCACAAGTGATGGGATCTGATTATCTGATTGTTATCTTCTTAATAAGTTTTCAACTCTGTTATTTTCCAAGAGTCATTCCCTTTCTTTCTAAATACCTGTGTAGAATCATTCTTCCAACACAAAAGTTGAAAACTGATTTCACCCAATCGCTCAGCTGAATGGCTAATGCCATCCTGTTTCCAGGAAGTGAAACTCCATTTACTTTTTCTGTTGAAGCTGAAGTCTTTCCGTATGCTACCTACAAGTCAATGAATGTGGCTTTATTTCCAAGCCTTGATGACAGTGCCAAGTCCCAGCACCATTCCTGGCAATACCTCCTAGACATCTTCCCATGGTTAAACCTACTAACAGACGGGAACGATTACTTAGCATTTAGAAAGCCCTTGGTGTCATAAAGGAATGTATGACTTGTTTTATTAGTTCTCCTTTAGAACCTCCCTAAAAGGATGGTCCACAAGACACTGGTAAGGAAACTGGTGTCCTTGGTGACACCACCAGCATGACAAATCACCGTTTCCACGGATAAGACATGTGATTAATTTTCCCTCTAAAATCCTATGGGGCTGATCAAGTTGTGACATTAATGAGATGTCCATCAACACAATCAATAAAAGTTATTGGTACTGACAGCCTTTCAAAACTCCACCAGTAAGCTAATGATTTCCAGGTGCATTTTCCTCCAGGGGATGTGAGTGTTTCTTTCCTTCCTATATGGGTATCTTAATTTTCTCAAAGGTGGAACAGAAAGTCTGAGGTGCTGAGAGGAGAAGTGGCTTGTGCAAAGGCATTGAGGGAGTTGGCTGTAAAACCAAGATCACAAAATCTGGCACAAATGTGCTTAATAAGGACATGGTGAATGAATGACTGAATGAACCCAACTCCAGTACTCATTTTCCTCACCACATTATAGTCTACAAGAAGCTATTTGGTCTCCTGCCATTTTTCCTACTTTTCAGAAATGAAGTTACTTTCCTCAAGCCTAAGTTCTAGTCCTGCACTGTCCAATAGGATAGCCACAAACCACAGGTGGCTACTGAGCACTTGAAATGTGGTGGCTCCAAATTGAGATGGGCTCTCAATGAAAAGTCTAGAAGGATTCATGTGAAAAAATATTGTAAAATGTCTCATTAGTAATTTCTTATGTTGATTACATATTGAAATAGTAATTGTTTGATACACTGGGTTAAATAAAATATGGTTAAAATCAATCACACTGCTTCTGTTTACTTTTTTAATGTGGCTACTAGCAAATTTTAAATTCTATTTAGGGCTTTCATTTGTAGCTTGCATTGTAGTTCTGCTGGATGGCACTATAGTTTGGTCTA
The DNA here is from genome assembly GCF_040802235.1 of Manis javanica. NCBI lineage: Eukaryota > Metazoa > Chordata > Mammalia > Pholidota > Manidae > Manis > Manis javanica. The sequence goes on along the minus strand of NC_133160.1, from coordinate 28,036,505 downwards.
GAGAACTTTTAGAAAAAGAATTACATATGAATTGTTAACCTCTCAAGAAAAATTGTTCTTCAGGCTAACCAAGAACCTAGGAAGCAAAGGTGAGGGTAATTTACATTATTTGAAACAAAAAAGAAACATTCCTCCTTCTTTTCTCTACCTGAATCCTTCCATAAAGTTTCAATTGCTCTTGCCTTATCCACAGACCTGAAATGCTGAAATCACTGAAGTATTCAGTAGCTTGTTGGGCGGCTGGCCAGCCCACCCAGGAAGTGACATATCTAATGAGGCCACCAACCCCATCCCAGCTGCCACAGGGGCAGAAAGCCGTACAGTGAACTGGGGAAATATTTTTAAAGCATACATTTGGTGAACAAGTTTTAATAAAAATAATTACCATAATAACTGACATTTTTATAGCACATTGCAGTTTATAAAATACTTTCCTATTTATCATCTCATTTGATTCCTGTAACAGCTCTGTCTGTAATCAGGACATTATGATGAGGCCATTTGACAGATCAAGACACAAAACTCAAAGAGGTTATGAGACTTGGTCATGATCACACAGCGGTAGATGTGGTTTTGAACTCTCGTCTCCTCACACGGGGCCTGTAGCTCTTATTTGGAGGCACTCCAGAATCCAGCGTGTAAGCTCCCACTGGCCTGGCCCAGAAAAGTTTCTCTTTTCTGCATTTCCTCTCTTTGGCACATAGACCAGGGGGCGGAGGAGAAAAGGAAAGATGTAAGAAATAGAAGAGAAGAAAAAAAATCCAGGTATGGGAATACATATATAATATTTTAAAGAGGAACTTCCCTAATGGCACACCCTAATCCCCACTGTAATTATCTTTATTCGCATGCGCACAGAGCAGGATGTGCTTTCCTGGCCAAATCACTGGCAGGAATCTTAGGAAACTTTTGAGTGTTTCCTCTGAGAGGTGAGGAAACTGAGGCTTGAAATTATTAAGTTCAATTTTCATTCCACCACCTCAGTTAGTTCGTGCATCAATACATAAACCATATGTATTTTTATTATTGCCATTTATTTTTGTCTTTATTCATTAGTTATTCAATAATTATCTTGATTATTTCTCTTTTAGTTTCTTTGGGTTTACTTTATTTTCTTTCTCTGGCTTTTAAAATAGAACACTTTAGGTTCATATAAAAAATCTTTTGTTTTCTAATAAATGCACTTAAGGTTATGAATTTTCCTTCAAGGATCACTTTTGTTGCATCCATGGGGTTTTATTACTTCCATTAAGTGTGATAATATCAAAACCCATTTAATTAATACTATTTTATGAATACTTCATTATTCAGCTCTAAATATTTTATGACTTTCATTGGGTTTCCTCTTTAACCCATGGATTATTTAGAAGTATGATTTTTATTCTCCCCAAACTATATTTTGAATAGATAATATATATACACGGTACAAAATTAAAGAGGTACAAAAACTATCTGGTGAAAAGTCTCTCAAAAGCTACATTGGCATGATCCCATTATGTGACATAAAATAGGCAAAACTATAGGGAGAGATGATGAATCAGTGTTTGTCAGAGAGTGAGGGTGACCGGAGGGCTTGGCTATGCAGGACAAGAGAAAATTTGGGGGGTGATGATGGAACTGTTCTCTACCTGCATTGTAGTGGGGGTTACAAAGATGTATGTATTTAACAAAACTTGGAGAAACATATACTGAAAAGAGTAAACTGCACTGTACGTAAATTATACCTTAATTTAAAAAAAATTAAGATCTCACTCCTTTCTCCAGAACTTATTGGTAGTTTTCCCATTCATCTAAAATTTGCAGCCATGGTTTTTCTCATACTAAGAGCAACCTGTATTTTAGTTACAAGGAAGCTTCTAAAGTGATCTAATTTTTCTAAAAGTGGAACAATAATTCTAAACTGGGACATAACCATCACAAATCTCCACACTGTACTGTGATTCACTGGGAATAAATTATCTCGGACACACATAACCCTACATTTGGGAGCTACTGTGTCTGTTAGAATCTACTAGCACTGCCTGGAAAGCTTCGGAACCCAGCAAAGTTCAGTACCCACCTCTCTGGGTCACTGCTTGAAACCCAGCTAAAATGATCAAGTTGACATTATGCATAAGGCCTGCACATCGTCAGCTCTGTTGTGACATTTTCTAAGTTAGAGTTAAGTGGTTGCATAGAAGAAGCTTGCTAAAATGGCGCGGTTATAATTATCCACATCAAACTGAAATAATCTGATTGTCACTCATATTGCTGGGTTGTGATAACCAAATGGCTGGGATTAAACAGGGAGTGGGTGAGGTAGTAATAATAATAAATCATCACCATCCCTTCCTTAAGTCTGTATATAGCAGGCAGTTGTGGTAAAGAAAGCCCTACTTTAGGAGGACTGTTTATTAATGTATTTTTCACCTTACTCCACAAAGTATTCAAAGATGCTGAGTCCTTTCTTGGCCATTAAGTACACGAGTGTCAATAGAAAAGTCAGTCTCTCTAAGCCTCAGCTTCCTCCTCTATGAAATGGAGAAAATTCCATCCATTATAAGCTACTAAAGAGACTAAGGGAGATAATGGATAGAGATACAAGCAACAGAGAAGATCCCTTCCAACAACCACTGTGTTTGTCAAATGAAGGCCTGACTTGCCTTCTGTAATGATGACAGACTTCCAGACTCAAGGGTGGGGGTGCCCACAAGGAAATATCAATCTGTGAACTTCTTAACCAGTATCATATCAACACCAAAGGAAATAATGGATGGATAAGGACTTTATGAAACATTGTAAATGGCATCACTACTTGCCTAACACATCCACATGCACCCTTCCACCCAGATAATTAAAACTCAAGCACCAACTCCTCCAGGAAGCCTTCCAGACTTCAGCCTCCCCCTGTCCCCCATGCTTTATGTCCTCTTCTGGGCTCTCAGAGCCTCTCACACCTTGCCATGATTGCATGTTTGTTTGTCTATTACCTCCTCTGATCTGGAGGCTAAAGGTCAAATTTTGGATCTTTCTTGTTCGCATCTCCTGGGAGGTAAGGCCTGGCACAGGGAGGGCATGCATAATAAGTATTTGTTGACAGATTCTTACTGATGAATGTAAGGCCTTATTAAAGCTTATCTCATGAAGTGCTGCTTTCCACAAAGTCTTCCCTCATCTCTTGACCAGACACAATCTGACTTCATTCAGAATCCAGCGCACTTTCTGTTTTCTTTTCTCAGGGGACTTGTAGCAGGTCACCGCACCCACTAGTGCCCAAAGCAGCAATACCATATGCTAAAGCCATGAGGAGCCCAGAGATGGAAAGTCGCCTGAAGGGGTGGAGGGAAGGAGCTACCAGGGCCAAAGGCTCCAATTCTTTCTCCATTTTCCTTTTTCTGTGACACCAGGAAAACATTTCAGGGACAGAGTCAGGACTAACTCTCAGCTGTGAGTTCACTTCCCTCCCTCCTCTGGAATGTCTGACTCTTCACAGGGCTGATTCCTATTCTGTGAGGCCATTGGTCTTTCCCATTAGCTTTCTGTGGGTGACACATACCTGGTGATTTCCCAGCATCCTCTAAGACAGTGGTTCTCAATCCTACTACCCACTAGGATCAGTAGAGAGAGTTTAAAGTTTCTTCTCTGCGGCCCCACTCTGCAGAGTCTGATTTGATCAGTGTGCCAGGGGGCCTGTGCATGCCCTAACTTACATGGGTCACAGCTGGGACCCTTTAGAAGAGAGTAACATATCATACAGAGGGTTGGACTAAATGGTCTCTAGCCTATATCCCTACATGTTTAAGGACATTCTTTGCTTCCCAGACTTGCAGAATCTTTGAAGTGGATACTGACATGGCTGTTAGAGATCAACTGGTGCAGCCCCCCAATTTTCAGATGGGAACCTGAGGCTCAGAGAAGGTATGTGAGGACTTGAATTCTGGTCTCCTAACCCAAGCTAATGACGCTTCCATGACCCAGGCTGCCTTTTGGGATAATGTAAAGCTGGGTGCACCAAGGAACTAGGTGGGGAAATTCTTAATATTTCTTTCAAATGAACTGCTAATGCTCAAAATAAATGTACACTCATCCCTGCAGAAGTCTGTATTTCCCATGTGCTTTGGTCAAAGCCTTTTGTGGCTATTATCCGGACAGTGACAAATAAGAAAATTCTGAAATTAGTAGAATTAGGAAGGTGTCAAACAGGGATGGGTCTGAGCCCAACTCTAACATTTATGAGCTGATTCACCTTGGACAAGTTCCTGGGAGCCTCCATTCTCTCCAGGTGACTGAGTAGCTGGTGACACTGTGATGACAATGGAGCCCAAGACAAACCCTGGGGGTCAGGCTGAATCCCCTGAACTCCCATCCCCCACAGCCTATCAGTCATCAAGTCCTGCTGGTTCCTAAACCCATTTCTTTAATTCAGCCATTTCTCTCCATCCCCCCAGCACTACCCAATCCAGGCTACTATTCTTGCTGCTGCGGATCTTGCCATAGTCTCCTAGCTGTGTCATCCTGCCCCCCTCACCGGGCCCTCACTTCTAATGCTGTCCCCCAGTGCACCCTCCACAGCAAAGCTGATGTCTTTCTAGGACAGGGATATCTGATGCTGTCATTCTATCCCTTAAAACTTTTCCCCTGATCTTAGGATGAGCCCAGTTTCTTGCCAGGCCTCTCGGGCTCTGCTGTCAGCCTCCCTCTGGCCTGGTTTCTCATCTTCCTGACCCACCCGCCTCCGTCCTTACACCCCATGCCTTGGTGGCTCCAGGCCACTTACAGCTCCTGCAGGAAGTCCTCCGTGACTTCCCTGAGTCTGAGTTAGGGCCCACTGAAGGGCTCCCACATGCTCTGAACTGCTTCTGCTTTAACACAGAAGGTGCTGCAGCCCTCTACCTGGCTGTGACCACGAGTGCTGCCAGCGGGCACTGTCTCCACCATCTTTGTTGGATTCCGTGCTGAGGACTGTGCCAGGCAAGGTGGTAGGTTATTTCCCTTTTTTTTTTTTTACATGAATGGATCTGTAAAATGATGTGATACTGACTTAACAGGATTGTCACAGGAGTAAATGAAGTAACAGCTGCACAGACCTGTACAGTGTCAGACACACAGCAGTGATCAGCAATCAGTTGTCCCCATCCCCAAAAGCCTTCTGGTTTTTACATCTCAGACTCTGGGTTCTAGTTCAAGTTTTGTCTCTACCCAGTTACTTGGCTTTTCTGGTTCTCTGTTTCCTTTCCATTAATTTGGCTATCTGGCCCTAATGAGCTAAAACAACAACAAAAAACAAGATTCTAGGAGCCTGTGAGCTCTGTTCCCCTTCCCGGCTCCCTTTCTCTCCCTCTACGAACCAGAAATCAGGAAGGACACAGACCATGCTCCTCCCCAGCCCATCTACCTCTGTTGCAGGAACCATTTATCAGGCTGTTAGAACAGATTATATTCTCTTAGGTCCAAAGAAATTCCTTCTGAGGCAGGCCTGCTCACTCAATGGACATACAATGTACAACTCCCGGATTTTGGCACATGACAGCCTTGGGAACTCATGTACCTCTTTGTTCTAAAGCTGAGCCCTGCCTGAGTGATGACAGGACCAGTTTCCCCACACCCTGTGCCACTATGCGGTTTCCCTGAGCGCTGGGAGGCAGGGGTGGGTGGTAAGTGGGCAGGGCAGGCAGACTGTAAGAGCAGCTGAAGAAAGATGCTTGCACACACCCTTTCCAGCTCCCGTCATGTGCCATCCAGGCACCTGGGGCCCTTGGGCAAGAAGCAGGAAGGAAGGAGGCAGGAGAGGGGCTTATCTCCCCTCACCTCGGCACTTACTCTCCCAGTTAGCCTTCACCCACCTGTTCTAGCGTAACTTGAATTCAAAGCCTGTCTTCTACAGCCCGGCCCTCCCAGAGCTCTTAGGTCTACACACTAGACTGCAAGCTGGTGGAGGGGCAGAGGAAGGAGAGCTCAGCCACCAATTCTGGGCATGGTAGGGCCTGTAGTGCTGTTGTTATGTCCCCTGGGCATCCAAACAAGGAAAATCCATTCTGGGGTCTCCTCCTCTGCCTAAGGTGACACTGGGGCCCATTATCCCATTCTCCAAAGTGCAGGAGTCACTACTCGGAAATAAAAAGATCTATTAATTCCATATGGATACACCTGTCATTAACTTCATGAAACACACAGTCCCTGAAATCCTGTCTCCTTAGAGGCAACGCAATTCCATTCAGACTTTTCCTGAGCAATTGATTTATGCAAGCCTCCTTCCCACCATCCCCAACAAAAAGAAACAAGCCAAGCCTGCCTTCCCAGGAGCTTGCCACCTGGCATGGGAAACAAGAGACTTACAAACAGACCAAGAGAGAACTGGGTAAATGCTATGACTGAAGCCAGGACAGAGACCATGGGAAAAGGTAGATTCAGGCTGGAAAGATCAGAAAGGTTTCACAGAAGAGACTGCATCTGAGCCAGACCCCGAAGGAAGAACTGAATTTTGATGAGCAAGGACTCTCTCATTGGCTCTGTTGAGTAAGGCTGAGCCAGTCTGGCTTGGAAAAAACTCGCTTCCAGTAAAGTGTGTTCCTGGTCTCTCCTGCTGTTTGGATAGCGTGCTGTGTGAGCTTAGATAGCCTCCTGTCTCTAGGCCTCAGTTTCCTCATCTTGGTTTGTAGGATTGGATTCAGCTGTGTGCCTACCCCTCATTCCTTTTGTCCTTTTGTCCTCAGAGGCAGAGACCAGCACAAGGCTGGGGACACAGTATGGCACCCTCAGAAATATTCTATATGGAATTTATAAACAGGGTGCTAGTTTCCTTCTAGGATTAACATTTCTTCATCTCCTGGGATGTTAATACATTTTTCTTAAAAAAAAGAAGCTGTGGATTTGTACCTGGAAAAGTGTTTGTTACAAAAAATCACCACTACATTATTATATGGGAGAAAACTACTATGTTAAAAGCAGATCAGAAAGGCAGACAACCCAAAAGAGAAATAGGGAAAAGACTTGAACAAACACTTTATAAAAGAGGCTATCCAAAAGGTAGGCAAGCTTATAAAAAGGTGTCCAATTTCATTAGTCATCTGGAAATACAAATTAAAACCACAATGTAATACTACTCCCACAGGAATGGCTAAAATGAAAAGGACAGATCACAGCAAAAAAAACTAAAACTCTTGTATATTGCTTGTGGGTGTGAAAAAGAGAATGACTACTTTGGAATGTTTGGCAGCATCTAACAAAATGAACATATGCGTACCCAGTGGCTCAGCAAGTCCACTCCCACACGTATACCCGATCGAGTTACACACAGATGTTCAACAAAAGATATGGGCTAGAAAGTTCATAGCAAAGACTGGCAACAACCAGATTTCCATCAACATCAGAATGGATAAACATATTGTTTATTTACACAACTAGAATATTACACAACAATAAAAACGAACAACTATGCACAACATCATGGATGAATTTCACATACTTCATGATGAACAAAAGAAGCCAGACACAAAAGAGAACAGGCTGCATAATTCTATTCATATGAAGTTTAAGAACAGGCGAAACAAATTATGGCATTAGAAGTTGTGGTCACCTTGGGGAGATGGATTAATGACGGGAGGGGACACAAGTGGGGCTTTTAGGATCCCGGTAAGTTTTTTCTGGATCTAAGTGGTAGTTACACAGATGTGTTCCCTTTGTGAAACTGCACTGAGCTGTACGCTAATGGTTATGCACTTTTCTGGATGTACATTACACTTCAGTACAAATTTACTTTAAAAAATAACAGGGCAGCACCTGCTTTGGCTCCATTATCTACATTTCAGACAACACAAAACAATTTATGACAGAGGATTGAGAAAGACATGTTTAGGCTCTCTCTCTTCTTAGAGATGTCATATTATTTATCATGTTATAGTTTACATACAGTAAAATTCACCAGTTTTAAGTGTAGAATTTGGTTAAGTTTTGAAAAATGTACCCACGACTGTAATGACGATCTGGAAATTTCCATTACCCCAAAGGGTTCCCCTGATCTCTACAGCCAATTTCCTCTCCTCATCCCTGGCCACCACTACAGTTTTGTATCCTAGAAACTTCACTATTGTTTTGTCTTCTAGAATTTCAGATAAATGGAGTCATCTTTAAAATGATTTCCTTTAAACATGACAGCATATACAGTAGATTACAATTAGGTTGAACTAAATGTGTCACACTGCATCTGTCCCCTAACACTACTACATCTGCCCTGGCCAAATGCACAAGGTGATTATTCTATGTTAGTTTATGTTAAAATGAAATTGTCTGGTTGAAAAGAAGCTGGAAGAAGGATTATGTGAGAAATGAGGTGTAGCCCATGTAGCCCAGGGAAACAGAGCTGAACCCCAGGGGGCAGGGGCAAGAGGGGTCTTCAGCTGCTTAACAGAAGGAAGGTTTCTCCTTTTTTTCAATCAGACCCTGGAATGTGCTGAACCCAAAACAAGTTGTGGACAAAAGAAAGGTAAGCTGGCTCAACATCAAGGTATCAGAGGGGGTCCAGGAGGTAAAGTGGACTCAATGGCTTGTAATGCCTATTCCAAACCTAATAGCCCATTATAGATGATGTGGCTTTAAGCATATTGCAAATATTTTTGACATCAAGTAGTATTTTTGACATCAAAGCATGCATTTTGCAGCAGGACTAGAATCTCCAACTACTAGGAGGGACTGTACCTCAAGACTAGGTAAGCTTATTGGAGGGCAACAAAAACAGATGAAATGCTTATAATAGGAAGATAACGAGCCTGCAATTTTTTCTTATTCAATTTTGTGAATAGCTTCCAGGCAGTGAAATTATGGAGGAAGTAGAAAAGATGTTTTTCAAGGTACTTCTCAGTGTTCTCTAAGACTCTAACCTCTTGTCTCCAGTTCAATACAATCCAGTGCACATCAGCTAGGCCTCCAGGGTGCTCCGCTGAGCACCGCACAGGATAGGATGAATGAGCTATGGTCCCTGCCTTCAAAATAAAACAAGCATCTAGACAACCTCAGTCCGGGCCTGCCCCAGATGCTATCATGGCGTCAAGTACAAACTCCCATGAGAGCAGAAAAGTTAAGGTTTGAAGGAGAATGGACTGCTTTGGTCAGACCCTAAAGAACAGTCTGATGGTCCGCGAGGAGATGCAAAAGCCCGGCATACTTTGGAGAATTTTCCAAAAGCCAGAATTCATTTATTTACTTTTCATCTGTCTTGGGAGCGAGTGCGCTTATTCAGAGACATTACAGGAAATGTTGCCTTTAGTCCATTTTCCTCAAGAAGCACTTAGTAGAGTTTACTGAAAGTAATAATAACAATAACAAAATAAGCTAGAACTCCAGATAAATGGGTTCTATTTCTAAGATTATAAGACCTTAGCTGGGCTGTGCTTTCATCACCTGAAGAATAAATGAGATCATCCTGAATCAGTGGCTTCTACTTGTACTTCACGGGACCTCGGGAGTCAGAGGCACGGGGGTGACTGCAGTGTCTCTAGTTTTGTGTCTTGATTGGGATTCTTTTGAATAAAGAGTTGTGCTACTTTAAAAGTTAAAATAAAAGGCTCACCAAATAAGTTGATGGAGTTGCCCTGCCTCCAGCATCTGGGTCTTGAATGATCTCCCCCAAGTATAAGTTCAGGACATTATTTTTATTCGTTATGACATTATTATATAACAATTTGTTTTCTCTGCCATTTTTCTATCTTCAGACTCAAACTTGTCTTCTTTTCCTGTTTTAACCTTACACTTTTGTCCCATTATTTTTCTCCTATAGACTTTATTTTCCCTTCCTTTTTAGTATGTATGTAGGAGAGAGTTAACATAACAGGCTTGAGACTACCATCCTTAGGAAAACCCTAGCTTTGGGGAGGGTTCCCAGCATTCCCTAAGCGATAAGAAGGACTCATTGTGCTAAGCTGTTTGTACAAAACACGTGGGTGAAGCTTTCTTTCCGGGAGTCTGGAATTTGGTACATGCTAGGCAGAGGGGTGCTTATGTGGCTGACCCCTGATAAAAACCGTGGACTCATGGTAGATACAGCATCTCATACATGTTGCCACAATTCACCATTGTGGGGGCTGAGCATGTCCTGCATGGCTCCACTGGCAGAAGACTCAGGCGTGCACGGGTTCGCCCTCTGCACCTTTTCCCTTCACTGATTCTGCTTTGTATCCTTCCCCTGTAATAAATCATCTTATGAGTCCTCCTAGTCAATCATTGAACATGGGGTGGTCTTGAAGGGCCCAACACAGAGCATCACGTGTGGGCTTCTATTTGGGACAAGAAAAGATGAAGGGCAGGAGATGAGTATTTGGCATCAGGATGGCTGTGGAGGTAAGGCTGGTATAATACAGTAGCTGAGCTGTTGTGAGAAGGAAAGTCATTCACAGAATTTGAAAATGACAGGGTGCCTCCAGAACAAGCTGGCCGGCTCCCCACAAGGGGAGGCACAAGGTCCAGGCTGGGTGCTGTCTTTGGTTTGGTCCTTTCCTCCCAGTGGGAGGAGAAAGGGCCCGACTATTCTAAAAGGTGAGCTTTGGGTAGGGGGAAGAGGTTAAACATTTCATTTACCCTACTCCAAGTAGGAAGGGAAAAGTTACTGCCCAGGAGCAAATCTTCAAAGCAGAGGGTTAAAAAGAAAGGGAAGGGGCCACACAGCCAGGTCTTCAGGTCCACATAGCCCTTGCACTCCAGCCAAGATCTCCTTGCAGCTGTCCTGCTGACCCTGTAAATGCTGAATGTACTGCTTGGGATTTGAGTCAATTTGCAATGAGAAAAAAAGGGAGAAGGGGGGCGATTTTTAAGATGGCTTTCTATTTTGTGGCTATGGCATCTGGATGTATAGCAAACATTGAGAAAAAATGTTAGGCTTGAATTTCAATAAATGTTAGAGGGAATATCTGAATTAGGGAAGCTGCTGAAAAAATTTTTTTTATTAGTGTGACAACTTCCTTGCTTTTTTGCCATCAATGAGCAAGCTAGAATTTAAACTCTTTGAGTATTAAAACAAATTAAGGTCCATACTGATGAGTTTTACTATGATTTTGCCTATTGGAGCCTCTGGGACAAGGCCATCCACGTGAAAAGGGGTATTCGCTAGCTGAAAACACACTTGGTGTTTTAAAATGCAGGTTTTTGTAGCTCATGACCTCCTGTAAATCATAATCATATTTTGTAAACACTGACTCTTACAGTCTGATGGTTTCCTTGTCTGCTGTGCATAGTTTTGAATGGGTCAGCTTAGACCCTGAGACTACAAGACAGAAAGTGACGAAGGACCCGTCATCACTGTTTGCTCCCTGGGCTCGGAGCCCAGCCCCTTGGCCCTCCAGAGTCTGCCTTGACTGCAGCCGAGGAGAGTGACTGTGGTTACCAGCGGGGAGGGTTTGGGGTGGGTGGGTGAAACAGGCGGAGGGGATAAAGAGGGACAGAATTTCAACCATTATATAAATTAGTCACGGGGAAACTAGGGCACAGAGAATATAGTCAATAGCTCTGTAATAATACCTTTCTATGCTGACAGATAGTAACTGCATGGGTTGGGGTAAGCATTTAATAATGTAGAAAACCATCAAAACACTATGTTGTATACTTGAAACCCATATAATATTGTATATCAACTATACCTCAATAAAAAAATTAATTTAAATAAATAAAAGCCTTTGGCCTTCTCTGGGGTCCTGAATTCACTGACCCTAATTGCCTGGGTCTGACTGTGAGCTGAAAGCTGATTCCACCTGCTATGTGCCACTGGTTTAGCCTCAGCTCCAGCTGTGCTGACCTACAAAGCTGTCACAGGTCCAAAGGGCAGTACTGTAGCTGTAGGGTACCCCTGGGTGGCCCTAAGCTGTGAGGATGTCATGGATTCTGGCGGGACCATCTGGGTCGCATACAGATGTACACAGGAAAGGGCTTAGGCTCTGATGGCACCATGGGAAATCCAGCTATTGAGAGGCTCTAGCTTCTGAGATAGAGACCGATTGCATCCAAACTTGAGATCACTGTGGGAAGCTGCAGGCCGGGAAAGGACACCTCACAGGGCCTGTGACCCCTTTGCCCCTCCTGACAGATGGGACTCCAGACCCTCTTGGAGATGCCCCACTCTGGTCGCTCGCCCAGGTTAGCTGCAGCTGGCAACAGAAGCCCTAACTTCTCTCTCTGGCCTGGCGCTCACACCTTGTGAGGCAGTTTGATTATTAAATGCAGCCTATTCCGGGAACATCTGGTGAAAGGTTAGGTGGCAGCTGGGGATGATTTTAAAATGCAAAGTTATGATTGCTAATGAGGCACACTGAGTTTGAAACAACAGAGGAAGAACAGCCCCCAGGGAGGTGTAGGGGAGCCATAATGTCTGCTTTTCAGAACTATCCCTGGAAATCTTCTTTCTTCCTGAGCAGCCTTTCTGAGCCGCTGGGAAGTTCTCAGCTCACAATGACTGCCCAGCCTCTGATCACAGCTGATAGCGCTGACTTGGGAACAACAGAGGGTGGCCCAGCTTCTGCACCTCCAATGCAGGACACCTCCAGACGCCACCACACTGGGCAGGCAGAGGCACTGGAGTCAGACAAGTGAACCGTTTGTAACCAACAGCCTCAGACAGGCCCTCTGAATCCAAGGACTGAAATGAATTTATTGGGTGGGACTGGAAGTCTATGGGGTAGTTCCTGCCCTGGGGGACCACCCTGGGGGCCCTGTTAACACGTTTGGTGTGTGTCCTGCCTGACATGCCCCAGTAAGTGCCAGCTGCTTGTGTCCGGGGCGCTGCACACGCCCTCTGGGTTGTGTGTGTGCCTCCCATCACCACCTCGGCCCTGGAAAGCCTTCAGGTCAGTTTCCCCTTACTCTCCAGAGCTGTGCCTGAGCTGATGCCTCCAGTGGGTGAAAGAGGTTCACACCAAAACATGAAGGGAGGCCACCTGGCTTTTCAGAACAGACCCTTATGGTACTGCTCTTAGTTTTAACCGGTTGGGCCCAGAACCCCTAAAGGACATGACTGAGATCGGCACTGCCGGCTGGCCTCACCCTGCTGCCTGGACTCCTGGAGGTGACAACTGCGCTTTGGCTGAGGGCCGGGGGCAGGCACTGCGCAGCAAAGAGTGAGCACAGCAGGCCTGTGGCTGCCATGTTCAGAAACACCTGCCCACAGTTTGGCCCTTGGCTGGCATTTGGGAACACGGATTTCGGGAGGCTTCTCACCGTGAGAGCTCCCTGTGCTGAGCTGTTTGTACGAACAATGTGGTTTATGCTGAAAATCTGCTTTCCTCTGGGAGTCCGGAATCTTGGGTTGTGCTTGGCAGAGGGTACCTGACATGGTACAGGACCTATGAAAACCTTTGGAAAATACATGCTGGCCCCCTGTAAAAACCTTGGATCCCAAGGCTCAGGTGAGCTTCCCTGGCAGACAACATTTCTCACGTGGTGTTGTCACAATGTACTACTGGATGCATTGAGGACATCCTGGGTGACTCTATTGGGAGATAGCCAAATTTTTAAAAGTAAAAAAAATAGAAGCTTACGCCTGGTCTCCTCCCCACCTCGCCCCTGTGCTGTGCCTTTTGCTGACCTTGCTGTGCGTGCTTTCCCACGTAAGTCCTAGCTGGGACTACAGCTGTGTACTGAGTCCCCCTAATAAGTCACTGATGTTGGGGCTGGTCTTGGGGACCCCAACACAGCATGGACAAAGGACAAGAAGAATAGAAGAAGGAAGGAAGAAGATAACAAGATACAAGAAGGTGGGGGAAAGGGACAAAGAGAGGAAATGGGGCAAGAAGCAACAGTGGCGCTGCTAATGAGCTTAGGGTCTCCTGGGCTGCCACCCCCATTATAAGTGCGAAGGCTGACGGAACTGTTCAAAGAACAGTCCTCAGAGGTCTCCTGGCACAGCACAACTGCCCAGGGGCAGGAGAATGACCAACACTCCCCTCCACCTGGAAATGGGAGCAGAAATGAGCATTCCTTACATGATGTGCCACGTAAGGATCTGAGACCTCTTGTCCGTTACTGAACTTCTGTCACCACTCTGTGAGATGCCCTGGACAAGGATTATTATTGCTCCTAATTCACAGAGTGTTTAAAGGCTTCCTGCTCCTAGAATCAAAATTATCCTGTCTGTTTGTGCTTCTTTGATAAAACTTGCCATGATCTGCCATGTAAGTTGGTTCTCTGGGCACATGTGTCTCTTCTACAGACTTTGATTTCCTAAGGTCTAAATTTTTTTCTTGTCTTGTCATTTTTTTGGGGGGTGGAGGAAAGGCTAATCTTTTCTCATGACAAATTCTTGTGAGAAAATAATGTAAATAAAACATAATGAAAACCATATGCAATCCCTGTTTTTGTCATCTCTGTATCCCATCCATTCGAGCAATAATGTGGCACACAGTCAGTGTTCAGTCAACAATTCATTGATCTGTTGTAGCTAGTTTCTAATTATGCTTCTTGGGGCTGTTGGAGAATTAAATGAGATAATGGATATAAATGAACTTTGTAAACTGCAAAGCACATTGTAGATCTAAATTATAACAAGATCTAATAATAATTATGAGTCCTCAACTTTATATTCATTAAAAAAAATCTTTGAGAAGATGACTGCCTTTTCCAAGAGAGCTGATGGTCCCCTGCTTACAAGAGCCTTAATCCTCCCACTTACAGATAAGGAACCTGAGGGTCAGAGAGTTCTAGACTTATACAAGGTCACATGGGTGTATTTGTACCTATTTCGATCTGTGTTTTCTCCTCAGAAATATGATTTGACTTTACAATTTGCTCTCACTTAATTTCCAAGGAGCAGTGTAAGAGTTTAACATTTTCCATAGCCTTTTCTGTTCTTTTCTTTTTCCCCTTTTACTTATCAAAACCGTGGCAAACCTTAACCCCCCCAAAAGGCACGCTGTCTGTTTATGGGGAGGTGGAAACAACGTGAGTATTGGAATCGGACAGACTTGGGTTTGAATCTGGGCTCTGCTTCTTACTAGCCTGGCAACTTGGAGCAAAGGACTTGATTTCTGTGAGACTTAGTCATCTGCAAAATAGGCTACTTTCTAAAGTTATGAGGACTAATGATAATGGATGTGGAGCATCTTGTCCAGGCCTGGCACCTAGAAGACACTGGAAATAATAGATGAATATTATCTCATTATGATTGCTGTTGTTAATAAGTTGAAACAGGAGGAAGAAGAACCACAGACTTTGGCTTGGGGAGCCCTAGGGAAACTGGTCCAGCAGGTCACTTGTGAAACCAGCCTCAAAGGGTCTTTCCCACAAGAGACCACAAAAATAAAACATTAAAGTCAGCACTTGCCCCTCGGGATGAACCATGGAGTTGAATCAGCTGTGTCATTCAGGCGTGAGGTTTCCTTTTAACATCAGCCTCACTGCCTCCCCGTGACTTGCTAAACCTAGAGACAAGGGACAGGATCAGCTGACTCTGTCATTACATCTCTCAAGCAAGTGTCTGCAGTGAGGACGAAGCAGACCACTGGGGCGGGGAGGGGCCCACGAAGACGTCAGTGGGGAGAACCAGGAAGGGTCAGGAACAGGCAGTGCACAGAGGGAAAGCAGTTAGTACCTTCTCGGCTCAATTACCTTTTTAAAAAAAGCCAGTACATGGGGTCAAACTGCACTAGATAGAAAACATGAGGGAGAGAAGAGGCTGTGACCCTCCCCAGAAAGACATAAGGTCAGTGAGCAGGGAGGGAGCTCGAGGCTGACCTCGCCTGTGAGCTTTGCTGTGACTGCGGGGGTCCTCAGAGTGGCTACGGGGACTCCGCAGATCGTGAGGCCTATCTTGCCAGAAGGGTGGCTTGCTGCTTGAGGAGCCTCTTCAAGCTTTTAATCTGTCTTTGTTCCAGTTCTAAAGATCTAAAAATTAGTGCTATACACCAGGGCCTATTTTTTATAGATGGGAATCTAAGGCCCAAAGAGGACAATTTACTGGTTCAGAAAATTGCAAGGACTGACTGGGTCTTCATCCTGTAGGTCTGCTTCCCTCTCCCATGGAGGAATTTTGGATAGATGTGCTGGTGGCTCATTGTAGTTGATGTACAGAGTCATTTGGGGGGGCTCTACCTTCCCAGGCCTGAAGGAGGTCTTCATGAGAGCTCTCCTTTTGTCATTGGGAGGTGAGGGTCAGAAGGGCTGGAAGATTTGGGGATTGGAGGTTTCCTGCTTCCTGAAACATGACTTCCCCACATGAGACTAACCTCTTACCTCCAGCTTCTTAATCTGTGCTGCTCTGGCCCAGCCTCTTTTTACTTTCTGCCTCCATCTCCCTGCGCCTTTGGGCCTGGCCTGGACTCATCCACTGTGTGTGGAGTGAGAGAGAGGTGCTGGTTTCCTCTGCTCCCTTTCTGTTGCCTCTCCCTGGGCCTGAATGGCTCTAACTCCTGGCAGTGATGTAGGCTGGCTAATGGATTCCAGTTATAAGAGTCCTTGAGTTCTTAAAGCTGGAAGAAAACTTTGAGACTATCTAATTTAATTCCCTAATTTTGCAGATGAGGAAACTGAGGCACAAGAAGGGCAGGTGACCCATACAAAGTCACATAGTGAAACCAGGATTCAGCAGGCTTCCTAATCCAACACCCACATCCAGTATCTTTCTAATAACCACACCACTCTTCTGCCTTTTCATTTGACTCAGTTTAAATCAACACAGGCTTAAGGAATGTCCCATTCATGCATTTTAGGAAAGGGAGAGAAGGAGGAAGGACACATGGGAAAGGAGCAGAAATCACGAATCCACCCAAAACAAGCTGTCAAGGTGTGAAGGATGCATTTGTCATCCTTGAGAAGTCTATAATTCAGAAGGTAAGGCCAAATAAGATGGCTCTAAAAAAGGTATGCATGTGAGATAAAAGTACCGGAAGTGTAAGATGCTTGCAAAAGGCTTCAGGAAGGAGGTTCTATAAAACAGGTTAAGTCATTCGACATCCATTTGAACTCCCTCCTAGCTGGCCCTTTGAGGCTAGGAAGCTAAAAACAGGCTTCTTCTAGGGCAGCTGCTACCACTTGTACCCCTATCTTCTGTCTGGAACAGGGTACTGCTTAGGTTACAGCAGCTGTCACCAAGGTAGGTGGAGTAGGAAAGGTGGAAAGAGCCTCCTTCCTGGAAGGAACCCAGGATGAAGTGCCACAGCAGCCCTAGGCTGCCAGCCCCTGAACTTGGTACATGAGATAAATGAATCCTTATGTAGTTCTACCCGTGTAGCAAAACTTCTGTTATGGGTAGCTGGACCCCAACCTGACTTGGACAAGTCATAGAACTTTGACAAGTAGAGGGAGAGGGAGAGAAAGGCATCAGTGAATACTCCAGGCTGGGGCATGTTCTCGGCAAAGCAGGAGCGAGAGTAGAGGGAGATCCGAAGGGACTGAGGAAGGCAGGCTGGGGCAGGGGACAGACAACAGGGGGCCGGCGGAATCCTGGGGCCTTCACTCAGGCAGTGGGGAGGTGTGAGCAGGGCTGGTTTGGGGGAGCTGACGTTATTTCTTGGCACTAAACTCAGGTGCCTCTGAGCGTGCCTTGGGCTCCGGTTGAGCAGGCTGGGTGGCTGGTGAGGAGCCTGGAGCGAGAGTGGGTGGCTTAATCATCCTAATCGGCAGCACACTTGTTACATTCCTGTTTGCTTAGTATTTACATGGACCATCAGGAACCACAGCACCGCAAACTCGCTCACATTCTAAAGGCACTACTCTCACTGTGAGACTTTCCTCCCAGGAGCCATTGTCAGGCTGGAAAACCACAACTCTAGCCCTCTGGCTTCGAAAGCACACCCTGCTTTGACTGCAGTACATTTCAGGCCACAGACATCTTCACCAAGAAGGGCAAAGGTGGAAGCACTAAGGAGACAGATATGTATAAAAATACACATAGTCTGGGCTCATTGATAGGAAAATGGAAGTGGAATCATACCCAACCTATGATGGCCTTGAATAAGTTCAAGAACCTCCAGGCAGTTATGTGAAATTGTCTTCCCAGGTTGCACTTGTCTGTGTGTTTGTGTTTCTCTGATTCTGACACTTGAGCTTCACAGCGGCTGTGATGCAATGGAAAAATACTGCTTCCGGTCTGCCTCCAGCTAGCTGTTGGAACTCAAAAAACAAAAACAAAAAATAAAACCCACTCTCTAGACTTCAGTCTTCAGCTTATTCAGACTTGAGAGATCTGACCAGAGAAACCAAAGTTCATCCTCCAAGTTCCCAGCCCAGCCAGCAGGGGGCCCTATGCTGGCCACATCTAACTGCCAGGACTGAGTTCTGAGTCCCCAGATGGCTCCTTGACAGCAAGAGTCCTGTTTTCTCAGGGGTCAGAGCCCACAGCAGAAACTCAGCATCTTTAGTGAATAGCTAAATGATCTGCCACAGTTATTGATAAAGGTTTTAGGAGAGAAGAGGCCTGGGACCACAGTGGACAATTCAATAGCACTATTATCACACTCCCAAGCCCCAGGCTCGTTAGTCTTCTCCAGGAGAGAAGGAGGCCAAATTAGTGCAGTTTTTCATCAACTGTATTCCATAGAATGTATTCCATAGACTGTATTCCACTAAATGTTAATAACATTAAGAAAAAGTTAAGAAATTTGCTAATTTTACCTCTCACAATCTCTCCCCCCATCTCTCCCCCAATTAATTAGCCCAGTAAAAGGCCCTGCAAAGCCCTAGAGTAAAGATATCTGGTTAATTTTGTGTAACCTTGTATTTCTCAAGCTTATTTATCCATGGAACTGTTTTTGGAGAATACCTATGAGCATGAACATAGTTGGAGAAACACTGGGGACTGTAAACAGTTTCTACAGTGAAGTTTTCACTTACAAACCTTGTTGAGGAAAAGCCCCTCAAGCACAAAACACCATCTGTTGCTGCATAAACAAATGGACAGGACAAGGAAATGAGGACAGATAAAAGAATTCAGACTAATAAAATTATTATCTCATTCTGTGAACATCAACAGGTTGTCGACTATGTGCAAAACACAAGGGATATAAAGATGAATAAGGCAGGGGTCCCCTCTCTCCAGGAGAGCACTGCATAAAGGGAAGAGAAAGTGCAGAATAAGAATAATGTGCAAGTACCTAGAAACAAGAGACCTGGAAGAATCATGGGAACTGGACCTTGAATACTAAAAATAATAAAACATCAATAACAATACCTTTATGTAGTGCTTACCATGTATCAAGTACTGTTTAAGCACTTTACATATATTAACTCACTTAAGCCTCATACCAATCTGAGCAGGTACCTCAGTATTGGCATTTTATAAATGAGGTCAGTGAGGTTCAGAGAGCTTAAGTAACTTGCCCAAGACCACACAGCTAGAAATGTGGCACAGCCAGGTAGTGTGGCTCCAGAGCCCATGCTTTTCAGTACTAAACCGTACTGTTTGCTTCTCTGGAAATGAGCAGTGTACCAGACAGAGAAGGACAGAAACCTGCAAAAAGGAATAGGGAATAGTAAGTATTCTGTGTGTAGGAAACAGAGAGTAAATTGGGAGAAGGGGGTGCAGCAGGGTGGACAGCTAGATTTTGACCAGAGCTAAAAATTATGATAACTCACAAGCCTATGCCAGGAAGTTCTGTCTGTATCCTGTGGCCTTGGGTCCTCAAACTGTTCCACTAATGTCCTTTTAGGCAAGAAGGGAAAACACGAGCTTTGAGGGGAGTCTGGGACTATAGCATGAAAGAGCCTCCATGAATTCCTTTTGAAGTCTTCTACCACCATCTGAAACATTCATGAGAATTCTACATTTTACACCATAATAAAATTGCACTGTTTCAATATAAAAATTTTGAGTCACTTACCAATTCAATTATCATTTTTCTGCATGGAACCTCAGGCAGATCTGTCTGCATTCCAGATCCCCAGCTAGAGGCAGGGCTGTAAACAGTAGAAGTCACTTAAGATTCCTGAGCTGGGGAATGTCCTGAGATCAGGTCTGTGTCCTCAAAAATGGCTCTTTAGAACAGCAAGATCCTAGAAATGACTCAAACGTACATAAAGAGAGAATTGGTTAAACAAATTACATGCATACAATAGAATACTCCAGAACTTTAAAAAAATGAGAGAGATCAGCATGTACAGATAAGGAAAGTTTTCAGAGGACATAAAGTGAAAAGAGCAAAGAGTGGACCCATGTGCATGGTGTGTCCCATTGGTGTGGGAGGGGTAGAAAGCATGCGTGTTTTAAGGATATTCTTACACACAGGTTTATGCAGGCAGAGAAACATTCTGGAAAGGCGCTCAACAAACCATTAGCCTCTAGGGAAGGACACGGGGAATACACATACCACAAGAGAATTTATTTTCCACTGCATAGTCCCGGTCCGATTTGATTTTTGCTTTTTTGTTTTTTTTGCCATGTGCCTGTGTGACTTTTTCAAATAAAAGAAATAGTTTAGTGAATCTTAAACTGCTTCCAAATCATAAGTGGGGGGAAAAAAGAGAGTTTTTAAGAAAAAGAAAAACTGAAGAGAACTCTGGCAGCAGGACATTCTGGATGGTGGATGGGGGGAAACGAGTGTTTATAGAGGAAGATCTAGTAAAAAGCGACTGTCTAGAACAAGGTGACAAAAGCTGAACAAAGGAAGTAGCAGGAGGGAGGAGGAAGAAATTTGGAAGAAATTTAGGCAATTGAAACTACAGGACTTGGCAACTAGCTAGTCGTGGAGGGTAGAACAGGTAGAAGTTAAGAATGACTTTGGTGGTAGTGTAGCCGAGTGAAGAAGGTGGCTCTTCGCCTTCATATTGTCCCTCTCCTTTGCTGCTCATTCTTTGGGTCAAAAAGCTTCTGCTCAGCCCTGCAGCCCTGCACGTAGGCTTGTTAATCATCAAAAGGAACTTTGCTCTTGGCTTAAGGTTGATACAAACAGCCCCTTACCCGAAACTCGCCACTCCCGAGGATATAAAGAAGTATGTGCAAAAGTAACAGTTGGATCATCAAGGACTTCCAGGGACACCACGGCCAGACCCAAGTCAACAGAATGCCTGGAGCCAGCTGACCAAGGACAAGGAGTGTCACTACCTTCCTGAGACCCTTGCTGATGTCTGGGTGTCTGAGTTGATTGTCACCTCCTGACCTCAACCTCCTCCTGCTCCTCCTTCCCTAACATAAAAGAAGCTTGAAATCAACCCTAAGTTAAGATGGTTCTTTAGGACATGAGGCCGCCATCTTCTCGGTCTGCTGGCTTTCCAAATAAAGTTGCTTTCCTTGCCCCAACACCTTGTCTCTTGACTTATTGGCATGTTGTGCATGAGTGGCATGAGTCTGGGCTTGGTAACAGAAATAGAGGAGCTGGTCACTAAGAAAATGTACACAAGAAAAAGAGACAGAATGTGGGGTATCAGGAGTTCAGTTTTAGACATACTGGGTTTGAGGTATCTTAGGACATTCTAGTAGAGATGACCTATTAGAAATGTGGGTCTAGGACTTATGAGAAATCACATCTACCTTATTGAGGCAATGCTAAATTCTAACAGAATAAAGGGTGAAATGGGATTTTCTTTCTGTGCAGGAAAGAGTTAACACAGCGGGGCTGAAATTGCTTTTTCTTTGAAGGACCTACTATGCATGGTTGGCCCTTGGCTGACCTTGGGGAACTTGGCTGGCAGATAGTTCCCTGTACAGATAGGAAATTTTCCCTAGATGGTAAAGGTGGCTCATGGTGCCTCAACTGTGTGAACAATGTGGTTTATGCTGAATATCCGTTTTCCTTTTGGAAGTCTGGAATTTTGGTATGTGCTAAGCAGAGGGTGTCTGTGTGGCCAGCCCCCAATAAAAATGCTGAGCACTAAGTCTCTAGTGAGTTTCCCTGGTAGGCAGCATTTGACATGTGCTGTCACAGTTCGTTGCTGGAGGAATTAAGTATAGCCTGTGTGACTAGTGTTACTCCTGGGAGGACCCTTGGAAGTTTGCTCCCAGGTCCCTCTGGACCTCGCCCCGTGTACCTTTCCTTCTGTTGATTCTGCTTTGAATCCTTTCCCTGTAATAAATCTTAGGTCCTGTGAGTCCTAGGAAAGTACTGAACCTGAAGGTCGTTGTGGGGCCTTGACACATCTTCCCTCAGGTGGAGGTCGGATGGGGGATACACTCAAAATCTAAACCTGCATGGCCTCTCTGTACTCTTTGCCATCCTCCAATCTCCATCTGTCACCATTTCAAATGAAGATATAACATTAAATGTTTGTTTAGGAAAAGCCTAGAGCTTCTCGGCAGGCACTTTAACAGCGTGCTTGGTGATGACTGCATGCTCTCTAAGTGCCCATTCATTCTGACGGTGCGTGACTCTGTGATTGCTTTATACTGGAATGGTTTGGGATTCTCCCGAGACAAATGCAACAGAGGAAACAAGGACAGATGGTCACGAAGCTTGTAAAAGAAGGAGCAGTGTGACTCTCCCACCCCTGGCCGGAATCCAAAGTTACCCCAGTTAACTTGTGATGAGTGCAGAGTGAGACACCACAGACTTTTTTTTTTTTATGGTGATGGATGTTAACTAGGCTTATTGTCATGATCATTTCCCAATATATACAAATATCAAATTACATGTTATACACTTGAAATTAATGCAGCGTTATATGTCAAGTATACCTCAATAAAAACAAACAAAAAAAACTCAACCAAGTGTATGATCTCAGGACCACCTGGAATCTGTTGTTTGGGGTTGCCATGGACACAGAGTTCTATTCCAGTATTGGCCAGTAGGAGCATCAGGTAAGGGGATCCTGGCCTTGTAGAGTGCAGGGGATCCCAGAAATCTCTCTACCTTGGCCTGTCTGAGTTCTTGGCACCACCTCTGTGGAACAAAAAAAGGCAGAAGCCTTGGAGCTTGGAATTCCTACTCCCACTGAGCGTGAGCTGGTGTTCCTGTCCACCTGTAAAGACTATTTACAGATTAATTCTAGATTAAATTCAGCCACAAGATGACAACACACAGAAATTAAAGAAAGGCCCTTTATAACTCTGGTTCATGCGTCCGGAAAAAAATAAAGTTATGGGTGACTCTTTAGGGTCCTCTGACAACAGTGAGAACAAGGGGAATGATGTAGATGAATTGACATCAGTAATCTCTGATGGAGCTGTCAACGAAGTAAAATAGAAAACTTTCCAAGCCTGATGATGGTGACAAAGACATTGATTTCCTAGTGCATATGAAGATAAGAAGGCTCTAACAGCCTTTGCTGTGTCTTCTAGCCAGAATGTCTTCAGTAGCTCTGACTGGAATGAGTTCCCATCAGCGACCAGTAAGGACATCATCAATGAAAACTCTGCACTGAGTGATTTGACAACAGTTTCCTCTGAGGGACTCTAGAGCACAAACACTGCACTGGGTTAATTGACAGCAGTATCCTCTGAGGGAATCTCCAGGGCAAACTCTGATTCAGGTGAGATGGAAAAAGTAATCTGTGTTAGAGCCATGAATGACAGTAAAATAGAACAACCTTCCAAGCTTGACGATGGTGGTGAAGACAGCGATTTTCCTGATTCATGTGATAGTGTGATTCAGAGGACTGTGCACTTAATTGTAGCATCTTTTGCACTCAGAATATTTGAAGTTTTGCTGACCTTTGTGAATTTGTCCCTAATCATTACAGACCTAAGTGTCACTGATAACACAATGTATACTCCTTTGGCATTTCATTCAATTTCTTTAGCTATTGCTTTTTTTTTAAATGGACATTCTTCAAGTATTTGAAGAGGGGATACAATCTTATTTTTCTGATATACTTAACTTTTTAGATGCCGTCATTATTGTGGTAACTTTACTGGTTGATATTGTTTATATTTTTCATGAGTTTAATGTTCTTAAAGATAGTACCAGACTGGCAATTTTATTTCAACTTCTACAACTTATCGTTTTTGTTTTTTTTTTGAGAGGGCATCTCTCATATTTATTGATCAAATGGTTGTTAACAACAATAAAATTCAGTATAGGGGGGTCAACGCTCAATGTACAATCATTAATCCATCTCAAGCCTAATTCTCGTCAGTCTCCAATCTTCTGAAGCATAACGAACAAGTTCTTACATGGTGAACGAATTCTTACATAGTGAATAAATTCTTACATGGTGAACAGTACAAGGGCATTCATCACAGAAACTTTCGGTTTTGATCATGCATTATGACCTATAAACAATCAGGTCAATTATGAATATTCGTTTGATTTTTGTACTTGATTTATATGTTGATCCCACATTTCTCCTATTATTATTATTATTTTTATTTTTAATAAAATGCTGAAGTGGTAGGAAGATGCAAGATAAAGGTAGAAAACAGAGTTTAGTGCTGTAAGAGGGCAAATGTAGATGATCAGATGATCAGGTGTGTGCCTATGGACTAAGTATTAATTCAGGCTAGACAAGGGCAGCAAGACATCCACGGATGCAGAAGATTTCTCTCAAAGCAGGGGGGGTGAGGTTCTGAGCCTCACCTCTGTTGATCCCCAAATTCTCACCTGATGGCCCCCCTGCAACTGTGCCTGTCTTAGGTTGTTCCTCCCTTGAGGAATCTTACCCGTCTCTGGCTAACCAGTCATCTTCCGGGGCCATACAGGGAAATGTAAAGTTGGTAAATGAGAGAGAAGCCATATTGTTTGCAAAGGTTAGCTTTTTACTTCTTTGCAGATTTATGCCCTGTGGCTTCTATGCCCAGCACTACAACTTATCATTTTGATAAGAGTTTTTCATCTGGCTTATCAAAAAAGACATCTTGAAACACTGTCCAGAAGGATGGTTTCAGAAAGTAAATGGTGATACAAGAAGGATGGATTTGACTTAGATCTCATTTACATTACTGGACGTATTGTCATTCCCATCTTCTGGGAAGGCGTCTTTTTATAGGAATCCCATCAAGGAAGTTGTACGTTTCCTGGATACCAAGCATCGCAACCACTACCAAGTCTACAATCTATGCAGTGAAAGAGATTATGATCCTAAGTATTTCCATTATAGGGCCCAACAAATAATGATTGATGATCACAATGTCCCCTCTCTGAGTAAGATGCTGGCATTCACCAAGGAAGTAGATGAGTGGATGGCTCAAGATAATGAAAACATCGTTGTGATTCGCTGTAAGGGAGACAAAGGCAGAACTGGAACTATGGTGTGTGCCTGCTTTATTGCCAGTGAAATATTTAAAACTGCAGAGGACAGCTTTTATCACTTTGGAGAATGACGAGCAGATAGAAGCATCAGCACTAAATTTCAGGGGATAGAAACTCCTTCTCAGAGCAGGTATGTTGGATATTTTGCAGATGTGAAAAATATCTACAACTATACTCTCCCTCAAGTAAAAGTACTCACAATAAAAAAGCTGATTATTTATTTGATTCATGGTGTTAGAAAAGGCAACGGAAATGATCTAAAAGTACAAATAACAACAATAAAAAGACCTTCTTTTTCTGTTCTGCTTCTTAAAACTATATGATAACTCATGATGTTGAAGTAGACAGAGTAATAATTAACCTGGTCAGCTGTCCACCACTGTATGATGATGTGAAAGTGCAGGTTCTCTCTTCGTATCTTCCTAAATACTATGACAATTGCCCATTTTTTTCTGGTTCCATACATCTTTTATACAAAGTAACAGACTTTATCTTTCAAGAAATGAATTGGATAATCTCCATATACCCCAAACATGGAAAATCTACTGTCTAGAGTTTGCGGTTGAGATTATTTTTTGATGAAGTCATAGTTGGTACCTAATTAAGTGCCATTCCCCTTCTAGGACAGAGTCCTGTTCCTTACAATCCCTGCTACTTCCTTGCATCTTCTGAACCTACTTCCCCTCTAGCATCCTTGTTTACACACATGTATGTATGTTTTTGGAAATCTATTAAATGCATACAAGACACAAATAATAAATAAATAAATATGGCATCCAGTAAACATTATGTTATTATTATCATTAATAAATATTTATTCACATTGGAATGCACTGGGACCAGAGGCCTACTTTGCTGGCTGAACTTTGCCAAGTCCCTACCCCTCTCTGGATGATGAGGGGTGGACTCTACGTGCTCTGAGAGTCTGGGATTTACAAGCGCAGGGCATGATGGAAGTCTGATGCTAGAGAGTGGCACGTGTGTGTACACACACCTGTGTGGTGGGGTGGGGAGGGAGCATGACTATATATGTGTCCCTCTGCAGAGATGGAGATGTTACCCCTGGAGCCCAAAAACCCATGTAGGCAGACAGCCTTGCAGCTTCCTGTCACCATGTTCCTGGGGAAATCACTTAAGTGTTTTGGAAAACCTGAGAGACAGTTTGGAAGACAAGTCAGTAGGAACAAAGGTTGGATTGACAGTTGGTCTGGTCACTTCTCCTTCCCTAGGCAGCTTTGAAGGCGCAAGGGGGCTGGGTGGGCCCAGTGAGTTGCAGCAAATCAATCTCCGTGGAAAAGGGAATGGCAGGCTCAGACCCTCCTGAGGGGTGTTGGTGGGTGACCAGGCCTTGCTGTCAGTGTTCTGCAGCTAAATTGGATCCAGCTGTTGTCCTGTAATCTGATATTAACAAATGCATTCCTGGTGCAGCAGGTCCTTCTTACTGCGGGAAGCCTAGGACCCTGAGCCCACACCCTGGGTAGAAATTTTGCAGGGGGTCTAGGCCAATGGGCTCCTGGGTTGTTTATTCTGTAGGAAAGTAGTGGGTGTTTCCTAGCTGGGCTAATTTATGCCAGATTATCATGTTCATGAAGCGTCTGGTCAAATGATGGACTGGGTCTCTTTCAAAGGTGTTTGAATCCCACCTCTCCACCTTGGGAGCCAGCTTGATTTCTTATATCATTAAACATGCTTTCCTTCACCTGAGGCTCTCCCTCCAAGCCTGGGAGGGTCAGGCTGCTTAGTGCTGAGGAGCGCTCCATGATGCTTGGAGCCGGGGCTGAGGGGATAGGGAAAGTCCAGGAGCTTAGGACTGGTGCTTCAGTGCTGTCCCACATTTTGAGTTCCAGTAGACGTGGCTGAAGAAGACAGTCCTTCCTCTCTCCTTCCTTATATATGTATGGAGACTGCCTTACCCATGCTGTGCTCCTACCTATCCCTTCTCTAACACACTTCCCCAAGCCACTATTTCCCCTGCTCTGAATCAAGCCAGGGCCAGGTAGCAGACAGCTAAGGGAAGTTCCTTTACCCCAAAGTCCAACAGAATTATTGGAACTACCAATCTTAAACTGTTTATTCTGCTCTGCTTTGCCTTTCCCCTTGGCTCCTGCTTCTGCCTCCTGATCAAAGCCTAATGCTTCACCTCTGGCTTTGTGTGGCACGGCATGCCCCCTTCTCTTGGGAAATATAAGTAATCAAAATCTTCTTTCAATGATACTGACTTCTCCATGCCATTACTCAGTCACCTCAGTAACTTAAAATCCACACCAATTTTAGAACACAGGTTCCTTTCATACAGGTTCCTTTACCTATCCAGTCCTCTCTTGTTTGTAGCTATCTCATAAATTATGTATACACACATTTGAAATCCCATCAGACAATGTTATAAACTTTTAGCAATTCTTTTGGAGCTGGCTACTGGCAATGATTTCTTTTTAGTTTTGTTTCAAGAATGCTTTATTTCACTTTCATTCTCAAAGGATAACTTCACTGAAGACTTCTTGGTTAGAAGTTCTTTTCTTTCACCATGTAAAAAATATTCTCCTATTTCTCTGGCCTCCATGAGTTCTGATGGAAATCTGTACTCATTCTAGTTGTTGTTCTCCTATGTGTTTTTCACTAGCTACTTTCACGGTTTTTTATTTGTCTTCAGTTTCCAGCAGTGTGGTTATGTTGTTTTGGGTGTGGAATTTTTTGAATTAATTTTGTTTGTGTTCACTGAGCTTTCTGAATCATAATATTTACATCTTCTGCCATATTTCAGAAGTGTTCAGCTGTTATTTCTCCAAATATTTTTTTAGCACCGTTCTCTGCCCTACTCCTCCTGTTCAGATTAGGTAACTCTATTGTTCTGTCTTCAAGTTCACTGACTCTTTCTTCTGCCAGCTCATTTTAAAATCAAGGCTATCCAGTGAGTTTTTATTTAGGTTATAGAATTTCTCAGTTCTAACCTTTCCGTGTCGTTCTTTAATATCTACTGTTTCTTTGTTGAAACCTTCTATTTTTCTATTATTTTTAAAAGTATTTGTGATTGCCTGTGGGACCATTTTAATAATAGATGTTTTAAAATCTTTGCTAGATAATTCCAACATCTGTGTTATCTTGCATTGGTGTCTGCCTTTCTCATGAGAATAGTTATTTTCCTGGTTCTTCATATGCCAGGTAATTTTGTATTGTATCCATTTGCATTATTATGAGACTCTGGGTCTTGTTTAAATCCTACCTTTGTTCTAGCAGGTAATCTACCTAGGCTAGAGGCTGCAAGCTGCAGCCAGCCTTCTGTGAGCTGTCAGTTTTTAAAGCCTCTGCAGTGCTATTTGTTCTGTCCTGCAGGTGCGCTACCCAGTGGCCAGTCCGAGACCTGGATAGCAGTTTTTCTGTTAGTTCAGCTCTCTTACATTCAGTTTTCTTTGCTATGCTGAACAGTAGTCCATGAATGTGTAGCTTGGCGCTGTGCACCGCCTCCTGCGCCCCGCGGAACTGCAGCCAGATGCGCGCGGGCAGCGGCTCCTCGGCCCCAAGAGCGCCAAGAACAGCCAGGCTCACGCCAAACAGGCCCTCGATGCGGCCGCTGCTCCGCTCCTGCAGCGCCGCCCTCTCGGCGGGCGCCGCGAACTCACCGAGCACCGCCCGGGCCGCCAGGCGGGCGCGACCTCCCGCGGCGGCGACGCCTCCTCAGCGCTCTGCCGCTGCACACGAGCCCGTCAGCGGCGTCGGCCCTCCCGGCCGCCTTTCCCCCGCCCGCGGTTCGCCGCCGGCCCGGAGGCCCCGCTACACCGTCCCGCCACCGGCCGCCGAAGCCCGGCAACCGAGGCACCTCAGACTTTTGATCCTTATGATCCCCAAGCTGTGCCGTTCAGGAATCTGCCATTCTCCGGGCCAGTCCCCGGCTCCAGGGGCTCTCGGTCGTATAGACGTGAGTCTTAGGGAGGAGCTGTTAGGCCACGTAATGCTTCCTTGCACCAGCTCTGCTTCAAAACCTGCCAAGGTCCCAGAGTTCTGAGCCATGTTCTCCGGGAAATGGGGCGGGGGTGGGGTTGGTGGCTTTTTTTATGCGATATGTCATAGTTTTTGTCGTGCCACACCTTATAAAATTATGAGCTGGGAAGAAAAAAACGAGGCCTGCCAAGCCCTTCACTGTCAATTCCCCATCATCTGAGGGACTGACTTACTTTAGAGCTCTAACATTGGCTGCACATTTTTTTTTGTATCATTAATCTACAATTACATGAAGAACATTATGTTTACTAGGCCCCCCCTTCACCAAGTCTCCCCCACATACCCCTTGACATTCACTCTCCATCTGAGTAGTAAGATGCTGTAAAATCACTACTTGTCTTCTCTGTGTTGCACAGCCCTCCCCGTGCCCCCCACGCACTATACATGCTAATAGTAATGCCCCCTTTCTTTTTCCCCACCCTTATCCCTCCCTTCCCACCCATCCTCCCCAGTCCCTTTCCCTTTGGTAACTATTAGTCCATTCTTGGGTTCTGTGCTTCTGCTGCTGTTTTGTTCCTTCAGTTTTCCTTTGTCCTTATACTCCACATATGAGTGAAATCATTTGGTACTTGTCTTTCTCTGCCTGGCTTATTTCACTGAGCATAATACCCTCTAGCTCCATCCATGTTGTTGCGAATG
The DNA here is from genome assembly GCF_040802235.1 of Manis javanica. Taxonomy (NCBI): domain Eukaryota; kingdom Metazoa; phylum Chordata; class Mammalia; order Pholidota; family Manidae; genus Manis; species Manis javanica. The sequence goes on along the minus strand of NC_133160.1, from coordinate 28,006,806 downwards.
ATAGGATCTGTTTTTTTCTTATGACTGAGTAATATTCCATTGTGTATGTGTACTACATCTTCTTTATCCATTCATCTACTGATGGACATTTAGGTTGCTTCCATATCTTGGCTATTGTAAGTAGTACAGCAATAAACATAGGGGTGCATATGTCTTTTTCAAACTGGAGTGCTGCATTCTTAGGGTAAATTCCTAGAAGTGGATTCCTGGGTCAAATGGTATTTCTATTTTGAGCATTCTGAGGAACCTCCATACTGCTTTCCACAATGGTTGAACTAATTTACATTCCCACCAGCAGTGTAGGAGGGTTCCCCTTTCTCCACAACCTCGCCAACATTTGTTGTTGTTTGTCTTTTCGATGATGGTGATCCTTACTGGTGTGAGGTGATATCTCATTGTGGTTTTAATTTCAATTTCTCTGATGATTAGCAATGTGGAGCATCTTTTCATGTGCCTGTTGGCCATCTGAATTTCTTCTTTAGAGAACTGTCTATTCAGCTCCTCTGCCCATTTTTTAATTGGATTATTTACTTTTTGTTTGTTGAGGTGTGTGAGCTCTTTATATATTTTGGATGTCAATCCTTCATTGGATCTGTCATTTATGAATATATTCTCCCATACTGTAGGATACCTTTTTGTTCTATTGATGGTGTCCCTTGCTGTACAGAAGCTTTTTAGCCTGATATAGTCCCACTTGTTCATGTTTGCCTTTGTTTCCCTTGCCCGGAGAGATATGTTCATGAAGAATCACTCATGTTTATGTCCATAAGATTTTTGCCTTTGTTTTTTTCTAAGAGTTTTATGGTTTCATGACTTACATTCAGGTCTTTGATCCATTTTGAATTTACTTTTGTGTATGGGGTTAGACAGTGATCCAGTTTCATTCTCTTACATGTAGCTGTCCAGTTTTGCCAGCACCATCTGTTGAAGAGACTGTCATTTCCCCATTGTATGTCCATGGCTCATTTATCATATATTAATTGGCCATATATGTTTCGGTTAATGTCTGGAGTCTCTATTCTGTTCCACTGGTCTGTGGCTCTGTTCTTGTGCCAGTACCAAATTGTCTTGATTACTGTGACTTTGTAGTAGAGCTTTATTCTTCCTTCTCAGGATTGCTTTGGCTATTCAGGGCCTTTTGTGGTTCCATATGAATTTTTGAATTATTTGTTCCAGTTCATTGAAGAATGCTGTTGGTAATTTGATAGGGATTGCATTGAATCTGTATATTGCTTTGGGCAGGATGGCCATCTTGACAATATTAATTCTTCCTAGCCAGGAGCATGGGATGAGTTTCCATTTGTTAGTGACCTCTTTAATTTCTCTTAAGAGTGTCTTGTAGTTTTCAGGGTATAGGTCTTTCACTTCCTTGGTTAGGTTTATTCCTAGGTATTTTATTCTTTTTGATGCTATTGTGAATGGAATTGTTTTCCTGATTTCTCTTTCTATTAGTTCATTGTTAGTGTATAGGAAAGCTACAGATTTCTGTGTGTTAATTTTGTATCCTGCAACTTTGCTGAATTCCGATATTAGTTCTAGTAGTTTTGCAGTGGAGTCTTTGGGGTATTTTATGTACAATATCATGTCATCTGCAAATAGTGACAGTTTGACTTCTTTACCAATCTGGATTCCTTGTATTTCTTTGTTTTGTCTGATTGCTGTGGCTAGGACCTCCAGTACTATGTTGAATAACAGCGGGGAGAGTGGGCATCCCTGTCTTGTTCCCGATCTCAGAGGAAAAGCTTTCAGCCTCTCGCTGTTCAGTATGATGTTAGCTGTGGGTTTATTAGATATGGCCTTTATTATGTTGAGGTACTTGCCCTCTATGCTCATTTTGCTGAGAGTTTTTATCATGAATGGATGTTGAATTTTGTCGAATGTTTTTTCAGCATCTATGGAGCTGATCGTGTGGTTTTTGTCTTTCTTTTTGTTGATGTGGTGGTGGATGATGTTGATGGATTTTCGAATGTTGTACCATCCTTGCATCCCTGGGATGAATCCCACTTGGTCATGATGTATGATCCTCTTGATGTATTTTTGAATTCGGTTTGCTAATATTTTGTTGAGTATTTTTGCATCTACATTCATCAGGGATATTGGTCTGTAGTTTTCTTTTTTGGTGGGGTCTTTGCCTGGTTTTGGTATTAGGGTGATGTTGGCTTCATATAATGAGTTTGGGAGTATTCCCTCCTCTTCTATTTTTTGGAAAACTTTAAGGAGAATGGGTATTATGTCTTCTCTGTATGTCTGATAAAATTCCAAGGTAAATCCATCTGGCCCGGGGGTTTTGTTCTTGAGTAGGTTTTTGATCACTGAGTCAATTTCATTGCTGGTAATTGGTTTGTTTAGATTTCTGTTTCTTTCTGGGTCATTTCTTGTATTTTTCTAGGAAGTTGTCCATTTCTTCTAGGTTTTCCAGCTTGTTTTCATAGTATTCTCTAATAATTCTTTGTATTTCTGTGGGGTCTGTCGTGATTTTTTCTTTCTCGTTTCTGATTCTGTTGATGTGTGTTGACTCTCTTTTTCTCTTAATAAGTCTGGCTAGAGGCTTATTTATTTTGTTTATTTTCTCGAAGAACCAGCTCTTGGTTTCATTGATTTTTTTCTATTGTTTTATTCTTCTCAATTTTATTTATTTCTTCTCTGATCTTTATTATGTCCCTCCATCTGCTGACCTTAGGCCTCATTTGTTCTTCTTTTTCCAATTTCAATAATTGTGACATTGGACTCTTCATTTGGGATTGTTCTTCCTTCTTTAAATATGCCTGCATTGCTATATACTTTCCTCTTAAGACTGCTTTTGCTACGTCCCGCAGAAGTTGGGGCTTTGTGTTGTTGTTGTCATTTGTTTCCGTATATTACTGGATCTCCATTTTAATTTGGTCATTGATCCATTGATTATTTAGGAGCATGTTGTTAAGCCTCCATGTGTTTGTGAGCCTTTTTGCTTTCTTTGTACAATTTATTTCTAGTTTTATACCTTTGTGGTCTGAAAAGTTGGTTGGTAGGATTTCAATCTTTTTGAATTTACTGAGGCTCTTTTTGTGGCCTAGTATGTGGTCTATTCTGGAGAATGTTCCATGTACACTTGAGAAGAATGTGAATGTGTATCCTGTTGCTTTTGGATGTAGAGTTCTGTAGATGTCTATTAGGTCCATCTGTTCTATTGTGTTGTTCAGTGCCTCTGTGTCCTTACTTATTTTCTGTCTGATGGATCTGTCCTTTGGAGTAAGAGGTGTGTTAAAGTCTCCCAAAATGAATGCATTGCATTCTATTTCCTCCTTTAATTCTGTTAGTATTTGTTTCACATATGCTGGTGCTCCTGTATTGGGTGCATATATGTTTATAATGGTTATATCCTCTTCTTGGACTGAGCCCTTTATCATTATGCAATGTCCTTCTTAATCTCTTGTTTACTTTCTTTATTTTGAAGTCTATTTTGTCTGATATTTGTATTGCAACACCTGCTTTTTTCTCTCTGTTGTTTGCATGAAATATCTTTTTCCATCCCTTGACTTTTAATCTGTGCATGTCTTTGGGTTTGAGGTGAGTCTCTTGTAAGCAGCATATAGATGGTTCTTGCTTTTTTATCCATTCTATTACTCTGTGTCTTTTGATTTATTCATTCAGTCCATTTACATTTAGGGTGATTATTGAAAGATATGTGCTTATTGCCATTGCAGGCTTTAGATTCGTGGTTACCAAAGGTTCAAGGTTAGCTTGTTTACTACCTTACTGTCTAACTTAACTCTCTTATTGAGCTATTAAAAACACAGTCTGATGATTATTTCTCTCCCTTCTTATTCCTCCTCCTCCATTCTTCATATGTTGGGTCTTTTGCTCTGTGCTCTTTTCAGGAGTGCTCCCATCTAGATACCCTGTAGAGGTGGTTTGTGGGAGGCAAATTTCCTCAACTTTTGTTTGTCTGGGAATTGTCTAATCCCTCCTTCATATTTAAATGATAATCGTGCTGGGTACAGTATCCTTGGTTCAACGCCCTTCTGTTTCATTGCATTAAATATATTATGCCATTCTCTTCTGGACTGTAAGATTTCTGTTTAGAAGTCTGATGGTAGCCTGATGGGTTTTCCTTTGTAGGTGACCTTTTTTCTCTCTTTGGCTGCCTTTAAAACTCTGTCCTTGTCCTTGATCTTTGCCTTTTTAATTATTATGCGTCTTGGTGTTGTCCTCCTTGGGTCCTTTCTGTTGGGAGTTCTGTACACTTCCATGGTCTGTTCGATTATTTCCTCCCCCAGTTTGGGTAAGTTTTCAGCAATTATTTCTTCAAAGACACTTTCTTTCCCTTTTTCTCTCTCTTCTTCTTCTGGTACCCCTATAATGCAGATATTGTTCCTTTTGGATTGGTCACACAGTTCTCTTAATATTGTTTCATTCCTGGAGATCCTTTAATCTCTCTCTGCGTCAGCTTCTATGCGTTCCTGTTCTCTGGTTTCTATTCCATCAGTGGCCTCTTGCATCTTATCCATTGTGCTTACAAATCCTTCCAGAGTTTGTTTCACTTCTGTATTCTCCCTCCAGATGTCTGTAATCTCTCTCCAGACTTCTTCCCTTAGCTCTTGCATATTTCTCTGCAGCTCTGTCAGCATGTTTATGATTTTTATTTTGAATTCTTTTTCAGGGAGGCTGGTTAGGTCTGTCTCTGCAGATCCTCGCTCAGGTGTTGTCTGAATTATCTTGGACTGGACTAAATTTTTTTACCTTTTCATGGTGATAGCGGTGGCTGTAGACAGGTTGTGGGTGTGTCAGCTGGGAGAAGAAAGTCTTTTCCTGCTTGCTGGATGCCTTGCCATTCTCTGCTGCCTGTGTCAGTTACCTGCACTCCTGGAGCAGCCATGGGGTTAATCCCCTAAGCTGCTGTGGGCGGGGTCTCCATCAGAGCAGTACAGAGCCCTGCGGGGAGTGGCAGGCATGCCAGGTGCACTCCTCTGTGATAGTGGCGCCCCTGCCGGGCAGCTGTGTACCAACAGCAGCCTTTGGGTCTGGCCCAGGTGGCTGTGCGTTGGGCTGGGATTCTGGTCGGCTGCTGGGAGCGTGCCTGCTCCCTCTGGCTCCCCTGCAGGTGTGCACGGGGCTCTCCCACGCGGACCTCTCCCTTACTCCTCTGGCTCCACTGCTGCTGGTGCACGTGAGCCCCACCCAGGCTGTTCAGTCGCCACTGCTGCAGTCTGGCACAAGCCTCTCCTGGTCCCCTCTGGCACCATTGGTGCAAGCGATCCGCTCCCAGTCCCTTCCGGCACTGCCACCCCTGGCACGCGCTGCCACTCTCCCGCTACTGGGCCAGTGTGTCGGGGTCCGCGCCAGTTGGAGGAATGACTGGCAGGCTGCTTAGTGTCGTGAGGGGCTTCAGAGCTGTGTTGCCTCCCTGGGGTATAGGGCACCTAAGGTTCCCTGGGATTCCCAGCTGCTGGCTAAGTGTGCCGGGACAACTTCATCCAGCTATGAGGTCCCTGTCTCTTTAAGACTTGCAGAAAGCACTCGCTTTTCTTTTGTCTCAGGGGCGCCGGTTGCGGGGACCTGCCCGCAGGTTTTGCTTTTCTGTTTCTCTAATATCCAGCACCCCATGCACCTTGTGTCTGCGCTCTGGGTGCGGATTTCTAGAGCTGGTTGTTTAGCAGTCCTGGGCTTTCACTCCCTCCCCATTCTGACTCCTTTCTTCCCGCCAGGTTCTGAGGTGGGGAGCGTTCGGGTCCCGCCTGGCCTCGGCTTGTATCTTACCCCCTTCGTGTGATCTTGAGTTCTCACAGATCTAGATATGTCCTGGCTGTTGTACTGCATTCACTGGTGTCTCTTTTAGGAATAGTTGTATTTACTGTATTTTCATAAATATATATGTTTTGGGGAGGAGATTTCCTCTGAACTACTCATGCCACCATCTTCCCGTGATCTGTGCATAGTCTTTTTCTTTTCATTCTTTCTAGAAATTCTCCTTAGTCCTCTAAGGAAAATGTAGCATCACCAGTCTTGAGAGTAACAACCCTACTCAACTACAGATGGGAAGCTTCTTGGGTCACCAAGGGCACAGCAAGATGGCTGCTCACATGTGATTCATACCTGGGTGGGAAGTAGGCAACTCATTTTCCTCTACAGTTAGGAAGACCACCTAAGTCTTTGTAAGACTTAGTCCTTTTTTTTTTTTTCTTTTTGAGAGAATCCTTAGTCTGAATTCTTTCATATAGTTCTCTGAGTCTGGCCTCGCCTAACTGGGTCTTTCTCTTGGCTTTCTGTGTAAACCTTCTCAGTTATTTCTCAGTTCCACCCAACTTCTACTTGAACTAGAATATTCCCTCTGTGGTCCATTGCCTCACAGAAGCAAGCAGAGTTCTGAGTGGCTAAGATCCAGGAAGGCTTGGTTTCAAAGGCCACCCATGGACTGTGGAAAGGTTCAAAACTACTGGGCCTCATTTTGCTCACTTGTAAAATGGGGGAGGGAGGCTCTGAGGAGTGAATGCAATAGCCCCCACAACACACAGCCTGTGCTTTTCATGCAATGAGCTGGAATAAAAGGTGGCTGTGGTTATTGTATTACTTGCCACAGTCAAGACTTTCTCCAGTTCTCCTTAAACTCAGGTTGGCCCTCACACAGATAAAAAAAAGTATTGACTTTTTCTCCCATTTCCCTTTCATCTTTCATTAACTCACTATTTGTTTATTCTTTTTTTTCCCCCTTACAGGTTGTCCTCTGAGACACCTGAGTCCTGGAGGTCCTCTGGCCCTAAGTTTGGCAATCTTTGTTCTAAATATAGTCTTGGGACTTCCTCCTCACCTACCTACTCTTACCATTTTCATTTAAGTCTGCACATGTTTGTTCATACAGAACTTCTAGACTCCAGGCAGCATTTTTGTGCCAGAAAGGACACATTAACTTTCTCTTTATACAAGACACTAGGAGTTAATAATCAATGGGGGTTTCTAGAAAAAGGTTCATTTACCTGATTTAGTTCTGAGTTTTGTAATACCTGTAATGAGGATTATATGGTTGGTCGAGATATCTAAGTAACTGGTATTCTTTTTTGGTCATGAGTCACATGCATTCTAGATGTTTCTTTCCTCCTGAGGTTTTGTTTAAGTCCCACCACTTCTGCCAGAATAATAACCTTCATGTGGCACATTGTCTCATTTTTGTGGGTTTCTGGATCTGCAGGGAAAAAATAAGTATGAAACTTATCACAACTCTAGCCAGAGTAGCTCCAAGGAGAGGCAAGAGAGAGTATTTAAGGGTTCAAGATGCAGTATAGGGTTAGACATAAGGGAAATAAAAATCAAAACCACAATGAGATACCAACTTCACACCCACCATTAGAGGATAATTATAATAAACAAGACAGACAATCAGAGTGGAGAATTTGGAATCCTCATACTGCTGGTGGAAATGTGAAATTGTGCAGGTGCTTTGCAAAACAGTTTGGCAGGTCCTCAAAGGTTAAACGTAGAGTTATCAGGAATTCCACTTCTAGGTATGTACTCAAGATAAATAAAAACACATGTCCACACAAAAACTCATATATAAATATTCATAGTAGCATTACTCATAGTAACCAAGACATAGATATAAACTGAGTCCACAAACTTATCAATGGATAAATTAAAGGTGGTATATCCACATAATGGAATGTTATGTGGCAATAAAAAGGAGTGGAGTACTGAGACATTATGAGACAATACTTGAAAACATAACGCTAAGTGAAAGAAGCCTGTCATAAAAGACTACATATTGTATAATCCCTTTTATATGAAATGTGTAGAATAGGCACATCTATATGAACAGAAAGTAGGTCAGTGGTTGTCTATGACAATGAGGGTTGGAGGGAAATGGCAGTGATTGCTAATAGGTACAGGATTTCTTTTCAGCATGATGAAGATGTTCTGAGATTGATTGTGGTGATGGTTGTTCAACTGCAAACATACTAAAAAACCATTGAATTGTACAATTTAGCTGGGTGAATTATATAGTATATCCATTACATCTCAATAAGATGGTTATATTATAAGTAAATAAACAAATAAAGAAGAGCAGTACAGAAACTTTGCTTGACAATAAACATCAAAGACTGAAGGCTAAAAGCTAGTGTGAGTAACTGCAAACCCCTAGAAGAAATTTACCACTAGTACAAAACTGGTACTATTTGATGTAAGGAAAGCACTCTTAGAAAAACCAGACCTTCAAAAAACAGATAAAGTGGGTCACCTAAAAAGATTTGTCAATATCACCCTCCCTTAGTTACTTTAAATTATTCTGTAAACCAGTCTGGATTGCTCTGGAATAATACTTAGGAGGTAAAAGCTTAACCTGTATTCAGTGCGACATGGCAAGCAAACCAAGTAAAGATGTTATTGGCTAACTGTGTTAGCCATGCCCTCTGAGCCACCAATCCTGCCTGGGAGTTGTTTACAGTGTCTGATCTAGCGATCTGCCTGGAACATGGCACCTAAAATCAGTTTAGCCATCTGTGTTGAGAGTCCTCAGTGCGCCTCTTCCCATGAACAGCCAAAGTAAAAGATGTTGTTTCTATGCCCAGTAATAGCCAATTGAAAAAATACAATAAATAAAGGCCTACTGACAATGGCAACAAAAGAATACAAAATGGGAGATTTATATAGGGGAAATACAAAATTTTACTGAAGAACATAAGAGATCTGAGTAAAAGGAACAATATTCCATGTTCTAGGGTGGGAGGACTCTGTGTTGAAAAGAGATCAATCCCCTCCAAACTATTCTGTAGCTACAATATAATTCCAATGAAATTTCCAGGGGAAGCACATGTGTGTGAAAATGTATATGCATGCGCTTTGGGGGACATGTGTGCATATGTGTGTAGAAAAGTACAGTTGCAGGGGTCAGGGGCACAATTTGGACAACTTAATTCTCAAGTTTTTTGAGATGAGAAGATAGCCAAGAAATTTTTGAAAAACAAGAACAATGAGGGTGGAATGAAAGAACATCTACAGAATTAGAAAAACAGGAGAGTCCAGAAATAGGCCCTTATATTTGTAAGGAATTTGTAAATGGTGTTGGGACAACTGGCTAGTGTGACATGGCCTGGCTTGCTGCTGGGGAAGTATGAGACCAAAATGCTTCTCTATTGCAAGGAGAGTCCTTAAGTGAAATTGAAAAGTCCTAGGTCCACAACACACCTAATCTGATAAGAAGAACCTAGACATCAAGACATCTGACGTTAAATCTGGATTGACAGTTGTAGAGTAGTTAAGTTGTCATGTAGTGCAGGGTTGGGTGCTATTGTGCTAATGACATGACTTCCTACAGTATTGGGAATAAAAGCTCTAGCAGAGGAGATATAGAAAATTCCCATAATCCTAGTCTCTGCAGCCCTGGGGGAGCCTCACAGAGATAAGGAAGACCACAGGGAACTGTGAAAACTTCCTGTCAAGGTAACCTATACCCAAGTGAAGGATGTGCTTGCCCTCCCTGACTCCATGTCTGAAAGTCTAATTTCTGCTGACCCAGAAATCCGCAGGGGCATTGGCCTCCCAACAACTCTTCATTTGGAAAAGCACAAAATCAGATTTCTCCCTTACTCCATACACAAAAATTAATTCCAAATAAATTAACCTTCTTATGCAACAATTCAACTTCCAGGAATCTCACCTATTGCCAACACTAAAAGGTATGTCAAGATATATGTGAAAGAATATTCATTACAGCAATACTTCCATTGGTCAAAAGAGTAGGAAATAGTAGTCATGATAATAGATGATAATAGATAATATATGTTGAGGACTCACCATAGTCTGGCTTTGTTTGAAGTCTTCATGAAGAGTCCCTCATTTGATTTTTTTCAAGAATCCTATTAGATGGGTGGTATTATCAGTTCCATTTTACAGACAGGAAATGGTACAGAGAGGTTATATTACTATCCAAGGTCATATAGCTGGGCTTGACTCAAAAGCTCACTCTCTTAACCAGTACTCTACTGTTTCAATCCAAATGTCCATTCTTCATTCATTCATTAAAAAATACTGAGCACTGTCAGTTCTAGGTGCTGTGCTGAGCACTGGACAGAGTGCACAAAGGTAGACATGGTCCCTACCCGCACAAACTTATAGTCTGATGGGGGGCAAAGCAAAAACATGCATAACCATAAACCATGATGAGTGCAAGAAAGGCAGAATGTACAATGCTTTGCTATGAGACCATCTAGCAGGTGACACAATGAAACAAAGGGACAGGGAAGGTTTCTCTGAGGTAGCAACATTGGAGCTGAGATCTGACAGGGGAGGAGGTTGGAGAATGTAGGTGTGTGTGTGTGTGTGTAGAACAACTTGTGTAATGACCCTGTAGCAGGAGGTAGTGCCATGTAACCACTTTCTTCAGTAACTATAAGCACCATTTTAAGACCCTGGCTTATGAGAAACCTATGTATGTCATCCTTTCTGCAGCCTCCCAGCCAGAGAATCCTGGAATTTAGTAGGATGGAAGGTTGTGACAGTTTTGGGCATGTCAGGAGTATATGCCTCTGGAGTTGGAAGGGATGGAGGTGTAGATATGTTCCAGTTGCTGGGTTGGGGGTTAGCAGACTTCCCATGCAAACAGCACCTTTGGTAACATTCATCTGCAGTATGGAAATGAGTTTAGTCTGGCCTAGAAGGGGGCCACTCCTTGTGACTAGGCCTTTAGATATGTTCCTCTCTGGAAAATGGAGATGAATGCAGATGGGTACAAACAACCAGAAAATCAGTTTTAAAGGCACTATGCCATGGGCATAGCTGGGAGGTACTGGCTGCTTCCTGGAATCAAATAGAATCAAGCACCCACTCTGCACTGGAAAGCAAGCTTCCCCAGACTCCATCACTCACTCCATAAGCTCTTAGGGATATAAGGCACAGGCTTGCACACTGTGGGCAATAGAAAGAAATACTGTATCTCATAGAGCCTGAAATCCTTTTTGAAAGAATAAGTAGTATAAATAAAGTTAATAACAGTTAGAAAAAAACAAAGCAAACATACATAAAAAATCAAATGCTACACAAAATATACTGTGAATATAACATATAAGACAAATCAACCAAAATACCATAAATAGGCCAATTAATATACAACAAAGGAGCCATGGATATACAATGGGGAAACAACAGCCTCTTCAACAAATGGTACTGGCACAACTGGACAGCTACATGTAAGAGAATGAAACTGAATTATTGTCTAACTTCATACACAAAAGTAAAGTTGAAATGGATCAAAGACCTGAATGTAAGTCATAAAACCATAAAACTTGTATAAGAAAACATAGGCAAAAATCTCTTGAATATAAACATGAGCAACCTTTTCCTGAACACATCTCCTTGCGCAAGGGAAACAAAATAAAAAATGAACAAGTGGGACTACATCAAACTAAATAGCTCCTGTACAGCAAAGGACACCATCAGAAGAACAAAAAGGCATCCTACAATAAGGGAGAATATGTTCATAAATGACTTACCTGATAAGGGGATAACATCCAAAATATATAAAGAACTCACATGCCTCAACACCCAAAAAACAACCTGATTAAAAAATGGGCAGAGGATCTGAACAGACACTTCTCTAAAGAAGAAATTCAGATGGCCAATAGGCACATGAAAAGATGCTCCACATCACTAATCATCAGAGAAATGCAAATAAAATCATGATGAGATATCACCTCACACCAGTAAGGATGGTCAACACCCAAAAGATAAGCCACAACAAATGCTGGTGAGGATGCAGAGAAAGGGGAACCCTCCTACACTGTTGGTGGGAATGTAAATTAGTCTAACAACTGTGGAAAGCAATATGGAGGTTCCTCAAAAAACTTAAATAGAAATTTAATTCCACTCCTGGGAATTTACCTGAAGAAAACAAGATCCCTGATTCAAAAAGACATATGCATCCCTATGTTTATTGCAGCACTATTTACAATAGCCAAGATATGGAAGCAACCTAAGTGTCCATCAACAGATGAATGGATAAAGAATAGGTGGTACATATACACAATGAAATATTATTCAACCATAACAAGAAAACAAACCCTACCATTTGCAGCAACATGGATGGAGCTAGAGGGTATTATGCTCAGTGAAATAAGCCAGGGGGAGAAAGACATGTACCAAATGATTTCCCTCATTTATGGAGTATAACAACAAAGCAAAACTGAAGGAACAAAACAGCAGCAGACTCACAGACTCCAAGAAGGAACTAGTGGTTACCAAAGGGAAGGGGTAGGGGAGGGTGGGTGGGGAGGGAGAAGGGGATTAAGGGGCACTATAATTCAAATCACAATATAGGTAGGTCACAGGGAAGGCAGTACAGCACGGAGAAGACAAGTAATGACTCTATAGCATCTTACTACACTGATAGACAGTGACTATAAAAGGGGGTTGAGGACTTGATAATACGTGTCAATGTTGAAACCACAATGTTGTTCATGTAAAACCTTCATAAGATTGTATATCAATGATACTTTAATAAAAATACCATAAATAATAAAAGAACTGGGAAGAAATATTTTTTAAAGTATAAATTATCTTTTTCCTCTCAAATGTAGGATTATGTAAGGGTTTTCCTACTTTTTAATATTTCCTAAAGTTCTAAAATAAACACACACTACATTTTTTATGGCAAGATAGTAAACTTTATTTAAATCCATTTATTAATTAATTCAGAAGATAGTTGTTGAGTGCTTCTTGTACCAGGCATAGTTTAAGGCGTTGGGACTCGACAGCGTTCGTGTGTGACATCTCCAGGATCAGGAGGGGCCGTGTGGTCAAGGCAGAGACGGGGGGAGGGAGGAGGAGTGGTGAGCAGGGAGAAGACTGCAGGGCAGCAGAATCATGTAGGCCCTTGTAGAGCACAGAAAAGATTTTGGATTTTGCTCCAAGCAGGATGAAACAAAATACTAAGCAAGAGTTAAATGACCTTGTAAGAGAGGTAGTGTAATAGTATGTGATTGCATGGTTCAGATATTACGGTAAAGACTTCAGGGGAAGGTTTGAACTCTGGGCAGAAGCAGAGAGAAGACTTTGCAGGACCAGTATACAGCAAGCTAAGCCTGAAGGAAGGTAGGATTCACACAGACGTCAGGGCATGCTGGGTAGACAACACCTCTTTTCTTATAGCCCTTTCTTTAACAAAATCAAAACCAAAAATTTACCCTTATGAGGAAATATTTTAAAGGGAGGAAGCTCTGTGTTGTTAATGGACTAGACCTTTTACGTGAGATGAAAGTATGCCAATCTTGGAAACTGTCAGGATGCTGTGTGATATACTCATATTTGTTTCCACAAGAACTCAGAGTACCTAAACCTTCTGGTGCTTATGAACACACAAGGGAAGAAAAGAAATTCTCCTCAGGGAGCAGCCCAGAACTTTTGTGAAACTATGGAACAACGAAGAAGAACTTTCGATTCCTTTTGTTCTTTTCCTGCTTTCTTGCTACTTAACAAGTAGGAACTCCCTAGGTATCAAATACAGGCTTTTTACTGAACATGACACAGCCACCTGCCATGTGTTCTTAAAAGACTAGTGGGGCTTGGCTCCCCACATCATTATACAAGGGTACAATTTCAGAGTACTTTGGAGACAAGTAAAGTGCCAGGCACAACACTGAGTCAACGTTGAGGATCACTCAGAAGCAATTACTGCAGAAAGGGAAGAAGGGGTGAGGTGTGGGGGGGGGAGGCCAGGGTGCTCTTACAAAAAAGTAACTGGAGAGGTCTTGCTCTACATTCGCCCACCCACAGGAAGTTGACTTCGGCCCAGAGTTTCTGACTTCCAACCTAGCAAACAGGAGGAAGCCCAGATAAGCTCATGCCTCCCCATATTGAACAAGAATTCCTCCAATACCACCAGGTGAGCCTGGCAGTACTGGCAAGCAGAACAGATTTGGAGCCCTGCTGGAAAAACAAAGTGCAACCAGGGGAAGTGCTCTGCTTCTCCACTGGGCTTCAGACTTCTAAGCGCTGAGAGACACTGGGAAGGTAGGTGGTACTGGCAGGAGGGACTCTGACACCGTAAGCAACCTGGCCCAGGTTGTCCCCATGGGGGTACATTCCCCCATGAAACTTCATATCCTCACCCAGAGACAGGGGTAGTCAGGTAACCTCAATAAGAGGAATTCTGCCATAGTAAGTGCCTAAGAAGTCTCTGTCTCCATGGGCCTGTGACTCCCTTCCCCAGTTAAAAGATTCCCACTGGAAACTCAGGGAGTCAGGGGAAACTCCCAGAGGCAGCACCAGCAGTGGTCTAGGGGAGCCCTAGAATCATCAGATAAACCACAAAGACCATTTGCAAAGGCTCTGAAAATTACACTGTCATTGAAACCAACAAAGTTGGCCAGGGCTTGTATGCTAAACCTAAGCAAAGTGAATGCTTGCTAAAATAAAAAAATGTAAATAGGGTCCCAAGTATCCTAACATAACAGAAAACTATTGGATGGATGCATTACCTATAGGGGAACACCAATTTGAATGACAGGTCGAATCCATGGAGGCCAGACGGAAGTTACACCACATTTTTCAAGTGCTAGAAGAAAAGCTGCCAACTATAACTTCTATGTCCAGCAAAACTATCCTTCATGAATTAAGAGGAAATAAAGCCATTCCCAGACAAAAGAAAGCTAAAAGAATTTGACACTAGCAGACCTTAATGAGTGGCTAAAGGAAGTTCTTCAAGGTCAAGGAGAAAAAGGACAGGGTAAAAGAAACAATTTTGGAGCATTGGGAAGGAAGGAAGAACAATGGAAAAACCAGCAATAGGGGTACATACAACTGACTGTTCTCATAGGTTTCATAAGGCATATTTGATGATTGGAACAAAAATAAAACACTATCTGATATTCATGTAAATAATATTTCAAAGCAAGGAAGGTAAAGGGACCTAAATGAAAGTAAGGTTTCCACACTTGTAATGGCAAAGTCATATACATATAATGTGATACCAATAGCAACCACTGAGAAAACTACACAAGGAGATAGGCTCAAAATCATTACAAATTAATCAGGTTGAAATCCTAAAACATGTCCAAGAAACCCACAGGAAGGCAAGAAAGGAGAAACATAGAAATAAGGACCAGAGGAAACAAATAGAAAGTTAGTAATAAAATGGCAGACCTAAGCTCTAACATAACAATAATTACATTACATGTAATGGTCTAAACCCATCAACTGAATCGCAGAGATTGGCAGAATGGATTTTTAAAAAATGATCAAAATACATGCTGCTTACAAGAATCTCACTGCAAATTCAAAAACATAGGTAGTTTGAACCATAGTTTGACCAGAAAAAAAAAAAACATAAAATTATAGTTTTAATGCAAATATTAAAAACAAAAAAGTAGAAGTAGCTATATTGATATCTGAGAAAGTACACTTCCAAGCAAAGAAAATTCCTAGAGACAAAGAGAGACATTACATACTGATAAGAGAATCAACCCACCAAGACTCAACAGTCTAAAATGGGTATGTGTCAAACACCAGGGTGTCCAAATACAAGAAACAAAAATTGAGAGAGCTGAAAAGAGAAATAGGAAAATCCACATTTACAGTTGGGGACTTCAGTACCCCCCTCACAGCAATTAACAGAACTACTAGACAGAAGGTCAGCAAGGAATTATAAGAGCTGAACATCACAATGCTGATTTTAGGATACACTTTCTGTTCTCTGGGAGAATTTCTTCTATCTCTAAAGGATTCATACTTTGGGAAAAGCCCTTAAGGAATCCACCACATCCCTGACTCCTGAGAACACAGATAAGCAGTACATTGACCACGTTTAAGAATCAGCACAGAAACTTAATATGGACAACTAGTTGGAAAAATATAAGCACTATACATAGATGACAAAGGTTGGAAGATATCTTAAAGGTCATTTTCCCCAGTCCTGGCACCAGTGCAGTTTTTCTTCCTACAGTATTTCCTCCACCAAAAAAATCTAACTCTGTGATGTCCAACTAACGGGCAAGAGAAAGGGACTCAGTCCTTTCAGAGCTGTCATAACTGATGCTCAGTATTTGGAAAGAGTTGAGACCACAACGTTAGCCTATGTTTCAGCAGTCCTCATGCCCGATTGTTCATTGACCCCCATTCTTTCTTTGGCAACTCTGTAGAGGCTCTTCCTCATAAAATGCACACTCTCCTTCCATGTTATCAGTGGTCCCAACTACTGTAAAGTCTCAAGATGATGACAAAATGCATGAATTGCTTTAAAATATTCATAACCCCTTGGCCAGCAAATAAGAAATGTGTACTGAGATTCATGTGCAGATGTTTATAGCAACATTGTGTAAGGCAGGCAAACCTTGATAACAACCTGAATGTCCATGAGGTGAGTGGGTGAAGCATAGTGTGCTCATATGGTGGAATACTATACAATCAAGATTATTAAAATCGTTTTTTTAAAAGAATGTTTACAGTGGGCGGGTGCCTGAGACCGGCACTTGAGGACAGAGGAAATTGCGCGTTTCCCCCCTTTTTTTTTCTCTTTTTGGCGAGCGCTTTTTGGAAGCCTTAAAGGGACAGGGACCCTGGTGCTAGGGAGGCAGAGCAGCAGGACCGGTGAGCGGGTGCCTGGGACCGGCACCTGAGGACGGAGGAAATCGCACGTTTTCCCCCTTTTTCGCGAGTGCTTTTTGGAAGCCTTAAAGGGACAGGGACCCCGGTGCTAGGGAGGCAGGGCGGCGGGACTGGTGGGCAGGTGCCTGGGACCGGCGCCTGAGGACAAAGAATATCGCGTGTTTTCCCCTGCGGGACCAGTGGATGGGTGCTTTTTGGAAGCCTTGAAGGGACAGGGACCCTGGTGCTAGGGAGACAGGGCAGCAGGACCAGTGATTGGGTGCCTGGGACTGGTGCCTGAGGACAAAAAAAAAAATCGTGTGTTTTTTCCTTTTTTCTTTCTTTTTTTTTTTTCCTGCTCCCTCTATCATTGTTGCTGTTGTTGTTTTGGTGTGGAGAGTGCTTTTTGGAAGTCTTAAAGGGGCAGGACAGGTCACTTAGACCAGAGGCAGGGAATCTGGTGATCTCTGGGCACTCTAACCCCCTGGGCAGCAGGGAGCACAGAGGCCCCTTACGGAGATAAATAGCCTCCCGCAGCTCCCCCTCCAACGGGGCTCCACCATTTTGGAGGAGCAGCCCCAGCCAGGCCACACCCACAGCAACAGTGGAGATAAACTCCATAGCAACCAGGCAGGAAGCAGAAGCCCTGTCTGCACACAGCTGCCCAGCACAAGCCACTAGAGGTCGCTATTCTCCCAGGAGAGGAAGGCCACAAACCAACAAGAAGGGAAGCTCTTCCAGTGGTCACTTGTACCAGCTCTGCAAACTATCTCTATCACCATGAAAAGGCAAAACTACAGGCAGACAAAGATCACAGAGACAACACCTGAGAAGGAGACAGACCTAACCAGTCCTCCTGAAAAAGAATTCAAAATAAAAATCATGAACATGCTGACAGAGATGCAGAGAAAAATGCAAGAGCAATGGGATGAGATGCAGAGAAAAATGCAAGAGCAGTGGGATGAAGTCCGGAAGGAGATCACAGATGTCAGGAAGGAGATCACAGAAGTGAAACAATCCCTGGAAGGATTTATAAGCAGAATGGATAAGATGCAAGAGGCCATTGAAGGAATAGAAGACAGAGAACAGGAACGTATAGAAGCTGACATAGAGAGAGATAAAAGGATCTCCAGGAATGAAACAAGACTAAGAGAACTATGTGACCAAGCCAAAAGGAAAAATATTCGTATTATAGGGATACCAGAAGAAGAAGAAAGAGGAAAAGGGATAGAAAGTCTCTTTGAAGAAATAATTGCTGAAAACTTCCCCAAACTGGGGGAGGAAATAATCGAACAGACCATGGAATTACAAAGAACCCCCAACAGAAAGGATCCAAGGAGGACAACACCAAGACACATAGTAATTAAAATGGCAAGGATCAAGGACAAGGAAAGAGTTTTAAAGGCAGCTAGAGAGAAAAAGGTCACCTATAAAGGAAAACCCATCAGGCTAACATCAGACTTCTCGACAGAAACCCTACAAGCCAGAAGAAAATGGCATGATATACTTAATGCAATGAAACAGAAGGGCCTTGAACCAAGGATACTGTATCCAGCATGACTATCATTTAAATATGATGGCAGGATTAAACAATTCCCAGACAAGCAAAAGCTGAGGGAATTTGCTTCCCACAAACCACCTCTACAGGGTATCCTACAGGGACTGCTCTAGATGGGAGCACCCCTAAAAAGAGCACAGAACGAAACACACAACATATGAAGAATGGAGGAGGAGGAATAAGAAGGGAGAGAAGAAAAGAATCTCCAGACAGTGTATATAACAGCTCAATAAGTGAGCTAAGTTAGGCAGTAAGATACTAAAGAAGCTAACCTTGAACCTTTGGTAACCACGAATCTAAAGCCTGCAATGGCAATAGGTAGATATCTCTCAATAGTCACCCTAAATGTAAATGGATTTAATGCACCAATCAAAAGACATAGAGTAATAGAATGGATAAATAAGCAAGACCCATCTATATGCTGCTTGCAAGAAACTCACCTTAAACCCAAAGATAAGCATAGACTAAAAGTCAAGGGATGGAAAAACATATTTCAGGCAAACAACAGTGAGAAGAAAGCAGGGGTTGCAGTACTAATATCAGACAAAATAGACTTCAAAACAAAGAAAGTAACAAGAGATAAAGAAGGATACTACATAATGATAAAGGGCTCAGTCCAACAAGAGGATATAACCATTCTAAATATATATGCCCCCAATACAGGAGCACCAGCATATGTGAAGCAAATACTAACAGAACCAAAGAGGGAAATAGACTGCAATGCATTCATTGTAGGAGACTTCAACACACCACTCACCCCAAAGGATAGATCCACCAGGCAGAAAATAAGTAAGGACACAGAGACACTGAACAACACACTAGAACAAATGGACCTAATAGACATCTATAGAACTCTACATCCAAAAGCAACAGGATATACATTCTTCTCAAGTGCACATGGAACATTCTCCAGAATAGACCACATACTAGCTCACAAAAAGAGCCTCAGTAAATTCCAAAATATTGAAATTCTACCAACCAATTTTTCAGACCACAAAGGTATAAAAGTAGAA
Source organism: Manis javanica (assembly GCF_040802235.1). Taxonomy (NCBI): domain Eukaryota; kingdom Metazoa; phylum Chordata; class Mammalia; order Pholidota; family Manidae; genus Manis; species Manis javanica. The sequence continues at coordinate 27,987,693 of NC_133160.1, read as the reverse complement.
ATAAATTCTACAAAGAAAACAAAAAGGCTAACAAACACATGGAGGCTTAACAACATGCTACTAAATAATCAATGGATCAATGAACAAATCAAAATAGAGATCAAGGAATATATAGAAACAAATGACAACAACAACACTAAGCCCCAACTTCTGTGGGACGCAGCGAAAGCAGTCTTAAGAGGAAAGTATATAGCAATCCAGGCACACTTGAAGAAGGAAGAACAATCCCAAATGAATAGTCTAACATCACAATTATTAAAACTGGAAAAAGAAGAACAAAGGAGGCCTAAAGTCAGCAGAAGGAGGGACATAATAAAGATCAGAGAAGAAATAAACAAAATTGAGAAGAATAAAACAATAGCAAAAATCAACGAAACCAAGAGCTGGTTCTTTGAGAAAATAAACAAAATAGATAAGCCTCTAGCCCAACTTATTAAGAGAAAAAGAGAATCAACACAAATCAACATAATCAGAAATGAGAATGGAAAAATCACGACAGACTCCACAGAAATACAAAGAATTATTAAAGACTACTATGAAAACCTATATGCCAACAAGCTGGAAAACCTAGAAGAAATGGACAACTTCCTAGAAAAATACAACCTCCCAAGACTGACCAAGGAAGAAACACAAAGTTAAACAAACCAATTACAAGCAAAGAAATTGAAATGGTAATCAAAAAACTACCCAAGAACAAAACCCCGGGGCCGGACGGATTTACCTCGGAATTTTATCAGACACAAAGAGAAGACATAATACCCATTCTCCTTAAAGTGTTCCACAAAATAGAAGAAAAGGGAATACTCCCAAACTCATTCTATGAAGCCAACATCACCCTAATACCAAAACCAGGCAAAAACCCCACCAAAAAAGAAAATTACAGACCAATATCCCTGATGAATGTAGATGCAAAAATACTCAATAAAATATTAGCAAACAGAATTCAACAGTATATCAAAAGGATCATACACCATGACAAAGTGGGGTTCATCCCAGGGATGCAAGGATGGTACAACATTCGAAAATCCATCAACATCATCCACCACATCAACAAAAAGAAAGACAAAAACCACATGATCATCTCCATAGATGCTGAAAAAGCATTTGACAAAATTCAACATCCATTCATGATAAAAACTCTCAGCAAAATGGGAATAGAGGGCAAGTACCTCAACATAATAAAGGCCATATATGATAAACCCACAGCCAGCATTATACTGAATAGCAAGAAGCTGAAAGCATTTCCTCTGAGATCGGGAACCAGACAGGGATGCCCACTCTCCCGACTGTTATTCAACATAGTACTGGAGGTCCTAGCCACGGCAATCAGACAAAACAAAGAAATACAAGGAATCCAGATTGGTAAAGAAGAAGTTAAACTGTCACTATTTGCAGATGATATGATACTGTACATAAAAAACCCTAAAGACTCCACTCCAAAACTACTAGAACTGATATCGGAATACAGCAAAGTTGCAGGATACAAAATTAACACACAGAAATCTGTAGCTTTCCTACACACTAACAATGAATCAATAGAAAGAGAAATCAGGAAAACAATTCCATTCACCATTGCATCAAAAAGAATAAAATACCTAGGAATAAACCTAACCAAAGAAGTGAAAGACTTATACTCTGAAAACTACAAGTCACTCTTAAGAGAAATTAAAGGGGACACTAATAAATGGAAACTCATCCCATGCTCATGGCTAGGAAGAATTAATATAGTCAAAATGGCCATCCTGCCCAAAGCAATATACAGATTTGATGCAATCCCTCTCAAATTACCAGCAACATTCTTCAATTAATTGGAACAAATAATTCAAAAATTCATATGGAAACACCAAAGACCCCGAATAGCCAAAGCAATCCTGAAAAAGAAGAATAAAGTAGGGGGGATCTCACTCCCCAACTTCAAGCTCTACTACAAACCCATAGTAATCAAGACAATTTGGTACTGGCACAAGAACAGAGCCACAGACCAGTGGAACAGATTAGAGACTCCAGAAATTAACCCAAACAAATATGGTCAATTAATATTTGATAAAGGAGCCATGGACATACAATGGCAAAATGACAGTCTCTTCAACAGTTGGTGCTGGCAAAACTGGACAGCTACATGTAGGAGAATGAAACTGGACCATTGTCTAACCCCATATACAAAGGTAAACTCAAAATGGATCAAAGACCTGAATGTAAGTCATGAAACCATTAAACTCTTGGAAAAAAACATAGGCAAAAACCTCTTAGACATAAACATGAGTGACCTCTTCTTGAACATATCTCCCCGGGCAAGGAAAACAACAGCAAAAATGAGCAAGTGGGACTACATTAAGCTGAAAAGCTTCTGTACAGCGAAAGACACCATCAATAGAACAAAAAGGAACCCTACAGTATGGGAGAATATATTTGAAAATGACAGATCCGATAAAGGCTTGACGTCCAGAATATATAAAGAGCTCACACGCCTCAACAAACAAAAAACTAATAACCCAATTAAAAAATGGGCAGAGGAACTGAACAGACAGTTCTCCAAAAAAGAAATACAGATGGCCAACAGACACATGAAAAGATGCTCCACATCGCTAATTATCAGAGAAATGCAAATTAAAACTACAATGAGGTATCACCTCACACCAGTAAGGATAGCTGCCATCCAAAAGACAAACAACAACAAATGTTGGCAAGGCTGTGGAGAAAGGGGAACCCTCCTACACTGCTGGTGGGAATGTAAATTAGTTCAACCATTGTGGAAAGCAGTATGGAGGTTCATCAAAATGCTCAAAACAGACCTACCATTTGACCCTGGAATTCCACTCCTAGGAATTTACCCTAAGAACGCAGCAGTCAAGTTTGAGAAAGACAGATGCACCCCTATGTTTATCGCAGCACTATTTACAATAGCCAAGAATTGGAAGCAACCTAAATGTCCATCGGTAGATGAATGGATAAAGAAGATGTGGTACATATACACAATGGAATACTACTCAGCCATAAGAAGTGGAAAAATCCAACCATTTGCAGCAACATGGATGGAGCTGGAGAGTATTATGCTCAGTGAAATAAGCCAAGCGGAGAAAGAGAAATACCAAATGATTTCACTCATCTGAGGAGTATAGGAACAAAGGAAAAACTGAAGGAACAAAACAGCAGCGGAATTACAGAACACAAAAATGGACTAACAGGTACCAAAGGGAAAGGAACTGGGGAGGATGGGTGGGCAGGGAGGGATAAGGGGGGGGAAGAAGAAGGGGTGTATTAAGATTAGCATGCATGCGGGGGAGGGAGAAAGGGGAGGGTGGGCTGCACAACACAGAGAGGACAAGTAGTGACTCTACAACATTTTGTTAAGCTGATGGACAGTAACTGTAATGTGGTTGTTAGGGGGGACTTGGTATAGGGGAGAGCATAGTAAACATAGTATTCTTCATGTAAGTGTAGATTAAAAATTTAAAAAAAAAAGAAAGAGAAAAAGAAAAAAAGAAAGAGAGAAAGGAAAGAAAGAAAGGAAGAAAGGAAGGAAGGAAGGAAGGAAGGAAGGAAGGAAGAAAGGAAGGAAGGAAGGAAGGAAGGAAGGAAGGAAGGAAGGAAGGAAGGAAGGAAGGAAGGAAGGAAGAAAGAAAGAAAGAAAGAAAGAAAGAAAGAAAGAAAGAAAGAAAGAAAGAAAGAAAGAAAGAAAGAAAGAAAAGGGGGATTACTCCTTGATAGGATAAAACTATTGGTAAATCAAAGATCAACGCATGCTTTAAATATCCTTAATGCTGATCACTTAAAGGGTGTCAGATGATCAGCTATGGAGGTACTCTTTTCTGATAATATTCCTTTCTCTTAATAAAAAAAAAATGCAGTTACTGTGTGCTGACCTCCAATGAGTTCTGCACAGTGGTATAGAGGGCATGTCAAAGTGTGGGCAAAGGGTCTGTTTGTTTCTATGCAGAAGATCAAGGCCTAGCTTGGATACCCAGAAAATGAACTAAGATACGATATGAGGAGGAGCTTCCGGCATCAGCACTCTCTGGAGGACTCGTGCCAGGGGATGATCATCAAAAGGCCTCCACAGGGATCCGGACGATGCTGCGGGTGTGGCTGCATCCAGCCCACCGTCTCCTGGACTTGCCATGGGAATGAGGAGGGAGATGTCTGGGCTGGCATGTGCATACAGTGAGACAACGAATTTGACCGGATCTGTACTGTTGGAACTCAACCAGGAGTTGGAGGGGTGCAAGTTGTAGCACTCCAAAATCTCATGACTATAGACTATCTACGGTTAAAGGAACATATGGGATGTGAACAGATCCCAGAAATGGGCTGCTTTAATTTGTCTGATTTTTCTCAGACTGTTCAAGTACAATTGGACAATATCCATCATATCATAGATAAATTTTCACAAATGCCTAGGGTGCCTAAATGGTTTTCTTGTCTTCACTGGAGATGGATGGTAATTATAGATTTGCTTTGTTTATGTCACCGTATTCCTATTATGTTAATATGTGTGTGTAAATTAGTTAGTAGTTTAAAACCTATACATACTTAAGGTACTCTACAAGAAGACATGTCAAAGAAATAATCAATCCTCCCATGTTTCCTTCCATATGCTACATCTATAGCTTTTCTTCTTCCTTCCTAATTACAACCCTTAAATAGAATTCGTGCCTCATATCGAATTTACCGAGTATCATAATTCCTCCAGGTGGTAAAGATACCTTGAGACAAGTGCTGGGCATAGAAGCCACAGGGCATAAATCTGCAAAGAAGTAAAAAGCTAACCTTTGCAAACAATATGGCTTCTCTCTCACTTACCAACTTTACATTTCCCTGTATGGCCCCGGAAGATGACTGGTTAGCCAGAGACGGGTAAGATTCCTCAAGGGAGGAACAACCTAAGACAGGCACAGTCGCAGGGGGGCCATCAGGTGAGAATTTGGGGATCAACAGAGGTGAGGCTCAGAACCTCAGCCCCCCTGCTTTGAGAGAAATCTTCTGCATCCGTGGATCTCTTGCTGCCCTTGTCTAGCCTGGATTAATACTTAGTCCATAGGCACACACCTGATCATCTGATCATCTACATTTGTCCTCTTACAGCACCAAACTATGTTTTCTACCTTTGTCTTGCATCTACCTACCACTTCAGCATTTTATTAAAAAAAAATAATAATAATAATAATAATAGAGGGAGAAATGTGGGATCAACATATAAATCAAGTACAAAAATCAAATGAATATTCATATTTGACCTGATTGTTTATAGGTCATAATGCGTGATCAAAACCGAAAGTTTCTGTGAAGACTGCCCTTGTACTGTTCACCATGTAAGAATTTATTCACTATGTAAGAATTCGTTCGCCATGTAGGAACTTGTTCGTTATGCTTCAGAAGATTGGAGACTGACGAGAATTAGGCTTGAGATGGATTAATGATTGTACATTGAGCATTGACCCCCCTATACTGAATTTTGTTGTTGTTAACAACCATTTGATCAATAAATATGAGAGATGCCCTCTCAAAAAAAAAAAAAAAAACTAGTGACAATCCCAAATCTTGGCAAGGATGCAGAGAAATGGGATCTCTTATGCATTGATCCTGGGAATGTAAAATAATACAGCAACTCTGGGAAACAGCTTGGCAGTTTCTTATAAAATGAAACATATACTTCCCATACTATTCACCAATCACACTACTGGGCATTTATCCCAGAGAAATGAAGAAAAATGTCCACAAAGGCTAACACACGAATATTCTTAGCAGCCTTATTTGTAATAGCCCCAAACTGGAAACGTCCCAGATGTCCTTCACCAGACGATGGTTAAACTGTTACATCTACATCGATATGAAGGAACAAACTACTGGCACATTTAAGAACTTGGATGGAATTCAAGGGCATTATGCTTTGGGAGTGGGGCCGGCATTCTCAAAAGGTTGCATACTGTATGATGCCATTAATATAATTTCTTAAAATGACAAAATTATAGTGAAGAAGAACAGATTAGTGGTTTCCAGGGGCTAAGGATGGTAGTGGGAAGATGTGTGGTGACAATAAATAGTTATAAGCATTCATTTATAGCTAGGAGACAGTTCTGTATATTGATTGGGGTGGTGGTTACATGAATTTATACATGATGAAATTGTGCAGATGCACACAGTGCATGTGAAAATTGGTGAAAACTGAATAAAGCCTAGGATTTGATAGTTAAAAAAAAAAAAAAAAGAATGTTTAATGACATAGAAAAAGGTTCATAATATATTTTAAAGTGAAAAAACAGGTTATAAAATGTTACATAAATATTTCAACTCATTTTAAAATATATATGTATATGTGTATATGTGTCTATAAATACACAAAGTTAATAAAAAATACATAGGGTTTAGCATTATGGTAGCTTTTATTTTGGGCACTTTTGTTTTCCTCAGAGTCTACAAAACTTTCACTTCTGTAATCAGAAAAGAAAATGGAGTTATATTTTGAGCTCGATAAGAATTTCACTCTTTATTACTGCAGCAGTCAACCTGCCTCTTGCTGTCCCTTTCCTCCCGTCTATCAGTGATGCTGTCTCCTATGGTTCTCAAAACTTGAATTACACCATTCCCCCCTTGTATTACTTTAGTCTCAACACAAACCAAAAATCCTCTTTTCTTTTCTCTTCAGCAGCTGAGACAAGGTAGTGTTTTCCAAGTTCAACTGGGAGAATAAAAAGGAAAACAATGCTAGCAAATACTAGTAGGAACAAAATAGTTATGGCAAGATGTTGGTTCAGCATGCTGTCTATGTCTGTGCTAATAGTTTTTAGTTTGCTTTTAAGTATTAATTAGTTAATTAATTAGTTGTTATTAAGTAGTAATACTCAATACTTTGTTTAATACAACAAAAAAGTCCAAAATGTTACATTAATAATTTTTACATTGATTATACACTGAAATGATTTTTAGATATATTGCATTAAACAAAACCTGTTTTGAACATTTATTGCAGCTGGGTTTTTTTACACCTGTTTTAAATGTGGCTACCAGCACATTAAAAATTGCATGGCCTCTTCTCCCTTGTTTGCCTTGACTAAAAAAGGTTGCAAAGCTACACACTCCCGTTTCAGCCCCTTCGGCCAGGGGTAGTCATGTGACATGGTTCAGCGCAGGCCTGAGAGGGGATCTGAGGAAACTTTTGCTTTTCTGAGAAAGAGAAAGACCCAGCTGCCACTAATCCTTGTCCACTTTTTCCATTTCTTTCTGCCTTGAATGAAGGTTTAATGCCAGTTGCTAGGGCAAATGGTGTGTGGTCATAAGAACAAAAGCCAGCCTGCTGAGGAAGAGGGAACAGAAAGGACACGTGGGCCTGAGGTCCTGAGAGCAACACTATCAACTGAACCAATGCCAGCAACTACCCAATTCAAAAAAGCCCCCTTTTCAAGGCACTTAGGTGACATTCTGTTACTGGTACATGCTCCTAACTGACGGAACAGTTAAGTCTCCAAAAGGCAGATCTCTGGGCCTCAGCCGACAAGCACGTAGGCCCCACAGGGGCACAAGCTTTCTAGGTCCCACCCTGCTCTCCTCTCCCTCGGCTGCTCTGCAGCTCCTGCAAGGCCCCCATCTTTGCACACCCACTTGGGAACCATCCCAGTTCCCCATAGGTCAAGACCCAAAAGACCCAGTTTAAAACTTTAGGGCCCCTATGCTAAATCAATCACAGTTATTAAAATCCTATTTTAAAATAATATTTAATGGCACAGAAAAATGTTCATATATATTTTAAAGTGAAAAAACAGGTTATAAAATGTTTCACAGGCTGACTCAGCACGGGCCCGTGGGCTCCAGACAAATAAACATGGAGTCCATCTTTCAACAGTCCGGAGTACCAGAGGCTCAGAGTCGATCCCATAAATGAAAGATCATTTATATGCAATTAATTATAAAGAACATTGGTTTAGTTAGAAAATTAGGAAAACAATGGTTCAACTTGAATTCTCTCTTGAAGGGTCCAGATTTAATATCAGACACATACCTTGCACTTTTCTTGGCTCAGTTACAACAGGAAGGTTATTCTATATTTGTTGTTAAGGGTGACCTGCCAGATCGTGAAGCCGACCAACTCCTGCAGATGACCAGGGTCCAACAGATGCATCGACCAAAACTTATTGGAGAAGAATTAGCACAATTAAAAGAACAGAGAGTCCAAGAAACAGATCTAGAACAAGTCTTAGAAGCAAATGATGGGTCAGGCATGTTAGACAAAGATGAGGAAGATTTGCAGAGGGCTTTGGCACTAAGTCGCCATGAAATTGACATGGAAGACGAAGAAGCAGATCTCCGCAGGGCTATTCAGCTCAGTATGCAAGGTAGTTCCAGAAATATATCTCAAGATATTCCACAAACATCAAGTACACCTCTTACTTCAGAAGAGCTATGGAAGAGAAGAGAAGCCTACTTTGAAAAGCAGCAGCAGCGGGACCCGCCAGGACAGCCTTCACACCCATGTGAAAAGCCAATGACAAGTTCAGGGGCCCTCGGGGGTGATCCAGGGGATCCTATGAGAGAAGAAGACATGCTTGAGGCAGCTGTGACCATGTCATTAGAAACTGTTAGAAATAGTTTCATAACAGAAGGAAAAAAATAATACCTAATACCTTTTACAAATCATTTACATATTTATACTTTCCAACATTATCTTTTGTTATTACAGCATAAGGGTCCATTTTGGTAATGTCAAAAAGAATAATGTTCCACAGAGGAAATAAGACTCTTAGGTGGTTTGCAACAAAAAAGATGAGAAAATGGGAAAATGCATCAGTTGTATGATCTTCCAAACAGTAGCCAAAGAGACATTTAAAAATTACAGAAATTTAAAATAGAAAAAAAAATGTTTCACAAATATTTATTTCAATTTGTTTCAAAATTTTCAGTCTGGGGAATAAACACACATCAGTTAGACACTGGCAAAACTGTGGTGACAAGGAATGCTGACCTCATCTGCAGGTCACACATCTCTCTCTCCAGGGAGAAGTTGTCAAACCCATCAAGAGCTGAAGGACAGTACCTCAATTATATGCAGAACACAAATTATCTGTAACTGGAATCAGCAAACACACTTAGCAGGAAGCACGCCCTCTCAAAGAGGTCCCTGTTGTCAGAGGAAACACTCAAGTCCCACTGAGTCCCAGGCAAACATTCCCAGCCCCATCAGTGCCCCGGCCAGTCTGAACATCCTCTTCCGAATGTGCCCAGCCTGTCTCATTCTCCTTCAGTATGCTGCTGGGGGCAGAGAAAAGCTGGCCCACTTGCTAATCTGCACAATGGGAGCTCTTTTCATGGCACAGGACCATTTTGGCATCAAAGCACACTGCTGGTGGCCTGGTGCCTCTGGTCCTGAACCTGAACTGAAGCCAGCAGAAATGAAATTTTGTTGACAGAGTAGGCACTAGGAGGCCTTAATTTTAGGCTCCATTGATCTAGCTTCTGGATCCAGTTTGTGCTTGGGCAAATCACCATTACTCAGCTAAGACATCCTTCAGGTCTCTGACCTTCCACCACCACAAGACAGCTCCCTCCCCAATATGAAAAGCAGTTGAATCAGCAAACTGTGACAATGTCAGTTGTTGTCCTCCCCACTCCGCTCTGGGTAAATGCACCTTTCACCTAGGGGCTCAGCCCCAAACCCTGGAGTCCAATCTGTAGGCCTCTTTCTCTCCCACCCAACATGGAACTTCTTAGCAGAACATTTAAGCCCTGCCTTCAAAATGCATCCCAAGCACAAGTGCCTCTAACCTTTTATGCTGTACCACCCTGTCTAAGCTAACATCACCTCACATCTGACTCTTTTAAAAGCCCCTTAACTGGTCTCTGCTTCTGGCTTCCACTCTTGCCCCTGAAAAATCTATTCCTTACCCAGTAGTCAGGTCATGTCACTGCTCTGCTCCCTCCTCCAGTGTCTTCCTACCTGCAAGGTCTTCCCATGGTCTCTCTGATCCTAGCAAGCTAGTCCCCACCCTACTCTTCTCCCTCCACTGGCTCCCTCATTCCCTTCTCTCCAGCTATTCTGTCTCCCACCTCAGAGGCTTTGCACAGGGATTCCCTCTGCTTGGAATGTTCTACTGTTTATCAATCTTCTCTTCCTTCAGGTCTCTGCTTATGAGTCACCTCCTTGGCAAGGCACTATATGGCACATATTTTACTGTGTGTTCCCGACTAGAATATACACTACTTGGTGGCAGGAGCTTCCTTTTGTTTATTGCTGTATCTCCGGCACCCTAGTATAGTGTCTGGGAATGTGCTCAATGAAGAAATAAATGCATAGCTATCTTGCTCAAAGTCTCTGTCTGATGACTGTGTTGACACTCGCTGTCAAAGTGTCTACTGAAGAATATATGCAATCCCTATCAAAATACCAAAGACTTTATTTACAGAGTGAGAGAAAATAACCCTAAAGTTTGCTTGGAACCACAAAAGACCCCAGGTAGCTACAGCAATCTTGAGAAAGAACAACAAAGCTGTGGGTATCACACTCCCTGATCTCAAACTATACTATAAATCTACAGTAATCAAAACAGTACATTAACTGGCACAAAAACAGATACACAGATCAATGCAGCAGAATAAAGAGTCCAGAAATATGGTCAATTAATCTACAACAAAGGAGGCAAGAATATACAATGGGGAAAAAACAGTCTCTTCAATAAATGGTGTTGGGAAAACTGGAACAGCTACATGCGAGAGAATCACACTGGACTACTGTCTTATGCCATGTGCAAAAATAAACTCAGAATGGATTAAAGACCTAAATATAAGATATGACACTGTAAAACTCCTCAAAGAAAATATAGGCAGTACACTCTTGAACATCAGCATTAGTAATTTTTTTCTGGATATATTTTCCTATGTGAGAGAAACAAAAGCAGAAATAAATGAATGGTTATACACTAAGATTTGTGCACCTTATTGTATGTGCCTCAACAGAAAAAAATTTAAATAAAAATAACTAAACAACAAGTGGGACTACATCAAACTAAAAAGCTTCTGCACAGCAAAGGAAACTATCAACAAAATGTAAAGATCATCTACTGAATAGGAGAATATATTTGCAAATGATATGTCTGATAAGGGGCTAATATACTAAAAAGTCATACAACTCAATACAAATAATACAACCCCCCCAAATAATCTGATTAAAACATGAACTAAAAATGAATTTTAAAGAGTATTAAAAATGGACTAAAAATGAATAGATGTTTTGCAAAAAAAGACATACAGATGGGCAACAGATACCTGAAAAGATGCTCAACGTTATTAATCATGATGGAAATGCAAATCAAAACCACAATGAGATACCACCTCACACCAGTCAGAATGGCCACTCTCCCAAAGACAAGAAATAACAAGTATTGGTGAGTATGTGGAGAAAAGGGGAACCCTCCTACACTGTTGGTGGGAATGTAAATTGGTACAGCCACTGTGGAAAGCAGTATGGAGATTTTTCAAAAAAATTAAAATTAGAAATACCAAATGACCCAGCAATTCCACTTCTGGGAATCTACCTAAAGAAAATGAAATCATCAATTTGAAAAGATGTATGTACCCCTATGTTCTCTGCAGCACCATTTACAATAGCCAACCTCTGGAAGTAACCCAAGTGCCCATAGATGGAGGAATGGATAATGTGGTGCATATACACAGTGGAATTTTACTCAGATATAAAAAAGAATGAAATCTTGCCATTTGGAACAACATGGACGGACCTAGAGAGTATTATGCTAAGTGAAATAAGACAAAGATAAATATCATATGATTTCACTTATATGTGGAATCTGAAAATAAAACAAACAAAACAGAAATAGACTCATAAACACAAAGACTGGATTGTTGGTTACCATGGGGGGAAGAGTGGGTGAAACAGGTGAAGGAGATTAAGAGGTACAAAATGCAAATTATAAAATAAATTAGTTGCAGGTATGGAAGTATAACATAGGGAATATAGTCAATAATGTAGTATATTTGTATGATGACAGATGGTAGCTACACTTATTGTGGGGAACATTTAGTAATGCATATGATTGTTGAATTACTATATTGTACATCTGAAACCAATGTAATATTGTTTATCAACTACGTTTCAATAATATTTTTTTTGTTTCAATTGAAGAATGAGAAGAAAATTGTTCCTTAATGTTGCAAAGATGTCACAGAGCTCACTCTGGTGAACCAGAGGTAGAATGTCCCAAGCTCTGACTATTTAAAAAAGCAGCTCCTGATGTGGGGAGGGAGTCCTCTGAACCCTAAAACCCCCACAGATTATGATCAAAAGCACTGGATTAGATGATTCCTAAAGGCTTCTCTAACCCAAAAGTCAACTACAGAGAGGGGGTCAGAGCAGCAAAAAGACCTTCCCTGGTCTGTCCTTTCCCTGGAGCTGCTGTCTGCCCTGACAGTGGGCACAGACAGGCAGAAGGAAGAACCTGATGCCATGTGGCATAATTGCCCTGAAAGAAGGGGTCCCTTGCAAACAAACGGTAGAGCTGCAGCAGTCACCTCTCAGTGAGCCCTGCTGCCTCAGGAGTGTAGTGCCAAGCAATCCACTAATAAGAGCTGAGCAAACTGTACCAAGAAAGCCAGCTGATCCTTGGGGAGATGAGCACCCAGGGGTCAGCATGACCCCAGACTCCTATCCTAGCGGAGGTTACCTTACAGAAATGCTGCTGCTGTTGGTCGCATTGTGTCACTAACAGACAACTGCAGCAGGCATCACTGTCAGTTTCTGGACTGTGAATCAATGACACCAGAGCTTTAGGAGTCCCACGAGAAGGCTGGATGAGGTCACTGAACTTGAGTATCAAACGAGGTAATGGGCCATAATACAGTCTCTAGAACAAGTGTTCAATAAATGTTAGATGCTATTAGTCCAGACAATATAAAATTGATTGGTACTAGACTTTCCTGGGTGGATTTGTTCATTCCTTCAAGAAACATTTGCTGGGCTCCTACTATGTACTAAGCCATAAAGAGAGGAAAGGCTACAAAAGATTCACCTGCCTTTTGTAAGCTGAAAATGTATTAACAACGATGGTGATGAAAAGGGCAGCTAACCTTTTTTGAACACTTGCTGTGCACCAGGTACTGCTGGATCTTTAAGTGAAATCTGATATAATCATTGCCTGAGCCCTGGATGTTACTATCCTTGTTTCAAAGAGGAGGAAATTTAGGCTGAGAGATTTAGTCAAGGTCACAGAGGGCTCAAATCCCCTTTCAAAGCCAATTCCCTGAAACAGCGGTTTACCATTTAACCTAATGGATTAACCCTGAAGGAGGATAGAGGCCTCATCTTCTGGTGAGTTAAGGGAGGGTTTCTGAAAACATAAGAAGAATATGACTATTACCAGACGTTCCTGCTCCAGCGGGTGCAAGAGGTCAACCCAGGAGCTCAAGTCTGGAATCTGTAGCAGTGGCATTTAGCTACACAGCTGCCAACTGAGAAACGAGCAGAGGAGGGACTATCTTCCCAGACTTTCTACTGGGTGGAGGGATGAAACCATTCTCATTTTACCCCTGAACTTCTTGGCATTTCTGCCTATTAGAAATACAAGGTGTAAACTGAGACGTTATTCCCCTCTCATAATCCCCACACATCCCACCTGTAACTTTCTCACGACACTAAACAGTTTCTATCTTACTCTGACATAGAAGGTGCTAATTTTTACTGAATATATTATTTAAGAAAGGCTAAACATAGATACATAAAGTGCCAGATACCTTTTGCTGAAAGAGCCCTAGAGATAGATAAGGCCACTGTAAATGATCTGCCCAAGGTCACAAAGTCTGTCATGTAACAAACACCTCGCAGCCCAGGGATCTTTTAATGACACCATTATTGCCTCTTCTAACCATGTCAAAGGCTGAAAAAACTGAGAGGGAAAAGGAGAAATGTGGGCAAATACTTCTGGAATCTAGCCAGAGGCTAATAGTCCTGTGGTGCAGGACAAAATCAGGCCTCTGCAATTCACAATCACCAATGGGCAAACAGATGGTAACAGTGATAACAAATATAATCACGGAAATAATCCAGAGCATTTATACGGTACTTACTATGTGCCTGGCGCCATTCTAGGGATTTTACAAATAGTAACTCTTATAATCGACCTGGTTTATTAGATGAGGACTATCCCTATCTCCATTTTTCAGTAAGGTAAGGATAAGTAGTGGTTAAGTAACAAGCCCAAGGTCATCTAATAGCAACTGACATTTATTGAGCACTTGCCATGCGCCAGAAACAGTCCAGATACTGCAGAAGTCCCATTATCTCGTTTAACACTCAAAGCAATCCTAAAATAAATACTCTCATTATCATCACTTTCAGATGAAACCCGTGGGGCTTGGGGAGGACTTGTCCAAGCAGCCTGAGCTCAGAGCGCATGCTCTTAACCACTAAGCTATGTCGCTGCGTGCAGGGCGAGCTGATACAGCCCGGACAAGAGCGGACGCGGCCCTGGGCAGAGGCCTCCAGGGCCCGGAGCGTCACGGAGGAATCCCAGCCAGGGCCGCGCGGGGATCAGATCTGAGGTGTGAGGAAGAACCTCCGCATCTCCAATCTCAGCGCCCCAGTCCTGAGATTCCGAGGCGGGATCCTCCGCGCACGGCGAGCCGCTACTGCCCCCTGCTGCCGGCCCGCCCCGGACGGAGCCCAGGCCCGCGTCCAACTCTGCCGTCTCCGGGAAGAGCCGTGCCTGCGGCAGAGCGCGCGCGGCCGCTCGGCCCCCTCGTAGCGTGGGCTGCCACAAATCGCCTGCCCGCCACGTCCGAGAAAACCGAGGCCCTAAACTTTAAGCACTCTCCTCTCCGCCCTCACTTCCCTTCCCACAGCTCCGGCCTGCCATTCCCCTTCGTTCCTTCCCCTTGGGCGCCGGGCCGAGTCCCACCGGCCTCCGGCCGACTACGCGCCTGGCTCCTGTACCGGACCCGCGGGTTGCCATGGTGATGCGAAGCCCAGGAGACGTGCCGGAAGGGGCGGGGTCCCGGGCTGCAGGCGCGTGCCCAGATTCCCTAGAGCATGTCAGGTGCCCCCCGGTTGCCATGGTGATGCGGCTTTCGTAGGGTGGCAGCTAGCGTGCGCCCAGGCTGCAAGAAAGTGCGCGGAAAAGGCCTTGCGGGGCGGTTCTTCCTCAATCCCAGCCAAGACCCTTACGGTCTCCTAGAAGTCGGGGAGAGCTCCTTGCAGCTCACGCTGCCGGGTTGCTGCCACCGACCAGCAAAAAGAGCGAGGACTGAGGGACACAGAGACTCCCTTGGACTCTCCGAATTCCAAGGATGATGGGCGTCAGCTACGGTCCTCATTTTCCCGCCATCAGCACCCTTTTGCCCGCAGTTACCATGGTGATGCAGGCCGCGTGGGCAATCCGATCTGCTGCCCGCTTTCCCCACACTCTGCTTCCTTAGGGCTTCTCGTGACTTGACTCTCTTAGCCTCTCATTGCTTGAGTGAGGTTGCACAAGGGTGGGCTGGATCCCTGTCACAGCAGGACCGTCTGACCTTTTCGAGGCTGCCTAGTTTCCAGTAGCATGGGTGTGCCATAATGTACTTAACCAATCTCTTACTGGACAACATAAAATTTTTTCCCAATCTTCTGTTACTATAAACAATACTGTACTAATATCCTTGTATATACTTCTGTGTACATGTGCAATTTTCTCTGTAAAATAAATTTCCAAAAGTAAAATTGCTGTGTCAAAAGCCAAATGTAATTTTAATTTTCGTGGATGAGGCCAAATTGCTCTCCAAAGACACAAGCAAATTTACATCCTCACCAAAAAACTGGAATCCAATAATTTTAATTAGGATTCTATCAACAGTGATGAACTGCTGTGAAAGAATTTTTCCGGAGCCAGTGCCATTGAGCCAATTTAATTCTTTGATGAGTTTTTTTATACAATATAATCAAACGGTATCCAATCACATTTGTATTCTAGGGAAATTGTCTTCTCTGAGTGATTACTTTACATGTAAGTTTTATAATAAACATTTAACTTATTTAAATAATTTATATATCTAGTTTGATTTTCATTTCTGTCATTAGAAGTTTCTTATGTCAACATCATATTACTGAGAAAGAAAAAGAAAAAACCTCTGACATTCAAAAGCAGATCTGACATAGCTTAGCCATGTAATTCTCCTACCAGATGTAAACAATATCACATAATACCAACCCTAGGGTTAGGTTACTCTGATAGCATGATAAAATGAGACAGAACAAGGCTATTTAATAATATTATTTATACAGACAAAAACAAGGTCACTGTCGCATCCACAAAACACAAAACATCCTCCTCTCTTGGCTAAAATGAATGACTACCACTGTCACTACTTAATAGTTTTCTTCTCAGTGCAGGCTGCCCTCCCTAGAGATGAGATTTATTGAGATACCTAATCATAGAGCTGCTCCTGATCTCTGAAAGCATCCAATCTAGAGCAAAGCCTGCTTTCACAGACCCTCCCTAAATCACCCAACCAAAGCTCAAACCCTATAATAGTTTCTTTAACTGAGATACCCCATAGTTCCTCTGTGGTGTGTGTTCTCCCTCAGAGTGACAAGTAATACACCCAATTTGTTGTTCAACTACAGATCTGTTCTTGGTGGTCTTTGGCTAGAGGGCACTGCCACTAGCCAGTTCAATTTTCTTTGGTAAAATTTTGCAGATCTGAAATTTGTCAATGGTAGTCCTCCATAAATGTTTAACAAAGAACAAATTGTACATGGACAGTCTATTTTCATTTGATTGATTATTTCAACCTGATCTGATTTTTCCCAGCCTTTGCAATATTCATTCAATGTTATACTCAAGATATGAGTCTTCTGAGCTTTTTTCAAAAAACATCTTTGGCAGATGCATCTTAACCATTGTCAGTTTTATATTGTATTGTTTGTTTTTACCAGTGATAGTCATTATGAACTGGACAGAAGATTGATCATTTTTATCTAGTTGACTCAAGAACCATCAGTAGGGCAATGATGTATGGACCTGGATATGTTGCAAAGTAAGAATGTTCTGCATCAGTTGGCAGCCTGACCATGTGCTGCCATGCCTTTCCTGGGCACTGGGAACACAGGCCCTGCCGCAAAAGAATTCGTGGTCTAATCAGAGGGATATAAAGAACTGGCTGGCCTCAATTTGCCAGTTGGATGAGAATGAAAAAGGTCTTCCAGATGGAGGCAACAGCCAGATACAAGGTGTCTATCCATTCAGTGAATGTTTGTTGAATGCCTATGCTATGCCAGGAACTGGGCTGGGCACTGGGGATGCAGGGATGAATAAGTTCCATGGGCACCCTGCCCTCCCAGAGCTCTCAGTCCTGTGGGAGAGAGGCATATTAAATAATCACACCAATGATTCTAACACATGATGAGAAAACCCCAGGGTTCTGTGGCAATCTGACTAGCAGGGTTCAAGGAAGGCTTCTTCTTCTTTTTTTTAAATTGAAGTATCATTGATACACAATCCCACATTGGCTCCAAATGTACAACACAGTGGTTCAATGATCACCTATGTTATCAAATCCTTACCCTCTCTGGTGCGATTATTATCTATCAACATAGAAAGATGTTACAGAATCATTGATTATATTCTCCATGCTGTACTACCGTCCCCATGAGCAACTTATCTTGTGATTGTGAATTAAGATTCTTTAAGATAGTCATTTTTAATTTCAGATATGAAGGATGAGTTGGAAGGCTCTTCCTGGCAGAGGGAGCAGCCCATGTGCTGATGTGAGAAAAGGCTTGGCTCTTTTGAGGGCATGAAAACAGGCCAGTATGGCTGGAATAAAGTGGACTGGGGAAGGGAGTTGGGGGATGAAGTCAGGAGACAGCTGTCTGCTTCTGCAAAGCCTTGTCTACTATGCTAAGGGTTTGCATTTTAATTTAAAACCAACAAGCCAGGGAACATTATCAAGAGAAGGAGTGGTATGATGAGATTAGAAATACATTTTTTTTTTACAATGTCATGGTGGAGAATGGATTGAGGGGAATCACAAATGCCAGAAACCAATTAGAAGGAAACTGCTACAGTTGTAATTGGAGCAGGTGCTGTTCAGAGGGGGAAGTGGTCAGTGAGCATAGAAAGTGGAACGAGATTGGCATGGATGGAGGAATATGTGAGCTGAGGAAATGTCTAGTGAAAAATATGGAAACAAGCTTATTATGAGTTGAACTGGGTACTCCTCGAATCCATATGTTGAATTCTTAATCCCCTGTGCCTTCTACTGTGACTGTATTTGGAGATCGAGTCTTCAAGAGATGTTTACAGTTAAAGGAGGCAAGCAGCTGGGACCTAATCCAATGGGACTGGTGTCTGCGTGGAGGAAGAGAGAGCAGGGTGGCATAGAGAGAAGCAAGTGAAGACACAGTGAGGTGCAGCCAGCAGGGGGCCAGAGAGATGCCTCTGGAGAAATGAAACTAAACCCAAGCCTCGGACTTCCTCCCTCCCAAGTTGTGAGAAAATACATTTCTGTAGTTAAACCACCTAGTCTGTGACATTTTGTGACAGCAGCCCTAGAAGAACTAACACAAAACCAAATGTCCAAATAAGAGGGCATTTGGGAAATAAATTATGGTGCATCCTTATTATAAAAAAGAGTCTTACCCTCAAGATACACCCTTGCAAGGTCAAGATTTTGACTTCACAAGTTTCATTTAATACCTTCTCTTTGGCTGGAGGAACTTTGTTGCATTTACAAGGACAAATATTGAGCTTCAGGAGCAGCCATCAGGATATCTTCATCGCAGAGGCCTAATTGGTGCAGGCTGTAGCTCAGTTTGCAGCTTTATAGTGGTGACAATCCCAGGCATCAATCAAATAAAGCAGGAAAAAATGAGGGAGAGCTATAAATACTGATATGAAAAGATGTCCAACCATACGGTTAAGTGGGTGAAAAAAAGTATGTAGATTATGAACCTATTTGTGTTTTTTAATAGAACCGTTTGTTAATAGATGCTTAAGGAAAAAATCTGGAAGCCTATGCAGCCAACTTTCAAAGTACTGTAAAAGTTCTACCATTTAAAAATTAAGTTCTGTCAAATGAACCCCGCTGATGATTTCCTGTAGCAGAGAGACAGCAATACATGGTAATGTGCTGAAGGCTGATAATGGACAAAGAGAGCCACAGTCCCCATGCTGGTTCTCCCAGGCCTACTGTCCACAATGCACAACTGAGGGTAACCTTTGGATTCAACCATATATAAACACTAGTCAAGCTTAAAGTCTGGCTTATTTTAAAATAAGCATGGGCATAAATACCAATCCTAATATTCTCTTCTCCTACCCCAATGGATCATCTTGTACAACCCACATACCCTACTTGAGAAAGCACCAAGAACTATACAGATAGACCACTCTATACATGGAGTGGATGGTGATTCATCAGAACAGTACATTTATGCAATTAGAATATGATTTTGTGTATAAAACACCCACTGTGTATAATTCAGAGAACATGGCTGATTTGAGAAAGGAGGCGCTGGCAGTATCAGGTATTTATTTTCTTACTTGAGAAGAGAGGAAGATGGGCTTTGATGATCTTTAAGGAGTCTTCCCACTGACTTTCTGAAACTCCTGGACCTCTTGAAGCCCATTGATTAAAGCAGCTGAAGTGGCCATATGGGCATAAAGTGGTGTCCTTGAAGGAAATTGAGTCTGGCATGACCATTCCACAGTGTGATATGTGGCAGTCTTTGAAATAAAGATATTTAAAGTCATTTAATATGATTCTATGTAGTTCTTTCACATTGAAGTGGGTCTGTTTTATAAAACTTAATTTAAAGAAAATTTAATAAAAGAGTTTAATAACTATCCTTCCACAATACATCAAAATATTGGTTTTCAGACTTTTAACTACTTCTGTTGGAGGTGGAGGTTCTGGAAAGAAGTGTAAGCTAAATGCTAAGTGCTGTTACCCCGTAGAGAAATGAAGGTTGTACATTGCCAAAGTGATTGTGGATATTTTTGAGAAATCATCTTATTTATCACAATGAAATTCAGAGAACTTTAAAGTGAAAAGTACACAGTCAGAAATGGCATTGCGTAGGAAAAGTTAATGAATCAATAGAACAAACTTCATTGAAACCCTCTGTGCTCGGGTTAGTGAAGGAAACACAATACCATTGGCTGACATTTATCATGACATTTATTGTGCTTAGGTGACAGGCTGAGCCACATCCAAGGGTGGGTTATCTGCACAGCTGCCCGAAGTACTGATCCATAAGCAGCACTGAAATGTCAAGGGGACAAATGGGAAATCCGGTGCCAGTTACTGAGACTTTCATACAGGATTTAGAGTTGGTAAACTGTTAGGTGGCCCCATTCCCACTGATGGGGTACACAGGATGGGATACAGGGCTTTAGATCAAATTGAGAAGGGCTTCCAAGCTACGACTACCTGAGGGTGAAGAAGGAGCCAGCCACGTAGGGAACCAAGAGGAGCGTTCCAGGCAGAGGGTCAGTGAGTGCGAGCACCCTGGTCCCAGGTGTTCAGGAAAGAGAACGAGGCCATTGTGGCTGGAGCAGAGAGAGCCCGGGAGGGAGGAGTCAGTGGGCTTGAGAGGTAGTCAGGAGCCATGTCAAATAAACAGTTGGCTGTCCAAGTGTCCAGGGAGAACTCAGGCAAGAGGCTGGAGCTGAAGACAGCCATCTGGGACTCAGCATATAGCTGCACTACAAACTGCAGGTCAGAATGGGGTCCTCCAAGGAGATGATGTGGGCAGGGAAGAAGAGGTCTCCGGGCTGATCGCTGAGGAACGCTGGTGTTCAGACATCAGACAGGGAAGCCCTGCAAAGGAGACTGAGAAAGAGCAGCTGGTGAGATCAGAGGTAGTTCCTTGAGACAGATTCCATCCAGGCATGATTCCAAGTAAGTGTTATGTTACATTTAGTGCATATAATACATTTGTTGTTTGTTGTTTTCGCCACATGAAGATGAGTTTCATGCGGAGGATTTATCTTTTACTGCCAGTTCTCCTGCCTTTACCATCTGGTCCGTTGGCAGAAGTCAGGCATGTTGAGAGAAGAAGGGATTCTCACTGTCCCCCCAGTTGCTAAAACTCAAAAGTTGTCCCTAACTCCATTTATCTACCCGCCACCCCCACATGGCAAGCCATCAACCAGTGCTGTTGGTTCTCTCCTCTAACCATCTCACTGACCTATTTCTCACACCTTGTCTGCCATCACCCTGTCCCAAGCCTTACCTCCTCTTTCCTGGACACCGGCAGCCCTTTCTATGTGGCAGGGCATGGCTACTGCATCCCACGGGCTTTCTTCCACCAGCCAGCCTCCACGCAGGGGGGAATGTCACTTCCCCTTAAAATCCTCAAGTAACCTAGATGACTACCTACAGGGAGTTGGTTAAGGAATAATGGTACACCCACGAAATGGAATACTATGCAGACACCCCAATAGAATGATGAGAATGCTCTACAGTACTGCTACAAATGAGACATGAAGTGAGAAAAGCCAAATGTGAATGTTATGCCACCATTTGTAGAAGAAAAAGAGGGCTGAGTGTGTGTGTGTGTGTGTGTGTGTGTGTGTGTGTGTGTGTGTGTGTGTGATATCTCTATGAGAAAATACAAGGCACTAGCACCCAAATGGCTTCTAGGCAGAGGATCCTGGCAATTGGGGGAGAGGCTGGGAGAGAGAGTTCACCTCTTAGTACTTCTGAATTTTGAATCAGATGACCATATTACCTGTTCAACAAGGCAATTAAACTAAAATGTTTATATGTGTCAAATAATGAACTCTCTCATCTCACTTAACAGAAAACCTAGTCTCTTCACCCTTGCTTACAAAGCCTCACCATGGCACCCCACTCCTCACTCCCTGCTCTCATCTTCCAGAACTTTCTTACCAAGTTCCAGCCACCCTGGCTTCCTCCTGAACCTCAACATGCCAAGTGTAGTCCTTTCTTGGGTCTTTTGTCCTGCTTGATCCCTGTACCTTGACCTCCAAATAGCCCTCCATGGCCCATTCCTGTAGTCTTGACTCAGAAGTCACTTACTCCGACATGTTTTCCTTGACTTCATTGTAAATTTCCTACCTCTTTCATGTTCTACTAGAAAATTCATGTTCTACTTTCTTCATAGCATTTACCACTGTCTAAAATTTTTTTATTTCCTTGCTGATTGCATGTCTCCCCCCTGGGCTCATATACCACCATCATAATCTTGATGTCCACACCAGTGCCTGGCTCATACTAAACAATAAATATTTGTGAATGAATCAACGAGTATTATTCTATTTTTGCTGCAACCTCATGGTGGTCCTGACAGCCACGATAATTGTAATAGTTCTTGTTTGGCTTCTGAACAGTTTATAATGACAACATACAGATGAGAGTTCTAGTCCCAGCTTCTCTTCTTAGCTCTGTGACCTTGAGCATGTCACAAGCCTTCCTGGGTTTGGGCAAGGTTGAATAAAATCTCAGGTATAATGTGCAGGTCTGGCAGTCCTTACTTGGTGGCCCCTCACCACAACCCAGGGAATGGGCTGCCTGGGAATGACTACCACTATCCGAGGATGAGATGTGCCCAGTCAGGGGAGGTGACCTGCCCGAGGTCATGTAGCCTGGACAGCAGAAGCAGGTCACCACTTCCAGGGCTTCTGGCTCCTTGCTCAGCTCTGAGCACAACAGGCCTTTTCTCCTTATTGTTTTTGCATCATACAAGAGCCCCCACTCACCTCCCTTGGGAGTGGAGTCTATGCTTATAATCAACCACCACAATAATTTTCCTCTTTACTGAGAATTGGTTGTTTGTCTTTTGGTTTTCTTCTCATAAGTGGCTGATGTGTTTTGGCCTGGAAAACAGTACATGGAGTTTCTAAACAACATCATCAAATTAAACGCAGTGACGCACTAACTTAGGAAAGCCGTTCATCTTATGGTTTCTTAAAAACAATGAAACGGTTGATCAGTTTTGCCTCCGCTTGTCTATTTGTTATAACGGATAGAAACACCAACATTGAAAGTCAGAGAATTGAACCTGCCTTCTAATCTAAGTGCCTAAATATAAAACCGTTTTCCAGACATTATGTTTGTTTTTTATTTTGTCAATTTAGACCTCAGACTTCAAGAACAAGGGCTGGATTTGTAATGATCTGGAGGAAGCAGTGAATTTCTGAAATGTGACCACATATGTCACCAGCACCATGTTGCTCACAGAGCCATTGGTGCTACCTGGCATTTCAGTGCTCATACATTTTCTTTGGGGTGATAAAATCTTTTTTTGCAAGAATGCAGTGGCTTACTGTCAAAAATCTCTGCCTCCTTGTGCCACCACATCTCACCTTGTTTATCCCTGGGCGACTTGAGAAAGTCACAAACATACTCTCCATTTTATAGGCAGGGAAACTGAGGCACAGAACGGCCCAGTATTGCAAAGGTCATGCTAAGAATGACCCATGCCTGTCTGTTCCCAAAGCTCCGGTCCTTCCATGCTATTCTTGGTTAAAGTCTAGCATCATTATAAACAGTCCCTACAGTGTGCCCCCCCTGCAGAGTATCTACCTTGCAGCTGTCCGTCTGAGATAATTAGAGCTACTCATTGGGAATGGCAGACTAGAGCAGATCAATAGAGGCAGAGTGGGTAGAAATGCAGAATTTAAACGAGCAAAATGAAGGCACGGAAGCTCCCAGAAGCAGAATCTCAATAAGCCCCCAGCTTGCAGCTCCCTGATGCTAAGTCACTGACATTTGAAAAGCTTTAACAAAATGTGTGTCCTATTTTCCTTTTCCGCCTCCTCTCTGTGAAATAGCAATCAGTTTTGTCATTCATTCTTCAGGAAACCAGGCAGGGTGTGCCAGGGAGACTGCCACTGAGAGCTTAAGAAGTGTCTTTCTTGCAAAATCTAGGGAACAAAGAAGCTGTTTTGTGCCCTTTGATTCACACCCATCTTCATTATAGTGCGGAGGATGTGTTCTTCATGCCACTAGAACCTGTGGGAGGTCGGGGAGGGCAGGAAGGCAAGAGTGTGAGGAGCATAGGCCCTCCTTGGTTTGGGGGACCAGGGAGACACTAACTTTTACTAGTCCCTGCAGTGGGCCAAGTGCTTAATGCGTGCGGTCCTATCTAAGCCCAAGGACCCTGCTAAGTAGCTGTAACACTCCTTCTCCCATTTTACAGATGGGAAAGGAGAAGCTTAGGGGTCACATGACAGCCAGGAGCCAGAGCCTAGACTGAAAGCAAGTCCCTCTGACTGAAACTATCTCATTCTCTTGTGAATTCCTACTTTTGGTGTTCCCGATGACAGGCCCCTCCCCGGGCCCTTCTCCAGAGTGGACTATCAGAGGTGTCACTTCTACACCTGAGTTCTGGCCTAGACCATGACACCGTCTGGCTTGGCAAGCATGCACAAGCTACTTCATCCCTCTGAGCCTCTGTTTCCAATGATACAACCAGGATGACAGTCATCATTATAGGCTCCAGTTGAACCAGTCAGCACCATAGCTGGAGCTCCAGCTGTGAGCTGGGCACTGGGGGTGCAGTCTTACACTTGTGCATGGGGGACTAGTGGATGCAGGTTTTGTAACTTCTAAAGCACTAAAATGTGGGGAAAGTTCCTTTTCTTGGAGTAGCCCAAGACTAGGTTGGAAGTTTTCAAATAGAACATCAACTAGGAAGCTCAAAAAAAAAAAAAAAAAGCACCCTCCATAGAAATGGGAGAGTTGGCCAAAGGCAGATTTCAGGTCTCACCTTGTGAAGTCCTTTGAACCTGGTGGACTGTTAAGAAGGCAGTGGGGTCAGGGAAGACTGGAAGAGGAGTTGGCCTCTGATGGTCCACGTGTGGCTGCTGTGCAGAGCATTCCTGCTGCCCTCCCCAACGTAGGACTGCTTCTCCCATTGGGTGAAGGTCTTCCATCTGTTCCTTCATCAGCTCATCAACCTCGGCTTCATTCATTCATCCATGCCATTTTTTTCTACACAGCCCTTGGCATTAATGGTTTGCACTCTGTAAATACCTTAAAAAGAGTAACTAGTGATCAAACATGAAGAAAACATGCTTTTTTTCTTATTGGGAGGTTACATTGTAAAATTTCTGTGTTGTCCTGTTTTCTGCACTAACCCAGCTCTGCTACCCCATCCCAGCACCTCACATGGGGCCTCCCACACAAGATGCTGATAACCCTGGGTGGGAAGAAGAGAAAGAACAGGGCCACATTGACAGATGGGAGCCAGAGAGGAGCAAGCACCTTAGAATCTGGGGGACTTCTGGTTCCAATTGTGCTGGCAAGATGCTTGGTCTGGTGCTGGCTGGGTGGGGAGCTCCGTCTTCTGGAAGAGACAAAGCAGTCAGGTGCTCTCACAGCTCAGTTGGGGAGCAGCTCTGGAATGCTGGGCACCAGAGAGAGGGTGCTGTGCACTGGCCATGACAGCTGGGGGCCCTTTGTACCACTTTAACACACAATGCGCTCCGGAGTTGTAGAGAACAGCCTTGCTCAAGGCTAGTCCGTAACTAAGTGCCTCAGGGGGATTCAAACCCAGGTCAGCCAACTCAAGCTTCCAGGCTCTTGTTCTCAAGCCTTACCATGTAGCAGAATCACTCAGAGACATTGGGAAAACTGCAAAATCCAGAGCCTCAAGTGCCCTCTCAGATTATGATCCAAGAGGTCTGGGTGTGGGGGGAGAAATCCTCCTTTCTAACAAGTACCCAGGGGGATTCTGATAAGGGCTGTCCGGTCTGCCTTGGGTAGAAATAAGGAGGGTTTAAAAATTGGTGCATTCACATTACACTGAACAGTTTCTCAAAACAAGCTGAGGGAGCCTGGGTGGGAGAGACCAGTGTTGCCCGGGATTGGCTGGGGAGGGGAAAGTGTGGTCGGGAAGATACCCAAGGCAGGACTCCCAAGAGCAGAAGTTGACCCCATAGAGGAGGTGGGAAAGGGTGCTACAGACAGATGACAATCTGGCTGCACTTGCAAAGGCCTGGGCAAGTGAGCAGAGTGTCATGGGGTGTGCACACTTGTGTGAGTGTGTACTCAAGGCCATGGCCACAGGTGGGCTGGGAGGGAGGAGGCTGTCCACCAGAATGTCTGGTGGTGGGACCCACCTCCTGCATTTCAACACGGGCTCCGGGTGCTGGTGCCCCCCTAGTGTGAGAACCAGAGCCAGAGCCCCTCAAGGGGTGGGCGGGGGTAAGGTTTCACAGCCCCACTTCCGGCTCCTCCATGCCTCTTTGGCCTTAAAGTTTCTGGGGACTTTTCTTAATCTCCTGGTTGACTTCTGCAGTTTGTTCATGCACATAAGCATTAGGTTGGCATAGGGGTGTGGAGAGGTGGAAGGCTAGACTCTGAAAGTACTTTGGTTTTGAAAACAATGATTCCGGGGCCAGAAGCACCTCCACAGAGAGACATCCTGAGTGTGGCTGCATGGACCTGCTTGACCCATCCAAGGATGTTGGCAGAGTGCGCTGAAGTGGCACCTACATGGACTCATTTCCGGCTCCATGGTCCCCAAGCACAGGTTTCCAGGGGAACCTCAGGCAGATCCAGGGTAGCAGCAAAGGTGTGCAGCTGTCCACTTCCTCGGCCTCAGGAGCTGGAGGGTAACCCCCATTGTACTTCCCCTATCTTAGTTTCCTTCCACCTGAGATTTATCTAACCCCTCTCCACCTGAATGTGAGTTCCACGAAAGCAAAGATGTTTTTGTCCGTCACTAAAGCCCCAGCTGCTGGAACAATACCAACCACACAGGGACTGAATCTTCATTGAATGAATGGATGGATGAATGGATGGATGAATGATGTCTTCATGATATACCGGGCTGAGGTGAGCAGCTGCATTGGGTAGGTATAGACACAACTTTGGGATTCTTGCCGTTGGGCCAAGGATGAGGCTTGGGGCTATGGTCAATAGATCAGATAGATAGATAGATAGATATTCCATTGGTTCTCTTTCTTGGAAAACCCTAATATCACATATTAGTAGAATAAAGAACAAAACCTACATGATCAGTTCGAGAGGCAGGCATTTGACAAAGCCCAGCACCATTTGGTGATTAAAAAAAAAAAATCAACAAAACTAGGAGGGTATTTCCTCAACCCAATATAGGGCATTGAAGAAAAATCCACATCTAACATCCAATAATGGTGAAAGACTGAATGCTTTCTCCCTAAGATCAAGAACAAGAAAAAGACGTCCATTCTTAACATTTATTCACCACTTCTATTCTAGAATTTGTAACTAGAGCAAGAGAAAAGAATTAGAGGCATTTGGATTAGAAAGGGAAAAGCAAAAATATCTCCATTTGTGCATTGGATAATTTTATACATAGAAATCCAAAGGAAACCACTAAAATCTATTACAATGAATGAATGAGGTCAACAAGGTTGCAGGACACAAGATCCAGCAATGAACAATATGGAAGTGAAATTAACAAAACAATTACATTTACAATAGCATCAAAAGGGAAAAATACTTAGGTATAAATTTATCAGAATAAATATTTAAAAGTTTTTCTTTTTTAGATAATTAAAGGACCTAAAAGTAAAATCGACCATATTAAATTTAATAGTGCAGTTTAAAAGTTTAATTACAAAGGCCCCTTAAACTTGATAATTTAAGTCTAGACATAAAGATATAAAAAGTTTAAAGAACTAGGTTCCTAATTTATAACCTTAATATATTTGTTAAGTTTAGTGTTAAATCTAGAATTTAAAGTAACCCAAAATAGCCATTTTTGTGTATAAAAGTCATCCTCTGGGGACCCACACTGATACATTAGGGATGGGAACATGACCCTCCAGAGCCAATGAGATGTGACAAAATGTTTGCCAGGATATCTGGGAAAGTGAAGCTTTTTTTCTCTCCTTTCTATAAGGGGTACCAGCGCATACATTCTCTCTTCCCTGAGTCAATAGTGTCCATGATTTGAGGTCCACAACAATGGGACCACTGTGTACACTAGAGAACCTGGAACTATTTTGTAATGGGGAAAATACAGAGCCAGAGGAAAAAGCTAAACAACACATCACTGTGAGATCAAAAGAAATTTGGCCTTTGGTGACATAACTAAGCTGCTGGATCAACCCTTACCTGAACCAACATCTAGAATTTTTGTTTACATGGTCCTGTACCCCCTTTTCTGTTTAAGACTGTTTCAGTTTTATTTACTGAAGGTGTCCCAACCAAGAGTCAGTGTGGTATTGTCTGGATTTGGATTCAGGTATTGAACCTGGGTTCAAATCCTGACTTTGCTCTCACTGTCTGTGAGGCTATAGACAGTACTTGTCCTTTCTGAGTTTCAGTCCTTTTATGAAAGATGGTAATAACTCCTCTACCCATATACCAAAGTTGTGCAGTATAGTGTCTCTCAAATACTGTAGGTGACTAATACATGTGCTCATTTAACATATTCTAGTTGCTGAGGACCAATCAGGAACAGAATCCTTGCCTCATGGGTAAGTCCATGCCTTGCCCTCCTTTTCCTTTTCCTTTTATTTCCCTTCCATTTTTATTTTACTTTTGTTTTATGTCATATGTGCCCCAACAGTAATTGTACAGCTGAGTTGAATCTCTTCTTGCTGTCTGCTGGAAATACAATGTTATCTCATTCCCCAAGATTCCAGCACATTTTGTTCCTCTATCAAGATTCCCAAGATCCCTTTGGTTTATATTGTTGTTATTTGTGTCCTTGGTTTATTGTCCCTACTGCACTCAGGGCATTTTACTGACATCCAGCATGGGATCTGGTATGTAGCAGGTATTTAGGAAGTATCTGATGAATGAGTCAATTAATTTAAATCCAAATAAACCCTTAAAACTCTCATCCTGTCTGTTTTCTCTTATGTAAAATAGGGACAATGGCTGCCTACTCTGGTTTGCTTTCTCTTGCCCTTGAATGCCTGTTCTGGTCGCTGCAAGCTGAAAGTGCCACACCCTTTCTCAGCTCTCCTGCCTGATAATCCATTTCTCCAGTGGGACCCTGAAGCTGTTGATGATTAAGGGACAAAAACCATAACAAGCTAACAGCTGATGTGGCAGCATCCGTCACTGGCTTCATTCTGCTGCCTTGGCTTTGCCCAGGGATGAGATTGAGATACACTATTAACTTTGATGCTTCACTGGAGGGCAGTTCTGTGCCTTTGGTAATGAGATTTGGCAGTTCTTTTCTATTCTCTGCTGGGGCTGGAGCTGAGCCTGTTGGTTCCAGGCATCTGATTAAATTGTCCTCTGAATTTGTCTTTAATTCTCAAATATGAGTAAAATCAAGTCATTTGGGGAGCAGTTTCCTTCACTACCTCTGTACCAGTTAGAAATGTGTTTTAGTGCAAGAAACAGAAAACCAGGCTCTAGTGGCTATATTCCAAGAGAGGTTTATTTTACTAATAAAACAAGACCAGAGGTAGGTAGGTGGCTGCTGGTTTTGATTCAGCAGCTCAACCATGACAGGACACAGGCCTCTGTGATTCTCTTGACCTTTCCCTCATGATAACAAGGTGGCTGCTACCACACCAGCCATCATGTCTATATGCAAAGCAGAAGGAGAAAACAAATGCTCTCAGAACCCCCAAATCCACCCTACACCCAACTTGGCAGACTTTTGCTTAGGTCTCATCAGCCAGAATGGGTCATAAAACCACCTGGGAAAAGTAGGCAACAAGACTGTTGAGTTTGGCTTAGACCAGTTGTGATCCAGGCCATGGGTCTGGGCATGAAGTCTTCCTGGATGTGTCTATCTCAACCTTCTTCAGATGCTGCTGCTGTTGTGTTTGGAAGATGGTACTTGGAGTTGCAATAGTTTTATGTTTTTATCTGATCCCAGTGTTAGCTGGGCCTCCCTGACTCTTGACACCTAAATAAGTTGGCTAGAATCCTTGGCTCCAGGCCTTGCTAAATATTTCTCTAAGGTATCTGTGAATTTCCAGGGTGAGGTAGGATTATGCCTGATCAGTTTCAGGTTTGAGCTCCTGTTTCCCCAGGTGTCATCTCTGTACTGCTCTGGGTCCCTTCAAAGATCCCATACTGTTCTGTCCCCTACCAAAGAAAAGAAAACCAAGCTAGACAAACTATCTATGAACATGGCAGATGTTAATAAAGTGTGGGAGTCACAGGGGGGAGTTGTGTGCCCACCACTGTACACCCCTGAACTCTGCCAACACCTGAGCCCTCACTGCCCATCATGATTTATCAAGGTATTTTTCCAACAAGGAGCCATCCCCACTCCTATTCCTCACCACAGAAATCAGGATGCCAAATATCGATACAATTTTACTTTGTCACATGCCCAACTTTAGTTGCGGAGTGGTAGATGTCTTAGCTGATTCCTGATGCTGAGTATTTGATGGGGGTGGGGTGGGTTTAGACCAGAATACGTTGGTCAAGCTATGTCGCTCTGACTACCTTGAGAAAGGAGTGGCTCAGCATATAGTCCACATCACTCACTATATTCTATTTGTTGATATGTGGGGCAAAGTTCAGCCAATCACAAAGACTTACCATGCCTCCCCTTTGTCATAACGTTCTTTATGTATCTGGCTACACAGGTGAGATTTAGAGGGCTTTCATCTTCTTGTTGCTTATATGCAATGTACGTGCATAAAGAAGCACATTAATGTCTATATTTATATACTTGTGATAAAATATATGTATGTATACACACGCGCACATGTATGAAACTTGACTTTGCCCCAGGCTTCCATGTCGTCATCTCACTCGATTTTCCAGCAATCCCATGAGGTCGGTATGAGAAGGTCCCCCCTGTGTCCAGACTTGCCTGACTCCAAGAATTCTCTATATGGCAGCAGTTTAGTCACTCACATTTTGGGACAGGTGACCAGGTTCTCAACTCAGTCCCTTCTCATGATGTGACCTTGGCAGTTGCACCCTGAGTCTTAGTTTTCTCTCCATTAAATAGTAGACAAATCTATAATGGGGCAGTATGGATTAATGGGGCGACTTCGTATTCATTCTGTCAAGCCCTCTTCCTTCCTGGTTCTGGCCAGGGTTGGCCATGAGAGGTATGCGTGTGAGAGCTGGAACATGGAAGGCACGCAGAAGTCATGTCTTCGTTGGAAATGTGGACACAGGCTTGGTCACTGGGTTGCCCTATACCCAGTGTGCCCCAGTTGGCTCACCCTGCTGGTGTGGGGCTGGAGCTGGGGCTGCTTTTGCTGGGGCTTCTGCAGTTTCTCTGGATGCTGGGCTAGGCTCCTGGGCAGACCCCTGGCAAAGTCTTCTCCCACCAGTCACCTGCATCATCCCTGCTGGAGGCTTGGATTTGATGAGAGCATGCAGTGGGTTCCAGAGCATCCTTTTAGGTCCTAGTGTCCCTTGTTAAATGTGCAAATGAGTAAAGTAGGGAGGGGGCTGGGCACAGGCATTTGGCTTGCAGAGCAGAGGCAGTGTGGTCCTGGAGCCTGAAAGCAGAGCAGCTGTTCTCACCTAGGCAGGCAGCTTCCTCACTGTGGTAGGACAGTAAGTTGCTTGGTGGTAATGTGGCTTTGGAAGTCACTGCTGGAAGTTGAACCTAAAGGCTGCTCCTTCCAACAATTCTTTAAGCCATTTATTACTCTGGTACAGAGTTCTTTCTGTATAAATTAGCAAGAATAATTCTGTTCTCTGAAACTGACCAATCCATAATCTTTCAGATCCAGACCCTGGAGCTGCCTCCTCCAAGAAGCTTTCCTGGATTATTCATAGAGCCCCTCCTCTTCCTCTGAGCTCCTGCAGCCTTGCCCATCTGGACTTTTCATCTGATATTTGCTAGCTGCTTTGTAAGTTTGCTTTCCTGAGACTGTGAATTCCCTGAGGACAGGACCTGCAACCACATGGGTGGTAATATTTGTCATGGGGCTGTGTCCCTTTGCAAATGACTGGTGAGGAATTCTAATGGGGTGCCTAGGAAGTAAGAGGACTACTGAGTAAGATTTTTGTCCCAGAAAAAAGAAGAAAACATTGTAAGAAAACAGTCCCTTTTTGGATCTAGCCCTTCTTGCCTTGCCTTTGGTTTTTATGGAGCTGTAGCAGTTATTCTGTGACCACAAGGGAGATGACAAACCTAAGTACAAAAGGCCAGCAGAGTTGTATCAGTTAGCTTTTGCTGACTACAGAACATCCCAAAATGTAGTAGTTCAAAGCAATCATCATTTATTTGCTCAGGATTGTGTGGGTCAGAAATTCAGGCTGGGCTCAGCAGGGATGGCTCATCTGTCGCACATGGTATTGCCCAGGATTGTTTTTAGGACAAAGGCCTCCACTGGGATGGCTGCGTCTCTGTCTCCACAAGGAGGAGGCTAACCTAGGCCTGTTCTCATGGCACCAGCATTCCAAGAGGACAAGAAAAAAGGCCGAGGTCTCCTGGGGCCTTGGCTTGGAACTCTCGCATCCTCACTTCCTTTGCATTCTGTTGATCAAATTCAGCCACCAGGCAGCTCCAAGCAGGAAGACCTGAGGACATCACTGTTTTTCAGATGGAGAAACTGCAGTCCAAGGAAGAGAAGTGACACGCCCAAAGCCACACAGAGAGTTTGGAACCATGTCAAGACTAGAACCCAAACCTCCAGGCCCCCAGCCCAGGGCTTTTATCATTAAACTTGGTTGACCTGGAAACTGTTGTTTTTTCCCTCAAGAAAAGAAATTTTGCCCCGAGGGTAAAGATGCCACTAAAAGCCAAAACTGAGAGTGACAGTGTTTCCCATGAGTAGTGGCTGGGTGGTGACACCAAAGTCCACACCTCCCGGGGGCACGTTCCCTTTCTAGACCTGGATGTCGGATATAAAGGTGTGTGCATTTCGTGAAATTCACTGAGCTGTATGCTTATGATTTGTACCTGTTCATCTATGTCATATTTCAATTTTTAAAAGTTTAAAAATATTTCCCTAAAATCTTATCCCTGCTGGAGGGCTCATGAAGGAAGGACACAGTTTGGTGGAATGGAAAAGATACTGAATTAAGGCTCAGGAAATCTGGGTTCTAGACCAGTTCATCTTGTCTTAACCTGCTTCAACGTCCACCGCCATTTTTCTGAAAGAAGAATATTACAACTTCTGCCAAATTCGTTATATCATTTGGGATCAAACGAGATCGTGGATATGAAAGAAATTTGGAAATAATCAGGTATGTGAGTTACGTGTGCTCCACATGTGGGCTCAGTATTCCCTTTTGCGAATTACTATGAGGGGCAAGGGAATTGGCAGGCTCAAAAGGGAATCGGGGACCGGCCCCTCCAGAAAGCACATTAGAACCCTGGTCTCACACTGGATTTCAAAGTCCTTTTCCTGCTGAGAGCAGCAGATCAAGGCAAAATCAAGACAAAAGTGACCTCGCAGGGGCCGCCAGTCAGGGGGGAGGGGGCGAGCTTCTCTGCGAAGCTGACTGCTGCCCCACTGAGGTCCTGATGTCTCAGCCTTACTGGCCTTCCCTCTAAAGCCAGTCAGGACACGGGCACCACCACCGGGAGACGCAGCCAAGGCCTCCTCCCCTTTCCCTTCATTGGCAGCCCCTCACAGAAGACGGGGGCTGCTGCCCGGGGAGCGAGGGGACCTCAGCTCCAGGCCACAAGGCCCAGAGGGAGAGGAGATGGGGCTCTCCAGAGATCAGCAGGGCCCCAAGGGATTGTCAGAAGCCAAATGAAAAGTCTCTGGCAATTGTGTCCTCATCTCTCATGCCATGGGCACCTATGAATTTGTAATATATGGTCCAAATTAAAAGAAGACCACTGTGGCATGGAGTGGAGGGTGAAGGTGAGGAGGGAAGGGGCACACAGCCACAGCCTGAGGCCAGGGGTGGGCCAGAGGTGTGGGAGGCTCAGATCTGTCAAGTGGGTCCTGCAGCGGTTTCCTTCAGGCACACCCAGCCTGCTTGCTCCATTCCGCCTACCCTGCCTCACTCCGGGCTCGGTTTACTTATTTGCATGATTATTGTTTATAGCACATACAGCAGGCTCATATCCCTCACTCTCTCCTGGCGGCCTCCCTGCAGACTTCCCACTGCAATCACCCAGTCTCTGCTTGAAAACCCTGTCTGGCAGCAGGAGCCGCTCAGCTTGCACTGGGCCAGGCCAGAAGCCCCGGGTTTGCCGGCCCTAGGAGCAGCCCTCAGCCACAGAGAATGGGAGGTGGTGCATCAATACCCCCATTTCTTCCCGCTCAGGTGAAGCAACATCCCCCAGAATTCACCTTGGAGTTGCACCCCACATGTCCACAGCCATAACTTGCTGTCTCACTTTCCCATATGGCTTCACTCCCTTTTCTGCCCCACTTCCCCAGTCCCCTACCCATTCCTCCTGTCCTTCCCAAACACCCCAGTAGCTCTCAAATCCTAGCCTTCAGGGTCTGCTTCTGCCAGAACAAACCCAGGCAGTGCAAGTGTCCCTTGCTAGATTGTCTCTCTCCAAGAACACCAGACTTTGGTTCAGGGTGTAGCCCAGCACCTAAAATTGCTGGCACATCAGAGGCTCGGCAAAAATATTTGTTGAACAGATTGTTTATGTGTTGAATGATAATTCAACAGATATTTATGAACTACCTATTCTGGGAGGCATGGGGACATTCTGAGAACAAGACAGATGCAAATCCTGCCCCCTGGTGCTCACAGTCAAGTGGGAGCAGCAGGTGATCATTATACTGGGGCACACGGAGGAGACCGTGGATGGAGACAGTGAGGTGACAGTCTGGAGCAGCCTCTGCTTCATAGACGTGCGACCTGTACACTCACAAGGGCCCTAGCTCAGAAGGACCCCAAGTCGGGTTTAATGCTTTGCTGTTGCCATTTTTAAATTCTCAATTAGTTTTGAACAAGGGATCCATATTTCAATTTTGCACTGGGCCCAGCAAACCATGTATCTGGTACTTACTGGGATGGGACCCATGCTGACACCCGAGAGGCTGCATGGAGAGAGAGAAAAGATGTACTGTATTTCAGGCAGAGGACACAAATGTGCAAAGTCTCAGAGGTGAGAGAGAACCCAGAACATTCCAGAAACTGTAGTACTTTGGTCCAGCTGGAGCGTAGAGGACTCCACCTCCAGAGAAGGTGGCGGAGCCAGGCTGGGAACGGCCGTGTGGGTATTCCATGCTCTGCAGTTGAGACTTTATCCAGAAGCTGGCTCAGGGGTCCACATGGGGAAGGAGGGTGCAGGAGCAAGCCCAGAGGCAGAGAGACCAGTTGGAGCAGGTTCCAGGAATCCAGTGCAGAGAGGCAGGGAGCACCTGGAGATATGTGACATTCAATGCTTGGTGACTGATTGGATTAGGAAGGAGATTTGGTGCCAAAGTCTGTATACCCAACACCTTCACTTGAAAACCCCTGTGGAGTGGCTTCCATGGGCCTGGGCATTGTGCTCTTGGAGGCTGGCTTGTGACTCACCCCAGCTCAAGCTAGGGAGATGAAACCTTTGCAGGGAGGCTTGGTGCCGGCCTCTCTTCTCCCAGCTCAAACACAGGCTCCAAATGAGCTTCCTGCCCGGAACTTTAATATGTGAGAAATGACTGGGCCTCCTTTGCTTTCAGCACGTGACGCTGAGGAGCCTGCAGCCTCCTGGGGATGAGAGAAAGAGAGGACCCGGTGACTCGCCGGAGGAACCTGACTTGATACCACTCAGAGTCCCCAAGGTCAGACCATTCCCTTCCAATGAATCCTGGAACACAGAGGGTCAAAGCCAGAAGGAAAGTTAGCTGCAATCTCATTTTATGGTGCAAAACAGACTGTGCAGGGAAGAAACAAATTGCTCAAGGTCACAAGGGAGGGTGGAGTATCCTGGGCTCCTGACTCCTGCCCTAGAGCTCATTCCAGCATCCCATGCTGCCTCTCCCCCTTGACCTGTGACCCCTGGCCTCCCCTAGCCCAGAGAGCTTGAGAGGCACACAGCTCTAAGCCATGCGCTGCCTCGAAGTGTTTTTGGCGTCACTGAACAAAAACTGTAACTCAAAATGTCTTCAACAGTAGTTCTCAAAGTGTGGTCCCCAGACCAGCCCACATGAGCATCAACTGGGAACTTACTAGAAATGCAAATTCTTTGCTTTTCCTACTGAATCAGAAACTCAGGGGTGAAGGGGATATCCAGCCATCTGTGTTTTAACAGGTGATGGTAATGTCCACTCAGGTCTAAGGACCACTGACTTAAGCAGTAAAGATATTCATTATCTCACAGAGCAAGAGGCCCTGGGGGTGGTTATTTCAGTGGCTTGGTGGCTTTATAAGGACCCAGGTTCTGTATGGCTCCTCGCACATCCACCCTGAGTGCAAAGGCCTCTGTCTTCAGGCTTGGCTCCTGCCAGTCACCGGGTGTCTGCCTCCACTGACAGCTTCACCATGAAGACATTAGCAAGCAGAGGAGACAGTGCTTTCTGGACATCCCCTTTAATCAATGAGAAAACCTTTCCAAGAGCCCCACCTCCCAGCCCCCAGACAGTTGCTTGCATCTCATTGCTAAGAGTGGGAATGTGTCCTTCTCAAACCAATCACTGGCCAGGTAAACAGTTATTGGTTAGAAGAAATCTCCAGCTACAGAGAGGATACATAGCTCATCGATCAAGGGCACAGACTCTTCCAGTCCCCACCCCTGAAATCCCTGCTCTGCCCTTCACTCTTTTGGTGACCTTGGTCAGTCACTTAACCTCCCTGTGCCTCAGTGTTCTCATCTGCAGAATGGACATAATGATAATATCTATCTCATAGGATTATTAGGAGAACTAAATGAATTCACTTTTAGAGAGCACCTAAGATAATACTTGGCTATGTAAGAGTTTGTTAAATAAATGTTGTACACACTCTTCCTTATCCTGATTTTTTATTTATCTTGCTTTTTTTATAACTTAACCATAAAGCTTGAGGATTATCCAACAACAGTACAGAGGGCACTTCCTCATCCCCAACCCTACTTTTGGTTGCCAAATATTCCATTATATGAGTATACAAAGTTTATTTAACAATTAGATTATTTCAATTTCTTTGCAATTACAAAGAATGCTGGGTTGAAGGATGGGTGCATTTGTAATTTTGATAGATACGGCCCCCGGCCCCCCACAGCGGTGTATGAGGGGTTGCGTCCCACGGCCCACCAGGATAGTTACCATTTCTCAATTCCTCCTACCTCATGACAAGCCATGGGTATTGCTGCTGCCATTTGCCCAGGAAAAAAGAGACCCAGAGAGGTGAGATGACTCGCCAGAGGTCGTCAGTGAGCTCAGAGGAAAGCCCAGATGAGGACCCTCTCTAAGCCTGGTACAGCACTTGGCAGTTTCCAGAGCACTTCCCCTCATCGGTAGACGATCCCTTGGGTGCCAGGCCTGAGTGTGCTTTCACTCCCAGCGGCCAGCCCCTGCCTTTCAGCAGACAACCCTTGGCCTGTATTCATGGAGAAGGGCCCGGAAATGTACGTCCTCCAGAGGGGAAGGCACTTCCTCCAATGCCTGATGAGGAGAAGAGTGTAAATACCCCAAAACCTTTGCCCCCCAAATGGGGCAACTCTGTGATGCAAGAGCACTGCTACGCTATCTCCCAAGCACTGCTGCAGGATCCATCCAAAGTGAGACTTTGAGACGACCTACTGTGGCTTGGCTTCTGTCCGTTCCTTGTCCTGATTTCTATCCTCTATCAACTTACCTGGGAATGCTTCACAGTCTGAGTGTTATGTTATGTTATGCTGTGGTATGTATCATATCATACCATATATCATATCACTTCACTTCACTTCACATCACATCACATCACATCATATCATATCACATCATATCATATCATATCATATCATATCATATCATATCATATCATATCATATCATATCATATCACATAGTATATTTATTATATGGAATCCTTTCTTACTTTCGTAAGTATCCTGGTCTCACGGTTAACTTCTGGGAACCCTAACCTAAGGCACTTTTCATGGTCTCCTTCATGGTTCCCTGTCAATGTAGCTGTTGTGCAGAAGAGAAAAGACTGGGAAAGTGACTAGTTGGAAGTTACCAAGCAGCCAGGCAAGACTAGTACCCAGGACTTCTAACTCCTTATCCATGTTCCTCCAAAAGGACTGAAGCTCCAGCCCTGGCTGAGAATGAAATTTGTCCCTTCCTCTTTTCTCTCCTTTTGAATACAATGAATCTTCTGCAAACACCTGCCCATGTGTACATTTCCCCATATGGCATCTCCGGGTCCCTGGGCCTCTACCTCATCTTGTCTCCAAAGTGATTATGCTGTCTGATACGAAAATCAGTACAGTAATTCATGTTGGTCGCATCCTAAACGCTGATTTGACTATAATTGC
Organism: Manis javanica; assembly: GCF_040802235.1. Classification (NCBI taxonomy): domain Eukaryota; kingdom Metazoa; phylum Chordata; class Mammalia; order Pholidota; family Manidae; genus Manis; species Manis javanica. The sequence continues at coordinate 27,949,479 of NC_133160.1, read as the reverse complement.
AGCAGGCAGACCATAATACACTTATTTAACATACCCTGAGTTAGGACCTCTTGCATACATTTGCATGCTATTTGCATCTATTTGATTGGACCTGGGGAAAAAAAAAAGATGTAGCTCTCGAGTTGGGTGGCTGGAAAGGGGGCTGAAGAGCACCAAGCTTGGCCCTGCCCCAGGATCTGCACTTTATCAGTGGCTGGGCAGACTCTCACCTCTGCTCTGCTTACAGGGCTTGCTGGGCAGGAGCTGAGGCTCTTATGTGAATCTCACCTTGCCCAGGACTCACTATGCCCAAGGCTAATGTCACCTCTGTCTGGTCACTGCTGGCTTCCCAGAGCCCGTTAGAGGGATGAGGGAATGAACAAATGGACAAATGAATGTACATGGACTGGTTCATCCCTCCAAAGCACAGTTTTGATCCCATCCTTCCTTTGCTCAAACATTCATGGAGGCTCCCTGTGAACTACAGGATGCAATGCAAGGCTTCATCCTGGCATCTTATTCATATCCTATTCCAAACATTTGGGAGGACAAATACTGAGGACACCTCCCACTCCAGGCCTGGGACAATGACCCTCAAACTTGGCTTGGAGAGGAAGAGGGGCACTACCAGGCTTACCTGACTCACGTGGTCTTCTCCTTCTCCCTATTCCTCTGCAGGCATGGTTAGAACATCTTGAGGTCCAGGCCCTGGGCGGGAGGGAAGACCGAAATGATGCAAAGACCCTGCCTGGGAAGGAACAACGCAGGAATCACCCTGGTGTCTGCAAGGAAGGAAACAAGGTTAGCCTCCGGTCGGCCAAGACCCCGACCGCACTTCCCCAGTGTGTCCAGGAGAGGGCAGCAGCAGCCCTGTTTACAGGCACCTGAGCGGAGTCTCGCGTTTCTCTGGTAGGTTGAGTCTGTGGGTAGCTGAATGTGTGAGCCAGGAATGGATGATATGTGTTTGCAAGTGTGGGAGAGCGTCTGAACATGTGATTGGGTGCCCAGAGTGAGAATGTGTGTGTCTCTGGGTGCAGTTCATTCAACCCTCTAGCTCATTCCAACTGTTTATTAAACTACTCTGTCTGTACCAGGCCTGGCTCTAGATGCTTAGGACACAGCAGTGGGCCAGATGGATGTGGTCTATGCTCTCATGAAACCAGAGCTGAGTGAAGGGAGGCCAGAAAAAAGCCAGCAAACACCTAGAGTGACATCACAGGGTGATACCGATGACCTCGGGTTTGGGGTGGGGAGGCACTTAGACCAGGGTGGTCAACGAGCAGCTCTCTCCAGGGAGGTGGCACTGAAGCTGGAACCAGACGGACAAGAAGGAACCAGTTGTGGATAAAATGAAGGTTCCCGTGGCCAGGATTCTCACCTGGTCCTGGTTGGCTAGCTCACTACACATGTGTGGGACATATGTTGTTATTGACTCTAGAGCTCCGCCCAGTGCTCTGGGCGACACGGTGGCACAGCTGCAAGGCTGGCTGCAGGAGAGCAGAGCAGAGGCTGGAGTGGTGGCAGCGCCGAGGACAGAGACCAAGATGGCACTGCAGGTAGAGAGGCCCAGAGGCAGAGACCAGCTTGCTGCATGCAGACTCACTCTGAGTGGATGGGATTCTAGTGACTGACCTGCCACCTGGAAATAAAGTTGGGTATAAATCCTTTCAGTCCAAGAACGTTCCATTGTCATTTCTTTGGTCTCATTGAATCCGTAGTGAACTTGTCTGGGACTGAAACCCATTGGCGAAACACCAGCCAAGCAGACATTTGGGAGATCGTTGCATTTGCAGAGGGAGCAGGGAGGGCAAAGGGCTGATGGAGATGTTTGTAGGAGTCTGAATTTTAGTCTGAGGAAGTCCTCAAACTTTAAACAGGGGATATGTGACACTTGGTTTACAGTTTTTAAGAACTCTGGCTACTGAATGGAAAGTGATTTGGAATTGGATGGGGTAGACCACAAGGAGGCTACTGCAACAGTCCAGGCAAGAGCCATGGCGGCTGGCCCCCCAGCTGTGGGGAAGGCCAAGCACACACACATTTCAAGGTGGCGCTCATGTGTGGGACCAGAGAGGAAGCAACCTATTCCTGAGTTCTTGGCCTGACCAGGGCGAGACTTCTAACTGGGAGCAGCTGTCAGGGGCAGTTTTGCATCTTCAAGTTCTCTTTCTGCCTCGGGCCTCTCTCTGGGCTCGCTGGCCTGACCGGCTCAGGCCTCTGAGAGCCAGGCCCTCCCTGCTCCTCTGCCTTCAGGAGAGAGGTTGTGGAGCAGCTGCTTCAGCCCTGACCTCCAGGCTTTCTGGGGTTTAGGGACAGAAGGTTCTGCTTGGATCCTATGTGGGGAGCTGCCAGCTGCAGGCAGCCCTCCCTGTAAAGCGTTACTCCTCCTCTCTCAGTCCTTCCTGGAGGGAGAGCATGGGCTCTGGAGGCAGACTCTTTCAAGCCTTCTCTCTTGGAACCCAGGCCCCACATTGACTGAAGGCTCAGCTAACAGCCAGCTCCACGAAGAAGGCTTCAGAGGATTCCAGGGATCTTGATCCCACACCCTGAAGCCCTCCCTGAAGACCCACGCCTGGATGGCCAGGGAAGGGCTGAGGAGGACTGAAGAAATAGATTGGAGCTTCCAGGTCCATGCTCCTGAGCATGTCCACTGAAGGGACTGCCTCCTGAAGCCACAGCCAGGGTGCCATGCAGCCCATCCTGCCCCAGCAGCCCGGGGCCTTGGCCACTTCACCTCTGGGGACAGCTACCTTGTTGCAGTTGCAGGAGGGACCTTATGTCCCCTCAACCTGAGAGGTATCAGGCCCATAGACACCATCTCTTTCCACCTCCTCATCTTCTACCTTTCCCACCATAGCCACTCGGAAACCACCCCACCACCTCTGGCGCCTCCACCCTTCCCTTCTTGGGCTGTAGTGGAGGGGCTGCCTGCCGACCCACCACCTGCTCCTGGACAAGACACTTGGCCAGGCTGAGTTCCTGTTTTCTTACCTGTGCAGAGGGGTCATATCCCTATTTGCTGAGTTTTTGTCAGGATTAAAGATAACAGTAACCACACAGCACACCTGTGCACCTCAGGAGCTGCCAGAAGGCTGGAGGCCAGAGGGCCACCGTGTGCAAATGCCCCACAGAGGGAAGCTTTTGCTTCCAAGCCCCTGAGGACAGTACTGCTTGCCCTATCCAGTACCCAGGAAAATCTGGTCTGGGTTAGCGACACTGGCCACCACTGGAACCCTTGGCCACCCATAGTGTGGGATGGTGTCTGTTGCTAGGCAACAGACCTCAGCTCAGGCCCTGAGCCCCAAGGTCAGCTGCCCACCAGCCGGCCTGCCATTTCTGGGCTGTGTGGGCTGCTAGTGGCCTCCTAGATTTCTCTCCTCCTTTGAGTATAGGAGGGAGGAGTGGGCAGGCTGTGCTTTGGGGACTCCATAAGTTGCCATATCCCTCAAGAGGCAGACTCTGGAGAGGCTGGAACGAGGAATCCCAGTTTGGGAAGGAGACCACCAAGGCCCAGAGCAAGGCCGTGCTGGAGCAGGGGACCTAGAACCCAGACCCACCTCCTAATCCCCATTCCCTCCAGAGAGATGATACACATGGGTCAGAGAGGTCAAGGGACGGACTCGAGATCACACAGCACACCAGGGGCAGAGGGAGGATCCAAGCCACATCTGTCTACTCCAAGATATCATTTATGTGCTCCCAGGGTTTGCACGTGGGACTCCTTGGAGCCTCAGGTGTCTGCAGAAGTGTCTCAGGGGCCTCAGAGGGGAGGTGACAGAAAAGCTGAGCTCACAAGCAGGACTCTCATCCTCCTCCCCCATTTCCATCCATTTTATTTGGGTCTCACAAGGAACAAAGGAACCTGAAAATGTCTTTGAATAATTGCTGACCCATTCATTCAGCACCTTAATCACATCCACATGAAAACTGAGGCTCAGAGCAGGAAAGGGGCTTGCCCAGGAAGCACCCAAGGACTAGGAGCCCCCACCCAGGGGATGCCCCAGGGGAAGGGGTGAGGGACAGCATAGATGGAGCACATGGGGGCTTAGCGCACACCAGCAGCAGCTAATGAAGAGCCTGACCACTCCTACTCCAGAGTCTTGAAGGCGGCCCCTCATCTGTGTCACCCCTGAGCAGCACCCTGCCGCTTCTTTCCCATTCGCCTTGGCTCTCAGTGCCCTCAGGAATCACATGCTGTCATGGACTCACCTGTTCTGTGCAAGCCTCCACCCAGCTAGAAGGTCAGCCCTGGCGGAAGGAACTCGGTCACTGCCACCCAGTACAACACTCGGCTCTTCACCAGCGATGACCAGGCTGAGTCCTCCCAGCAAAGGCCATTTATCATTTTTGGTCACCTGGTGTCCATCCCCCTCTTCCTAACCCTGATTTCCTTTTGGGAAATTACCTTTCCCACATTGGATGGAGTCTTAGTAATTTGACAAATCCTTCAAGATAATTTCCATAGCTCTTCTCTCCCACCACAGAATACAGTAATAATAATAATACCAACTGATGTTTATTGAGTGCTTTCTGAATGCCACAGATCACTTTGTTTCATCGTTGCAATAAACCCAGAATATGGATGCAGCTCCCCGCCCGTTTACAGACCAGCGAGGTCAGAGATCACCTTGCTCATGCACAGCAGGTGGGATACGACCCGAGACAGGCTGGCCCCAGAGGCTGGGCATGTGACTTTCTCAGTCATATGGGATTTTAACTCCTGAAAGAACTGGTGCAAGGATGCTATTGTCCCAAGGGGTGGGTGGCCTATTCCACAGGCAGTGTCCTGACAAACCAGCAGTGACTATTCTTATTCCTGTCTGATCCCAAGCCTGGCTGTGATTCCCAATAATTTCCCAATTAATTCTCCTTGTACCCAAGTACCAAAGAACCTAACAGATACAGGACAAAGAGGTAATGTACCAGTTAGCTGCTGCTGTGGAACAAAACACCTCCTAAAATTAGTGCATTAAAACAATAGGCAATTATTTCTCATAATTCTATAGGTTACTGGGAAGTTATTCTGCTCTGAAGCTAGATGCTTAGGATGGCCTTGTTCACCTATTTGGCAGTTGACAGGTTGGTCCTCACCGGGCCAGCTCACATGGCTCATGCAGCCTCCCATCCTCCAGCAGGCTAGCTTGGGCTCACTCATGGGGTCTTGGAGTTCCAAAGAGCAGCAAGTGCTCTGAAAGCCTCTCCTTGCATTGCATTGACTCTTGCCCCATTGGCCAAAGTAAGTCACATGGGGTTGGCCAGAGTCAGGTGAGGGAGGATCACCAAAGGGTACGGACAGAGGGAGGGGATGATGGGTGGCCATTTTTACCATTTACCACCAGGGATTTCTAGGGGTGGGCGCTGTGATAACCACTGTCGTCCAGAGGAGAAACTAAGGCATGCAGAAGGAAAACGACTCCCCCTGCTCTGCAGTACGCTGTGGGTGGAGGCAGGGTGGGGATTTTCCAAACCCTCTGGAATCGCTTACCTCAGCCCCGTGGTTCAGGCCTGCTTTTTCTCTCTGATGTGAAACAAGCTGATATAATAATCCTTCTTGCAATAAGGAAAAGCTCCAGTCAAACATGTGTTGTGCAAAACCAGCCGAGTCCCATTTCCTGTGCGCTTGCTGACCTGGGATAATTGCCTTTATGCACAGAAAAATAAGAAAAAGACCTGAAAGCGTTTTCCAGAGCCCAGAAAGGTCGCCTTCTTTAAAAAAATCAATTACCTGTTACCACTTCAGAGAAAACACTTCACATGTGCATTTTACATTCTAAGTGGAATTCAGTTCAGGAGGCTGAAAATTCTTTTCAGGGACCATGCGGCCAGACAGAGGCCCCCAGTTACCTCGGCTATCGATGTTTTAGGTGGTGGAACACAGTGGTTATCTCAAGAATGAGCTGCTTTTTTCATCCAGAACAAAACCCCAAAGTATAAAGTAAGCCTTGGATTTAGTTCTTCCTCCCTGGCCTGGTGTCCTAGTGACTGGGGTTTCTTGCACTTCGCCCCCCTCACATGCACACTGAATGGTCACATATAAAAGGCACTGAAGAAACTCTCTTCCTCTAGGTTTGCATGAGCTCTGACATCACACAGACCCAAGTTCAGTCCTTGTTCTGCTGCTTTCTAACTATACAGAATTGGCTGATGATTCAAACAGCTCTTGACCTTGGTTTCCCACTGTTACAATGGAGCGACCCGGGATGTGAGAAAGTTAATACCTGCCAAGTGCCAAGGGAGGCCCGTGGTGTCCTCACCCCCAGGGGTTGGGAAGAAGAGGATGGAGGCCCGTGGCATAGGAGGGGAAGCCAGTGCCCCCTTCAGCCTGTTGACTTTGAGCTTCTCTTGGATGTGTGAGTGGAGGTGTGGGCACATTTAGGTGCCACGGCAAGGCCCTGAGCAGGTAGCTGAAGCACAGATGGAAAAAGGCATGGAGATTTTGCTGGGTCAGGCAGTGTGCTCACAGAGTCCTCTGTGTGCCCAGGGGAGGAGTTTGAGACGCTGGTGGTGAGTGAGGCCTGGCCTGGGCCACAACCTCTCTGTAAAGGGAGTCTCTGTGAGAAAGGTGGGGCTGACCCTCTGTGGCCATACCCAGCCCGAGCCAGAAGCCACCGCTCACTGAGCCCTGATCTCTCTGTCTTCAAGGTAAGGACAGCAGGTTTCAGGGTGCTGAGGTCATTAGAAGTGTTTCCTGTGTGTAAGGGCTTGACCCCTAGAAGCTGTTAGGAGACAATAGCTTGTTACCATGTCTTGTCCGGATCCCCCTCTCTGTCCTCCACCACATCCAATCTGCCAGCCAATCCTGGTGGCTCTGCCTTCAGGATCTCTTGGGACTCTGGCCACTTCTCACACCTCCATGCCTACCAGCCTGGCCCAGCGCCATTACCTCTCCCAGGGTTATGGTGCTGGCTCCTGGCCTCTCTCCCTGCTTCTCAACTGCCCCTTACCCCAAATCTATTCCCCACATGGAAGCCTTTGGAAAAGAGGGACCCTTTGAAAATGGGCTCTGGTTACTATCACTCAGCTCAAAACACTCTGAAGTCTCCCCCTAGCTCTGGGAGGAAACACCCAAGACCTTGCGATGGCCTACAGGCCTTAGTGGTCCTCCAACACCTCATCTCCCCTCACTTATGCAGCTGCACCTACACTGTCCCCTAAGCCAACAAGACCCTCCACTCCGGGCCTTTGCGTGTGCTGCGTTCCCTACCCCAGCCATATGCGTGGCTCAGACCTCACTTCAGTCGGCCTCCACTCAAACGTTCCCTCTGCAGGGAAGCCCACCCTGTCAGCCTGACCCTCTCCATCACAATGCCCTGATTTCTCTCTTTCAAAGCACCCACTGCCTGCTGCTTACTTTTATTTGTTTATATCTATCTCCCTGCACTGGGCTCAAAGTGCCAGGAAAGCAGAAGCTGAATGCATGGAAGACTCTGGATCCCTAGCCACGAGCCTGGGCTCAGAGCAGCCCTCTGTGACTGGGACCACAACAGCAGCTCTCTCTTGCTGGCCTCTTTAGAGGGAGCTGGGCCTCTGACACGCGTTACGTCCTGCGCTCTGTGAGGTCAGTCACCAAACCCAGCTCTCTGGTAGATGAGGGGTGGTACTGAGGCTGCCAGAACCCCATGGCCCTCCCTGGGTCACTCTGTGGCCAAAAGGGGGCCTGAGGCACTGGGTTGTGGCCCTGGAGGCAGCTCAGGCATGAATCCTAGTGCAGGAAAGGTCAGTGGGCAGACAGAGTCTCACGTGGAGCCCTGGGCATGTGCAGGCGGGCCAGTGGGCTTGGCCTTCCAGGGTCACCAGTGCCCAGGCAGGGCTGAGGCCCCAGGCAATGCTGTCTGAGTCTTAGCCAGGGCTGAGCTCCTCCCAGGCCTGGGGCGTCTGTGCAAACCCCTTTCAGAGCCAGTGGGCAGGGTGAATGGGCGGTGGGCCCTGTCGGGATGATTAGGGAGCACAAAGCTGAAGGGTTGGCAGCTCAGTATGTGGCCTAGGGAAGCTTCCGTGGGCAAACACAGAATAAAGGCCCTGTCTGCCCCCTCACCTCTGCCCGGTGCCAGATAATGTAATGTGTTGATACTGTGAGAGGCATTCACCCATCTGAGAACTCTGCCTACACCCCAGAAAACAAGTCTCAAGAGAATGGCCTGCTTGGCTCACCACCCCACAGCCTGCCCGGCACACATAGGCACACACACAGGCAAGCAGGAGCCTGGCACTTGGGAACATTTTACTGAGCACCTGCTGTGTAGCAGGTGCTGTTCTAGGTGCTGGGATTCAGCCGTGAACAGGACAGATGCAGTGACTGCCCTCCAATGGGAGAGATGGCCAATAAACATGGCAGACATGTGAGATAGGGACGGGAGCTCAGGAGCCAGACAAAAATAGAGCCAGCAAGGAAGACAAGAGGAGATGCGGTGGGCTGGGTGGGTACAAGGACGTGGATGCAAGGGGAGGTTTCAGGAGAGCAAGCAAGCATACAAGTCCTGAGGCAGGTGTGCGCTCAGAACTGACACAGAAGCGTGTGCTCCAGAGCAGCACGTGCGAGGGGAGAGAGGTCCAGGAGGGACAGAGGCCGACTGAGAGCCTGTATGCTATGGTGAGGACTTCAGCGGTCCCCCTCCAAGAAACGGAAGTCACTGCAGGGTTTCAGCCGACAGGTCTGAGCAAGGGCAAACCTGGCCCTGTGTGTCCCATGTCCCTCAGCTATGGGTGTCTGTGTCCTCACACCTCTGTGGGCTGTCACAGGGGCTCCAAAGGACACCGCAGGGTGCCTTTCTGTGTCTGCTTGCTTCCCCCCACACTCGCCAGCTTCCCTCCAGGGGGCACTAGGAGGGACGATGCGGAGGAGGAGCTGGACAGGTGGGGACAACCGTCCTGCTATCAGTGGCCCAGGCCAGCAGGGAGTAGAGCTGTGGCTGCTGAGGGGCGAGGTCCCCAGGTGGGAAGTAGGTCAGGGGAGGCCCAGATACTACCTGCTGGTCAAAGGTCTGAGTCCTGAGCCAGCTGTCCAGGCTGGAAAGATACAGCCTCACTGTCCTCCAGCTTTTAACTGCAGTATTTTCATACCCACCGAACTGCTAGGGGTCTGACAATGAACACCGTATACATACCCTCCACCCCAATATTTGCTTTGGCATATGTGTTCCCTTCCCCCTGTCTCGCCCTCTCTCCCCACACCCATCTCCTTCTATGGCTCCATAGAGAGCAGACAGCAGAGAAAGAGAGAGACGCAGCTACCACAACATTTCACCCCTAAATATTGCAGTAAGTACCCATGTGTCTCCGACAAACAAGAGCATTCTTCTATACAGCAAAACACCAAAATAACCAAAATGTTTTACATTGTTCCAATACTGTCTATACACCAGTACAATACAATGGACACACAGTCTATCATCCTATAGTGAGTAGCTCCAGTTCCCCTAAGGTCTTGATAATGTCCTTTGCAGCTGTTTTATTTTGACTTTGTTCAATCCAGGATTCCATCAAGAATCAGACACTTCATTTGGTGGTTTACATTCCTCTGGTATCTGATCTAGAATGAGTAGCACCCACTGTACCAGCCACACTGCTTTTTCCCCTTTCATGAGATTTTTTAAGAGACAGCCCCTTTGTCTGGTTGCATGTCCCTCCACTTGGGCGTATCAGATAGTTTCCTCGTGATTAGATCCGGGTGGAACATTCTGGGCAGTAACACTGCAGAGGTGAGGTCACGTCCTCTCCGCCATCCTCCCAGTGCATTACATAAGGAGGGCGTCCTGCCAGCTGCTCCTGTCATTAGTGATGCTGAATGTGATTGTTTGATTAAAATGCTGCCAACAGATCTCTCCACTGTAAAGTTAATCTTCCCCTTTGTAAATAATAATTCATCAGTGTAACGAATTATGGCCCTTGAGACTGTGAATATCCTGCGCGAATTCTCCCCAAATTCTCGCCCAGTGATTTCAGCAGCTCTCGATACCTTGCCTGAATCAATCACTGCATCGGTGGCAGCAGTGTGGAGATTTTCCTAATTCTATTATCCTTTCTTCATTTTTCTGAGAAAAAAGGTCTTCCTCTTCCTCCCCTCCCTCTTTTTGTAGTATTACCACTCGCTTACAGAGTTTTTTATTATTATTATTATTATTATTATTATTATTATTATTATTATTGCTATTCAATGCGTTAAAAATCCAGTATCATCATTGTTCTTTTTCATGTTCAAATCATTCCATGTTTGGCCTATGGGAGTCCCTTCATGCTGACTCTTATGTCCTCCAACTTTTTCTTGTAACAATTTTATCGAGGCATAGCTGCCATAGAACAAACTGCACAGAAAGAGTACGATTTAATAGGTTTTGACATAAGTACACACCCATGAAACTATCGTCATATTCAAAACAGTGAGCATATCCACCACTCCAAAAGTCTCTGTGTGCATTTCCATTTTCATTCTGTGATCCTCCCCTCCAGTCGTTCACCGTCCCCAGGCGACCACTGATCTTCCTTCACTTACTACAGATTAGTTTGCATTTTCTAAAGCTTTACATAAATAGAAACATACCTTTGTACTCTCTCATGCCTAGTTCGGTTCACGAGCATAATCACTTTGAGATTCCTCTGTTTTGTGTATAAAGACTTCCTTTCGGTTGCTGAGTAGCATTCTATTGTACGGCTATCTCAAATTTATCTACGTGTTGATATATTGATGGACATTTGGTTTGTTTCTAGTTTGGGGTTATTACAAATAAAGCTGCTGTAAACATTTGTGTAAGTCTTTGTATGGAATATAAAAAGAAATATACTTTTTCTCTTGCATAAATACTTATGAGTGGAATGGCTGGATCATCTGGGAGGTGTGCATTTAATTTTTAAGGAACTGTCAAAGTGTTTTCAAGGTGGTTATACCATTTTCCACTCCTTCCCATGGCATACAGGAGTTCTGCCACATACTTAAGATGACTACAGTCAGTCTTTTTAATGTTAGCCATTCTATTAGGTGTGTAGTGATAGCTCACTGGGTTTTAATTTTTTAATTTGAAATTTAAAAATTTTATTTTCCTTAATGCCAAATAATGTTGAGCATGTTTTCATGTGCTATTTGACATGTGTTTATTTTCTCTTATTATATGTGTATTCAAATCTCTCATCAATGTTTCACTGGGCTGTTTGTTTTCTTACTGTTCAGTTTGGAGAGTTCTTCAGATATTCTGGACACAAGTCCTTTATTAAATATACGCTTTGTAAAAAGATTTTCTCCCAGTCTGTGTTTTGTCTTCTCATTTTCTAAGGGTCTCTTGAAGTGCAGAAGTTTCACATTTCAATTTATCCACTTGTAGTTCAATTTATCCACTTGTTCTTTTATGGATTGTACTTTCGATGGCACATCTAAGAGATATTTGCCTAACCCTAGGCCGCAAAGATTTTCTCCTGTTTTCTTCTAGAAGTCTTATTGTTTTAGGTTTTACATTTAGGTCTATGATCCATTTTGAGGTAATTTCTCTAAGTAGTATAAGGCATAAATTGAAGTTCCTTTTTTTAATATAAATGTTGATCCAGTTGGGTTATCCTTTCTCTGCCCACTGTTTTGCCTTTGTAACTTTGTCAAAAATCAGTTGTCCAAATATGTGTGGGTCTGTTTTTGGACTCTATTTTGTGTTAGGCCTTTAAATTTGTTCTTTCTCAGATCTGTTCTGACCATTTGAAGTCCTTTTCATTTCCAGATGGATTTTAAAATCAGTTTGTCAACTTCTACAGAAAAGCCTGGTGGGAGTTTGATTGGGATTGAGCTTATAGATCAATTTGGGGAGAACTGCCATCTTCATATTGAGCTTTCTCACCCATGAACAAATTACAGTCAATTCTCATTCACAGTAGTTCTGGCCTATAAAGTCTCCATGAACACTGAATTAGCAAATATTAAACTATTGCTTCTAGGAGAAATACAAGGTTAGATTCCTGTGAACCTCTGGTTTACATTTCATCAAACGATCAATGAATAACCTTGTTTTATGTGTGTTTCTATTTAAAGGCACCTTATATATTATCTATAATTGATTTATTAACAATGAACTCACACAACCAACAGCACTGTTAACTCACACTCAAAGGAAGTTTATCTAACACACAAATTTTCTCAATCAGGCACATCACAGCCTTGCACAAAGACACAGACAACACTCCAGCACTATGCTTTGTGGGTGTTTGAAAATCACCAACGAAAGTACAGATGTGAAAAAACAGCACTGACTAGACTGCAGAAAGGACACTTGCTTGTAGTATGAGAGCTGAAACCAGAAGGCAGAGCATCACCCTGTTGGACCTCTGCCGCCAAATGCGCATTTAGTTACACACATTTTTTTCTGCCCTGTGTGTGTCTGTGAATAACTGCCAACGGCATTGTCATTACTGATTTGGGGGTTACAAATAAATTTCAGTGAGTATGTGAATTCACAAACGCAGAATGCACAAATGAGAATCAACTTATTTATTTAGATCTCCTTTACTTTCTCTCAACAAAGTTTTCACTGCACAAGTCTTTCCTATTTTTTGCCAGATTTATTCCTAAACTGTTCATGTTTTTGGATGATATTGAAAATGGTATTATTTTTTACTGTTTTGGTTCCCAGTTATCCATTACTGGGATATAGAAATATGATTGTTGTGTATCAATCTTGTTTCTTGGAACCTTGTTAAAAATTCATTCTAATAGCTTTTTTGCAGATTGTCTGCAGAGATGATCATGTCCTGTGCTAATCATGACAGTTTTACTTCTTTCTAATCTCATGCCTTTTGGTTTTTTAGTTTTGTTTTTTTGGCTGTTTGTATTTGTTAGAAACTCTAGTATGATGTTAAATGGTAAGAATAGAATCCTTTCTTGTTCCTGATGTAAGAGGGAAAGTATTTGGTTTTTTACCTTTGAGTATGATGGTAGCTGTAACTTTTGCACAAATAAATGCCCAAGGAAGGACAAACTTAGAGGGGGTTTAGACCCTGTTGGAAAGCTCAGCCACCGGATAGCAGAGAACTTGGATGGTTAGCCATGCTAGAGCCGGCCTGGAGTTTCTGGGCAAGAAATAGGCAACCCTCCAGAGTGGATGTGTGTGGGCAGCGGGTCATGGGCAATGAAAGACTGAGCACCGGAAGGGCAGGTGCCTTTCAGACTGCCCACCACACACAGGCTTCAAAAGGGAGTCCTGCTGCGAACATGAGACTCTCTGGTCCCCAGGCAACTGTGTGCAGGCCTCTGAGCGGCTTCGGCTTACGAGGGCTATGGGAAGACCATCACCAGGCTGGGGCTGCAAGGTTGTAGATGGGTTGTGTTCTGTGCCCATGGCTGGAGTAGGAATTCACCCAGGCGCTTCCCCCACACCCCAAACTGGAAATTGCAGGAAGCCTTTTCCTCCTACAATATCCCTCCAGAATCCTCTACTGAGAACTTAGAACTGTGCTCATTTTAAAGGAGAAATGCTTTCGGGAATTCAACTGTTAATCATAGAGCACATATGAAGGAGCACTTGGAACTGAGAGGCAGTGACAGACACAGGTGGGCAGAACTCACGATTTCAACCATTCTTCAAAGCTGGCTAGAGAGGGGCATGAGGGTCTCAAGAATTGGGTGGGGGTGAGGAAGGGGTCAAAGCAACTGTCCTGGGAAATGAGTTTGGGGTCCTGAGAGCAGAGAACTGCCTGGGCTCTGGGGTGAGGGCAGTGGGCTCAGCACTGTGGGCATCCATGGCTAATCATCTTTTGTTCCCTGATTACGGTTCATTTGATGACCCAGGAAAATAAAGGACTACTTTTTTTGTGCTGGACTTGGGCGGCTGCCTGCCCAGGATTATGGGATGCAAACGTCCACAGGCTGCATCCCACCAACAGCTGGGACCGGACCCCAAGTCTCTTAGTCCCTAGGTCCATCTTGTCTGAGCCAGAGTTCTCAGGATGCATTTTCTGTGGGTCCCACACCTGACTCTATACTCTGCCTAGCTTCCTTCAGGACTGTCAGCTTGTGACATGGACTTCAGGGAAAAGCCCTATAATGAGGGAATATAGGTCTTCGTGTATTTCATCTTTCCAGTGGCCCAGAGGAGAACGTGTTCAACAAAGGCTCAAGCTCCGTGGGTCCATTGAAGAGACCACAGTGACTTTTTTTCAGTGTTTAAAGCACTTTATTTGTATTAATTCCTTTCACCCTCTGAATAATCTTGTGGTGTTGTTTATCATCTTCCTTATCTTAGATGATGAAGACAATGAAGCCCAGAGAGGTTAAGTAGAATTTCCAGGGTCATACAGCAAGTAGCAGAGCTGGGACTCCAACACAGGCACAGAGTTTCAGACCCCACTCACAATGTACCGCCTCTTCACCCATCTCCTCCGTTTCTGCAGCCCTGGAAGAGCGCTAAGACATGATGACGCTCAGTGCACACTTTCTGGCTAAATGACATGCCAGCGGACAATAACCCAAGACCGTGACTGTCTCTGCATTAGGTAGCTCTGCTGGCTGCACCCCACAGTGGCTGTTGTCCCAGCTCTGACAAGTAAATTATTATTTCCTTTAACATTTTTTAAAATTCAATAATTTGTCTCCCAGGTCCTTTTACTTATTTATTTTTTGAGGTACACACAAGAAAAATGCACAGCTTGATGAATTTTGACACATGTATGAATTTTTATACATGTAACTGTCACTCAGATCAAGATATTGAGCATTCAAATTTTTTCCTCTTCCTCTTTTTTCACCTATTCCCCACTTCCCTCCCCTATGGCAACCGCCAGTCTGTTCTCTGTGTCTCTGAATCTGCTTGTGTTTGTTTTGTTGACTACTGCCCCCATTGCTTCCCCAGCCTCCCTAGCACAGAAGTGGCCCTGCGGTAAGTTCTAGCCAATGAGATGTAAGGGGAAGGGTGTTGCGGGGTAACTCCTCCCTCCCTCTTTGCTGTTCCTGGGATGATGAGAACATGCTTGAACCCCAACAGCTATCCTGGACCAGAAGGTGGCCTTGAAGCGAGGGGTAACTCCTCCCTCCCTCTTTGCTGTTCCTGGGATGATGAGAACATGCTTGAAGCCCCAACAGCCATTCTGGACCAGAAGGTGGCCTTGAAGCGGGAGCCACTTGCTGAAGATGCTGGAGCCGGAAGACAGAAGGGGTTGGGGGCGCCGATGATGTCACGTGACTGGAGCCACAGCCCTGGGCGGCTGCCTACACCTTTCACGTGGGAAAGAAGGCAACTCCCCTCGTTTCAGTTGCTGCTATTTGGGGTGTCTCCTGTTGAGGCAGCCATACCTAATCCTCACAGACACAGTTGCAGATACTATCCCCCTTTTACATATGAGGAAACTGAGTCCCAAAGAGGTACAGCAACTTGATTTGAACCCAGGAGTCTCATGGTGGGGCCGGCACGCATAACCGTCAAACTAAGGTGCCTCCCAGTAGAACACTAATTGCTCACTGCGCTGGGTAAACACTCGCTGGGGAGTGGCTGGGCTCTGCCAACATGGGGACCAGGAATGCAAGAGTTTTGGCAGTGGCCTTGGTCTGCGAGCGGGGATGGCTCTGTGTTCTCACCACATTTGAGTTGTCTGGGCTTGGGCCCTACAGCATTTTGGCAGGGGACCCAGACCGCAGTTATTAAATTTTTCATATTCTGATCTGCCCTCAAAGAACCTGTAGACCAAGCAGAGACAATTATCAGAGGCTTTTGCAAGAGGGAAGTGATTCCAGCCCCATGTGAAACAGGATGGGGCAGCTCAAGGCCCCTGACAGGAATCAGGACCTGAGAGCTACAAAGAAGAGCTCCTTTAGCATCTCCCAGAGGGTTCCAAAGCCTTTCCCCAGAACACTAGTGTCATGAGATGCTACTAGGTAGGGGCGTCACTGACCCAGGAAGCTTGAGAAGCTGGCCTCATCACGGGACTTCTCAGAGCTGTGTGTGTGTTGAGACATGGAGGGGAGTGAAACACACAAAACTTCTTCACAGTGTTTGAACTTGGAGACTTTTTTGCAGGAGCTTTTTCCCTTTTAAAAGATACTATGAATACATACCCTTTGTGGATAATTTACTGCATGCCAGGCCCTGTGCTGTAGATTATATGTGCACTGCATCATTAATTCTCAGGAAAACCTATTAAGTAGGTACTGGTATTGACATTTTATAGGTAAGAAAACTGAGGCTCAGAGAATAACACACCAAGGTCATAAGACGCTAAGTATTAAAGCAGTCATCCATACCCTTCTGAGTCCAGAATCCACCATACTATTGGCCCAGAGAGACTTTCCCACCTTCCACACAGTGGGCAGGAGGACATGTTGGACCTGGATTCAGATTTCCCACTCCTGTTCCAATTGTTTTTCATGCTTTGCTGCTTCTCGATTCATGAATGGTGGGTGATGCCTACCTCCCTATACAGCATTTGCTTCCCACACACCCAGAGCTGTGGCCAAGGGAACAGGTGGAGGTGAAGCAGTTTGGGCCTAGTTCTTACCCCATCACCAACTGCTACATGACCTCTCCTTCACCTTCAAGGGCCTGACACACGGCACAGGGACAGTCCTGAGCTGGACTCATCAATTATGGGCCATGTTCACCACAGGCCCAGACTGTAGAAGCTACTCCTTGACCTGTAGATTCCTGAGCAAGTTCCTTCCCCTGGGCCATATTTCTGCTGACATAAGTGCTCTCAACCAGCTTGCCAAATATGTATTGAATGCCTACTCTGGTAAGGATATGGAGAGGTTATTTATATACACAAATGTGTATAGTATTATATATGTGTTTGTGTAATATAGAAAATGTATATGTATTTTGGGTTTAACATATAAAATATGTATTTTATATGTCTGTGTGTAATATATAAAAGTTTCTGCCAGTGATAAAAACCATAAAGAAAAAGAGAGCATGTTAAAGAGATAGTGATGGTATGGAGGTACACTTTTCTGATAATATTCTTTTCTCTTAAAAAAAAAAGCAGTTCCTGTGTGGTGACCTCCAATGAGTTCTACACAATGGTATAAAGGGCATATCAAAGTGAGGGCAAAGGGTCTGTTTGTGTTTATACAGAGGACCAAAGCCTAATTTGGCTACCCAGAAAATGAACTAAGATACGATATGAAGAAGAACTTCCAACATCAGCACTCTCTGGAAGAGTTATACCAGAAGATGATCATCAAAAAACCTCAACAAAGATCCAGGCAATGCTGCAGTTGTAGCTGCATTCATCCCACTGGTTCCTGGACTTCCCATTGGAATGAAGGAGGAGATATTTAAGCTGGCCTGTGCATACAGTAAAACAACAAATTTGACTGGATCTATACTGTTGGAACTCAACCAAGAATTAGGAGAAGTGCAAGTTGTAGCGCTCCAAAATCTTACAACTACAGACTATCTACTGTTAAAAGAACATATGGAATGTGAACAGTTCCCAGGAATGGGTTGTTTTAATTTGTCTGATTTCTCTCAGACTGTTCAAGTACAGTTGGACAATATCCGTTATATCATAGACAAATTTTCACAAATGCCTAGGATACCTAACTGGTTTTCTTGGCTTTACTGGAGATGGCTGGTAATTATAGATCTGCTTTGGTTATATTCCTATTATGTTAATGTGTGTGTGCAATTAGTAGTTTAAAACCTATACATGCTTAAGTTACTCTACAAGAAGATATGTCAATGAAATAATCAATCTTCCCATGTTTTCTTCCATCTGCTACCTCTATAGCTTTTCTTCTTCCTTCCTAATTACAACCCTTAAATAGAATTCGTGCCTCATATCAAATTCACCGAGGATCATAAATCCTCCAAGTGGTAAGGATACCTTGAGACAAGTGCTGGGCATAGAAGCCACAGGGCATAAATCTGCAAAGAAGTAAAAAGCTAACCTTTTCAAACAATATGGCTTCTCTCTCACTTACCAACTTTACATTTCCCTGTATGGCCCCAGAAGATGACTCATTAGCCAGAGACGGGTAAGATTCCTCAAGGGAGGAACAACCTAAGACAGGCACAGTCGCAGGGGGGCCATCAGGTGAGAAATTGGGGATCAACAGAGGTGAGGCTTAGAACCTCACCCCGTTTTGAGAGAAATCTTCTGCATCCGTGGATGTTTTATTGCCCTTGTCTAGCTTGGATTAACACATAGTCTACAGGCACACACCTGATCATCTGCATTTGCTCTCTTACAACACTAAAACTATGTTTTCTACCTTTATCTTGCATCTACCTACCACTTCAGCATTATTAAAAAAATAATAATAATAATAATAAAGGGAGAAATGTGGGATTCACATATAAATCAAGTATAAAAATCAAATGAAGGTGCCTGCACACCAGACACCCGATCTTGCAAGATCGTCATTAAAGCCTCACTCTGCTGTTCTCTTTGTCTCCATGTCCACTTATTGAATATGGACCAGTGAGTGTGTTTTTCACAATTTGGGGGCTCATCCGGGATCCTCTTGCCTGTGTGAGGAGGGGCCCAAGCGGAGTGAGAAGACGCGTCCCACCTGGCTTTGGGCAGCCCGCTCTGTCTGGACATCTCACCTTCACACGGAAGCTGAGGGGAGACCGGAGACTGTTGTGTAGAGACAGCGTGACCGACGCAGGGGGAGAAAACGCAGGCACCGCAGCAACCAGGCAACCTCCTGCACGAGCCAAGTGAGCATCGCCACATATTTTATGAAAAAATGAGGACAGGAGTGTGCCTGGCTGCCCTCCACATCCTTCTCCCACCAACTCCTCTCAGGTTCCACAGAGCCGGACTCTGCAAGTAGCACCCAAACAAGGACCTGAGAATGGAGTGATCAGAAGCTGAGGTGAGGACACTCCCCAGAGGATTGACGCCGGTCAAATAAGCCTCCTGGAGCACCTTCTGAAGAAGAATCAATGCAAACTGAGCAGCCATCCACCATCTGCAGCTTCAAATAAAGAAAGAAGGGGGAGATGCTATCGTTCCTTCCTGAACACAGCATTTTCTAGAATCTCCCTATCCTGTTGTTGCAGGAAGGGCATCTCCCATTGTCTACTGTGACCAGAGGATGTCTTGTATATGCCCCATATATGGACTTGCCTTGTGCCAAGAGCCATTCCTCCCTGTGATGGCGCCTATCATTTTTTTGTCCTGTGATGGTCCCTCTTGTACTTTTACCAAGATAGACTCTTTTCTCATAGTCCACTTGCCCAAGGCTATGGCTGGGCTTTCCAGCCCATGTTGAGGTTGAAGGCACCTGGGGGCTGGTGCCATGCCATCTGTCTCTTGTCCAGTGCTTTAAGCTGGGCTCTCTCTGTAGTAGAAACCTGGGTTCCCTAAGACATGTGACCAGAGCCAGGGCCCCACCGGCTGGTGAGGGAACTTCAAGGCAGGTGCTGGGTGTGGAAGCCACGGGGCCATAGACAATCAAGGAGACAGAGAACTGACCCTCTTGGGGGATGCTGCTCCTCTCTCATTTAACATGCCTCACATCACCCTTCTTGGCCCCAGAGGATGGCTAGTTAGCCAGAGACAGGTAAGATTCTCAGGGAAGGAACAACCTATGACAAGCACAGTTGCAGAGGGGCCATCAGGAGAGAACTTGAGAGCCAACAGAGGTGGGGCACAGAACCTCACCCCCCCCAACCCTGCAAAGGCCTGAACCCTCACCACTTCTGAGGGAGGTCTTATGCTCCCATGGCTGCTTTGCTGTCCATGCCCAGCTCAGATCAGGACTGAGGTAGCAGACAGGGACCTGGCCAGCAACAGCTGCCTCCTTATTCCACTAAAAAGGAGATGTGGAGAGCTGGATGTAAGAGAGACAAGGCCACCACATCCTGTAGGTTCCGCTCAAGGAACTACCTGCCAGCACCAGCCCCAGTTAAGGTGAGGTACAAAAAGAGCTGCAGGCATTTAAGCTTAGAAGGCAACAAGAAGAGCTTCCAAGATCAGCCTGGAAGTGAGAACATTGTGGGCAGCACACAGAAGTAAGCCTGTGTATATAAGCTGTGAAGAGAATTAAAACTGTGCCACTGGTCCACCATCAGTGGTCAGTGGACCTCCTGTTCCCATCTTTTCTCTCTGTGTTTTTCTTCCAATCTCCCACCCACTTCTCTCAGGTTCCACAGAGCTGGACTCTGCACAATGGCACCAAGATGATTACTTCAACTGATTCAACCCACTACATAATCAGCAGTCTCAGAATAATATTGACAATATGACCATCAGATATAAGATTAATAAGTTAAAAACCAGAAGACCAGAATTTGGTTTGGGAGTATCAGTTTGAATACATTGTTTTCTCTTAAAGCTTTTTTTTTACATAGTTCCTAGCTTTGTCAATGAAAAGGCCTAGAAACAATTCCATACATTACCACTAAAAAGAACCAGAGGTCCTTGGAGAAATGGCTGATTTTAGGTTAGAGACAGAAAATATATAAAATGCACCTGGAACATCTTGTAACACCTGAAAGCAAGGAAGCTACCAAAGACTCAGGATCCAACTTGAAGGGGTTTCCACTTCAAGAGATGGAACAGTTTGATTCATAGTAAGGACAATGCATTAAAACAAAGTTTAAATGCATAAGTCCAATACTCAAAAAAGGCATACTGGTCACCTTTGATGCTATAAAACGAACTCATTTTGAAAGCTTGTCAATAAGTGGAAAAATACACTTAACTCATGTATACTATGTACCTAATTCTGTATAATATAGAACTAATATATAACCAAATAATAGATGAAGGTCAATCCCTCTTTATAGAAGTACTACATCTAATCAACAAAGAAGGAATGGTAGAATATCAACATTTTACAACCATTAATGAATTAGTAGATCTAAATGATAATCACCAAGTGATTCATAACCACAAAAGACAACCATGAATTACATGCCTCCTGATGAAAGTAAGGTCACACCAGCTTTTTCTGTTTGCTAAAATAAAAAAATAAAACCCTGAGTCTGATGAAGCTTCGTGATCTACTTACCACTTTACAAGAAAAACAGAACAGAGGAGTATGTTAAATACCACCAAGTAGCACTTAACAGCAAAATACAGAATGTGGGAAACTAAAGGACAAATGACCCAGTTACTTAAAAAAAAGGGGGGGGGGACAAACAGATAGATGGAGGGGAGTCAGCTGTAGATTATATAGAAGAAACAATCCAAGCATCTAGGAGCGTATCAGTACCTAGATTCTGAGTTCTGAATACCATTCCCCACTAAAAGGAATCATAGAATCTTGGAGAAGCTATTGATTCCAGGTATGAAACAGGGAAAATACAATGTGAACCTGAAACATTTTTGTGCTAGAAAGTGCTCAAAGAATGATGAAGACATGTCAAAAGATAGAGAAGCCAGCCTGACAGGACTCCTACTAAACAAATTGAGGACAACTTGAATATCAAAATGAATAATGACAGCAGACAGTAATGGATTAGAAACACATTAAAAAATAAAAATCTGTGAGTCCACACTGATGCTAAAATTGAGATGAGGTAAGGGAAGAGTGCCAACCTAAAAATATACATAAAATGATGTGAATTTTTTCAACAATCTTAGTAATAACTTATTCAGGCAAGAATCATTAGTGAACATTAAAATCACTAGGTAAAAATTTTTGAGGAACAAAGTATTCACACAGTTTGGCAGTTCTACAAAATATTAAACATAGTTATTACATGGTCCAACAATTCTACTCCTATGTATGTACTCAAAAGAAATGAAACAAATCACAAAAACTTCCACAGGAATGTTCATAGAAGCTTAATCTGTAACAGCCAAAAAGTGGAAACAATCTAAATGTCCATTGACAGATGAATGGATAAACAAAATGTGATTTTTGTCAATGCAATAGAATATAACCACCATTGAAAGGAATAAGGTACTGACATATGCTACGATATAGATGAACCTTAAAAACATCTGAAATGAGAGAAACCAGACATAAGAGGTCACATTTTATATGGTTCCATTTATATGAAATGTCCAGAACAGACAAAACCGTGAAACAGTAAATTAGGGGTTGCCAAGGGTGGAGAGTGACTGACAGGGAAAGAGTTTTTTTTAAGGGGTGATAATGTTCTAGAATTAGTGGTGACTGCTGCACAACTGTGTGAATGTACTAAAAATCCCTGAATCTATATACTTCGAAAGAATGAATTTTATGATATGTGATTTGTATCTCAATAAAGCTATCTTTAAAAAGAAAAAAAATCAAATGAATATTCATATTTGACCTGATTGTTTATAGTTCATAATGAGTGATCAAAACCGAAAGTTTCTGTGATGACTGCCCTTGTACTGTTCACCATGTAAGAACTTATTCACTATGTAAGAATTCATTCACCATGTAAGAACTTGTTCGTTATGCTTCAGAAGATTGGAGACTGACAAGAATTAGGCTTGAGAAGGATTAATGATTGTGCATTGAGCATTGACTCCCCTATACAGAATTTTATTGTTGTTAACAACCATTTGATCAATATATATGAGATGCCCTCTCAAAAAAAAAAAGAGATAGTGATGGTGATGAGCATGTTAAATGATAGTGTCAGGAAAGATCTCTCAGGTGTGTGAGCAGAGACCTATATGAAGCATGAAGTAATGCATTCCAGGCAAAGGGAACACAATTGCAAAGGCCCTGTGGTAGAAATATACTGTGTGCTTACAGAACAGTAATAAGGCCATGATGACTAGAAGGCAGAGCCTGAAGGGGTGCTGGACAGCAAGTGGGTCTAATAAGTTAGTAGAAGGAAGATAGTGAAGGGCCTTGCAGGCTGAGCAGAGGGACTGGGCAATAGCCTAAGTGTAATGGCAATCTATAGAGTTTTACACCATGACCTACTCTGATGATTGAAAAGGAAATCTGTTGAGGGGGCTGGGTGGAAGGCTGGGTCTCAATGCCTCAGGCCCTCCTTCAGGTCCTTTGGGTGGGATATGATGAGGCAAACATCTCCTAGGAGGCAGGGAGATGCTGCAACTTTCCAAGTGGAAAGGCTAGTAAAGGATGAGGGTGCTGTGCCTGCTGCAGGGTCAGAGCACTGAAGGCTCAGGGACCCAGGCCAGGCAGCTAGTTGGACTGAGTGTGGCTTTCAGGCCTCACCAACTCCAGCAAATCTCTGTCCTTGGACAGACCCTGGAGCCTCCATCTCTCAGGCCCAGCACACGAAGATGATGGAGTCATCTTACTCCGAGTTCTTCCTCCTTCGGCCCTGGAGCTCTGGCCAGCAGGGCTTGTTTTGGTTCACAAGCACCACATAGGAGGCAGGGAGATGCTATGAAGTGGTGATTTCCTACTTTGCAGATGAGAAAATGAAGTCAGAAAGGTATCTGCCTCAAAGGCAAGGAGCTAGTAAATAGCAGAGCCAGTCTGTGTCCTTTGAACTCTGCTAGGCACCCTACACTGGATGGATCAGTGACTGAATCTGAATCTGAATAATCTATCTGCTCTTTTCCTCTATCTGTTATTAACAGTACAATGGGGTAGACATCTGGAACACCCACCAGGATGGCTATAATGAAAAAGGCAGGAGCAAGTGTTAGCAAGATGCGGAGAAAGTGGCGCCCTCACATGTTGCTGGTGAGAGTGTAATACAGTGCGACCTCTTTGGAAAACAATTTGGTGGTTCTTCAAAAAATTATAGTTACCACATAGTCCGACAATTCTGCTAGATATGTATGTGCCCAGGGGAATAAACAACCTAGGTCCCCACAAAAACTACATAAATGTTTCCAACAGCATTATTCAGAAGAGCCAAAAGATGGAAACAATCCAATGTCCATCAACTGCTGAATGGATGAAATGTTTGGTATCTGCATACAGTGGAATACTACGTGGCAATAAAAGGGAACGGAGCACTGGTCTATGCTACAATATGGATGAGCTTTGATATCACAAAGTGGAAGCAGACAGACACAAAAGGCTGCATACTGTATGATTCCCTGCATATGGAAGGTCCAGAATAGGCAAGTCCAGAGGCAAAAGGTACATTAGTGGTTACCTAGTGCTGGGCATGCGTACTTGGGAGGGGCTGAGAAGTGATTGCTAGCAGGTAGTGTTCCTTTTCCGGGGTGATAAAAATGTCTTAGAATTAGTCATGATGGTAGCCCAAATCTGAATATAAAAAAAAACCCCACTGACTTGTACACTTAAAAAGGGGAGAATTATCTCCTACAAAGTTATTAAAAAAACCAACTTGTGGGTTGTCCTTCTCAAGCCCCAGGCTATTGCCCAGGTTAAGCACAAAAGTGTCCTTTCCAAGAAGAGTCATCACTAGCAATCCCTGGACACCAAAGCCAGGGCTGGGAATGCAAGCTTGCTTACTCAGAGGAGGTAGGAAGCCTGTCTTATCTTTTTCTCTAACACACATTCTGAAGTCCTGAGTCTGTGCTGCAGGGATGTTCTGGGGTTTACCAGGTCTCCTCAGAAAAGCCTGGCTGGTGGGTCCTGGGAAACATTCACCCTCACAAGACCATCAAGCTGTTCAGGGCTGGAAGTCAGGGCTTTGCAGTCAGCAGACCCCGGGAGAAACTAGAGACCCACTGGCTGAGCACTTACTAGGTGCTGGGCTCAATACTAAGTTCCTCTTTAACCTTCAACTACTCTGAAGGCAGCTGTCATCACCTCCATTTTACATAAGGGAGGTGCAGTGAGACTCAACTGCCTTCCCCAGCTGGCAGGGGGCAAAGTTCCCGTCCCTCCCTGGTGCACGAAGTGTTTGCTCGGCAGCCTGACTTTCTTGGTGTTTGGTTTCTCATCAGCAGAGGCACACACACCTACCACACAGGCCGGTGGTGACAGAAGCTCCTGGCTTTGGCTAGTGACGTCCTCATCCCTCAGGAATAACTTTTGTTGGCCAGGCAGAGGGAGGTGGGTTATATGCTCTTCCTGCCACCCTCTGGTCTAACCCGCTGGGAGCCCTCAGCTGTCCAGATGTGGTGACTACCGCCCAGCCCACAGAGTTGTTCTGCCTGCTCCCCTGAGAACCCACTGAGCTTTTCAAGACTGTCTCCTTCCCTCTGCTGCTGTGGTTTGGAGATCCCTCTTATCTCCACGGCAACAATCCCTGAAGGCAGAACTAGCAGACACGCAGTGCTGGGCTGGCAACGGTGGCTGAGGCCCGGGGCCTGTGAAGGGCAGCCCAGGCATAGTGTGGATTCCTGTTTCCACAAGTGCAGGCTCCATGCTTCTTCTGGGCGAGTGCCTGCCCCTAGGTGTGCAGTGGGAACACTGGTGAGGGCCGCCAAGCACTCCTTCACCCAGTGGCCGGGCACCCCTCTCCCACACGGCTCCCCTGCAGGGAGCGGAGGCTGCGGCACGGACTGGCGTCTCTCTCTCCCGAACAGTGGTGACAAAGCCACATAGCACTCCTTCTCAAGTCACATATGGCTTGTTTGACCCCATCAAATAACTTTATTCACACAAACGTCCCTTAATTTACAAAGCCTCAGTCATTCATTCATACACATTAGGGTATCCACAGTGTTCAAAGAACTTAAATATAATGTATCATACCAACCCAAGTAAAACAAGTACAAAAAATATTCATATAAAGTTGTTCACACGTAGGTCCTAGATTACCAGCTTCTGTGCAAAAAAAGAAAATAAAGAAAAATAGATTTATTATCTAGTATTTGAAACTAACTTTGTGCCTGGGTTAAAACCTCCCTCACACCCAGTCAGCCCAGCGTGCGTGTTAAACCACGGCCACATTCTCCTCTGCTCTGGTGGGAAGAGGCCCCTGCGGCACAACAGGTTTATAATGTTCCTAAATAAGCTCCCTTCTCCTGTAGCCTCTTGTGGAAGATGCGGCCCCCTTCCGTTACTCCTGCAATTTCAACAGAGCTCCAGGCGACTAATGGCAGTGGATGCTTACATCAGCCAACCTTCACTACACCTCCCGGCTCCCCACTCTGAGGGCCTCTCCAGACAGGAGCCCCTGCCTCTGCCCAGGCAGGATCGTAGACGTGCCTGTGTTGTCCTGAAGGCTGTGCCTCAGTGCCCGGCCTGGTGGCCTCAGGAGCTGGGCAGCACAAGCTTGGCTGGCGTCAGGTTACCAGCTCCTAGGAGATGCCAGTCGTCGTGCCTGAGGGCCACCATACAGGCCCAGTAAGGGGTAAGGAGCCAAGGAGGAGCAATTACCCAGTGCCCCCAGATGTTGATGGCAGGGGACACACATGCAGGACCAAAGGCAGAGGCATGGCTGGAAGTTCAGGCGGCATGGAGCAGGGCGAGGGCAGAGCGTTAGGGTCCCTTCCTTTGTGGGGGAAGCCCGATCTTATTTTCCAAGCGATACCCCAAGGCTGAAACCCAGACATCCATTCTATTAAGATCTTTTAAAAAGGCCAACTGCCAACAGCAAAAAAAAGATTCCACAATGCTGGTTCTCTTCCTTTTCTTAGAAAAAGACTCAGGCAGAAATAATCTTATTGCTCCCAACACTGATTTTCTAGAAGACAACTGGTATGTTAAGGAGCTGAGAACCATGGAGGAAGGGGATGGCAGAGGTGGGGAATGTCCAAGGGCAAGGCTGTGAGGAAGGTGGTGAGTGGTCTGAGCACCGCAGGGTTAGGGAGCAGAGGGGGTGCAGAGGGCCCCCCTGCCGTCTCTGCCTTCATTCACTCTGGGGCCACCACCAGCAGTGCCACTAAGGCCAGGCCCTGTCCAGAATCAAGTCTCCACCCAGTGGCTGATGTTTGTCCTCCAGCTGTAAACAGGGTATTTCTTAAGTAAACATTTTAATACACTCCCTCAGAAAGGCAACCCTGGGGGCAAAACCATGTCCATGGGAGGGAGAGTTCCCCTTCTCCAGTCCCCACACCTTTGGGGTAAAATGAGGCAAAGGCCTGCAATCTTAGTCCCCAGTATCCAGAAGGGGGTCAGATGGAGGCCGCACCGTAGCCTGTCCAGACTGAACAGACTGTGGTCTCCTCCTGGCTAGAGTTAAGAGGCAGGGGACTCACTGGGCAGTAAGCAGCAGAGCACAGCTGTGTGCAGTGTAGTTTTCCTGTCCTCGGCTAACGCGGCTGTGAGTGCCCTGGTGGTGGGTGGGGAAATGTGCCCGGCTGCAGCCCTCAGGAAGGGATTGGGGTAGGTGGGTATTCCTTCCCATGTGAGTGGGAGTCAGAGTTTAAGTGACAGATGGACACAGGGAGAAAGAAGCCACACACTTCCAGCTGCGCCAGGTCTGGTCAGTGGAGGCAATGGAATAAGGCACTATGATCTGTCCTGCTAATTCCTCTCGCTGAGGGGAAACCGAGCCAGACCCAAGAGCTGGGGCCCAGAACCTCCTTCAACAGGCTATCCTTCCTACACATCCAAGGAGTCCAAGGAGAAGACAATGACTGATGGCTATTTCAAGGTTTGGAAACTCCCAGAACTTGGACAAGCCTAACAGACTCGGTGGTGCTGAGACGATGCGCCACACAACTACTGCAAGGCCGAGAGCCAGGAGAGGCGAGAAGGAGGAGAGGCGAAGCAGCTGATCCATGGCATGAAGAGGGGGAAAGTGGCAGAGAAAGAGGACAGGAGCTCCTGGGGTCCGGCCAAGGCTTGTCCACTGACTGGATGGAGCCAGCGTTCTCTAGGGCTGACGTCCACCTGGCTGGCTGGCTGGGTGCCTGAGGTGGACAAGGTGGGGGGTGGCGGAGAGAAGAGGGGAGACAGGCACTTGGGGCCAACAGGCTGGTCAAGAGCTCAGGAGAGTCCCGCCCCCGAGCACAGAGGCTGACTATCCCGCCCAGGCTGCCCACCTCAGCCAACAGCATGGGCACCTGTGACCACGGGGGAGCTCTGATGCCAAGAGAAGTAACGAAGCAGGGGCACTGCAGAGACCCGTGTTCACGGAGTTCAGGGGCCTGGGGGAGGCAGGGGGAAAAGATGAGCATGAGGCAAGTAACTCGTTAGGCGTTGAGTCCTCACTAGGGATTGGGAGCATGGGCTGCAGCCACAGAGTTGGGGGTGACAAGTTTGGGGACTGTTTTTCCCATTTGTTCATGAATGGAGAGGCAGCTGCCCCCAAGGGAAGGCTGGGTAGGGGGCAGAGCAGACTATGCACTGCAGTTTGGAGATGCTGTTCCCCCCCACCCTCCTGGCTGCAGGTCGCCTGAGAAGTTGGAGAGGACAGACAAGAGACAGGCAATCACAAACGACTGCAGCCAAGGGAAGGGCCTCGTCACCACCTGCAGCCCTGCCAGATCCTGCTAACCACAGCTACTGTCTGCCCAGGAGGAAGCAGCAGCCCTGGTATGTGAGGGGCTTGAGGAAAGGCTGGAGGAACGTCAGCAAACATACCACTGAGTCTGGAAGTTTGGGCTGATGCTCTCTGTTGGCCTCACTGGCCTCTTCCAAATTCCCGGGGCTGGAGGATGGCTACTTTTGGGGGGGAAAGCCCCCGCTTGGTCACACACCCACCCAAATGCCCTCTGAATCTCCCCTACAAATCCTATGCTGGTTTACAGAAAACCAAAACAAAAACTAAACAAAGAGTAATTCCTTTCCCCTTCCCCAAAGACCCTCTCCTGTGTGGCTACAACAGGGTACAAAGCCTCTGGAGCAGCCAGAGTAGCTTCTGGGTGAGGGCACAGGACAGGGCCAGCCTCCCTCTCCTTGTAAGAAGACACCTAGGTCAGAAACTGTGAGTAGGGAGGCCGCCAGGGTGCCAGGAGAGTGTCCCAACACCCACACAGATGGACACTGGGGTGCGGCTGAAGGGTCACGGCTCGGGCACACACACAAACAAGCCTCTACTGGCTGTGGGGCCTACCCAGTCCCTTCCCTGCTGCCGGCAGGTCCGTTCTTCTCCCATTAGACACATTTACACTGAGGCAGGCACCTAACAGGAAGTCCCTGGAGGTGAGGGAGATGGTGCTTAACATTGTCACCATATGTGACATACGGGGCCCAGCACTTGGGGCACACCCTTTACTGTGAGGAGACGACAGTGGCAACCAGTTCAGGAGGACCTGTTGTTATGGCAATGGTCACAGCTGGATCTCAGGGACCTGGGCAGTCTCTGTGGCAACCTGAATGCTTGGTAGGATCCAGGGGGCAGTAGGTGATGGGTGCTGACCTCACAGGAGTGATAGATGCCCACTGAAGAGCCAGCTGTGTCCCAGGCAGAGGTTTGGCACGAGTTTTTCCTGGGGATCCTCCTCTGGAGGAAGCCCACTAACAGAAAGGTAGGCTTGTACAGCTGGGGTGGGCTGGCGCTCACCCGCCAAGAAGTGGGAGACAGTCACCTTCCGTCCCCACCTCAGAGCTCCCAGTTACAAGGGGCAGAGGAAGGAATGGAGTCCCACTGTCGGAGGTCCTGGTGTTGCCCGGGGCCTCTGATCGCTCAGAGAACAAACCCTCAGTTTAGACCTCCTTTTTTGAGTTCTCCTGGCCAAGTCCTGGTCTTCTCTTCCAGGTGGCTCTCCACTTCTGATCATTTTCAAGGCCTAAGTGCTAACCAGGAGCAGCCTGGGCAGGTCCTGCATCTGGTGGGGAGGTGGCCCACAGGCCTCCTGTCTTCACGCCCCTGTCCAAGGAGAAACCACAAAATTCTCCAAGGAGAGGCAGGCCTTCTCTGGGGAAGCGAGGTGTTATGCGCAGAACTGAGAGATGGGTAAAGAAAGATGGAAAAGAAAGGACAAAAACAAAATCGCTCCCTAACCCCTTATAAAAATTAAAAATGAAATTTATACATATGTTTTGTCCATATTGAATTTTTTTAAATTGGTGCCTGTCCACAGCATAGCTTCCTGGTCTTCTGAAGTCTTAATCATTTAAAAAAAGAAAAAAAAGAGAGAAGAGGAAAAAAAGAGGCAAATCAAATAAAATAAACAATTGAGCGTTAACTAAAAGGAGGGGGAAAATCCAAACAAAAGCTTCACATTGCCGGAGATCCAGCTGTCGGGAGATCGCCAACCGAACAAGCCGCCACCTGCCCCTCTGCCATCCGCTGTGCGAGACGTGAAGAGACTGTGGGTCCCGAGGGTCAACCTGGAAGACAGAAGGCAGGACATGTGGGCACTGGGTCCCCCACCAGGTGCCAGCACCCCACCCAGATGAGCTCAGGAGCTGGGTATGCTGGTGGAGGAGCTTTGTGAATATGTGGAGTGAATCTAGCTTCATCCCAACCACCCTCCTGCAGACACACATTAGACTCCTTTGCAGACCAGGAAACTGAGGCACAGGTCAGGTAACATGGCCCCGTTGGCTGAGGGGCAGAGCCTGGCAGGGTACCCAGGCATGCTGGCTCCAGCTACCAATGCCATCACAAACTCCATCCAGGTCTGGAGGCTTCCCTGAACTATTAGGAAAAGATGCCACAGGACCCTTGCCATCCCTTAGCCCTTGGGCAGCCCCAGGTTCCCCCATTCTTTTCTCCTCACCCCGAGTAATCACGCTGTATGAAAACTTCACAGCAACTCTCTCAACTTTACTTATCCCATTCTGGAGACAAGAAAAGTGAGGGTAAAGCTTCTGAGAATCTGTACTAGGCAGCCAAGCTCTCGGGTCTTACGAGGGGCCAGGGGCAGCGGTGACTCAGAGCCACTGCTCAGCCCCACGCTGCCTTGTTAAACGACGCTCTGGACTTAACTATGGGCAAATATAAGTCCTCCACTCCTTGGTCTCATCACACCAACTCCCTCCTCCAGTGCACACGAGGGGCGACCTGTGGTTGTGTCTGGGGATGGATGATAGAGGCACTGGGAAAGTATCTCATGGAAAAAGAATACTGGACATCTCAGGCCCCCTTTTCTTCAGCTGCTTCTGTTTCTCCATCTGCTAAGTCCCCTCAATCAACAAAAATCCACTGGTGGGTCTAGTACCCCCGTTTCCAACTTGGAAAAATGAAAGCACATCTATGATGATCCAGCAGCCCTTTCAGACTCTAGCTCTATTCAGCATGCCTACTGCCTTCTCTAAGGCACCCAGAAGATGGGTGGAGGAGGGTCTGGGGGAACGAACCACCCAAGACACTCCAGGTCCTTGTGACTATGACAAGAAAAGCCCAGGAAACTGTACGTTCATGTTTGATCTGCTAAGACAATCTAGGGGACAAATTACGACCTTTCAACCCTGCTTCCTCCCTCCCCTGGCAGGATCCACATTGAAGGGAACCTCCTCAAAAGGAGGCCCATCAGCAGAAAGTGGCCCAAGGCAGCTGAAAAGCGGTGTGGTCAAGGAGGCAGAGGGATTCAGAAGCTCAAAGTCCCTTTTACATGATAAGCCAGCGGAGCACAGTGTACCCGCAGGGGGCACCTCAGCAGTACAGCCCTCTGCAGGAGCTCCAGAGACATTGCCGGGCGGCAGCTGCAGTCACCAGCTCCCTTGCTAGGAAGCTGGGCTGCCATTTCCCATAGGCGCCTCCACCCTCCCTCCTGCTCTGGCGTGGGCTCCAGTCCTCCTGGTAGGAGGCCTCAGGCCACACCAGGCCTGGGTCTGCCTCTCCCCTGCGGAGAACAAGAGGGCTCTCTCTTCTACGGAGAAGACCTTAGCTTTCGATGCCTCTGCTGTCTCCCATTAGGACAAGGTACACATGGCCCAGGAAGCCAATGGCAGTAGCCTCACTGGAGGACAGTCTCCACAGCCATGAGGAGGAACGGCTTGGACTACATCGTGCTGGGCCAGAGCAGCAGTACACCCTCCTGGGCACTTGCAGGAAACATAAATGGCGTAGGCCCAGCCCTGCTGGGTCCTTGAACTTCATGGCCCCAGAAGCCAAGCCTCAGCTCCCTGACGGTCCAGGCTGTGGCTACCAGACTCAACCAGGGCTTGCCTTGTCCCTTTCAGTGGAATGCTCACCTCTGACCACACAGCCTCCTAGCAGACAAAGCCACACCCTCTGAGTGCCACGAAAATGGTAATGTGACTGACCTACAGATGACATCTGCAGAGCATGCCACCTTCCACCTTCCTGATGACCTCAGCATGTGAGAATGGACTTGCCCCATTTCAACAGGGGAAGAGGTTCTGAGAGATGGACCAACTCACCCCACATCACAGGGCTGAGTAGAACCAGCATTTAATCCAAACACTGCAAGCGTCACTGCCCCATCTCTCCATGCTGACAGTCTTCACTCAGCGCTTGCAAAGCCAGCCCAGCCAGTGGTTCCCACAGCCTGCATGCGCGATGCCTTGAGGGGAAGGTGTCAGTGACTCGGGAAGGGGTTGGCAAATCCTTCCCTTTCTTATTTCAGCTCTTGGAATAAGTTTCTTCAGCACTCTGACCTTGCTGTTTCTCTGTAACGGTCTCAACACCATCACTTATTGAGCATTTACTACAGGCCAGGCACATGCTAAGGTGACACCCCAGTAGGGCAACTTTAGACCCCCCTACGCTGCTCTCCATTCACTGTGCCCTAAAACAGACCACAGGTTTTACATCTATTGCCTTATGTCACCCACAAACCTATGAGGTAGGAGCTGGTGTCACCCCAGTTTTAGAGATGAGGACACTGAAGCTCAGAGATCGCTGCACAGCTAGTAAGTGACAGAGGAAAAGGTTTGAACCTAGGCTGGTCTCACTTCAAAGCTCCTGGTTTTGACATGAAACTTTGTATTGTAAAATCCCTTGCTAGAGACAAGAAGAGCTTAAGCAGAGTTTAATACTCACCTAATCCCTTCATTTAGGAACACATTCACTAAGAAAAAGGCTCATGGAAAACTTGGCTTAGGTATCTTTGGACAGGTCTGGTGTTCAGGGCACAAAGGAGGATGTGGT
Source organism: Manis javanica (assembly GCF_040802235.1). NCBI lineage: Eukaryota > Metazoa > Chordata > Mammalia > Pholidota > Manidae > Manis > Manis javanica. The sequence goes on along the minus strand of NC_133160.1, from coordinate 27,916,849 downwards.
TCCAACAAGGCCATGAGTAGGCTTCTGGCAAATTCCTCTGCCAACCAAGTAGTTGTCTAATCTGTTCAAGGAGACTGGAGGACCAGACTGATCCCATTAAGACCAGTATCAGTTTGGAGAATGGAAGCTGGGGCGAACTGTGGCTGGGGCAAGCATCAGTGGGGCTGGGATCGAACAGGCTCACACATCCACTTCCCTCCTCTGCATCTCAACCTGCAGACTCCGAACAGCTGGGTGAATAGAAGACTAGCCTTTATTCTAAAAGAATGGCCTTCCTTCTTTGTTGGTGTCAAGATCTTTGATGAATCATCACCTACCCCACTGCCCACCCATACTTTTAAGTTGTGCTGTCCTTCAAGATGTTTAAGTCTGGCAACCACAGGATTTAGAAATCTTCAGAAGCCACAACTAAATTTTAACTCAGCATCTTCACTCTAGGCTCTATCAGGGCAACAGTACAGGCAAGTGGACAGTCCTGGGTTCAAATCTGCGCTCTGCCACTTACCAGCCATTTACATTATCTGAACCTCCTTTTCCTCACTACCCAATGTGGGGATGTTGCTATTTACTCTTCTGCTGTGAGAAGTAAGGATTCAAGCACACTGCTTATCCCAGCACCTGACAGAGAGAGGGTGCTCAATATGGCCTGTCTGGTTAGTTGTTAATTCATGTCTGTCCAGAGACTGCAGCATCTGTAACTTACCTACAGGTGAGGCTTAGCTCAAGAACTTTCTGTCCTATGTTTGCAGTATGGAGATGTAAGATGAAGGCAGTGGAGGTGGTCATGGAGGGGAAGGGAGCTCTCCAGTCCCTGCTCTGAAACATGCAAGCCTGTCACACCATTACCGTAACAGCCCAAGGACAGCCAGGTGGTGGTAGGATTTCCACCTGCTCAGGCCTTAAGATGGATTTTCAATGCCCATTTCTAGGGACCTATAAATCTGAACTACAACCTGGCTGTTTGTTGAGATCTGTTTTCTGGGGTAGGGGACAAAAATGTCATAGCTACCCACTGAAAGGGTGGGCCAGTAGTGCAGGTGACCACTGGTACTTGTCAGGAGGGTTCCTGTGGCAGTCCAGGCTTCAGGTGGCCCAGAGCACCCGAGCTATGCTCCCACTGCTAAGGTAAGCAGGTGCGTAAGTCTGCGGGTATGGTGCCAGCCCTTGCACACACTCTCCGCACACACCCATTTATCCATGAAAAAGGTTCTCCAGAGGAGGAATTTCAGTCTTGGAGGTTACTCAGCGAATTGCAAAAGTAAACAGCTAGTTAACGCTTAACTGGGATTCAAACCTTAAGTCCAGTTTTCTCTATTCCTCTCTGCCGCTCATTTATTTAACAGAAAGGAGCACTGCCATGCTCACAGACTGAAGCATAGAATAAACTCAAACTGCAGTATGACCGGGTAGGTAGCCGAGAGCCCCCTCTTCCCTAAGCCCTTCCTGCAATCCTGCATGGTGGTATTACCACTGTAGTTAATGATGCCTTTATTATGCTAGACACCATGCAGCACTGTACATCCATGCCCCTTTTGTCCAAAGGGCCATGTAGGAACTATCTCCATTTCACAGGTGAGCAAACTGACGCTCAGGAATTAATTTTCAGTGAACCACGTTGTGGAGGCACAGGCAAGGTAATCCCAGGGTCACAGAGGGCAGGCCTCTTCTAAGTAGGATTAGCTTCACAATGAGTCATTCTGCACTTGTTTAACACACCAGAGCCACTGGCTTTTCATACTCAGATTAACATGACAGCCCTGGCGGTTCAGCAGCCCCAGCACTCCTGTCAATTCCAACCTGCCAGAGGGCCTGGGCCAGCGAGCCGAGCTTCCTGATGCATCTAAGGCCAGCACCAACAGCGGTGCTCCAGGGAGGGCACAACAGGGAGGCATGGTGTGGTGGGCAGCCCATGGCACAGTACCCGGGCGCCCTTTCAGCAGAGTAAAGAATAATGGGCTTTTTCCTCAACTTAAAACTTTTTCAGTTTTCTCAACTTAAAATGTGGAACCGTCCACCTCACAGGGTGTGAAGTCCAGCGGTGGTATTTGTAACAGGCACAGTGAGGCATACGGGAGGCATTCATGTGCTGCGATGGCAGATGTGGATCACCTGACCAAACACAACCTCCCATCAAACAGTCTCCGGCTCAGGCCGAGTTGCAGACAGGACGGCCAGGTCTGGGGTCTTTTCTCAAGGTGAACGCCTCCCTTTTTGCCTTAGGCCCAGCAGCTGCTGGTCTGCTTGCACCCCCTGTCCCCAAGCTGCACCCCTCGCTGTCGGCTCATACACACTCTCCCTGTGAGGACCATCCACGGCCTTCCTCAGGACGCATTCCCAGAGCCCCATCCCTGCAGGGTCTCTTGTCTGGGCTCCAGGGAGCTGATGTGGAACCACTCTGACGCCCCCATACCACTGTGTGCTCTGTTTTTACAAGCCTCTAACTCAGTCCGTGCTTCCTATGGACGGGACCAGACCGGACCGGTTGTGTCTCTCCTCAGCCTCCTGGTGGCCAAGGATAGAAGGAGCTCAAATACTGGGTGACTGATAGAAACCGGGATTAAGTAGATGGCAATAAAGTTAATGAACGAACTTCAAGGGTCCATTCATTCAGCATGACAGGAATTTAACTATAAAAAATCCCTGCCTTTGGTTGAGTCCTACTGAACATCCCAAGAAGCCAGGTGCAGAGACAGATGCTCAACCTCACCCAGGGAGGCAGGTTGCCTTTCCAGGCCCCAGGAGCTGGGAAGGGAGGAGCTGGGATTTTGCCTGTGCCATGCTCCACCCCGCACACCTCCAGAGCTCGGGGAGAAATGAGGCCCACGGGGATGAAGGATTGCCCTGCCCTGACACAGCCTGTAACTTACAGCACCAGGAGGCACCTCTAGCCGTGTCAGCTCTCCTGTTACTCCTTGCCTTGCCAACTCGTCCACAAGAGGCCTGCCCTCACAGGGGAAGCAGGGAGCCCACTGTCAGCAAGAACAGTCTGTTTAATTCGGACGGGGAAGCCTGAAATCCCAGTGTGGCTGGCTGGAGCTGGCCTGGCTTCAGTCATCCCTGAGTCTAAGTCAGCCACAGGAGGAGGTTAGTAAGGAGCGTGGGGAATAGGACTGGAAGTCCAGAGATAGGACTGGAGTTGGCCTCAACTCTGAGGACTTCCCCAGATTCTTAAAGACCCCCATGGCCTCCCTTCCAGGGCCAGCCATCTGTAAAATGTCAAAACTGCTCTCCTTAGCTAATAAGGCTCCAGAGGTGGTGGCGGAGTGCTCCCAGGTATGGTGGACTCCCATACTGCACGTGGGAAATGTGCTCATGGCTGCACTGCCATAGGAGTGGGGGAGCAGGGCAGCTGGAAGAGGAACTGAGCACCAGCCCTGTGCAGCCACGGGGGGGTCTACCCTCTGTCTGAGAAACCACTACCCCGACCTCCTCTTCACCTACTTAGGGGTGTCCAGAGGAAGCAGCCCATGGATTCCGTGAAGGGCAGCCTGTTGCACAGGCTGTAACAGCTCAAATACAATGGTAGGAATATCCTGCCAGGTGGGAGCAGATTAAGAGGCTGAAGTAAAATGCAGAGCAATGGTAAAGGAGCTTGCCTGGTGAGAGAGTAGGGTGGGAAACCTGGTTTTCAGGCTCATGTAGCTCTCTACACCCCTCTCTGGGGACATCGTTTCTTTATATGCCAATAAGGAGCCTGGGACCAGGAACCAAGGTTCTCAGTCTGGGGTCCCTGTAACTCCAAGGATACATAGGTCTGCAAATTCCCTGAAGGTGAAGCAAGTAACACAGTGGGTGTAAGTTGAGTGCATTTTTCTGGGGCAACAGCCCCAACACTCAGATCCTGAGAAGGGTCCCTGACACAAGGGAACACTGAGGACCCAGAGCACCTTTGTAGGCTCCTTATCTATTACGGCAAAAACTCTTAACGGGAGAACTGAGAAAGCTGCGTGGGAGTGCTAAGGAGGCTTTCCATGGCAGAGCAGCCCAACCTATGTGGCTGGGCTCAAGCAGAGGGGGGCGCTCAGGGGGCGGCAGACTTCACTCACAGCGATAGCCCTCCTCACAGGGCCAGGGAGAGGTCCCTCCCAACAGATTTTCAAGAGGAACCTGAGAGTCTCTTAAAGCAGACAAAGGCCATCACAGAAGACAGGCTCTCTGTGTGCCAACTGAGATGGCTCCGTGGCCTACTCACCAGTGAGGACGCATACTCTCACGGCAACAGCTGGCAAGCCCATGTAGAGTGGGCCAGCTTACAGAAAGGGAATGAGCCAAGCTAGAGTCAAGGTGGCATACTGATGCCACCAGTTGCCAGCTTTATTTCACGTATGTCAGGAAGTCTGGACAGAGCAGGGAATGGTTTGTGCAAAATGCAGCAAGCAGTTACCATGGGAGCTCCCAGACATGGAGACTCAGGCATATTGCAGCAGTGGTTATGTGACCAATGCCCACCTAGTATGCCTTCAACCTTTTGATTTCTTGGGGTGTGTTGCCCAAAAGGCTAGTATTTAAGTTTGCCAAAAGTATGCAAAGACGATTCACTGGGCAAGACCTACAATTCTGAGACTTGGAGGTCTCTCTGGAGACCAGCAATGACTATACCCGGAGTCATACTACCTGGGTCTGAGGATGCAGAACCATATAAATGTAGTCTTTCTGGCCTTGGGAAGTCACATAGGGAGGCCCGAGGGCACTGGGGGTGGTGATTTCCTCTGAACACCTTAGCTGGCAAACAGGTCTGGGTGGATCTCAAGACAAACTAAGGGGGAACTTTGTTTCCAGGAGCAGCCCTGGTAATTGGCAGTCAGCTTTGGGAAAACCCTAAATAATTCCCTTCCTCAATTTATTAAGCATGGGGATGAAATCGAAGCTGTTAACCGCCTCAATTGGTCCCCAAAGAGACTGAGGTTCAGCTGTGGCTACGTGATTAGCAGAAAAGGGCTCAGGGTGAGGCTGGGCTCCTAGAATTCTCCTTGGGCCCCTCTGCCAGGAGGATGTCTAAGGTGCTGTCATAGCTAAAGGAGAGAGGTCACTTTTCCATATGGGATCAGGACAATTTGTGGTTATATAAGGAATGATTCAAACTCATCGCCAGAGTGTCTGGGCAAAGCAGACCATATGGACTTCTGGTCACAGCAACGAGTACAAAGCCCAGAGTGCCAAGGGGAGCTCACTGGGGTTCCTTCTAAGGGGCTTGGTGCACTCTTGGGGAAGAGAAGGGCACTGCCAGTTGTTAGTGAGAAATGAAGTGAAATGGATGATTAGCCTATGAGGACCCACCAAAAAAAAAACAAAAAACAGGCCAAGGGCCACACACAGAGCCACCACTTACAGAACTGTCACTGTGCATCAGGAGTTGGGCTGTATACTTCATATTTCACGAGAAATATGAAGGCCTCACAAGAGTACCATTTAAGAGGCAAGGAAATGGGGGCCTAAAGAAATTAGGAGATTTGCCCAGAGCCACCCAGCTAGAAGTGCTAGGGCTGCAATTAAAACCTAGGTTGTGCAGCGTATCAGGCTCAACAGCAAGTCTGTAATGCCACCCTGGGAGCACAGGGTTTCTAACTGCCCATCAGTTGTCACCTCCCTCCCTCTACTCGCTGGGAAGGTGCCTTCTTAGGTACATTCTTAAGACTGGTACCGTCTGGGTATATCTCATCTCCCTCTCCTGGGGGCGGACAGTTCTCTCCCCATGGTGACCAACTCATCTGCCAAAAATAAAGCCTTGTACACCACCGCCACCTTTTTTGCAAGATGAAGGTCACCCTCCTTACGCTGATGTGCAAAGCTCTTGGCAACTCCGCTACTTCGCTCTCCCACTTTACCTCTGTGTGAGCCAACCCAAAGACTTGCTCTTTCTACAGATTCTCGATGTTCTGCCTTTGGTTACACTGTGTCCCTTTACCCACGTCTGCCCTCCTTTCCTCAAGGGCCACCTGAGGTCCTACGTTCTGCAAGCTGTCATTACTCACTTTTTCAACAAAAGCCAGCAGCCTTCTTCTGAGCTCCTGGGAGTGTGGAGACAGTACTGTGCCACTACAGACTCACTGGTGCATCCCATCTCTGGTAGCTTGGTGGAAAAGAGCATGGGCACTAGAGCTCTAGCCCTGGAGCCGGTACTTGCTAGCTCTGTGGTCAGTGGGGGCAAATCACTTACTCTCTCCGGAGTGGGAGTGGCGGGGACACCACACCCAGGACTCAAGTGAAGACTCAACAAGATAAACAGAAAGCGAGTATGAAGTCTGGCAAATGTCACATGCTCAGTAGGTTCAAGTGAGAGAGGAAAAGTGACGCACCCCCACTAAGGCCTTAAGATGAGAGACCCCAGGCTGCACCAGGCTTGTTCCCATACAGAAACAAACACAGGGTCGGTAAGACCATGAGCAAGCTGCAGGGGCTCAGTAAGCAGCTGTAAATGAGTACAAAAAAGAGCCCAGACTTTTGGGTCCCAGGGAAGGAGGTATGTAGGGTGGATAGATAGAGGAGTAGCTTCCACCCCTGCCCTACATGGTTCAAACCAAAGTGTCTAAGGATAACTGAAGGACTCACTTTGAAACCCCTTTCCCATTAGCTCAATGTCGAGGCCATAGGCTACCCTCAGCTCCTGGTACCTGTACTTAGAAACCTGAAGGCACTTGGCACCAGAGAACTTGTCCCCCTATCTCCTCCTCCTCTACTCCTTTCCTTAACCTAAAATAGAAAGTATTTCCCAATTCACACATTAAAGTGGCTCTCAAAATCAATTTTATAGCTAGCAACCACGGTGCTGATGTTATATAACTATTAAAAAAAAAAAAACAAAAAACCAAAGAGTGAGATGCCAGCACTAGAAGCTGCTCTCTGGCAGAACCACCAGCCTGCCCATGTGACAGGACACTGCCCAGGTTTTCAGCTCTAGGCAGAAGTAAACCCCAAAAAACCAACAAAACGCTGTGTTCTTGACGCATAATTATAGCAGACTGCATATGCAAATAAAGACAGAGCCAGACACATCAATCACTTAATGAGAAGCTGATTACAATGAAGAACAAAACACAGCAAGACTCAGCCATAAAGGAAGGCTGTGAAGGCAGCCCCAGGCCTACAGAGGGCACTATGCCCAGGAAGGGGACCTATGCTCAGCCCCAAATTTGGGTTCAACAGCACTCCAAGACAACCAAATCACTTACAACTTATCAAATCTCTCTAGCGGTAGGTTTATACCCACATCCAAGATAGGTCTGTGTATTCTGCACTCCTCCTGCAGTGAGCAATCTTAAATGGCTCTCCCCGACTGCACAGCCTTGAACCACCTGCCTTCACCTCCCTAATCCAGTCTCCACCTTTAAGCCCCTTGGCAATCACCAAAATGTACCCTGAATTCACTCTTCTCCAACCCCTGCATCATCCACCTCAACCTGGAAAATGACAGCTTCTTACTGAGCTTCTATGCTTGCCTCTCTCCAATCCTACTGGTCACAGAGCCAGGTGACCTCGTAAACATGGAAATTGGATGGCTGAAGTCACTCTTCAATGATCTACCCACTGTCTGCAAAGCTTGGCGTCACAAGGCTCCTGTCCCCTCCCGGCCTCTACCCATCTTGCCCACCTTGCTCCTACCAGTCCACTGCCCCTCTGGCTGGCAGGCACCTCAGCCTTCAGGTCTGTTTCAATGTCACTTCCTCAGCACTTTCCCTGACTGCCTGCACAGGTCCCCTATTTTCGGCTATTTCCTCCATCCATACCTGCCTGAAGTTGTATCTGTACTTTTCCCCTAATGACATGTCTCTCAAAATGTGGTGTAAGTGCCTTACGAGTTGGACCATGTCTGGTTTTCCCCTGATGTCCTACTGCAAGACCTCCCAGTGCCTGAAACATATAAAGGCAATCACAAAATTAATGGGCCCCTCTGAGGTGTGTGTTTTCTTTACTGGTCGGAGGTGGGAAGCATATCAACTTGCTCATATTCTGAGATACTACCTCTAGCTGTCAGCACCATGGCCAAGAACTAGTATGAAGGGACAGCAGAGCTCAAAAGCTGTGGAGTCCTTCCTGTGTGCCTAGCATCACTATGCCAGCTTTACTCTTGTTTAGTCCACATGAAGACCCTATATGGGTGGTGTTAGCAGCCCATTTTATGAATGAGAACTCTAAGGCTCAGAGAGACACCTAAGGTTTAGATGGACTGAAGTCAGGGACTATCTTCATCTCTACAGCCCCAGCCAGGCACACAGCAGCTGCTCAGTGGATTGGACAAGTTTTCTAGTCAGGATTCAAAGCCATGTCTAAGACTCCTCTGGAGACCTGAGCACAGCCTGTACATCACGCTTTTCCCCCATTCCCTCTCACATCCCCCTTTCTCTAAGGGTGATCGCCCATCCCACCAGAGACCTTACGGGGATCCGTTACTCCCAAGAGAACTTGTGGAGACCATCTCAAGGTGCTCGTTGTTATTATGGCTCAGAAGTCCCCTAGCCCATGGGTGGGGAAGCCCATGGAGAGGTTCGATTGTTTTCCTTCTCCTCCCAGGAGCAGGCAGCTGAGGGATCTCACCTCATCCCAACACATGCACTAAGGGAGAAACTAAGACAGACTCAGGAACCCCCGGTCCCAGAACCACATCCATGGTGGCCCCTATGAACTTCCAGGTCTGAGGAGGAGACGGGAGAGCAGAGCAGTCCTTGAGGTCCCGTGGTTTTCTAGATGAGGAAACTGTGGCTCCCAGAGAAGTGGCTGCCCTACGTCTCAATGCTAGGTGATTACAGAAAACAGAGCCAGATTAGAACCTGGCAGGCTCTCCTAGCATTCAGGCCTAGATCCAAGCTTCTGGAGGGCAGAGGGGTAAGAGGGAAGGCCGACGGCTGCATGTGTGACCAGCGGTGACATGATGTGTAGTGCCTTTGCCTGCCTCTGCTTGGGGCAACTCTCAAATCCGAGCGCCTCAGCTTCACAGCCCTCACACTTCCCACTCTGCAGGCAGGTCTGAAGTAAGGCCAGAGAGTCATTTCAAGGCAGGTCCAGGTGACACTGCCGGTGTGGGACCACATTCTGAGAACTGCTGGTGCTGAGGTTTGTCCCTGACACTGTCGCAGGGTGGGAGCTGGGAGGAGGAGCAGGGAGGAGTGCGGCAGTAACATGTCCATGTCTTTAAGTTCACAGGATAGAACCTCCAGCTATTAAGTAGAAAATTTCTTACTCATGATACCCTTAGTTCTTTTCACTGAAAAAAGAACAGAAGCAATCTAACTACAGTTAAACTTTATCCAGGCTATGTAATTTCTGCAGATCCTCAAGACTCACATCTGGGCCTGCCTATGGCATTGCTACCTTATGCCCAACTCAATGAAATTGTACGAGTACTGGGAAATTGGAGTTCTAGGGACAGCTGTCCCACTGCTACGGGCTGGGAAGAGGCGCTTCCTCCAAAGGCTCTTCGTGCTACACCTGGTTGGTGTAGCCAATGCCCTTAGATGCTCAGAGCAGGGGAGGGAGGAGAATCTCTGGGATCATGTCAGCAGTAACGTCTGGATCTCAGTTTAGGCAACTGGACTAAATGCCCAAATAATTTTTTTTTAAGGGTAAAGTCACCCTGTTTGTCTGGGGTGTGGCATCCTCACATTCATCCCTGCTGCCCCACGCTAACCAAGGATTCCTTCCAAACATTCATCAAATCCAAGTATGCAATCTGGTTACTAACAACAAAGTCTTTACTTGCGACTCCCAGTTCTCCTGATGTCTGGTACAAGGCTGGGCTGGGCTCGATTCTGCCAAGATCTGACAGCACAACACTTCCAGTCCATGCCTTAGATTTGCCTGAGACTGGAGCTAGATTCTGGGAGGACATGTCTCAGACATGCCTAAAAAAATCAGAAAGGAAAAAACAAAAGGGTCCTGTATGTAATAATTAAGGATTGCCCTTTTTCCAAAAAGACAGAAATACAGAGTGAGTCAACTGGCTCACATCGTCTGTGACTTTCCCATTGGAACAAAACCCAATATGATACACCAAATTCAAGCCGCCTTTCATTACTGCTACAGTATCCTGCCTTGGACACGAAAAGCCAAGGGTGCCATTTGTAAGATTACCTGCCCGGGTCCCACATCCAGCTCTCTGCAGCCTGGGAAGACAAGCATTTCCATCTTCGTCACTCTGCCCTATGGTGTGCCTAGGTGGCTCCAATCCATTCCTCTCTAATCCCTAGACATCACTTTCTTTTACTAAGAAACAAATACAGATTTTTGACCTGTGTACAACGCAGGCTGAGTTACATCTTTCCCCTGGTACCTCTAACTGAAAGTATAATTCCCTTAAAGTTGGGAAATTCACTGCAGTATTTTATAGTATTGATTTATTCTAAACTTGGCTGGCAGTTTTAAAGCCTGCCATGCTTCTGAATCCTAGAAATGCTGTATGAGGTCCCTATTTCCTCTGATTTTGTAACACCACAGAGGACTCACTAGTAGAAATGAAGAGGGGCTGGGAATTTGTATGTTGCTGCTCTAGTTTATCAAGACAGAACCATGGGCACTTCCCCAGGCCCTGGGTCTACAATGCATCTCTGGTCGGGAATTTCACTACTTAGAACAGTACCCTTTCCCTCTTACCAGCCGAGTCCTATACCTAACAAAGCCCCAGGATGCCAAGGCAAGTACACCCTATGCAATCTCCTCCTTTACTGCTGGGCTTATAGGGTGCCCCTAAACTACCTTCAAGAACTAGCCCAAGGTGCCACCTCCTTCAAGTAGCTTGCCCTCCACTCTCTCCCAAGCTATACCTATGACAACCAAGTGCCCATGTCTCATCCCCACGCTGAACAGCGAGCTCCTAGAGGACAATATCGGGGACCATGCCATCACCACCACCCCCGCTGATGAGCAGAGGTGAAGAGATCCCTTTAAGAGTCACTAAATGAGCTGGAACAATGGAATTTGCAGTCAGATCCCTAGTTTCAAACCCTGACTCTCAAAACCTTAAGATATTGTTTCCTCATCTGCAGAGTGCAAATAAAAACAGCTTCGCAGATTAAGTATGATAATATATGTAAGTGCTTAATTCAGGGCTGCAGATAAAAGGCAGGGCCTCTGCCCTGCACACATCAGGTTTTAATAAGCAGGAGCTGTTACTGCTGATGGCGTTCTGTACCCTGGGGTAAGAGGAAATGGGAGTTGGAAGGACCCCAACCATCAGGCAGCTTTGCTATCAGCTGTTTTGATTTGCCCGAAGGGATGCTGTCTAGGCTAGGGGGATTCAAGGACACCAGGGAGGAGGACATGAGCAGCAACAGCCCTGGGGCAAGCCTGTCCCCTCACAGATGCTTTGATGTCCCGCAGAGCTTCAAGGGATAGATTATCCCTGGGGGCCACCAACCCATTCCACAACAGACAGCTCAACTTCCTCCTGTTGATACAGCCGGAAGAGTCAAGGGCAAAGGCCAGCCCCGGGGCATTATGAACACCTGCCCACCCCACCTGCGGGAGCTCCCAGAAAATAGTAGCCATACCAGGCCTCAAGGTTAACTCCGTATGGACCAGGACCTAAAGCTGCTGGGTCTTCACAGTGCATGCAGGCTGTAAGTTCTGGGAAAAAGAGAAGCAAAGCCTCTGGATCTTCACTCACAAGCCTTCATGTTCACACAGCCCCCAGAAGTGCCAATGAGATGGTAATGCAAGGCTAGGACTTCCATTTCACAGACAGGCACTCACAAGGGACTCAATGTTTCCAGATCTGTGTGGATCAGAAAGTCAATAATCATAGCTGGATGTATCTCCTGCCAATTATCTCTCAACTTTAAATAAAAACCCCATTTTTTAAGGATCTGATCATCTACTTCAGGGTAAAGCTGGCAATTTCCTCCTCCCATCTATCCTTTTGGGGAGCTCAAGGCTCAAGCAGAGACTAAGAGGGACGGATCTCTGGGGTGTAAGAATCAAACCCGAATTGGGTCCCTTCAGCAGTTACACCTTCTCTGTGGAGCCTTCCCTGCTTTCCTCTGGGCCACTTAGTTGTTCACCAGCACACTGAGCCTTTTCACAGGAGAAACTACCCTCCCACATGGAAACCGTCTAAGGGCCAGGCACCTCCGGTCCACATTACTCTTAGTGTGCAGTGCTGGGAGGGCAGGAAATTCAATCTTGATGATGCTCAACTTGATTATGAAAATAACTGCATTGTGGAGATGCTTCAATGAGGCAATATGCCACACTGGTTAAAGCCCAGGTTAAAATCTATATTTTGCCCCTTATTAGCTCCGTGACCTTTGGGAGGTGACTTGAAAAGTAGAAATAGTAATGGTCACAGAGCACTTGGCCGAGGATGACCCCCATCACCAGTCATCTTCAGCACTGCTGCCCTCCTTCAAAGCCTGACCTCTTTGCCCTCCACACTCGTGAGGCGAGGCTCCAATGGGGGCCTCACACCCCTAAAGCCGTCTTGCCCACGGTCTTGCCCCACCTCCCCCAGGGTGTGCAGTCCCTGTTAGTTCACCACTGTCCTGGAGCTGGGACAGGAAGTCACTCAACAGAGAAGGGGACCTGGAGACCCTATCCAGTTCTAGGTTCCCAACTTCTCACCTAAAATCCTTTGTTAATTTATCCCTGGGACACTGTTTTGAAGACCTTGTTTAAAACAAATCACATTAAGCATCTTTCCCATTAAAAAAATTTTTAGTATCACTTTTGATTAATTTGACATCTATAATGTGACACAAGTTGGGTATATAATTCCAGTCAAAGGAAGCAAATGATCCAATTGGCTTCTGCAGCTTCAACACAAGCAGATGTGCTATTGACCATTAGCTGAGCTCAAAAAGCTTGTGAATTCTCAGATCTTTAGGGGCCAAACTAGAGGCTTTGGAATCTCCCCCCACCCCGCCATCGTGCACACCCGTTTAAAAAACCTCAAATTTCATGAAACAGAGGCAAAATCTGAAGCTGAGATGAAGGGGTTAACCCAGGTCACCCAGCTGTTAGCCCAGACCAGTGATAAATATATTATTACTTAAAAACAAGAAATCAGGCCTTTCTTTCTTTCTCTGATGTTAGGCGGCTACCAAGACTGCATATGAAGCAAAGAATATTTCCTACAACCCCTCAGGTCACACCACCATCTGATTTCCTTCAGCAGGCTTGAGCTGTCTGCTCCAAAGAAATGTCATTTAAGGGCCCTGGCTTCAAGAGGCCCTAGTAACCGAGGTTTGTGTATTAGCAAACTTGGCCGCAAATGCAGATTCCCTCTCATCACAGCCCTCCCTGGTCACATGTGGGCAGTAACACCTGGATCATCAGTTTGGCCGGCTTCCCCCTCTGGGTAAGGCTTGCGGCTGGTTGGTAGGAGCCATCAGGAATTATTAAACATCTTCAAAAAGTGACAAAGGAGAGAGAGGATCATCGAATAATTTTTAAAAACATAATATTTTTGGAAGAAAATGGGCAGAATTGCCTTTAGCATAGTTTTTTTTTTAAGTCATTTGGTAAACCTCTGAAGCAAGGCTACTGAAGACTACTGTCTTCAGAGGGGAATGGAAGACAAAATACTTCCACCTCCAGCCAAAGCGTGTATGTAAAATTCCATTTAACATGTCATTTAGACAGTTTATATGGGGCACTTTCATAACCTTTTGTGATTCCCCCAACAACCTCAGTAAAATAAATGATCTACTCTATTTTATGGGTAACAAACCTCAGTGAAATGTAGTTGACTCCATTTTATGAATAAAACCCAGAGAGGTAAAATAACTCACCTGAGGTCACATAACCAGGAAACCACAGAAACAAGGCCCAATCCTGGACGGTCCACTAGGCAACACTCCTTAAGGAAGAATCCTATGTTTCTAACCCAATGGGCATTTCTGTTCATTGTTGCAGAAAACAAACCATGTAGCCCTTTAACATTACTCTGAATCTACTGAGGCGGTTCTTTATCATGCTGGTACTGGGACAAGTATGTTTCTTACATGCAGTTAGAGTCTGAGGCATAACAACAGGTCTGATAGGAAAGCTGGGAATCGGGACACGTAAGTTCTGTCCCTCTACTTCGGACCTTGAATAACTGCTCTCTCTGGGTCTCCAGCTTCCTCCTACTTCTCAGCTCCCCTCCACGGTAAAATTCCTCAGGGAGAGTCATTTACTCCACTGGTTCTCAGTGTGGTGTGGAGTTTCGGAGCTCACGAAGCAAAGCCATTTCATAGCAACAGAACATTATCTGCCCTTTTCACTTTCATTCTCTCGTAAGTGTACAGTGGAGCTTTCCAGGAGTTACAGCATGAAAAATGACACGGCACCAAGTTGTAATGCAGAACAAAGATGAGAAACCACCTGACTATTACGGCAGATATTAAAGAGATCTGCAAAGATATAAAACAATGCCACTCTACATACTAATTTTTGTTTTGAAATCTTTCTTTCATAAATTGTGATACTTCTGTAAATATGTAGCTGATGTGTTACGTATTCATTTGAAAAGAATGTTTAAAACATTTCTCAGTTTTAATTTCTAATACAACAAAAATCCATAGGTATAACCCCAAACAAAAGCTGTCTGGAGTCCTCAATTTCAAGAACATACATAAGTCTTCAGAGCTGGGCCTTCAGACCAAAAACTTTGAGAATCATTGCTCTATTCTGTCTAATTCCTCTTTCATTCTGTCTCAAACCCACTCTGGCTGGGAGTTTCCCCCATTATGCACCACCACCAACCCTGCTTGTGAGCACCATGCCTTCGCGACTGCTAGACCCAGCAGGCAATCCTCAGTCCTCGCCTCACTCAACCTACTGGCGCACAGGCTGCGGCTGACGGATCCCTCTTATCTTTCTTTCACCTGGCTTCCGGGACGCCATAACCAGGTCTCCTCTCTTTCTGTCCGCTTTCCTTCTCCTCAACCTCAATGTTGGATGGCCCACAGCTCAGTCTCTCTTTAGAATCATCTCTAAACCCACTCTAGTACCTTGGCCATCTCTAAATCTGTATCTCTAGACCAGATCTCTCCTGGAACTCCAGACGCTCCAACTGCATATTCCACCTCTGTACTTGGGATTCTAAATACGCATTTCAGCTTTCAGATGATAGTGAAACCTAACTTTCTTTAGCCAAACCTGTTCCTCTCCATCTCATCTGATGGCAAGTCTGTCCTTCCAAGACCAAAATCTTTAAGTCATCCTTGATTCCTCTTATACCTTTCATTCAATTCAGAAAAGAAATCCTGTTGGCTGACGTGAAATCCATCAAAAATCCAATCACCACCTCCCCTGCTCCACCATTCAAAGCCACCATGCCTCTTCCTCACCTGGTCACTACAGCAGCCTCCCACCTTATCCTCACTTCTTCCCCTTCCTCCCCAAGTCAGCACAGTCGTCCCAGGGATCCTTTCAATAGATCAGACAGCACACAGCTGAAATCACCAATGGCTGTCCATCTTACCCCAAAAGCCACAATCCTGATAATGGCCTACTCTAGCAGATGACTCCTTACCTGGTTTTAGCCTCTCCTCCTACACTCCCTTCCTTGTCCTGATTAAGCCTTCAGGCCTTATACTGGCTGTTCCCTCCCTTCTGGGATGGTGTTTCTTAGAAATCCTCATGACTCACCTCCAGCTTCTAACCTTTGCTTAAAATTCACTGTCTCAAAGAGACCCACCCTCATCTCTTACATTTAAAAGAACACCTCTATTTCCCACCTCCCAGAATTCTCATCTCCCCTATCCTGCTCTACATTCCGCACTCAGCACTAACCTACCACTTATGTTCACTGTTGGTCTCCCAATAGAACATAAGGTCCACAAAGGCAAGGATTCTTGTCTGTTCTGTTCACTAATGTATCTGCTGTACCTAAAATAATCCCTGGCAAATAGTTCCCTAATAAATACGTTGAATGAAAATATGGAATTAGCTTCTCTATCTATAATGCTTGGTGGGAGGGAGGGGAGTTTGCGTTCAACAGTTCTTCCCACTCAAGCCTCTGATTCTCTGCCCAGCCAGCCAGAGCTCATGCACATCCCAACTGATCATTAGATCATTTTGGGCCCGCAGGGCTTGGCTCCTTGTCACACAGACCTGGATCCAGGCCCACAATTCTAAATGCCCAGGTAGGGCAGGGCAAGACAGGCTATGGTCAAACAGGCACCAACTGACCAAGCAGTGTCATTCGCTGCTAGAGCCTGGGAGACTTGGCAGTAACTATGTTCCTAATCTTTTCTCATTTCAAGTTCACTCATTCATCTTACCTAGAGACAATCACTCTAATTTAGCTAAAACTTTGTTTTGCCTTGCAAAACAGTACAAATCCCAAGCGTGGACATCCAAAGGGGAGTCTTGATCTCAGTTAGTTATGACATTCCCATAATCCTAACCCAAAGTCAGGTCCTTCTACCAATGTTATCCTTCTTCCTACCCCAGGGCAAACATGAATTCTAAGAGGTTTTTTAAAAGTGGAAAAGATGAGATGGACATGGGAAGTGACAGCATATAACACAATTAAAACACTGTTGAGCCAACCCTTTCTGGGCTCTTAACATGGTACTACCCCAAACCTAGCTTTAGGGAACACTATTCTTATGCACTGCACAGTAGGACAAAGTGGCCTGGCACCTGGAATGTACTCAATACATGCTTGTGGAATGAAAGAATTAAAAGCTCACTCCAGAAACAAGTCTACTGAGAACATTACAGATGTGACCTGGCTTAACCCAGGCTTAATTTCAACTCCAACTAGAAATCTGAGGGTGATAAAGAAAAAAGAAAGGCTAAGACCCCAACTCAGGTGCTGAAATACGTAACGCTCCTTTCCTTGTGACTACTCGATCAGTACCATGCCCCATCACCTCATATCAAGGCTTCAGCAGAATTGAGTGGCTTACTTCCAGCGTGCCATATTAAGAAAAAAGCAGGGAGGAGAGGGATCATGAATGATATATACCTGCCCTTAAATTAGTAGGATATTGAGTAAATGACCTAACCCCTTGCAGGGCCACAAAGATCAAACAGAATGGCCCATGTGAGAACATCTAGCACATACATGGGGGTCAACATCCTCTTCCTTCCCATGAGAAGAGGCTAGGCATTTCTTTTAAGGAAAATATTCAAATCTGACCAACTCACTAGCCAGCATTTGTGTCTATCAGTCTCCCAATATCTTACTACTTTCTTCTATTTGTACATCCTACTAGGTGTCTTGCCAGTTATCTGCTCTGAAGATACAGGCAGTCCTCTATGCTCAGTGCTACTCAATTTCAGGTTCAACAACATCCCTTACTACTGTGAGTGAGATAGTCTGTCCAACTGGCCCCCCAGTCTCCAATCTTATGTTCAATTCAACTTGCACAAGCTGAAGTTCTTAATGCTGCATTGTTCTGCTCTTGTCCCCAGGTGGCTTCCAAATGCCTAAGTCAAGGTCAAATTCTACGGTCCCATGCTTTGCCTGATTTCTGATCTTACTTCCCTCACTCACACCTCAGACTGTGGTCCAACTGAACTACCCCTGGAGTTCCTCGCAGACTTCTGTATTTCCCACTGGCTGGTCACCGTCCTCCCCGATAACCACATGTCTACACTCCTCACTAACCCACACTAATAGTCTCTCTTAAATGTGCTAGGCTCCTTCCACTTCAGGTCCTTTGTGGAAGCTAGTCCTTTGACCTGAAAAGCTCCTCCTGCCCCCCATTCCCCATTCTTGCCTCTGGGAAACATCCTCTCAAGGGTAAATCTCCCTTAATACTTCTTCCTTGTAAAGCAACTATGATCAATGATAAGGTTTCTCTCCCCAAGTAAGCTGCAGAATTTATGAGCATACAGCATGTTTCTAATTTTGCTTACATCATTACACCAGGCCCACAGTACCCGACACTGAAAGCCCACAATAAATTTGCCCAATAGGCAAAGACTTGCGTATGAGAATACTCATTCACACATGTTTACAGGACCTAAAATGCAGAAGCCACCTGATATCTAAAGTAGGGGAATGGTCCATTTTGGTACATATAATATAAGGCCGATTGCTAAAAGCCATACTTTCAAAGTATGACACAGGGAAATGCTCAGATGAGCATTGAATAAAAAAGCAGGAAATAAGCTCCACTAACTACAGCAAAAGCTAAACTGCAGACCTGGATGTGTGAGCAGGAGGGATGATCAGGGGTAGCATTTATTCTCCAAAAACTGTCCATACCTCTTTTGTACATTTTCTACCTTTAGCATTTATTAACTGATGAGAAAAAGGGTTTCTAAAAGACTTTGAAGATACTCAGCTCAAATGTGATGTCCACTCAGAGAGCTTCCCTAGACTTTCCAACTCATACTCGTATCTCCTATCTCAACAAGACTTGGGGGAACTTTGATAACAAGAACTTGGTTCTCCTCAGACCTGTACTGCCCCCCTGGCCCCACTCCAGGGCCCAGGATAAAGAATCCAGTCCAGGAAGTGTGCATGCAGAACCAAAGGTACACTCACCTAGTTTAAAAACACCCAAGATGCTTTACCCTGAATTTTAAGCAGCACATGTGACCTGGTCCATTCTGGTTTCAAGTTCAAAGGCATCAGGCCGGTCCTGTGGGTTAGCAGCTAACATATCTTTCAAGAGCTGCTTGATCCCCTCAGACATGGAAGTCCTGCGTTTCTGGGGGATGTGCAACTCCATCTTTGGGTTTTCTAGCAGCGCCTCACCAACAGGGACGATCTCAGTCCCCTGTTTGATATAGGTCCCCAGGAGCTCCTTCTTGGTCTCAGAGTCAATGAAAGTGATTCTTTCTATCATTGCCCAGATGATAATGCCCAGGGCAAAGATGTCAGCCTTGGCTGTGTAGTGTCCTTCCCAGACTTCGGGGGCCATGTAGAAGTCTGAGCCACAGGCTGAGGACAGCCAGTACTTATTCACATTCACATTTTTGTTGTCTTGATTGCCCTCTTTGCCTCGGGGGGCCAACCCAGCACAGACCTTGCTGAGTCCAAAGTCTGCCACCTTGAGGATGGGGGTGCCAGACCTCTCTGTGATGAGGATGTTGTCTGGCTTTAGGTCCCTGTGCACGATGTGGTTTTTGTGCAGGAAGGCAATGGCGCTCGTGAGCTGAAGCATGAAGCTTTTGTTGGTAGCTGGGTCCGGCCTCCGGGACAGGACATACTGATTCAGGTCTCCGCCTTCACAGAACTCCATGACAAACCAGAGATAGCAGGGCTCCTCAGCATAACCCAGGATCCTTTCTCCTAAATCAAAGGAGGGCGGGAAAGAGCTTGAGTGAGATGGTCACATTCACACCACCTGCAGACTAAGGAACACAGCCTATCAGAGCAGGAGTGACCGTGGGGACAATGGCTCCAAGCCAAGAGGACCAACTCAACTGGCACCGAGCCAGCTCTACACAAGCAGGCCTGCTCTGCTCACACAGGATCAGTCAAGGTCTGACAGAGGCTGCAGGGACTGGTGTCAAATGCCTGGATTTGGAAATTAGAATGCCTGGGAAGTAACTCTGGTTTACTGCCGACAGGCTGAATAGCCAGCAGGCAGCTGAGTTCACCTTTCCAAGTTTCTACTTCTGCTTCTTCACCTGTAAATGGCCATGTGTAACTGGGTACTTGCCAACGAGCTTAATATTTACCACCACCGGAGTGGGAGGAAATAGCCCCCCTCTTATAAAATGAAGAATCTGAGGCTCACAGACTTAGTAAAGAGACTCAAATCCATCTAACTGGGAAGCTATTCTGCTTCGTTATGGTGTCTCCAAACAGGCAGCACCCCCGCACCCACATGGCCCAGAGCTGCTGAAGTGAGGTAAAGCACGCAACGCAGCCATGAAATATGTGTTACTCCAAACCAGGCAGGCTACCATCCCTTCCTTCTTTCCTGACTTGTATAATGATCCTTGTCAATGTGTCCAGAATGGCACTACAATTTTATTTCAGAGGCACACTCCAACCCACCAGCTTTCTGCTAGCTACCATATGCCCACCACAGGTTAGGTACATAGCAGGCCCCTGTCTCTATGAAGCCCAATTTCAAGGAGACATGTATCTAAAATGGCAAGCTTCACAAGCATTTGCATCAAGGCCAACTTTTGTGAACAGTGAAGGGTGGGTAAGTGCTGCCAGATCTAAAGAAGTCAGAAGGGGAAGAACTGCGTTAATAACCCCTAAAGGACAGGCAGTAAGTAGGTCACACAGGAAGAAGGGAATTCTAGGTTGAGATGGAATGCCTAATAGAATACAGGAATGAATGGACCAGAGAGGTGTAAACAGGAAGCCTGTGGAGAACAGTGGGGTCGGAAGGAGATGTATATGAGGTGGAATAACGTGTTGGCTTGACATTCCAACTCAGCCTTTCCCAAAGTCTTTCCTTTTGAACCAGAAACTCCAGGCAAGTTGGTGACTGACATCTCCCAACAGAACCAACTGTTCTTCGTAGAACAATTAATGGCACACTGAGCCCTTACCTGAAGTTACTTGCTAACCACCACTGCCCCCCAAAGTCAAGTCTAAATAGATGGATGTAATATCTTGCTGATGAGGCTAGGCCTGCCCTGGGTGGTCACATGGAATATCTGTGACTGAGCCAGAGCCTGCAGACAAGTCCTCTGAACCTAGCATGGTGTTTCCATTCTACCAGAGTGATGCACTCCTCACCCAGCGTCTGCCAAAGCCAGTAGTTCTGGAGTTCTAGGTTGAGGCAAGAAGATGACTACATGGACAAGGCAAAAGCTTCAGGTTTTTACCACAATCTGAGAGATCTCACTTCCCCTGTAATTATATAATTCGTTTATATTACAACCAACGTAATACAGGTAGAACCAGTTTGAGGCAGATGGGTTTTTTTTTTGAAGTCAGTTGTTTCCCATCACATAATCCTCTTTCTAGGTCATCAGCTGTAGTGGGCTGGGGCTCTTTTATCAAAACACACTGCAAAACCAAGCAGTGATCTGAAGCCTGGATTAATCTAGGCCCCAGAGGAAAGACCCCCAAAAAGGAGGGCAAGAAATGTTTGCTGGTGGTAGAGCCAGAAAGGAAACGATTAAAAAGCCATCAAATTCCTTCTGCCACATCAGAAAACATTATTTCTGGTGGGGAAATAAAGGGTGGGGAATGATTATTTTATATACAAAGTTGGTAACTATAACAACTCAAGCAAAAAAAAAAAAAAAGTCTGCAAAACAGACTCCAGCACAAGTCCAGGTTAGGAGAATGCAGGGAGAGAGAAAAGGGTGAAGGGGGTGTCCGACAACAGCGAGTGGGTGAGGCCCTTGGGACCAGCCCAAGGGGCTTGCTCAGGGGTGTGAGCTGAGCTCAGGAGATGCTGAGGGAGAGAGCTGTTTGCGGAGGGAAAAGCCCTGGACAGGAAGCAGTGCTCAGAATCAGACACAGCAGCCTGAGTGTGACAGAATGGAAAACGGAGGAAAGCAGAGACCAGCCCAGAGACAGACAGCTCTTCTTTGCATAGCCAAGGGCCCTGGGCTTATTTCACCAGAAGCTGCAGCATGTGTTTTCATGCAGAAATCCCCAGCTGCTCACTAAAGACCCTAAGAGGCATGTTAGAATTCCGGCCCTTTCCTTCTGGCCAATCGCCCACCTGGGCCCCCAACTACTCACGGTGAGATGGAGGGAAGGGATGAGCACTTGATACATTTCTTGTGCAGCAAGCCAGGGTGAAGTAAGAGGAAGAATACAGGCCAGAGGACAAGCTCTGCCCAGTAGTTTACTGGGTGGTTTCTGGGTTCAAAGGAAAATATGGGGAGGCTGAGGTATGACAGAAAGCTGGCTAGAACCTTGGGCAAGTCTCTGAACCTCTCTGAGCTTCAGTCTCCTCATCCATTGAGTGAGGGTGCCACCTATGCCACGTACTACTGAGTTATCACAGGCATGAAATACATTTTTGTAAGACATGCTGGGGAAATCACATGCTAGCATCACTAACATCATCGTTCCTACCAGACCTCAGCTGAGTCCTAGGAGTCACTGACTTCAATGATCCTGGCATAGCAGACCACTGAATGAAGCTCTCAGATGTCAGGCAAAAGATGAAATAGATCAGAAAATGAAAGTGGATGATTACATCCCTTGTCTGAGGATGTAATCGCTAATAGCCATGTTGTAGCCAGACCAGGCCACTCTTTCTGGTGGTGATCTATCTAAATCGCACCCTCCTTCTTACCCAGCTTTCTGTGGGCATCAAATGTACACCTTAGGGCCCAGCTTGAATGCTATCCTACTTGATTTGCCCAATTTCTCTTCTGACCAGCCAAGGCCCTTGTCTTAGTTTACCAAGGTGTTCATACACTGGGGAAGGGAAAAGGGCAGACTTTCGGGAATTCTCAAACACTGGTTCTGAAGTGACACTAATTCCTGGGGACCAGAAATGTCACTGTGGTCCACCAGGCAAAGCAGAAGCTTACAGGTAACAGGCCATCAATGCAGTTTTAGTTTCAGGTCCATTTCAGTGGGTCCCCGAAGCCACCCTGTGGTTATTCCCCAGATTCAGGAGGTGTAACTGGAACAGACACATGCAGAACTAATGGAATCCCCTACATGAAATCAACAGGTTTTCGAAATAACTGAAAACATTTACTTAATTTTTACAGTTCTCTTGTTTGGTATAACCGACAGTTCTGTAAGATTAAAGAGCTAAAGATTTAGCTTCCTAAAGGTGGAAAAAGGCGTCAGAGTGTTACTTGGAGGTGATAAAGGTTTGTGGTGAATGAACATATGAGAACCCACCGGGTTCCAGGTACTGTTTCAGAGGCCCATTATGTGAGCTGTCACCTTGCTGGACAGTTTCACTGGGGGAAACTAAGAGAAAGGTCCAGCAACTTGACACAATCACTGTCTCGAGTGGTTTGGTAGGGTGTGAGCCTCCACAGCCAGGTCCTTCCACCGACAATGCCATCCATCAGGTCACTGGGGCGCGAAGAAATGCACTTTGACTTAAAGAAAGGCAGGTAGGCCCACCTTCAGGATAGCTCTATTACCTTTCCCCAAATCCAATAACCAGGAGACCTGTATTTCAAGTATCCTATGCCACAGTTCACAGGGAGACAGAGAAAATGGTGGCGGCGGGGAACCAAGCAGGTGTCTCGAATCTCATTACATAGAAATAAGTAGCATTGGAGTCTCCTAACAAAAGGTGCCTCCTCTACTCTGAAGCTTGAGGCCAGCCATCTCAGCATAAAGATAACTCAGTATGAACTTTTGGGACAAACAGCATGAGCAGTCACCTCCTAAAAAGAGACACAAAATACCCAGGACTTTTAAAGCCTGTTCCCAAGCCTCCAGAAGTCAGGCTTCCATACTCTAGTCAATTCCACTTCATTTCCTGAGCACACACTGCTTGCAGACACCAGCATTGAGACGAGTTCAGAAGCAGTCTCTGCCCTTACAAACAAAGGTTTCTGCTCACTAGAAGCAGAATGACTACAGCTATGGGAACAAGGGATAGGACAGGAGGAGGAGCAGGAAGAGGTGGTTAGGATGAGAGTCACTGGGAGAGCAGCCCCTTGACCTGTGTCTCCTGGGATGGGATGAAGAGGGTGAGTCCTAGGAACTCTCTAGTCCCCCTCTAGGAACTTGGGAGCGTGTTTGCAGAGAGAAACCCAGGTAATCTGGGGTAAGCAGCAAAGAGAGAGCAGGAGAAGGGTTGAAATGAGGCTGGAGAGGAAGCAGCTGGAGGTACTCTCACAAGAAATGGTGTCTGAAAGACAAAAAGATACAAACTTAGACTGAGAAATGGGAAGTAAAGTTCTTGATATATTTTAGGAAGTGCACTGCTTATTAAATCTAAGAAATCATCAAGTTTAAGAACTACAGGCTGTTGACAGCACTATGCCACACCATCGACTATGTCAGGTTCTGATTTCCAAGATGCTAACGTGTGAAAGAGCATGTTTTAGAATTGATGAAACAAGTTCCCCAGGGAGGTGTGAGGAGGACTTAGAAATGGAAGGCAGACTGGTGAAGGGATTCACCAGGAGGTCTGGAAACCAGAAGTGAGGGCTGTCAAGGGAGGAAGGAAAGGTCTTGGAGGTTTAGAATCAACAGGACTTCTCATGTGTCATGCATGATGGAAAGGAAGAATTCAGAGAGTACTCCAGCCAATTCTCTTTACTCCAAACCCCTTTCTACTTAGATGATAATTATATCCCCTTCCACAGGTAAGGAAACTGAGGCTCAGAAGATTAAATAACCTACCTATGTCATGGTCTCACAGATAGTTACGGGCACACCCCACAGTCCCCATCCCCACAGCCTGGATTTAACCATGATGCTCTACTGCAGCCTCTTGGTGCCGGCAGCATTTAACACCTAGATGTTTTACTTTTACAGCCCACTGCTCATTTTGACAAAAATTTCCTTGTTAAGCAAACTATTATGTATGTGTCCAAAGAATATAATGTCCATCAAATCCCTGGTGTTGACAGTCCAACCACACAACATTTAGTCATTTCTCAACAGAGGACTAATTATGATTTTGACTTCAGTGTGCCGAGATGACAATTCAGCAACATGTACCACAAGTCTTAAAATGCTCAATCCATTTGATACAGAAGTCCCCCTCTAGGAACTTGGGAGTGCCAAAAAGACAAAAACAAAAACGAAAACCCACACCACCAACAGCAATGAAAAGGGCACACTAAGTGCCAAAAATATCCAGAACTGGTACTCCATGAGGCAAGTAGGAAGGAAGACCTGAGACAACTGTCAGGAGCAGCCAGTGGCAATTACGGTACTGCCACTTGGATGAGTGCTTATACTTCAACAAAATTTACTTACATAAAAAGCCAACAGAGAGCTTACATAACATGTCATAAGCAAATTTAATATGAAGTGAAAGAATATGAAATTGTTTAAGAAAATGGATTAGAAAGGAATCTAGAAAAATGAAGTTTGAATTTGTTATGACTGCAGCCATCCCTGTTTCTGATCAGTTAAGAGTTGCAGATTAACCTATTTAAAGTGGCTCAGCTGAAGACCAAGCCTGAGGAGCTGAAGGCAAGGATGCATCCACCAGGTCTCCCCAAGGACATAAGGACTGAGCCCTGTCCCAGCCCCAGTGACCTTGGGCTGTGTCTGTTTTTATAGACAGGCTGGGTCGAGCTCAAGATACAAAGTATCCAAAATACTTTGTAAGATTAGTCAAATGTCATTGTACACTAAAGAGATGACCTCCTAGGGTGGCTGCCAGGGCAAGATATAGTGTCCTTCCAGGAAACGAGAAGCCAATTATGAACCCAAGGCACAACAGGAAGGACAAGGGCTGTGGAGCCAGCCAGGCCTGGGGTCAACACCCCTACTCTTTCACTGACACGGCTATGTGACCCTGGGCAAAGGTCTGAAAAGCCTATCAAACTGTTTCATCTTTCATAAACTGGGAAGAGACACGTATCTCACTGGGCTATTGTAAGCCTTAACAGTGACACATGAACCATCCTGCATCATACCTGGACACCAGAGAGACAACTGCTATGTTAATGGGTCTGGACACCACTGGCAGCCCCCTGGTACAGTCAGCATGTCAAGAACATGGAAACTAGGAAGAACATCTGGTTGTTAATCTAGAGCCTAACTCTTTACTGGTATGGTACTGGACAAGTTACTTGACCTTGATGGGTCTTGATTTTCTCATGTGTTGAGACCAGGTTACGAAAACAACTTAAATGGAGAGGATTAAATGAGAGAATGAATATGAAAATACTATGAAAGGCTAACTACTAGTATTCGAACATTATAAGGATCTTGTTGAGAAGCAGACTCTACTAGCCAGAGTGGGGAGTAACCCACAGCAATCTGGCTCCTTACTCCACATGAAGTGGGTCTTGCCACATAACTAGGCCATACCTCTTGCTAGGATGGCTTCTGATTTACCCTTTTACAACTCATCCTCCCCCACCCCCCCAAACTTAGTCCAGATTCCTGGCAGCTGCTCCCCCAGAGTACCTCCCCAGACTGCAGTGTTGTGCTGTGTCTACCTCCACTGAGTTGGGCACACCAAGGCTTTGAGCTTCCACAATGTACCTCACACACAGTACGTTATGTGCTCAATAACTGGGTGAAATGAATCAAGATGAGAACTGTGAGCTGGAGAGGCTTGAGAAAAAAGGGAAAGAATAGGGTAAATTCTGGTAGGAGACATGCAGAATATGTACCTTAAAGACAATTAGGTAAAGATCGAGAATTTGCGAGTCACTAAGGAGGGCTCCTGGCCCTAAGGATACCACCACAGGCTAAATCTAAGTTTAAAAATAAACTCATGTTCTATTGGAAAGCTAAGCCCTCCTTGAGAGTTTATACCACAAAAAGCCCTACCCAATGCAACCCCAATTAAGGAAAGCTCTCAAGTAAGGGTTGTTCCTACCTCCTGGGGCTGGTATCTAAAATCCCCAGCACACACAGAAGGCAGGCTAGTCAGTAGCAAGAGAAGAGTCTGCATGGTTGTCTCAGTACATTCAAGAGTAGGGAACTGAGACTCACGGGAGGCACCAATAGAGAGCAGCAGTGCCTCAAGTACTGATTAACACAGAATTAAAAATAAACAGTAGCCATTAGTTTCTAAAATATGATTATGCCCATTTAACCAAGAAAAAATGAACCCAGAACTTAAGCCACCTGTCCTGAGTGCAGCACAGCTGTTAAGAAAAAGCAGAGTCAAGCTAGAACGCCTGGGCTTGGATGCTGGCTTATCTGCTTAGCTGTTTTATATGGGTGATTTCCGTCCCATCAGTGCCTCAGTCACCTCACCTGCGAAACAGGGCTAATTACAGCACTTACTTCAAAAGGTGGCTCTGGGCACTAATTCTGTTAACAGAAAACCTTTAGAAAAGTACCTGGCACAGAGCAATCAGTAAGTTGCAGCTCTTAAGCAGGTGAAACTGGGGCTAAAACCAGCTGACTCCAAGTCAACACCACTGTTCTGTTGTATCCAGTTAATTCCCAGGGTCCCTAGGGCCACTTTTTGACTGTGTCAGAGTAGCCAAGTTATCGCTACCCAGCTCTCTGCCTTTACGTGGGGGATGTCTCAACTCTGAGGCCCTAAGCTCCAGTGGAGAATTCAGAGTTGCTTTCTCAGGGCCTGGGCTCAGGTGGCCCAGCTCTGACCCTAAGGTTTCCCTTGGCACCCAATAGGCTGGGGATGGGGAGTGCTGGGCCAGTGGGGGTGGGGGGTGGGGGGCTTTGGTTTGCGGGCTGGCAGCCAATCCACAGCCAAGACCCGGGTCTTGCTCCCCATCCTACCCTGTGCTCAGCGACTGAAGTCCACTTCTACTTCCTTCCCCTACTCCCCCATGCCTCTTTACTCCCAGAAGGAACTTGTTTTCTGGGATACCCACCACCAGTGACGTTAACTGTGGTCACTTGGGCACGTTTTGTGTGCCTCTTGGAAGAAATGTTGCACAGTTTCTTCTAACAGTGCACAGTGGCTCAGCCACCACTGGCTCTCAGTGCACAGACAGGACTACCTCCTAAGGGCCTAGATTCCCACCCATGTCAAGCCACTTAAAGATATCTTGAGTACAGCAAACTTTAACTGGTAAAGTACTAGTGTCTTACAAATTAGAATAAGCTAGGATCCCACTTTTCTAAACTAATAATTCAGTATTCTGAGCCTTGAGAGTTTGTCCTGGTTATATATACACATATTTGTCCTTATTTGTTGCTATTTGTCAGAAAGCTCTGTGCTATTTCTTCATTTGCCCTACTACGTGTCAGTGTGTGTATCAGAGGGAGCACCAGTATTCCTGAGTTTGACAGTGAGCTGGGGCTCACCAGCTGTCTTCTCAGTGGCGGTAATCTTGACCTTAGTTTTAGGTGCTTTTGGCACAGGGTCCTTTAGTAAAGGAAACAAGGGGATAAAAGCAAACTGCTGATGCTTTCATTCCTCTGTAGGGTTGAACAAAGACACCGACTCATCAACCCAGTAACTTATAGGATTGTTAGTCTGATTTTAAAAAACCCTGGGGACTGGTTTGAATGGTACCATTAACTCATTTGGGGCCAAGTCAGCTCTTTTCTGGCTTCAGTTTCCTTCTCTGTGAAACACAAGGCCAGATTAGGCATCCAAGACCCCTACTGATTCTGAAACTTCTGTTCTCCAAATAATGATCTGGGTAGGACTTGTCGAGTCTATGTTCTGAGAGAAACCGAAGCCGTAAGACACAGAAATCCATCAAAAAAAGTTGGATCAGACCAAGAACTGAGGTATGGAGTTTCCCTTTTCTTTGGATTATTTCTATGTCAAATGACTATAGAAATGTCTGAGTATTCACTAGAGAACCGGTACTGAAAGAGGAAAAGCAACTATTCTCTATTTGGCTTAACTGTTAAATCAATCCCACTTTCTCTCTTCTCTCCCTATCCGCATGGCCCTAGGCAGCCGCCTTTTAAGCCCATTTTCTCTGCCAACTTCTGATTCTTATTCCTGTTAATTCTGCACATCTGTACTGAGTCCTTATAGAGCCAACCTGCCTTTTCCGCTGGTGACCTTGATTAGTATGAAGTCTTCCACAGGTCCTCAAAATTTTCAAATTAAGTTTCTTTGGGGAAGAGAGTGTCTTTTCCCCCACCTGCAAATAGGCTATAAGGACTCATTAAAAAGTATGTGGATTTGGTTCAGTTGAGACTTTAAGGCAATTAGCACTTTTTGGTCTTATTTCAAAATTACTCTAAATTGCAGGAGACTGGGCAGAAAGTGACTACAAGTGACTTTATTGACAGAGATGAACCAGATTATCTCTAAAATTCCTTCCAACTGACATTTCTGAACGCTACCAGTGTGCCTAAACCCAGTGCCCCTGGGCAGATTGACTGCTAAATTTTGGAAGCTGAAGTCAGGAAAAGTTAACCTGGAGTGATGTGGGTCTTTAGTCTACACTTGAATATTAACAGCAAACACAAAACAAAAACAAATGCATATTTACTGACTGCTAACTTAACACTTGAAACGTAAACCTGAATGGCAATTTTGTAAACTGAGGCAATGCCCATTTTCTTTACTGCCCCTATGGCTGATCCCAGAACATTACCTGACTCATAGCAGAGGCTCAAATATTTTGAGGACTCTAAGCAATTGAAAAGGAACATATGAGCCATGTGGCCTAAAGCAAAACATTTCATTTCTCTAGGCCTCAGTTTTAGTTCACAAAGGGAGGACGAAAACACCAGCATTTCTGTCAACTTGGTGTTGCTGACAACACAGGCAATAAGATGTGTTCCGTAGTCAAACAAGAAAGGGAAACTTGAACAAGAATACCGGGCATCTCAATTCCACTAATGGTGGGAAAGATTCAAAACATAGCCTGAACTTGCTAGACAGTGAAGTCCACCTTAGCTGAGCACCTACTGACATTCCGAGGCTGCAGAGCAACCGTATGACATATCTTATGGATAAAGGAATGCTCCTCACAAGTTTTAAATGACTTGTCCCATGTCTCATGCAGTCAGTTCTGACCAGCCAAGACTGAAAGCGAGTGTAACCCCAAAGCCCATGGTATTAACCTCTAAGCCATGCTGCCACTGTTTACTGCGGAGTTCTGAGAAACTGTACACGTCAGAGAATTTTAACAGTATATGGTGAGAGGAAGCAAAGACTCTAAACCCAGGTGCCACTGAGGATTGGCATCAATGAATGCGGACAGAAGGGGATCATTTGGCAAAGTGAATTCCCATTTCCCAAGGGGAATGAGTGTGTAATATGGACTCCTGACCATTCATTGACCAGAATGGAAAGAGTCTGATGGAAGTAAAGATTTGTAGAATACAGGTAAGGTAAAATAATCTCCTGGAAAGTCTTCAAAAACAAATATTCACCTGAGGAGAGGGTGGGCTTTTCAGAGTGGATGAAGCAGAGATGGGTATAAAAAGTGGAAGCCTATTTTTAAAAAGGACTCCAGGTGATACGGATCATGTCCCTCCATCGTCAACTGACTTGAGGCAAACTAGTTCTCTTGAGATGGGCTTGTAGGATCTTAAAGTTGGGCAAAAGCTGGAAACGAGATGCCCTATCCAACCATACCCAAAATTTTACCCGTTCTTGAAACATCAGTTCTAGTTCATCCTTAAGGTAGGGAGGGCACCATTACCCAATGTGAAAGGATCTAGGCATTGAATGCGACAGATTTGGATTTATATAACTTAAGCTATGAAAAATTGTAAGGAAACCAGGAGTACAAACTGACTCTCCTTGAAAGTTGGTTAACCTTGCTCAAGTTGTATTTGATAAATCCTTGGTTATCAAAAGAAGATAGCACTTACACAAAGTTATTACCTAAAATAACTTCTGTAGACTCCTAGGAAGAGTAACCTCTTTCCTGAGAAGGGAGCTCAAGACTTCTAGCCCACTCGCCCAGTCCTCTCTGAACAGATTGTTGGTTACTTGTAGTCCGAACAAGACATGCGAGTAATGAAGGCTCAGGATGAATACACTCCCTGACAAAAGTTAAAACCCCAAAACTACAACTAGCTCTCCCCGGACTGCAAAACTCCCTTGTCTCACTGAGCCCTATCTTCCCTATAAACAAAGCCTCAGAGGATTAAGAAAAAGATTAAGAATGTAAAATAGAAAAAAGATGGTTAGATCATGTTATGTGACAGTTCTAGGCCCCACCTGCGTGGTTATTATTCTGCAGGTCCCAGAGGATTTAGCCAGAAAACCGCCAGTTTGCTTGACTGCTCTGGGATGAGGGGTTGGGGGGTCTCAGAGGAAAAGGCAGGAAGCAAAAGTTTGGGGGCTGGGGCTGGACGGTGTCAGGATATTTGGAACCAGGCAGGGAGGGGGTGAGGGAGGGCCCAGTAACACCTTTTTGTTTTCTTTGCTTTGGAAAGTAAAGATAAGAGGCCCTAGAGATTGAGGAGGGCTAAGCAGTTTTTCCATCGATTCTACCAACTCTGAACCCAACCCCCTCTACGACCCTGCTCCCATCTTAAAAGTGCTCGATATTTAATGATAATGGTTCACATCTGCTGAGCACTTACTAAGATAATGGTTAGTACTTAATGAGTACTTGTTATGAAAACACAAGCTAACGTTCGTGCTGGGGACTGATCCTGGGTCCTGAAATAGAGGCGGCCCGGGAAAAGAGGGTGTGTCTGGGCCCAGGGTGACAGGACCAGGACCAGGGCCTTGGGATCTGGGGGCAGTTTGGGCCGAGGGATGTAGGGCCGAGGATGCAGGCCCTGCGCGGGCCACATGGCCCGTGGCGCTCCTACCTTTCAGCGAGGTCTCCACCAGGCGCAGGTAAAGCTGCGAGCTCTTGTTGCCGTGGCTCATGCGCTGGGCTAGCCCGTTGCGCTGCAGGACGCACTCCTCAAACTGCACTACGTTCTGGTGGCGCCGCTTGAGGCTGGTCAGGGCCCAGAACTCGGCCAGCGCCAGCTCCACGTTTTCGGGGGCGTCGCAGCGAATCTTTTTGACCGCCACCCGGGCCCCACTGCGCCCTGCCACTGCCTCGTAAACCACGCCGTAGCTGCCGCGCCCGATCTCCGCCAACAGGCTGTACCGCGGCCGAGCCGACCCGCCGCCGCCCTCTGGTCGCTGCCGCACCGGGTAGGCCTCGCCCGGGGCCTCGGCCTCCACCGGATCCATGGCCTGGGCTGCCGCCGCCGGCCTCAGCTTCGCGCTGGGCGCCCGCGGCACTGGGCTTCGCCTTTTCCGCGCGGGGCTTTGTGTACCTCTACGGGTGCCGTCCTCTTCCCCCGTTTCCATGGCTGCGGGCGGCGAGGGGAGCAGCAACGGCGCTGCCCGGGCCCCCCTGGCCTCATCCCTTCGTCCGGCCCCGGGACGAGGAGGAGCGGGACCTTGGATCGTGACCTGCGGGCGAAAGAATTGGTTAAACGAGGCCGAGGAGAGGAGGCAAAGAGCGCAGGCCGCAGGGCGTCCGCACCTCCTCCTCCGACGGCCGCGGCTCCTTTAAGACGGAAGCCACCGCCAATGACCGAACAGGAGGGGAGGGGAAAGCGGGAAAGACGGAACCAGAGGGCTATGGCTCAGAGGGGGAGCCGGAAAGAAGAGCAAAACCACCCGCCTTCTCAGTTAATTTATCGTGTAAGAATAGGAAAAACAAGGACAAAAGGCCTTCACAATTTATGGAAATTGCCTTAAAAAACAGTTTGGAGTGTGGAAACCATTTTTCCTACCTGACTCCTCTGGGATCCCCCTCCCTACGTTCCGCCCTGTGTTCTCCCGGGTGTAAACAGTCCATTGAATTAAGCCCGAGCCGAGCCCAACGAACCGACCCACATCCCCGAGGGCTCTGGGTGGAGGGCGTTAACGTGGAAGTTCGGCGTCCCTGAGCGCGCCAAACTTGGGGCCCGTTTGCCTCCCCAAGCGCCCGAGGCGGCGGGGGTTGCTCCAGCATCAGCGCTTGTTTTCACTTCGCGGGCCGCGCCCTTACTTACCTGGTCGGCGCCCCTCCACTTCCGGGCGGTCCGTTTCCCCGCTGGGGCCCCCGGCTGGGGATGGTCCGCTCCAGGCCCGGGCTGCCGCCGGTACGTAGCACGGCGAGTGGCGCTGGCCTGGGCCAGGCGAGCTACTGAGCCTGTTGCTGCGCGGATGGTGGCAGCGACGCTGGCGGGGGAGAGCCGGGTGTCCTGACTCCTGCCGCTCTCCGCGTGTTCTCTCCAGCTGAGTCTTTTACATAATCTATTTATAAAAGTCGAACCTCCCGCAAGCACTCGGGCCAGTGGGGGTTCCTGGTGGCCCATCCCCTGGGAGGCCGTTGGAGTACCGTGCCTCCCGGGTCCTGCAGAGGTCGACAGAGCAGCCGCAGCCCGGCGCACCGGGCACGTTGCGCCGGGGTCCAATCACAGGCGAGAACACCCCACCAACAAAAAACAGGCGCCAAATTCACGCGATCAGCTGCGGCCGCGCTGTCTCCGCAGCTGTCTGCGCACCGTAACTGCCTCTCCCTTTCTCGCCTGGGCTGCGTGTAGGGGAGCTACCCGCTGTAGGCGCCTAATAAATACCAGTTGGTTGATTGGATTGGTCCGTTTGATTGATTCATAGGTGGTGCCTGGGAACCGCCTGGGACTGGGTTGGAATCTACACCCTGCCTCCTATTAGCCGGTTTATCCCGGGTAAATCATTTCCCCACCCGGGACCTGTCTCCTCTTCTGCAAAATGGGTAGACTGATCTTAACCTCCCGGGGTTGATAGCGCCAAGTGAATTGAATGTATATGAATATAAAGTGGCTAATTGGGTGCAGGGATGAGGTTAGCGCTCAGTGTAAGGTCCATTTAGGTATGGATTTTTAAATACTTTGTTAAATGTTTTGTACCCCAATGCCTAGTAGGTGCCCATCATTTGTTAACTGAATCTACAGATATTTACTGAATGCCTGTAATGTGCTAGGCACCATCCCAAGTCTCTGGGAGTAAAGCAGTGAACAAAGCAGACTCTGCCTTAGTTGAGATTCTATGTCCCTGGAGGAGACAAATATGGGTGAACTTGTGCAAGTTGATTAACTTTCTGTGTGTTTAATTGTTATCTGTAAGAAAAAACAGTAGTTGGAGAATTCACTGAGGTTATACAGTTAGAACAGGACAGGGCCTTGCACACAATAATGTTAGATGTTATTAAATAAACAAGTACACGGGATAATTTAGGACAAGATAAGTGTGATGGATAAAAAGAGTTGAAGAGTGTCTAGGGGTTGGGAACAGGCCACCTCCAGTAGTATGGTCACTGAAAGACTAACATCTTTTGAATAAAATTTCAAATTTACATATAAATTGCAAGAATAATAAAGAATTATCATATACTTTTCAACCAGAATAGCAAATTATTATTTTACTGTATTTGCATTATTATATTTTCTCTTGCATGTGTACTTTTTTCCTAAATCATTTTAGAGTTTCAGATATGCCCCTTTAATCCTGTATACTTTTGTGTGTATTTCCTAAGAACATGGACATTCTCTTGTATAATATCAGTACAATTATCAAAATCAGGAATTTTAACAATGATATGATTCTTTTATTTAATACACCTTCCATATTTAAATTTTGCTAATTGTCCCTATAGTATCGCTATCCCTTAGGATCCAATTCAGGATCACATGTTGAGTTTAATTGTCATGCCTGTTTTTAGTTTCTTTTAATCAGGAAAGGCAGTTAATTACTCAGCCTTTGTCTTTCATGACCTTGCCATTTTTGAAGAGCACTGGTGACTTATTTGTAGATGTTCCTGAATTTGAGTTTGTCTGATACTTTCTTCCGATTAGATTCAGGTTATGCATTTCTGGCAGGAATATCACTGAAAGAAAGTTGTATCCTGAGTGTGTCACATCAGGAGGCACATGACATTGATTTGTTCTAATCCTGGTGATGTTAACTTATCATCTGGTTAAAATGATGTGTGCAAAGAACTCCACTGAAAAGTTACTAATTTTGCCTTTATAACTATTATCTTGTGAGAAGATATTTTGAGACTATTTGTCCAGTTCATCAGACTCTCACCCACTGCTTTTAGCATCCATTGATGATTCTGGCCTCAGTCAATTTTTATTATTATTACTGTTGTTGTTGTTGCAAAATGGTGATTAGTGAATGGCCTCTGTGTTAGTTTGCTAGGGTTGCCATAACAAAATAACACAGACTGGTTGGCTTAATAGAAATTTATTTTCTAACAGTTCTGGAAGCTAGAAGTCCAAGATCAAGGTGTTGGCAGGTTTGATTTCTCCTGAGACCTCTCTCCTTGACCTGCGGTTGGGTTCCTGTGTCTTCACAAGACCTACCTCTGAGCAGGTGTCTTTTCTTTTTTTTTATAAGGACACAAAACATGTTGGAATAAACCCACCCTAACAGGCTCATTTTAACTTAATCACCTCTTTAAAGACATTATCTACAAATACGTTACATTCTAAGGTATGGAGGCTTATGAATTTGACATAGGAATTTGGTGGAGGGGACACAATTCAATCTATAGCAGCCTCTTTAGAATATGATATTTGAACTGAGATCTAAAGCCAACCATGCTAAAGCAGGTGGAAAGGCATTCTAGGAAGAAGGAACAAGTACAGAAACCGTAAGACAGGAATCAAGACTGATGCTCAACTTCAACCAGTTGGTGAGAGTGTAAAATGGTACGACCACTTTGGAAAAAAAAAGTCTGGCAGTTTCTTATAAACTTAAATATACATCTGCCCAATGGCCCAGCAATTCTATGCCTAGGTATTTACTTAAGAAAAATGAGAACTTACATTCACAAATACACTTGCACAAGAATTTTATATTAGCTTTCTCCATGAGTCCCAAACTAGAAATCAGTTCAATGTTCATCAATAAATGAATGTATAAACAGGTTGTGGTATTCCTATATCATGAAATGCTGCTCAGGGGGGAAAAAAGGAATGACGTATTGATACAACAACATGAATGAATCAAAATAATTATGTTGAGGGAAAGAAGCTAAGCACAAAAGAATATATACTGGATGATTCTATATACAGTTCTTGAAACTGAAAACTTATAGTGACAGAAAGCAGATGAGTAGTTGAGGTGGGTTGGGGAGAAATGGGATACGAATGTAAATGAGGAAATTTTGGGGGGTGATGGATGTGAGCATTATCTTGAAATTATCTTGTGATAGTTTAAAGGGGGGATATGTTAAAAACACTTCAAATTGTATACTTTAAATAGTTGCAATTTCTGAACATCAATTTTACAGTTTTGCCTCAACTAAACTGTAAAAAACTGGGGGAGAAAAGAATACATACCATATGATTCCATTAACATAAAGTCAAGCAATACTGATCTATGGGGGCAGGATTCATATCAGTGGTTATTTGGGGGGCGGAATTGACTGCTAAGGGGCACCAGGGAATTTTCTTGTGATGGAATTTTATTGTATGTAAATTATACTGCAATAAAGTTGAGTAAGAGGTGAAAGACAAGCCCTAACCCTGCCACCATCATGATACCTGTATCTTTACTTAGAGTTTCTAAGCATAGAAGGCTGCACGGCGCTAGGCAGGGCTGGCCCCATTTCTGCCATCACTAGCCTCATAGTTTGAGCAAGGCCAGCTAGTTTCTGTTCCAGCTAGTTTCCCCACCTGAGTTTTGAGAGAGATTGAATCTAAAATCCTGGGAACCACAAGGAGTATAAATTCTTTAGCATACTGGAGCAGAGCCATGTTACTTGGAAAATTGTTGATGGCTTTACCAACCTTTTTTTTCTTTATTTTGGTTTTTCTTAAGTTACAGAAGTAACCTAACTATTGTGACCAATAGCCAACCTTGATTAGAGTTGTCTATCTGTCAGGCACAGGAATAAATTAAGATTCTCGTGCCAGTCCTGTGATGTAGTTTCTATCATTGGCCCCATTTTACAGATGAAGAGACTGAGGGAGGCAGTTGCACAGCTAGGATGTGAACTGAGAATCCAGACTCTTCATTCTACCTTTCCCTGCTCAGCCCTTCCCAAGGTAAGCATTCTGTGAGCATTTATGGAAAGCCTTCTTCCCCACCTTTCTCTGTTGATGTGTATGCCTGTCTCCATGTCCTGCCTCCATATCCTCTGGAGCCTCAGATAGGGCCAGACACATGGTTGGAGCTAAGCAGTTAGTGACAGAAGAAATGGAGGACAGAGGAAAGGGCAGCAGTGAGACTTACAGCCCTGTTTGTGAGGGGCTGACACAGAAAATAAGACCCAGTGGTTCTTGGGTGATTCCAAATGACCTTAGTCCTTCAAAGGACAGTAAAGCAGGTAAAGGGATAGCAAGGTTCAGGGTAGGAGCTATTCTAGAACGGATGGTTTGGGAAAACCTCTCTAAGGAGGTGACCTTTGAACAGAAACCTGATTGAAGTAACAGAATCAGCCAAATGCATATCTACTGGAAGAATAGTCATGCTGGAGGGAAGACTGAATGCAAAGGCCCTGGGATGTGAATGTGCAAGGAGGCCAGTGTGACTGGAGTGAGGGAATGGGGGAAGAATAGTGGGAAATGAGGAGGGAGAAATGGGGTAGGCCCCTGTCACAAGACAGGGACTTGTGGGCCATGGTGAGAGCGTTGGGTTTATTGAGCATTTATTACATACCAAGCGCCATGCAACTGGATGTAGCTGGAGAGCTGAAGCTCAGATAAGCTGTTACTCTAAGAGCTGCGCAGAGTGAGGAGGCAGAATGATGATGCTCCCTCCTCATCCCTGTCCTTCAGGGGCCTGGGAACGTCCGAGGGGCAGCCAGCCTTGGGGGTGGTTTGATGGGAAAACAGGGAGCTCTGGCCTGGGAGGGAAAGGCTGGGGGGAGTGGGGGAGTGAGGCAGGGCTGGCAGCTGGGAGAGGGGCTGAGTCTGCTCCAGTGCGCTTCAGGGAGGTTAGCCACGGATGAGGTGGGAGGGCTGGCGGCTGGAGGTGGCAGGGGGCTGTAGCAGAGAATCAAGTGAAATGTTGGGGGCGTGGGGTGAGGGAGGAACCCAAGGGAAGAGAGGCTCCTAGAGGGGTGCAGTAGGGAGACTTCAGATGGCCGCGAAGGTGCTGAAGGACAGAAGCTTGAGGTGACCCTGCTTTGGTAGAGAATATGCTCTGAACAGGGTCACTGGGAAGGACTGGGGGAGGCTCTGCGGCCGCTTGGACTCCCTTCCCATAACAGAACTGGATACAGGGGGCTCCAGGAGGGCTTTCTCCAAAAAAGCATAAAGCAAAGCTGGACCTCGTCCTGCTGCCTGATAGCACGCAGGTCCCAACTGTGTGGAGAGGCAGTTTGTCCCCACTTTATGAGTGGGAAGCTTGAGCCTTGGAAGCTGTTACATCACAAATGAGTAGGATAGTTGCATCTGAACCCTGGCCGACTTGAGCTGTGGAATCCAAGCTCTTAACCATGACTCCAGTGTTCTCCAACTTGAAGGCACATTAGCATCTCCTGGATGGCTTGTTAAAAACCAGATTGCTGGGCCCCACCCTCAGGGTGGCTAATCAGTAAGTTTTGGGGAGAACTTGAAATTTGCATTTCTATCTAGGTCCCAGGTGGTACTGATGGTAGTGTTGGTCCAGGGACCACACTTTGAGAACCACCGTGTATTACACTATACCGCCCCTAGACTGAGCACAGAGCTGAGGCAGTCGGAGAGGGCTGGAGTTCTAGCAAAGAATCTGGGGATGGGTTGGAGCTAGTACATAGAAAACTAAGCAAATAAGAGATGAAGTGATTATTAAAGCCAAGAAAACAAGACAATTTATAAGAAAAACATAATCATCACAAAGTGCAATGTTCAGCTGGAAATATCACATTGTCATTATAATATAAAAAGAGCACATTGATTTAAACAAAAATTATGATATAATTATCTTGGGAAAAATTGGAGAGGGCTGTGTGTATGTGTAGAGAGAGGACAGAAAGGAAAAGGAAACCCTTATTCTCCATAGCTTTAAGTTAACAGGAAAGATCTACAATTTTAAAACCTTGAAGTGACCCCATAATCGAGTATGGAGAGGTAACCACAGAATGAGTTATTGTTTCTTGGGAGTCAGACAAGAGATCCTTCTGGTGGTATCAAACTTGTAGTAGTAACTAACTCTTAAACATTATGGATATTTATTTCCTACTTGTATTAAAACTGAAATTGAAAATAGAAGTGGAAATGGTATTTACCACTGAAGCAGCCTGTCAGCTTGGTGGCGCTGTTCAGCTTCTGGCCATGATGTCCACCTTTGTATTATCTAAAAGCATCTAGATGGCTCAGGTAGTCAGTACCCAAATCACACCCTGGGGACACTGCACAAGAGACATTGTACCCACTAAGACTCAACTGAGAGGATCTCTTATCTATTTAATGAGGGTCCAAGCCACAGAAAACAGGGATGGAAGCAGATAGAGCCATCCTGTTCCCCAAACAGAATGGATTGTTTTCATTTCAAATGCTCTTCTTGTTGGCCACCGAAATGGCTCAGAAATGCCAACCTTTCTTCCCCTCTCATCTGGGATTGGCATAAAAAATTCTTTGTCAGGCTATGTCTCTGAATATTTGCCACAAAAAATTGGTTGCTAAGTTCTTAGGAGTCATTAATGATTTTTGGCAAGAGGAAGGAAAACAATGCAAAAGTAGTGGCGCACAAGTCCTTGATTCTGTAACAGCTGGGACATTCAAAATAAATGATTGGGGAATCTGGTTGAAATGTACACAAACACATGCCAAGGTATACTCACTGATAAAAGTGTAAAGTGACACAGCCTTTTAGGAAGGCAATCTGATAACTCAGTGTTTATTAATACGCTTAAAAATTCATACACCAATCCAGCAACTCCATCTCTAGGACTGATCCTATAGAAATAATTAGCCAAGTGTGGAATAATATATGTGCAACAAGGATTTTTATTGTGCTCATTTTTAATAATAAAATATTAGAAATACTCAGGTGCCAGAGCCAGGATTAGTTACATACAGCCATGCATTTGAATACAGTGTAGCCATCAAAAAGAAGGAATTAGGTTGTTTCCAAATCTTGTCTGTTGTAACTAATGCTGCAATGAACATGGGGATGCAGTTATCTTTTCAAGTTAGTGTTTTCATGTTCTTAGGATAAATATCCAGAAGTGGATTACTGGGTCATTTTTAATTTTTTGAGGACCCTCCAGACTGTTTTCCATAGTGGTTGCACCAATTCCAGCCTACAGTCTTTTCCAACTGTATTGCATTATTAATTTTACTTTGAATTTTTGTTGACCAGTGAGAAATGGCCTTGCACCATAGATATCAGCCTTCTAATCAATGGGATCTGAGTGCTGTGCTGGAGCCTCAAACATTATACAGAGAAAGAAAGCTTTCCTTTCTCTGTACATCTTCTTATTGGTTAAACCAGTATTTATGTGATTAGGCCCTAAATGCAAGTTGGAGATCCAGGGATGAATACGACAAGTTCCCTGCTGGTAAAATCTCACTGTATTGTGAGAAAAACTGCCATGTTTATGAATAGTTACAGTTCTCCATTTGTGAAAATAATGAGAACCACTAATATTTAAGAAGCACTTACCAGGCAGTGGTCCAAACATTTCTTACACATATACTGATCTTTTGAATTTTTAAGCCTGTGAGATACTATTATTATCTCTATTTTAAAGATGAGGTAACTAAGGCACAGAGAGGTTAGGTAACTTTCCTGAGATCACACAGCTAAGGAGTGGAAGATCAGGGAATTCGAATGGGTAAGTGCTCAGAAGTACATAACCAAAGAGCGCAGCTTAGGGTAAAACAA
This sequence comes from Manis javanica, assembly GCF_040802235.1. Taxonomy (NCBI): domain Eukaryota; kingdom Metazoa; phylum Chordata; class Mammalia; order Pholidota; family Manidae; genus Manis; species Manis javanica. The sequence goes on along the minus strand of NC_133160.1, from coordinate 27,876,728 downwards.
TCATAATAAAAATAGCTTTAACAATCATCACAGTGCCTGTCACAAATCATACAGAGCTTTCTGAGTTTTAAGTGCTTGCTCATACTTATCTCAGTATTAGGTGGTCCCAAATATAAGGTGACCCTCTCATTTTTCACAATGAGAAGATTGCAAAAAAAAAAAATTGTGGGGGAGGCAACTTGGGTATATAAATTCTTCAGACTGTAGATGAAATAATCAAAGGTCTATATATAATATTACTGCAGGTATGCACATACTTTCAAGATTATAATGTTACTTGAATTATATTATTTAAATATATTATTAATAACTAATATATAAATTTAGACATATTGGCTTTTTTTCCCTACTTTCTCACATTTTATTCCATCTCTTCCTGTGTGTTTTTGACCTCAGTATCTTGATTATCCCTGGGTTTGCTTTCTGAATTACCCAACTCACTTTCTAGGTCACATAAATTTCACTCCGATCTAAATTGTGATCCAGCACTTTCTGAGTCTCTGTTGCTGTCGCTGAAATATTTTATCCTTGAAATCTCAGTTTACTTAATCTTAGGACACTATTATTTTTACATTTTGTCCTATTGGTTTATAGTTTTAAACACATCTTAATATTTAATGTATTGCTTTTCAAAGTCCCTTTTATAAGGCTTGCATTTTTATGTGGGGTATGAGGCCCACCCCTATAATGACTACATCTGTGTCGAAAGTTGTTTGGTTTTTCTAAAACCAGATGGTTTCTATGAATTGGTCCTCCCAAAAAGTATTTTGTTGTTTAAAATAAAGTAAATGAGAGTCTAGGGACTTAACATATGAGCGAGTTGAGACTCAGAAGGTGATGTTTCTTACCCAAGGCACCTAGCAAGTAGCAGAGTTGGAATACAACTTGAATTCAAGTCTGTCTGATCTTCTTCCCACCTCTCCCATCAAAGCACTGGGAAAGTTTCTAAATCACCTTCCTAATTTAGATTGCTGGCCCTGGTAAGTATGCAGAGCTGTGTTGACACAACACTAACGCTGATTAATTTATTTTTCCTTTATTGCCATATGCGTGTATGGTTGTATGCCGTATTTCATAAAGAGAATGGAAAAACAATTTGCAAATATAAAACCCAGATGCTTAATTTTTATTTCTGGGTTTCCATTTCAAATCCACTATAGAACAAGGAAAGTTGTTTACACTACAAATAAATAAAATAAAAGCATCTATCCAGAAAGATCCCTGGAAGCTGCTCTTTTGTCCTGAAGTGGTGTATTTGCTTATGTTTGTTTTGTGCTTAAAAAGCAGCCCTTTTGGGTGTGAAGTGGAGAGCCAGTGGTGCCTTCTTGGGAGGGCTGGGTCCCTTATAAGGGGTACTGGAGGTGGTTCCTCCAGGCTTATGAGAGCTGACTGTGCTCATCTCTTCCCAGCCCTGCTCAGTAACATCACCTCAGCAGTGTGAAATCAGCCATGGGACTAGTATTTACAACACGGAAATTGGCAAACCATTCAACTTGGGTATTAAGGATCCTTCCATCCCCCAGTCTGCCTGTCTTGCAAATAATTTAATCTCCCTGTGCCTTGGGAATAGTAACAGTACTTCCCTTCTAGATTATTCTGAAGACTTGTGAGATGAAGCCTGTAAAGCACGTGACATTGCTTGTATGTTTATTTATTTAAATAAAACAATACATACTCAGGGTTGAAAAAAATCAAACAAAAAATGTTACAGTGATGTTTCCTTTTCAACCTGGACCTCCATTCCAGTTTCTATTCTGAAAGGCAACCTGCTTCTCTGAATCCTTCCAGAGATGTGCTCTACATATATAAGCATATATACATGTATATACATCTAAGTTTTTTTAAATGGCAGCATATCACAACAGTGGTATGACTTCTCACTATATAAGATATGTCACATAAGTATATATGAGATACACATAAATATATCTATATGTCTAAATCTGTCTATGATTATTCTAAACTAGCTCATACATATCTTATTATTTTTTAAGGGCTTCCCATTATTTCATTTTCTGTGGGTGACATTTAGGTTTGTTTCCCATCTCTTGCCAGTACAAACAGTAGGCACTGAACAACCTGTCTTTTGCACATACCTGTGAGGGTATCTGTCAGCTCAGTTTCTGGAAATGGAACTATTGGGTCAAAGGGTATAGGCATTTTAAATGCTGGTTTGATTGTCAATTGCTTTCCAAGGGGTGTGCCAATTAATTTACACTCCAACCCAGAGTGTAGACAAGTGCATGCATCCACACAGCCTAAGGACATTGTCCAACTTTTTTCATCTGTGCCATGTGATAGTCCTTGGCATTCTGGATAGGTGATAGTTCTCATGATTACTGATGGAGAAACCCAGGTCAAAGGAGGAAAGGGACTTGCCCACCACCATCACTTGTAGGCTTCTGCACACAGAGCAAAGAACTGGTGGGTCCAGGTTGAGACAGACAGCATCAGCCCTGCCAGGACATGGGGAGTGACCCGTAGGCACTGGAGTTCCATGAACTCTGCTTTGCAGGCTCTTTTTTTCCCTTGATTTTCTTGAGTGAAATTTCTCAGGAACATTAAGGATCAAGAGGGTGAGAAGCTCCCGTGCTCTGGGAAGCTTTGGTACAGCTCGTTCTCTATCACTGTAACAATTGCTTTCTGAAATACAGACCTTGCCACCTCCTTCTCTGTAGAACTTTCTGCGACCCCACATTTCTCAAAGTTCCTGGACCAGCAGCCTCAGCATCACCTGGGAACAGATTAGCAAGGTATGTTTTTGGGTCCCACCGCTGGTCACTGAATCAGACACTGGAGGTGGGGCTCAGTGGGCAGGCTTCAGCGGGCTGTCGGGTGATGCTGATACTGAAGTTAGAGGACCACTGACTTACACAGTGAACTGGCCCCTCTTCACCACGTGGCCACACCCACCTTTCCTACTCTATTTCCTTTCCACTTCTACAGCTTCTTAAATACACTTAGCTGCTGGCTTCTTCTCAGACATCCCTCCACTTTCTGCCTTACCTCTGCACTTGGGGCAGAAACTTCCAGTTGTTCCCCAGTTTTGGATAGGCAATGTAAGCTTCCATTTTAAAACTGCATTTTCCAGCCTCCCTTGCAACTATGTTCTGGCCAGTGGGACTGAGCAGAAGTGAAGCATGCAACTTCCTATTTGTGCTCTCAGAAGGAAGGGGTATTCCTACCCTTCTGCTTTCCCACTTCCACAACTGGAATACAGATGGGATGGTTTGGGACCATATGAACAGACAAGGGCCAGACCTCAGGTCCAGAGCAGCATCAGGAGGAGGTGTCTGGGTCCCTGACACTGTGGGGTTACCATAGGAGCTGTAGACTATTTAAGTCTGGACTGTGATAAAAGAAAGAAACTTCCATTTTGTTTAGCTCACTGTTCCTTGAGGTCTGTGTGCGCCTAAATTGATGATCTTTCCTAAGGCACCACTCCAGGTGTGCTGTTCCTCCAGCCGCCTGGCAATGGCCTTACCTTCCTTTCAAGGGTGAAATCCAGTGCACCTCCTTTCCTGGATCCTCCTCACTGGGTGCTCATTTCACTCAAGCCCTTGTTGGTGACCAGTGTGGGTGGAGTCAGGTCACTTCTCTGCCAGAGCATCATCACCCAGAATATTCCTCAGGTCTGGCTCAGTGTCTGCACAGATTGGATCTGGCAAACATGTTTCAGTAGCAGCTGTAAGTCATCTTCTGCATTTATCTACGCTCTTTGCTAAATTGTGCTTTGATGAATACTTTGATGAATACTGAGAACCAATTCGTAATCTGGGAGGGTGGTTAGAAACTGTCTTTCTCTTCCTAGACCAGCTGTGGACCCCGTAGCAAGAGACTGGCTACTGTGGGGGCTTTGGGGATGACCAAGGGGGTTAAGCACATGGGGATAATAAATCATGAGACAAGAGTTTATTATGTCTGTGCACAACCCACTCAGCATTGCTCTCCCCAGGCTTGGTCTGAATGGTGTGGAGAAGCCTCAAGGTCAAGACTTGTGAGAAATTGAGACACAGCGAGACCTTTCTTAAAAGGCCACTCCGTCATTGCAGACCCATGTTTCATGCCCCAGGAGACTCCTGGGTTCTCAGAACAATGTTTGTTCCGTGGGATCAAGCTATACCAGAACACTCTGACCTTTATTCTGACTCAGAACTAAAACATCCAAAGCAATATACTGTCAACCAGATTGGTGATCTCTCTCTCTCCCACCTTCCTCCCTCCCCCAACATCTCTCTCTAAGGGCTAACAGTCATTAATATTCCATTGCTTCATCAAATATTTATTGGGTATCAGCTTTATGCCAGGCACTGCATAAGACACTTGGAATACAAAGATGAAAAAGATGTTCTCCCTGTCCTCGCTAAGTCCGGGAGCATATGTGTGAAATAATGACCACGATAATCTAAGAGTTTCCAAAGTGTGGTCCAAACACCTGATGGGGAGGGGGTGGTCCCCTGAGACCCTTTGAGGGGAACTGTGAGGTCAAAACTATTTTCATAATAGCACTAAGACATTATTTGCCTTTTCACTCTCAATTTTTTATGTGTGTACTGTGGAATTTTCCAGAGGCTGTGTGATGTGTGATATAGCATATTATAATGCAGAAGCAGATATGAGAATCCAGTTGTCTATGAAACCAGATATTAAAGAGATTTGTAAATTTGTAAAACAGTGTCACCCTTCTGTTCTTTTCTGAAAATATACTTATATTTCATACAAATGTTTTGTTTACATGTCATGAGGTTATTATTGTTTTAAAGCTAATAAGTAAGAACTTTAAATATATCTCCATTTAAATTTCTAACATAGTAAATAGTGCTTGATAAAGCCCATGTAAATAAAATCTCTTTGCAGTCCTCAATATTTTTTTAAGACTCTTCATTTTGAGATCATTGTAGGTTCACATGCAGTTGTAAGAAATAATACAAGGAAATCCTGTGTACCCTTTACCCCATCTGCCCCAATTGTAAGATCTCATGTAACTTTAGTACAGTAACATAACCAGGACATTGGCGGTGATGCAATCCACCGATTGTCCTAGTTTTACATGCACTTGTGTGTGTGTGTTGAATTCCTGGCAACTTTATCATATGTGTAGATGTGTGTGACTGCCACCATAGTCAAGATACAAAACAGTTCCATCACAAAGGTCCCTTGTCCTACTCTTTTGTAGCCATAGCCACTTCGGTTCATTTCCTCTCCCCTCCCTAATCCCTGTTCGCCTTCTCTATAATTTTGTCATTTCAAGAATATTCTAAAAATGGAATAATACATTATGTAACCTTTTGTGGTTGATCTTTTCACTCAACAGTATTCCCTTGAGATCCATCCAGGATATTTATTTTATATTAATAAAATAATATAAAAAATGAAAAGTAATTTCCAAGTAATATAAAAAAATAATATAAAATAAAACTGAATGCACCACAGTTTGCTTAATCATTCCCCTGTGTAAGGGTATTTGGATTATTTCTGATTTCTGGCTGTTATGAAAATAAAGTTACAATGAACATTCATGTACAGGTTTCATGTGAACATAGGTTTTCCTTATCTGGGATAAATGCTTCAAGGTACAATTGCTGGGTAGTATGGTAAGCACATGTTTAATTTTGTAAGAAGTCATCATACCTTTTTCCTGAGTGGCAGTACCATTTTATGTTTTTACCAGCAATTTATGAGTGATCTAGTTTCTCTGCATCGTCACCAGCATTTGGAATGATTATTCTTATTTTAGCCATTCTCATAGTTGGGTAGTGATATCTTATTGTGATTTTAATTTGCATTTCCTGGTGGCCAATGATGTTGAAAATATTTTCATATGCTTATTTACCAACTGTATATACTTTTCAGTGCATGTATTCAGTGCATGTCCTGTGCCCACTTTCTAATTGGAGTGTTCATTTGTTTTCATTCCTGAGTTTTGAGAGTTCTTTATGCATTCTAGATACCAGTCTTTTGTCAGATATGTGGTTTGCAAATATTTCTCCCAGCATTTTTGTTCTCTTCACAGGGTCCTTCTCAGAGCAAAAGGTTTTCATTCTGAATGATCCAGTTTACCTTTTTTTTTTCTTTTATGGACCCTGCTTTTGGTGTTTAAGTCTAAGATCTCTTCATCCAGGCCTAGATCCTGGAGATTTTCTCCTATTTGTTTTTCTCAAAGTTTTATTGTGTTACATTTTACATCCAATCCTTAATCCATTTTGAGTTCATTTTTGTGTAAGTTGTGATGTTTAGATGGACACTCATTTGCCTGTGAAAGACAATAATTTCTAAGGGATCCTGGGACAAAGAGTTGAGAACTTCTATAATAAGGCATATGAGGTACTCCTAGACAGGTACGTGCAAAATGCTCTGGGAAGGTTTTGAGCAAGGCAGGTCTGAAAGATTTCCCAGAGGAGGTGACACTGAAGTTCTGCTCTGGAGGTTGGATAAGATTTTAGTAGGAAGAGGAGGAATCTTATTTTCTTTTCTGTCTTCCATAGCCAGAGATATTCTCAGTGGTGGGGTGAATCTTAAAAGAGGGAGGTACGGGGAATAAAGAGAAGGACCTAAGGAGCCAGGCAAACCTTGGTTGAAATCCCTTCTAACAAACTAAATCACTTACCTTCCCTAAGGGTCATTTTTCTTGTCTGAAAAATGGGGGAAATGGTTCTTTTCAAGACAATCACAAGGATTGAGATTATGTAAATCGGCATGCATGGTACCTGCCACAAGGTAGATCCTCAGTGAATTACCTTCTCTTGTCCTTTCCTGATTTCCTCTATCTTTTCTCCATGTTATGGAGTTAGACCCTTCCTTTGGTGTTCAGCCTATACTTGCTTTCACTCTTTTTTCCCCATATTGCTCTGGCTAAGGGGTTCTCAAACTTGCACTGTATCAACCATCACAAAACCGACAATATTTAATCCTGGAGGGCTTCTTAAAATACAGATTGTACAACTTCTGATTCAGTAGGTCTGGTGTAGGATCCAAGCATTTGCATTTCTAACAAGTTTCCAGGTGATGCTGATGCTGCTAGTCCAGACCACACTTTGAGAACCACTGCTCTAAATATTCCCAAGAATTGCCCCAATAAATTACGCAGAAGGAATCAAAATAGTCATGTTCTACTATGAATAGATTTTCAAGGAAATGTCTTGTGGTTGTGTTTAAAAATTCACAGCAAACTCAATGGGGAGACTTCTGGTTTTAAGATGGCTGAGTTTTGTCTTGTTTTTAACTGAAAGAAAATATCACAGAACATTAAATTTACCATCTTAACCATTTTTAAGTGTACAGTTCAGTGTTAACTATATTCAAGGATACCTGAGTTTTATTTCTATTCTGTTCTCTTCTCATTAAATCCTCTCCAGACAGTAAGGAAAATGTGCAAATGTCCTCTTCATCTGATGAAACCAGGGGACAACAGGATAAAAACACCAGTCGAAGACTGGAACTGGGTTGGGGAATGGCAAACGATTTGGCAGAGTGGAGGAGGATCAGCCAACCTGCCCAAGAAGCGGCATATATTGAGGAACAGCCAATGCACCCCAGAATATTAGAAGGCTCAGGAATGAGCAAAACCAGGAGTTACAGGAGGTGGAGGTAAAGCAAAGTGCCAGAAACAGGAGAATTGCCTGGAAGTCAGTACTTTGTCATGGAGCTTTGGGACCCCATACAGTCAAGCACTTCTCCCCTCAGAGGATACCAGGGGTCTAATCTCTGGAGAATTTAAACCAGAGAGGTTCTAGATTTAGTGACCACAGTCCCAGCGGAGGGGAAAAGTGAGAGGTGGGGGAGGACTGAAGTAGACATAGGGGTTGCCCAAAGAGTTGTATCCCAAATGATGTCAGCCCTAGCTGGCTCCCGGCAGAACTCTAGAATACTTAGATTTAGGCTCATGAAGCAACATCTACGACCCCTCGCCCCCAGGTAGTGGACTGGAGCTGCCTTTTACGAAGAAATCCAACTGCCTCAGAGAAAAGACCTGCAATCCTGACACTTGGGACTTCTTGCTAAGTCTGGCTGGACACTCAGTTGCCCTAGAGTGAAACATGTCAGTGGTCAAATACCTTCCATGCTTGCAAAGCTTTCTGTCAGCTTTTACTCGCCTCACTTTGAAATAAAGATCATTAGTCATTTGAAGTGTTTGCAATCCAAGTGAGAGACCACAGAGAGAACTGTTGCACAGGCCATGCTTTGCTACCATGGCCGCTCAGCCTCCTCTGGGCCTGTTTGGGCATCTGTGTAGGAAGGGATGTGTTACATAAAGGATTCTTAACCTGGGACCCCTACACTCCTTGACAGAGGGTGCCAGTTTCTGTGTTTGTGTGCATATGGGCTCAAGTCTGGCGTAGAACCCATCAGATTCTCTGGGGAGAGTCTGAGGTGCGATTTCTAGGCTCTCTCTCTGTTCTCTGACTGCATTTTGTCTCCTCACACTTCCAGGACTCTGCAGACCCAGGTACTTTGACTGAAGCACCTTTTCCTTTTCAGGAGAGTTAATTTCTACTCTGCCTTTTAGGCTTATCTGAAATATTGGGTTTTCCAGGAAGTCTTCCCTGACCCCCAAACTCCTGTCTGGGTTGAGTGACCCCTTTCTGCTTCCGCAGACCTCTGCACACCTTCTTCATCTCTTTTAGAGGAATACGTCTGCTGTCTGGATGCAAAAGCACCTCATCTCCCAACAGCCTGGCTGGAGAGCTGAGTAATAATCCTGGCAGCATCTGCTTGTCCAGCCTCAGGATAAAGCAATTTTTAATTGGGTTGAGAGCCAGACTGGATAGATGCTTGAGAGTAAATCAACGCAGGTGTTTGAATTACACTTCAAATCTCAGCAGAAGGCGGAGGGAGCTGACTGGAAAAAGGGGAAGGGGATGACAGGACAGTTACTAAAACTATTTTTTCCTCCCTCCTTAGGTTGCCTCAGAGGGCTAGGCTTACAGAGGCTCTTCTGAATACTGTGAAGTTGAACTCGGTAAAGGGAAGTCAAGGTCAAGGCTACACCTTGGCCCTCTGATTCAGCACCAGATGCTAGCACCTGTTAAGAGACGGGTGTGAAGGATCTAAGTCCGTCAAGCTCTAATACATGGTCCAGCCCATAATATGTGGAATAAATATCATTTCTTAGGGGTGGCCCTGCATCTGAACCCCTGTTCTGTATTTGGAGAATTCCTTCTGTTATTCATCTTCTTGGGATGCAGAGACCACTTCATTTCTGTTCCAGGTTTTTAATCTCTACCATTTCTTTTACATTCTTTCTTAGAATTTCCATTTCTCTGCTTACATTGCCCATTGTGTACTTTTTCCCTTAGAGTTCTTAGCATAGTGATCATGCTATATCTGAGTCTGGTTCTGAAGCTTTCTCTGTCTCTTCAAGATGTGGTTTTGCCTTTTAGTAAGCCTTATAATTTTTTTGTTGAAACCTGAACTGGATAAAGGGAACTTTGGTAAATGATCCTTTAGTGCTGTAGTGGTAAAGTGTAGGGAAAGAAGCATTCTGTAGTCCCATGACTAAGTCTTGGTCTTTTAGTGACCCTGTGTCTCTCAGCTGTGAACTTCACAAGCACTTGTCAGTTTTTCCCTGGCTTAGATGGGACAGGATAGTAGAAAGGGCTGGAGTAGGATATTTCCTCCCTGAGGTTAGGCTCTGATAAAACCCCAATAGGTTAGTCTCTGCTAAAATAGTTTCTCCAGAGGACAGATGTTATTAAGAAGAACAAAGTGCTTTGTGTATTTTAATATGATGTATTTCTGCTCCCCCTGCCAGAAGCATGAAGGGATTTTTTTCTCCCATAGTCATTGAAATTCCAGGATTCACTGTGAGAACCTGGTTGTGCTCTTGGAGGTAAAACTCACAAAACGAGTTTTGTGCAAAACCCCCATGCCTGCATATCTCTAGAATTTTTATCTCCCAGGCTTATCCACCTTGAGTCTCCAGGAGTTTGTCAATTACAGTTCAGTGTTTCCTTCCTGTCACTGGTTCCCATGGAGGTTTCTGCTGCGGTAAATTGTGATTCTCTGTATTTGCCTGTCTCTCCAATTTGGGGCGCAGCAGTTTGCCTTGTGGCCTCACTTCTCTTACAAATCTGAGAGGAGCTGTTGATTTTTCAGTTTGTTCAGCTCTTTTTATTAGACAGAGTGACAACTTCCAAGGTCCTTGCATGTTGGACTGGAAACTCGAACTTGGTGCTTTTTTTTTTTACATTTTTTTCATTGTGGTAAAATATACATAACATAAAATTTATCATTTTAACCATCCTTAAGTGCCCAATTCAGAGACATTAAGTACATTCATATTGTTGTGCAATCATTACCACCATCCATCTTTAGAACTTTCTCATCATCCAAACTGAGACTCTGTACCCATTAAGTAATAACTCCCCATTATGTACGTGTTACCTTTAAAATTATTGTTGATGCTGTCATTCTTATTGTATAGTGAACAACTACAGTTTCTCTATTAGGATGTTGGGCATCATTCTCAAGAACATGTTTTGGGTGAGGCATCATGACCTACTTTCAAGAAGGAGGCTAATGGGATTGATGTGTATGTTTTGGGGAGAAAGGGTCCCTAATGGGGAAAAACTGGGGACTGTGTGTGGTTTTGTGTTCTTCCAAGTCAGAGCTAAGCAAGCTACCCTGGAAGTCTGTCCTAAATGGAAACATTTATCAGGGTAAATGTCCTAGTTTCACATTGACTTCATTTCACTGGTTTTGTTTTATTGTTTCATCTGCCCACGAATGGAACCTTGAAGCTCTCAGAGAGATGAATGGGAAGATTCTATGTACTAATCTCATTTCCAAACGTAATTGGTGCCTGAATTAGGAAGCTCTCTGCTTCCAAAGGCTACATTAACAAAACCATCCATCCTCTTCTTCATCTAGGTGGGCCAGTGAGGCATTGTGATGCACGTTCATTGCCCGGCAATGGAAAGGTAGTGGGGTTAGTGCAACATTTCTGGAAGGCAATTTGGCAATACACATCCAAATTTAAAATTTGCAGAACGTTCAGCCCAGCAATTTCAATTCAAGGATTTAATTTATCTCAAAGATGTAATTGGACAAATAAGTAAGGTTGTTCATACAAAGATGTTTAATGCAGCTTTGTTTATAATTGTGAAAAATTAGAAACACTCTAAATGTCCAACAGTAAGGGCAGTTTACATCAGTTACAGCATCCAGTGGCACATTTGCTATGCAGCTGTTACCAAAGACGAGAGAGAGCTATATGTAAGGAAAAACCTCCACAGTATTCAGGCACGTCCTGCCGAATGTTTCCCTGGTTTGTGTTTTCCCAGTAAAATGACCATTAGTTTGTAATACCCAGACTTGATAGTGTATATGTGTTTGTCAATAATAATATTTTTTGGGCAAATATTTATATAGGAAAATATTTCTCTTTACAGCCCTAAAACTCAATAGACCATTTTTTTTTTTTTTTTTTTTTTTTGCAGCACGAGCTGTGCACGGGTACGGAAGTCTGCTGGGCCAATCAATAGACCATTTTAAACAAAATTACTTGGGAGGAAAAAATCTCCCATGATATCCCAAATAAAATTGATTGGTCAGAGTTACATGTAGCAGTGTTGAAAAGTTAAGTGAGTGACCTAGACCCTCTAAGGGCCAAGTGGGTCTGGGTGAGTACAGTAGAAGTCACTGCTGAGACTTCCAGGAAAGCTGTGATAGAAGGAGCAGACCCCATTTTATTGCCTCTTCTGGCCTTTTGTCTCTTCTTCCTGCCAAGAACATTGACGTGTTGACTAGAGGAGCAGCAAAATCACACAGCTATGAGGCTGCAAAGATGAAAGTCTTTGCATTGTGGCAGAGAGGAAAGAAGGAAAGAGGAGGCATTGCTACATGACAGGCTACATCACGGGGCAGGACTTCTTGCTACATGAGACATATAAACCTTTTAGTTGTTTATGCCTCTTTCCTCCTATCTTCTGCCCTATACTTCCAAACACAATCCTGATAGTTGTTTCCATTTTCCCTTCTTTCTCTTTCTAAAGGCAAATGATAAAAATGTGTCATGTACTAATACATATACCCAGATGGATCAAATAAAAAGAAGATATAAAAAAAATCAACTGAGTGATAACAAAGGGATTGCATACTGTAGCTATTGCTAGCAGTGAGAGATGCCATGTTACTGTACCTTAAGCAATTATTTAACGACCAATTTAACTGTTGATGATTGAAAGCAATGCTAAGCATCTTATATCCTAACATGATAGTTTTTAAGAGCATATAATAAAGATGCATGTAAACTCATTTTACTGAGTTTTAGAACTTCAGGATATTGGCTGAGGGTTTTGTGCTAATGTGTTTATGATTTTTCCTATTTATTATAATGGGAATAGGTTTCCTTTTGGCATTTTCATTAAGAATGTCTGTTTTCTGAGAACCGATTAGCAATATTAAGCAGTATCAGTACATGTGCCAGGACTGGGAGGGGACCCTTCTGCCCTCTCCTAGGAGATAGGCCAATCCTATCTCCATGGGCTCTGTGATACCCAGATTTTTCCCTCCCCCAGGGCCCAGGATCTGCCCACCTCTGACCCTTGCAGGGGCTCCTGACCTTGACCATATCTGGCACAGTGCTCAGTCCTGCAGCTGAACTGGGCCTTGCTGTTCTAGTATCTCCCCTTTCTGCACCCCAGCACCTCCAACTGGGGAGAGTTACTACTTTTGGGGTTCCTAGTGGGAGGCTCTCAGCTCTCTTCCTGACTCAGTTCTGAGTCTTCCCCCTTAACAGACCATTCCCCTCACCACCAGGATGCAGGGCTGGGAGCAAATGAGCTATAAATGCACAACTGCAATTGAAGTAAAACAAAAACAAAACCAAGTTAGAACGCAGGTTGTAAACAATTTTATACTAGTTAAGAAGTTTTTGGTTGTAGTTAATTCCAAATGGTGAAAACGTAATGAAATCTTATCAACTCCCTCAAGAAGTCCAGAAGGAGAGTATTTCCAGAGTCGGCTGGTTCAGCAGCATGACGTTATCAGGGACTCAAGTTCTTTCCACATTTCTGCTCTGCCATCTCAGGTCACTGGCTCACCTCTTAGTCTTGTTCCCTTCATGGTCCCAAGATGACTGCCATTGCTTCAGGAGTGCCACATTGCTGATAATGTATAGAGTCAGAAAAGACCTCAAGCGTGTCCGTCTTTGAGACTGAGGAAACTTTCCCAGAACCTCCATTGGGTTTCCCCTAATCACTCATGGCAAGAACTGGGTCATGTGTCATTCTTAAGCCAATCGGATGCAAGGGGAATGCCATTACCAAGAGTTGAGGCCAGTAGACCTCAACCCCAGCTGCATATTAGCAATCCCTGCAAAGCCTTACTGCCTGAGCACACAATGAGTCCATGGTCTGTGGTGCAGTATTTCTGGGAGTGGGGCCAGGGGCTTTGCATGTATTTTTAATTCTCTCAATATTTTTGATGGGCAGCAGAGGTTAAAACCACTCTTTTACACCAATCATAATTCATCTCCTGGGAGTAGGAAGGGCTATTTTCCTTGAAGCACCGCTCCACTAGACAGCTGAAGAATATTATGGTTGTTAGCAAAGAAAGTGATGGGAAGTATTTGTTGTGTGGACAAATGATAGTGTTTGACATACATAGTGGGATCCTATTTCTTTAAGTTAAAAATTATATAAACATATAAAATGACACATATGCCAAGAAAAAATTCTGAAAGACCATAGATAAAACTTTTAATAATGATTATCATGGTGTGGGGTGGACGAGGATTAATTACAGCTGATTTTCATTAACAGAACTTTTACAATGAACCATAATCACATAATCAGAAAAATAATGGAGGTACATGTATTTTGGAAAAAAAGATTTAAATAAAAGTTGTAAGGGGTGAAATGCTGCTTTATCTCTGTGGGGTAGCCTCTGTGGGGAAGCCCAGTTACTTGCTCAAGAACTCACTGCTATGAGCTTAGACCCAGCAAGTATTTGTTTCTACTCCCTGCTCCTCACCACCAAGAAAGGTAAACTCTGATTGGGTTAGGCCAGTACATGTGACGCAATTGTGGCCAATAAGATGAGGAGGAGCTGGGTGTGGTGTGTGTTTCCGGAAATCTTTCTTTATGTTTCAAAGAGACACAAGAAAGGGTTTCCTCTTCCCCCCAGGTATTTTCTTGACTATCTGTGATGCTTGGATATTGCATCCCATCTTGTGTTATTTGGGGACAAATTACACATACTGAGGATGTCAGAGTGAAAATCCGTGATTGCATGTTTTTAAACCTGAAGTATGATTTCTGTACAATGAAGGACACAAATTAATGTCCAGCTTGGTGAATTTCTATGTTTGTACTCATGTAACCACTACCAGATTAATATAAAGAACATCTCCAGCATTCCGAGGGCTCTCTCATGTGCCTTCCCAGTCAACATCCAATACTCACTCTGATTCCTATTACCATAAATTTTACCTGTTTTGGAACTTCATATCAATGGATTCATACAGTACATACTGTTTTGTGTTTGGCTTCTTTTATTCAATATGTTCTCTTCGAGATTCATTCATGTTTTTATGTATATCAATGGTTTGCCTTCTAAAAAAATCACTCCATTGGTACCACAATTTATTTATACATTTCCCATTGATGGACATTTGACTTATTTCCAGTTTTTGGCTATCATGAAAAAAAAAAAGGTGCCATGAGCATTCTATGTACCTGTCTTTGGGTGGATATATGTCTTCATTTCTCTTGAGCATATACCTTGGAGTGAAATTGCTGGGTCATAGGATACAAAGCTATTTATTTAGCTTTAGTAAATAATGCCAAACAGTTTTCCAAAGTGTTTTAACCAATTTACATTCCCGCCAGAAATGTGTGAGATTTTCAGTTCTACGTTCTCACCAACACTTGATATTCTTGGTCTTTAATTTTGTTCCTTCTGGTGAGTGAGTGGTGGTATCTTATTGTAGTTTTTTGCATGTCTCTGATGACCTTTTCAAGTGCTTTTAGGTTATTTCCTCTTCTAAGAGGTGCTGGGTTAAGTCTTTTCCCTTTAAAAAAATGGGTTGTTTGTCTTTTACTTTCTGATTTGTAGGAGTTCATTTATGTTCTGGATATAAGTCCTTTGTCAGGTATATGAAATGCAAGTATCTTCTCTCAAGTCTGTAGATTGCACTTACTTGATAATGTCTTTTGGTGAGCATAAGTTCTTATATTTAATGAAGTCCAAATTGCCAGTGTTTTCAGGTATAGTGTTTTCTTGTGCTCAGTTTCAGGGTTATTTGCTTACCCCCAAGATCATGAAGATATTTTCCTTTAGAAACCTGACTGATTCTTCTTAACTTTTACACTTAGGTCTGTGATCCACAGTGTGCTAATTTTGATGTATGGTGTGAGGTAATGATTAATTTTTTTCCCATACAAATTATTTTCTTTATGGCTATCCAATTTTCCAGTGCCACTGAATTGCAGTGGCACCCTTGCTGTAAACCAAATGAACATACATGTTTGTACTCTCAGTTCTGTTCCATTGGTCTATTTTCCTATCCTCATGTCAATACCACCTTTGCTTAATTACTGTAGCTTGATATTAAGTGTTTATATCTGGTAGTGTTTGTTTTTCTTCAAGATTGTCTAGGCTCCTCTAGGTTCTTTGGATTTCCATATAAATTTTAGAATTAGCTTGATAATTTCCACACACAGACTTCTTCAGAACTTGATTGCAATTGTATTAAATCTTTTAAGTCAGTTTAGGGAGGAATGACCTAACAATTTTGAGTCTCCCAATGCCTGGTATATTTCTCCATTTGTTTAGATCTCCTTTTGATAACTTTGTTAAATATCTGATTTCACTTAATAAGCCCTGGAGTTACCTTACCTTGGTTTTCTTGTTATTATATGAAAGAGATTATATAGCTATATTATATAATGCATTTTCCTTACTGCTTAAACCTTTTTTTTTTCTGGTTACTTGCAGAATATCTCAGCTGATACAACAAACTTGTCCTGTGGTGTGATGGCAGCAAGCTTGAATCTATCCTGCTCCCTCTGTGACCATGGGTAAATCACCTAACCTCTGTGGGCCTATTTCCCTATTTGTGGAAATCTCATAGGGTTGGAAAGTTCTCTTTTTCACAAATTAGTGAACAATGACTCTGGTTTTTTTTGTCAGTTTGTTTCAATGTGAGTATCACTTTCTTTGTGAAGCCTTCTCTGACTCTTCCAGTAGAACCTAGACATTCATTTCTTACACTTCTTTCAAAACAATCAGTACACTGTAATGTCATTGTTTGCATGTTTGTCTCCATCAAGGCCTTACTGGATTAGTCAGGGACTTGGTAGGGAACAGAGGATGCACTTAAAGGGCTTAATTGAAGAGAGTTAATGAAGAGACAATTACAGAGGGATACATAGGATTAAGGGAGCCCATCAGGGATGATCAGGCACCCCAGGGACTAGCCTCAGATGTGATCCATTACCCCTCTTGGGTCTGAAGGATTGAGATGAATAAAGTGTTACTGGAACCTAGGGAGGCCCCTAGCTATAGGGGTGCACAACCATCATGAGAACCATGGTCAGGTGGGGAGGGGACAATAAGTAACCCACCTTCCCTCTCTCACCCTCTGATTTCCTTTAGCTCTCGTTGGATCAGCCTAGCCAGAAGACAGAGGGCAAAGGAATCCAGGTGATACAGTCTACAGAGGTCAGCTTCCTGGGGCACAAACTAGAGCAGCAAGAGGTAGAAAATGGATATATGAGAAGAAATAAGTAACAGTCAGTATACTCACCTTCAGCATACACTTCCTGAGATTGGACTCTAAATCTTTGAAAAATAATGTTGCCATAGCATTTTATATATCTGTTACAAAAATCCAAAGTCAAAGAAAATAAAAGACCCCCTATAGCTCCAGAAATAACCATAGCTAACTATCTGTTATATAAAATTTCAGATTTTATGCACATGCCCACTGAATATGTGGGTCCGTGGAAAACTGTATTTCTAAAAACAACCATAGCAATATTTCTGGTGTTATATGCTCATTCTGTCACTGCCATTCCCCATCATAAGATGTCTATTTCCTCTCCCCTTGAATCTGAGGAGGGCTTTATGAGTGTCTTGATAGATGGAATGTGGTAGAAGCGAGCTATATGACTTCCAAGCCCGGGTCACAAAAGGCAATATGGTTTTCCCTGGAAATCTCTTTTTCTTGGGACGCTCACTCTAGAACCGCGCCCCCCCCCCCCAACACACACATTGTGTAGAAGCCCAGGTCACACGAAGAGACTACATACAAGTGTTCTGGCTGATTGCCCAGCTAAGGTCCAGCTGACAGTCAGCATTAATTGCCAGATAAGTGAAAGATCAAGCCCCCATATAATTCCAGCTTCCCGTATTCGAGCCACTTTCACTGGCACAGCATGGGGAGGGGCACTTAGACCCACCAAGCCCATAGACCCAGCAAGCCTGGCCCAAATTGAAGATTCATGAGCAAAATAAATGTTGGTTTTTTTTTTTTAAAGGCCAGTGGGATTTTGAGTTATTTGCTATATAACCATAGTAATTAAAACATAAGCAATATTTTTTTGGTATCATTAATATACACTTACATAAGCAACATTGTGGTTACTAGATTCCCACCATTATCAAGTCCCCACCACATACCACATTACAGTCACTGTCCATCAGCGTAGTAAGATGCTATAGAATCACTACTTATCTTCTCTGTGCTATACTGCCTTCCCCATGCCCTCCACATTATGTGTGTTAATCATAATGCCCCTTATTCTCCTTATCCCTCCCTTCCCACCCACCCTCCCTAGTCCCTTTCTCTTTGGTAACCATTAGTCCATTCTTGGGTTCTGTGAGTCTGCTGCAAAACAGAAGCAATGTTAGGGGTTTAAACTCTCAAGCTCTGAGATTTTAAATGTCGCCTTTGTCACTTATTCCCTGTGTAATTATTGGGCAAGCTGTTCAAATTCTAATCCTCAGTATCTTCATCTGTAAAATAGGGAAAATGATGTAAAAAAATCTGACAGTAGGATTAGTGCTTAAAACAATCAGCTCAGTTCCCAGCACATATTAAGTTCTCACTATTGATCATTGATTCCCTAAAAGACCAGGAAAACTTGTTGACCCAACAAAGCTAAGGGCTTTAAATTGATGCAGAATGGTAGAAAACCCGTTGAAGAAGGTTTAGTGATATCTCCAAAATGTTAAGGAAGGATCTTTACAGGGTGTTGAAGGCTGCACTGGGTGGTTTTAAGGTGGGTCATGTAAGGCAGGTAACTGATTGGGATTGGGCAGAATTTGTGACATAAGAGTCTTGGACTGGCAGGCACACAGAGGCAAGGGCCTTGGAGTGAGTCTAAATGAGCCAGTTTTCTGTTTTGCTAAGTAAGGTGTTGCGGTGATTCTGTCTTATCTTCCAAGAGCAGATACAGTATTATTCAATGCAGACTGCAAAGTGCGTTACTTCCAGTTCTCATTATCATGATTTCCTTTTTCATGGAAAAGGGCTCGTACCCCACCTATTATACTGAAATTTGCCTTTTCATTGAACGAAGTATCTTGGATATCTTTCCTTATCAGCACCTATCAATTCATTTTAGTCCAACAGCTGTTTGATATTCACTTGTATAGCTGCATAGAGATTTACTTCCCTGTTACATATTAATGGATGCCTGGTGAGTATGTGTAGTGGAGTGAGGGGCCCAGGTCCTTAGCGCAGTACCTGGGGCACAGAAGGCACTCAGAGAGGGTTTGTTACTGAAAGAAGAGTACACATGACATCTGTTTAAAATACACGTAAGGTATGGGTAGGTAGCTGGGCTTTCCCCATTACTGCATTTTATCCCACCCTGGTTTTTGTCTTCTGTATTAGGAATCATTTCAGGGAGAGATCTTCAAGTCTCTACGTGCGCACAGTGAGATATGGGGGAGACTGCTGCAAGGCGTGAGAAACAGCGAGCCAGAGGATGGCAGGGCGACCAGCTGAGGCAGGGCTGGAGGGAGGATGCAGCTGAAGCTCAGGGAGCTCAGGTGCCTAGGGGAGAGCTGACGGTGCCGAGTCAGAGGCGGGGATAACAGCTCACACCATCAGGACACCACTGACCAGGGAGGGCCAGGGGCACTTCATGAAAGCAGCCAAGACCCAAGAGCAGTGCAAGGGCCCCCTCTTCCCATTGCCATGAGGACATTTCCCCTACATCCAGATGTCGCCCTGTGAGAGCAGGAAGCTGAGGAGCAAATGCTTGAAGGAAAAATGAAGCAACTCCTCTCAGGGTTTCAAAGTGGTAACCAGGCACACATAATTTATGAAAAAAGGGCTGATACAAAATGAAAGCATGGATTTTTCAACCAGGGGCAGTATACACCAATCAGGGGCATTTGGAAATAGGTGGGGGCATTTCCCCCCACTTTTGTATTATGAAATTTTCAAACAGAAAAGTAAAAAGGGTAATTGAACAAAATACATATATATCCACCACCTAGCTCTCTCAGTTGTTGTTTTTTTCCCCATAATTGCTTTATCTATTTTTTTCTGAAGTAGTTAGTAAATTACAAACATCCTGACATTTCACCCAGATGTATCTCTGAAAGCTAAAGACATTTTTTTCTGCATAATGTGGGGGTATTCTTGTTTGACACTAGGGTTCATGCTACTGGCAGTTCCATGGGTGGGTGAGGGGTGGGGTCAGGGATGCTAAATGTCCTGTGAAGCGAGGTTTACTTCAGTGCAGGAGGAAAAACTGTCTGGTCCAGAGCTCTGATAACATCATCTTGTGGAAAGTCTGTTCTGTGGAAGGACAAACATATGCAGGAATACGTGTGGGGGATGCGTGGGAAGGGTGCTATCATATGTTCATTCATTATATATATATATCTATAGATATATATATGTCTTTATTATAAAAGTAACACATAAACTGGTAAGATGTGGGGACACACACACAAAAGTTACAAAGAAGCAATAGGAAAAAAAAATCACCTATAATCCTGTCCTTCAAGATCAACCATTGTTAACATTCAGCGTATTTCCTTTCACATACACATATGTGTATACAGTTTCTTGATCTTAGAAAGGCACACTTTTAATTGTTTATTCAAAGTCTCCTGACCCCTGCTCACCACAATCTAACAGGCAGGGTGGGGAGCTGCAGAGCAAGAAGAGATCTGTTTCTGGAATGAAAAACATGCCATGTTAAAAAAAGTGAGCTTGATTTGTCACTTTCATGCTCCTACTCATGACCTCAGTGAGTCCTCAGAATGACTTGATGATGTAGGACTTGTCATGCCCTTTCCCAGATGAGACACCTAAGGCTGAAGTCACTGAGGAAGCTGCCCAAAGAGCCACAGCCTGTGCCCTTCACCATGATGACTTACAACAACCCTCTAACACAACTATCAGCTCTTTGACCAGCTCCAGGGAGAGGGGAACAGAGATGGTGGGGACACAAGTAGGCATCTGACCATCCGACTCCAGGGATCTTAGAAAATGAAAGACTTACAGACTCTCTACTACTGAATCTTAAACAACAAGTAGGATTTATCCAGTTTGGAGGGGTCCCACTTACCCCTTTCGATTATCTGTTTCTCAGATGGGGCATGGTCTGGATAAGGAGAGCTCATCCATCCATGTCTGTGTATGCGTGCTTGGGGCCAGTACCTAGAGCGAAAACACAAACTACATTAAAGTTGGCTGCAAATTCTTTGACTTGCTTTCTATTCAAGAGGAGGGATCTATGTTCCTCCCCTTGAGTCTGGGTAGCTCAGTAACTGACTAATACGACACAGTAGAAGTGAAGTTGGGCCCATTTTCAGGCAAAGACCGTAATAGACTAGAAACTCCACATCCTGTTTCCTGGAACACTTGCTTTTAGAGGCCAGCTACCAGGCTGTGAGGAAGCCAAAGCAGCCCTATGGAGAAGCCCATGTAGCAATAATGGAAGCCACTGCTCTGTAGCTCTGAATGAACTCGTAGCCATCAGCTAGCATCAACCTGCTACCCATGGAAGTGAGCCATTTTGGAAGTGAATCCTCCAGCCCTCTCAACCTACCTCATTGATGCTACATGGAGCAAAGATGAGCCAACCCTGCTAAGCCCTGCTCAAACAGCAGATTTGTGAGTGAAGGAATTGACTGATATTTTAAGCCAGTACATTTTGTAATGATTTGTTATATAGTATTAGATAACCAGAATCCCACCTTTTTCTGAGCTGATCATCTAAGGCAAATTGTATGTGAAACCTTTCATACACAGTCTCCTTTAATCCTTATCCTTGCCTTTAAGATAAGAAAAACAATAGCTAACATTTATTGAGTGCTTGTAATTGCCTAGCGCAGTTCAAATCTTTCCTGTGCCAATTCATTTAATTGCCCCAATAACTCTGTTTCATAAGGCACTCCTGTCCTCATTTTACAGATGTGGAGACAGGCACAGAGAAATTGGAGAACTTGTCCCAAACCACACAGGAAGTGGCAAAGCCAAGGACTCAGTTGGCTGATTGGAAAGCCAGCCATCTTAACCACTATAATTTTTTCCTCTCAGGCATAGGGTTGATGGGAAATCTGAGTCTCAGAGAAGCAAAGTGATTTCCCCAAGGTGGCACAGCTAATGAGTGACTTTGGATCACTTAGCCTCTGGGTTCTTCCACGGAAGCTGCTGTGACCCTGATGGCACTGACTCTGTGTGAGCCATAGCTGTCTCTTGAGCTCTGATGGTGTTCCACAGCTTGATCTGTTTCCTTTCTCTGCAGCTGTGGCACCCACTGACCTTTGGTGGTTCCCAGATATTCAACTACATCCTGAAAACACAGGATTTTTCCAATCAAGAAAGTTCTTTAGAAGAATGTGCCTCAGGCCAAGAAGGACTTTGCAAAACAACTAGCCAACATTCCAAGGATAGTCTGTGCTTGAGTATTGCCTGGCTCCAGGCAACCTCTCTGCCCTTCCTGATGCCCTTTCCGCTCTCCCATACCTTCTGCCCTGTCTGCTTTGCAAATGAGGAATGGAAGTGGGCGAGGAAGGATGTCAGTAGAGGATGTCTGTAGTAGGAGAAGTGAACATGAGCTCTACAGTCACACAGGCTTCTGACCTAGGGCAGTTATTTAACCTCTCCCTACCCTTATTTATTTATCTCTCAGTTGGGATTATGAATAGCCTCTCCTCATAGAGTCATTGTGAGGATTAAATGAGGTAATGTCTGTGTTTTCTAGAGCCCCTTTCAGTGCCGGGCTTGTTGCCTGTAACTCCCACAGTTGTGAGAGGTCCAGAGGCTGCTGCGGAAACCCGTGTGTCTGTCCAGAAGTGCAGAGGAGCAAAATGTGCCTTCTGCCTCCTAGATCTTATGTGAGTGTCTTTCATGGGCATATCTAACTGAGAAACTTGTTGGCAAGGGATTCTCCCGTATGGATCTTCCAGTCCTTGCTATGGGGGAGAACACAGAATGGAACAGTTACCAATAGGAAACCTATCATATTTCCATTTCTAAAGAACCAACAGACAAGATCAATGTTTAACCCAGATGGGGACCAGCAGGCCTGTGGATGAAGGTGGAAGCAGTATTGTGGAGTGGAGAAGAGTGGAGGGGATCAGGGCTTACCTTGTGGGAAGCAGAATCTGCCTCTCTTGATGAAAGTTAAAAAGGCTATAGTCTGGGTCTCAGGCTTTTGACAGCTAGGTTTGAATGTGTGACCTGGCTTAGCCAAAAAATTGTGCCCCACACTTCAAATTAGTAACACAAAGATAATGGAGGATGGAGAACTTAATGTGGTGGTAGTAGCAGGAATGACTACAGAGTTCTCTTTGGGGTGACAGGGGTAGTAGTGGTACCAAGCCTGCAGCAGTGTCCTGTGACCAGTTCTGCTGGGGTCAGTGGTATAAGTGAAGGGTTCTGTACTCCACAAGGGCAGTGTTCTCACCAGACTGGTTCCATGGTGCAATTTGGGGTGTGCTTTCGGTTGCAGGGTTTCCCAGCCTATTCTCTAGGCTTCCCCTTTCTAGTGACTCACTGGGTTAACTGTCTTTCTTCCGGTAAATTAATTTCCTGCTTAAATTAGTCCAGGTCAGTTCTATTGCTTGTCACCAAGTACCTGGCAATATTGGATTCAGAAGGCCATTGTGAAGATTAAATGTAAAGAGTTTAGGTCAGGTTGATGCCGGGGTTCTTGTTTGCAGAGCCAAAGAATGAGCTTCACAAACAGTCAAGGTAGGAAAGCAAGGTACAGGCATTTATTTAGAGATACAGTGAAAGGACAGAGCTCCTGGCTCATGCCAGGAGAGGACAAGAGAGTCCGTGGTGGTGCATTGTCTAGTGGTTTTATAGGCAGTTGAGGATATTTGGGAACATGAAAAAAGCTTAGAGGTGTGGACTTGTTAAGTGGTCTCTGAATATTTAGAATTAACTTAATACAAGCAACTTCCTCTGATGACTTCTCCTTGGGATACCAGCATCTTGGTCTGGGGGCACATCAAAAGGCTGCCTGCCCAGCCCCCAAGGTGGGCTGAGGTATTGTCTACTTGCTATATCTTGCCTCTTGAGCTTCCTGGGTGTTAAAATACAATCTTATCTTCAAGCTGGAATTCTTCCTGCCTTTTACTATGCCGTCTACAGCTGGGTCTGCATGCTAAGTTAGTTGCTCAGTTTGCAGAATCACCTCGTCAGATCCGAAGGAGGAAAGACAGCACATAGGCCTGGGCCTTTTAGTGTGCTAAAGTGAATCTTCCACATGGTTACAAAAGTTTAGCATAATAAAATGTGTGCTACTCTTCTTTATCTGGGGAACATTAACTGATTTCACTGAAGAATGATTTTAGAGCTCAATGTTAAACATAGAGTTTTAGCAGGGGGGGGTTCCTTGCATGTAGTTACATTGCTCTGGCTGCAAATATCCCACCCTGCCCCCTCCAGAGGCCCTCACCCTACTCTGACTACATCCATGGTCCCTGTCTCAAGGTCCTGGTATTTCAGGAGCTCCCTGTATTATGCAGATTCTATTGCAGATAACAGACACCACTCAGGCCAGGTTAAACTGGAGATTAAATACAGGGGATTAGGAGCTCATAGGATTGTTGGTTGTTCTGGAGGAGCAAGTTCTAAGCAGAACTTCCAGGAATGTCTCCCAGAATGTATCAGCAGGATTGGTCTACAAAGAGAGCTTCAATAGCCTCTATGATCAGGAGATGAAGATTCAGGAAGTTCCTGTCCCAGTTGCTGGCTCCAGGACCACATTGCCTCAACTGAGATAGATTAGGAAACTGGCTACCACTGTTGGTTCCAGGGCCACACTGCCTATTCTTTGATTGATGGCAGCAAAATAAATATCCCATGAACTTCCTCTCAGCAAAACAAAGCTAGACATTTACCACTAGACCTCTACTATCACTGCTGCAAGAAAAAGACAAGTGCTCCCAGAGCATGTTTGCCAATGCAGAGTGGGAATATATTTTCCACCTTACTTCCAGCTTCCAAATAGTGCACCAATTTTTGGAAGATAGGTGACTCAAGGACTCAATCTGTGGACTTGGGTTTGCTAGCTTCTGCAGGTAGTGAATCATGTACAAAGGGGTGGTAGGGGGTTGAGCAAGCAATCCATGATGTCACACCGAAAATATAGGAACCACTTCTCCTGTTTACTACATTGGTTTGCACATATGTGCTGTCACTTTTTGGTACCCTACTTTGCCAGTATCCTAAGCACATACTCAGTCTGCCCCAACTTGACTAAGAACCCCATGAAGAAAAAGTTAGCAGCCACAGCTTGGGCCTTCCAAGGTAGAAAACGGGTGGAATGTCCATTTCTTCTGTGCTCAGATGAACCAGTTTGACAGAACGAAGAGCCTTGCTATGCTACTTGTCTCTGCAAGCTTGGAGGCCTAAACTCAAAATTAATTCCCCAAGGAGGTCCTCAAAAGGTGATGCAATGTGATGCCTCTGGGCATGTGTGGGCAGAAGAGACCAAAGCCTGAGGCAGGTAGAAAGAAGACTTTTTCCCACCCACCTGAGCTATCTTGGTGGGACACTAATTAAGAAGAGAGGCAGAAGACATGCCAGTTCCTGGCAGCAGCTTCTTCCAAAGCTTATCTGGATCATGTCTGACAAGGGAAGATGCTGATTGAGGCATCTGGCACCCGAGGTCTGAAATAAGCACAGTTGGGCAGCATGTCAGAAGTCAACCCTTGGCAGCTTACTGCAAATGTCGAGGTTAAGAACCAGTCAATCAGCAGGACGGTAGCCATGGAAGTCTGAATCCCCTAAGTAGTATGTAACAACTCACCTGCTGATTCAATTAGCCCTGGAAAAAAAAAAAAAAGAAGCAATCAGTCATGGTTCCCATGTGCATGGTGACCTGGAGAAAGTGACTTAAGCCCTCTGAGACTCTGTCTCCAATTTACTATAAGATGACAGGTGTGGGTAACATTGAGTACAGTGCCTGGCACTAAGTCCTCCATATGGTGAAGCAATTACTGAAATGAAAAGGGAAAGGGAATGGGTTCATATTGGGGACCTCTACACTATCTCCTTTAGCAATTTGGGGCCAAGTTATGAACAGTAAACCCTGGAGTTTGTAATTTGGTGGCACAGTAGCATCCCTGCAAGGTAGGAATTCTCCCCACTTTAGAGAGAAGGAAACTGTGGTGGAGTGGACACTTTCAAGGCCTCACCTGTATCCTCCTGCCCTTACCACCTCAGTGACCCCCCAACAGCTGGCATCTGCATTTCTGTGCCCAAGGATTTCCTGTTGTTGCCTTGGTAGGCTGGAAGTGCTGGAGTGTGACTGTTGGGAGTTTGTGCATAAACACCCAGCTTCCCTTGATCCTCAGGGGGATTACCCTGAGGCAAAGGTCTCCTCTGTCTTCCAGAAATCCCCAGTGGGATTAAGCTCTCCATCTAATGAGATCCAGCTATCCTTATTACAGTGACAAAGTTCTCACTCTTTTCCCAAAATGAGAAGCACCATCCCAACAGTCATTGTATTCATTGCTAATTTTATTTCGTTCCTCATTTCTGTCACGGTCCCTCTGAATATTGTTATCTAGAGAAAAATTATAAAATGAAGTTTCAAAAATTTGTATGTAGGACAAAAATAAGGGGAAGAATAAAATAGCTCATGAGATCCAATCGGCAAAATGTCATCAATGTAGGAGACCAGTGTGATGTTTCTTGGAATGTCAAGACAATCAAGGTCTCTGTGGATTAATTATACTATGGAAGAGAACAGGAGAACTGATGTATTCTTTAGGCAAGACCGGGAAGGTAGACTGTTTTCCCTGCTGGGTAAAAGCAAACTGCTTCCAATTGTCCTTGCAAATTCATATGGGATGGGGGAAGCCATTAGTTAATTCAATAGCTGCATACTAAGTGCCAGGGGCCATGTTGATTTTTTCCACTAAAGCACTGCATCTGGAACAGTATCTTCAATGGAACCATCACTTGATTAAGTTCATACTAAATCATACCCATTCTTCAAGATCCATCTGACTTCTGCATAGGTGAAACTGGTAAGTTAAATGGGGTCTATGATAGGTTTCACTATCCCTACTTTTCTCAGCTCTTCAAAAGTGGCATTAATCTCTGCAATTTCCCCAGTAATGTGGTATTACTTGTGGTCTACCACAGCAGTAAGAGGGAAGTCCCAAGGACCTCACTTAGGCCTTCTTACCATAGTGATCCTCATCCCGCTGGTCAGAGAACTGATGTAAGGATTCTGCAAGTTGTTAAGTATGTTTATTTAAATTATTAATTTATAAACTGGGAAAATAACCCATAGGTGGATTTTTGGATGAACTGGGTCTACTCAGAGTCTGATGTGAGCTGAGCCAGACTCCCACTTCAGGCTGCAGTGGTGTTCTGGCTCCTCAAGAATTGGTATCAGTTGAGCCAGGGTCCAGGTAGCCCTAACATTTTCTTTTTCCTCCTAACACAGTCACTTAGCAAATGTCTGCAGGCTTCTTTGGAAAATTCTTAGAGGAAGATTTACTGTGTGTACTTGAGGCAATAGTGGAGGGCACTTCTTCAAAGATACCCCACTTCCCCTTCAAAGGGCTATTGGTATGGAATTGCCTTAGGCTTTGAAATTGGGTGAGAGCCATTACTCTTCACTGAGACTAGGTCAGATTTTTTTGCTACCATATCTACGATTTTTCCTGTTACAGAAATCAAGCAATTCTCTAGGAGGATGCCCATCTATTTCATTCCTAGGACTCCATGATCAGTTAACTATTACCCAAGATTTTTGTGGACCAAGACATTCAAATTACTTGTACATCCCTGCTGCCCTTTGACATAGATGTGCCCACCTGGCCTTTAGAAGTTAAGTAATGCCATTTGTCCTCTGCTACTTCATGATCCCAACATTTTCATTGAAATCAGAGAGCCAATATCCATGGTTCCATTCCCTATAGTTGAACCTATCATTCAAAAGCAGCAACCACAGAGCTTTCAAAGATGCAGGCGCTCCCCTCTTAAATGGACATATTTCTTTTTTTGTTGTTGTTATCATTCGTCTACAATTACATGAAGAACATTATGTTTACTAGGCTCCCCCCTTCACCAAGTCCCCCCCACAAACCCCATTACAGTCACTGTCCATCAGCGTGGTAAGATGTTGTAGAACCACTACTTGTCTTCTCTGTATTACACAGCCCTCCCCATCCCCCCCCACATTATACATGCTAATCATAATACCCCCTTTCTTCTTCCCCGCCCTTATCCCTCCCTACCCTCCCATTCTCCCCAGTCCCTTTCCCTTTGGTAACTGTTAGTCCATTCTTGGGTTCTGTGATTCTGCTGCTGTTTTGTTCCTTCAGTTTTTCTTTGTTTTATACTCCACATATGAGTGAAATCATTTGGTATTTGTCTTTCTCTGCCTGGCTTATTTCACTGAGCATAATACACTCTAGCTCCATCCATGTTGTTGCAAATTGTAGGATTTGTTTTCTTCTTATGGCTGAATAGTATTCCATTGTGTATATGTACCACATCTTCTTTATCCATTCATTTACTGATGGACACTTAGGTTGCTTCCATTTCTTGGCTATTTGTAAATAGTGCTGCGATAAACATAGGGGTGCATCTGTCTTTTTCAAACTGGACTGCTGCATTCTTAGGGTAAATTCCTAAAAGTGGAATTCCTGGGTCAAATGGTATGTCTATTTTGAGCATTTTGAGGAACCTCCATACTGCTTTCCACAATGGTTGAATTAATTTACATTCCCACCAGCAGTGTAGGAGGGTTCCCCTTTCTCCACAACCTCGCCAACATTTGTTGTTGTTTGTCTTTTGGATGGTAGCCATCCTTACTGGTGTGAGGTGATATCTCATTGTGGTTTTAATTTGCATTTCTCTGATAATTAGTGATGTGGAGCATCTTTTCATGTGTCTGTTGGCCATCTGAATTTCTTCTTTGGAGAACTGTCTGTTCATCTCCTCTGCCCATTTTTTAATTGAATTATTTGCTTTTTGTTTGTTGAGGTGCGTGAGCTCTTTATATATTTTCGATTTCAAGCCTTTATCAGATCTGTCATTTATGAATATATTCTCCCATACTGTAGGATGCCTCTTTGTTCTATTGATGGTGTCCTTTGCTGTACAGAAGCCTTTCAGCTTGATGTAGTCCCACTTGTTCATTTTTGCTTTTGTTTTCCTTGCCCGGGGAGATATGTTCATGAAGAAGTCAATAATGTTTATGTCCAAGAGATTTTTGCCTATGTTTTTTTCCAAGAGTTTTATGGTTTCATGACTTACATTCAGGTCTTTGATCCATTTCAAATTTACTTTTGTGTATGGGGTTAGACAGTGATCCAGTTTCATTGTCTTACATGTCGCTGTCCAGTTTTGCCAGCACCATCTGCTGAAGAGACTGTCATTTCCCCATTGTATGTCCATGGCTCTTTTATCATATATTAATTGACCGTATATGTTTGGGTTAATGTCTGGAGTCTCTAATCTGTTAAATGGAATATTTCTTAATGCTGTAATAGTCAAGGGAGTGTCTTCTGGATGCTCTCATGGAACATAGTGGGCGGGCTTGCAGGGTGCACATGATAAATCCAGTCAAACCTTTTGATGCCCTATACCTTTGAATTTCTGCCTTCATATAATTCCATGCATATAAATCCAGGCTGTAACATCTCAGTCCTCATTAAATATAGGACACTGGGTCACTGTTGAGTCCAAGTTTCAGTCAATCACCAAGTAAGCAATTAGAGACACAATCATGAGAGAACATATTAAATCTGGGATCTCTAGTAGGTTCACCTATACCAATGAGTTTGCTCACTGTAGTGTTGCAGTCTACTACTGTCCTTGGTCTAACACCCTTCAAATCCATACCTATTCATGTTCCCAGGTTTCTGCTTATACATATTAGCAAAATTTTACAAGTCTTTGGTATTCAAGCTACTTCCACCAAGGTCATAATGTGTGCCTATCTTTGTGGAAGGCGCTGGCATTTGGCCCTAATTATGGGTTTACTGACAGCAGGGGTTGGTCATTGTGGCTCTTGAGGAGAAGGAGCATATGCTTTCAAAGCATGTGCCTCAGGTATTATTACAGGGTTTTCAAGCAAAGAAATGTTAGTGTCCCAGTATTGCAGAGGGCAAGCTACTGCCCCTGCTAGGGGATGCTCAGAATGACTTGGAAAGTTAAGATTTTCAGTTTCATTTGGGTTCAGTCAGATGTCCTCATTTCTAGTTTTATAATCCCTTTCTTTCCCCATCAAGTTTCTCATGAACTATTTGATGGGGCTGTGAATCCAGCTAACATTGAAGTTTAGAAACTTACATTTTTAAATGTTATATTTTTGGCAGTATCAACCTTGTGTCTTTAAGTAATCAAATCTTCTTTGAACTTCTATTCTTCTAACATCTTAGACCATGATTTGAACTGAGCTTGATATTTTCTCTGTGCAAGCATTCAAGTACACTCAAAAGAATACAACCCACACTACAATCATTATAGTCATCATTACTACTATAACAGTCAAGTAAAGAATCTAATTGGGCTCCGTAGGCCCCTGTTTTGGTTGGCTCTTCATCAACTACAGGTGATAACTTACTTAATTGGTACTGCATGCAATGGATTACTAGCATCCCATTTCCCATTGGTAAGGGCCTCATTATAGCTCCCAATCCCAATGGTATGGCCAAACTGATGCCCAGATCCCATCTTTACAGGTGTATCTGCTGAGATTACTCCTCCATCAGCCAGAGTCCGGTCAGGAGATAAAAACTACACAGGAATTTGAACAGAGAAGGTTTAATATAAAATGAATTAACTATAAGAGAGGATTGGAATAACAAGGGATTGGCTGGTAAGAAGTAAAGAACTGTGAAGAGTACAGGAATAGCAGATACAAGGCACTAAGGGCAGTCCTACCCTTAGGACTGAGATGGAGTACCCTAGGAAGGGCTGCCATCCCCAGAGCTGTGACCCAGACCTTGAAGAGGGCACAGTTGTGACTCATTGGATAGTGGATGAGTCTCTGAGATCCTGTACCAGCCCCTTCCTCCTTCAGTGTCCCTTTGTTGCTACTGACAAGCTTAACATTGTGCCAGCTGGCAAAGGAGAAATAATTACAAGGCCCAAGGTTATTATCATAGACTAGGCAATGAGGGGTGGAACTGAGAGGCAGTAAATTTATCATTGGCACATTGAAAAAACATCGTGAATTATTTAATGCAGCATTGTCCAGTGCAATAGCCACTTGTAACATGTGGCTATTCCAATTTATAATACTTAAAATTAAGCAAAAATTTAAAATTCCAGGACTCAGTCATTAGCCCATTTCAAGTGCTCAATAGCCACATGTGGCTACTGGCAACTAGATTAGAGTGACGCAGATACAGAACATTTTTATCATCACAGAAGTTTCTGTTGAACGTTTCTGAGCTAATGAATCTTGATTACTCTTTGCTTTGGTTGCTGGAAATCTTGGAGATAAATTCCATCTGCAAGGTCAAGGATAAGGTCGATTGCTTGCAAAGTACAAGTCTATATTCTTACCCCTGGCCTCCTTCATCCCAATTTTTGATTCAGTTTAGTTTATCGTGCTGTATCCTTTTTCGCCAGTTTTTTAACATACATCTTGGAATGGATAAAATAAAAGCTTTTTTAGTAGAATTCACTTATTTTTTAAAGCTGGACAAGTCCTTAGAGATCAGTCAGCTCATTTCCCAAGTGTAGAAGTCAAAAGTCCAGACAGCAAAAGTAAGTCACCCAATCAGGTCACAGAATCAAAACTGGGATGATGATTCAGATTTTATAACTCCCACTCCAGGTCTTCCTTGCACAGGATGCACTCTGTGTCCAAGATTTAAGAGGCAGGGTAATGTCACCCAAGGAAACAATTAGACCTGAGATTTAACCCATGATTCTTGGCCCTCCTCTAAGGCTCAATGGATTCGATGAGAAAGGAAGTATCAGCAGGTACAGGGAGGGGTCATGGCGGCCTGCAGTGACTTGTCAGGGTCACTTGTCACCCTTACATTGATCTTATTCATGAATGGGGACTAGCTGACCCTCTGCAACTGCCCCGACCTTCGGACGAACGTGGAGTGTAGCCGGAGACGCCTGCAGAAATGAAACAAGCAAGGGACACAAAGAACGACCAGCAAGACAGGATGTCTGATCAAGCTGGCACAGTTTATTGTTTGCAGGCTCAATTTATACAGGTTAGCAAGTAAGGGGTGGGTCAGGAGATAATTGGACCTTAGGTGGCGCCGGCGGGAACGTGTAGAGGGGTGATTGGGCCTTGGTTGGCGCCGGTGGGAGCAGAAGACCCGGAAGAGAAGCAGGGAGTTCGCCATTTTGTGGGTGGGGGCCCTTTGGTTTCCGGCATGCAGCCATGACCCAGGAATCTGTTCATACCTCCGGTGTGTCTTGATTCCAGCCTGCTCCACTGTCCTGTGAATTGCTGTTTGCTGGGTCCCCAGAGGTGCTTCTGCCCACTCACGTGAAACTGTGTCTGTCCCCTTCCTCTTATGAAACTGTGGGCCATAGCATGATCTAATTGGCAGGGATTGCAGGTGTGTATTTAAAAGTTGTCTGTGTATATATATATGGCTCATACAAAGGAGAGCAACTGAGATGAGCCTGCCAGGTGCCCGCCAGATGCTGTGTGGCATTTTATGTACGTAATTATTTCTGAACTAGCTCTTAAATTTGCCTACTTCTCTATCTTTGCTGCCATGCCGCTAGCACAGACACAGTCATCTCTTATCTCTTACATGTAAAGATTATTGTCTCCAGTGTAAATTCAAATTGTCTTCCAACCTTGTCTATTCTCTTTTCTGTAGCAAATGTTTTTTTTTGTAAAGCAATAGTTCACATAATTTAATTCAAATAACTTCAGTCTTTTAAGCGTACAGTTCTGTGAATTTCAACAAACACACACAATCAGGTAACCACCACGATAGTCAAGACATGGAACAGTTCTGTCATCTCCACAAGTTCCCCTTGGCCCCTTTCCAGTCACCCTATTCTCTTTCCCTCTGTTCCCACATTCACAAATGGCTAGGGAAACAGGACTCCAGAGAGGAGGAGGCCTCCTGCTGAGGGTCACCCAGAGACTCGCCTGTCTGTTGGTTTTTTCTTTACGGTATAGGTCTGTGTGTTTCCAAAGCCAGTGAACTGAACTGTTAAATCAGCTGTGGGTCTGCCTTTCCCCTCCTCCCAAGGAACATCTTCCTGAGGTCATCTGGGAAGACAAAACAGAGGCAGAGGCAGCAGGAGTCATTCAGGCTTATCACATTCGTAATATCATTGGTCCTTCACAGCAACCCTGTATTTTCACTCATTCATTTATTTCACAGTGGAGAAAAGTAGGGCTCTGGCAGAGGAAGACAGCCGCCCTAAGGCACATAGCAAATGCTGCCATTTTTCTCCATCTTAGGGGCTGACCAGTAAGGAGTGTTTTAGGAGGAATGAAGGGATGTGTACATTTCTCACACATCACTGTGCATCAACACCACCCAGAGGGCTTATTAAAACCCAGATTTATGGCCCTGTCCCCAGAGAATTTGATTCAGAGGGTCAGGGTGAGATCTGAGAATTTGCATTGCTAACAAGTTCCCTGGTAAAGCTGGGACCAAGCTTTTAGGACCCACCTTATGGTATGCTTATTTTTTTTTGGCCACTAGGGACTCTCACTGCCCCTGGAATCCTAATACCAATAATACTAATAACACTAATACTAATACAAATAATATCCAAATTTTGTTGAGCAGTTACTGTGTGCTTAATACTATTCTTATGACTTCACATACAATGATTCACTTAAACTCGCCATATCCCTATATTCCTCATGGAAAAACCGAGGCATGGAGCTGTTAGGTATCTTGCTCAAGGCTGTATCACCCATAAGAACTGGATTTGGGCTTTGAACCCAGGCAATCTGGCTCCAGGCTCACACCCATAAGCATCACACTAGTGCCCACAGCTCATTGGTACCTGCCCTTCAAGCAGGACAGAGGGGCCAGTCCTATCTCAATACTTTTCAGGGTACAGGCCTGAGGCCACATTCACCATTTGGTTTACAGCCATCCTCCCCTTCCTGCTCCACCACCCCTGCCCCCCAGTTTAGTTCCTGCACTACATTTAAGTGGAATGCAAACCTTCCCCAGGGTCTCAAGTGAGAGTTGACACACTGGCTGGCATTTGGAAGCCACTCTCAGGCATACTCGTTGACAACGCCTCAGCTAGGTGCAGTCAGCAATTATGCACTGTCAGAGGCTTGTAAATAGCTTGCCCCTTGGAGATAGTGGCTCTGGAAGGCAAAGGTGTCTTGAACAGGATTCTGTAGAAACAAGCTGGTAATGACACCTGAGGGCTGGGAGAACAAAGTTTTATATTGAACACTGGCCAAAAATAACTCTTTTATATTGGGAGGAAGAGACATTGGAACTTCATGGTAGTGGAAGAAATGCAGACACCAACTTGCCTGAGGCTGTTTTAAGTGGCTGAAAGTGAAGCATTTAGCTGCATAGTCCCAGAGAACAAAGAGAGAAATATAATATCAGAGCTGGAGAGATTCTCAAGAATCTGTGAGCCAGCCCCTTGGTATCCCTTAAGGAATCTGAGGCCTGGTGAGGGCCAGGTCCTGATTAAGGTCCCACAGAGAATCAGTTGTCTTGGCTTCGCATTCAGTGTACAGCCTCAGGGACCTGGGAGCTGTGCTGCAGGCAGTCTAGGCAAAGGTGGGCACCCAGAAGAGGCTGTTGAAGAGGTAGCCTTCCAGAGGGGACCAGTTTTGTCTTATCCTGTCCAACTTGTACAGGCATCAGAGGGGATGTTTCTGATGTACACATTTTATCAAGTTATTTCCCTGCTGAAAAGATTTCAATGGCCTCTCATTGACAGGACAAAGTCCAAACTCTGTGGAATGGATAGAATTCAAGCACGCACAGGGGAGTACAGCCTGGTGGTTAAGGTAGTATGGCCTGCAGAGTCAGAGTTGGGGAAGCAAGTCTTGGCTTTGCCACTTATTAGCTGTGTGACCTTACGTAAGTTACTGAATCTTTCACATGCTCAGCTGCACACTGGGCTAACAGTAGCAACTAATCTCACGTATTTGAGAGGATTCATGAGCTAATACAAGTAAAAGTACTTAGCAGAATGCTTGACTCATAGTAGTTATTGCTATTAATATTCCTATGAATTATTCCATCTATGGCACTCAAGGCCCTCCATGACGTGGTCCGGCCCACTGCTCCAGCCTTGTTTTTCTTCCTGCTTTGCTCTCACATTGTAGGAAGGTCTTGTTATGTCTCCTTGGTGCGAAGCATTCTGTTCTTTCTACCTTTACAGCTCTTTCTTTTTCTGGCCTTTAAGACTCAGCTCAAGTGTCTCCTTTCCTGGGAAATAGTTCCCAGGTCCCAGTTATGAGCTGCTTCTGTGAAGAAGAAGGTCAGTCCCAGAAACCATCCCCAGAGTGAAGAGCAGGAGCAGCCTGAGTCAGAGTCCCGATGCTGCAAACTACTTGCTGGGCAACCTGGAGCTGTGCCTCTCTGAGCTCCAGTTCCCTTCAAGTCCTAAGAATAATGACCTCCAGATTTCTGTGAGATGATCTTTGCAAAGGCCTAGCACCGGCTCCAGCACATAGTCAGGACTCAATTATAGTACTTGTTAACTACCGTTAAGTAGCTGTTACTTTAACAAGGAGAAACTCGTCCCTTAAGTACTTGACCAGGTTGCTTCTTCATCCCCACTTTACTCCGGGCTTGCATCTAATTTGTAGGTTATAGCTCATGAATTTTTTTTTTGAGTTTTTAAAACAACTTTATTGAGATAGAACTGACACAATAAATTACACTTATTTAAAGCATAAACTCATTGTTTTGATATGTATACACTCATGGAGCCATAACCACAATGCAGATAATGAACATAGGCTTCATCCCCAAGAGTTTCCTCTTGCACTCTTTTTTTTTTTTTTTGAGAGGGCATCTCTCATATTTATTGATCAAATGGTTGTTAACAACAATAAAATTCAGTATAGGGGGGTCAATGCTCAATGCACAATCATTAATCCATCTCAGGCCTAACTCTCGTCAGTCTCCAGTCTTCTGAAGCATAATGAACAAGTTCTTACATAGTGAATAAATTCTTATATGGTGAACAGTACAAGGGCATTCATCAGAGAAACTTTCGGTTTTGATCACACATTATGAACTATAAACAATCAGGTCAAATATGAATATTCATTTGATTTTTATACTTGATTTATATGTTGATCCCACATTTCTCCCTTTATTATTATTATTATTTTTATTTTTAATAAAATGCTGAAGTGGTAGGTAGATGCAAGATAAAGGTAGAAAACATAGTTTAGTGTTGTAGGAGAGCAATTGTAGATGATCAGGTGTGTGCCTGTAGACTATGTGTTAATCCATATAGCTCATGAATTTTTAAGTGTGAAGCAAGTCTGTGACATTGTCCATTTATCTGCCATCCATCCATCTTCCCACCATCCATTCCTCTTTCATCTATCCCAGTATCCATACACCTACCATTCACTCAGCCCCAGCCACCCATCCATCCACTCACCTACCTGCCATCCATCTATCCCTCATTTTCTTCTCATGGCCCATCCGTCCATCTCTCCACAATCCACCCATCACGCATCATCTACCCATTCTTCCAACCTCTTCACGGGTATGGAATAAGCATCTGCTGTGCTTCAGAGCTTGCAGACTTACAGGGAGAAGTCAGTGAAGGCAGCGGGATATCATAGAAAGATCAGGAGCTTCAGCATCAGACAGCCCTGAGTTTTAGACCAGGCCAACATCATGACCCTTAACATTTCTCTCTGTGAGAATTTGGAAAATACTTCTCAAAGCATATCTGTCTAAGCAGATGTCCTTGTCTGGACATTTAAACATGTGTGTGTATATACCTTCACCTGAAAATCTCCTTGGGTTTGGTTCTAGGCTGGTTCCCAGCCAGAGATGAATTAGGTCCTATCTTTACCGTGTGGAGCTCACTCCAATGCCAGTACTGTGCATCTGGGCATCAATGCCACCTTGAAACATCTTTTAGAGAAGACTTCTTTTTAATTGTTTGCATTATTATTTCTCTTGCCCCTGCATTTTATTACCTTTCCCCAACCGAGTTGTGAGATCTTTGAGCACAGAGAGTTTCCTTGGATCTTTGAGTCTGCCTTTAGGTCTAATACTATGCTTCTGCCTGGCAGCTTTCCATGATTGCCTGTCTGTCTTTGGTCACCTGTGGACAGATTGCAATAGCAACCAAACAATAATAATACCTAATGCTTACTGAGTACGTGCCACTTATTATGTGCCAAGTTTTGCCATTATATTCATTTCATTTGAGCTTCACCACAATACTGTGAAATAGGTACATTCCAGGTAAGGGAACTGAGGCTCAAAAGAGGCAGAGTTGATGGCCCAGGATTACAAAGCTGCTAACTGGCAGAGCCAAATGAGTGCAGGCACTCTGACGCCAGAGCCCATGCTCTTCTCCCTGACACTGCACCACCCCCTCTGCCATCAGAGGGACAGATATGACTATATTTGTCCTACTTGCGTCAAAGGATGGTCTGAACACAATAAAGTGAAGTAGCTGGAGGGTGCTTGAAAAAAAAGAAGTTAGGAGTTCAAAGGAAAAGCATTGTCATTAAGCCTTAGGGATTTCCAGAAGTTATTTAATAGCAGGTTTCCTGACGTTGTCATCCAGTACCATCTCCCCTCTATCCATGCCTCCCAAGGTAATGGTGTCGACCAGAAAGTAATGGTAATTGGGAGGAAATTACTCCTTGTGGGTCTTTTGGAGGAAGCCTTAAAATTCTGCCTTGCAGGTAAAGCAAGTTTCTGAAAAGTTCAATTGCAATGTGTCGATTTGAAGGAATGACAGAGAACTGAAAAGTGTGTATCTTTTTGAGATTTGGGGTACTGGGAAGCTGGATCTGCATATTGTCTGTCTCCGCTTCTAGACGCAAGGATTG
Organism: Manis javanica; assembly: GCF_040802235.1. NCBI lineage: Eukaryota > Metazoa > Chordata > Mammalia > Pholidota > Manidae > Manis > Manis javanica. Next base: position 27,839,304 of record NC_133160.1, on the reverse strand, counting down.
CCTGCGTCCAGGGCTGGGCTTTTCCCACTTCTGTATTTCTGGTTCATCGCTGGTATTCCAGATTGTGTTGGACAAGATCTTCTAGGAACGACCCTGTCTGAGATGAGGCTTATCCTTAAAGTAACCACTTTGGCCAGGAGGAGAGAGCTTTATTCAGGACTGGGTGGGTGGCTAGTAAGAGGGAGCAGAGTTAAGCCAACTCACACCACATTGAATGGGCTCCCCTCTGAAGAGGGAGTTCTTACCAGGAGTAGTAGGGAAAGGGGCTCTAAACCAGTGTCTACTGGTTAGGCATCCAAATTTAATTGTCAGAGCAAGATGTCTTTCTGCTCCAATCCATAGCACTTGGCACAAACTGTGGCCACGTTATCCTGAATTGACAAGGAAATAGCAGAGCTCATTAGCTGGGCGATGACTTTACTGCCAAATCAAGAGAAACTCAAGACAATGGAATTATGCATCCATTAAAGAGAATGAGGCAGATGACAATGACAGTTAACATATGCTATGTCGGGGACTCTGATACGCAACCATTATCTCATTTAATTCAAAAGGCTCAGGAGGTAGGTTCTATTATTATCACCCTTGACAGAGAAGGCAATTGGATAAGTTGAGTCACCTTCTCAAATCGGTCATGTAGATCAGACTCCAGAGAGCCAACTCCCTTATCCTTTAGTTTTCTATTTTGAAAAACTTCAAGCCTATGGAAGACTGACAAGAATACCATGAACGCCCACATGTCCTTCAAATTGCTAACATTTTACCGTATTTGTACCATATTCAGGAAATTCAGTATTAATGCATTCCATATGTTATATATTCAAATTTATACCTGTATTCAGTTGTCCCCAAAATGTCCTTTTTAGCTAATTTCTTTCCAATCTAGGATTCCACTACAATTAGTTATCATATCTCTTTAGTTGCCTTCAATCTAGAACAATGCCCAGCTTTTTTTCCCCTCTCATAACATTGACATTTTCAAAGGGTCTAGGAGACCACCTCACATTCTGGATTTGTCTATCTCCTCCTGGTTACATTTAGGGTGTGCATTTTTGGTGGGAATGCCTGGGAAGTAATGTTGGATCCTCGTTAGTGCATGATATCAAAAGGCATGTGATGCTGCCAGACTTGGTCCTTTGGTTAAAGCTAGATTTCCCATTGTAAGGGACCTCCTCCCTCTGTATGTAGACAACCTATGGAATTACTTGGAGACTAGGTGAATATCTTGTTCTTCATACACATTAGTCTACCGTACCTATAAATTTACATGTACAGACATGGGATGGTCCATAGTATATTATTACATTTAAAAGGCAAGTGGCAGGAGAGTGTGGGTAATTACAACCTTCCCTTCTTTGTAAGCAATTCGGCATGTAAATAAACACATAAAGAAAGGTGTTGATAAGGGAAGGACTTACCCGCCTGTGCTGTTTATTTTGGAGAAGCTCCAGCTGTAAGTACCTGTGGATCTTTTATCTTGGGCCATTCATTTTTCACAGAGTGGAATCTTCCAGTTGCCTGCCTGGCAGAGTAAAGCCTGACACTCTCCATGGAGAGAGGAGAATGAGGCCTCAGCCTTCAAATTCTACCTCTCACTTAACTCAGCCCTGTCCTGGTTTCTGGAGAGAACCCGCCGAGGCTCTTGCTCCGGTCCAGACAGACACCCTCTAATCACCCAGAGGCCTAACCACTTCTTTTTATGGACTTTTAACCACCTGCCATTTCCTGTCCTATCTGTACCCCATTTTAAGAGGCACATGACACCTTTAATTCCTGAGCCTTTCAGGGCACACATAGCATAAATTAGATGGCTTTTCTGCTTCTCCACTGCCTTGCATGGTTTCAGCTCCCTTAGATGTGCTGTCAGTCACTGTTCATCCATTTCCTACACAGCTCCAGTGTTTCATTGCTGTTTTCTTCTCTTTTGTTCTCTTCACCCTTGTGGGTCACTTCTTTTATCTCCTTACTTTAATTCTAGTGAGAATTTGGAAGGGTGCAGAACAAATCCACATGCTTCACTGGTTAGGCTTAACCCTCAATCTATACCTTATATTATTTTACATGGCTTCGGTTTTTAAAATGAGTACTTATTTTATAAAAGAAATCTAAGTGTTATATATCCATAACATTAACATGTAGTTTCTGTGCGTGTATATATATATACACAGTTTTTTGAAGACCCCACATAAAAGAGGTGTGATAGTTAGAAGCCTTCTGATTGCGTGGGTGAGAGAAATTCACCTTGAATTGGTTTAAGTAAAGAAGGTGATTTATTGGCTCACTTAACCGAAAGGTCCGGGGTGAAGGTCTGGGAACTCCATGGACATCAATAATGTTGTCAGGAATCTCTCTTTCCATCTTTGGTTTTTTGTTACAGCCTTTCTCCACTGATCACTACCTGCACATTTTTCCACCTGCAAAATGGGGCTGTCAGGAAGAATGAGTGATGGAAACGGCTGAAAATTAATGCACTCAGCAAACAGAGAAGGTTTCTGAAATCCTAACCAGTAATAAGTATAATTGCTTTTCAGAAAGCTACCCGAAGCCCCCGCCCCCAAGAACAGGTACACAATGAAGCACAGAATTTTTAGCTCTGCATCAGGAACTAACTGCCTGAGCTGAGAAAATGGGAAGGTATCTGGGCGAATGAGTCAGTCACCAGCCTTGGTACAGGCTGATCTCTACCCATGTCCTGGGTAGAGATGTCCACGCTCCTCTCAAGACTTGCTCCTGGAGCCCTTGTGCTCAAGGCTGATGCTGGGGGTGCAGGAGGGAGAGGTCTCAAGGTCACAACTGTCTTATGTTTCCTGCCGACATGGACATGTGTCTGGGGCTAATCTTTCTGGCTTTTATGTGCTGAGCTCTGCTTTGCACGTTGAAGGATGGGAAGATGTCCATTCATACTGCAGACACTGGGATAATGGGAGAATGTGGTAGTCGGAGAGGAGAGCATGGAACAGCAGAAGGGAAGGCAGGGTGGGCAAGAAGACGGGCTGAAGCTTAGGGTAAGAAGGTAGTTCTGGTTGCCAGGGCAGCATCCCTTAGGGCTTCTTAGGCTGTGTAAATGTAGGACCTCAGACCTCAAAATTGTTTTATTTCTATTAGCCTCAGTTTTCTCATCTCTAAAATGGAGCTGCATTAGTCCCCTACCTTATAGATATTAAATGCCAGAGGGAAAATTTTCTTTTCTTTTTTTTCTGTTATTTATATGGAAATAAAAACTTTGAGAAGCCTGTGGAGGATGAGAGATACATACTCACCTTCATCAGGGCACGTTTTGCCCATCAAACATGATTCCCATACTGCTGTGCAGACAGAGAGAGGAATGTAGTTTGCTCCTGGGAAGGAGAGAGGAAAGAAACGAGAGTTCTTGGGCAAATAAGTGAAGAGGCTAAGCAGATAGGGGATGAAACAGACGTTCCTGTAAACAAAAGGCGCAATAAAGAAAATCCCTTTGCAGATACCCTCAGGGAGGACTTTAAAGCCATGAAATGGGTCCATCCACTAGAGGGGGCCCATGTGGAGGGCTGACACATGATGTGGGGCAAGTTAAACATTGTGATGAATGGAGAGTGTTGGGCACAAAGCTTGGTCATAGTAAATACTCTATAACCTTAGCTATTATTATTTAAGTTATCAATCCAATTAGTGCTCTTGTTTCTATCCTCTGTCTCTCAGGGATTGGGGTCTGTGGGCCTTGTGTCAGTCTACATTTATAGGCATTTTGCTCTTCTGCCATGAAATGCAATTTGTATGGAAAGAATTGAAATATATTGAGCCTTCTTAGCAATAAAAGAAATGCAAATTTAAAACCACAAAATATTTTGTCTGTTTGGCAAAGATTTTGTTTTTAAAGTGTTAGTTCCCCAGTATGGGTAGGGGTGGGGGGATATCAGCAGTTTTGGATCATGTTGGCAGGAGTGTAAGTTGTTATAACTTTCCATGAAGATAGTTTGGTAAAAAAGCCATGCATGTCCCTTGACTCAGCAATTCCATGTCTAGAAGGAATATTTAGTGGATGTTTGCAAAGATTTAGTTAAAAAGCATACTGTTAATTGTTGCAGTGAAAAATAGAAAATAGCTCCATGTCCAACAACAGGAACTTAAATATTGAAGGGGGCATCCCTTCATAGGGTTACAAAGCAGTCATTCTAAATGATGTTGTTGGAAGCACATTCAATGGCATAAATGTAAAGTTAATTTGGAAAAAAGCAGGGAACAAAACTGTGTGTGTGGTGTGGTCCCTGTTGGGGACGTGAGCTTTTCATGTCCCCCAGATATTCTTGGGCAGCTCACATCATTAGAGCACTGCCTGGGCTCATGACTCAAGCTAGGTCAATGAGGACCATCCCCAGGATGATGAGAAAGCTCTGAGAGCAGCAACTCTTTTTCCAGGCATAAGGACAGAGGACCATACATGCCAAGAGCTGGTGAGTCTCCCTTTTAACCACCATGTGGCAAAAATAAAGATAAAAACAAGCAAAGGGAAGTAAAACCAAGAGATGTAGTAAGATGGATCCTGATGACATTCATCAAGTGCCTGGATCCTCCTGCTCCTAAAGTCAGACCCCTGGGATTTTCAACTCTGTGAGCCAATACATTATTTTATTGCTCATATTAGTTTGAATTAAATTACTCTCACTTTCAAGCCAGAGTCTTGGCTAAAATTAACCCAGTTTTATAAAAATCAATAACAGAAAGTATCCATAAAGGTAGACACCAAAACGTTGATTGTGGTTTTTTTCTGGGTGGGCAGGGTTGTGTTCTTGTTTATTGTCTTCGTTTTGTTTGAATGTTGTGGTGGCTTTAAAACATGGCTACAAATTCCTTGATATCTCTGCCAGCAAAAGATGGGGGTCTATGTCCTCTCCTGTTGCATCTGGAGTGACAGTGACTGAATGCCCAATGGAGTGTGGTGGAAATAATGCGATGTGACTTCCAGTGCTAGGTCATAAAAGGCCATGAGGCTTTGGTCTTTCTGGGCACAAGCCTTGGAGCCCTGAGCTTCCACGTAAGAGGCTGGAGGCAACCATGCTATGAGGAAGCCCATGCTGCATGGACAGTCCATATGCATGTGTTCCAGCTGACAGCCCCAGTGGAGGTCTCAGCTACCCACCAACGGCAATAGCCAGACATGAAAGTCCAGACACCTCCAGATAATTCTGCCCCCAACAATCAAGTCAATCCCAGCGTCTGGGCTTCCCAGTTAAGGGCCCATGATAGAGCAAATTCAGGCCATCCCCACTGTGCCCTTTCCAAATTCTTAACCCGCAGAATGTGGGAGCATCAAAATATTGTTATTTTAAGTTGTTAAATTTTGAAATAGTTTGTTGCACAGCAATAGACAGATGAAACATAGATATTTTCTGTTTTTTTTTTCCTGTGATGACCAAGAGTTGGTTTATATTAAAAAAAAAAAAAAAGAACTAGAAAAAGTTACTCTTAAAATTTGCATAGAAAAAAATTAACAGCACCATCTGGGAACAGAAATTTGTCTCCCATCTACCTGTTCCTCCAGGTCAGGGGCAACAGGTATTGCTTGACGTTATATCCTACTGTTCACTGAGTGAAGGAATATGAATGAGTCAGCATCCTGGAGTCTTTATGACCCTCGGTGTACTGAATTCTTGAATTCTTAGAAGTAGTTGTCTTATCTCATAGGTTAAAAACAATTTCAGCCTGGGTGGGCAGGGAGGGATAAGGGGGGGAAGAAGAAGGGGGTATTAAGATTAGCATGCATTGGGGGGAGGGAGAAAGGGGAGGGTGGGCTGCACAATACAGAGAGGACAAGTAGGGATTCTACAACATTTTGCTAAGCTGATGGACAGTAACCGTAATGTGGTTGTTAGGGGGGACCTGATATAGGGGAGAGCATAGTAAACATAGTACTCTTCATATAAGTGTAGATTAAAGATTAAAAAAAAAAAAGGGGAAGAAAGAAAGAAAAGGGGGATTACTCCTTGATAGGATAAAACTATTGGTAAATCAAAGATCAACGCATGCTTTAAATATCCTTAATGTTGATCACTTAAAGGGTGTCAGATGTTCAGCTATGGAGGTACTCTTTTCTGATAATATTCCTTTCTCTTAATAAAAAGAAAAAAAAAGGCAGTCCCTGTGTGCTGACCTCCAATGAGTTCTGCACAGTGGTATAGAGGGCATGTCAAAGTGTGGGCAAAGGGTCTGTTTGTTTCTATGCAGAAGATCAAGGCCTAGCTTGGATACCCAGAAAATGAACTAAGATACGATATGAGGAGGAGCTTCCGGCATCAGCACTCTCTGGAGGACTCGTGCGGGGGGATGATCATCAAAAAGCCTCCACAGGGATCCGGGCGATGCTGCGGTTGTGGCTGCGTCCACCCCACTGTTTCCTGGACTTGCCATTGGAATGAGGAGGGAGATGTCTAGGCTGGCATGTGCATACAGTGAGACAACGAATTTGACCAGATCTGTACTGTTGGAACTCAACCAGGAGTTGGGAGGGGTGCAAGTTGTAGCACTCCAAAATCTTATGACTAGACTATCTACGGTTAAAAGAACATATGGGATGTGAACAGATCCCAGAAATGGGCTGCTTTAATTTGTCTGATTTTTCTCAGACTGTTCAAGTACAGTAGGACAATATCCATCATATCATAGACAAATTTTCACAAATGCCTAGGGTGCCTAAATGGTTTTCTTGGCTTCACTGGAGATGGATGGTAATTATAGATTTGCTTTGTTTATGTCACCGTATTCCTATTATGTTAATATGTGTGTGTAAATTAGTAGTTTAAAACCTATACATACTTAAGGTACTCTACAAGAAGATATGTCAAAGAAATAATCAATCCTCCCATGTTTTCTTCCATATGCTACCTCTATAGCTTTTCTTCTTCCTTCCTAATTACAACCCTTACATAGAATTCGTGCCTCATATCGAATTTACCAAGTATCATAATTCCTCCAGGTGGTAAAGATACCTCGAGACAAGTGCTGGGCATAGAAGCCACAGGGCATAAATCTGCAAAGAAGTAAAAAGCTAACCTTTGCAAACAATATGGCTTCTCTCTCACTTACCAACTTTACATTTCCCTGTATGGCCCCGGAAGATGACTGGTTAGCCAGAGACGGGTAAGATTCCTCAAGGGAGGAACAACCTAAGACAGGCACAGTCGCAGGGGGGCCATCAGGTGAGAAATTGGGGATCAACAGAGGTGAGGCTCAGAACCTCATCCCCCCTGCTTTGAGAGAAATCTTCTGCATCCGTGGATGTTTTGCTGCCCTTGTCTAGCTTGGATTAATACTTAGTCCATAGGCACACACCTGATCATCTATATTTGCCCGCACCAAACTATGTTTTCTACCTTTGTCTTGCATCTACCTACCACTTCAGCATTTTATTAAAAATAAAAAAAATAATAATAATAAAGGGAGAAATGTGGGATCAACATATAAATCAAGTATAAAAATCAAACGAATATTCAATTTGACCTGATTGTTTATAGTTCATAATGCGTGATCAAAACCGAATCTTTCTGTCATGAATGCCCTTGTACTGTTCACCATGTAAGAATTTACTCACTATGTAAGAATTCGTTCACCATGTAAGAACTTGTTCGTTATGCTTCAGAAGATTGGAGACTGATGAGAATTAGGCTTGAGATGGATTAATGATTGTACATTGAGCATTGACCCCCCTATACTGAATTTTATTGTTGTTAACAACAATTTGATCAATAAATATGAGAGATGCCCTCTCAAAAAAAAAAAAAAAAAACAATTTCAGCCTAATTGCAAATGTTGACAACTCTTTGAAAAACCATTTGGCAGCTTGTAGCCTGTGAGTTATGATGCTTATGTTTGAAAGTGAAAAAGAAAATGCAGCTTATAGTGGTTTAAAGAAGAAAGGGGGTTTACTGACTCACCCAACTAAAAAGGTGAAAGGGAAGTGGAGAGGTGAAGCTGAATCCAGCAGCAATGTGACCCAGTCAGTTTCTTTCTATGAAATATTTTCCTTGTGGCAGGGAGGGGTGTGCTAATCCTCGGCAAGCAATGAGGTTTCACCTTTTGGTCACAAAGTTGGTGTCACCAACGCAGGGGCAATATGCATTTCGGCTCCAGTCCGAAGAGTACATTTTCCTGATAGTGAAAAAAATTAAGTATGGGATCTGAGGTTGCCCTTGACAGGGCCTAGTTTTGATCATGTGGTTGTCCTTAAATCTACTACTGTGGGTGGCAGTGGGTGGATGTGGGGACTGATAGGATGTCCTGCTTGGAATAAACCAGAGATTTACTCAAGGGATTGGCGGTTGGTCAATCCTACCCAGACTCTATGGATAATACATCCCAGGTCTTGTTAGGAAGGGAGAAGGGAAAAGTAGGGAGTGAGACACATTCACTTATAGCAGGAGGCACATGAATCTTTACGTCCTTGACCCACTAGCCTACTTCTGGGGAAATATTCTAAAACACAGGCTGATTTATGGAGGTGTTCAGTGTTGTTTACAATACTAAAAAGCCAGAAGCATCCTCAATGTTTAATTTGCCCATTTATTTCAGTTATTGACCTCTTTTACAAAGGGATAGGCGTTGATTCTAGACTCTGGGGACACACTCAAGTAATAAGACACAATCTGGATGTAGCACTCAAGGTTCAGAGGGGAAGAGAAGGTAAACGCACGGTTTCATCCAGGTAATAAGTGTGAGCACAGCAGACCTAGCGCGCTATGGGGGCTTAGAGGAGGTGTGCCCACCCTGGATTGGGGAATGACAGTAGGAGGTCTTTCTGGAGGAAGTGAGACCAAAAAGACCAGTGAAGAGAGGTTAAGTTGTCCCTTAACCACGTGGAAGGGAGTGGAAGTGGTTATGGGTAGTGGGGGGTCGGTGGGCGATAAAGGGGGAAAAGTTAAAAAAATACCAATGCCTGGGTCCTACTCCTGCATACTTGGTTTCCCTTGGACTGGGGTGGAACCTGGGCATAGGGTGTCTCAGGAGAGCTGTATCATTGTGTAAAAGAAAGAAGTTGATAAGCTCCTTAGGGTGGGTGGAATATTGAGACCCTCAAGAACACTGGACCGTTGTGTGTTGAGAGGTGACTGATAAAGTACACTATAAATAGGACATGAGAACTGAGACAAGGAGAGGCATCTATTCCGGTTCTGACACACATTAGGAATGGTCAGGGGGCACCTACCAGGGCCTCATGTTCTCAGCCACTATCCAGCCCTTCAATACGCTTGCCCATGAACTCACCCCTGGCCTTGTTTAAAGCTTTCTGTGATTGAACGGCCTGTGGAGCCCACTCGGAGGCGCTGCATGGGGGGGAAGATGCAGAGATATCAGAGATGGTGGGCCTACATAGTCAGCCGAGCAGACCAAGCAAAGTCTCACAGAAGTCACAAGAACTTGAGGGGAGGGGCTGGTTTTCCACAGGCTGTGGAGTTGGGGGCAACAGGCTCCTTGAGGGCATCAGGACAGGAGGCCTGTTTAGCCAGACAGAGGGTCTGGTGCATTTGGCTTGTTATTCATTTGACTCAGTCGTGGGAGAGGGACTGTCAAGTGACAGGGCCAGAGAGGCCATGGTCAGATGGTCACGCAAGCCAGGTTGAAGGGCTTGGACTTTCTCCTGGAGCAGTGAGGGTGTCTGATGGGGAAAGTGGCCTGATCAGATGTATGCCCCAGAAAGATCCCGTTCTGCTGTATGCAGAGCACCTTGCCTACGGCAGACCTGGCCTCTGTCTTGGGACACTGCCACCCACCACAGGACAAGGGTAAGTGGTCTTAACTCTCTTAGTGTCCTCGTCTGTAAAGTAGGGGTGACAATATTTACCCTCCAGGTTGCTGGGAGGATACCATGTGATGGGGTAAACAAAGCAGGAGAGTGTTGTGCTTAAGAGCATCGACCATGGAGCTAGATTACCTGGTTTCAATCCTGGCTCTGTCGCTTACCTGTCTGACTTAAGGCAAGTTACTGACCTCTCCGTGCTTTACTCCCCCTCCACAAAATAGGGTACAGTAGTTCCTACATCATAGGATATTAGTAAAAATATTAGAACAGTGACTAGAGAGGTTTTGTTAAGTAAATAAAGTATCTGATGGTAGCTGGAAGGGCACTGGAGGTGAATTGACCGCCCAAAGCTGCACGGCAGGTCAGTGACATCAGAACTTGATGTGAGTTAAAACCTTTCCCTGTGCAATGCTTTCCAAGGTAGAATGTTCATCTGATTACTGTTGCTATCGATCTTTCCTTTCCTGTGAGAGAAGAGCACGAATTCAAACTATAAACACTACACAATACTGCTTCTCCTATAGAAATGTATCTGACACTTCACAATAATTAATGATCAAAGAAGCAATCCCTCCTCTGTCATCCCCCTTGGCTGGGTCAAGGGGATCCTCACAGTTAGGAAAAGGGTGCCTGACATGTGCTCAAGAAATCCTGGGCTAGGCCTGTGATGCCCTGGGTTTGGGTGTGTATTCTGATTTCCAGGCCCAGCTCCACCAGTTAGTGGAAGTGTGACCTTGGATAAGTCACTTAACTTCCTTGTGTCTCACTTTTTTCATCTGAGAAAATGGGGGGAAATAACAATATCTTGCACCTAGGCTCACTGTGTGGATTGAGTCAATGCATGCAAGTGCATTTTGTATTTGGCACATACTGGATGCTGAATGAGTATTAGCTATGATGGTGATGACAGTGGTGATCATGATTCTTGAGTGTTTACTCTTTGCCGGACTTTGCCACCAAAGACTCACACAAACTCTAGAAGGTAGAATGAGTATACATGTATTTACCCAGGGAGGTGAGGAGGTGAGAGCTTCATCTCAGAGACATTAAATAACTTGCCAAGGTCACACAGCATTCCCATTAGTTGAATCTCCATCTGTTTGATTTCAGAGTTGAAATCCTTAACCACCCATTGTCCTTCCTCTTGTCAATCAGCAGCCCCACCAGACTTTGAATTACATGGGGGCAAAAAGTGAGTCTTATTAATTTTCATACCCTCCACCACCCCACTCCCACTCCCAAGCGCTCATCCCAGAGCAAGCATCTGGAAATGTTTGCCGAATGAATCTTGGATCTCTCCTCCCACAGCTGCCCCTCCTGGCCCTTTAAAGACCTCCATCTCTGCATCCTTGAACCAGCTTTTTACTGAACACAACAGGAGGGATGATGAAAAAAACCTCTTTCTCTCCAAGGATACAATTAATCAGAATGCTTCAGTTGCCCACATACCTCTGTCTGTATAAATACATATATTTGTATCTATATAAATAGTAGCACTCACAAAGGTTGCTGGCTCAGTGATGTAGTTAAATGGGAGACTGACAGAATGATTCATGGCTCAGGACGAATTTAACTCTAACCTGTTTGTGCAAGACAGATTTACTTCAAGAACCCTTTCTGCTGCATAATTGCCATGAGTCCACCTTCTCCCCAGGGAGATGATATTTCCACATCGGCCCACAATCTCCTGCTGCTCATACCCAAGTCAGATCTGGAGTCTCTTGGCTGCTTTCCCAGCAGAGTGGGCCCAGGTAAGATCCAACCCAGGCAGTCTTTTGTGAGCAAAGGAAGGAGGAGTAATCAAAAGCTGCAGCAGGAGGCAGCCTGCCAGGAAACTTGAGAATGTGAGATGAGATCCCTCTGGGATAGGTTGTCTAGAGGAAGACTTCCATCCATCCCTCCACCCATCCATCCATTCATCCATCCATCCACCCACCCACCCACCCATCCACCCATCTGCACATCCATCCACCCATCCACCCATCCAACCATCCACACATCCATGCACCCATGCACCCATGCACCCATGCACCCAACCATCCATCCATCCATCCATCCATCCATCCATCCATCCATCCATCCATCCAACCATCCCTCCATCCATCCATCCATCCATCCATCCCTCCATCCCTCCCTCCATCCATCCATCCCTCACTCCATCCATCCATCCCTCCGTCCTTCCATCCATCCATTCATCCATCCATCCATCCCTCCCTCCCTCCATCCATCCATCCATCCATCCATCCATCCATCCATCCATCCATCCCTCCATCCCTCCCTCCATCCATCCATCCCTCACTCCATCCATCCATCTATCCCTCCGTCCTTCCATCCATCCATTCATCCATCCATCCATCCATCCATCCATCCATCCATCCATCCATCCATCCCTCCCTCCATCCATCCATCCATCCATCCCTCCATCCATCCATCCATCCATCCATCCCTCCATCCCTCCCTCCATCCATCCATCCCTCACTCCATCCATCCATCTATCCCTCCGTCCTTCCATCCATCCATTCATCCATCCATCCATCCATCCATCCATCCATCCATCCATCCATCCATCTATCCATCCATCCACCTGTTTATTCATTCATCCATTCATCCATTATATCTACCCATTCATCATATTCATTTGGCCATCCCTTCAGGCATAAAATATGTACTAAGCATCTACTATGTGCCAGACACTGTGCTGAACACTGGGGATTTAGTGAATGAGTCAGGTGTTCTTGGAGCTTATATTCTATCATGAGTTCAGACATATAACAGATAATCATGCCAATATCTTTTTAATTATAGGCTCCAACAAGTGCTATAAAAAAGGGGTATGTGGTGTTAAGAGATCCTGTACCTGGGTAACTTGACCTAGTCTTGGGGCCAGGGAAATCTTCTGAGAATTAATAGATCAGAAAGAGCCATCCATCCATCCATCTGGGAGCTCAAGTGAGGTTTCCAGGCAGAGAGAAGAACACCTCTGAAGTTGAGACTTCCATGTGAGTGAGGAGCAAAATGATTTGACTGCAGAAGGGGAGAGTGCCGGGAGATCGGATCAGGGAAGCACTGGGAACCCAGATCACCCAGGGCTTTGGGAGCAACGGGAGGATTTGGTGTCTGTAAATTTCCAGTTTCTCTGTGGTTCCATTCTCTCTGAAGGAGTGGGAGTTTCATAGCTTTGTTTAACAGGAAGATGGTAACCATGATGGACAAGTACAGGGTGAAGCTGAACCCATGGCCCTACTATTCTACAGGTGTACAGCATTAGGCAAGCCATTTAACTTCTATGAGCCTCCTATTTTTCACCTATAAAATAATGATAACCCTGTTTTTTTCCTCTTCCTTTAGTATTTATAGAGCACCTACTATGTGTCAGGTGCTTTTCTGGACACTGGTCATATTCCAATGACCTAAACAGACCAAATTCACTGAATTGTTATAAAGATTAAATGAGATAATGCATATAAAACATTTGGTACCATGCCTGGTTCATTGTAAGTGCTTATTAGATGGTGGGGTTTTGATTATTATTTAAAATGTAATAAAGGAGCACTTTACTTAATATACTGAGAACCTCTTGACAATAGCGGGTAGCATTTTTCCTCTGAGTCCTAGCATTCCCATTCACCTATTCTACCAACTCAGAAACCTGAGAGGCATCCGTGATGCCTCTCTCTATCATACTTGAGAGCCATTCCGTCATCAAGTTCTGCCCTCCCTCCCTTCTAAAAATCTCAAATGTCCCCCACTCATCTCCAGTCCCCACCCACTGTCATAGTCAGGGGTGCTCAGTGTCATACCTGCCTGACAGACATTGTTAACTGCTTACCCAGAAATGCACATCCCTTCCTTCTTCCATATTAAAAGCATCATGATTGTATTTATGCCTGTAATGTGCATAATCTCAGGTTAAATACTCACTTTCCCAGGCTCTCCTGCACTTAGGAATGATAGTTATGACCAAGGAGATGGGAGCAAAAGTCTCCTGGAGGTAAAAGGGATAGATGTAGAGCCCTATGCCTGTCCTGAATTTTTCTTTCTTTGAACATGGAAGTGATATCTGGAGCTGTGGCAGCCATTTGGAACCATGAAGTGATAATCATGAGGATGAAAGCCAATATAATGGAGCAGAAGAAATAAAAACAATGTCTGGGTCCTTGGTGAAATAGCTGGCACCACCAGTAGCAGCTGACCTCTGAACTTCTTGTAGAAATAAACCCCTCTTTTGTATAAGCCACTATTATTTGAGTTTTCTGTTCCTTAGAGATGAATAAGTTCCTAAATACCTGTTTTATTATAACAACTTCCCAGCATACCTACTCTAGGTTTAGTCCTCTGATTCATTCTCTGCATGGCAGCCACTGGTATGTTTTGAAATATACATGTATGGTCATCGCTGTGCTGAGAACTTTTCAAACATTTCCCATCACCTACAAGAGTCCCTGGTCATGGTGTTATTTTCTGGCTAAATAACGGTCTCTTAGCATCTTGATCAGCTTTTTTTCCTGATGAATATTGAGATATTAATCCCTTGTTCAACTCATGTGACACTAGTGTTATTGTAATAGTATTTTTAAAAAAAGTACTAAATTTAACTTTACCTGAATTTAGAGAAAAAAAAGAAACTTAAGTGAAATTTAAATAATTGCTGACTTTCAAATAATTTTCCTTTACCCATGGGAAATTATTTCTTACCAGATCACTCTAAGGGAATTATTAAGGAGATATGGCAACTAAATGCAATGTGAGATCCTAGACTGGATGAAGGACATCAGTGGGAAAACTTGCAATATTTTAATAAGGTCTATAGTTTTTTTAAATAGTGTTTAATCAATGTTGCTTTCCTGGTTTTGATAATTGGTCTAAGGTATTTGATATTTGATAATTTGGTATATAGTCCCATAAAATGCAGACATCAGGGAAAAGGGGAAGGACATACCAAATCCTCTGTATTACTTTTTCAACTTTTCTAAGTTCTGAAATAATTTCAAAATAAAAAGATTTTGTAACCACTTTAAGAAAAAATTTATAAAGTACAAGAGATTAGAGCAATTTTTAATTATGTTTTTACTGTTAAGAGTATGGAATCACTGTGTTATGAAACATGATGGCATTAGCATCCTTATAATTCTTTTTATTTTCTCATCCCAAACTTGCAAATTTTTGTTATTTGTCAAAATTTAGAACACTGACATTTTTTTGGCGATCATAACTATTGCTGGATCTATTTAATCTTAATTACATGTTTAAATAATTCTATGCTCACCACCAGCCCTTTGTTTCCTGAATTCTTTATTTTGGTTTTAGTTCTTTATTGGCTGGATTTCATAAATAAGTACTTTTTTCAAGAATGTCTCCTTGCTTCTCTGTTTCCTGGGCTCATGCACACTTGGAACTGGCTGTGGGTTGCCATTTCATTTATACAAATGAAAACTTGACTGGGTCTAAGTTTATGGGGCTGTGGTTCCAAACTTTGTTGACATTGCTCTACCATTTTCTGTCATTGAGGGTTTAAAAAATTTTACATACAGTGGCATTAACTTTTTTGATACTGTTTTTATGAAGTCTAATACATGTATATATTTATTCATATAACCACAACCATAATCAGATTGCAAGAGTTCTATTATCCTCCCAAATTTCCTCATGCTGCCTCTTTATAGCCAGACCTTCCCCCAACCATTAATCCCTGACAACCATGGATCTATTCTTTGTTCCTCCAATTTTGCCATATAAATGTCATATAAATGGAATTATACGGTATATAACCTTTTGACATTGACTTCTTTTACTCAGAATAATGCTTCTGAAATACATCCATATTGCTATGTACATCAACAGTTTGTTCTGTTTTTGTTTTTTTGCTTCTTATACTGTGTTGATGATCCACAATTTGCTTATTACTTGTTGGACGGAATGGCTGCATCATTTTCATTTCCACCAGGAATGTATGAGAGTTCCAGTTGCTCTGAATCCTTATCAGCACTTATTATTGTTAGGTTTGTTTATTTTTCCCTTAGTTGTAGCCATTCTGATAGGTGTATAATGGTATCTCAACATGCTTTTAATTTACATTTCCATAAGGGCTAATGACATTGAGCAACTTTTCAGATGCTTTTTTGTTGCTCATATATCTTCTTTGGTAAAGTGACTGTTCAAATATTTGCGCATTCTTTGTCTTTTTATTGATGAATTTTGAGAACTGTTTATATATTATGAATACAAGGCCTTTACAGAATATGTAAAGCTTGTTTTTCATTCTCTTAGCAGAGCAAATATTAAAAATTTTCACAATGTCCCCAAAAGAATAAAATACCTAGGAATAAAACTAACCAAGGATGTGAAAGACCTGTACTCTGAAAACCATAAGATACTCATGAGAGAAATTAAAGAAGACACCTATAAATGGAAATCTATCCCTTGCTCATGGGTAGAAAGAATTAATACTATCAAAATGGCCATCCTGCGCAAAGCAACTTACAGATTCAATGAAATCCCTATCAAAATTCCAATGATATTTTTGAATGAACTAGAGCAAATAATCCTAAAACTCATGTGGAAACACAGAAGACTCAGAATAGCCAAAGCAACCCTGACAAGAGAGAACAAAGATAGAGGTATTATGATACCTGACTTTGAACTATACTACAAAGCTACAGTAATCAAAATAGTATGGTACTAACACAAGAAAAGACCTATAAATCAATGAAACAAAATAGAGAGCCTAGGTATAAACCCACAAAGATATGGTCAATTAATATATGATAAAGGAACCATGAATATACAATGGGGAAAAGACTGTCTCTTCAATAAATAATGTTGGAAAAGCTGGAGAGCTACATGCAAGAGAATGAAACTGGATTCTAACTCCATGCACAAAAGTAAACTTGAAATGGATTAAAGACCTAAATATAAGTCATGAAACCATAAAACTCTTAGAAGAAAACATAGTAAAAAAATCTCTTGAACATAAGCATGAGCAATTTTTTTCTGGACATATCTCCCTAGGCAAGGGAAACAAAATAAAAAATGAATATATGGGATTACATCAAACTAAAAAGCTGTACAGCAAAGTACACTATCAACAAAACAAAAAGGCAACCTGAGAATATATTCATAGATGATTTTTCTGATAAGGGGTTAACATTCAAAATATATAAATAACTCATATGCCTCAACATCAAAAAACAAATAACCCAATTAAAAAATGGACAGAGGACCTAAACAGAAATTTTTTTCAAAGAAGAAATACAGATGGCCAACAGACACAAGAAAAGGTGTGCCACATCACTAAGCATCAGGGAGATGCAAAGAAAACAGAGACGCCACCTCACACCAATGGCCACCATCCACAAGACAAAAATAACAAGGGTTGGCAAGGATGTGGATGAAGGGGAACCCTCTTACACTGTTGGTGGCAATGTAAACTGGTGCAGCCACTGTGAAAAGCAGTATGGAGGTCCCCCCCAAAAACAAAAAATAGAAATACCATATAACCCAGTAATTCTACTTACAGGAAATTACCCAAATAAAACAAAATCCCTGATTTGAAAAGATAAATGCACCCCTATGTTTATTGCCATATTATTTACAATAGCCAAGTTATGGAAGCAACCAAAGTGTCCATCAGTAGATAAATGAATAAAGAAGATGTAGTACATATACACCATAGGAGATTATTCAACCATAAAAAATAAAGAAATCCTGCCATTTACAACAACATGGATGGACTTAAAGGGTTTTATGCTAAGTGAAATAATCCAGGTGGAGAAAGACAAATACTAAATGATTTCACATATTTGTGGAATCTAAAAATAAAACAAATTGAACAAGATAGCAATAGACCCATAGACACTGAAAAGTGACTAGTGGTTACCATAGGGGAGGTATTGGGGTGGATGGGTGGGAGGGTGAGGGGGACAAAGAGGCACAAAAATTCTCAATCATAATATAAGTTGTTTACAGGGATGGTAGCACAGCATGGAGAATATAACCAATGATTCTGTAACATCTTTCTATGTTGACATAGTAACTACACTAGTTGGGGTGAGAATTTAAATTTAATAATGTGGGTAACTGTTGAACTGTTGTGTTGCATACTTGAAACGAATATAAGATTGTATATCAATTATACTTCAATAAAAAAAGGTTAAAGAAAGTAAAATAAAATTTTCACGATATTCAATTTGTCAATCATTTTTAATGGATCGTGCTTTTGGTATTATACCTATGAACTCTTAACTAAAGGTCATGGAAGTTCTTTTTTTTTTTTTTGCTCATGGATATCCAATTGTTACAAACACTGTTCAAAAGACTATGTTTTCTCCACTGAATTGCTTTGGCAACTTTGCTGAAAAACGATTGACTTTATTTGTGGGTCCATTTCTGTACTCCATACTGTTTCATTGATCTACGTATCTGTCCCTTTTTAATACCTCTATGTCCTTATTACTGTGGCTTTATAATAAATGTTAAAATTGGGTAGTGTCAGACCTCTAACACTGTTTTCTCATCTTATTTGGTTATTGTAGTTCTTTTGTATATGCATATACATTTTAAAATCATCTTGTCTATAGCTACAGAAAAATTCCTGCTGCAATTAGTTTGGGAATAATTAATATCTTAACTATGTTGCCTTCCAGTCAATGAATATGGTAAGTCTTTTCATTTATTTGGTTTTTATCAGTGTTTTGAAATTTTCAGCCTACAGATCCCATATGTATTTTGTTAGGCTTATACCTAAATATTGTGCTTTTTTAGGACCTACTGTAAATGGTATTGCTTTTAAAACTCATTTCTAATTATTCATTGATAATATATAGAAATATGATAAATAATCATATTTAAAAATAAGAGTTTACATGTTGACCTTATATTTTGTGACCTGGCCAAACGCACCTATTAGTTTGCAAAGCTTTTTCTTTTTGTAGATTCTTTGGAATTTCCTATACAGACAGTCATATTATCTGTGAATAGGGACAGTTTTGTTTCTTCCTTTCCAATATGTATGCCTTCTATTTCTTTTACTTGCCTTTTTGCAGTCGCTAGGACTTCCAGCACAATGTTGATACGAGTAGTGAGAGTGGACATCCCTGCCTTGTTCTCAGTCTCAGGGAAAGCATTTAATCCTTCTTCATTAATGATAATATCAACTGTTGGTTTTTTGCAGATGCCCTTTATCAGGTTAAGGAAGCTCCCCTCTAATCTTAGTTTGCTGAAAGCCTTAAAAAAATCACGCATAGATATTAGATATTAAAGTGCTTTATCTACATTAATTAATATGATCATGCAGTTTTCTTCTTTACTATGTTAATATAGTGAATTACATTGATTTTCAAATGTTGAACTAGCATTGTACTGCCAAGAGAAACCTCACCTGGTGAAGATATACATATGTGCATGTGTATACATACATATTGTATATAGATACATACACACACACACACATATATATATATATGATTTGCTAACATTTGCTGAAACTATGGGTTTGAAGTTACATTGTTCAGAATGTTTTGTTTTTACTACTTATTTTATTTCTTAGACATAGGAATATGAAAGTCATCTATTTTTTCTTGGGTAAGTTTTTGGGGGTTTGTGGTTTTTAAGACATTTGATCATTTCTACTACGTTTTTGAGTTCAAGTGCACAGAGTTGCTTACAGTATTTTCTTTTCATCCACTTATGTCTGTGGGGTCAGTAGTGATATTCTCCATTTAACTCAGGATATTGGTAATTATATCTTTTCTCTCTTTTTTTTCTTTGTTAGTCTGGCTGAAGGTTTATCAATTTTACTGCTATTTTCATAAAAGCAACTTTGGGTTTGACCGATTTTCTCTATTATTAATTTCACTGATTTCTGGGCTTTATTATTATTATTTATCTTTATTATTTTTATTATTCTCTGTATTTATATCTATTTTTATTATTTCCTTCCTTCTGATTGCTTTGGGTTTGTTTTGCTCCCTTTTTTCAAGCTTCTTAAGGTGGAATCTGAAATTGTTGATTTGACACCTTTCTCCTCTTCACACATACACATTTAATGACACACATTTTCCCCATAAACACTGCTTTAGCTATATCTCTAAAATTTTGAGATGTATTTTCATTTTCCTTCAGTTCAAAATTTTCCAGTTACCCTTGAGACTTCCTCTTTGACTCATGACTTACTGACAAGTGTATTTGTTTTTTAAATTTTCTAAGTATTTGGGGGATTTTCCAGATGTCTTTTTGTTAGTAATTTCTAATTTAAGTCCTTATGCTGGGAAACTTTTTTCATAACCCAAAATATGGCCTAATTTGGTGACTACTTTTGAACATTTGAAAAGGAGGTGTATTCCGCTGTCCTTGGATGGAGTAGTCTCGTTTGTCAATTAGATCCAGTTCCTTGATAGTGTTGTTTCATTTTCCTTTATCCTCGATGATTCTCTCTGTACTTGTTCTATCAGTTATTGAGAAAGTAGTGTTCCCATCTCCAAACATCATTATGCATTTGTTTGCTTCTCCTTCCAGCTCCAACATTTTTTACCTAGTGTATTTTGAAGCTCTATTGTTAGATACTTATGTCTTTTTTTTTTTATGAATTGACTCTGTATCTCTGGCAATTTTCTTTTCTCTGAGGGATACTTTGATATTAATAGAGATGCTCCAGGTTCTTTTCTATTAGTATTTGCATAGTATATTATTTTTCATCATTTTATTTTCAACCTACCTATGTCATTAATTTAAAACAGGATTCTTATAGACAGATTATAGTTGTCTTTTTTAAAAAATCCAAATTGACATCCTCTGTCTTTTAACTGATGTGTTCAGACTATTTTCATTTAATGTAATTACCAATAGGTTTGTATTTACATGTCCTATTTTATAATTTTTTTCCTTCTTTGACTTCTGTTTTTCTTTGCTTTGTTTTCATTTTCTTGACTCCTTTTGGATTTTTTGAATATTTTTTAGTCTTCCATTTAAATTTTTCTATTTGTATTTTACTATACCTCTTTGTATACAGTTTTTAGTGTTTGCTCTAGGGGTTACAAAATACGTACTTGACATTTAACATTTTATTAGAATCAAGAGGATGTGGTAGGGCAAAAAGGGTAGAGGTAAGTATGACACTGGAGTTTCTGGATCAGGCAACTGGGTATAAGATGATGTCATTCACCACCAGGGTAAATTTTAATGGAGGAACAGATGTAGGGGAAATGAGTTTTGTTTGGACCATACAGAGTTTGCACTAGTTGTTGAACATTCAGGTGGGGTGTTGGAAGACAATTTATCAAATGGGTCTGAAGTTAAGAGAAGTGTCCTGGACTTAAGGGTAGATTTGGAAGTTTTCAGTTGCAGTTGGTATCTGTTGTTTTTGCTACCCAACATTTGTTTATGTTTTTCAACCCATCCCCAAATTTTGGTCACATAACAATAACCCACTCTTAACTCTAGAAATGGGCCTTAAGTAGACTCAAGTAACTACCATATTCCAGGGACTGGTTCAGGGTTAATCGTATTTGGTCAGTGAGAATGAGGCCCAATACTTCCATTCTATCATCTTGGGGAGACATGCTTTGTTTCTAGTTGGAGTTAATCTGATGGGAAGTAAGAACTGAAGATAGTGCTGCCATCTTGCTTGCCTGAAGGACGAACCATCTGAAAATATGTCAGCAAGAGAGAAAGCAGACCTAAGGGGTGCTGAGAGTGAGTGGGCCCAGGGGGTGTTGTTTGAGCTCCTGGTCAATAGGTGCTCAATCTCTGGACTTCCCAATTATGTGAGCCAGCTTTCCATATTTCCTAAATTATATTTGATCAGGCTTTCTATATCTTTGAGTGAAAGAGTTCTGACTGATACATAAGCATCTGGTGGATATGGTAGCCATGGTGGTGAATGAGAGTGTGGATTACAAGTGTGCTGAGAGAGAAAAGAAAGAGGAGCCCCATTTAAGGGGTAGGTAGAGAAAAGGAGCCCATGAAGGAGCATGACATGAGTGCTCAGAGAGACAGGAGAATTCTTTATCTTGGCAGACCCAGAAATACAGTAAGTCAAGAAACAGAGAGTAATTAGCTGTGTAAAATATTTACGGGGGATCAGTCAAGATAAAACTGAGAAGGGCCCTTTGGGTTTATCAACAAGGAGGCTGTTGACAAAACTGTTGTAGTTACCAAGCTAGAAGGATCCTCTGAAATTGTTTTATACACTCTTCTGCAGATGAAGAAATTGAGGCAATGAGATACTTAGATTATTTTTTTTTGGTAGTTGATATAAGATTACAATAAATAAAGATCAGGGCTCTAAGGGTCCTTAAAAATCACCTGATCCAATTACTTATCTAATGCTTGAATCTCTTGTTCGACATATCTCTGAATCCTATGCTTAAGTGCAACTACTGAGAAAGAACTCATTACTTCCCAGGTCTAATGAGAACCCCTTGTTTCTGACTGCTCATGCCATGTTCTTTTTTATGCCACAGAGCAGACACATGCCTGGAGAGTGTATGCATCCTGAGTTGATTCCTGGGAAAGCTGACTGGAAGGAACGCAGAAGATTAAGTTAGATTGTGAGTTTTAAGGAGGTTTTTTGACTGAGATGGACCCCTCTCTTCATGACTCCGTCACTCCCTAAATAAAGCCAAATTCTTAGGGAATTCTGGGACCAGGATATTTCAGGACCAACATAATATTTCTATGTGCGTGCCACAAACCCAATATACCCAAAGTTAAAATCATCACCTTCCTCTACTAAAACCTGTTTTTACTCTTGAGATTCTGACTCTTCTTACATTCAGGTGCTCAGGACAGAACCCTGGAGGTCTCATTTTCTCTTCTCTGCCATCAGTTTCTTATGGATTACTGTTATTCCTCCCAGGTATTCCTGGGACTTGTCAACTTCTCCTTCTTCTACCATCACACCCAAGCAGAGGCCACCCCTACCTCCTACCTGGACCATGATCAGTCTCCCAACTGGTGTCCTGCTTCCATTGTCTTCCCGTCTAATCCGCTCTCCACACGGAAGCATTATCTGGCCCATGCTCAGCATTGCCTTCAGGAAAAAATACAGGCTCCCTAACATGACCTAGAGTTTGCCCTTAATCTTGGGGGTTCTGCCTGCTCTTCTCCCTTTCTCACACTCATGGCTTCCACCTCCTTGAAAAAACCACACAGTATTTCTCTCTTACTCCTTTTCACTTCATGCTATTCCCATTCTTGGAGCTGTTTTGCATCACCTCCCTCCCTTTAATAATACCTATGAGCTCTTTGGCTATCACCTCCTCAAGAATGCCTTCCCTGACTACTCCCACCACAGGTAGGACTGGTGCCACCCCTCTTCTCTCATGGGCCCTTGACACTCCTCCATTGCAGAAGTTTTACCATTCCCTAGTTATCCATTTTGGAATATTTCTCCACTGTTTGACTTTAAGGTCCATGAGAATCGGGAATATGCCTGCCCTCTTTATCACTGTATTCTTATTGCCTGGCACATAGTGTGTGTCAAGTGTACACAATTCTATGGTTTAATGATTTGTTTAGTGCTTATGGTGTTCTTGGCACAAAATGGCTGAAAAGAACTGAGCTCAGACGAGTTAATATTGAAACATTCTTACTGCACCTTACAGAATCCAGCTTGACATCCCCTAAATTCTCTTTGCTGTTTCAGAAAGTGCTAGATAGATACCCCAGATGGGGACCACTAAGGCCTCTCCAAGAGACCAAACCTCGAAAGTCTACCCCAGGAATTGTTTTTAATACTGGAAACTTAGCCCCTAAGCACCAGTAAGCCCCATGATGACATTGAAGCCAATCAGATCTTCCGATTAGCCTGAGCTAATTACTCTTAGTAAATGTGATTCAAGTCCAAATCCAACATCTTCAAGGTCCAATCACCCATTCTCTCATTTATTCAACAAATATTTATTGAGCCTCTACTACATGCCAGTCATTACTAGAGGCCAAGGGCACAAGACAGGTAGGGTCCCTGTCCATGAGATAACATGATGGTAGTCAGGTTGAGCACGAGGAAAGGGATGGCTATTAACTACATAATTACTCGGTGATTGTGGTTAGTGCAATGAAGGAAAGTATTGGGTGCTCTAACAGCATATGAAAAGAGGACCTCATGCAAGGCTCAAGAATCAGGGTTTCCCTGAAGCAGTGACCTTAGGAATACATATTTTTTTGCCAGGCAATGAAGTGAGCAAAGAATGTTTTGGGCAGGGGAAACAGCCTAACTAAGAGACTTAGAAAGCAGCAGGGGGCATGCTGCCTTTTAGCTGGTTAAGGAAGGAACTGGCAAGGCATTTGAGAGGAGAAATGAGCAAAATGAGGCGGGAGAAGAAATCAAGTCCAGATCATGGTAAGTCCTGTAGACCATGGTAAGGATTTACAGATTTCCATCTAAAAATAATGAAAAGCTCTCACAATGACCTATTCAATCCACTGAGGAAACAGGAGTAGTTGGTGTCAAGCACTTAGCATCCATGCATGGTAGGTGGAGTAATCCATATCTGTTGTGTCCTGTCCGAATTTCTGGTCAAGGATTCTGAACATAATAAAATTGCCATTTATGCCACAAAGTGTTAATGTGGTTTCTTCTGCAGAAACAGATAGCTAGAAGAGTATTATTATTATCCCATTTTACAGATGAGGAAACTGGATTTCAGAAAGGTTAAGTAATTCGATCCAAGTTAGGTAGTCAGTGGCAGAGCCAAGACCTGAAATGTCTGACTAATTGCAGAGCTGGCTCTTTTCCAGTTATCTTAGATGCCTCCTACTGAGTTAAGCTCCTTGACAAAATCTACCAAGTCCCCTATTACTGTTCTTCAATCTGGAGACTCTCCTTGGACAATCTAGATTTCAAGGACTAAAATGTAGTTAGAGAAACAGCCTTTATGAAAAAAACATTTGATTCACATTCTTTTTCAAATAATTGAACACATTCACTCTGCAATCAGTTCTTTCCTGATTTTATTTTCCCCTCCACACCTCCAGGCAGGAGCCAGACCCTTGTGCTAACCCTGACAGATCTGCTCCTCCTTTCCCCACAGGGCGCCCAGAGCGCAAATACCCTCTGGTCCCTATTAAATCCCAATGTCTCAGAGAGAGCTGATTCAGCCGCTCTCCCCTGCCTCCCGGGAAGAGTTAGGGATGAGCAAATCACTTATTGGAGTAATTTTGGGAGCTGAGGCAGAGCCATGGCTGGAAGCCACCCGCTAACTAGAAACCCAGGACATCAATCAACCATACTGATTTTTCCGCTGCTGCAGCCATTTAAGCAGTTATCTTTGCTCAGGGCTTTGTCCAAAGTTACTCAACCAGTGGGTTCCTGGGCGATAAGTCACCGCAGCCTCACTCCACTGTCTTTGTGTCCTGGGGCTGCTTCTTTACGCTCTTCTCAAGAGGGGTTGAAGTTCATTTGCTGCACTCTAAAAAGAAGAGGCTGCACTGCTTGTTCACACGTTCTGGTTATAGCAGGAAGATGAAAAGGGAGCCTGAGGTCTGTTGAGTATCAATATACTTCTCATTTGATGCCCAGCAGAGGAAGTGTTTTAAATTCATTTCATAGCGCCCCCTGCTGGTCCCCCTGCCCAACTGCAACAGATGCATGATCCAGTTTGGTGGGTGAGTGGGTGAGTGGGCGGCGCTTACAAGCCAGATGCAGAGGGAGGGGAGCCATTAGCCATACTAACATCCTTCCCTATTTTACAATGGGAAAAATGATGCCAGAAAGAAAAAATGTGATATACTCAAGATTGTGATTTACTCAAAGTCTATGTTAAGGTTAGAACCAGTTTCTCCACGGCTAGTACTTTTTCTAGGTTCTAAAGTGCCTAGCACATAGTGTCTACGATTGGTGGCGTAGCATGAAATCAGGAGATCCTGGTCTGAAATCCAAGTTTTGCTACTTAACAGCTGTCATGAAGAGACAGTTCTCTGATCC
Organism: Manis javanica; assembly: GCF_040802235.1. Taxonomy (NCBI): domain Eukaryota; kingdom Metazoa; phylum Chordata; class Mammalia; order Pholidota; family Manidae; genus Manis; species Manis javanica. Next base: position 27,813,613 of record NC_133160.1, on the reverse strand, counting down.
TCAGATTTCTCGTCTATAAACTAAGGGTAAAAAGACAAGGGGTAAAACAGGGTTTTGTAAAAATTCCTTCATCACATACCCATTCAAAAACTATTGAGTTACCAGCTATGTGCCAGGCATTGTGCTGGATACTTGGAATCCAACAGTGCATAGGATGTTTCAGTAACTGTTCCTTTTGAGGATGGCAGTCAAGGGAAAAACCTAGATGACATATGCCAACACATAGCAGAAATTCAACAACTGTTGAAAAAGAAAACAGTTTTCTTCTGATTCTCCTCAATTTTCAAGTATCAGGAGGCTTGGAGCCTTGCCCCAGCCGTATCAGCCTATGAATATTGATGACTTGAAGAGATTAAGTTATTTGAAGGTCAAGACCACAGATCTTTATATTCTCCAGTGTGCCTGGCCACAGGATGTGCTCAGTAAATATTTCTTTGGCTGCTTAGATGCTCCAAGTTCTGGCTCCCTTTACCTTCCCCGCTGCCAGTCAATTGCTGTCCGTGGTGCTGAAAAGCAAATTCCTGCTACTCAGCATGAGGCAGCGCAGGTGCTGAGGCAGAAAATGGAGCCCAGGGGAAGTGAGTAGAGCGGGGAAGAATGAGCCAACTTTTCACTGGCTGTTAGTGACATCTTCATTTTTTCGTATCAGGGAATCCAAAGCTGATATGTCTTTTTCCAGATGTCTCCACTTGGCATTTCTTGCTATCTGGAAACACTGGGCAGAGAGGTGTTCTCCTTGATAACCACACAGGGTAATAATCTCTACAAATGGACAAGTACTGGTAGCCCAGAGTCCTATAAAACCCTAGTAGAAAGTGTCCTTGAAAACTGGTGGACCCTCTTTGCAGCCTCTTCTGGGCAAGGAAAAGGCGTTACTAATGTCTCCCCCCAGCTGATTTCAGCCGTGTCCCAAGAATGTGGGAAGCTCTGACACATCAAATATATACACCTGCCTATGTAGATCTCCCCATGGCTAAAAATCTAGTAATTGGAAACCAGTGCGAGTTAGCAAAGTACTATTTATTCAGCCAACATTTTCTGAGTACCTACTATGCACCCAAAGACCATTCTAATGTAAGTCTCAGGTCTAGGAGCTGAGGAAAAGGAAAAGGAGCACCTATGAATGAGTCACCGGATGGAACCAGATGTCTAAATGCAAGAAACAATCTCCAGATAGTAGAAGAGGCAAAGCCACTTCCCTCTGATTCTTATCTGCTATCCAATTGGTTCTCTTGAGTGACAGGAACAACAGTGGCATAGAGTAGGCTACACCTTAGAAGCAGATGCTTCAGAAGCCTTCCCTGCTGAGGCTCAGTCCTCAGAGTGAAGTAGTGCGTGTTTCTTCCTGCCAAACAACAAAGGGGAAGGGATTCCTATTCCAGGCACCTTTGCTCAGAATTTCATTGAGTCTTCACATCAGCTCCATGAGGTGGTGGGAATCTCCTATCATCCCTATAAGGAGACTCCCAAGTCCCTGAACAAAATCTTGCCAAACAAGGAGAGGTACCTCTCCCTCACTGGTCCTAGACTGCAAAGTAATTTTATACACGCTGTCTTGAAGCTGCAGGATCTTCAGCATCTTTGAGATACTGTCAGGGTAGCATTTATCATTTTGATTAATAAGAAACTAAAACTTGGAAAAGTTAAAAAGGCGTGGAAAAGCCTGGGGTCACTGAGTGCTTGAAAAGATGAAATAGGACTCAGTCCCGAGTCCATCTGATCCTAAAGCCATTGGCAATCCTAATTGTTTTCTTGGATCTTGAGCATGAAGTTCATGTTTGACTTTTTTTAAAAAGACCAATCCTCTGGATACACAGAGCCAACTTTGATAATGGTAGCATCTGATAGTCTCAGCTTCTTCCATGGCACAATTTCCTTCTTAATCTCTTAATCCTCCCAACTTGGATGAGAATAATAGCAGTGATGAGAATAATGATAGCTAGCATTCATCAAGCACTGAGTATGTAGTGCTCTTAATCATTATACTCTGCTTTTAATCATTGTACTCAGTTGATAAAACAGCCATTACTCAGAGAGGTAAGCAACTTGCCCAGTTATTTATAGTCCAGAAATGATGGCTCAACCTCAAATCCAGGATTAAACCCCTGGATATTTCCACCGCTCCACACTGCCTTTCTCAGTGGTAAAGCAGAACAAAAGAGAACCTGTTGTGTGTCACCTCCAGAGAGGCACAGAGTGATTTAACACTGCTATGGAGCCCCGTGGGGATTTCATTTAAATGATGATCTGCACTTTGCAGTTGTCTGATACTCCCACCCACTTACTTTCCTCAAATGTGGAAACCATGTCACTCCAAGCACCCTCCCCAGCACATAAATGCTTCACTAAGGAAGCTAAACCTTTCTGTAGGGTTTTGGGGGATGTTCAGAAAGTTCCCTCTTTAAGTGTCATTATTCCAGGGACTTGTAAGGATGACTCAGAGAGGGAGAAGCTCTAATGGAAAATTAATTATTTTATCAGAGATGGGACCCAGGCTGAAGACTCAGAATTACTGATATAAGCTCTTCAACGAGGGCTATGAGGAGTTCTCAGTTGTCACCAACCAATTATTCAAAGACAAGTCAGGAACAGGGGTCCCAGCTTCCATTCCCTGCAACTTCTAACATCCCTGAATTGTGACAGAACTGTGAGGGGTGATGTGTGTGTATCGGAAGGGGAGTTTCCATGTGTGCTGCTGCTGTGTTTCCATGTGTGTGTGTATTCGGGTTTGGTCATGTTTCTATGAGTTTGCATGTGTTTGGAAGTGCTGGTGAGCACCTATGTACTTGAATGTGGTATCTGTTCGTGTCTATGTGTGTGCATCAGTGATCTATGCATGTGGTTCTGGGGTACTCGTAGGTCTCTGCCTATGTATTTCTGAGGACCTCTAGGAAGGGAGGAATCCTAGAGGTAGGCCAGGAAGGTGGAAGCAGTTAAGGGGCAGGCCTTTCGATGCTGCTGGGACATGAGAGATGAAAAAGAAATGCAGGTTAAACCACTAAAAACCTCAAAAAACTTTTCATTTTGAATGGGGGAAGATGAGCTATTATTAATAATAAAAGCAGTTTGTAAATTAATAATATGTTGTAGAACTAGTTGTACTAGGTCAATTTAGAGAACACCTGCTGTATACCCTTTTTCATATCTTAGTTTCATTCTCATCACAATTCTGTGCTACCATTATGTCCATTTCATAGAGGAGGCAACTGGGGCTCAGAAAGGTTACATATATGTATCTGCTTAGCCTTCAAAACCCAGCCTTAGCCTCCGGCTCCAGGTTGACTTCCCTCGTCAGCCAGGCTGATGTGGGTACCTCTCCTCTGTGATTTCACAGTCACCCTCTATCTCAGACTTTTCTACATGGTACTGAAATTAATTGCTTACTTTCCATCATCTCCGCCAGACTGTGATCCTCAGGTGGCAGGGATGAGTCTTCTCAGCCATGCATCTGAGTGTTTAGCAGAGAATCTGGCCTATGGCAGAGATTCTGGAAGCATTTTGTGGGATGAATAGAGAAAAGGTAGCAACTTGTCCGTTCAATAGCAGTTAGGAGATGCTGTAAGATTCATAGACTGAGATATAAAGCAATTTAATCTCCCCCTTTGGCAAAAAGAAACTCAGTTCTTATTAAGGGCTATTATTAGGAGCGAGGTACCTCATGGAGCTCCTGGAATGATGAGGAGCAGCTCTCAGATCAAGGGTCTCATTTCAGATCAAATATCTGGGATCCCTCAGTGGGTCTATCCTCCTATTGATGCCCAGGCTGCTTCTGAGGAATTTTAGAACTGGCAGCTTCTGAGAGGCAGTGTAATGAGTGAAGAGTCCTGGCTTACAAGGCAGATGGACTAGGGTTTATAGCCTGGCTCTACCACTTACTGGCTGTGCATCCTTAGGCAAGTGTCTGCACTGCTCTGAGTTTCTTTCCTTCTCTGTGAAGTAGAGTTAATGACATCTACATCATAGTCTTGTGAAGGGTTTAGAAGTGCCTAGCATCTAGCCGGAATTTGATACACAGTGGCTAGTATAACATTTCAGTGACTTGAGATTAAAGGTTTTTCTCTCTTTAATTTGGGCAAAAACATTTCCCACCACTGACTGCTTTTTCAACTAGTGGCAGAGGTCAAAAGTGGGCTCCAGATGTGAGATCAACTGGAGTTGATCCAGTTCATCAACTCAGCTGCTGGCATCTGTCTGCACATCTTGGCTAGAAGAACACAACTGCTTTTCCTCTGAATTCTCATTGCTACCCAAGAGCTCTCCTTAACTAGGAAAACAGACACCTTACTTCCAAGGTCTTTCCTGCCCACTCTATTTAAACAATTTTTAACTGTACAATTCAGCGGCATTAAGTACCTTTGTAATGTTTGCAACCATCACTGCTATCTACTTCTGGAACTTTTTCATCATCCTCAACAAAAACTCTGTACCATTTAAGCAATAACTTGCCATTTCCCCTTCCCTCTGGAAACCTCTATTCCATTTCTGTCTGTATGAATTTGCCTACTCGAGGTGCCTCATAGAAGCAACGAACGCGAAGCAGGATTAGAGAGCAGGTCCCACAGAGCAGGGGTGTGGATCTCATTCCAAGTGGATGCAAACCACCAGCATGTTTTAAACAGGGGTGTAGTACAGTCAGAGTTCACTTTTAAAAGAACCTCTATGGCTGCTAAGGAGCCAATAGTAGGTAGGGTGGAAGAGTGGGAGCAGGAGCCTGTGGGGTGGGTGCAGTTGTCTAGTAGAAAGCAGTTGACCTGGGCGAGAGAGGCCTGAACAGTGAGAAGACATCTGAGCTGGATGTGGGATGAGAGAGAGAGAGGGGTCAAGGATGACATCCTCCTCACCTGTCCCTGCACCCAGGTCCCTTCCTGAGCCACTCCCTCTGCCTGAGAGCCCTTTCCTTTCCTTTGCCTGAACAACTCCTGCTGTGGGTTAGTTCTCACACGGCTCTTCCTTTCCCTCCTCCCCTTCTTCCACCCTCCCACCAGGCTGGGCTGGGAGCCCCTCTTCTGCATTCCCACAGTACCCTAGGTCCCAGCCCAGTGCTTGCCATGCTGCTGGCCATTGCCTGTTCCTACATCTGTCCCCAGCCTGGACCATGAATGTAAAGAAGCAAAATTGGGTGTGACATATTTCACTCCCAAGCCAAGCACAGAATGGCACATTGTGACATTTCAATATGAAAGCATGAAAGACAGAGAGACTAAGCATTGCTACACTTTAAGCACAGCTTCTGGCTTCCTCAAACTGCTCCCGTGGCAGCACACACACATGGGTCCAACAGCTGGCAGGAGTCACTCCAGGTACACTGCAGCACGGAGAGTGAGCCAGGAGCCCGGACGCTGACCAGAGAGTAGGACTTGGTGCCACTGAAATCTCCCGAGTGACCCACATCAGCTGCTCCTACCTTCCCTTGCAACAGGTGACCAGGGAAAATACACAGTGCTTTGTGCCTAAGACAGAACCATTCTGGCAGGGAGAAGCTGGGAAGCAATACAGCTTATGATTGGGCATATGCCTGGAGTCCAACAGCCTGGTTTCAGGCTGCACACTGTCATTTTCTAGCTGCATGACTTTGTGGAAGTGATTTACCTTCTCCCGGCCTCTCCTACCTGTAAATTGGGGGTAGGAATTGCACCTAATTATTGAGAAAATCAAGTCTGTTAATAACTGTAAATGGTTTACAACAGGGCCTGGAATGTAGGGAGATCTTAAGAAATGCTGGTTTTATTTTGTTACTTTTCTGTCTTCTGCCAAGTTCTTGTTCCTACCTAACAGAATGATTTAAGGGCTAGATGTTTCATATATTTCCTTCTTTTTAGTCTTTGCTTTCTGCCCTCTTTAAAATCTGAATTAGAGATTCATTGTGCACGGAGGACATGCAAGGAAGGGAAGGTGATAGAGCTTTGGAATGTGTCCTAATGCCTGCAAGAAGCTAGTACTGCCCTCCTATCTTTAGATGAGCTCAGAGAGGTGAGGTATCCATCAGCTGCCACACAGCAAGTAAGCTAGAGTGTCAGGATATGAGTCCGAGTGAGCCTGCGCTGAATCCATGGTTTCCCCTCCTACATGCTGCTGCTCATGGGACCTGTGACGTGACCCTGAGCATCACTGAGCCCAGGAGAGGTGTGAGCTCTATGACGAGCTTCTCTAGAACTCAGGGAGAAAGCCATTCCTGACCTTTTCCTGCGTGTGTGGGTGTAAAAGACATTGCAGAGGGAAAGGAAAAGCAAATGAATGAACCATTGGCTCTTGAGGCTGACAATAGACTTCGGTCGGGGGGTGAAGGTTGTTAAACATTGATGGCTTAAAGCAGGATTATCCACAGCATCTCTACCCTCTGTTTTTACTTCTTTTTGTGATGAACAGTAGTCAAGAGAGGCCCCTACGCCTCTATTCTGGTGCCTGCTGACTTCCAAGAACAGGAGCCTGTACTCTTAGAGCCTTTGTCTATTCCAAGGATATTACCAAGAGCTTATAGAGGTAGAGGTGAGGAGGGGAGGTGGAGGCAAAAGGTAGAGGACAGACAGAAACCGGGCTGAGGATTTGGCCTTGGGGTGAAGAAGCTCCACCCGACTCCCAGATTCCCAGGGTGGCGGTGACCAGACTCTGCCCAAGTCCTTTGGGTGGCTAGGCAGGAAGCAGCCTGCGGTGTGGCCAAGCTCTCGTTGAACCTGGGCTACAGCCATCAGATGCTGGAGCTAGGGGGACTTCCACAAAGGCACCCAAGTCATTTGCACCTGCTGGTCAGACCCAACATGCTGCCTGGGAAGAGGGACAAGGAGGAGATGGAGGCACCACTCCGGTATCGAAGAGTCCTTTGTGAGAGGGAGGGAGGAGACCCCATCTCAAGGCTGGAGGGGGTGGCAGGGGCTGAGCTGTAGGGCCAGAGGGACTGGGTTTGGCTCCTCCTCCTTCCTGTGTTTCTGGGGCAAGCCTGAACTTCAGCTACCTTATCAGTTAAAGGATACACTGTGAAATCCACACCGCACATTTGCTTGTTGTGAGGACACAGTGACGTGGAAGTGTCTGAACCATAGCAGGTGCCCAGCAAACGGTCCCTTGCATCTTCCTCCTTGCAACGGGCCAGGTGCAGGCGGGGAACAATGCCCCAGAGAACCCTGGTGCGTCAGAGCAACAGTGATGTGATTCATTCCAAGGGCAGATGGCAGGGAGTGCTCATTGAGTGCCGGCTGCCCACGCCCTCTTTTCCAACCTCACAGGAGCCTGATGAGCTAAGCACTAATATCCCCATTTTACAGATAAGCAAACTGAAACTGAAGTTGAAAACTTGTCTAAGGTCTCCCCACTGGTGAGTGGCAGAGCTGGGACCCAAACCCACATCTTACATATAATTAGGCGCAGCCCTTTCCTACGAGGTGGAGAGGAATCCCAGAGGAGGAGGCTCCTGGCCCCCACCCCTCACCTGGGTAGATTCAAGGCTTCCTGCCCCAGAGGGGTGAAGGAATGAATGGAGACTTTGGGGTCAGATAACCTGGGATCTGGATCCTGGCTTGATGACTTTAATTGCTGCATGTTTTTGTGTAAGTTTCTCAGTTCTCAAGCCTCTTTTTCCTCATCTGGAAAATGGGGATAATATTCACCAGCTGGCCACGTTGTGAGGATGAAACCCCTCAATTTGTCTAACTGCCTGGTGCAGCCTAGGTGCCCCTGCCAGCCTTCTGAAATAATTGTGCTTCCCACCAGAAACTGCTTGACTGAATCTCCTGCTGACTGAGGAGAGAAGCATGTTCTCTTCCAAATCAAAGCTCCCCTCACCCTCCTCGCCCCCAAGGTTCTGGAAGGTATTTGTAGCCATGACAAGTGCAGCCTTCAAGCTGCTGCTGGCACCGGCCAAGGGTACACATGAGGTGGGCATGCCGCCCCATCGGGTCTGCATGCAAAGGCACATCGCAGCCCATATTTTGAGGGGGATTTCATGATACTCGTTTTGTGTTGCTGCCAGAGAAAAGTAAACTGCGGCTCCTGGCTGCCGGGGAAGGGCTCTGCTTCTGCCAGGGATGGTTGTGCCTGGCACCAACTCAGGCATGTCCCAGAGCCAACTGTCAGTTGCAGGCAAATGTATGTGCAAAAACATTCCGACACACGCATGCACCATCCCAGCACACAACACGGGCAGTGCACGCTGGAGTCCTCTGCCTCTTCCGCTTCCGATGCCTCCCCTTGCCGTGGGCCTCTCAGTGCCCGTCTGTCTCGAGGTCTGTTGTTTCTCTGTCCACGCAGGTTCTGAGTCTGTCTTCTGGGTTCCTTATCTCTCTTTCTCTGACTCTCTCTGTTTCTACCGGTGTCTCTGGGTTGCCCCGTCTCTGACACTCTTTCTGCCTGCTTTTCTGCCTCTTTCATGCTTTGTCTGTATTCTCTTCCTATCTCTTTGACATTGTCTCGTTCTCTTTCTGATTCTCTCTTAATCTTCTGTTTCACTGTTTCTTTGATTCTCTGTCTCCATCTGTTTCTATATCTGTCTGAGACTCTGTCTCTCTCTGTCTCCACATCTACCTATCTCCATCTTTCTCTGTATCTGACATGCTCTCTTTCTCTTTTCCCATATCTCTCTGTCCATCTGTCTCTCTGACTCTCTTTCTGCATCTGTCTGTCTTTCTCTAACTCTTTCTGCCTCTGTCCTTCCCTACCTCTCTCTCCTTTTTTCTGAGACACTCTACTGGAAATGCATCAAAGACTGAAGTGGCCAGATTTCAAGTGACAAACAGCACTACACCCAGAATCCACCCCCTTCCAGCACGGCTGCCTGCCTCCTCCACATCCCGTCACGAAGAGAAGCCTATTGTGTCGGGCCCAGGGAGTTGGAGTTGAAGTGCCCGGGGTCCGCGCCTCTGACTGCTCTGAGCTACTTCCCCATTGGCTCCCAGCAGCTTGTGCTCCGCACGGGCTCAGCGGCAGGGGGAGGCGGTAGTCCATAAAAGGGGGGGCGAGGCACCAGAACTGCCATTCCGAGGGGCTTCGGTGGCGCCTCCTGCCGAGCCGGAGTCAGGCAGGCCCCCGAGTCTTGGACCGGCCACCTGCCACCACCCCTCCAACCTGCTGGGCCGGAGGCTGCTCAGGGGCAAAGAAGAGCACAGGTAACATCCAGAAAGGCACTGGACTCTCTTGGTTTTATTAATTTTTCTGGGTCCTCTGGTGCTGGAGGTGGTGGCAGCTCGGGAGGGGAGATTTCAGGTTTGGGTCTGAGTATCTGGCAGAGGAGGTTGCAGTTACGGGGCCCGTTTACAAACACCAGATCAGTGCGAGGCAGACTGCCCTTTGGAATTTCCCTCTCTGTGAAGCCGTGGCTGAAGCAGGTGGGTAGCTCTCTCCTGAGAGGACCACCCCTCAGGTTCAGCTCCAGGGTCGTCTTCCCTCTGCAGTGTGCCCCCTCGTGAGCGGTTGCCCTGGACGGAAGCAGTGAGAGGCTTAGCTAAACAGGGTGATTTTAAAGGTCAGTGATTCTCATCGGACTTAGAGAACAAGGGCTTGGGGACATTAATGAGATTTGGGGCTCTGGCATTTACCACGTATCATGTACATCAATGTACAACCAAGTTCAGCCTTTTCATTCTCTTTAGATCCTGTTTAATTGCTGACAGGGTGCTGGCTTGAGGGCTTCCTCAGATGTAATTTGATGCAGAAATGAAGTTTGGGGTTTTATTGTTGGGAGAGATTGGGGAAAGAGAGTGACAGCATGCCAGGCATAGGAGGATTTTTCTTGTCAATTTTGCTTTGAAAGGACTTGTTGCCTTCATGTAAATTACAATCTGAGAAGTCCCAGTTAGGTAAGGAAGACACTCAGATGGGGAAAGGTATTTGCTCACCGATAAAGAGATCTACATTCCAAGAAAGTATCACAGAATCCCAAAGTTGGATTCTAGCGAAAAACTGGTGAGCTTCAGGGGAAAAAAAAAAAGGTTGACTAGTAAATTCTGAGACCTCATACTTTTTCCCAGGTGTCTTTTATCTATAAACTCTCCAAGCTTTACAAACATTCCTTAATTAAGCCTGCAAGCTTCCCAGGAGGAAGGAGCTCTTCAGGTTATTGTATCTGATTTCAGCTCCCCTTCCACAGACAAAAGTCTTCATTAACATCTTTCTTCCAAGGGTTGGTAAAGTATACAAGGCTTGTCTTTCTAATTTGACAGGCATTCCAGTCCAGATCCATTGCAAAACATTTCAGAATGTCAATTCTCTTCACTTTCTTGTCCACCGCCCTTCCCACCACTGCATCTTCTTTCTATTTTCCCCTCATTTCTCTCCCCAGTCCCACCCCACCTTGCCTTTTGTTCTATTTTTGCAGGTCATTTATCTCCAGGCTTTGAGATCTGCGTGGGGGAGCTGTTGCAGCAGCCCAAGCGGGTGAGTTATGCTGCCTGGGGGAGGCTGCGTTTGCTGATGGGATCCCAAGCACACTGCTCTGCCCCAGATGAGCTAGAGGTGTGATGTCCGTTGGCAGCTGGGAGTGGGATGTTACTGTGGTTCCTGGGGAGCCCAGAGCAGCAAAGAGACCCGCTCTGGGGCTGTTTGAGAAATTTGCAATCATCATAAAGCACATGGAAAGGGATTAAAACCCCTGGGAACCAGGAATTTTCCACATATTATCTAAATTTGTGTCTTATGATACTTGAGGCAATGTTGGAGTTTGAGTCCCAGGTCCCGCCATTCATTTGCTGTGTGATTTTGGGACAGTAGTTGTCCCTCTCTGAACGTTAATTCCTCGCCTGTACAATAAGGTAATAGTAACACTTCCTAAGGTGATTGTGAGACTCCTTGGGACACTATAATAGGCTTGGCATTTAGTAGGTGTTCAATAAATGCTAGAGGGACTGTTTAAGTTTTTGCTGTCCAAAGTGGCAGAGTTGCCCCCCCTCCCCACCGCCCATCTAGTATAATATCCTTGGTCATCCTACTCCATCGTGCTGTGTGCTGTGTCCAGGACATATGACCTAACGTCTAATATTTCTGTTTGTGGGGCTGGTACTCCTCTCCCCTCCCCTCTGTTTGGGGGGCCGGTACTCCTCTCCCCTCCCCACTCCATTCTCTCCCTACCAACAGAACATTTTATTTCTTCATCTGTTGCCTCAGGATCATGAAGTCCCTTCTAGATCGATCCTCCCCAATTCCCCCTCCCGCTGTCCACCTCCTTGGGTCATTCTTGCACAATTGTATTTATTAGATGTCTTCCATCATTCTAAGCAGGATCAATAGTTAGTGGTCTGATTTCAACGCATGTCTGAGACAGTACCGTCAGCTAGTTGATTTCTCTCACCCTTGTTGCCCATCTTGGCCCATAAATGTTGGTTAATCTCACTGCGTCTGACAGACAGATAAAACGATTTCACTGAGCTGGTCTTTGTGGCAGGCCGCAAGCATTTCTGAAGACACTCAGATAAGCCCGGGATCAGGCCCTGAAGATGGAGAGGTGTCCCTGGGTCCTCGGAGGTTGGAACTCATTCATCCCTCCCAGACTGGGTCCAGATGATGCTCCTGACAGGAGGGTAAATGGCCCAGATGCATGGGGCACATCCCCAGGCTCAGGAGGCACATCCCTGAGATCACCCGGCTAACCAATGGCCATAGGGGTTGGCTGCAGGCGGACTCGCCAGGGGCCAAATTCGTCCACTGGCTCCTTTACCTATTGTGGGACAGTCTGCTCAACCTGACAGGGGTTTACTGAGCAGTTATTATGTGGGTGGGTCCTGGTCCATGGGCGGGCTTAGCAACAACACTGTCCTCCAGTTTTGGGGGTCTCCCTTTGCCAGCCCACTGGAGACCCACGGGCATGGCCTTTATGTTTTCGGGTGGGATGAAATCCTGAGATCGTCTTATCTTCAGGGATGGTGCTTGTAGTACAGCATCCTCCTGAGTCCAAGTCCACTTCTTCTGCTGCCTCTCTCTCACCTTGTTCCCTGCCCTTCTCTAGTCCCTGTCCTCTGCCTCCTCTTCCTCTTCCTTGTATCTTCTCCCTCATTCCCATTCACTCTCCCCCTGTCTCCGTTTTCTTTTCCCACACGGTCTGCCATCTCTCTCTGCTTCTCTCGGTGTCTTTACTCTTTCTCTGCATAGGTAAGAGTCTCCGCCATGCTTTTTGGTCTCTCTCTGTGTCCCTGTCTCTCTGTCTCTCCTGGTCTGGCTCTCTCTTCTTGTGTCTCTTCATCTCTGTCTCTCTGGTCCACCCTCCTTTGCCTTTCTCCCCATCCCTTAAATGCATCAAATGACAAAAGTGGGGTTCCATGTGAATCCTGCTCTTAAAAAAGCTTTCTTTTAAAAATGCAGATATTGGGCCCACTGTGGCCCTGGATGCAGGCCTGTCATTCACTCTGCTCTCTGCACAGCAAATGCCCAGCAGAGGGGGGCACTCATCCTCTGTTGCGTGTTTCAGCTCTTGCTGGACTAAGTGGTGCATTCACTGCCCATCCAGAACCCGAGCCTCTCATCCACCCCTGCCAACCCCCTACAAGCTAATAACCCATCCCTTGTTAATGGCACTAAAGGCTTAGCAACAACACTGTCCTCCAGTTTTAGAGGTCTCCCTTTGCCAGCCCACTGGAGACCCATGGGCATGGACTTTATGTGTTTTCAGGTGGGATGAAATCCTGAGATCATCTTATCTTCAGGGATGTGGGTTCGGTGGGGGATCTGATGGACCTTCAACACGTACCTAACCTCAGGGGTGGTTTGTGGCGTGGGGTTGCAGCCTGACCTCAAGCCTGTTTCAGCCACATCCTTGCCTCTTGTTCTTGATCAGTCATCTCTCCTCTCTGAGACTCTGTCCCTCATCTGGAAAATGGGGCTAGTAGTGCCCAGCCTACTGGATTCTCCTCAGAGTGAACAGGTAATAATTGAGATAAAATGCACAGCAATGAACTTGGCCCCATAGCTGTGCCCCAACAGGGGACTCCATGGACTCGGAGAATTCCAACTCTGCCGTGTAGGGCTCTGGGCCTTGAGGCCACTTTGTCACTTGTCCCTCACTCTTCCCACCTGGACCTCGGCCTGTAATGACAACACCTGTCTCGTAGGGCCCATGCGGGGCTGAGGGCCTGGCACAAGCAGCAGCACAGGGCTCCTGGGCTGTCATGACGTATACTGTCAGACGGTCTTTGAAACGACGCCATTTCCTTAGTGCAAATCACCCGGGGTGTGGGAGGCCCCAGCTCCATCTCCATTTGCCTCCTGACTCATAATGTGACCTTAAACAAGTGACTTCATTTCTACCTTTTCCCATTTCCTCTTCTATCAATTAGGGATAATCATATGCAACAAAGTCCTGGAAGAGATAATTGCAGTTTTAAATCCAGCCATTATTATTCCGTACGGGCTTTTTGAATAAAAATGTTTGCTGCTCCTCTGAGCCCTCTGACTATAGTATAAGTGTGCCATCCTGGGGAGGTAAGAGGGCCAGGAGTCTCTCCTCTTTCAAGGAACTCAGGGCCCCAGTGAGGAAGGGCCTACTGTGTGCCGGCCCTTTCGGTGAAGCTGTGTCATGCAGTCCCTAGGGAGACAGGGCCGGAGGTGACACAAGCCCATGTACGGATGAGAAGACTGAGCTTGGAGACGGGAGTGCTTCCCCTCTGATTTTTCCAAGAAAATCAGCTCAAAACACTCAGGATAATTAGGATTATAAAATGGTTATAAAATTAATGAAAGTGGAGGTCAGCAAACTTTCTCTGTAAAGACCAGGTGGCCTGTATTTTTGGCACTTAGGGTCCCTGTTTCCCACCCCACTGTGCTTCTGTAGGATGAAAGCAGCCACCCACAGCATGCAAACAAACCGGAGGGGAATTGTGTTAGTCAGGGTTCTCTGGAGAAACAGGAACCATAGGATGTGTACATAGAGAGGAGGAGATTTAATATAAGGAATTGGATCGTGTGAATACGGAGGCTGGCGAGTTCAAAATTTCCTCTCACCTCCCTCCTGCCCACCAGCCAGGCTTTCCCCATGGGGCCTTCCACGCACCTGGGGTAGTGGCTGCAGAAAGGCTCCACAAACCTGCAAGCACCGAGGCCTTCTCTTTGGGAGGCCCCCTGCCCACCCGGGCCCCTCCTCAGGGAAGCTGTGCAAGCCCTCTGCTGGGGTCTGTGCTCACCAAGTGTCCTTGCTTCCCACTTCTCACACTGATGACGCCCAAGTGCCTTTTCTCCTCAGCTCATCCCAAATCGGAGATGATGCGCAGGCAGGATTATCTCAGGTGCACGACTTCCAAGAAAATCCCCCCAAAGGTGAAAATGCTCCCCACAGGACCCATCTGACATTACTCAATGATTTGTTTATCCTACAAGCCTGCAGTGGATATGGGATCCTGCAGAGGAAGGATATGGGATCACTCGGGAACATCTCAGGGCTGACGTGTCTCTATCAGAGTCACCTTTTAACCCAGAGAGATCTGGCCAGAAGCCTGACGCTCCCATTTATATGCCAGATGAACTCGGACCAGCAGTTTCTCCTCTCTCAGCCTCAGTCTTGTCCTCTGTACAACGGGTTTAAAGGTACTCACCTCAGGGCTGTAGGAAGGATTAGAACAATATGGGTAAAGTGGTGACTCACAGCCTGGCACCTAGTAACCTCTTGAGACATGGTGGCTGTTACTGGATCGATGTGACCATGAGTAAGGAGCACACAGCCCTGCCCAGCACACTGCAGGCTCTCCATGCATGGCAGTTAATTCATTCAATGACTTTTCTTTGAGTTTCCCTAGGTTCCAGGCTCTCTATTATCACCCTTTTTTTGCCCTTTTCTTTTCCCATCTCCTGTAGCCCAAGTCAGATGGAATGGAGTCTTCATTTGCTATTTAAAGCACCTACTATGTGCCAGGTACTATGCCAGATGCCCCATACATAACCTCTAATTTAATTGCTACACCAAGCCTGTGCAGCATTATTAGTGGCCCCATTTTATCACTGAGAAAACTGGGACCGAGCAAAATTAAGTAATTCTCCCAAACGGGTGATTAGCAGTGGGCTGGGATCTGAATCCACCTTACTAACCACTTGGTGGTCCTGCTTCTGGCTCAGGAAGGAGCGGAGGCTCACCTCTCCTTTCTTACCAACCATACCTTCCTACCCTGTGATGCTTCTCCAGGTTGGAAGAGTAGGCAATTCATGGATTTTAAACTCAAGAAGAGCTTCAGCACTGGACATGGGGGTAGCTGCCGGGTGGGGACAGTGGTGATGAGACTCCATGACTGTTGCCATACTGGAATGCCGGCCTGATGTCTCCAGGACTTTTTTAAAAAAAGACAAGTTGGAAATTGAGAGTTGTTAAGTGTAGAACTCCCAATTTAAAAATGTTGACAACAAATTAAAGAAAAAGAAAACCCCATGCAAGTCAAAACACCCAGGGCCCACCTGCTGAGTCCCTTCTGCAGGTGGCCAGCTTGATCCCTATCCCACCCACCTCCCCACCATCGCTCCATCAGAAGAGCATCCCGGGCGGCTGTCTGCTCAAAGTCCCTCCTGTCAGTTCTCCTTCCTGGGAAACCCACTGAGGCCTAGAGAGCCTGGTGTGGAATCTGGACAGGGGGCAGTCAGGGTGGGAGGGGCTCTGTGGGAAGACAGTGACTCAGTGGCCCAGCTCCTCCTAGAGGCAAGGAACCCGCAGCTCATGGTCACTGCCTTTAGCAAATCAGGAAGGAAGTAACTGCCTCAGGAATGACACCCTCTCCCTCTGCCCGCAGTGCCTCCCCTCCTTCTGTGTCTCCCCCTTTGTCTCTCTCCTCTCTGCCTCTTCACGTTAGTCTGGCTCCCTCTCCCTCGGCTCCCTCGCTGTCTCTGGACTGTCTGGTGGTCTCCCCCTCTCCCTCTTCTCCTGCCCCTTATCCACTGTTCCCCTGGCCCGGCCCCCTCCCTCAGAGCTCCCTTTCCTGTCTGCCCTCTTCTCCTGCCTCTTCCTCCACCCACCCCTCTCTGCAGTTTTCTGAACATTTGCTGAATTCCCTTTAGCAGGTGTGGGTTTTAGGCCACCTGCAGCCCCTTGAGGTTTCTCTGGGGGCATGAAGGTGTGACCCAGAAAAATTCCAAGGAGGCTTCTGTTCTCATTCGAGCCTGGGGGAACCATTCATTCATTCGTCAACCACTCAAACATCCTTAGTCTTCTTTCACATTAGAAAGACATGGGGGCTCTACTTTGGCCTTAGAAGGTAATACTATTTGGCCACTGCCCACCTCTCTGCTTTTTTTACCCCACCCCCCTTCCCTTGTCATCCTCAAATATCCCACACACTCTTACCTTAAAGCCTTTGCACTTATGAAGTTCCCCTGGGAGAGGACTCAGAAAATACGAGGCATTTATGTGGTAGAGCCAGCACAGGTGACTATGGGAGCTCAAAGGAGGGGCCTAATCCAGGTGGACTCCCTGAAGGAGGCAACTGAGGCTGAATTTTGAAGAACAAATAAGAGTTAGTCAGGTTAGAGGGAGAAGAGAGTGGGTGGGAAGGCTGGGAGAGGTATTCCACACAGACGGAACTCCCCGTGCAGAGGCATGGGAGGCAGGATACCTGGGGCTTCGTTGTGGATCAGGCCTGTGTCAGACAGCACACACCCAGGCTGGGTGCTGTCTATTTGCTGAGACATCTTGGGCAGATGACAGGATCTCTCTGTGCCTCCATTTCCTCCTCTATAGAATGGGGAGAATATTAGAAGGGTCTTGTGGGGTTGTTATGAGGACCCCAACATTAAGACATGGATGGGCTCAGCACAGAGCCTGGTGCACAGTGGGCACCTAGTCGATGTCAGCTGCCCCCAGTAAGAAAGCCCTTGAGTGCCTTGCTAAGGGGCTGGCGTCCTCTTAGAGGCATGGAGAGGGCATGCTGGTGAGGGATGCAGTCAGACTGGCATTTCAGGAGAGTCCTCTGGCTGCTGTGAGGAGAGTGTCTCAGAGGCAAGATTGGAGGCTGCTCTGGAGCCAGGAGGAGGCTGATGTGGACCCCTGGAGGGAGAAGCTGGAGGCTGGGCAGGAGCGGGGTGGGCGGGGCCTGGGCAAGTACATTGTGGCTAAGAAGGTGGGGTGGAGAGCCAGACTGGCTGAGCACAAATCCCAGTTTTGCTACTTACTATCTCTAGGGTCTTGGCAGGTGTTGTAACTCAGTTTCCTCATCTGTGAAGTAGGCATGACAACAGTATCCACCCTATGGAGTTGCTTATGAATATAAATGAGTTCATTCATGAGAATTGCTCAGAACACCACAAGTACTTAATAACCATCAGATCAGCTAGAATTATTATTATTAAATATAAAGCTAATGGCTGAAAGGAAGGGATGCTAGCCAGTATTTTGGCATAGGACAAAGAGATCTCAAATGGGCCCTCCTACCTTGGGAGCCAAGCTGGGCAGGAAGCCTCTGACCAGAAATTAGCTCCCCCTCCGCAGGGGGATGATTTCACTGCTAATCTTGTAACAGGTGGGCCCAGCCATCACTGATACCAGAGAAAACATGAGCTGCCTACTGTGACTCTGCACGTAAATGGCACCGCTTACTCACCTGGAACCCAAATCCGCTCAGCGGCTGATGGAGCATGACAGAAACTCAAGGGAGCAGAGAGGCGTGGGATGGACACGGGTCCACTTCCCTGCTTAGGGCAGCAGACCTTTGCCCAGCCTCAAGAGAGACCTGAGTTCTCACCTTTAATCACTGTGTCACTTCAGATTTACCACGCCTCTCTGAGCACCAGTTTTCTCATCTACAAAGTGGAGATAAAGATGCCCACCTCTCACAGCTGTCTTGTGGACTGAGAACAATATACAAGTCACAGGACCTATGAATAGGGCCCTCTGGGCTCAGAGGGGTCAGCTGTTAATGAACCAAAGTTGTTCTAGAAATTGTGGTCGTTAAGGGCACAAGTGCAGGAAGTCAAACAGAACAGCCTTGTGCCCCAGCTTCATAGCTCACTGTAGGTCATGGGCAATTCACTGAACTGGCAGTGCCCCCCCTCACTCCAGAGGAATAAGTGATGTGATTGGGCTTAGGGGGCTTAGTTCGAGGCCTGAAGCACAGTAGGGCTCCATAAGTGGTGGCTGGGATCACTGTTAGGCAGACTGGTGGGGGACCTGCCCTGTGCGGTGAGGAGGAAGACCCGGCTCTGGGCTACAGCGTGGGGACCGTGGGTGGAATCTTCTTAGCTCCCTGGAGACCTGAGCAAACAGGGCACTTTGTAGGCACAGGGAGCTTGGAGGAGGGAAAGAGGATGGCCATCCCTGTGAATAGAATTAGAGGTGTTAGGCTACAAAGACCCAGCTAGGAAGAGCATGGAGCCTCCTGCCGAGGTGGGTATCTCAGGGGAACTTCCCCTTTCCAGTTGGGAGAACTGGACAAATGCACCCCCATTTGAATGGCTTTGAGTCTAGATATTTGGCTTATAAGGAGTTAATTATGAAAGGGACAGCTTTTAGCAGACTGTGAAGCATTAATTCATCTGCCTAGCATTAATGAGTGGGCTGGCCTACTATGGGCTGGCCAGCACTGCAGGTGCCAGGATACACAGGGACCATGACAGTTAGCATCTATGCCCTTGAGGAGCTAACATTCTAAAGGGGAGGTGATAACAAGCAACAGTAACAAACAAACATCAAAATAATGAGCTGGTGAGTGCTCTGATGCAAACAAAGCAGGGCGATGTGAGAGAGACCCAGGAAGCTGCATTAAGACAAGGGACAGCAAATGTCTCCCTTGCGATATGACATTTAATTCATTTAGTTACAAGAAGAAGCAAGCCATGTGAAAATCTGAGATCAGAGTATTGCAGACAAAGGAACAGAAAGTGCAAAGGCCCTGAGGTAGGAGCAAGCTTGGCATGTTTAAGGAACACAAAGAGAGTATCTTGGAGATGAAAACAAGACACAGCTCCTGCCTTTATGGAACCAAAGTCTGAAGATGGACGTAGTTAATTACCAAATAGTGAAATATTTTAATGAAGGCACAAGTTTCTGGGATAATACAAAGGAGAACCATCCAATCCATCCTAGGAGATCAGGGAAAGCTGCATGGAGGAAGTGATATCTAATCTAGGACCTAAATGACAGATAACAGAAGAAGAGAGGTAGGGTTTTCCAGGTAGATGGAACAGCATGTGCAAAGGCCCAGAGGTGGGGTGGGGCCTGATGTATTCTCTAGGGGAATTGCAAGTAGCTGGATGTGGTTCGAACCCAGAGCTGAAGTGTATATGGATGTAATTGAGGGTGTCCCTGTCACTTAGGAGAAAGGCCAGGCTTGACCCAGCCCAATGGATCTGATCACAGAATTGATATGCTGAGAAGGGCATGACAAGGTGGGCAGGAGAGATCAGAGGAGGACAGAGGCAGGGGAGCTGGCATGGTGATGGAGGCAGGGGAGGTGGAGCTCTGGCAGGGGTACATGAAAGTGCTGGGGTGGAAAGGCAAGTTACAGAGAACTCACAAAGCAGAAAGGACTCTAGGGACAACATAGGGAGCTGGGCCCAAAAGGTGGTGATGGAAGCTCCAGAGAACTCAGAAAAGCAGAGAGCCAAGGGTCTTCTGGCATGGTGGGTAGTCAAAGTGGGTGGGTTTTGAAGTCTGACAGACCAAGGCCAAGTCCTGGCTTGTCCATTGCCAAGCTGTCTGGGCAGTCACTTCCCCTCTCTGAGCCTCAACTTCCCCATCCCATATCCAATGAAAATAGCACAACCCACCTTCAGTGCTGTCGTGTAAATTAAATGTGAACACGGAGGGAAGTTTCTAGCAGCCAGCAGGCACTCAGAGCATGGTAATTCCCTCCGTTGACCTTTGGCCTTGGGCCCCCACTGAGCCACTCTGGGTCTCTCTTTTTTTTGCCTAGAGCATGGGAATGAGGATGCTTGCCCTGCAGTGCTGCCCACAGGAACTGGCGGGATGACTTGGGAGGCTTAGGGCACCGCCCACAGAGCAGGCGATTATAGACTCATCCTCCTCCTTTCTCCCTCCCCAGCAGGAAAGCTGAGACAGAATGGCGTGGCAGGGGCTGCTGCTGGCCGCTGGCCTCCTTGTGCTTCCCTCTGCTGCAGCGGACTGTGTGTCCCAGTGCGCCCTGTGTGCTGTGAAGACCCAGCATGGGCCCAAACCCATCGACCCGCTGGTAGGCTTCAGGCAAGGCTCCTGGCTGCCCAAGTCCTGGGGCCAGTATGTGGAAGGGAACTTCTGTGTGTGGAACCCAGAGAGGGGAGGTAGCAGGCCTGGACAGCTGTGCCCCTGCCCTATAGACTCATTTCACCTACACGGGGTGTGTCCTGCCCTGTGGTCAGCCTGGGCACCGGGGGCCCCTGTTTTCCATCTCCCAACTCCCATCCCCACCCACATCTCACCACCGTGGGCTCACTCACGGCTGGGACAGACCACTGAGGTTGCCAGGGAGCCTGTTGCCTGGCAACCAGACTGTCATTCATGAGGTGATACTGACTTTGGGAGTCAGCTTTCAGGGCTTCCTTCCACCAGGCTGATGGTCCAAATCTAGTCACGTCCATGGAAGGAGCTCTTTCCACCACCCCTAAGTGTCAGGGTCCAGTTGACAGGATTCAAGCCTTTTCTCCTCCTCTGGGTCTTAGCATGTCTTGGCCCAGCCTTGCTGTCTTTGCTTTGAATGATAGCAGCTAAGCTGGCGTAGAGGTACTAGGGGTGGCGGGGACAGAACACAGGCTTTAGTCTGCCATTTTCTGGTTCCATGACCCTGGAACCCCTTCTCTGAGCCTCAGTTTCCATCACAAAATAGGAGTGATTCTATAAGATAATGATGCAAAGTATGAAATATATGATCGCAGCCACTCTTTACCGAGATGCACACAGTGGGCCAGGTGCTACCTATACACGATCTCAGGGGAGCACAGTGGTTAGGCATGAGGACTCATGGCATTGGACTGCCTGGATCCAAGTTCCAGAACTATTCAGTGTTCCCACTGTCGCCATTACTATGGTTATTGTTATCGTTATCATCGTGAGCAACGTGCTCGAATTAAAGTGGGCAGCCCAGGGCTTAGTAACAGCAGCTACTTTAGATTTCCCCGATGTTGGGCAGGGTCTCTCTGGGGCAGGGGATTGCATGTGGCTTGATGGGGGTGAGGTTATCACTGTGGGCTTTTTGGGTCTTTTGCAGATTTGCTCCCTGGAATGCCAGGCCACTCTGCTACCTGCTGAGGAGTGGGAGAGATGCCAGGGACTTCTGTCTTTTTCTGCCCCCTTTACCCTTGGGCTCAATGGCAAGGAAGACTTGGAAGAGCCCTATAGCGAGCTGGCCAAGCGCTCTGGGCCCTTCTTGAAGGAGCTTGAGAAAAACAGACTCCTTCTTAGCACCCCAGCAGAGGAGAATGCTCTGAGCAGGTGCCTGGCAGAGAAGCTCAGGGGTCTCTCTGGTAGGTTGGGGGAGGGAGCAGAGTCTGAGCTGATGGGCGCCCCCCAGCCGAAAGCTGGTGCCATGGATGTTGGGGCCCTGGATTCCGAGGAGGAGGACCCCAAGGAGCAGGTCAAACGCTATGGGGGCTTCTTGCGCAAGTACCCCAAGAGGAGCTCAGAGGTGGCTGGGGAGGGGGAGGGGGATCAGGAGGGCCACGAGGACCTGTACAAACGCTATGGGGGCTTCCTGAGGCGCATCCGTCCCAAGCTCAAGTGGGACAACCAGAAGCGTTATGGCGGTTTTCTCCGGCGCCAGTTCAAGGTGGTAACTCGGTCTCAGGAAGACCCCAATGCCTACTCTGGAGAGCTTCTTGATGTGTAACCGCCCCCCCAACATGGAGTTGAGTCAAGAGCTCCCCCTGACACCCTTCCACGTTGGAGTGTCCCCATTCATCCTCCCTTATGTCCCCTGTTCCCACGCCCAGTTCAGCCTTGTCTAAAATATATCCAAACCTAGCCTGACTTTTCTCTTCTGCCTGGGGTGCAGTGTCTGGGGCCAGTGAGGGGGAGGGATGGAGGTTCACCCCTCCAATAGGTTTAGTGTTGCCTCAGATCTTAGAGCTCTAGAACTAGTGCCAGCAGCAGCTTTTGACATCACTCCCTTCACCCCTTTCATGTGACTCCCCAGTTCCAGGAATCCAGACTGGCTTGTTCTTCCTCACGCTACCTCTATGATCACCAAACTTTATTGATCACATGCCCCTTGAAGAAGAAAAACAAGCAGAGCCCCTCCCATGCAGATATATTCATTTAGCTAGCATATACATATAATAAAAACATACAGATGGTAGAAATTTAAAACAAGATCAATAAACAAAAAGGAATCCCAACATTTATTCCCAAACCTCAAAGGATCTCCTGTGCACCCCACTTTGGACACCATGCTTTAGATAAAATGCTCAAAAACACTGCCTATTATTGGAGTAGAAATTCCTACAGAAGAGAGTTCAGTCTTCTGGAGATTAAATGTTCAATTGGTGTACTCTGAGTTCTTTTTGTTTAGGAACACACCTTTTGAAGAACTAAGTTCCTGGACCCCAGTCCATGTTACCCTGGGCAGCGCCCAAGTCCTCAAAGGAGAGGAAGGGGGTTAAAGCCCTTTTCCTAAGTGGTTAATGAGAGCAGTTCTCCCTCTGAATGCTAAAATGATTGAGGGAACGAGGCAAACCAATTTGTTCTGTGCAACAAACTCAAAATCTGGACCAGTTCCCTCAGCCCTCATTAAACTAATTAAACTGATCAGTATTACGCTCCTACCCCAGGATGAACTGAAGCTGAGTCAAGTTGATGAGGTTAAGCACAACCATGTTCTTGAGCAGCTGAGTCGGCCGCCAGAAGTCCAAGCCATCTGGCCAAACATATGCCCTGGGCACTGGGTGAGGGAATCCAGAAGCAACAGCTAGAAAGAGAAAAAGACCCTTTTCAGCCCCCTGATGATTCTTTCCTTTTAATGTCTCAAAATAAAACCAGAAAGGGGAATGAAATGATTGAGTGCTTGAGGCCAGATGAGTTCCCTTGATTCCAATAACCCAGAATCAGAGGCAGAGACCTCCCAATGCCTTGGTTTCAATCAGGTTTGCTCTGTCTCTCCCTGCTCTCTTGCTCACTCACCCCCAGGCACTATGGTTTTGTTTGTGGGTCCAGGAGGCTGGATAGGAGAAGAAATAGACATGAGTTTTCGTAGAAAACACCACTGAACACACCTCTTTATGCCCAAGCCCCACGTCTCTCAAAATGTCCTGAAATGTATAGGTTGTTTTAGGGTTACTTTGTGTGCTTTAAAAAAAAACCCGTTTATGCAATTTACTTGGAATTCGCTTAGTCCTCAACAGGCCTGTGTTATTTCCTACTCTTCTAGTACAATAAATTAAAAACAAAATGTGGATGACCTGGGGTGTGTGTCTATGAGCGCCACAGTCCGCAGACAGTGAAGAGACCATTTGCAGAAAAGGGTGCTGGGGAATGAGAAATACACAAACAC
This sequence comes from Manis javanica, assembly GCF_040802235.1. NCBI lineage: Eukaryota > Metazoa > Chordata > Mammalia > Pholidota > Manidae > Manis > Manis javanica. The sequence continues at coordinate 27,790,256 of NC_133160.1, read as the reverse complement.
ACACACATTCATGTTAGAAAACAAAATGTAGGAGAATGGAACAAAGACTTTAGAGTGCCACATTTGAGATCTGTGTGACCTTGGGCAAGTCATTTGATCTCCTTGAGCCTTAGTCTTACCCTCTGTAAAATAAAGACTAATAGTGCCAACTTTGTAAGGTGGATGTGAGGATTAGATGCAATCATAGGCACGAAGCTCCTGATACATAGTATGTGCTCAGTAAATGAGGGTTTCCTTTCCTATGTTGTCTCAAGGGACAGTGGCAAAGCTCAAGCATCCAGCAACCCAGTGGGGAGAGCAGGGAGGGTTCTGCAGAGGAAGGCTGAGCCCTGCCTAACTCCCAGGGGCTGTCTCCTATGCTGGGTGACCCGGTGGGAAGCAGAAATGTTCCTAGACAAAGGTGAATGTGATAGGGATGAAGAACACTAGAGAATAGGTGATAGAACGTCCTTTGCTGAAATGACATCCTTCACTAAATGACACTGATGAGATGTCTTTAAAGGAGACTGCGGCACCAGACCCCATGGCTTCCATTTGGCCACGGGCTTTCCGAATGATTTCATAGAAAACACAGGGTCAGGGAGGTTTCAGTCATTCCTTCATTTGTTCAACAAAGTATTCATTGAAGGCCTACTAGGTGGTAGAACTTTTGCTAGGTGCTGGAAGTACAGGAAAATAAAATGCCTAGGGTCTCAGGTCTTGTGGAACTTGCAGTCTAGTGGGGGAGATAAATAAACAAGGAAACCAAAATATAAATCTAAAATTAAAAATAAAAATTTAAATGAATTAAAAATGTTAAATTTTAATGAAATCTAAAATAGTGGTAACTGTTGGGAAGGAAACAATTGGGACTTAGCAATAGTAGGGGTAGTGGAGGAATCTTCCTAAGGTATTCAGGAAATCCTTCTTGAGGAATATTCCATTCTTGGCTCAGAGAGTCAGCAAGTTGAAAGGCACCTAAGGTGGGGATTATTTCCTCCAACCCTTTAACCTGTGTCAAACTTGACATACTGATAATAAATTTTAATCTGTTGAACACTTTTGTTGACTTGGATTTCACAACATATTGCTGCTCCTTAAGGATTCAAGGTTGGAAGTTTCCATTTTTATGATGGGTTGAAATTTAGGTTTCTGTTACTTTTATGCATTGGGTCCTAATGCTGCTTGTCTATTGTCCCAGGAGCTTCTCTAGGAAAGACTATTTGGTTACTTGCAAACAAATGGCTCAAAACTCTCTCAATTAAGGTAAAGAAATAAACAACAAACCAAATAATTTGTTAGCGCACATAAGTGAAAAATACAATATAGTTAGCTTCATCTAAAGCTTGATCAAGGGGCTCAATAACACCAAGACCTCTCTGCCATCAGGCTCTTTTCTCCTCTGTGTTGAATTCATTCTAAGACTCCACATGCTTTTAAGATGCCTGGCAGCAGCTCCAGGTTCTACTCTGCAGATGCAAGTATAACATGCTATTTTCATAGCAAATCCCAATAGACTTTCATTGTCACTCATTGGCTATGATGGGATCAGTGTCTGATCCTGCACTAATGCCTATGTGATGCTCTGGTCAGGACTGAACCACATGGAACCAGGGATGGAGTCAACCCAACTCAATGTAGCTGGACTAGGAATGGGAAGCGGGGTGGTTTTTGAGAGGAAAATTGGAGTGTGGTTCCCAGGAGGAGAACAAATGAATGCCGGCCGCCGCCAAATAGTAGGTAGTCACTCCCCCAATGAGTGCAGGTGGCCAGGTGGGAGCTGGGTAAACTGGCATGTGTGTGCCATGGGGAGCGTAGGCCCAGAGTAGCCAGGATCGATGGTCAAGAGACCTCGGAAATCTGGATTTGCATTTTTTCCCATGTAGGCAAGTAAATTTTTAAAAAGTACTGAACGGGGCAAGCAATAACATGTTTGGGATGAGATACATCCCTTTCTCACCAGTATTTGGTGACTTCTTTCTAAATCTTTTTATTTTTAATGAGAAACACTTCTTTTTTGGTTTTTACATTTTCCCCATATGCTATCCATTCCAGGTGGTGTTGCCCTGGACTCCCTTTTCTGGGCCCATTTCACTGGGTGAAGGAGGCATGCCCCTATAGGAAGGAAGGAGTATGGCTAGGGGTCCCAGAGACCTACGCGGATCCCGCTCCTCTGGGTGGTTCTGGGCAAGACAGTGCACTACACGGAGCCTCAGTTTCCAATCTGTCAAATGGGGAGAAAAACACCGACTTACTAGATGGAAGCAAAGGTTCGGTGATTTAAAGTCTATGATGCACGTGACACCGTGTGAGAGGTGGATGACACAAATTGCTGCCTGTCCTCAAGGGCGGTGCCTCTCCCTGTGCTTCTCCACATGTCAGCTGAGTGAGTCACATGCCTACTGAAAGGACAAAATTTTCCTAGTGGCAAGAAAAGGGTGAAATATAAATTTTTGTTTGTTTATTGAGCCATAACATATCTGCTTGCAGAGTGCACTTAATCCTAAGCGTGCAGCTCAATGGATTTCTACATATGTATATACCCATGTGACCACCACTCAGATCACAATATAGAACATTTTCAGCAACCCCAGAGGGGCGATCATTTTTTTATGAGCTGTTTGTGGGGATGGAGAGCAAGCCAGAGGAAGAATTGGAATAAAAACATCACAGACCTTGTGGAATACTGATTCTTTGTCCATGTCACAAAGGCCACTGTGCAGCAATCACAGAGCAGGCGTTGGTGAGGGGATGCCAACATCCCGGTAACCTTAAAAGAGCGTGTTACTAATAAGCACGCGGTTTCCACGACAACGCTGTGCACCATTGCCAGCGAGGAAACTCTTGTTATAATGATCATGACAATCATAATGATCCCTCAGATGTGGATCACCCCTCCCCCACCCCCAATTCCAAGTCCTTCACACAAACGAGCCCAGCAATGGGGCTCGTCTATTAATTAAAGGCCCCAAAGTGAAGGCAACATGTCCCCATGACAGTGCCAGGAACAATGGTTCCCTAATACACGTCATTTGGGGCATTCTTGATTCATGTGCGGGTCCTCGTGGCCTCGCATTATAGCTGTGGAGATTAATAACAAAGATTGATAATTACTCTTCTAATATGTAAATTTGCACATAAGTTGTGCCCCCATCCTGTCTTGTCTTCATCTAACTTAAGCCAAGCCCCATTATCTTTGTTTCCAGGCGTTGCTGTATCCTTGATTGCCTTTGACATGAAGTTTGCCGTTGGAAAAATGCTGACCTGTCTCCCTCTTAACTCGCCTTTTCACTGGTGTAGCTCTGAAAGGACCTGCCCTCGTGTTTGTGAAATACGGGAGGGCTTTCCTGCCACTGTGAAGAGCCGTGTGGTGTTTGGGCCTGGAGATGGAGCACTGGACTGAGAGTCCAGGGACTGGGGACTTGAGTGTGGTCTGCGTTCTGCTAGCTGGCCATGGATGGTGGGCTTTGCATTCTGGATACAAATTTCTCTTCTGTAAAATGACATGGATAATATTGTAAGGGCCTTTGTCCTTTCAAGAGCTGACATGTTATACCTGCCCTGCCTCAGTCATTGAGTCCCTAAGTGATGAATAAAGCAAATGACCTCTGGTTTCCTCATCTGAAAGTGAGGGTGATGAGTTTATTCTGGCAGGTGGTGGAGGTCACATGAGAAACATAGGGACACTGTCTGGCTCAAAATTGTGTTATCAGGACTAATGCCCTCCCCACCCAAATCCATCTGATCTCTTGATGATCGCCTACTAAGCACCTGGTGGGTGTCCTGCACTGGGATGGGGGCAGGGGATTCAATGGTGATCAGGCAGAGAGTCCCTCCTTCATGAGTCTCACTCCCTACTAGGGAAGACCAGTCACCTATCAATGAGCAAATGGGTCAGTTCCCAGCGGTTCTGAGCACTGTGAGGAGAATAAAAGGATGCTGGCGTGAGTGATGGCAGGTGGGAGGTGGTGCTCAGAGGAGTCCCACAGGCCTCTCTGAGGGGTGGACACTTGGCCAGAGGTGTGTAGGAGGGGCACTTGCGGGTGTCTGTGCAGAGTCGCGAGAGAGCATCCCTGGCAGAGGAGCAGCAAGTGTGAAGCCCAGAGTGGGGTTGGCGGCTGTTGGTGTAAAGGAGAGCAGGGAAGCCAGGGAGGGGCGTGGCAGAGGTAGGACAGGCTGCAGAAGCAGACCCTGGCCCATGGGCACCATTACCCCATGGGATGACAGGAGCCCCTTTTACTGTCAAAGTGCCCTGGTTTGGACAGTGCATGAGATTTTTGCTCAATCTATGGGCCATGAGAAAGACCTTGACTTTTGGTGTGGGTGAGGTGAGGGCACTGGAGGGCTTTAAGTGCAGGAGGGACATCTTCTGACATGGATTTAGAGGGATCAGGCTGGCTGCTGTGTGCAGAGCAGGCCGCAGGGAGCGTGGGGGGACCTTCTGTAGTCCTGTTAGCAGACTGCGCTCTCCAAAGTGAATGTGAGAGATGCAGGGTACCAGGAATGGCAAGGGAGCCTTTCTTTCTTGGGATCAAGGCTCCAGGCACAGTGTTCTCTCTTTAACAGGCACCAATGGCATCAGGACCACGGTCAGGCACAGGCAGGCCCTCAGAATGCCACCAGAGGTGGTGTGTGGATTGTACTCAAGAAATCAGTCTGCAGAAGCCAGCTGGCAGCAACCTTCACCCCCACTGCCCCATCTCAGCCTTGAAAAATGTAGCCTTGGTGATCTGAGCTTTAAGTTTCCAGGGAGAAAAGTCCCTAAATTGGGACTTGCTTTATGGAAAAGATGCATCATTGGAAAGTGTATAAATCAAATGTTTGCAAATGAAATTACATTGTAATGCTCTGGGGAATATTGCTATTCAATTTTCTTATTGATTTTACAGATCACAACAAGTGTCTCTTGCTCATTTAGAATCATTTGAAAAATTCAAGAAAGCATCAAGAAGGCTCGTGTGCAATGAACCAACAATCAGAGTTCAGATGTCAAAGGCTTACTGAGCCCCTGCCCTGGGCCAAGGCACAGTGGCGATCCGAACATGCACAACCGTTGCCTTCAAGGAATTTACAGTTCATCAAGGATGGCCTGGTAGAGCAAGTAGCTGTGAAAAATAAAGAAGCACTAACTTCATTACTTTGGGGAGTAATGTGTAACGAAGGCCTGATGGAGGCACTGAGGAGGCCACCTGAAGAGGAGATTTTGAAGCTGAGGTCTGAAGGAGGGGCAGGAGTTAGAGGGGTGGGAGGTTAGGAAGACTGGGGGTAAGCGCAGGGAGGGTTTTCAGTAGAGGACCAGCATGGGCAGAGGTCAGAGGTGGAAGGAGCATTGTCTGCATGAGAGTCTAGAGGAAGCCAGGGTAGCCACACAGGGACATGAAGAGGGAGCTTGATCACACTAGACCTGCAGGCTGTGTTGTGATGACTTTATTTCAAGAACAAGGAAAGCAAGTGTAAGATTTCAAGCAAAGAAGTGGCACGGTCAGATGTGCCAAATCAGAGTTTTCTGGAACAAGGTGAGGCATAAATATTTATGTAAACTTATAATAAAAAACCCAAGTACCACTTTTGATCCCACCTCTTGGAGGTAGTTGCAATGAATGAACATAAGTCTTAAGCAGTTTTTACACTTTTTTCATAAGTATTATGTGTAAACTTACATAATCATAGTAGTTCACAAATTGGGTATAACCATAATTGACTCAAACATTTCCCAGTGTTTGGGGACTGAACATCCCTTTTGCTGGGGACATTCCTGAGGTTGTGCCTTTGTTCTAGCGTCACTATTAATAGCACCTCTTTCACTTTTAAGAGTACTGAATGAAAAAGCATACCAACACCCTTCCTATAGGATAAGCATTTGAGTTGCTCATTATATTATTGATATTATCATTTTATAAAAATATATTCATTTGTGATGAACATATTTTAGTCAATCAGCTTAAACAAACCACATAGTCGCAAGCAGTCCTTGCTTTAAAAATGACCCTCAGAATTCATCTCATTGCGTTGCTCAGACTTCAGACATCCACATGCCACCTGCCCAGACACATTACTGACACTATCCTGGACTTAACGTTTTTCTTGAACTTGCCTCACATTTTTTAAAACTTCTATGAATGAGGTGATTAAGAAGGAAACTTTAAGTTACTCCGATGAGTGAAAAGCCAGTATTATATTCTATTCATAGAAGTGGCATAACAATGAATTCAAGGAACATTATTATGAGGGACTAGCTCTGGCCGAAGCCTGCTAGAGGCAGGAGAAAAGGAAGATCTGCAAGCCTCAGGGGGCTGTCGTGGCACCAGACAGAGCCTTTCTCTTCAATAAAATCAGAAGGTTTCAAAAAGCACAAACTTTCTCTCCCTGGGGTTTTGGGGGGGTGAAGCTGCAGAACTGTATTTGTTGAGGGCTGAAGTAACCTCAGCTCACGGCTTTGTGTGTGGTAATGAGTTTGGAATTTACTCCAGGGGTGAGAGTGGCAGGGTTATAACCTGTTTCCATGCACTGGAAGCCGCTCTGTACCACGCCCTGCGCTGTCTGCCGACAGACTCACTGAGTCACTCTTCACTCACCACGGAGATTCAGGCCCGCTTCTTGTTCTCCTGGAGTACACGGTCTAGAGGATGAGACAGTGATAAACAAATCAAACTCCATTTTAACTTGATGTAAGTTAAATTCTATAAGAACTTTAAAAAAAAAATAGACTTTGTTGTTTAGGTCTACTGAAAAATTGAATGGAAGTACAGAGTTCCCATATACCCCTGCCCCCACCCCCACAGTATATACAGTGTCCCCTATTATTGTCATCTTGCATCAGCATGATGCATTTGCTATAATTGATGAGCCAATATTGGTACATTATTTGGGTTCCCTCTTTGTGCCGCACACACCATGAGGCCAGTGTGAATAGAGGAAGCAGAGAGCTCTGCGGGCTCCCAGGCCACAGTTAGCATCAGATTTTATGGCCAGTGCCCAGGGAAGTCATTTGGGCTCCAAGCAGGGAGCGAAGAGGCGGAGACCTGCAAGATATTTGTGAGCATCTCTGGGATCTCCCAGCGTCCGCATGAGCTCAGAACACAGTCACAACTTGCAGATCAGGAAACTAAAGCGCAGTGCACAAGAAGGCTCACAGTCTCTGTCTACCTCACCTTCTGGGATGTTGTAGCACAGAGCATGGAAAAAGAGAGATGCAGAATCCAAAAGGAAGCCTCTGAATATCTATGTGAGTTGCAGCCTAGCAGGCAGCAAGGGTAAGAAACAGCTTTTAGAATTCAATTAGGCTGTAAGGAGACTAGTGAAGAAAGCTGGTTTGACCTCCTGGGCAGAGGGTGGGCAGGGAGCAAGAGGGGGAGGTGGTAGTTTTAGATCAGACAGGAGAATTAGGTAATGGGTATGGCCAGAATCTAATTGCCCATGAGACCAATCTCTTTAGAGGAAATGGAGTCCCTTATTGTCATGGCAACCAGTTAAAAGAGCTCAGCATGTCTATCAGCAGCTGGAGGAACAGCCCTGGATGCTGAGTATCATGTCCCAGCAAGAATCTCTGGTCCACAGTATGTCAGGATTCAGTTCATCCAAGCCCCGCAACATTGATGGCTTTAAAAAGATCAGTTTCTTCCTCATGAAGAAGCCAGAGGTGGGCAGCCTAAGGCTGTGCTCCATTTAGCTTTTGTTGCATAAACAAACTGCCCTGAAACAGTGGCTGAAAACGATGACAGTTTATGTCTTCTATTCTATGTGGTGCTGGAGCGCCCTCCCTTTGATCTGCTCGTGGGCTCCCCCAGCAGCTGCGGTCGGCTGGGAGGTTGCCTCACTCTGTGCCTGGCGGCTGGTGCCCCTGGCTGGGACCCTCATCCTGGGACTGGTTCCCCCACCTGGGGTCTGGGGTCAGCACGCCAAGAGGGCAAATGTATAACCGCATGGCCCCTAATAGCCTAGCCTCAGAAGTCTCCCAATGCCAATTCTGTCCAACATGGCTGACCAGAACAAGTCACAAGAACAGTCCAGATTCAGGGGAGGGAAACAGACTTCAGCTCTTGATAGGAAGAGGGCAAAGTCACATTGCCAAGGGGCTTTGGGATGGGAGAGATCATTCCAAACAATCTATCAGTGGCTGAAATGAATGTTCTGCTCCATGGAGTCATCCGAATCCTAGGATCCTTCCAGCTCACCACTCCACCACTCCAAGAGTAGGGCCCTGATCCTCCAGGTTCAAGAAAGTAGCTAGATGCCAACCATCACAATCATTGGGTGGCAAGACGGAGGCATGGACAAGAAAGGGGGAAAGGACACACACACCAGCTCTTTTCAGAAAGGTTTCTGAAATTGCCACATGTATTTCTGCTTATATCTGGCTGGCCAGTTCTTAGTCACATGGCCACTTTTAACTGCAAGGGAGGCTGGGAGATAGTGTCTTTATTCCGAGTGACCAAATGCTCATTGAGAATCTGAGGTTCTATTTCTAAGGAGGAAGCAGAGCATGCACATTGGGACCCAGCAGTTTCTGCCACAATATGAAACTCTTACCCCTAAGATGGCACAATGCACTGAAGGAAGTCACCCCAATCCACTTAGGATGGAGAACTGTCTCTCTACTAGGCAAATGCCTATAACCCTGCAAAGGTTTTAGGAGTCAAATGCATATCATTGTGTATTTGATATTTAAAGTATTCATAACATTGAAGAGCCTTTTTTTGGCATATTAGAGTATGAACACATTAGCCTTGTGATTCCAATTTTAAATGTATAATTGATTTTAGGCTTTGGATTTTTTGTTGAGATGCATACAAACCTTCTTATACTTACTTTATAAATGATACCAGACTGATAAGAGAGCTTGAAATTCACTGTATGTATAAGTCTTTAAATTAGATTTTCCAAATTGGCTTAAGTACTTTGGAAAGTTTGCTTGTCAGGTCAGGCAGTGGAAGTGTTTAAAAAGGGAAACTGGATGTGTTAAATTAGTAAGTCCTGTGTAAAATGTTGAAGATAATTTAATCAACCGAGTTTGCAAATGGCTGGATCGTTGAACTGAGTTTTAGTGGACTGACCATTAATCAAAAGCCCCTTGAAAGTACCTGTATAGAAATAGAATAATGGTTTGTAAATTTAACTTAAAGGCTTAAGAATGACTAGGTTTTTCCTTTTAAAGCTACTGTAATACATTGAACGCTAATTAAATAACAAGCTCTTGCAAGGAACCTTTTCTGTAGACAAAAATCTCTTCAACACTGACATTCTCAAGCTCACTGGAGAGCTGAGTTGGGATTTTGGTGATCCCAAAGTCCCTGCTTGTGTTCTGTCCACACAGCGATGGCAGCCCAGGTGGGAAAATTAAGGGGATGGAATTGTCAGGAACAGCACCTGGCTGGATGGGAAGAAGGCAAGAGAAAAGGCATCCAGAATGAACCGCCTGCAGGTCGCGCACAGGTGTACCGCTGCCCGTGCAGGCTGCCAGGGCCCCTCGGAGGATCCCCACCACCCCGTCTTACTCATCTCGCCCTCCTAAGCTCATACAGGGATCTTCACTGGACACTCCCCCTTTGGAGAGAGGAAGGAGGTCCTGGGAGACTTCATGAACGAGTCAACGCTGACGCTGAGGCCCTCAGCGGAGCTCTGGAGGTGAGGGCGTCCCCAGAGCCATTTCCTCCCTCTGTACCTGGGAAGAAAGGAATCCTGGACATAATACTAATTTGAAAACAATCACCACTAACTTTTGTAGTCAAGGCTGTGGGAGAGGCACCCAGATCCTCATTTCTGGCTGGTGTTCCCCTCCTCCATTGCTCTGAATCTAGCTCACTGCTGATGCCTTCTCTGGAAAATCCATTCCTCCCGCTGTACCCGACAAACCTACCCTCCCCCACCCCAGGCCTGGGGTGCGAAAGGCCAGCGCCTCACCTCATACGGCTGCAGTTCATGTTCCAAAGCTCACATGGGAGCAGTGTGAAGCTAGTCCACAGCTGAGACCACTTTCCTGCTTAGCAACATGTTGCAGAAAGTGGGTTTGACTGCCAAAAAGCTCATCTGAGGATCAAGTCTCCTGCTTGGCCTTCAACTTCCTCCCGGTCTTGCCAATGGGTTTCAGCCCTGGACAAGATCCCTGTGGATTCAACGAGACCAAAGAAACGACAGTGAAACGTTCTTGGAGTGAAAGGGTTATACCCAACTTTATTCCCACGGTGGCAGGTCAATTAGAATCCAATCCACTCAGAGTGAGTCTGCATGCAGCAAGCCGGTCTCTGTCTCTGGGCCTCTCTGCCTCCACAGCCATCTTGGTCTCTGTCCTTGGTGCTGCCACCACTCCAGCGGCATCTCTGCTCACTTGCAGCCTTGCAGCTGTGCCACCGCACAGTGCAGAGCACTGGGCGAAGTTCTTTATATAGTCAATAGTAATGTATTGCCCACACGTGTGCAGTGAGCTAGCCAACCAGGGCCAGGTGAGAATCCTAGCCACAGGAACCTTCACTTTATCCACACACCCCATATTGGATAGCCACCACCAAGGCCCTCAGTGTTTGTGGAGTGAATGACTTGAGTTATGTAAAGCTTGGGTACATAGTAGGCCCTCATTTAGTTCCCATTGCCTCCCCAGAAGACCCATCTCTTTTGTAGTGACCCAGGGAAGTCTCGAGGACATTCTGTTCCTCTGTTGTGACCTTGTGCCAGCCTTCAGGGCTGTGTCTGGTCTTTCTGGAGATCTTACAGTACAGGCAGGGACACCCTTGGTGCAGCGTTTCTGGGTGAGTCTGCAAAGATGCTACATTCACAGTAGGTGGCAGCAGTGAGACAGGTGGCTACCAGCCACCTGTGTCTGATCTGGGAGCGCCCCCTTGTGGCGAGACATGCAATACATGTTGAGGGAGGTCTTCCCACCATCCAGGTGGTCTTGTGGTTCAAATTCCTCCAGACAAGAAGAAAGTGAGAGTTTAAGGTGGGAGCTCAGGGACCTATTTAGCATAAAAGGGTAGCTGTTAGCTTTGAGACGAGAAGGCTTCTCTTTACTTCCTATTAAAATCGGCTGTTCCTCAGTGCTATAACCGTTTTCTCTCTTTAACAGCAAAAGCAATTTCCTCACTGCAGAGAAAGTTAGGAGACTTGCCATAGGTCTCATCTGCCCTGGTGTAGAGTGAGCTTGGGCAACTGGCTTTCAGAAGTTGAAGTCTTACTCAAGAACAAAGCACTTTTCTTTCTCCATCCAACCCATCTGTTCTCCACTCAAAATTTAAAATGAAGATAAAAACAGGCCCAACTTATTTTGTCACTTAGCCCTGCCTGAAGCTCTGGGAGAAATATTAAGTAATAGTGATGATGATGAAAGCAGCAATAATAAACTACAAATGAAGAGGGCTCTCAGCTAAGATTGAAATGCCTGAGTAGAAGAGCATTTCATGAATACCCACCTTCTGAACATCCGACAGGTCTCCAGGCTCTGTCACTTCACCCCTTCATCCATCTTCTTGTTAAACAGACTGACATTTACCTGATTCAGGCCCCCATTGTCTCTTGCCAGCATGTCCTTACCAGACCCCTTTCTTGTCTCTCTTCCTCTGGTGGTTTCCCCCAGCCCTCACATGGCCATTCCCCTGCCTCTGCGCGGCCTCTGAAACTTCAAGATCCTCAAGTCATCCACCTGCATAAAACCCTCCAAGGGCATTTTGTTCCAGGCCAGGTGGTCAAGTCCAAATTACCTGTCCAGGCATTCAAAATCTTTTCCCATCTGGCACATTCCATTTCTCCTTGCTCGCCTGGCCCCATCTCCTCACTGTAACCTCCATGCTCACTAAAGCCCCAGAGGCTCTCCCAAATACCTGGATCCTATTTACCTGCAACTGCCAGCCCTTTGATTACAACGGCCTTCCCTCCCTCATTTCCCCAGAAGACTCTACTTATCCTTCAAAATGTGCTGGGTGCATCCATTTACCTTGTCACGACCACCATTTCACCAGTCAGCATGCTTTATTGTAAGGAATTATCATCCTTCTCCCTCCCTCCACTGGACTGTGAGCCCCAGGGAGGCAGAGTCTTTTCACAGTCCTCACGGCATTCTTAGGTCTAGAACAGTGCCTGGTATTCAGAGGGTGCTCAATAAATCTTTTATGGAAGGATGAACGAATGAACACAATATCTCTACGGATGCCTGGGTCTGGCTGAGACCAGTAATTCTTCCTGGGTCCTCTGAGATTTGTGGCGAGCCTAGCTATTTCTCCTGCCATCACAGCAGCTCTCTGCACCTTTGACAAAGGCTCACCTCTTGTCACCTGTGGATGCTTTTGCACAATCTGGTTGCTTGGCATTCGGAACTGGTTTCTCAGGGCTTGTGTTCCCAGAAGCCCACCCTGTCTCTAAGGCTGATGGGAAGAATAATGTCCTGAGGGTGGATGGGCCCCCCAGAGATGATCCAGCCGCTGGGCTGTCAGCTGGACTCTGCAGTCAGGGCCAAGGCCCTGGGGAAGAAGGTGGCAGCAGATGAGATCCATCTGGAGGGGCCGGCAGCTGTTGCCTGCGACTAACTGGTGCTGCTGTGCTCTGTGCGGGCCGCAGGCACTGTTTCCTCCAATCTCCTCAAGTGGTTCTTTGCTGGCCTCGGGTAGTTTCCTCACAGGTGTGATGTGGTGGTTGATTTTGTGTGTCAACTTGATTGGGCTAAGGAAAGCCCAAAAAGCAGGTAAAACATTATTTCTGTGTGTGTCTGTGAGGGTGTTTTTGAACTAGATCAGCATGTGAATTGGTAGACTGAGTAAAGAAGATAACCTCACCAGTGTGGCTGGGCCTCAGAATCCCACTGAATCCCTAACGAGAACAGAACAGGGGAGGAAGGGTGAATTTTCTCTTTGCTGGAGCTGAATCATCCATCTTCTCCTGCCCTCAGACGTCACACGTCAGCATGCCTGGGTTGGGGGTTTGGGACGTGGACTGGGATTCGCCCCATTGGCTCCTTGGTTCTCAGGCCTTTAGACTCAGACTGAATATACCCAGCTTCCAGCTTCTCCAGCTTGACGACACCAGAGAGTGGTACTTCTCGGTCTCCATAACCACATAAGCCAATTCCCATATAAATCTTTTCTCCATGTGTCTATATCTATGTCAATGTCTGTATTGATATCTGTCTAGGTCTAACAGCTGCCTGGTTAAATCCTGCCTGTGCTGATAATTTAGGTCTAAATCTATCTCCTGTTGGTTCTGTTTCTCTAGAAAATTCTGGCTAATCCAGATGTTCTCAGCAGCACTCGATGAGAAGGAGACTTGCGGGGCCTCTGCAGATCTCCAGAGCGTATCTGCATTCTCCCTCTTTCTCTCAATCCCTCTCTCCCCCTTTCTCTCCCTCTTGTTATACAACCTTCTCCCCATGACACTCTGCCCTGTAAACTCCAGTTACCCTGGCCTCCCAGCCGCATCTCCTCAGCTTGGAGGGACCAGTGGGCTCAGCTTGGTTTCCTCCTGCTCTGTGGCCTGACAACGCTCCCCAGACAGGAAGCTGGGGCAAGCATAGGGCTTCCCTCGTTGGTTTTCTCTCTCTCAGGGATCACCACCTCTATTGTCTGATGTCCAGTGTTCTCGAAACTATTATTTCCTCTATTTTGGCGAGTTCTTTGTTTCAGGTGAGAGGATAAACTCATTCCCTGTTATTATGATGCCTGGAAGACAAGTCAGTGAATGAGCCCAGATCCTCTCAAGGAACCCGTATACATCCAGGCGTTTCTGTTGGGCAACTAGGATGGGGCTCTATTGACCTAAGCCATCCTAATTCCTCTTTAAGTATTTTTCAAAAACACTGGATGGGACCAAACAAGACCAATGGACTACATTTGGCCCTGGGGGCATCATTTTGAGATTCATAGTCTACTTGTTTCCAGATTTTTCTTACTTATTTTAAATTGTTAGAGCCTCAAAATAAATAGTCTTTACCATTTTACAGGTGCAGAAGTGAAGACTCAGGCAAGTTAGGCACCTGCTCCAAGTTAGGAGTCAGGAGAGACAGGGTTTGAACGTGGGTATTCTCTGACTTGAAAGCCAGTGCCCTGTCTCACGTGAGATTCCTATCGCTTTGTCCCCATCTGCACCATTAGCATTTCACACTGTGTGTGTGTTTACTGTATGCCTCTCCCCGCCCACCCCCAACACTGAGCCCTCGATTGGCAGGAGATGATGAGGACGTTTTTTGCTGACCACATGACTTCTCTCCTTCCCCCTGCCTCCTTAATGTTCCCTGCCTTCTCTGCCCACCTCTGTCTATTAAGTGGGAGGCGTGTTAGCAACAGCGCAGGTGGGATTTAAACAGGCAGCTGTTACCTGTGAGATGCTGTCCCGGCCACCACAGGAGCGAGGATGTGGAATGATGCCAGTTCAAGGTAGAGTCGGTTCATTGGAGGGGAAAAGGGCTGCTTGGCTTCAGGTAAACACAACTTCTGGGAGATTTAAAAAAATGGTAAGGCCAAAGCTGTTGGAGGGAGATTGTCAACTCAGTGGTCCCCAAAAATATTCATATTAACCAACAAGATATTAGCATGATTGATAAAACCAAAGAACTTGACTATTGATGAAAATACAAGGAAAAGATGCTCTCATATGCTACTAATAGCAAGATAAGTCAGTATTATTTTTCTGGAGGGCCATTTAACAAAGCTTATCAAAAGCCTTAAATATGTTCATGGAATTTGACTCAGCAATCTCACATCTAGAATGTTCTATCCTAAGGAGATACTCAGACAGGTGCACCATGATTTATCCATGAGAATGCTTATTGCTGCATGGTTAATATTGTATTAGTCAAAAACCAGAGACTTGATAAATGCATCAGTTCAGAAGGCAAATATACAGAAGAATAATGACTTGAAAAATGTTTATGAATAGTTGCTGAATTAAGGAAACTCAATTATAGAATTATATGCATGTTAATCATAATTAATACTTGCTTTGTGCTTTACTTACCTACTTAGTTCACTTAGTCCTTACAGTAATCTTATGAGGCAGGTACTGTCCTTGTGGATGTGGAAGCCGGAGCATGGAGATGCCAGCTGACTTCCCCTTAGGTAGGTGGTAGGTGGCAGAGCCATCTTCCAACTCCTGATGCGAAAGTCCAGGCTTCCAGACCTTTAACAACCACACCAGCTCTTCCCAAAATGTGGTCACTGGACCAGCAGCTCCACATCACCTAGACCTTGTTGGAAATGCTAATTCTTAGGCTTGACCCCTTGCCTTCTGATCAGAAGCTCTGGGGTTGGTGTCCAGCAATGTGTGTTTCCAGCTGGATGCTGAATTTGAAGAACCACCATGCTACACTATCGTACCTTTTCTTGAAGTTTTGTTTTAAAAAAAAAAAAAAAGTCAAGTGATTTAATCATTAAAGTATTAGCAGCAGCATCTCTGAGTGGTGGGATTAGGGGTGATTTTGGTTTTCTTCTTTGTGAGATTTTTTGTTATTTCCCAAAGTCACACAATGAACATTTGTGACCAAGAAAAAAAAAGTCTTAAAAAAAAAAAAGAAGCAGAAAGTCCCCAGGGAGAAGGAACTATGCTTTAAAGCTCAGTGATTGGGTATATATTTGCAGGGCAAGAGAATGTACAGAAGGAAATCATTTTCCTAAATCAGGTAGAAGTTCAAACAGTGCTTCTAGCATGCATATGAATCACCAGCGGGTCTTGCTAAACTGCATTCTGATTTAGCAGGTCAAGGTGGCTGAGAGGCTGTGCTTCCAACCTGCTCCCAGGTGATGCGAGTCGAGGGACCACACTCTGAGAAATGAGAGACCAGAGAGATATATGCTCTCAACTCCCAGAATGCCAGCTCCATGGGAGGAAACCTTTTCTGGTTCCATGATACATTCCAAGCACTGAGAACAGAACAAAAAAATAATGATCAAATAAATGCATAGAGATGCTATGAGTCAGGGCCAGCACTGGGGGTGGTCCCACAGGGACACCCAAGAAAGTGGGTTTTGAGGGTGACTCTACACCTGCTGCCAGCTCCGCCTGGGTGAGCTGTGTCCTCTTGACATCACCTGGGCATGGCGACAGCTTTGGCTCCCCCCTTTCCATGAACTGATGTGTAAGCCCCAGTCAGCCAGGGCCAGGGTTGCCTGGAGTCTCAACCTCATTCCAAAGAGCGAGTGCCAGGAATCTGGCAGCTCGCAGCTAGGAGTTCTGAGAAGCCCAAGGCAGAAAGTTAGAAATGAAGAAATCTCTAAGTTGAGGTTTTTGTAGAAATATTAACTCATACATATAGGCTGCGTGCTGCATTTGGATTACAGGTTAGTCTTGTAAGCCTGAAATAAATTATACACTCTTCATATTATTCAGCACTGTACTGTATAATAATAAATTATACAGTTATAGGCCTCAGCCTAAGTTATACCAAATTATACCACAGCATATAATTACCCTGCACTGTACCATGTAATAATAAATTAGACAGCTACGAACCTAAGTTGTGATTCCAGAAAGCGATAGGAGAATGAACGGAACTGCTGATCCATTCTTCTGATCAGGACCTTACTGTTGGGCAAGCCTGGGGCTGAAGGAGAAATGGCCCATCTTCTCTGCCTCCGGTCCTCTCTCTCTCTTCAGCCCCTCCTTCTCTCCTTCTCTCCTTCCCTCCTTGATTCAGGTGCAGACTTGACCTTGGAAACCTGGGCTCATTGGAGCTCATGCTCATCCTCAAGAGTCCCCGGGTTGTGAGGACAACCACACATGAACTGAAAAATGCAACCTAGTGTGCTAACAGCTGTGTGAATCACACAATAATAAAGACAGCCAGGTATGAAATGTATTAGCACAGGTGTGAACTCCTCCCAGCCCCGCAAGGTGGGTAAAGGGTCCCATCTGACAGGTGAAACGAGCAGGGCTGGAGTGACTTGCTCAAGGTCACACAACTACAAGTGGCAGAGTCGGGATGTTAGCCCAGGACTGTCTGCTGGTTGTAGTCCTCTCAGGGTGCTATTAGGTTTAGTCAGCTTGGAAAGCAAAAACCCAGTATCATAAAAATTACACTTGGCACATCCTTAGGAGGCACCAGCTTAGAGAACATCTGTGAGTCCCGCACAGCTTGGTCTTCCCGTACCACTCTTCCTTGTATAATACTTTATTGTATAGGTAGTGGGTATTAAGCATTGCTGTGAGCACTCCACATGCTATAAACTTATTTCATACTCTCAACAACTTTATGAAGTTAGTCTTCTTATACCTATTTTACAGATGAGGTGCCTGAGGCACAGATGGGTTAGCAACTTGCTCAAAGTTACCCAGCTAGTAAGTGGCAGAGCTGGAATCTGAACTTAAGCAAGTCTGGTCTACCAAATCCTTCATTCTTGACCCCTCTACTGCTAATTATTTTTTAAAATCTTAGAAGTCTAAACTTGTCCTCAGGTATTTGCTGATGAGAAGCCCCAGTGGACTTGAGCTCCAGCGGACTGAGCCCCAGGGAGATCTGGGCTGTATCAAACATCCGCTCGGGGCATGCATGCGCCCACTGCATCACTGGTGCTTTATTTAATCTTTCATCTTTCTTTCCTCTTTTCTTTTGTCTTAAGAGCATATTAAACATGTGTAAGCTGTGACTCTATTGTGATCTAAGTGTACAAGAAGCCCGAAAGGGCAGAGACGTGGAGGCAGGCATCTCTCTGCAGTGGTCAGAGAAAGCTTCTGGGAGGAGGTGGCATTAAAGGCAGAAAGGATGAATAAGAGTTTGAACAGCACTCAAAGGAGGGAGAGGCATTCAGGCAAGAGAAGAATGAGGATAAAGTCCTATGGGTGAGAAGAGGTTGTCTTTGGGGGAGTATCAAATCCTTCTAGGTGGTTGTGTGAGCTGGGCAGGAGGAGAGGTGGGGTGGCAGGCTGGGCCCCTGAACGCCTCACTGAAACATAAGGAACCGGGACTTTATCCTGAACGTGACGATGATCAGTGCATGGACTCAGGGTCCCTTGGGGATTCCCCAGCATCAGAATGTGGCTCAAGAAGGGAGACCTGAGTCCCTGCAAGGACCAGCCTCAGCCTGCCCTACTCCATCCTCCGAGGCTCTCACAGGCTGATCAAGTGCTTACTCGAATGTTCTTTGGATCATGTCTGGCAAGTGGAAGAGGCTCAGCTGTGCTCCCTGGAAGGGCACCTGGCAGACTGGAAATAGGGTGGCCGGATAAAATACAGATGCCCGTGCTCAGTGAAATTTGAATTTCAGATAAACAGCAAATAAGCTTTCAATATGAATATGTCCCAAATATCACATGAGATATACTTACATGTAAAATATTCATTCTTGGTGTGAAATTTAAATTTAAGTGGGAGTCCTGTACTTTTATTTGCTAGATCTGTCAAACCCAGATAGAGAGGAGCCGGCCACTTTCCAAATCAGATTCAAGCCCCTGTGCATCAGCGAGGGTCCCATCAGAGAAGCAGAGCCTTTGGGAGTCACCTAGAAGGAAGGCTTCATTCCTGGGGCTGTGACCTCTGCAGTTGGGAGCTGGTGGCGCTGTCTGTGCAGGCTGTCACCTCTGCATCACTGAGAGCCGGAAGCCTCTGTGGCTCAGGAAGGAGGGCTGCTGTGGATGAGAGCAAGGCTGAACTGGAACCTGGGACCATCTCTGACCACCCCAACCTCAATGTCACGACGACCTGCAGGAGAAGCTGGTGCTCTTCCCACGGAGCTGCACGTGCACCTGGCCCAGGATGCGGAGATGCTGAAGGAGGTCTGATGGGAGCTGCAGGCTCTGTGCATCTGACTGCCACTCCCATGCCAAGGAAATGCTGCCATTTCCCAGAGCCCCACACTGACCCTCAGAACCTAAAATGTTGGGGACTTCGGCACTTGTGCTTTTGAAGCCTTGAGCAAAATGTTGCACTTGGCCAATGTCAGCCCAGAACCCTATGAGAAAAGCATGATGGGATGTGCGGCTCAAGTGTGGCTAGTCTGACAGTTCCATGTCCCATGGCTGGTGAAACTGTGATTGCAAAGGAGGGTCTCTGAGAGTGCTGGCTTTGCCTCCAGTTCTGCCCTTGAACAGCTCTGTAACCTTGGGTAAGTTAACTTCTTGATGCCTTGGTTTCCACACTTGTAAAATGTATACAAAACTCATGTATCCCCCACATAAAGTTGCTGAGAAGATAAAATGAGACAATGAGTCCAATCTGGCAGAGGACACCTCATTAACAGTTAATGAATAATAATTCCTATTCCTACCAAGTCAAAGAGCTTGCTATCCATCTATTTTGCTATGACAAAAAAAAGGCACTTGTCTTAAAAGATAAAATATTAAGAAGTAGTCAGTTGCAAAAAAAGTCTCTCTCAATTAAGTAACCCTCCAGGTCAGTCTTGAAAAGATAATGTAAACCACCTTCAAAAGCATCTCCAAATGCCAAGATTAAAATCAGACACCACATACATGCAGCTATGAATCTCTGAGATCTTAGCAGTCTTTCCCCTTCTCCAAATAAACAACAGAGATAAGCTCTGAGTGGTGAGGAAATAGTAAAATTCTGCTTCAGTACTGCTGCAGATGTCATAGCTGCTGATGAAAAGAAAACGCTTTCTTTGAAAAGGCCACTCAAGAAAAGAAATTCTGGCAAGGGAGCCGACATGGAATGAAAGCCAGGAGGCCAGCCAGCAGGTGGTGGCCACCACCAGGGGGCACTGACAAGGCCAGGTGGGGACCCTGAGACGTGGGAGGCAGTGGGCTCAGAGGATAGCAGCTCTTCTCATTTCTGGTGCTCAGAGAGTGGAAAGGAGAGGGGTTTTCCAATGGACTCTTCATCATTTGTAACCTCAGGGCCTGTTTGCAATGCTCTCTCAGTGCCGTGCCTTATTTTCATGGCTGAACAGAAAAAAAAAAGAAATAACTTCTCTATGGTTACAAAAATAGGGGTAAATGGGCCCTCTTTGGGCCCTAATGGGCCTCTGAATCCCACTGGAAAAAAAGGCCCCTGGGCAGTCTTTTTTGCCACTTAGCCTGCTTTTGATATTTTCTTCTTAACAACTTGTAATTCCAGTTTGCAACAAGAAATACAAATGCATTCAAAGACTCATGGTTTTGTGCCAGGGCCAGAAAGATTAGGAAAAGTGTGCCCAGGAGCAAAGCAGGTGGAGAAAGTTCAGAGTGGGAACTGGACTCCCGCATAGATGATAGGAATGATAGGGAAGGCAATGTGGCGATCTAGATATGATAAACAAAAAAGTTTGTGTACTGTTAAATCCGACCATCCCATTTCTAGGAATTTTTGTGCAATGCTTATTACAAGTTTGTTTGCAAGTAGGGAAAAAATAGCAACAGCCCGAAGTGCTGCCCATGGGGAATTGATGACCTTTCTCCATTAGTGCCCCTGTGCTCCATGCCTACCTAGCTGCCAGGGCACTTTGTGAAAACACATGTTAGAGCAGGCTGTTCCCCTGATCCGGCAGCTTCCTGTTTCTCTCAGGATAAAGTCCAAGCTCCCCACCATGGCCTACAGGCCCTATCTTCCCAGGCTTCAGCCCACCTCTCTGCCATTTCAAAAATGCTCATTCTCTCTACCTCCAGTCAGACCACGCTGAGCTTGGTCCAGCCTCACAGACTTGGCTCGGGCTGCTCCCTGAGCCTGGGATAGTGGAGCCCGGGCTCTGCCTTTGCCTTTTGCCTTCTCTGTCTGCTGGTGGCGGTATACGTGCCAGGCCCTCAGGGAGTCAGAACATTTTATCTAAGCTGTTTGTCCTCCCCATCCACTCTATTTCTCCATCATGTCACCCCATCTCATTTTCTTCGATAGCATAAGGGGAAACAGTCTTGATGGTTTCTTTGTGTGTACTTGTTCTTTGTCTCTGCCACTAGAACTGAGAGTGAGGACTCAGTGTGTCTGTCCTGTGCCCTTGTCTGGTGTACAGAAGCTGCCAGTACACACTTGTTTGGCAAATGAATGAATGAATGAATTTAAGAATACTATGAGGTGGTCTAAAGGAAAGGGGTAGATCTGTAAGTATCACTAAAAAGGTGCCCCAGGTATATAAACTAGTTAGACATGAGCCCATTTATATAAAACTAAAGTCTATACATACAATAAAAATAGCTAGCAATATTTGAGGGCTTGTGAGCAACCAGGCCCAGTTGTAACTTCCCTAATATTTATTGTCTTGTCTCATTTGATCTTTATAGCAATGGGGCAGGTACTGATTTAGGCACCATTCTACAGAGGAAGAAACTGGCACAGAGAGGTTAAGAAAGTCACAGAAGGCCACACAGCAGGTAAGTAGAGGGGAACCAGAAGATGATTCTAGAGAGTCTGACTTTCAGAAATATGGTCACTAAAAGTGTAGTGATTACCTCAGAGGGTGGAGAGGGGCTAGGGGAAGATTCAGGAGGCCATGGATATCAGGGGAGGGGCCAGATGCCAATGTTATTCTAATAGCCCTGTGTGATCTCAGGCAAGTCACCTCCCTGCTCTGTGCTCAGCTGGGAACCCAGGATGGTGGTCTGGAGCTATTTAGAGAAATAAACTGGATAATTACCCAAAGTGCCCCACAGGGCCCTCAATACATGATAGCTATCAGCAAAGGTTGTAAATATTTGGGGAACAGGCCTAAACTTCGTTGCTGAAAGCCGTGTTCATTTCCTGGAGCCAAGGCCACTGAGGGTGTCCCAGGGCCTGGGTACTTGGCTCAAAGCAAGGGTCTTCCCTTAGGGCCGCAGGCACTCCCAGCCGGCACCCACCATTCTCTCTCACTGTGCTGGAATGCGACTCCCTGGGAGGCCCAGCTGGGAATGCACAGAGGACATTCTTGAAATAGTTGAGCTCAGGCTTAAGGTGCTAAGAGTAGCGCAGGCAATTTCAAAGTGCCTTTGCCTCATCTCTTGACAGACAAGACTTTAAAACTTGTCCTGCATTAGCAGGACACACAGCTGGAAAGGGAAGGCAAGTTAGGGGCAGGTGGCTCAGGAATGTATTCTGAAGGTATGTGGGAATCTGAAGATGTGTGGCCTGGGGCACTCTCCCAGTCTGGATTCTGTTTGGGTTCCCTGTAACCTGCCCTTCTGAACACATCTCTGATTGCAACTTCACATTTACTTTTCTTATTATTTAGTGATCAGCCCGTCTCAAAACTCCAAAGGCCTGAGACTTTTCTGCTACCTGCCCCCTTCTTCCTTCCCCACCCATCTCCCTTCTTCTGACCCCTCCTCCTTGCCCCCCACCCACCAACCATGTGTCCACCATTTAGTTTATCCTACAATAGCTGTTGGGTAAATATTTCTTGAACAAATCCATTTTCTCCTCGGCCAGTTTCATCATGTTAGAAAGGCCCTAGGATTTAATCCTGCCTCTAGGACTAATGAGGGGGCTAACTCTGAACTTTGCTTTCAAAGCTACAAGGTCCCTAAATCAGCCTCTCTGGATTTGAACCCAGGCTTACCTCTTACTAACCCATCATTTGGGGAAAGTTTTTTAACTTCTTTGTGCCTCAGTTTCCTCATCTGGGAAATGAGACCCTCCCAGTGCCTAAGCCACAGATTGTTGTGAAGGATAAATGGCCTAGCACATGGAAAGAGCTTACAGTAAGGACTCGTACAGCAGAAGGTCTAGGCAAATATTAATGCATATCTTTTATTATTATTAAATCAACTTTTTTGAGGTAAAACTTAGAAACAATAAAATGTGCTCATTTTAAGTGTACAGTCTGATGAGTTGTGATAGATATCTACATGCATGCAAGCACCATCTCCCTCAACCTAAAGGGCATTTCCATCTCCCCAAAAGTTCCTTCTACCCCTTGAGTCAAGCCCCTCCCCTGTCCCTATAGAGTCTAGAACTTTATATAAACGGGCTCATACAGTGGGCACTGTTAAGCATCTGCCTCCTTTTGCTTAGCAGAAAGCTTTCTGCTTGTGTGTATGAATTGTTTGTTCCTTTTTTATTGTTATAACTCACGCTTTTTCCAATTATTTTCTGTGTCCATTTCCTCATCTGTAAAATGAGGTTAATAATTTCCACTGCACAGAACATGGTGAAGGGTAAACACAGGGTGAATACGCTGCTCCACGATGCTTCCCAGTGCAGAGGACCTGAATACTGCATGCAGGCAATGTTCTCCCCCTCCTCCTCTCGCCTTGTCCCTGAGGAGCCCCTCCCACTGTGGCAGGGATCTTGGAGCCCACAGGGTCAAGGGCTTCATGGAGTTGATGGGGGAGAAACCTCCTGAACAGATGCACAGCCATGAGCTGATGGCCATGTTTATAAGGCAGATTGTTATTTTTTAATTCTACACCTTGTGTCCTTTCCCCTACTTCCCTCTTTTAAGGATAATTAAAATGCAAGCTGGTACTCCCTGCAAGGAGACAGCTGAAGATTTAATTGCCCCAAGAAAAATTTTCCAGCGAAAGGTCCCACAGTAATGGCAGCTCCAGGCTTGGCCGCCCGGCGCCTGTGCAAGGTGCACATGACATTAGCAGTAATGCGCTAATCTGCCTGTGCTCAGGGACCGTCTCCTGGCACTGAGAGAGCCAAGGCCCAGCAGAGCCGACAGCCTCAGTCAGGCCACAGCCTCTCTGCCATTAAACTCTCACCCAGCCTCGTTCTGGAGACAGGTCTGTGGCCCAGATCCGCGCACCCCCAGCCGCACCAGCTGACCCAGCCCAGAGGGGGCAGCAGGGGCAGAAGGTCCAGGCTGCTGGGAACAGCGCCTTTCACCGCAAGGGCTTGGCCTGTTGTCCTTGAAGTGGGGCCAAGAGGACACGTCTGCTGAGCGGCTGAGGCCCGCCAGCACTCGAAGTTGGGCTGTTCACCAGCAGCGCCAGGGTGGTGCAATTTCTGGGTGGAGAAAGATGTTTGCAATCTCTCATCACATTTTCTAAGTACAGCCCTAGTTTTCCCAGATGAGGCATCAAAGGCTCCAACAAGGGTCACTGGCTCCTTGCCTGTTGGGGAGCATGCATCAGTTTTAAAAAAAGTGAATGTTCTGAACCCAGGCTCGCAATGAAAGGCGGAGTGACTCTGCGCAAAGTCAGGCAGTCTGGGGTTTGAATCCTCGTTCCCGACCTGCCAGCTGGGGCACTTTCAGTTCTCAGATGCCACGCAGTTTCCAAATCCTAGGATTTTTTTACATGCTCTGCACACTCTTCTTTCCTCCCTTCCCTCCCTCCCTCCTTCCCTTCCTTCCTTTCTTTCCTTCCTTCCAATTCATACATCCATCTGAGGCAGGGCAGGGACATGGGACAAGCATCACGATTACATTTTCCTGCCTGTGATGAAAAATGCCGAGATGTAAACAGTATGGTAAGAACAGGAGGGACTCCATCTTAAGGCTAAGATTCCATTTGAAAAACCAGGGAGTTAGGAGGTAAGATTCCTAACATATTTTATGGTAATTAGATAATAAAAGACCCTATATTAAGGCAGGGCAAGCAGTAGTAACTGACATGTCTCCACTGCTTGAAGGAAACCACTTGGAGAGGAACAGGATGGAGAAATTCCTTGTGTTAAGTTTATTTTACAGAATTATCTAGAGGACTGACTGTGGGTGGTGATGTAATGTTTCTCACAGGAGAGAGACGTCATGAGACCACATGTCAAGCCTACGCACACCAACCCCCTCTGCCGCCCTTTGCCCCATTCTTGAAAGCCTTAAAAGACAGAATCCTAAGCCCTAAGGTGCACCTTCTCTCTTTGAGTGTGTACTTTTTGCCTTAAATAAAGACTTCTCTCTGCTCAACTTACTACATTTTGTTTCTGTACTCCTGCAGGGGTAAGTATCTTTGTTATTTTTCTATTTCAGTTTTCTACCCTTAAGTACAAGTCTTCACTCTCTCTGTCCTACTTCAGACAAGTAGGGAAGGGCTGCTGAGAGCTCTGACTTGGGCTTGCAAGTTCCTGTCACCTGGGTGACCCAGGCAGGACTGCGGCAGTACGATCATGCTCTTTAGCCTGCCTGAAAATCTCCTTTCTTTGCCTGTGGGAACTTCTCAGAACATGATTTCACTCCATCCAGTGCTCTGTGGCTACCCCCAAATCCTTGGGGGGTAGGGGCTTAGTTCCCACGCCATGCAGATTTAAGCAGACACTGGATACCAGGTGACCCTGGCTTTGGGTGTTGGCAAGGGATGTGCCCTGTGCCGAGCAGGAGTTCAGTGGGCTTCCCTTTCCTCCCTCTGTTCTTCCTTGCTCTCTGCTGCCTGAAAGGCAGCCGTCGTTCCCGGCTACTCTTGCTTCAATCAATCCCTTCCTTACCTACACTCATCTGTCCTGCTCAAGAATTCTTTCTTGTTCAGAGTCAAGAACCGCCCCCTGCCCAGGTTGAGGTTTCACCTAGTGCACAGGGAGACACCTCCCCAGACGCAGCTGCCCGACAACACATCCTCCCATTTGTCTATCCATCCGCCCATCCTTCCTCTTCCTTCTCATCCCTCCTCTCATCCTGCGTCCCTCTATCCCTCCTCCTGCCCCTCCAGCAAGTGTTTATTGGCTGCATCCTATGGGCTGGGCACAGGAGTTGCATTGGTAAACAATGCCAGCACCCTTCCTTCCCCAAGGCATCTCCCAGGGCAGTGGAGGAGAGAGATGTTAACCAAGTGATCACAAGGTCAATGCATAATTACAAACCATGACAAAGGGGAAGCTCTGGACAGCGGTGTTTAACAAAGGAACTCAGCCCAATCTTGGGACTGGAGGTCACGCAGGAAAGACCCAGCGCATGTTCCAGGCCAAGGGCGCAGCACATACCGTGGCCCAGTTCCGGGAACTGTCAGGAGGCTGGTGCCAGCGCAGGGAGTGATGGGGAGAGGAACAGAGACAGGGCTGCTGTGCTAGGCCTGGCCCGCCCCCTTCTCCTTGGCCCCAGCTCTCCCGCACCCTCTTTATCTGGCTCAGTCTTGCTCATCCTTTAGGTCTCAAGCTCAGGGATTTCCTCTTCAGGAAGCCTTTTCTGCCCTATACAGGCTGAGTGAGGCCTGTGTACTTTCTCCCAGTAAGAAAAAGATCCAAAACTTGGAAATAAGACAAAGAAGGTGGCGCCTCCTTTCATTGCCACACTGGGGCATTGTTTAACAAGGCCCACGGAAGGATCAGTTAGCTCTATAGGGACTATATCTGAGTTGGACTTTGGTATTCTGTATTTGTATGGATGTTTTATAACTTCCTGAAAATTCCATGTTGACACCCACTTGTCTCTGGGCTGGGATCACCACATACTCTGGCTTCCTCACACCCCACGAGCTCAGGAGGGTGTGGCTCATCTTCTGTCAATGTTGAATGCTCAGAATTTTGCACAAGACCACATTCACAGTAGGAGCTTGAGAAATAATTAGCTGAATGGGTGATCTTGAGCTTATCTCCTCACCCCTCCAAGCCTCCATTTTCTTATCTGTGAAATGGATATCATAGCACCCGTCTCCACAGGATGTGAAGGTTCAGTAAAATGAAGCATTCTAGTGCCTGGATCCTGTCTGGCACAGACTGGGCTTCAGTCCCCCTTCCTCCAGAGGCTGGATCCCAAAGGTAGGAAATGAAATCTTGAAGCTGAGGAGCTCATGGTCTGGTTGGGGGAGTGCTAAGTCCCTAAGGGGAAGGGAGAGTGACTCTCTGTGGGGCTGGAATAGCCAGAGGTACTCAGTGAGTGAGCCTGCTGAGAGTCCTGCCTGGGCTGGGGAGGGGCGGGAAACGTCCTTACACAGGTGTTGGGGAGGAAGAAGTTTCCTCTAGGCCTCCAAGTCCTTCTAGCTGGTCCAAGTATCATGCTGACATAAGACGGATTAACAGGAGAAAAAAACCAAAGCTGAATTACAGTACACATGGGGAGCCATAGACAGCCAGGGAAAAGGAGGTCGTATGTCACCCTGAGCTGAGGAGAAGGGGTAGGGGCCTGAGGCTTCAAAGGAAAAGGGAAGCAACTCACAGGAATATGAAAAGAGTAGATGTCTGAGAAACAAAATACTGGATGGGCCACACAGGAATAACGAGGGGGCACAGAGAGGAATTTTAACAGACTCAGCCACATCCCACCCGGTCTCCCACATCTAGCTTACATTGTAATACAGCTGTGTGAGGCGATCGCTCTCTCCCTGGGGCCTGTCCTCTATCTGAATTCTCTTTAAGCAGTTGGGGGGTGGGAGGTCAAATACTTTCTGAGTCTTTTGGGTCTTGACTATTCTCAACTCTGAAGTAACCTGCATGATGCAATGGCACAAGGCAGCCTGCCCTTGGTCCATACGCAGGTCAGGTGCAGTGTAGGAAGGGGACCCTGGAAGCCACGCTGGGGTGCTGGATTCTCCGAAGCAGGTAATGAGGAAGTGAGGAACTTGATAAACTATTTCAGCCAGGAGAGGAGACCCACTGCCACTGAGCAAATCTGAGAGTCTGGTTTTGATGCGTGGGTGGGTGTGAATGTGTGTGTGGGTGTCTGTGGGAGTGTGCGTAAATATGTGCAAGTGTGTGGGTGTGAACACATAGGAGTGTGGGGAATGTGTGAATGTGTATGGGGAATGTGTGAATGTGCCAGGATGCAGGGGTGTAAATGTGTGGGTGTGAATGTGGGTGTGGGTGTGAACACATGTGTGTTGACTGCTCCCTGTCCCACACCATTACAAAGATCTATTCTCAGTCTAACTTTCACCTGAACCCCTAAGGTGAAGACTTCTGTCCTGTCCCAGAGGTGACCAAATGGAGGCTCAGAGGTGAAGCCATTTGCCCAGTTCCCAGGGTGAGGGACCAGGTGTGCACAGCCCCCTGGGGGGCGGTGACATGGGGTGAGGTGGAGGGAGGGGAGAGGGATTCAGGGAGTCTCCTAGACCGGGCGGCCACCGATAAAGGGGTTATCCTTGAGGCTGGCCTGGCTCTTCCTGGACCCCTGGCAGGCCCTGGGCTGGGCTCTGGGACCGAAGACAAGGCCTTGACACCACCTTCAATGAGCTGGCAGGTTGGGGCAGGCACCGGTTCCTGGACGGCGGCCCTTGAACAAGATGTATCAGTTCTCTGTGCTTCAATTTCTTTATTTAACAGGGAAAATCATAGAACCTACCTTATAGGTTTGTTAAGAGGATGGAGTGAATTGATATTAAATAGGTTAATATTTGTACAGAATTTAGGAGACTGTCTGATACATGGTAAGCACTTACGTGAGAATTAAATAAACAAACCACAATGGAATCTTGGCTGGTGGGAATATGCTGAAGACTCAGGGGCTTTCACACTTGGGCATTAGGAGATCTTAAGGAGGGGACAAAGATTTTCCTGGTTCTCATGTAAAGTGTACAGGGGCTGAGGATGGCCTCTGGGTCCTCACAGGGGGCAGGTGTCCTGTTGTTCTCCTTTGCACAAAGAGGAACCCAGAGAAGGTGCCCAATATATGCCAAATGCTCGACTGATTTCCTGGCGGGCAGGAAGAGTGTCACTTGGCTCCTATCAACTTGCATTTTGCCTGCCAACATGCAGCCCTGAAGATTTGGGCCATTGAGAAGCAAGGTCCAGGTGCTGCATAAAAAACATCTCCCAAGTCTCCTTGCCTGGATGCGCTGTCCATCATCCCCACCTTCCCAGAAAATAGAAAGCATTTCCCCACCCACTCAGCCTGGATTCTTGCCTAGAATGCCTCGCCCCCAAAAGCAGCTCGCCTGGGGAAGGCTGAGAGCTGAGTTCTCTGTCACAGTCAAGGTTCTGGCCTGTGAGACAGGCCACCTCTCTGAGCCCTGCAGGAGGCTTCTTGCCTTAAGGGTGGTGGTTCCTGATCACCTGGATCAGGGTTCAGGGATGATCCCAGATGGGCCTGTGGATCTAAGAGCAAGCCCCAACTCATCTAAAGATCCTTTGTGTAAGGTTGGCCAGGTCACATGCACTTCCTGAGCCTCAACCCTCCTTCTCTGCAAAATGGGCATACCGCTATTTGACAGTTATGAGAACTAAATGAGACTATACAGTGTGGTGGGGAAGAGTCAAACTCCCTGGATTCAAACCCTGGCTCTGCCATGGGACACTGGATACTTAACTTCTCTGTGACTTAGTTTACTCATGTGTAAGATTGGGATAACCAGAGTTCCTACCTCATATGATGGTTGGGGGTATTAAATGAGTTAAAAACTGTAAAGCACTGGCATATTACTTGCCTTACCGCACAGTGGGTGCCAATCCATGATGTACCAGTTATTAACGCAGTGGTTAGAAGTTGGGCACTGAAGTCAGAGAGCTGCACTTTATCTCAGTACCATCACTCCTAAGCTGTGGGTCTTTGTATAAGTTACACCACTTCTTGGTGCCTCATCTATAAAGTGAGGTCAACATTACCTACTTTGAGTTGTGAGGTTTAAAGGAGTTAATCAATGTAAAGTGTTGACTCACAGTAAGCACTAGATATTATTAATATTATCTTATCATTATATAATTATTATTACTATTATTAATATTCTAATGGCAGGGAGGTAAGGAAACTAACATTTATTGAGCACCTACCATTTACTAGCACTTGACATGACTCATCTGGCAAGGATATTCTAGAATGAACATTGGGTTTTCTGAATTTCATAGAGGGGGTAAGTTGAGGTTCTGAGAAGGTGACCTGCTTGCCCAAGATCCCACCAGTGGTAAGGGGAGATCAGACGCAGCTGAACAATGTTTAGAGCAGGAAGGAAAGACCCAACGCTTAGGGGAGGCTTCCTGTGTGCCAAGCATGGGCCTCGGCATACCATCACCCCCTTTAATCCCCACAGTCACTCTAGCTTGGGGTATTACGGTCCCCAATGTACTGTGCTGATGACAGGCCTAAGTCTCAGAGAGATGACGAGTTTGAATTCTTGAAACTACAAAGCGGCAGAGTCCCCCGTATCAGATGGAATTGTTTATGCGGGTGTTTGGAGCACAATCTTATACAGTCTCTGTGTGAGCCAGGGAAAACAGTCTTTGTTCTATAAAAAAAAAAGAGAGAGGACCAGTATATAGCAATCCAGGCCTATTTAAAGAAGGAAGAACAATCCCAAATGAATAGTCTAAATTCACAATTATATAAACTGGAAAAATAAAGAACAAATGAGGCCCAAAGTCAGCAGGAGGGACAAAATAAAGATTAGAGAAGAAATAAATAAAATTGAGAAGAATAAAACAATAGAAAAAATAAATGAAACCAAGAGCTGGTTCTTTGAGAAAACAAAATAGATGAACCCCTAGCCAGACTTATTAAGAGAAAAAGAGAATCTACACACATAAACAGAATCAGAAACGAGAAAGGAAAAATCATGACAGACACCACAGAAATATAAAGAATTATTAGAGAATGCTATGAAAATCTATATGCTGACAAACTGGATAACCTAGAAGAAATGGACAACTTTCTAGAAAAATACAACCTTCTAAGACTGACCAAGGAAGAAACAGAAAATCTGAACAGACCAATTACCGGCAATGATATTGAATCAGTAATCAAAAACCTACCCAAGAACAAAACCCCTGGGCCAGATGGATTCACTGCTGAATCTTATCAGATATTTAGAGAAGACATAATACCCATTCTCCTTAAAGTTTTCCAAAAAATAGAAGAGGAAGGAATACTTCCAAACTCATTCTAAGAAGCCAGCATCACTCTAATACCAAAACCAGGCAAAGACCCCACAAAAAAAGAAAACTACAGACCAATATCCCTGGTTAACATAGATGCAAAAATACTCCACAAAATATTAGCAAACTGAATTCAAAAATACATCAAGAGGATCATACACCATGATCAAGTGGGATTCATCTCAGGGATGCAAGGATGGTACAACATTTGAAAATCCATCAACATCATCCACCACATCAACAAAAAGAAGGACAAAAAACACATGATCACTGCCATAGATGCTGAAAAAGCATGTGACAAAATTCAATATCCATTCATGATAAAAACTCTCAACAAAATGGGTATAGAGGGCAAGTACCTCAACATAAAAAAGGCCATATCTGACAAACCCACAGCAAACATCATACTTAACAGGGGGAAGCTGAAAGCTTTTCCTCTAAGGTTGGGAACAAGGGAAGGATGCCCACTCTCCCTGCTTTTATTCAACACAGTACTGGAGGTCCTGGCCACGGCAATCAGACAACACAAAGAAATAAAAGGCATCCAGATTCGTAAGGAAGAAGTCAAACTGTGACTGTTTGCAGATGACATGATATTGTACATAAAAAACCCTACAGAATCCACTCTAAAACTATTAGAACTAGTATCTGAATTCAACAAACTTGCAGGATACAAAATTAATACATAGAAATCTGTTGTATTCCTATACACTAACGATGAACTAGTAGAAAGAGAAATCAGGAAAACAATTCTATTCACAATTGCATCAGAAAGAATAAAATACCTAGGAATAAACCTAACTAAGGAAGTGAAAGACCTATACCCTGAAAACTACAAGACACTCTTAAGAGAAATTAAAGAGGACACTAATGAATGGAAATTCATCCCATGCTCCTGGCTAGGAAGAATTAATATTGTCAAAATGGCCATCCTGCCTAAAGCAATCTACAGATTCAATGCAATCTCTATCACAATACTGACAGCATTCTTCAACGAACTGGAACAGATAGTTCTAAAATTCATATGGAACCACAAAAGACCCCGAATAGCCAAAGCAATCCTGAGAAGGAAGAACAAAGCAGGGGGGATCTCGTTTCCCAACTTCAAGCTCTACTACAAAGCCACAGTAATCAAGACTATTTGGTACTGGCATAAGAACAGACCCATAGACCAGTGGAACAGAATAAAGAGTTCAGATATTAACCCAAGCATATATGGTCAATTAATATATGATAAAGGAGCCATGGATATACAATGGGGAAATGACAGCCTCTTCAACAGCTGCTGCGAGTGAAACTGGACAGCTACATGTAACAGAATGAAACTGGATTACTGTCTAACGCCATACAAAAGTAAACCTGAAATGGATCAAAGACCAGAATGTAAGTCATGAAACCATAAAACTCTTAGAAGAAAATATAGGCAAAACTCTCTTAAATATAAACATGAGCAACTTCTTCATGAACATACCTCCATGGGCAAGGGAAACAAAAGCAAAAATGAACAAGTGGGACTATCTCAAACTAAAAAGCTTCTGTACAACAAAGGACACCATCAGAACAAAAAGCCACCCTATGGTATGGGAGAATATATTCATAAATGACATATCCAATAAGGGGTTGACATCCAAAATATACAAAGAGCTCATGCACCTCAACAAACAAAAAGCTAATAACCCCATTAAAAAATGGGCAGAGGATCTGAACAGACATCTCTCCAAAGAAGAAATTCAGATGGCCAACAGGCACATGAGAAGATGCTCCACATTGCTAATCATCAGGGAAATGCAAATTAAAACCACAATGAGATATCACCTCACACCAGTTAGGATGGCCAAATCCAAAAGACAAACAACAACAAATGTTGGTGAGGATGTGGAGAAAGGGGAACCCTCCTACACTGCTGGTGGGAATGCAAATTAGTTCAACCATTGTGGAAAGCAGTATGGAGGTTCCTCAAAAAACTCAAAATAGAAATACTATTTTACCCAGGAATTCCACTCGTAGGAATTTACCCTAAGAATGCAGAGCCCAGTTTCAAAAAGATATATGCACCCCTATGTTTATTGCAGCACTATTTACAATAGTCAAAAAATGAAAGCAACCTAAGTATCCATGAGTAGATGACTGGATAAAGAAGATGTGGTACATACACACAATGGAATATTATTCAGCCATAAGAAAACAAATCCTACCATTTGCAACAACCTGGATGGAGCTAGAGGGTATTATGCTCAGTGAAATAAGTCAGGTGGAGAAAGACAAGTATCAAATGATCTCACTCATGTGTGGAATATAAGAACAAAGAAAAAACTGAAGGAACAAAACAGCAGCAGACTCACAGAACCCAAGAATGGACTAATAGTTGCCAAAGGAAAGGGACTGGGGAGGTTGGTTGGGAAGGGAGGGAGAAGGGGGACAGAGGGTCTTTATGATTAGGACACATAATGTAGGGGGGAGTACAGGGAAGGCAGTATAGCTCAGAGAAGACAAGTAGTGATTCTATGGCATCTTTCTACACTGATGGACAGTGACTGTGATGGGGTATGTGGGGGTGACTTGATAATGGGGGGAGTCTAGTAACCACAATGTTGCTCATGTAACTGTACATTAATGATACCAATAAGTAAGTAAATAAATAAAGAAGACCCAATACTGTGCTTATTTCCAAGCCCTGGGGCCATGTGCAACAGAGGCCCCGTATTCCTGGGAACAGGGGGACACACTCATGGAGACATAGACACTCAACACCCAAAGGGTCATTGTTACCCAGAAATCTTTATTACAAAAATATTTTGCAAGCCAAAAAGTTTAAGTTGCAACTATATACAAAATGGGGCCTGTTTCCTTCCTAGCAGTCTTAAAATAAACTCCTGAAACCATGCTCCTTCCGCAGTGTTGTTTCGACCTCTTCCTTTTCCTGGGGTTCGATACACAAGGTGTAGGAGTCTCCAGGCTGCCAGGCTGGAGCTAAAGCTACATGACTTCCTTGGCCTCATTCCTTTACTCCCCTTCCAAAATTCAAAATAAAATTAAATTAAAATGGCACCAAGAAAACATTCTTTTGAAGTTCTGTGTGCCTGTGTGTGTGTGTGTGTGTGTATGTGCGTATGTGTGTCAAGTACATGTGCTCTCTCTGGGCAGAAGAGAGTGTGACTAAGGTTCACAAGCCAACCTTTTGGAATTTGGAAATAGCCCGAGCCAGATGGTCGGGCCACTGTGCTCCCAGATGCCACAGAGAAACTCTGGCTCTTTGGGCCAAAGCAGCCCACATGACCTGTTGGCTCAGCTAATTCCCGAATGCCATCATGTAACACACCAAAGCACTATCCCCCCAGGGAGCTGGGTATGTGCTGAGCTTCTGGAATTACACTCATAGCACCTGCTCATGGCAGGATGGCTCTGCTTCTCAATCTGCTGGCCTGAGCCAGGAATCCCTTGGGCATCGAATGACTGGACCCATGAGGATTGGTGTCTCAGCCACAAAAGTTGCTCAGTTATACGTGAAGACTGAGTAAACAGGGCTTGCAGTATTTGCTTGTCTGGGCCTGGACAGGCCCCCACCCTGAATTGGAAGGATGGGGGTTCAGAGGGTCATGGGTCATAGCCTCTACCCAACCTCCTGAGACAGAGGGACAGAAGGTGGGTCAGTTCTGGCTTCACAGCTGCCCTGTCCTCTTGGCTGTCTTGGGTTTATTCCAGTTTGATCCCAGTGGGATTTGAGAGCAGAGATGGAAGATTTCTCCTTCAGGGACTGGCTCAGAGAGCTGGAATGGGAGAAGGCTGCTAACGTGGTGGGGGCAACACTCAGGCACAGCTTTTCTACCCTGCAAGGCTGTCCGGTCCACACTAGTGCAGGTGGTGGGGAGTGACAGCATCTTTCCTCTGCCCTCTTTCTGGATAAGAAGAGTGAGGCTTAGGTCTCAGCAAGCCTGCACAGTGAAGGAGGCAGCCCAGAACAGCCCTGGGCAGGCTCGACTTACCACATTGCTGACATGGAAGGCAGTAGTACCAGCCGCGTGGCTCAGCTGAGAACGTGACCAATTTAGTCCTGGAAAGAAGGCTGAGCATACATGGAGGAGCCCAGCTGGAACCTTCTTCCCCATCCTCAGGGCTCTGGGACATGGAGGAACTCAGTTTCTGCTATAAGAAAACACCTCCAGGACAACCCACCGTCAAACCTCAGACTGCACAAGACCCAACCATGTATTTCAACACATGACAGAGAGCCAAGATAATGTTGCTGTTTTAAGAAAAAAATAAAACAAAACACCACAGATCAAATTTTCTAACACCTCAGTTTCAAGATTGCACGTTTCACATTTCTCAATAATTTACAGGCGTCCACAGCGAGATGTTGCTGAGTTAGTGCTAGCTGGAGGAAGCAAGCTCAGGTCTGGAACGGAGACGTGGGGCCATGTGGAGTGTCACGGTCAGGATGATGGGCCCTCAAGGGGTCCTGGAGGGCCACCAGGAAGAGGAAAGTTTTGTTACTTGGTTCTTGGTAGTGGTAGTGGTGGGATTCCTCAGAGGGTCCTCTCCTCTCCTAGGGCTTGCTGCTCATCAGTCCAGAGATGGGGAGGCCAGGACTGTCAGCAGCAATCTCAACGAGTCTTGGGATTTGGGTCCCAGAGGTTTTCTTCCAGCTTCTCCATGGATGGAGCAGTTCGATTCAATGGGTAAACTTTTCCCAAAGCCCCAGCTTGGTGGTGGTAGTGGTAATGGTGGTGGTGGTGGTGGGAGGAGGTGGGGTCTTCTCCCTCCTCACCCTGGAAGATCAGGCTGCAGAGCATCAGAGAGGCAGTCAGGGTCTCCAGGAGTATGACCAAGGCCCATGGCTGATGGAGGCATGAGGGTTCTTGTGGCCCTGGGGACTCCAGGCAGTTCCCAGTTCGGTTCTGGGAGGCTCTGGCAACATCAGCCTCCGTGTATGGCAACGTGGAGGTGCTGTGGCCGCCCTGGAAATGCTCGAGAGCCAAGTGGGTAAGGGAGACAAGAGCCAGCTCATCCTTGGGTTCCAGGCCTGCACCACCCTAGCCTTCTGGGAACTGGGCTGGCTGTCCTCATCACAGCTGCCCTCTGTCCACAGCTGGGACAGTAAGGCTCATGGGGACAGACCCTAGAAATGACCACAGTCCCATTCACTTCCTCTGGACCTGGACACTGGCATACTCTGAGTAGGATGGCTCGGGTTTAGGGGCTGACTGCTTGGGGGCCCGGTTGAGGTGGACCATGTCCAGGTCGGCATAGGTGAGGGTGTCCTCGGACACGGGCGGAGGGCCGGCCTGAATGCTGGCATACTCTGTGTGGTTGTTGGGCTCGGCCGCCTGCGGGGTGGATTTCTTCCCCTTCGGCAGGTTCAGGTCTGCATATGTGATGTCGTTGTTGTCCTGGATCTAAATGAGATGGATAGAGTGTCATTCTGGAGTCTCCAGCCACTTACCCAGCATTGGTACCAAGTCTGGATGCTTCTGTTTCCTCTTGGCCCCCACTGGCTCAGCCCTAAGTCATGCCCACTCTTCTCTGGCCAAGGTTACCTGCCTCCAGCCTTGCCCTTCCAATACGCCCCCCTCCTCCCCTAGCCTCAAGGAACTTCCTAAACGCCACTGCGTTTACCTCACGGCGCTGCCTCAATGTCACCTCCTCCTGCAGTTGTCCTGCCTTTTCAATGCTCTTCTTTCTGCCTATTGTCTACCTCCCTCCTTCTCCTCAGAAGGAAACCCAATCCACCCTGTAAAGTTCAGTACAAGCACCGCTTCATCCACACACCCTCCCCTCAGCTGTGTCTGGGACTCCTTCTCAGTGCTTGCTCGGCCCCTACTTCTCCATCACAGCACCCACCACCTAGGATTGTCTGTCTGGGGGTTCTGAGTAGACGCTGATCCCCCAAGGGGTGGGGGCACTCATTTAATTACTTGTTTACTCGGCAAATGCTCACTAGGCATTTGTTGTGACACAAAAACCAAGGCTGGCACAGAAGCAGCCCAACTGGTGTCGAATGAATGAATGAATGAACACATGAGCGGACGGGTGAGTTACAACAATTTCAGCCTCCTCAGGGTGAAGCTAGGGACTGACAGACAGAAAATAGAGCATGCAAGAATGAGACACCAGTTAGCAGGGTGGTAAATGTTCTGCACTCAGGAGGAGTTTGAATCCTGGTTCTGCTCTCTCTAGCTGAGGGATTTTGGGCAATTCACTGAATCAAGCTGGGCCTTGATTTTCCCAGATGTAAAGTGGGGTTAATAATCTATCACCAGGGAGACCAGACGCCATCATCCAGGTAAAGCTCTAAGATGGGAGCTGGGCACACACTGAGGGAGCACATATGCTCACTAAATGTTAGCAATCAACCACCTAGCAACCCTGAACCTCTCTCCTGTGCTAATCTTATCACCCACAACTGCCACCTTACAATGACCCATCATGAATTTTAAGATTTGTGCCGTTGGCGTCCAGCAGCTGTGGTATAGAAGTGGAGGGGAGCTACCGACAATCATAACTCCTACTTGGCCCACAATAATAACCACAGATCTCAGTTCCCAGTGGCTTATAAGCACTACACTGTCACGTGGATCACCTTATTCAGGCCCTATCACAACCCTGCTTGGTAGGGATTATTTACCTCATTTTTCCGGTGAAGAAACTGAGACCCAAGGAAGTTCGATAATTTGGTCAAAGACACACAGGTGGAAAAGAACCAAGCCTGTTGGGCTCTACATCTGTGGTCTTATCACACAACTCCTGCCCTGAACCCTGCAGGCTCACCCATTCTCTCTGGGAAGCCCACCCCGACAGAACTGAATTCCCTCCCTGGCAAGGGCTGGTGCCTGGCACGGGAATCCCAGACATGAGGCTGCAAGCTGGATGTGACAGCCTTGTTCACCGCCCAGGGCCTGGCATACAGTAGGTGCTCAGTTGGTCTTGGCTGACTGTGAATTTTGTGCAGGTTTCAGTGGCCAGTTCTTCTCACCATCAACATTTCCCCTGAAAGTTCCAGAACGAAGTCCAGAGGTAAAGTCACTGGGGAGAAGGTTCCCCTTCCATGACTAGAAATTGTTTTATTTTCTAATTACCCCTGGAGCTGGCACCCAGGGCCGCTACAGGCTGTCGTGGGTCAGGAGAGCAGGCCACAGTGTTTCAGCCTACAAAAACCGTGCCTTTTACCCGCCTGGCTCTTCAGCAGATTACGTCTGAACTGATGACAGCCACCAGGGAAATGTCAAGGATGGCTGGTGCTCCCAGTCCCGAGTTCAGAGCAGGGCCTGTCTGGTTCCAAGATGCAGAGGAGCCCTCTGCCTCCCAGGTCTGATAGTGTCAGCTGTGAGGAGCAGGGCCAGGTTTCCCGGAAATGGGCCAGCCATGTCACCTGGGAAATGGCCAGCTCTAGGGTGTATACCCTTGAATGAGTTAATTAATGACACAGGTTCTTCCCATCAGCAAAGGCAAGAGAGACTTTGGCAGCCTTGTGCGACCCTGTGTGAGAGGCACAGGGGCTGCAAGGAGGGGGCAGGAGCGAGCTGGGGAGGGGATCCCTGGTGGAGGGACTCGCCTGGGCAAAAGCACGAAGGCAGGACGGTATAGTCCCCCCTAAGGGAGGCTGCAGCCTGACTCCAGGGGCACCACCTGCGAATGCCTCTGGAGTCATGCAATGCGCAGCACTGAGTCAGGGAGGCTGGGACAGACTCTCCTGGCCTGAGGAGGAGGAGGGAATGTGCAGAAACCAAGGGGGAAGTTAGGAATGTAAGGATTTCCCACCACCACTCCACCCTCCCACCCTGGGGAAGGAGGCTTAGTTTAGAACAGGATCTGCAACTAGAGTGGGTGCAAGGAAGTCACACCCTCGAGTTTCCCAGGAAGGGCATTTCACCAAGGACTGTACCTGGGTTATTTCTCTGGCACTCTTCTCGGGCTCATGCAACCTAAAAAGGAAACAGACACACAGATAAAAATATCCTCACTATCTCAAGTAGTCATGCAAATTGATAAGAATAACATTTAGGTTCCATTTCCTATAAGGGTGGAGGACATGGATGAGCAATTCACAACAGAAATCCATCTACCTGTCAGTTATTTGGACAAAAGGGTCAATCTCACTAAAAAGGAATTTTAAGCAATGTATACTACTGGTTGTTTTTTTCTTAACTTACTTTACTGGTTTAAAATTACAACACTCAGTGCTGGGAGGGGTATGGTGGAACCAGAACATTCATACATACACTGCTGGTGGGAGGCACAAACCTGTACAGCCCTATCGGGAAGCATTTTGGCAAATCAAGAGCTTGGAAGGTGTCCTCATCTTTTGACTCATAATTGCACTTTCTTTTGGGGGGGGAAATTAAAAATACATAAAAAGCTTTTTGCACAAAGGTATTTGTCATGGAACAAGATGGGGTGGGAGGTTTACATCTTACAGCTCTGCCAGTTGGGACTGGTTAAGGAAATTACAGAAATAGATTTGTAGATAAAGATTTGTAAGGTTTATGAGGAGATTTCTTTTTATTACAAATGATTACATTAAAATGATAAGTGAAAAGGAAACATTCTCTGTGGAATGATCTCAATTAGGAAATATGTGTGGATAACACAAGAAAGAATATAGTAAAATGCCAACAGCAGTGGTCTTTGGGTGATGTTTTTTCTTTCTAGTTTTCCACATTTTCTAAGTGCTGTATATTCTACATATCTCTATTTTATCACAGAAAAGAGAAGTTGCTCGTGTCCTGGCTAATCAAGGAAGCCACTCATGCAGTTGGTTCTGTAGCTGGAGGCCGTGGCCTGGCCCTCTGCAGGGTCTCGGTCACGAACCAGAGCCAGTGGTTCTGCAGGAGTTGTGTATATTCTCCAGCCTGCAGCTCTGGGGATGTTAGCCCGGATAATGTCAGAAATGAGCAATTGGGCTTGGCAGTAGGGTTATTAATGGATTTGGCATGAGATCTTGGCACAGAAAGCAGTTCTGGGGCATGACGAGCCCCACGTGGCCACAGAAACAGCCCTCCAGGAGCAGGGACATCGTCTGGTGAGGAAGATCATGCAGCTCTCTCCACACCCCTACTGCTTCCAACCCTTCCAGGGCTCCCAACTGCTTCTAGTTCAAGTACTACTCATCACCCTGCTTGTAAGCCCTGTATGGTCTGGTCTCTGCTGACGCCCCCAGGCTCATTCATCCCCACCCTCATCCTCCCACTTATCCACCCACCAAATATTTCACAAGCACTGTTCCACGCAACACACTTTACGTGTCAACAGCAGCCTTGAACGACCCTCTTGATCACTTTTTCTCTCTGTTAACTTTTGTGGATCCTTTAAGACTCAACTATGGTGTCACCTCCTTGGGAAGGCTTCCTGACAGTGCTGGGATGGCTGGGCTGCTCCTCCAGGAAAATGTCAAGCCTCTTGGCATGTTTTCCTCTCTGGCTCATGTGTCTGTCTGTCTGCCTCCCAGGCTTTCTCACCCCATGGGTACAGGTACTCAAAACTGACCTGTAATGAACACCAGTCAAACTGCCCCAGGGCCTTTGCACATTCATCTCTCTTTGCCTCTTCATTGCTTTACTCCTCTTCCCTCACATCCTGTTTCAAGTTCTCCTTTCTTGGGGAAACCTTTCTGAACCCCAAACTCCATTCTCAGAACACTGGGTTTCTCTCTTTTAGAGCAGTATTTCAGATGGGAAGCAGTTACCCATTTTTTTGTCTGTGTCTCCTCTTGTCTCTCCTATCTCTGTGAATGTCACCACTCTTACTCATTCCTGTGCTTAGGCTAAAGAAGTGGGAATCATTCCTGATTCCTCTGCCCCCTCTACAATCTATACAAGGCTTGTTGACTCTGCCCTCAAAATAAATATCAACCCCATCCACTCTATCACCTCCACCATCCTGGCTTTTAGACTCCTGAGGGTCTCCTCTGTGGAGTCTCTGCTTCTATTCTGACCCTTCTGCATGTCATTCTCCACATGCACATTCATAAGTGATGTCACATAATTTTTTGGCTCCAAACTCTCAACTCCTTCCCACCACACAGTGAAATCACATCCTGACTGGCGAGGCCTGCATGACCTGTCCCCACCCAGAGCCCAGGTCTCCCCCCAACCCTCCCCTCACTCTCTCCACTCCAGCTGCCCTGCCTTCCTCCATGTCCCTCGAACATGTCCACCTGCATCTGCCTCAGGATCTTGGCACTGACTGTTCCCTCTACCTGGTCTACTTTTGCCCTAGACATTCTCATGCTGGAGTCTTCTGTCTCTCGGCTATTTTCTCAATGTCACCTCCTTAGACAAGCCTTCCCAGATTGCTCACCGCACCTCACCGCCTGCTCTGCTCCATGCCTGGCTATATTTCATTTAGTCAGCACTCCTGTCCTGTGTATTCACCTCCCAGTTTGTTTGGGAACCTGTCTCCTGATGGACCGGGAGCCCATGTGGGCAAGTGGTAAGCCTGCTCTGCTCATCGCTGCAGCCACGACACCCGATAATGGGCTGGCACATTATTAGCACGCTGTAAGTATTTGTTGAATGTATGAATGAACTGCTCTCCCATCAGATCAAAGGTGCCAAGGGACCAGGTGCTAGCATCTTTTTTACTTTCATTTGCAATTTCCTAGCTTAAGGCCTGGCACTGAGCTGGGCTCAATCAAGATGAATAAATGAAAGAATCAGGGAAGCCCTAAATATTCCAAGAATAAATGCAGCAAATGTCTGACGAGTGAACAAGTGGCTGACAGAATGAACCCCAGTGCCCAATTAAGGAGCAGAGACATATTTTTCTCTCATCTGAGCTGGGAAAGATTATAGACAATGTTCTGCCTGTACATTCCTAACACAGGGAGTTAGAAATAGCCAGTCTCTCTGCCAGCCCTGAAACCTGAAGGGCCTTTTGAGCTCAAAGCAGCGGCATTCCCCTCAGGCCCCTCCTCAGGAGGCACTTGGTTGGTACCCATGCCAATGCTCTGGAAAGCATCTGATAGCAGCCAGCCAATGGAAGCCTGTGCCGCGTGGGAAAGCACCGTTACCGTGCAAAGCTACTGCTTTGGTTTAGAGAGATGAAAGGGAGCAAGCAATCTCACAGCTCCCTTGGTAGGCTAGGCTCACGCTGGAAAAATACAAAAAACAGGCTGAAAATGGTTAGCTTCTCTGGGGAAGAAAAAATAGGCAGCAAGAGGTGTCAGAGCAGTGATAAAGAGCATGGGCTTCTGGGTCAGAGACACTGGGTAGGAGTCGTAGTTTCAGTACTTACTGGCCGTGGGACCTCAGGAATGTCGCACAACTTCTCTGAGCCTCAGTTTCCTCAACCATATGCAGGGACCACAATAACCTTCTAGAACAGGGGTTTTCAAAGTCTGGCTCAGAAACAGCCTTATCAGCACCACCTGAGAACTTGTTAGAAATATAAATTGTGCATCCAAAGCCCTGAGGGTGGGCCCAGGAATCGTGTTTTAACAAGTTCTCTAGCAGATTCTGCTACACACTCAAGTTAGAGAACCTTCGTTCAATTAAATTGGGTAATAGTAAATCAGAGGGTTTTTGCTATAATTAAAATTACCAATGGGCTAATTCAAGGAAAGGCATAGATTGGTTGCTGGGACACAGTAAGTTTTCAATAAATGTTAGTTGTTGATGCGGTTGTTAATATCATTATTGACACTGCCCTTTTCTTTCAGGAATGTATTGTCTAAATGGGGAGATAAGACAGGTAAAAAACAATGAAAATAGAAAATGAAACAAAAAGATCTTTCTGAACTCACGCACCTCAAAACCCAAAAAGCAAATAACCCTATTAAAAAATGGGTGGAGGATATGAACAGACACTTTTCTGAAGAAGAAATTCAGATGGCCAACAGGCATATGAAAAGATGTTCCACATCGCTAATTATCAGGGAAATGCAAATTAAAACCACAATGAGATATCACCTCACACCAGTTAAGATGGCCAATATAGAAACGACTAGGAACAACAAATGCTGACCAGGATGTGGAGAAAGGGCAACCCTCCTACACTGCTGGTGGGAATGTAAATTAGTTCAACCACTGTGAAAAGCAGTATGGAGGTTCCTCAAAAAACTCAAAATAGGAATACCATTTGACCCAGGAATTTCACTCCTAGGAATTTACCCTAAGAATGCAGGAGCCCAGTTTCAAAAAGACATATGCACCCCTATGTTTATCGCAGCACTATTTACAATAGCCAAGAAATGGAAGCAACCTAAGTGTCCATCAGTAGATGAATGGATAAAGAAGATGTGGTACATATACACAATGGAATATTATTCAGCAGCCATAAGAAGAAAACAAATCCTACCATTTGCAACGACATGGATGGAGCTAGAGGGTATTATGCTCAGTGAAATAAGCCAGGCGGAGAAAGACAAATACTAAATGATTTCACTCATCTGTGGAGTATAAGAACAAAGCAAAAACTGAAGAAACAAAACAGCAGCAGACTCACAGAACCCAAGAATAGACTAACAGTTTCCAAAAGGAAAGGGACTGGGGAGGATGGGTGGGAAGGGAGGGATAAGGGAAATAAGGGGCATTACGATTAGCACACATAATGTAGAGGGGAGCACGGGGAAGGTAGTATAACACAGAGAAGACAAATAGTGACTCTGTAGCATCTTACTAGGCTGATGGACAGTGACTGTGATGGGGTATGTTGGGGGGACTGGATAATGGGGGGAAACTAGTAACCACAGTGTTGCTCATGTGATTGTATATTAATGATACCAAAAAAAAAAAAGATCTTTCTATATTTGAGTCTGTGAAGCCACCAAGAAAAGAGCACTGCAGGGGTACAAAGAAGGAAAATTGGGGATTGCTGCAGTGGTTTGTGATGGTGTTCATTCATTCATTTGACAAACCTTTACTGAGCACCTATTTCACTCTAGGCATGGTGCCAAGTTCAGTGGCTATTAGCAGGGAAATGAGGGCAATGGTCCCTCAAGAGGCTTGGATTACTATACAGGGACAAGGGCAGAGACAGCTTGAACACACTGTGGTGTCAGTGGAGGAGCACCAGGAGAGCTCCTCGGAGGGGCCCTGTCTCTGGGGGGGCCATGCTCTCACTGAGCCCAGGAGGAGGAGCAGGAGGGACCAGGTGGGAGGGGGAGTACCCACTCTAGCTCCCATGTCCCACAGCTTTGGGAGCACTGTCACACCTGGGTGGTGTGTGAGCAGGGGTGGGGCAGCACATCTCAGGGAGAGAGGGAGCACGCCAGGGCGAGGGGAGAGCAAGGACGCAGGGTGTGGAAGGAAGCACAGGCGGGGCACGTGGCTGTCCCAGCACACTCTGGGGTGTGGCCAGAAGTGACCCTGTCTGAGCCAGCAGGGACAGGACTACGAGGGCCTCCGTAGGGCATCTGGACTATGTTGACGGCCATGGGGAACCACTACAGGTTTTGAGGCAGATGATAGAAGCCAAGTCTTGCCCTTGGGAGGCACATACTTGATGTACACACACACACACAGCCTCCTCCCCTCTCCCACCCCCAGTCTTTGGATTGTCCTTGACTCTCCAATCCATCAGCAAGTCTTCTTGGCTCTACTTCCAAAATATATCCAGAATCTGACCATTTCTCAGCCCACCCTACCATCCTGGCCCAGGCCCCTGTCACCTGATTGGACCACTGCAGCAGCCTCCTCTCTAGCCTCTCTGACTCCACCCCGACCTCCTACGGCCCGGTCCCCCTCCTGTGGCTCCTTGTGTCATTGGGAGAAAAACCCTGAGTCCTTCCAAGGGCCATAGGCCCTGGACTAATGGCCTCTCTTACAAATCCTTAGTTCCTGCTCTACAGTTTTGAAATCCACGAAGTTGTAAAGAAATAAAATGATTTGC
Organism: Manis javanica; assembly: GCF_040802235.1. Lineage (NCBI taxonomy): Eukaryota > Metazoa > Chordata > Mammalia > Pholidota > Manidae > Manis > Manis javanica. The sequence goes on along the minus strand of NC_133160.1, from coordinate 27,745,966 downwards.
AAAACCTTTTTGGTGGCAAAACCTGACTTGAACCAACATGGCTGTATGGGCTTCAACTAAGAGACCTGCATCCTACCGTCCTAAGTACCTGCCCTTCACCATGCTTCTTCTGCCCCAGCCTCCCCCATCCTCCTAGTCCCTCTGCACCCCCATACATCCCACCTCAGGCCTTGGTCATACCTACTCTCTCACCCAGTAGGCACGTCTTCTTCACAGCTCCCTAGCTCAGGTCCCTGCTTATACCCCCTTTTAAGAGCCAACCCCTTCCCCTGCCTGAGACACCCCTGCCATTAACCTCTATCCCCTTGCTGTATTTGATTTGTCACCACCTGACATGACATTACACATCCTTGCTTCCATGCTTACTACCAGGTTCTTTCACCAACAACTGAGCCCATGAAGGCCTGGACTGATTTGTGTTCACTTCTGTATCCTTAGCACCCAGAAAAGAGCTGGTGCATAGTAGGAACTCAGCAAAAATCACTGAAAACATGAATCAACAAACTAATGTACCATCAGGGATGTAAAGTCATCACCTTAGCCTCTGACTAGGCCACGGACTTCAGGAGGGCACAGATGCTTTCTATCCTGCTCACCCCAGTGTTCCCAGGGCCACTCATGCCTAGGTACTCAATAAACATATAATGAATGAAGAGCGAAGTATATGACTTGGATCAGGGGCAGCATGTGCAGGAGGCTTCTGTCACAGTCCAAGTAGGGTTTGATAAGGGTCTTGCTGTCTGTGGACAGCAGGTAAGATATCAGAGCTTCTGTGCACTGAAATCCCCTCAAATCCCCTTATTTGTGATGATAATTAAAAACGGACCTGGCTTGAGAAGCTTACAAAGGAAAGAAACAGGAGAGATAGCCAGTGGGCATGGATTCTGCTTTGCAGCTTTTGGGGGCTGTCAAACAACCAAATGACAATTGCCAAAGCATTCTGGCCCAGAGCTGACACAGACTTACCTTGTAGAAGAAGTGGAGCCCTTGGCTGAAAGACAAAAGAAACAAAGCCAGTTACTTCACCTAGAAACATACTTCTCTTATGTAACTTTCTTTTGTGGGGGGTAATCAAACGTTTGACTCCAGGGACAATGGAAGGAATTGTAAAATCATATCCTTCAACCCACAGGAAACCTCCATGCTCACCCTGCTGTGGGCCATTATCTTCCAACAAGGAAGACTGGTGAGCTGAGTCTTCCACTTTCTCACCTCTGGGAGCTGCCAAAGGTCAGATCCCAAAGCAGCCTTCAGCCTAGGAGGGGCCAACTGCCCTGCCTATGTCTGTGCCTCACTTCCAGGTACCACACACCTTACCTGAGACACTACAACCGGCCTGGTCCCAGTCAGGGCCCTTCACTGCTGTAGAACTGATTCTAGCAGGGCTGTGAGTTTGGGGGAGCAGGTGTGAATCCCACTTCTGCCACCAACTCACTCATTATGTGACCCTGGGTGAGTCATTTTCCCTCCCTGAGCTCGGATTTCAGCTTCCAGCTCACAGGGTTGGACATCCATCTCTTTTCATGTCAGCACTTTCCAAAAAAGGATCTTGGGAGGAAAGAAAGGGTCCATCTGGTTTACAGATTTTTAAACCTGCGATATGGGCATCCCACAGAGAAGCCGCCTGAATTCAGCCACCATTTGACTCCTATTTCACTCTAAAGTGTAATTAAAAAGCAACATGCACACTCAGATGTGTTCTGCCCACATCTGAACAGACTGGAGGCTGCCACAGTGCAAGAATTCTCACTGCCAGGTTAATGCTTGGTGCCTGGGCAGGTACTGGATCTTTAGGTAAGTGGGTGCCAGTTGGGAAGGCTGCAGTCCTGCATCTAATGTCTGAATGAAGGCAAAGTGCTGGGATTTGAGTTGTCTGAGGGAGTCCAGTGATGGGACATTGACCACCCTCCTCTTATACCAAAGACAACAGGCAACCATAGAGACACCCAGCTGGTAAGGGGTAGAGTTGAAAAGAGGACATTTTATTGTGAGTATTGAGGTGAAGGATGGGCAGACCCCTCCGGGGCTAATGGGGGAGGTGGGGGTGTCTCATTAGGGTGGATATATGTGCAGAGTGGTCCCAAAAGTGGTCTCTGGAGACTCACTGCCCAGGTTTGAATCCGGGCCCTACCACTCACCAGTTGTGAGAAAGTTTTATAGCTTTCCCATGCCTCAGTTTCTTCATCTGTAAAATAGGTTTGGGACCTTCAGAGGAGGAGTCTTTCCTGTGCGAAGGTTTTCCAGGGACTTTAGGGAAACCCTGGGTGGATCACCTGGAGGAACCTCTTTTGGATTCCAGAGAAGCAGGGGCCTGACTGTCCCCTTCTGAGCGGAGAGCCTGAGGCTCAGCCAGCATGCACAGCTGGTCCTTCCAGCAGGTCCAGGAGGGAAGGAAACCTGGGGGGGTGTCAGGGTGGGTGGGCAGAAGGGCACAACATGCTCCTCTGAGCTCAGCTTGGGGGTCTGGGCACAGAAGAGCTCAGGACAGAACTTTGTATTTTGCAGGCGGTGGCACATGGTAGGTCACAACTAGCATTTAAAAGAGAATTTAGTGCAGAATATGACAAAAAAGAAAATATCAGAGTTCCAATTTTATCTATGGGGTGTGGGTGCGTTAGGTTGAGACAAGAAATGTATCACTTGTAGTTTAAGTTTTAGCAGCACTGCCTTTAAATGGTCTCTTCCAAGAGTGGAAAAGAGAACATGTACTTTTTGAAGTCTGCAAATGTATCAGAGCTGTTATCTCACATGAACTGATTTGTGTTTCCAAACTGTCCTGCAACATAGGCAGTTGCCATACCCATTTGGCAGATGAGGAAACCGAGGCTTGTGGAGGCCAAACTGACTGGTCAGAGTACATAAGAAGGGTCTGGGACTCCAGTCTGTCTGACTCTCAAGTCAGAGGCCTGCCACAGCAATGACTACCACACATGTGCACACACATACACACAATCAAGGGCACAACATCCTGGATTTGACCTTGTACCCTCCTGCTGTGGACTCAAAGGCCACCGCCACATGGGGAGAAAGTGCCAGGGAGGCGGCTCATGTTTCTGGGCCTACACACAATACTAATGGCAGGAGCTCACATTTATTGGGCACTTGCTGTGTGCCCGGCACTTTCCTAAGAGTTACATGTGGCCACCATGGAATCCTCCCAGTAGTCTCGGAGGCCAGTGGTGGTGTTATCCTCACTCTGGCCAGCCACCTGCCTAGGGGCTGGGCATGTAACCTGGACAGGCAAGAGGAAAGCAGAAGTTTGCCAGGGGGCTCCTGGGACATAATGTTTCTTCCGAGAGCCTCTGGCCACCCTGGTATCTCCCTGCCTCCCACCTCAGTAGGGGTCCTGTGAGGATGTGAGGCCTGGAGCCACAGTGGCCATGCTGCAGCCACAGAGGGCAGGGGGCCACCCAGATTCCAGCCCGGTGAAGGTGCTGACCAGCCATGGCACAGCTACCTCTGGACTTCTTGTTACTGCAAATAACTGGACATCCTTGCAGCCTAGGCTGTGTGTTAGCCCAAAGCACTCTTGCGGTCTCTCTGTCTGGGGAGGACAGCCCAGGGGAAAACCCTGCAGAGGGAGAGGGGACTCCACCTACCTTTCTTCTGTCGAATTCGGAGGAGGTAGAGGGCTGCGATCAGCAGGGCCACCAGCAAGGCACAAACCACGCCCACCACAATAAAGATATTCCAGCCGTTAGACTTTTCTGGGGACCACACGGAATAGAAGCTTCATGTACACTAATTAGAAACAGTCAAACTTAAACCCACCACCCCTTTTCACCAGTACACAGACATCATTAACTGAGAACATCTGGCTGGTCCTTCTCAGATGTTTTGAGCCACACGGGCACTTCAGTGAGTCTGCATGCACTTCCCCATGTGGGTCACCCATGGGCAGTGCAGAATCCATGCCAAGGGGCCAGGAGGGAAAATGTTTGTTGCTGACACCCATAGAGGAACTCTGGCTGCAGCATATGGGCAGAAATCTCAGTCTCGAGGGCAGAAATATGTTCCATCTCATTGAAATGAACCACAGAGGGGCCACCATTGTGGCGCAGGGTCATCTGAAACTCTGAATTGCAACTGGGGTATCATCAGTGGCTGGGGGACAGGGGCAGTGAGGAGGAGCTTCTGGACTCTGCAGGGCTCTCAGGGGCTGTCCACTGATCTGTGCCAAGACCTGGGCATAGGAGCTCTGAACCCAGGACACTTGAAGTGGAGACAGTGTGGGTGGGCTGGCTCTCGGGCACAGGGAGGGGATTGTACTACAGCAGAGCGGGCAGTCAGGAGGCTTTGGGCTACAGGATGTGGGTTCAAATCAACGCCCCTAGTTGGGAGCAAGTCATTCAAACCTCCCTCCACACACTGGCTTCCTCTTGTGTTCTCAAGGGCAACAGTGATCTCCACCTCATTGGATATCGCTGAGAACTAACTCACTAACTCACCAAGAAACCAAATAACTCACTCTTTCATCCTTCCTAAAGTATTTCTTGAGCATCTCCCATGTGCTAAGCTGTGTGCCAAGTCCTGAAGCCAAAATCCTGAACAAGACAGCCATGTCCCTAGCATCCTGACTCAAAGGTGAGCAGTCACGAAACTCTTCTTCAACGCTGCCATGGGCAAGTGGAGAGGCCCAGAGAGAGGCATTGACTTGTCCAAGGTTACCAACAAGTGAGAGAACCAGAGTAGAAATCCACACATCCTGTCTCCCTCAGTAGCACTCATCCTATATGAACCAGGTACCAGTGATATCAAAGGGACAATCTGACAGGGCCCCGGGGCTTTAGAACTTTCCTGTTCCCTTGAAGGATGCATGAAGGAAAGAAGTGGCCTCTGTTGTAATCCATCCAAAGGGTCCACTACATATAAGGCATAGCCATGCTAATGACAGGTGATGGACATCCTGCGGTCATCCCTAAACGCCAATTAGCTGCTACCATTCTAAAGTTAGAACAGAAATACATTGACAACAGGTTGGGAGGGGGCTGAGAAAAATGATACCCTGACAGCTTTTACTCTAACAGGAGAATAGCAGTGTTATCATCAACTTACATGGGCATGCACTTTGGCCAAGAAAAGCTCCTTGGGAAAACATCCCACAGAAATAGCTGCATGTGTAACAGAAGGTATTCAAGGATGTTTATTCAGCAGTGATTATACTTAAGATAAGCTGCAAACATCCTGGAGCCCCCCGTCTGTAGCCCCTGTTCCCAGGGGACAGGCTGGCACAGGCAGCCAGGATGTCTAGGCAGAGGTTAGAAAGAAAGAAAACGAGGGTGGTGGGGTGACATGGATGGAAGAAGCAGTGATTGGTAGGTGAAGAAAGCAAGAGGCAGGGTGCTGTGACAGGATGACACCCTTCCCTCCTCCCTTTTTTCTCTCCTAAATCCATATTTATGTCAAAACATCTACAAAGATATGTACAAACTCTCACAGTGGTGACCCTTGGCATATGGGATATGGGGGAGGGGAGCTGACTTCAAAATTCTACTTTATATTTATAGACTTCTCGATTATTCTATAATAAGGATGAATTACTACTTTCAACATCAAGAAAAGAGATGAAGTTTAAAAAGAGTGGGAGTGGAGGCCTCACCCGGGATTTGGCCTGTATCCTTGTCCTGCTTGTGGGCAGAGATGTGCACGGTGTGGGTTCTGCGGACCGCCGGCTGCCCGTCATGCTCCACCTGGCAGGTGAGCACCACGTCCTCCCTGTGGGCAGTGACGTTCACCAGCAGCCAGCTTGTCCAGTTAAAGGTCCCATCCTTGTTCTCTGTGAGGTTTGAGGCCGTTTCTGTTCGGGACACATTGCCGTTCTCCAACCAGCTCAGCTGTAGGTGCCGGGGGTAGAAGTTCTTCACTTGGCAGGTGACGTTCACCTGGTTCCCTGCCACGGAGCTTTGGGAAACCTCCAAACGGGGCGGAACTGAAACAGCACAGGGCAGAAGCTCTGACCTTATGAACAGACAGATCACAGAGGATGGGCTGCATAGCTCAGCTCCCCCAGGGCAGGGAATCACCCAGGACGGTGCTAGGCATGCAGTGATGGCCCAGACACTGAGGGCTCTTTGCATATGAATGAAATGACTAAGCACAGTGCCTGGCACACAGTAGGTGCTCAAAGACTGGCAGGTAAAAGACTTTAAGGTAAAAATGAGTGAAATCACAAGCTCAGCCCCTGGCAGGCAGTAGTAACATCATAACTATAGCAAAATAAACGAAATCACCAACCCCAAGGGGCTTGGCTCTCAGAAGGTGCTCAGTAATTGTGAGTTGCTGTTGGTAAAGTAAATGCAACTACCCAGCTCAGTGCTGGGCACTGGTAGGGGCTGGCCTGGCAGCTGCCATTCAAGTAGCAGTAAGTGACCGGCACATCCAGGCGCCTGGTGATTGGGGAGGACTGGCAGACATTGGACTCCAGGTGACTCAAGCCTGGAGCAAAAAGCAAGGGGAGGAGCAGGGGGAGGCCTGGGCGCAGGAGTGGGCTGGGCGTGGGGGCATCTACCTCGGAGGGTCTCTGACAAGTTGGTGGTCCCACGAAGAGGGGAGCCCCCTTGCAGGGTGACGTGGGCCACCTCACAGATGACCTGGGAGCGAACATCCCCCGGGGCCAGCACCACCTCGGCTGTGCTGGAGATGCGGTAGGAGGCGCTGTCTCCCTCTGGGTCCACGTTGGTCTGGGAGGCCGACAACTCGTTCCCATTTTTGAACCATTTCAGGGTGATGTTTCTGGGGGAGAAGCCGTGGGACTGGCAGGTGAAGCTCACTGTCTGCTCAGGCGTGGCCCTCTCCGTGGGACCCGAGACCACGGGGGGAGAGGGTTTGGCTACAAAAGGAGATTTATAAACAAATAGCATGACTGTGATTATCACTACTAACGATAAGCGTGTGACGCTGTTAAGAGTGTGTGTGAAACACACTATCATCTAATCCTTGTCATGGTGCTGGGAGGCGGGGTCGCCGTCCTCACCTTACACAGAAGGACCAAGGTTCCCGGGAGGGTCAGTAGGGCAGAGCCATATGCAGGTCCAGCCCTGGTTCACGTCCACCTTCTTTCCTCTGCCAGGTGACTTCCTGCCCATTTGGGCACAGGAACAAAGTTACTGACCGTTCTCACCCTGTACTGACTGTTCCTAACTGGCCTCCCCTGGAAACCATACCAAAGTCAGGGTAAGGGTTTAGAGAAGTAAATGCAGGGGAAGCAGTGGATCAGCAGGACGGCCAAGAAAGCTGGAACCAGGCTGGCGAGGGGACAAGAGGCAGCAGTTGTGTCTCCTTCCTGGGGATGCTTTTACGGTCAATTGAAACATGCTTTCTTTTAATAAAACAGAAGATGATTCACAAACCGAAAGAAATAGAACTACCTTTGACCCAGACTTAATTTATGTCCAGAAGTGTCCCTTCAGGTATTTATGAATTTCTCCTTAGTTTTCATTCTTTCCACAAATGTCCCAGCAGGGCCTAATCTGTGCCAATACAAGATTTTGAAACAGAAGGGAGGTTTCTCTGAACCGGGGTTCTTCTCTTGGGTCAGTTTTGGGGTTGAAAACAAAGATTTCTGAGTGGTGAGAAAGCAAAGGTGGTCAATTTCTTAATTGTTAATTAATTTCAAGGGCACAGACACAGGCCTATGAAGCAGCAGAAAGACTGACAGCAAACACTGTCAGTGATCATCAGCGACAGCATTTCACCCTGCAGAGGGTCCCACAGGGTGTCTCCAAATTATTAGGTATTACCGAGCACCTTCTCTAACCGTTGGCAGACAGTCAATAGGACAAATATTTGCATTTGGAAATATTTAACTTGCTTTCTAAAACTCATCAAACATTTTGAGGACATAGTAAGGAGGTGTCACTTGAATAAGTCACATCATGGAAACACCAGCAGCCTGGATGCCCCTAGAGGGAGGAGACGCTGTGATCAGTGGCCATTTTTAGAAAGTCTGGGGTTCCTGACCCTGGCTTGATCTCTCTGCGTCCCTGTGCTCTTAATCCTGTCCCCATCCTTGTGAAGGGGGCCCGAGTCTGGTTCCATTTATGGGATGAGGCTCAGGGAGGAACAGAGCTGGCCCAGGGACACAGGAGGTACGGGGCAGAGCGCCTCTCATTGCACACGACTGATTTTAGTGCCTCTGTTCTTTATCCTCAAACCTGTGTGTGTACCTGTACAAAGCAAATAAAAACATGAACCTCTAAGACAAGTGAGGGTGTATGTCCAACACAGAGGCAGGCATATAGTAGGCGATTAATAAATAACACCTATACTGTTGTAAGATCTGGTTCTTGCTGGTTCTGAAGCTACCTAATTGCTCTTTGGCTTTAAGAAGGCAAAACAAAAGCATGAAGGAAACACCAAGAGAAGTCCCAGAGCCCTGCCCCCTGCAGCCTCTGAGCAACAACCAGAAAAGCAGTAAAAAAGCAGTAGAAACCACCAAATTATGATTCTCTCTGTCTTGTTTTAATAATGCCCTCTGGGAACAAATCTGGCAAACAGACTTTCAAAACACACACAAGATCACAGGTTAGCTCTTTACAGGAAACTGGAAGTATTTTGAGAGGAGGAAGGACAGATTTCATCAGGGACAGTTGGTGTGTGGAGGCAGTGAGGCTCTGGGGATGAGCAGCAAGTATTTGCACGGATTCTAGTCTGTTTAGACACACTCGTTTAAAAATGGGGATGAATGAATGAATGAAGCTGGGATCTGACAGTGTCGGGGCCCCTCCTCCTTGGGGCTGGAAGGGCAGGAAGCTGCTACTGCCCCAAGTGTGCCCCGGGGAGGAGGTCCTGGCCACTGCACTCAGTTACCTTCCTGGGCTCCAGTGAGCTGGCACTGGGCACAAGCCCTTCAGAAGCACCTATACTCGGGAGAACTGTTCTTAGAGCCCCAGCAATGTGGGAGTCACGTTTGCCAGGGGGAAAAAAATACAACTTTTCCTGTGCAACCTCAGAAAGCACCAGGCTCAAGGTTCTGCCTGGCTGCACATTAGCATCCTCTCCATAAGGAATTCAGCCTCCTGACCTATTCGATCAGAATTTCTAGGGTGGAACCAGGACTGTGGATCTCTTCAATGTTTCCCTGGTGATTCCAATGCACAGCCAAGGTAGCAGGGCACCACCCCGACCCCAAACCCCTTTTATACTTGAGGCCTGGAGAGAACAGTGACCTGGCTTCGGCATATCTTAGCTAACATTTGTCTGCATTTCTGGCACCTGCTCCTCTGGCAGCTCTTCACATGTTTCCCTCATTCATCCTGGCAGCTGCTCTGTGAGGTCGGGACAGTCATGGACAGGTGAGAACCCCGAGGCCCAGTGTGGATACTGGTCAGAGGTCACAGAGCCGGAAGTGGCAGTGCTGGGATGGGAGTCCAGGAAGTGGGGCTTGGCCCAGGCTCCCAACCAAGGGCACTGATGCCCAGAAACACCCAACTACCACCACTTCCAGGGCTTCTAGACATGCTGTTCTGTCCCCTTCCACCCAGCCCCGAGAAAAGTAGCTGTGAACACCAGCACTTCTCAGATGGGGAAACCGAGGCCTGGAGGGGATCAGACCTGCCCAGGGGTGCAGCTCTGGGTGAGAGCACCATCGCTTCCAGGGGGTCTGCTCCTTCACCAGGCCCTGCAACTCATACGTTACCACAAAGGCTGGTGTGACTGCCCACTTCCTGCAGGTGAGGAAACTGAGGCCCAGCAACTGGGTCACGACCTTGAAGTAACACCTTGATCTGGGGACGCCTACTCTGTGCTGGGTGATTCAGACAGAGCACCCCAACTCTGCCCAACTCTCTTAACAGGAGGCCGTGGTATCCCCATTTCACAGGTGAGAAAATGGAGGCTGAGAGTAGAGAGGGGCTGTCTCCTCACCCCACTGCGTCCCAGGGGGTGTCCTGGGCCCCCAAGCCTCATGTCCACAGTTGAGCAAGCGCCCCACCCTCAGGGCTGACACCTCCCCCCCTTTCCCTCTGATCCTGACTTCAGCACTTACAGGGAGCAGTCATCTGCCAGTGCCCCGGCCAGGTGACCCTGTAGCAACAAGGGGGGATGTGGGCCCCCAATCCCGAGTCTGGAACATGAGTTCTGCTCAGGGGGCCCAGCTCGCCCCAAGAAATGCCTCCCTTCCTCACCCTCAGCCTGCAGAGCCAAGAGTGGGCCAGGTTGGTGCTGCCTCTGGTAGAAAACCCTAAAAGAGCATCTCTTGCCTCAATGGGGCAACTCCTGTATCACCCACATGGGGAAACTGCTCCCTGGATGAGGGACATCTGAGATGACCCAGCTCTGCTGGGAGCCTTCAGTAACTGTGAGTCGGTCCCTGAATCAAAGGATGGGTTTGGACAGACCCCCAGCAAATGCCTGACCTCTGACATCACCCCCACCCAGCGCATCAGCCTAAACTGAGAGTCTGTGCCTCTTAGGAATTTCTTCTCAGTGTGACGTTTGTGAAGATGAAATAAAGAAATGCACAGAGTCCCCCTGCCTGCCTGGTGGGACTCCTCCTCGGAGGGAGGAGAAGGGAGGCTCCATGGGGAAGAGCCTGGCCTGCTCTGCTCACTGCTGCCCCACAGCGCCCAGAGCAGGGCCTGGCACAGAGCAGGAGCTCAGTAAGTGCTCAGGAAAGAGGAGCCTGGGCCCCGTGGAGGGAGGGCTCCCTGGGGGCAGTGGGGAGGCCTGGCCTGTGACTGGGCAAGTCATTGAGGCTTCTGCTCCCTCAGCATTGGACCAAAGGGCTGGACAGGACTGGAAAAGGCAGGGGCTGTGGAGCCAGCAGATGGGGACAGACTCCCCTCCATGCACCAGCAGGGGGCCTGGAGCAAACAAGGGCCTCTCCAGGCCCCAGCCTCCCTGAGCTGTGCAAGGCAGGTAAATCAGCTCATGAATATGAACTCCCAGTGCCCACCTGATCCTCAGTGTTGCTCAAAGAATGGAGGGCGTTCCTACTGATGGGCTGTCCTACCCCAGGGTCCCAAGGAGGCCCACGCTGGACTCACCACTCACGGTGACCTGAGTGCCTGGGCCTGACTTAATCTCCACATCAGGGGTCCCTTTCTGGAACTTCACACAGTAGTAGACGCCAGTGTCCTCAGGGGTGATGTTACTGATGCGGATGGAGAAGTCCGTGTTGCTCCTCTTTGTAGCATCTGTGGCGGTTGTTACTCGGGGGAAGGAGCCTTCTCCGCCCTTGAAACTGTAGATTAACTGGCGGCCTGGTCCAGACCCCCTGAACCACTTGATGGGCCCCACGGGGAGCAAGGAGTTCAGGGTGCAGTTCAGAGTGGCCGTCTGTCCTGCTGCCACCGACACTGACCTGTCAGGCTGAATCACCTGCAGCTCTTCCTCACCTGCCACTCCTGGAGGGAAAAAAGCAGGTATTTTTTTTCACCCTTATGTGATCAGGTATGTTTATAAACAACTTTCACTGACAAAGTGAACACCCTGGGCAGGTCTTGAGCTCAGCACATTGCTGTACATCCCATGTAACTCTCAAAGGAGCCCGAGTTGTGAGACCATATTACAAATGAGGAAACTGAGGCACAGAGATGTTATGTAATGTGGCAGACCCCTCTTTGGAAGAGTCATGTCTGAACTGGGCTCTGACTTTAAATCTGTTTTGGCCAGAGGTAAGGGGCACAGTGTTCTGACAGAGGGAATGGCCTGGGCAACGGCGCAGGGGCAGGTGGCAGCGTGGTGTGTAGGGTCTACATGCAGCTTAGATTCTCTCTGGGCCTGACCCAGGAAGCAGGCCCCATGCAGGGAAGCCTTACTTGGCAGCTGAAGCCCCTGCAGGTGAAGGAGCAGTAAAGTAGTAAGACTTGAGTCCTGGCTCAGGGGCTACTGCTATGTGCCCCTGGCCAACACGTGGGCCACGGAGAAGATCCTGGGAGCATGCGCCATACTGCCAGGCAGCACATGAACGCGAGTGCTGCCCTTAGCATGGGCAGGTCCCTTGACTGCCCTCTGAGCCTTAGTTTCATCAGTCAAAGAGTTAAAGTGGCTGCATTTTGAGTGATGTAGGACCAAACAACAAGCCTAGGCCAGGGACAGTGTCAAAAAGAATCATCTGGTCTTTGGAGCCATCTGACCTGATTTGAAACCCGTCTCACTTCTTATTTACATAAGATCTGAGGTTATCCATTGGTTTGAGCCTCCTTTTCCTTATCTACAAGATGGGTAGAATACCCCCTAGTCCTTGGCTTTTTTCTGAAAAGAAAATGAGATCACACATGGAAGTCCCTTAGCACCAAGCTGGGTACAGGGGAGATACTGTCTTTGTAAATGAATAAATGAGGGAGCGTCTGCTGCTCAAACTTCACCCCCACAACCCCTGGCTGGTGCTCCTGCAGGCCAGGCCCATGCTGGATGCTGGGGACACACAGGAGTTGGACCCAGGCAGGCCTCAGGGCCCCTGGGCTGGGTGGCTGGAAGGACTCCTAGAGGCCAGTGGAGGGGAGGGGCCTGGGTCCCAAACTGGGGAGTGCGGGGGGCCTGTGAGGCAGGGACCCCAGGTAGAGAGATGGGGGTGGGGAGGGGAGGGCACTTGCAGGGAGATGAAAGGCAGGCAGAAGTGGCCATGTGAAGCTGCTGCAAAGGCTCAGAGCTCGGGGCAGCCAGGGCCCCCGACTCTGAACAAGGTGGAGTTTGGGGGAAAAAAAGACCTTAGAGAAACAGAGAGAGACGGAGAGATAGGCAGAGGGACAGACACAGTGAGAGAGTGAGACAGAGTCAGAAAAAGGGAAATTAAGGAAGACACAGACATGGGGCAGAGGCAGCCCCAGAGGTTAGATGCAGACGGGATCTGTCCCCACCTGGGTGCTCCACTGACCCACCATGTGACCTTGTCCTGTCCCAGCCCAGGTCACCTTTGCCTTGTACATCTGGCAGGGCTGCAACCAATGCCCTGAGCAGCTCACTCTGGCTCTGGCTGGGCAGGAGAGAGACTGTGAGAATTCACCACCAGCTGGTGGCAGGGGCGGCATGCTTAGGGCAGAGAGCCCGAGGACTCCAGTCCGCCCTCGCTGCAGGCAAGTCCAGGGCCTCAGAACAGGCCTGTCGCCCCCCTGCCCAGCCTCCCAGCCCTATCAGGCCGGGGATGGCCCTGCTCTCAGGGCGGCAGCCTGCGGGTGGCCCAACCCTCCCAATGCAGGGGAAGAAACCAGAGTCTACAGAGGGCAAGAGCCTGGGTGGAGCAGGTGTGTGAGGACCTCGGAGAGGCCCACAGAGGCAGCACCAGCAGTGTCCAGCCAGGAGCACCCGCAGTGGGCCTGCATTCCCATGGGAGCCTGGAGGGGGTGCAGGCACTGGGCCAGTAGGCCTGGGCGAGAGCGGGTGCCCGTACCCAGCTCAGCGCCCTCCCTCCCTGGGCCTCCATTCCATCTTCCATAAAGTGGGGTGCCGGCATCCACCCCCAGCATAGTTATGAGGACTATGACACAGTTGGATGTAAGGACCTGCCACATAAGTGCTGGCTAAATTTTAGTTTCAGTTCCCATTATTACCACGGATATATTACTTATATACTCGATTTTTTCTGGATTGTCATGTGCCCCCCAAACAAGGATGTAGGATCAACAAGGAACTGTTTCCAATCACTTGCCTGGATGAGTGTCTGGCACACACTGGGCACTCAGTAAATACATGGTGAATGAACCAGTTAACAAAGGAAGGAAGGTGGGATTTTACCCTCTCCTGGGTAAAGCCCCTCTCTGAGCCTCTTCCCTCCTGTTAGATGGAGCTGCTACAGGCATATCCGGGAGATGGTGCGAGCCTGGAGCCAGGGACTGCGCCTGGCCCACAGACGCTCCTAACAAGTGGTAGTTATTATTATCTCTTTCAATAACACCACACAGGGCTGTGAGTCAGCAGTTGGCGAGGGGGGTCGTGTGAGCAGGAGAGCCGGCTGCGGAGTCAGGCCTGCGATGTGTTGCAGCCGGCTATTCTTGTGGTGCAGCCGGAGGCCTGCAATCACACCCCGGGCAGGCGACAATAAAATCTGGAGTTGAGTAGGGCTGCCCCCACCCTTTTTTCCTAAGCTCCTCTGAGCTCTCTCCACCAACTGCAGCCAGATTTAGGCAGCTTAATTAATTAGCTAGTGTTTATAAAGCGTTTGAAGAATTTTAAAAGTGCGACGTAAGTGCCAAATATTATTTTAATCTGTGTGTGTATGTGTGTGCGTGTGTGTGTGTGTTATGTTTTCCAGCAGAGAGTTTTTTTCTTCCTTGCTTGCTTTTCTTCTTCTCTGCAGGTTCTGTTCTGGGAACTGGGCTTGTTAAAATCACTCCTGCGGTTCTGGCCCTGGGGTCATCATCCTGGCATACCTCACAAAACTACTGCCTGCTCATTCCTGCCCTCCTGGCAGGGAGAGCAACTGTCCAGGGGCCTGAACCATCTCTGGGAAAGGAGGGCCGCTGGGCAGGCATTCTCACACGCTGATGGTGGGAACAAAAATTGGAACATCCTTTCGGGAAAGCAGTTTGGCAGGATGTACCAACAGTGTGAAAGTGGATCACCAGCCTTTGCTGGGCTGTTCCACAAGAACATACCCCAAATATGGAGTGGAGTTCCCACATAATGATCTTGAAAAGTTGGGAAAAAAAACCAAATGGCCAATGATAGGGGATGATTAAGTGAATTATGGCCTACTCCTTACAATGGTATTACAGGTACCATAAAAAGCCATCACCAAAAAACTGTGGTATTCTGAAAATTTTCTCATGGTATAATTTTAAATGCTCTTGTGATTATGAAATAAAACTCATTCATTGCAAAGCATTTAGAGAAAACAAACAAGTATAAAAACAAAATAATAATCTCATAGAATACCATCAATGATAACTTGATCAACATTTTGATGTAGTTAAAATATGAGTGAATACGAACAATGTAAAATCATACTCAGATAACTAAGAATATGTGCAAACATTTTGCTTCCCTCACTCAGGTGTTCTTATAAACAGAAAAATAAAAAATTGGATATACCCTAGTGTCCAAGGAGATGGGCTGATCTCATGATGGTGAACCCACATGACAACCAAGTCTATAGCTATAAAAATGATGGTATAGAATTATAATTATCAATGCAGAAATATATTACGAGAACAGTCGGTTACTCGGTGACAGATTCAGTGTGGTCCCAAGCTTCTGGTTTTGAAAAAAAAAATGTATATATAACACTAAGGATTAGCAGTGATTAATTTTGAGTAGTAGATTTAGAAGGGATTTTGCCTTTATGTTTTCTATTTGCATTACTTGTGCAATAAAAAAGAAGGAAAAACGTGCTTTCATTATGATCATGACTTTGCAAAATAAAATAAAACTGTATTTAAATAAACAACTACAAGGTATTATATAGAACTAAAAAATGCAACTCTCTTTGTATCATAAATCTAAAACTGATGGGTTTTCTCTCTGTTTTTCTACTTTGGGTATTTTTCAGATTTTCTAAACTGAATGACTATTAGAGAATGTGTACAGTATCCCATTTGTAACAAGAAAAATCTATGCATGTAATACATAAGTTACATATGTGTTTATGGTTTGAATGAAATGCCCTTCCAGGAATTTTGTCTGGTTTGTCTCTTTCCCCTGATACAATGCTTGACACAGAACAGATGCTTAATCAATATTTGCAGATTGATTGATCAAATGTTTAGAAAAAAAGATCTAGAATGAGAAATGCCAGGTTGTTGAGGTGAGTTACATTTAGGAAATGGGACCAAGGTGGGCACATTCTTTTTCACTGTGTAGTAAACAATATATTGAGTCTTTTTTTTTTTTTTTCAGTGAACATTTACTTCTTTTGGAAAAAAAATAATGAAATAAAACCTGGGAGTAAGTCTTCTAATGGGAGAAGTCAGGACAGTGGATGGTAACTGCCCCTTGGATTTGTTGTTAGAGGGATTCTGTGCCCACAAGATGTGGGGAGCTCACAGCATAGAGCCGTCTGCGAATTACGGGAATCTACCACCCACCAGCCCCGAGCTAAGGGCTGCAGAATGACTGTGCCCCTGGCCTCATGGAGCTTGCACACGAGCAGAGAAGATAAACCTTAAGAAATAACCCAAATGATTACAGTTGGAATGAACACCAACCCTTAAGCCACTGACTCCTGCTGGCATCCTTGACCCCACCTTGCCCCCTCCCAGTGACCTGATCTTCCCACCATCTCCTTTATCTTCACAAATAGGCCAAGGAGGGCGTGATGATGAAGTAAGATGGGGGCTGAGAACTGACTGCTGGGCTTGGAAAAATATAGCTGATTTTTTTTTTTCACAATGTTCATGTGTGGCTTGTGAGATTAAGAAAAGATGAACACAATTTTCATCAGAAGTGAAAAATGAGCATAGATGCTTTTTAATTGGAAAAAACAAATCAGCTTATAACTGAACCTTGCCAGGAGGGAAAGAGGGCCACTATGATCCTTGGTGTGACTCCTCCAGAAGCCTGCCCAGAGAACAAAGCTGAAATGTCCACTTCCCAAGAGCTGTCTTTGCCCACACGGTGCTCACTGCCACTTACATGGGAGCCTGTCCACCCCCTGGAAGCAGTGAGCCACCAGAGCAGGGGCCTCAGGGACTGGCTGGAGGCTACCCCTCAAGTTTTCATAAGCTCAAGGAGCCCAGGGGCCGGGGAGGCTGTGGCAGTCCCTAGGGCTGTGTCGTAATATGACACAAATGACACCCTGTGGCCGCCACAGGAGGGGCGGCTCAGCATCTCCTTTCCCAGACCATGATCATTACTGGCCATCCTCGGGGGGCTACTCATCACCCCACACACCCAGCAGCACCTCCTCTGGTGCTGCCTTTGGCACCTTCTGGGTTATGATTTAAGGTGTGTGAGGGTGTGCAGTGCAGGCGTGTAGATGCGAGTACCCACACAGACATGAAAGAGTAGATGCAGGGGTGTGGACATATGTGTACAAGTGTGCTGAGCAAAAGCTTTCACAGACGTATGCATGGGTGGTCACGTATGCACTGTGACCATGTGCAAGAGGTGATATGTGTGTGCAGGCACATGCTACACGCATCTCAGCAGTGTCTGAATGGTGACCAGCAAATAGGGGTATGGGGGGTGGGAATTGTGTGCAAGAAAGTGTCTGAAACGTGGGTGTATGCAAGCATGTCAGTGTCATGAGAGGGTGTGTCTGTGCCCGAGGGTGTGAACAGATGTCTGGGAGGGGTGTGAGCATGGGGGTGCATGTGTGTGCTGGCAGGAGTGGGATGTACATGAGTATGTGTGTATGCAGAGAGTGGGTGTGCAATGGGAGGGGTGTCAGGTGAGTGGGAATGTGAGAGTATGTGTACGGACATAAGTGCTGGGAGCAGGACAGTGGCATGTGCAGGGACCACTGCTGGTGTCCACCCCGTTCATCCACATGCCCAGCAGTGAATGTGCCTGGCCCATATGAGTTTCCATGCACAGTGAGTGCAGAGAAGCCACTTCCTCCAAGTCTGTCATTGGCTCTTGATGGGCGAGGCCCTGCCTGACCTGGCACAGGTACTGCCCCTGATAAGAGGCTCAAACCTCTACTGAGCACCTACTTACTATAGTCTGCCAAGCAAAGAGGCCAGCCCAGAACTGCTGCTGGAGCTCACCAACCTAGGTAAGGTGCAGCCGGTCCCTGGGGCTGATTTATGGGCCAGCTGCACGGGTGCATGGCTATGTGGATTTTTTAGTTCCCAAGAGGGGAGCTCAGTGCTCTAACTGTAGCAGCTAGGCATTCATTTTCCTCTGGAGTTGGACTGATTCATTCACACCCTCTCAAACCTCCCTCTGCTGCCAGGCCCTGTCCCAGTTGCCCAGCTGAGTGAGATGGGTCCCTGCCCTTATGGGGCAGAGAACACAGGCAAAGAACACAAGCAGGGAGATCGGTGGGTGAGAAGAGACCTGGGGATGGGGTCTTGAAAGAGGGGTGAGATCTGGAAGACTTGCTGGAAGTGGTGGCCCCTGAGCTGGGTCTTGAAGGATGACAGAGGCTGGGGAGAACAAAAGAATTCCAGGAAAGTGGATCCACATGAACAAAGGTGTAGAGGAGAAAAAAGCTCTGCATAATCCAGGGACCAGAGCAGAGTCCTTGGAACATGCTCATGGCTGTGCCCCAAGCTGGGTAGGGCTACCCTGGGACTGGGCTAAATAACCAAGCACCTTAAAGGAGGGCTTTAGTTGCCATCTGAACAGCAGGCTGGGAGCAGTCTCGTGGTACCCCTGGATAAACCCACTGGTGGAGACCCTCCAGCTGCTCTGCAGTGGAAACTCACCTGCACTGGGAACTCCCCAGTACAAAAGGTGATACACATGCCTTGTAAATAAGGTGGAGGCGAGGCCAGTGAGCCCAGTTATTCCCTGACTCCAGGCAATTCAGAACCGGAACTTGCAGGGATAGCCCCGTCCATGTAGCAGTTAAACTCCTAGGGTGCCAAGACAGTCTAAAGCCTGGGCTCTGGGCCAGAAGACACATTTGTCTCATCCCCATCCCTTGTGGGCGACTTGGCAAAAATCACCTTTCTCTAGGCCTCCACTTTCTCACCTGTAAACAAGGGGTGCAACAAGGGGTCAGATGTTCAGTGGTTAGAAGAGCTGGCCTGAGAACAACAGTACGCTTCTGACACCCCTTTCTCCCCATGTCCCAGGACCCATCTAGTAGCAGATTCTGCCAGTGCGATTCCCAAGATTTGGCCAGACTCTGACCTCTTCCTACCACCTCTGTTGTACCTCACTCTGTCTCTTACCTGTCTCCTTATCTCAGTTTCCAAACTGATCCCCCCACCTCCACCTCATCTCCTACAGCCAGAGAACCTCTAAAACTTAAGCCAGTAACATCTCTCCTTTGCTCAAAACCTTCCTGCAGTCTTTACTGCATCAGAATGAGACTCAGAATCCTCTGGTGGCCCCCAGGGCCCTACAGCCTTGCTCTCTGTTAGGCCAGACTCTCCACCTCACCTCAGGACCTTTGCACTTGCCATCACCTCTGCCCGGTACTCTCTTCTCCTAGATATCTACACTCTGGCTCCCCTACCTCCTTCACGCCTTTCTGAGAGGCCTTCTTTGGCCACTCGCTTCAATGTCCCTTGCTCTGCTTTATTATTTTTCTACATATCACCTACCACCTAATATATTACATAGGTATATGTCAATTTCATAGCATCCACCTCCCTACCTTAGATTTATGGATAAGTCCTTCAAGAGCACAGGCAAATTTTGTTCCCTGTGGTATCCTCCAAGTCAATACCAGTGCCTGGCATTTGTTGAATGTATGTTCTGGTTTGGATTCTAACTGCCCCTCATGTAACCCCAGGAAATCCAGGAAATGTCTTAACCCCTCTGAGCCTCTGGCATTTCATCTATAGAATGGGGATGATGACAATAATAATAACGATAACACCAGGGTTATTCCAGGATGAAATGGGCCAATGTGTGTAAGGAGCTCAGCGCCATGCCTGGCACCAGGAAGCACTTGATGCAGGGCAGCTGTTACCACGCAGCAGGTATTTAAGGATGAAGGGATGACAGATGATCACAGCCTTAAGCCTGAGAAGCTAATGAATCTCTCTGAGGCAGAACCAGCTCTGCCCCAACAGATGCCCAAGGCCACTTGCAGCTGGATCTGAGACCAGGCTGAGCACACTGAGGCAGGGAGGCCGGAGGCAGAGAGGGCCTGAGGCCCTGATGGGCATTTGCTGGGTTTGGACAGGCCCTGGAGGTGGTGAAGAAATGTTTGCAATGTGGCCCTGTTTGCAAAGTGGCAGGGAAGGAGCTATCAATACGTGCATGCTGTAAATGCCTGTTGTATTTGCCAGGCCTACAGGTCCAGAAGAGGCTGGGAGAGCAGGCAGGGCACACGAATGCCCACCATCCACGGCACATGGTGCCTCAGCAACCTAAAGACTTTCTTCCCACATCCCCATTTTGTAGAGGGAGAAACTGAGGCTCAGAAGTGAAGCCTGGAGAGGACTGAGTGTCCTTCGGACCTCCAGGCCCTAACTGTTCCAGTAGGATAGGCCCTGGTGCTGCCCAGCCATGCTCTCACGGACACAATGTGCGAATGAGGCCAGATAATGGGAAGCCCTCATTTAACTGTCATTATAGCCTAGTGAGGTGAACGAGGAAGCCAAGACCCTGAGAGGCAGGGAGGGGCAGAGGCAGGGGTCAAACCGACTTCTGCCATCAGTGGTTGGGTGTGATATCGCTTCTCACTGGGATGGGGTTCCCTCCAGCTCAGGCTTCTGGATTCTCAGGCTGCCAAGGACATGCACACATTTTCCCAGCTGAAATAAAGACCCCCTTAAAAATGACACATATTTATAAAATGGTATTTGCCAAGGTTTCAGCACACTCTGCTGCCAACAGCAGACAGTCTCTGGACGAGATGTTTCCCCAAGCGGCACTATTCACTGATGCTTCTAGAGCACGTTTGTAGCTCGCAAAAGCACTTTCCACAGCTCTTAATTCCCTTAACCCTGAACAGTCCCCCTGCAGGAGGTAAGAGTGTGAGTGGTTCCATTTTGCAGATGAGGAAACTGAGACTCAGAGCCAGGAAAGACACTTGCTTCAGTGCACAGCAAGTTAGCAGCACATGTTGGATTTTTAAGTCAGCAACGTGCCCCAAAGTGGGTGCCCATTGCATGCCGCCCCTGCTGGAGAGAGGGTCAGGGGTATTATCAAGATAAAGGTTGTCATGGACATTCCAGCTGAACCATCAGAGCTGGAAGGGACCTTTAGGAGAGCAAGCTCAGTCTCTGCTTCACAGAGGGGGAAACTGAGGCTGAGAGGGGCAGCGTGGTTTCAGGTATCCCACCTGGTAAACACTTGAGTAGGGGCTGCACCTGCTCTTTCGAGCTCCAAACCCTAAAATAACGACTGCACAACATTAACAGTAATAGTGACAAGGCCAATGAGCAGAGAGCACTGACATTACCAAGCATGACAGGCTTCATCAAACCTCCACAGGGACCCAGCAAGACAGAGCTGTTATCACCCCCATTTCACAGAGGGCAAAACTGAGACTCAGGCCAAGGTCTGAGCAGGTCTGAGCCACCTGAGCAAGGTCGCAGGGCTGCCAAGGTGATCTGACTCCATCTGTGTCCTCCCCCACTGCACCAGATGGCCTCATGCAATGAATGACCTTTTCAGGGACGCTGACCCCATGTCGAGCCCTGGCCCTGAAAGTGTATCACTAATTGGGCCACATTTCATTTTTGTCCGCTCACTCATCATGGTGTCTACACTGGGGTAAGCAGTTTTGTGTAGCCAGAATTTTCTGGGGTTCTTAGCCACCCACCTCCACCCTAGCTGGCACTAATACTTTTTGTGCTTCTTGATATTTTAAGGATCCCTATGACAGCATTGGGCAAGGACATGTGGTGTGTGCACGGCCCCGGCCACAGAGGTGGGACTATGTAGCAGTTAGGGCACAGCCCTACTTTCGGACCAGGGTTGACACCTGTCTGACCTCTTGGCTCTGAGCCTTCTTAAAATGGGGATCTTAGTACTCACCTGTTACTTCACTCAACCAATGCAAATTAACCTGCCTACTGTTGCCAGGCCCTGCGGTAAGGCCCCAGGGGCCCTAGCAGTGAACAAAACATAGTCCTCTCTCTCACATAGCTTATATCTTAGTGGGGAGACAGGGCTAGAATAATGAAACAAATATAGGAATGGCCACGAATATTAGAAAACAAACAAATTTGGTGCCATGATAGGGAATAACAAAGGAGAGCCACTTCTAGAATGAGACCATTGGGCATGGCATCTCTGAGGAGGTAAGATCACAGCTGAAACTGAAGGACGCAAAAGCCAGGGACAGTGTTCCAGTAGGAGAGAACAGCAAGTGCAAAGACCCTGTGGTGGGAAAGAAGCCGGTGCATATGAGGGCCAGAAAGAAGGCTGCCCTGGCTGAAGCCCACAGAGGCAGGGGGAGAGTGTGGCATGAGATGGGGTTCGAGAAGCACAGTCCCAAGAATGCCATGCCTTACAGATCATGGGAAGGAGTTTGATGGTATTTTAGGGGCAGTGGGAACCACTGAAAACTTTGGAGGAGGCCAAAGAGGATTTGATGCACTCAGTTGTTATGGGTAAAGAGAGTGCAGGGGGAAAGAACGGAAGCAGGAAAGCAGCAATTAGGATGCTGCAGCATTTATGGACCTGGGCTCAAATCCTAGCTCTGTACTTACAAGCTGCGGGACATTGGGCCAGTCACTTCACCTCTCTGAGTGTCAGTTTCCTCATCTTTCCAATGGACAAAATAACAGTTTCTACCTCACAGAACCGTGGTTAGAATTAATTGAGATAAGGTACAGTTGACTGTTGAGCAACACATGCGTTAGGGGTGTTGAACCCCCACACAGTCAAAAATCCATGTTTAACTTTCCACTTCCCCAAAACTTTACTAATTGCCTATTATTGACTGAAAGCCTTATTTATAACATAAACAGTCGATTTTATATTTATAAACTTCGGACTAACACATATTTTGTATGGATGAATTACTATATTCTTACAACAAAGTAAGCTAGAGAAAAGAAAACTGTTTTTGAATAGTTGCAAATCTCCAAAAGATTTTCCCATACATTCATGGGAAAAAATCCGCATGAAAGTGAACACATAAAGTTCAAACCTGTGTTGTTCAAGGGTCAGCTGTATAAAGCGCTGATGCCATGACAGAGCCTGACATGTTCATGGCCAGGTGCTCAACAAACCGCATCCTCCTTGATCCGGCCCTGACCTCTCCCACTGTCCCCAGGGCCTGCTCCCCTCACTCCAGTCTCACGGACCTCTTGCTATTCCTGGAACACAAAATACTCCCTCCAGCCTCAGAGCCTTTGCACTTGCTATTGCTTCTGGGAGGTGTACTCTTCTGATATTCCCATGGCCGCTCCCCCAGATTGATTCGGGCCTCTTCTTCTCAGAAAGGCACTCCCTCTGTGACCGCCGACCTCCCTGAGTTCCCTCCGTGGCACCCGTCTCAGCCTGGCGGAGGGTTTCCTTGGGCCTGCTGTTCTTCCTCCCTAGAAGGTCAGCTCCATGAGAGCAGGTGCTTTTGTCTACCAATGGTTGTATCCCCAGCACCTAGAGCTACCCTGGTGCATACTAGATGCTCCAAAACATTGTTGAATGAATAGGTAGAATTTAAATGAGCAGAATGAGGACAGCAGAGTGGTTCAGAGTAAAACCAAGGCTTGGACTTGGCTTTAATATTCTCACGGGCTCTGTGGCCTTGGGAGGGGCACAGCCTCAGTTCCCTTACCTGTGAGATGGGAATGAAGGGCTCTGTGCTTTCTGGCTCTTGGATTAGACAACAGAGCACATCAAGAGATGCACCTCAAAGGACTGGTGGATGAAATGATGCCCAATGTCTGCCATTTGCTCTACACTACTTCCCTGAGGCACTGCCCCCAGCAAAGGGAGGGACAGGTGAAACAAGAATGGCAGATCAGTGCTGCAGCTGGGGTTTGCTCCACCATTCCTTCTCATTTTGCATATGCTGAAATTTTCCAGAATAGGAAAATAAGGAAGAGAGCACGCACTCCAGTCTCAGTTTGTGCCTAGCCCACGGTGCACTATTCCCTTCCACCAAGGGCTTCCGTTCCTGGAGGACACCGTCGGCACTAAAGAACGGAGGCAACAGAGACAGGCCTGGTCTTGGCACAACCCCCACCACGGCTGTCCCTCCTGGCTGCAGGCTCCCACTCACTCTGGCTTCCAGTCTCCCTCCTGAGCTCCCTCAGCTCCTAGCGCTAATTTGCAGCCATCTAACACCCTGCGCCCCCAAATGGATGTGCCCGGAAATCTCACAGACACAAAGAACCAATTCTGTATCATTTCCGACTTCCACCTCAGCTGTTTTGCATCTCTTTGGACTGAGAGCCTGGCAAGATACCTGGCAGGGAAAGTCCATCTTGCAGAGGGCTCCATCAGAGACCTGCTCCAGGAACACCCAAGTTAAAAGGAAAGCAGTTCAGCTGTGAAAATAGATGCTTCCTTCTCCACTGTGGGATGGAAACATGTCCTGGGAATACCCACCACCTCTCTTCCTGCGAGGATATCCTGACTGACAGAAATAGGAGACGAGCACCAAGAGAGCAGGATGCCAGCACCCTGGGCCTCAGTTTCTCTACCTGTCAAACAAGGCTAAGGGATGTTTAGTTAACAGCCTCTGTGGTCAGGCTGATCTGGGTCTTCATCCTGACTCTGCCCCTTACTGTGTGGCCTTGGGCAAGCCGCTAGGTCTCTCTGAGCCAAATGTATCTGATGATAACTGTACACACCACCCAGGGTAACTGTGAATACGACTGGGAACATACAGGCCAAGTGCTCAGCCCATTAAATGGCTGGAAACAATGGTTCTCATTATTATTACTTGAGTATTTTCCCATGGAATTCAGGATCCTGTCAGATTTCTGGCTTTAATGATGGAAACTTCCAGCACAGCCCAGCTTTAAAGAGCGTTGGCCTGGATGACAGGGGGTTTGGCATCCCACCCAGGCCTTGCCTGGAAATCCTGAATTTCAGACCTGTGGATACAGACAGAGACACCTAGAGGCAGGATGCGCCCACAGCCTCAGGCCCAGCAACCAATATTTAAACCACATTACCCCAGGTTTCCACTCAACTGTCCATTCTCCTAACAGCATCAAAGCTACAGGGAAAAACCTCAGACTGGGGGGCATTCACTCCCTGAACAGCTTTTGTTGTTTTGTGAATACCCACTGTATGCCAGGAGCTATGCTGGGTGCTTTACAAAACTCAGTCCCACTTTTATAGAAGAGGAAACCCCACCAGAATAGAACAACAAGCATCACACATGCTCAATGACTTAATCCTTGAAGCAGAGTTGTTGGTGTCATCTGTTTTACATATGAGGAAACTGAGACAGAGTTCAGAAAATTGTCCAAGAAGGTAGTAGAGCTGGGATTCACACCCAGGGCTCTGGCACTAAGCCTGGCACTTAGCACTAGGCTGTGCTGTGTCCCTGCACGGAGAGGGTAAATGACCGTTACTATTGCAGAACTGCCATGCTAATCAGGTGTTAAAGTTAAACATATATCCATACTGTTGATAAAACAAGGGGAAAACAAAAAATAGCCTCAGACAGGGCAGATAAAATCCCGTGGGGAGGGTTTGGAGGAAGAGGAGACCCCGTGGAATATGAGGCAACCACAAATTGAAGGATGAGTGGGATTTGGACATACAAAGATAAGGAGACACAGGGAACAGTGTCTCTGATGGCAGGCATAGCATAAGCGAGGGCACAGATTTGTACAAAATCCAAAGTGGGTTAGGCCATGTTAATGAGAGTTATACCTCCTGTTCATATGTTCGGGAACACGGGAATAAATAGGATCCATCTTGGGATCCTACTACTGTGGAAATTCTCAGGGTCCTTTAGGTGCTGATGTGCTTGAGTAGCTAGGTCAGCCTTGGCCTGTGAGAAGGAAGCCTGATATTCTTGCAGCATCTCAACAGGTCAGCTGTTTGGAAATATGTGGCTGAGAAATAAGGCCTGTGAAGGAGGAAGCCCATGGCCAGCTGCAATTTATATTTTGTTGTTTTTTTTTAAAGAAAACTTGGACCCACTCAACAGTTTTGTGCAGGGGAGTGACATGATCTGAGTTGTGTTGACAGGCCAGAAATCTGAGCACATTTAAAAAAAGGTGGGGGGGGGCAATGTTCTATCAGTCCAAGACTACAAATAAGAAAATAACCTGTTGCACAGAGCCATTGGAAGCAGTGAGCGAGTGTATGTGGGCTTCCAACAGTTTTAGACTCCCTTCCTCTCACACACCCCCTCTCCATCTGTTGCAAAGGGCACCGGCAAGATGCAAGGAGGAATATTCCAGCTCTGGGGGCTCCAGAGCTTGGAAGCCCAGATAGGGGGCTCTGAGGGGAGCCACACTGCTCCCATCAGTTGCCATTTGTGAGGGCCAAGGGGCTGTCATTTTCTCTATCCCCAGCACGCACCCAGAGAAACAGCTGTGACTCAAGACTTCCCCAGAAGGAACCCTTCCACAAACTTCCATCTAACCCAGAGGTGGAACCTCTCATTCCCTCCATTTTGGGCTGAGTAATCCTGATTAAGTCAGTGAAACTATTCCCTTAAAGGCTCCCAACCACTTACTCCTTGGACAAGTTACTTCTGCAGTGCTGGCCTCCACTTTCCTTATCTGTAAAATGGGGTAATGGCCAACTCAGGCTTTGCTGATTAATGAGATAATGCACACAGGCACTCAGCACACAGCCTGGAATACAGTTAACATTCAAAGGATGCTGATTCTCTACCCTTCCCTCAACATGGGGTTCACATCGGGACTTCACACGTGTTGAATAACTGCCAGTTATAGGAATGAATCACACCATGAATCTCCATGGAGTTGGTAAAGGAATGCCCAGAAAGGACCCTGACAACACCACAGCTTTGAAAGACCTTTAGACAGCCTGAGGCCATGGGACCAAAGCCCCTCACCCCCATCCCCTTTCTCTTCTTGTGAAAGAGGAAGTGAGATTAACTTCATCACTTAGGAAAGTACAGAGGAGCCACCAGTATGCCACCCTCTACGAAGGGTCAGAAGCTCACCAGAGGGCCCAGCTGTCCCCCAAGCCTGAACCCCGACTTGAGCTGGCCTTCTTCAGGCCAGAGTGACGAGTGAATGTAAGCTGATCTGAGGTCTGCCCAACAGGTGACTCAGAGGTCCTGAGACCCAGGTGGGGCCAAGCCAGGAGCCTGCAGGTCCGGCATCAGGTGCGGCTGCTATGGCGGAATCAGGAGGCCCCAGTGTCCCCAAGTCTCTTGCCCTTCTCCCAGTCTCTGAAATCTCCCTCAGTGAAGTTGTTTTAGGAAACAGGTCTCACGTTGGCTCCAAGAACACAGGTTGGTGACTTCACCAGCATCTTTTTAGAATTTCCCTTTGGCAGCATTTGTGCTGAGAGCAATCTTTAGAAACTTCTTCCCTGCCTTCCCCAACCCAGAAATGCACGACCAGCCCCCTCCAAACAGTGATCATGTGAAGCTCCAGCAATCACGTGACACCTCCCAGGCTGACAGTTCTGCCTGAGACACTAGTAGTCATTCAATCCAAAGCCGCCTTCCTAAGCCTGACATTTGAGTTTCTCGAACAAATCCATTTTCTTAGAAAATTGGACAACTGCCTCCTTCTACCTTCCTGCCCTTCTGTCCTGCCTCTCTTCTGCTTTGTCATAAATTCCATGCTTGGAGCAACTGAGGGAGGGGCCTGCAGCCCCATGCTTCAGCCAAACCAGGTGACTTCCATGCCAGGGCCTGGAATTTGACCGGAATCCCATAGAACACAGAGTGAAGGATGCTGGGAGGCTTCAGCTATGATGATGACACCCCATCCCTTCCCCACCACCCTCAGCCAAGAAATTTATTCTTATCTCCTAAGATTTATTTATTTCAAAGTTAATCTTGGCCCCTCTGTTGCTCCCACTTTTTCAGGCTATTGATGCTGAATGGATTGGAACGGAAGTTTTATGGCCTAATCTTTACCATTTTATAGATTGTTTTTATAGGCAAAAGGGGGAGATTTGCTCACAAGAAGGGTGTCGGTGTTCCCAGCCAGTGCCCCAGGAAAGGCAGGCTGCCCATCTGAACACTTGTTAATCAACGCCATTGCTCATTTGCCAGAAACTGAACCACCGGGTTCTGGTTGGAGAAGGGTCTGGAATAGACATTTAGAAATTAACTTGGGCCCAGTTCCCTGTTTCAGGAAAATTAAGCACTTGTGAGAGCTGCTTGCTCCTGCATTTCTAGGCCAGGAAGGAGGGCAGGGAGGGAACTCGGACTTTTGCAGGGTGTAAATGGCCGGTTCAGGCAGGAAGGAGCAGATCCGGAGATGCCACTCACTAAAAAGACATGAAATATATCAGTGCTTCCTTCTGCCCAGCAGGGACCCAACTGTAACTGAAAGACTCTGGTGTGGGGTGGGGGGATGCCTTTGTGGATTCCTGGGTTTCAGGGGAAACTGCAGGGCACAGAGAGGCTGCTGTCCACCCCCACTTCTCCCTCCACCCACTCTTCGCTAGTTCCCTCTTTCTCGCTGCTATCAGATGGTTACCAGTCTCTAGGCAAATGCAAAGGGGCAGGGGGAGGTGTACACTGAGCTCATCTTTACTCCCTCCTTAAGGAGGGAAGTGCAGAGACCTCTCTGCCTATAGCCCAGCTACAGGAGCCAAGAACAAGATCCCCATCTTCTCTCCCACCCCAAGTCCTTTAAAGCTGGTGTTCCAGCGGCCCTCCTCTTGCTCTCCCGGGAGACCCATGGTTTTGAAAAACCCCTTTAAGAAGCAAGACTCCTGAATGGTGACCTCACCCCTTGGCGAACACACATGGTAGCCTTCACAGCCAACCTGCTGGAGAGAGCCAGGTGTTTGATGTAGGCCAACAAAAAGGCATGCTCAGAGCCACAGGTAATAGCACCACAGAGCACCTGAACTGCAGGGAGCTGCCTAGAAGCCTGAGGAAGGCAGGGGAGAGCAGGAGGGCTAGGAGAGCAGCAAGGAACAGACCATCTAGCGAGTGGCTTTGGCAAGAACTGGAACAATCTACCGTGTTTTCACATCAGGATCTGTTGATGGAGGCAGCTCACCCCAGGGTTACTGCAGCCTCCCTTCCTCTCCCCCCGCCGCACCCCATATATACACTGTTTTACTCTGCACGCCAGAGGGAGAGCTCACTCTTCCCTAATTGCAACCGCCTGTTTCTGTTCCATCCTAGGCAGTACCCAGAAGACCTCTGCCGTCACCCCCTTCTCTCAAGACCCTTAAGTCAAACATGTGGAAAGCGAAAGTCCAGGGAGAGAGCTTGTAGAGAGCCAGGGGCGCTCTACTCTGAAAGGCGCTGACAGCCTGCCTCCCTGGGCAGACTGGGCAGGAGCCAGGTGAACCAACTCATCTGGGTATGTCCCAGTGCCCAGCACAGTGCTACACACTCAGAGTCCAGACAGACTGGGTTCTATCCTTGGCTGTGTGACCTTGGGCAAGTCGCTGGCTCTCTCTGGGCCTCAGTTTCGCATCTGTAACCCTGCTTACAGGTATCTCTCCCACTGTTACTGCTGGACACTAGCCGAGTGGCTCCCAGGCGCGGTCTGAGGGGCCTGAGCCCGCAGTTTCTGGACAGCGGCGGTGGGGGCGGTGAGGGGTGCTTACCTGTCCAGGGGGAGGACGCGGCGAGCAGCAGGCAGAGCAGCGGCCCGAGGCGGCCGGGGGCCGGGCGGGCGGGCTCCATGGGCCGCGGCTGCGGAGCGAGGAGGGAGAGCAGCCGTGAGTGCGCGCTCGGGCGGGCGCAGGCTGGAGCGGGGAAATGACTAAGGCTCCCCCTCCGCTCCCCCCGCCTCCCCTCCCGGCCGGGCTTCCCCCTCCCCGGAACGCGCGCCCGGAGCCGCTTAGGGGCCGCTGTCACCGCCGCGATTTTCGGCACCCCCCCCCGCCCCCAGGGGAGATCGAGAGACGGAGAGGGGGACAGACCCCAAGCGCGCGAGAAAGCAAGCCCGGGATGGCCAGAGAGAGGCGGCAGGAGAGAGAAACAGACCCAGGGGAGCCAGGCAGAGAGCCAGAGACACCGAAAGGAGAGGGGGAGAGGGGGAGGGAGAGAGAGGGCGGGAGCGGGAGGAGGGAGGGAGCGAGGCGGCGCGCAGACCGAGACGGGTAGCGCGGGAGAGAGCAGGACCGCGAGGGCAGGGCGAGGGGCAGCGCCGCCGAGCCCGCCACGCCGAGCCGCCCCCGCCGCCGCGCACCTGCCCCGCCCGGGCTCCTCGCGGCGCCGGCGGCTCGGCTCGCTCCCGGCCCGCAGCCCCGACCGCGCCCCCGCCTTGCTGGCAGCCCGGCCCCCTCCTCGCCTCCCTCTTCCCTCCGGCCCGCCCGGGAGGCTGCGGGCTCGGTCCTGCCGGCACGGAGTCGGAGAGCGCCCGCCAGCCGCGCGCCGAGGAGGGAGCGGGGCTGCGCGCCGTGCCGGCCGGGCAGCTAGCGTTGCCCCTCGCTCGCCGCGGCCCCCGCACCCCCGCGCGGCCCCAGCTGCAGTCCCCCGCCGCCCGCGCAACCCGCCCGGGCTCAGGACTGGACGGGCTCAGGCGCCGACCCAAGGCCAGCGGAGAGCCCGCGCAGCGGCCCCCGGCCCGAGCGCCCCTCCTGCGGCCCGCCGGGCTCGGACCTGCGCTGCCGGCGAGGGCTGGGAGGCAGTGGGAGCGCGGCCGGAGCTGCCCGCAGGCCGGGCCCCCGCGCCACTTTGCGCAAACTTGTTTTTCTAAGGTCTGCGCGGCTAGCGGGCTACATCGTCCTCTTAAGGTGGACCGGGGAAGTTGCGGCCGGCCTCCCCGCGCCGCGGACTCGGGCTTCCCGCGGGCGGAGGCTGGGGGCGGCGGCGGAGTGGGCAGGGGACGGGCTCCCGGAGGGTGGCTCCTTCGCTCTCCCCACGTGGCCCTGCCCTCCCGTCCCAAAGCCGAAGCCCCTCTTGCGGGAGGGCGCGGGCCAGAGGGGCCCGCTTCTCTCAGAGCTGGGCCGAGGTGCAGGAAAAGCAGGAAGTAAGTGAATGTAGGGGGAAGGGGGAGAGGAGGGAGAGAGTGATGGTACAAAAATAGCGTGTGTGTAGGAAGGACTTCGGTACCACCGCCTGGAAAAGAGGCGCAGGGAGGAGAGGGGGCGAAGGGGGGTCGTGGCCAGGAGCTAGAGGGCAGGGTCCCGGCCTCCCTGGGGAGGTGGGCACTCTGCCAGGTGCCTCTGGCAGGAACTGCGATTTGAGGTTGGGGAGGGCCCAGGCAGGGGTGTGGGGGTGGGGGGGGACTTGAGGCCTGGACCCCAGGAAAATGAGAAGCAGGGAGGAAGGTGAGGGGAAAGGGCCAAGGGGCCTGGAGACAACCGACAGAGCCTCCTGGTGAAAAAGGAAAGCCCTCGCTCTCTCCAGGGAAAGCTGTGTTCCCAGTAGCAGCCAGGTCTGTGGGAGCCTGGGGGTATGCTCTGGTCACTGGGCCAAGGAAGGCTCAGGCTGTTAGGACGGAAAGGCGAAAGGCATCCTAGACCCTGTGCTTATTGGAGGGGTGGGGCTTGGAAATAAGCA